>NW_024502458.1:488218-1688218 GCF_017590055.1 Onychostruthus taczanowskii | reverse complement strand
AGGCCGCGCTGCCCAGAGCCGAGCGGGGAACGGAGGGCCGACATTAGAGGGCACCATTACCCCGTGCATCGCCGCATCCCCGGCTCCGACAGGGCCCCGGGCTGGCCACCAGGGGCAGGGACCTGCGGGACGGGGAGCGACCAGGTGCGGGCACGGCCCGAGCGCCGAGGCGGCTCGCCCCGGTCGGTTTTCCGCCAGCGCCGCAAGGACTGGGCCGAGCGAAACTTGGCTTTACTCTCCCTTCACACTGTTTTTAAGGTCTTCGTCGTCAGCATTCTTTAGACAGCCTCCACTTCTCGAGTGTGTGTTGCTTTCACAATAAGATTTCATGACGTTCATAGGGCTTTGGGGAGTTTTTTCATACTCTGTAGGTTTTGTTCCCTCTAGGGATGTGCTGGGATCCACGTGAAGATGCCTCTGATGCACTTACCGCTGCTCCTGGGCTTGCTTTGGGACCAGGCACCTCCCCTCTGCAACAGTCCAGGCCATGAACGATCTCCTTCAGGACTAGACTACCAGCAGTAAAAAACCTGTTTACTTAAGAAACATGAAACCAAAAATAAAACCTGCGTAATGGCCCCTTCACCACTACCTCCCCCTACATAAAGTAGAAATAACCTATGAAAAGCTACTCCAAAAATAATATTACCGTGGATCAAGATGAAAGGCGAGGGGAATGTCAAAACAAGCAAAACGCAAACCTCTAGTTTAATGCAAAGAGTGGCAATGAACAGGACCTGTGAGCGTAGAGCATGACTTTGACAGCAATTACACCAACAGAAAAGCAGGGAATATAAATAAATGGGGCATTTAACTACTGCTAAAATAGAACTACACAGACAGCAAGCAAAAAAGAGCCACCCTCCACAGATACGGACTGCGAGCTCAAAATGCTGCTTGGTACCTGCCATTCCCAGCTTGCTTTCCCAGATAACAGCACAGCATCCTGCAAACGAGCCAGCCTCCCAGTCAGGATGAAGAGCCAGATGGCGAGTGGAGTTCATCTAGTAAAACAACATGATGGCAAGAGCAAGAGGAGTGTGAAGAGAGAATGCAATGGCCCCTGGTGCACTGGCAGGTCCATCAATAGATTAGGCTAAATTCACTGCTACCTTTGTCCTACCCTAATGATGCACAGCAGCTGGACAGCAAGGCTGGCTCTTCTTTTAACAACCAAGAACAGAAGGAATAATTTAAAAAATAATTAAAGGAAATTAAATTAAATGAAGCAATTTTTTTTTTTGTCTGAGATATTAGCTTATGCTTTTTTTTTTTTTTTTTTTTTTTTTTTAGAACACAACAAAAAGCAATTCAAACTGAATTAAAGCTGTCAGAATTTTTCCTGGGTTCTGCTCAGATTTCCTTTACCCATTTTAACCCCTGAACTATTGTGGTTTTGCCCAGCTATCAAATCTAATAATTTGACATTTTATGACCTTGTCAAGAAATGGAAAATTCTGAGTCTATACCAGTTTGAATAATTTGAATTGTCACTTTGGTGGTAGAAAAGCCTCGATAAAGAGTTTGAGCAGTCTGTCCTAACTTGAACCCTAATTGTAATCAGTTTATTTAAGCAGATTCCAAAGTACCAAGCAAAATTGCCACTGGTATAAATGCAAATTGCTTATGATCACATGCTTAGTAAAAGAGAAGTGCAAAGGAGATAAAGTACCAATGTCTATTGGTCTTTGCCTCGGCTAAAGCAATTATGGGATATAACACGTTCTGAAATGAAGCAATCACATGTAGATCACATAACATAGAAGAATCTTGAGTTAAACATTGCTGAGCGTAGATGATAACCGTGTACTAAAGGAAATGAGAGGAGAGCAAAGCACAAACCTCCCAGCCTCAGGGGCCCAACAACAGGTCTGCTTGTCTGGCAGCATACTGAGGACAATCCCTGCAGGAGAAGTTCACTCCAAGACTTGCCAAAAGACTGAGGAGTGCTCCTCCATGGCACCAGTTATGGGGACTGTTTGCCTCTATACATAAGCATCTCACTAAACTCTCTCTTCTGAATGAGTTAACCTGGAGCTGCACAACAGCCAGCCCCATCAGAATGACAGCACTGAGAATCTCTCTTTTGTTACCTCCATAACTTCTTATCAAATCTCCTTGGTTACTCCTTGCTCAGTTTACAGTGCAAGGACCTCTCTTCCCCTGTCTGCCAAGCCATCAGACTCAGCCCTGGCTCTGACAGTCAGCCTGGACCCTTTCCAAACAGAAATCGTCAAATGCAATAAACCTCCTGCAATTGCAATCCCTTTGCAATGATGCACAGGCCATAAAGGAGTTTGCTTTCCCCTCCCCTCACCCTTTTGAAACAGAACAGCCAGCAGGAATACACACTAGTTAAAGTCATTATTTTTCCTGACATAAGCAGATATGACTTAGATATTTTGAGCAAAAACATTTCATTCTCATGGGGCATTGTTCTAACCATAGCAGTAATTACTCTGCTCAGTGTTCTGGAGCAGGAATTTCTAAAGAAGCTAATAGGCTTGGTGGTAGGAGCTCTTGGGTAAGATTTTGTGGCTCATGTTAGGCAAACTGCTGGTTTAGAGGATCATAACCTACCCCTCTGGCCTGAGAGTTCACAGATCCACTAAATTAAAAACATCTCTCTGTGCATGCAGTACTTCCTCCTCAAATGGGCTGGATGCTCTCTATCTCCACACAAAAAAGAAAAACAGACAGTGCTAGAACTTGTGAGCAGAAAGTGGCCAGGACTGTCACCACCACCTTAAAACCTAAATGTATAGAGGGACAAAAAAATCTAGTCAAAAGCATTAGGGAGCAGTAACAGTGAGGAAGCTGAACTAAAAAAACACAGGGGTGGTAATCTCAAACCTGAGCTGCTTTACCTCCCAGGTGAGCAGGAAGGTGAAGTGGCCTCACACAAGGCAATTCCTGAACGTTGAAACCGTCGTTCCTTGCCTCCCTCAAGCACTGCGTAAATATTGGCTAACCTCTGGGAAGGGTTTGGAAGGACAACGACGTGGATTTTGCAGAAGGCGTGCCCACGTCTTGCAAATAGCGGGGGATCTTGCTCATGCAGCTTTCATGGCAGGAATGTCTAAAATCAAGGAGGCAGAACACAGGAAAGGCAGTCGCTGGCCTTGCTGGCACAGGGGGAGGACGGCAGCAGGTTTGTGAGAACTCCTCACAAAGAGCTCCTGTCTGCAGGGACCTGGCCATTGCCTTTTGGCTCGAGTCTTGAATAGAGGGCACTTTTCCAGCAGGTTTACTTGGGGACCTCAAATTATTTTCTCTGCACAGCACATTTATTCTTAAAACCACCCCAACCTATATCCTGAGAGATGCATTTGTTGGCTGCTGAAAGAAGTCCCCAGGTGAACACCGTGCCATGTTCTCCAACCATCCCAGCTTGCAAGACCCACACCTCCTCTCCTGGTTGAACCCCTGCCTAAATTATATGCACCTCCTGCTTTTTAGGATGATGTGCTCTTAGTGATGAGGAACTTTTCATTACCTGCTCCCTAAATTATAACCTTGGGGCCAAGAGACCTCCATATGGCCATCTTCAAGGGCCATTTTGGGACAGAAAGGACAGTGAGGTAATATTCACCTAAAACAGCCACATGGGTAGGTTGCCTAGCTCACCTGGGAAACTCAGAATGACTGTTAAGAACATAACACCTGAACAGGCATCTTTAAGAGAAAAAAGTCTTCACGTTTCTTAAAACACCAGTGCTATCACCATTAGTGAAATAAAAGTGGTCTGTCTGTACCACTGGCCAGCAAAATCTTTACCAGCTGTGATTCCATGCCTGCCCAGGAAACAAGTGGGGATCTTCACCCTGAAGGCACTTGCTGCATCTTCTTCTCTCCATCACCAAGCTACAGACGCTCCCCACCAAGCACCCCATCTGTCCCCACAAACATCAGGAAATTACTTCAGGAGATCAAACCTGTCATGACATCTCACTGCTCAGCAGCGTGAGCATGGATAGATCCTTCCTGTGCAGTGAGCCAGGCTCCAACATTTTCTCTGCCAGCAGCAGCCAACCCCAGGTCCATGGATCCAAACCCACGGGCACTGCTGGTACCTCCTGGTGCGGGCAGACTTTGGAAGCACCCCTGAAGGTGCAGCACATGGGAGGTGACTGTCCCAGCTGCCACAAGCTCCTCACTGGCATGGCAAGTGCGGGAGTGAGGGTCCCCAGTACTGCTGGAGGGCTGCTCTGTCACAGAGGTGGGACAAATGTGGAAACACCACAGACTTACTTTGGTGCAGCTGGAAAGGCCTTTTCATGGATGCAAAGACAAATGCCTCTCTTCTTGAAGCAGACCTACCTGTGGGCACCATTGCCCTAAGGGGCCTAAAGCTGCAACCCCTCCAGCCCTGCAGCAAGCAGGCATCTGGGGCAGTCTCTGCAGAGCCAGCACATCCTAGGAATTAATATTATTTTATTCCCTCTAGGAAATAAAACCATCCAAGTTGTCTTTGCTCAAGGGTTTGAACTTCCCAAAGGCAAGAGCCACAGGGACATGAGTGAGGAGGTCCCCAAACACACTGCATGAAAGAGGTTCTTCTTTCCCCTTGTCATCTGCAGATGAAAAAATCATTGCCATGATGACCCTCTGAGACGCGCATCAACACTGTGATGATGTTCTGGGACCAATTTTAGCGCGGTGTCAATTATGCTCCCCCTTCTTTTTCTTTCATACTCCTCCATCCCAAAACAACAAAAGGCAATGATTGCAGTGACCTGCAGAAAATGTAAAGCACAAGCCAGCTGATCCCTGGCAACACAATAGCAAGATTAGTTCATCTGCAGTGAACAAACACGTATTATGTGGGTTTTAAAAGTCAGGAGAGGAAAATGCTGTGGTTTTCATGTACTTCTATTCACTAAGGCTGCAAGTTATTACTTCCATGCAGCTGAGAAGCCCTATTTTTAAAAATAGCTTTCAGCTTGTTTTGAAATCTGCAAGCATCTCGCTTTGTTTTGCAGCAGTGTAATAAAAATCTCCGAGCCAGAAACGATCCCGTTTTCTTCCACACGCATCACCTCCCCCGCCCCAAGCCCCCGCGCTCCACGGATGCTGAAAAAACTGGCGACACTCCTCGAGGAGAAAAAAAATCCCAAACAAAATAATAGTAAAAAATAATAGTAAAAATAATAGTAAAAACACTCCCACACGCACCCTTCACGCGGAAAAGGCAACTCGGAGCGGGAGGGGGGAAAAAAACACCCCCGAAATTCGCCGGCTTGGAAGCAGCGGCGGAGCTGCGGCCGGCGGCAGACAAAGGGAGCGGGGCCGGCAGCGGGCGGGGAGCGCGGCAGCCGCCCTCCGGGGCCGGGCTAGCGCCGGGCCCGGCGCAGCCAATGGAGGGCGCGGGCAGGAGCGCTGCCGCCGGGGGCCGGGGGGCGGCGGGGGGGGCCCCGCCAATCGCAGCGGGCCGGCGGCAGGGAAACACTATTATGCTAATGGTGTTTTGCTCGCACTCGCGGGGAGCGGGGTTTAAAAGGCAGCGGCCGGGGGCAGGGGTTCAAAGGCGGGAGGCAGGGCCGGTCTGAGCGCGGCAGAGCGAGCGGACGGGACGGGAGGAGAGGAGCGGCGGGGGGGCACCCACGCCTTCCCGACCCGGCGGCGATGTCCAACGTGCACCTCTCCGGCACCGCCGCCCTGGAGCGCCTCTCGGCCCGGCGAGCCCTGGTCGGGCACGGCCGCAGCCCCGTCTGCAGGAGCCTCTTCGGGCCGGTGGACCACGAGGAGCTGGGCCGGGAACTGCGGGAGCGCCTGCGGGAGATGGGGGAGGACGACCAGCGGCGCTGGGACTACAACTTCCAAACCGACACGCCGCTGCCGGGGCCCGGCCGCCTGCGCTGGGAGGAGGTGGAGGCCGGCGCCGTGCCCGCTTTCTACCGGGAGACTTTGCAGGTGGGACGGTGCCGCGTCCCCCTCGTCCGGCCGCCCCCTTCCCCACCGCCGCCGCCCGCCACCGGCAAGGGGCCCGGGGGCCGCCTGAGCCGGGAGAACCGCGCAGCGCCCCGCCGCCGCGGCATGCGGCTCCGCCGGAGGGGTCCGACCGCCCGCATCACAGGTGCGTGGGGGGCCGGGGAGCGCGGGGGACGGGGGGCGTCCCGCCGCAGTGGCTGACGGACCCCTCTTTCCCCTCCGTCCCCCATCCAGATTTCTTCGTGAGGAGAAAAAGGCCGGCGGAGCCCAAGGCGGCGGCGGACCGTCCCGCCGGCTGCCCGCCGCCCCCCGCCGCCGTGCCGGCTGAGCAGACTCCCCGCAAGCGGCTCCGGTGAGCCAGGTAAGACGCACCCCGGGAGCGGGCGAGGCTGTCCGGCCGCTTTCTGCTGCGCTCTCTTTCTTACTTCCTCTACCACGACCAATTTTTTTTTCCCCTGCTTATTTTTTTCCCTCCTTCTCCTTTTTGTTCTTCTCCAGACTTTTGCACTACTGCACCCACGGGAGAGGCGCGCCGCCACGGGAGGCGCGACGCCCCGGAGGCGCGGGGGGCCGGGGCGGGCGGAGCGGCGAGCCGAGCCGGGACCCCCCCGCGCCCGCCCGGCCCGGGAGCGGGAGCCGGAGCGGAGCCGCAGCGCCGGCCGCGCACGGAGCAGTGTTATCGTACAACAGTGCAATGTATGACGTTCTGTATAGAAATGTATTATGCCTAATGTGAGTACACTGGCCAGAAGTGTAAAGCTTTAAAAGTCATTTATAAGAAATGTTTAATCTCTGCTGAGCTCTCAGTGCAAAAAAAAAAGGAAAAATTAAAAAAACAAGTGTATATTTGTACAAAACTTTTTTTAAGAGTTATACTAACTTATATTTTCTATTTATGTCAGAAACGTGGATAACTTTGACATCCAATAGTCTTTTTTGTTTTCTTTTGGTTAAGCCAAAGGGCACTATATTTGCTTTTGTTATTCACAAAATGTAAATTTATTTTTATAGTGGATTTTTTTTTGCATTCACAAGATGTAGCTATGAATCAAAATTTTTTTTAGACTTTACTTGAAGACAAATCTGTTTCAATGGATCCTGAGCCGGTCTGTACCACTGCCATTGCAAATAATGCCACAACTTCAATAATAAAATTAAATAAAAGGAAACGGCCGCAAGCCTGCTTGGTGTGTGCTGGAGGGGAAGTCCGGGGGGAGGGGGGTGGCAGAGACAGCCCCGGCGGCTTGGGCGGGGGAGCCCAGCCCAGTCTGAGTCTCTCGGTGGAGGGGGTCCTCCCTCGCCGCGGGGCCCGGGGTACCCCCGGAGCGCGACCCCGCCGTGGGGAGGGCGCTTCCACCCCCCCAGCGCCCCGCCGCGAAAAGCGTGCGGTTCGGAGGGGGACGGAGGGCTTCTCCCTTAAAAACAAGTTCAAACTCCTGAGTACTGCCGGAGTTAACCAAGCGTGAGGGGAGCACACGCCCTTCATCACACCCTGCCTTCGCCTTTCGGCACGTTGTAATGGTTACTTTTAACAGTTCAGCCTTTCTTCCCGAGGCTGTGTCTGCCCGCTCGGGGAGCGCGGCTGGCCCGGGGCCGCCTTCCTCGACACATCGTGGCTGGGGCCGCTGCCTGCCTCTGTTGGGGACAGCCTCCGGGGGTGGCTGGTGCCAGCGGGCCGTGGCCCCCAGCGGGCTCAGCTGCGGGAGACGCCCCTGTCGTGGCTGTGCAAGCCTTCCCCCCTCCCCCTCTTTCGGCCGCGGGCCCTCACTCCGGAGCCCGGAGCCCTGGCTACTGCAGGGAAGCACTTCCTGGTACCTCCTGCCCTGCAATGATTTACAGGACAAACACACAACAGTTCTGGGAAAGGCAGCAGTTTCAGCTCGCCCTAAAAGACGTAAAAAGCAAAACACCACTCGCACAAAATAAACCCTCCCACGAGACGAAACAGCCAGCATTTTGACAGCGCTTTGGTGACAGTGCTGTCAGAGCCGTGCACCAGCAGCGCTCTGCGGCATCACCGTGTCCCATGGCCGGAGGGCAGCTTAGAGCCGCCGCATCCTCAGGCAGCCCCTGGGGTCGGGGCGCACGCCCTGCTCTGAATCCCAGCCCCGCGCTGCCCGGGAAAGAGGGACACACCAGGTCTGGTGCTGGCTGCAGGTGGTGCAGGATTGGGATGCTGGAGAGTGCAGATGGGGAGGAGGACCAGGACGTGGGGACTGACTGGACTGATTTATGCCTTTCCGATTCCACACCCCAATTTGGCACCACTGAAATGCTGCACCCCCGCGCTGGACCCAGCAGCTGGGGCGGACCAGGAGGGCGTCACTCCCTGGCTTTCTGATCTCTGTATGATACACTTCCACGGAGGGGGGAGGGAGCTGAGAGAATGAGGTTCAGGGTGAATAAGGCTCAAGGTTTACCCACATCGTCTTCCCCCGTCACAGCGCTCCTCTCTCTCCCCCGCCTTTCCCCCAACCTCTCCCCCCGCTGTCACGGCCGCCAAACGCTCCTGGCTGTAAAAGTAACATTGATTACCTCCAGCTCCATGATCGCTTAATCAGAACGGGATTATTTTACACGCCCGCATCAGTGGCCGCTGACTCAATACGATTTTCCCCCCCTTTGAAAAGAAAAATAGCTTTTCCCTTTCCTTATGAAAGCCAACAATACCCGGAGTGAGGCAGCTGGATCCTCCAGGATTTATGGGCTTTTCTCTCGCTTTCATGAAAGCAGGTGCCTTTGGGACCTCCATTGTCCCAGCCCGCAACTAATAATAGGACTTTTTGCAATGAAAGATCCCTGCTCCGAGCTTCCAAATACCTCGGCCGGAGGAGCCACGAGGTGTGCCCAGCCTGCCTCAGGAGGAAAGCTCTCACCGCGGGGACAGTTTAGGCACGGGGCTCTAAAGCAAATAATTCCAGCCCACGGGCACTGCCCGAGCGGAGCCGTGGGGCTTGCAGCCCGCAGCAGGGAGTGCCCGTCCCGCAGCCCCCTGCGCGGCGGCTCCCGGGAGGCCCGCGGTGCGGGAAGGTGTGCGGCCGCCCCCGCGCCCTGCCCCACCCAGCCCGGCCGGCCCTCCTCGCCCCGGCACAAAGCACACTGCCCCTATTCTTTCGGCCTTTGTAGCCATATGGCAAATCCATGTAGACACAGCCAACATCCATTTATTCAGGCACATAATGTCCCGCAACAGGGAACAATTGGAACTTTGTTTGCTTCTATTATTGATGCGAATGGGCGACAGAGAGAGAGAGAGAGAAAAAAAATCATTTAACTATAAGAGATATCCAGCTAATTATGAACCATATGTGCCTATAGTTTCAAAGCAATCCAATGAAGTTCATTTTAAATCTAGACTACTTTATTAGTACGGAAGACAGATGTCTCAACAGTACATGCATCAGGGGAAACCATGTAAAGAAGTTCTTGAAATATTTAACTAGGACTCATTCATTGTCAGAGGGGCTTTAAAGTGCCCTTTATCATGAGAATGCATAGGCAGAAGCGGAGGGAGGCTGCTGGTTGTTACCGCCAACCCACTTACCCCTTAGCGCTAAATCCCAAATTCCACTTTGGATTTGACGACAGGAATATTTTTGGAAAGGATTCAAAATATCAGGGGTCTTGAAGGACCGAGCTTGCTGCTCATTACAGCTACAAAAAGTCAGGTCATTATTTGAGCTGCCTTAATCCCAGACTGAAACCAGCCACGCAATTAGAGTAATAATCTACTCCAAAATCACCACCGCTCCCTCTCCCAAGGAGCGGAGCCGTGCATTTGGAGCAAGGCTACTGCGGTTCCTCCCCTGCCCCAAGAGAGACCAAGACAGGAGCATTAACAATACTGGACCTCCAGATATTTTACATACAAGTATCTCTCGATGTGAATCTGTGGTGGGCACCTAAAAGGAAAGGGTGCTGAAGGAAGACCGGAAGAGAAGCTTGGTGGGAGGAAATTTCTCAGAATTTTTTTTCTTTTTGGTTTTGTTTTTTTGTGGTTGTTTTTTGGGTTTTTTTGGGGGGGGGTTTTTTTTTTTTTGGTTTTTTTTTTTTTTTTTGGGAATGCAATTATCAGCAAACAATCTTGGCAAAAAGGTATCTTTATGAGCTCAGCAACATCTACCAGTAATTAAGCCACTTCAGTTAGATGAATGCAACATATGGTTGACACTGGGAATCATTCTCCTTCCTAGCCACAACTTTTCTTTCTGGGCCAAAACTTGTTCTATTATCACTTAAAATAAACAAAACGCTGCTTTCCACTTCTTCAGCAAATATTTGTTGCTAATGAGCAGGAGGCATATGTAAGAGGATGGGGAGGGGGGAACCCCATCATTTTTAAAGAATAATTTCTTATGTTTTGAAACAGAAATAAAAAATTAATTTGCAATAAGTTGTGGTTGCTGGGTAGGATGGCTGCACAGGGAGATTAGTGTGAAGGATCCACAAAGAAAGATGTAAAATGGATTGACCATTTTACAGCAAGGAAACATACGAAGAGTAGTAGCATGTATACACACACACACACATTTATATATATATGTATACACACACAAGAACTAACTAACCAGGGAGTATAAAATAATTCATCAGGGAACACGGTTTTTTAAGACACACTGTCACCTATTGCTACAGGATAATATTTAAATGGTTTTCCAAGGTCTTCCCCTCCTGTACCCGCTCAGAAATGTTATTCTTGACAATTCTTTTTGGAAAAGGGGAGCCTAAAAAAAGTCTTTACTTAAGACAAAAGGATGGGATTATATCTGACTGTCAGAGGATGGAGAAGAATCAAGTATTTTCTCCCCCCACCACAGTATCTAATACTGAAGACCACACAATTTCCAAATTCCCAATGGAAAGTTCTTAATATTTTGGTTTATTCCGTTGTTTTTTAAAGCAAGGGGGATTTTTAGCCATGTGTTTCCAAGAAACCTTGGTTGGAACAGTTTTTTGGGGAAGAAGAGAGAATGAAAGATGCCAAAACAGATGAGCTGTATAGAACATAAAAGCCCTGAAACAGGCCCTTCTGAGACAAAAAAATAACTCTCTTTTAAACAGAGAACAAACTAAATTTTAGACCCACTTTCTGCAATCCACATGGCCAAGCCTCTGCTCCAGGAAAACCAGTGGCCTCACATCTACATCTGTGTTGTCATGTGGGCCCCAGTCTACAGGATGGGGATGCAGGGAAAGGGAACAGGAGGATGAGGAGGCAGTGCCAGAAAACACCTAGGATGGGGATAACGAGGCATGGGTAGAGCAAAGGCATGGCTGGGTACACTGGAAGAGGTTGGGCAGAGGACACAAAATTCTACTGGTGTGCACTAAGGGAGGGAGAGAAGGAAACAGGCCACAACATTTATACCCTGTACCTTCCTTCAGAGGCTGCCTGGCCCCAACACGTCTCTGCTGTCAGCAAACACCCATGAAACTCATCCAGTAACATCCTATCCCTTCCCTCAACTCATTTACAGATGGGTGCTAACCCTAATCTCCTCTTTCCTGTCCCTGTGTCCCAGGTCAGTGTGGGACCTAAAATTGCCCCAGACATGCTGAGGAGTCAGTAGGTTTCATTCACATCATCACTCACTCTCCCCTGGCAGATTTGCTTTAGCCTGCTTGATACTCCATACACATTACACCTGTATTACACAGGGAAGGAGGATTGGGAAAAAAACCTCCAAGTTTTGGAGGTGCCCAAGCTGCCTGTACAATTTGAGCCCAGATCTTTTGGTCCCAGTGCATTTTCACAGCCACGCACACCATTTCTTCCCCCAGGACACACAGCACCCTGTTCACCCAGTGCTTTACCTTACAGAATGAATCTGGGCCTGCAGCAAAGGTGAAACTTCTGGATAAATTCCTGCCAGAGAAAGCAAAGCAAGGGGCTAAAGGATGCTTTCATGTTTAATCCAATGCCAACAATTGAATGCAGGCTTTTATTCTTCAGAGAACAGTTGGCTCCTCCTGACCCGTTCCTGCAACAGAGGCTTTGTGCAGTTCAGGGCCAGGTGCTTCAAGTTTTCCTCAGCAGCCACTAATTGTGCCCAGGTTTGTTGGGCAGCTGATACAAGCTGCTGGGGTCTGACCTGTGAAAGTGCTGAGCATCCACAGCTGCAGCCAGGGTCACAGTGCCTGGCTCTGCATGTGGTTTTGGCCAGACGAAGCTCATAGTTTTAAAAGGAACAGCCACGGGGTACCTTGTACTCCAAATTCATTGTTAGCTATCTCTTTTTATTTGCCTCCCCATCGTTAAATGGGGATAATAACACTCATCACTTATATTTTGATCCATTAATGTTTGGAAAGTGCTGGGTTACTACAGTGAGCAGCACTGTATAAATCTGGTAGGGACATTAATAATGTCTTTGAGCAGGGTTTGAATAGTGCCCAGTTAATAAGACATAGCACCGTCCATTGAACGTTGAGAAAAACAAAATTGAGCAACTGCTCATTAAAGCGAGCACCGTTCTCTCTGTGCACTCAATGCGATCATTTAATTAAAAGATTTTATCATCGTGCACAGACACAAGGGGGCAGAGCCAAGGCCCTGTCTTCCCTCATCCTTGCCTGCTCCGCGTCAATCACACCAGAGTATTTCTTGGTTGTAACCTGCAATAAGAACCTAAAAAACATTCAATATTTTTTTTCCAATCCCCTGCACTAGCAGAAATCACTTCCTGAGCTTTGAGGAGTCTTTTCACTTGGACAGATCTTTTTTTCCCTGCTTATCACCCCTCAGTCCCACTCTCACCCTGCTGACCACTTGCCAGACCCCTGCAGGTGCAGCCACTCGGCCCCAGCCTATGGTCACCATCCTCAACACCACAGCAAGCCTATGAAATCACCTCTGTGCCTGGCTTATGAGGTGGGGGGAAGGAGAAGAGTTTTTCAGAGCTGGAAGGTGCTTTGTTTGGGGTTGGTTTTGAGTGATACTGGATTGGAGGAACATGAGTACACAGCTCCTCTCGTACGCCATTCTCTGCAGGGGCTGGTGGCAATAAATGTGCAAACCAGCCACCTCAAAAACCAACAAATTAACCCAAAACCACCTTTCCTCAACAATACACCCCCACCACGGCATATGTTCCTACATGAAACTTCTGAGGGAAAGTCCCTGTTTGGGTCACATCAAGCAGCCTTAGACTTACTGGGAAATGAGGTTTAGAGCAATTTATTCTGGAAAACAATGAGCACGAATTAAGTTGTTTTCATACATTTGGTAATTGGTTTAGCAAAGCCAGCTTTTCTTAGGACCTTCAGTCAAGATGTTTTCAAACACGAGTCTAGTTAACATCACTTCGGTTTTGCCGGTGCAGTACAGCATTCCATCTGCTGATTGGTGATCCCAAAAGCTTGGATTTTTTGTGTTTTAGTTTTGTTTTTTGCTCACCCAGACGAGTGAGCAGGACTGGGAATACTGGCCCCCAGTTCTCCATCTTATTCTGCACATCAGGAAGCAAAACCTGTTTCTTTTTCCTGCTGACTGAGGGACTCCAGACACATATCCTTTCAAAGGAGGAAACCCAACTTTTATGCCAAGAGCAAACCTTCTGGAGCTGCTGTGACCATGCTTTTTTGGTTGGAGAGCTGTAGGAGAGGGTGCAGTGGTACCCACCCCTCTGCCTTCCTGGACTCTCACCCCTCCTCTCCAAAACATTCAGGATGTTCGCAGCACCCCATGCAGCACGAGTGAGGAACCCAGGAAATGCAGCTTTCTGGATATTACACATTTTATTGGAACACACATTTTATTGGAATCGAGATGGCAGAAGGCACCTGCCTGACGCGAAATCCGCTCCCCTGCCAAACTGCACATTCCCCCTCCAGCTCCCAGTCCATGGGCAGGGCAGGGGGAGAGTGGGACACCCCGCAGCTTTCTCCCCACCAGCACGACTGCTGGGCTGGGCGCTGCCCGCAGAAAGGGCAGGCACAGCCTTTCTGCTGCGTAAATAAAATAAAAGCAGCCGTCCGTGTTTGCTCTCGGGTGTGCGGCACAGCCCCGAGCAGCAGCAGTCACCTCTGCGGGGGGATACAACAGGAGATTTGGGGATCATTTCCATAACAATCGCTGTTAGCAAACACCCATAAAACACAGCGGGCAAAGACACCTTGGCAGAAGGAGTTAGCTGCGAATTAAAAGACGTGCTTGTTGGTTTGGCTTTTGTGCCTGTTTGCAGGATTTCGAGGACTCGGTGCAAATATTCTCTTTAACCACGCTAGATTAAAAATAATAATCCCAGCTGCATTTAACAGCTATTAACGAGCAGAGAGAAAATACAGAATTTATGTATAAAGCCTGATGAAAGTTCGCTGAAGTATTCTATCAGACGAAGGACAGCGGGGAAGGGGGGCAGAGGGGGAGGAAAAGAAAAAGAAAGAGAATAAAACTTCCCCAGTTATCATATTTCCCTGAAATTCATCTATGCAGAACCGGAATAATTACAGACTTAGCAGAAATATTGCAAAATGTCGGCACGGAAGGGGCTTTTTCTTGACCCGGCAGACTATAATGGGAGATAAAGAGATTGACCATTTTGGGAGGAGGATGCCTTCATTTCTCGACGTGACTGTAGATTATTTCGGCTTCAGGAGACAAGAATGTCCCTTTAACATCTGACCTGGCCTTTATTTAAGAGCAGCACTTCACGGTTCAGGAAAGACAGACAATTTTCTAATTCCCAGCTCTGCTGGAGGCTGAGGCAGCAACTTCCAGACAGGACACCTGCTAACACTAGAGAAATGGCATTATTATGTCTACAAGTTTACAAATCTGAGGATCAAAAAGCCTTTGCTTCTGCTGCTACTCCACAGGCCAAGGACGACGACTTCTTCAAAACAGAGTTTCACAGAGTTTTTTTCTTCCCCCCTCCAAGAAATGGTTTCTTTTCACTTTGAGCAGATCGGTTTCCACGTGAAAAAGTCAATAGTCAAAGAGTTTCCTAAGTTTCATTGGTGTGTAGCAGAAAGGGGATTAGACCTGGGGCCTTTTTACTGGCAAGCCTTTAAGCAAATAAATGTTCTTGAATTCTTAGAGAAACAAACCTAACTTAAACAAAAATCCAGAATATATGGGATTTGCCCCTCCCCAACACAAATTTAAGAGAGAGGACAGAGAGAAATAAATAATTGCTAAAGATTTAAGGGATAGTAGGGTTAAATTTTTTTTCTACTGTAATTTTGCTTTTATTTTTGCTAGTTAACCCAAAGAGAATGCCTGCTTCCATACCTTCACAATGAGCTATTAATAGTAACAAGTGTAATCCAATATCAGAAATAATAGAATCATTAGGGTAATGCAGTATACTAAATAAATATTAGAATAATGCAATAATACATTTTTAAGAAATCAATCGTGATTTCCCAGCATGGAGAGAGGCAAAAAGCAGATGGCATGCACATTCCCCACCTTCCTTCAGAACCCTACCTGGTAGGCAAAGGCTACTTAATTCCTTCACACCTAAAAGTCCTAAAGCTGAACCTGTGATTTTTCTCTTGGGGGACAATCACTCACAGAAGATGATTTTTTTAAAGGATGTTTTTCTTAAACTCCAAAAATCAGAATAGATGGGTCATTCAAAACACAAATATTCAAAGTGTGTGTATGTATATAAATATATACATATATAAATAGATATATACATATATAAATAAATATATAAAAATTTGTACTGACAGCCAACTGCTGCTGCAGAGCTGCTCCCGCAGCCTGCAGACAGAGGTCCAGGTGTCTGTACCAGCCATTTGCCAGCCATGGATGCATAACACCTGGATCAGTGTTTGCAGGCTGGTTTTAATTAAGCCAGAAATCTAAGGAGAACTCAGGTAATGCACTTGATTAACATGATCCAACATCAGTGAGTAAAGGTCAGCATCTTGCTGTAACAAAAATGATTTGGGAAAATATCAAGTGTAGGTTTGTGACTGCACAGAAAATGATAAGCTCTCTGTTTTGTCTCTCTGCGCCATTAAATAGTTTTAAAAGTTTTCAGACATTAGTTTCCTTTTCCTGCCATGTACCTTTGTGAGCCCAGATTGCCAAGCTCTGTGAAGGTGCCACCTCTGATTTCACTGTGAGCCGTCCTACAGCTCTGCTTCTGCACACCCCCAGCCTTGGTCCATCTGGAAATCTTGATGGTGTCTTAAACCACATCCAACCCCACCGGCAGCTGGGGCAGATCCTGGGGCCTTTCCTACTGCTGAGGGATTTGCTGCAGAGCACAATTCCAAACCCAGTGCCGCCTAAAATGCAGAAGTGCCTTACATTTTTTTGTCTGACTGACCTGCCTTGAACAAGGCTCCTTCTTGCTGTAGATTCAGGAGCCAAACCCACCCCTACCCCAGGGGGAAAATCACCCTGCCGTTGGGTGAAGAAGAGCAGCATTCCCCCAAGTTACATGTACCCACAAAATTCCCACGCAAGGGAACAGCCCCGACCCGGGGCTTACCCCGTGCGGCAGCAGCCGGCTGCGTGAGGAGGACTCTGGCTTTCACCTTGCAAGCACTGTGTAGCTGTCTTTAAGGTGAGGTGAGAACCCCACTTTTGCTCGTTTGGCGCTCTTTTCCTTGTTGAGAGCAAGCATTTCAGCGCGACCGTTTTGAGGGATTTCAAAGATCACAAACCCCATCTGAGGACAAGTTCACCCTACCAAAAACTGAGTGACGCGCCCGAAGAAGAGGGCACACCTCTCCCAGCATCTCTTGCCCACCTGTTTGGTGGCCCTCCCGTCCCCACCACTCGTTTGGAGGCAGCTGGGTTTCCGCAGGGTGTTTCACTCGCTGTGGTGCCGGCGGCTGCCCTGCTGTACCCTGCAGTCCCCATCCCCACCGCCACAGGCTCAGACCTGTGCTGGCACCCACTCCCCACCTCCCATCGAGACCAACGCTTGCTTTTTCTAAAGAAAGTTTGAAAAAGAGAGAAAATATTTATTTTCACGGCAAATCCAGCCTTATGACCCCACCGTGGCAAGATGCTCGGGAAAGAGAAGAGTTAGCCTTTTTCCTGGGAGGAAAGTGGCGGGGAAGGAGGAGAGCTTTAAAGGGAGGGAGGGACGAGGCCGAGCTCATGCACGGATTTTAATCTGATCACTTCCCTGTCAAGCTAATCCCTGCCTGACTCAGATCGGACTTTTAGAAACGTGCCTAGAAACCAAAAAGCAAACCTCATTTGAATGAAGCACACACTCCGCAGCCCCCATCTGCAAAGGGCTGCAATTAAATGACAGGAAGGGGAAAAGGAAGTGGAAAAGGAAGGGGGAAAAGGAAGGGGGAGAGAAAATTAGCATTTTCCGCGGCCATCTGGCATGAGGAGCAGGCGATGGGGAACAAAAGGAGATTTAGGCAAAGGGGAGAGGCGAGTGTGCCATGGCATTGACCTGCAAATGAGCCTTTGTGAGCGAATTAAAGCTTCCCGGACCCCCCGGGACACCCCAAAACAGGCACCATTACAAACCATCCGGACAAAAACCCACTCATCAAAATTGTCTGCGTTTGAAGGGAGGGGGGAGAGGCCATTTAAATCTGCACCTTCCCTGCCCCCACCCGCAGTAATAGGCTGTTAATAGGGGCTTGGCAGGGGGAGTCACCCCTGCACCCCCGACCCTACACCCCGCTCTGACGGTATAGCGGGGGGGACACCTTCGAGACGTGGCTTGTCCATAAAACGCACCCGACACGTTATTTACAGCCATAATCCTAAACAATAGGAAAAAAGAAAAAAAAAAAAAAAAAAAAAAGATTATCCCTTTTCTCTTTATCATCTCCACTAAAGCAGTTATTAATATATAATTTTTTAGTGGAGATGATAAAGAGAAAAGGGATAATCAGAGATGCCAAAGAAGATGGAAAACTGTGCGGGTTAGAGTTTTTGTCTCCTATCCCCCCTTCCCCCATGACTCTTGCCTTTAAACTGGGAAACCTTGAGGATTTGGAAGTGAAAGCAAAGATTTTGGCCTGGGGTAGATACATGAAAAGGGAGGGCGGGGGGAAGCCATCTCCCCCCATCCCCTCTCCAGAAAGGGAATAAGGACTAAAGTCGGGGGCCAGCTGGGGGAAACTTGTAAATGAAACGTGTTTCTTTTATGGTGCTCCCCCCCGGGGGACAGTGCCATTATACCCCACCAGCTATATAGACTCAGCTGCCGCCTCCCCGGCCCGCGGCAGGTACGCGGGGGCGGAACGGCCCGGGGGGGCTGCAGCCGGCCGGACCCTCCTCCCGGGGCTGCCGGGCACGGCTGGATGGGCCTGCAGGGCTGGACATGCATGTGTGTGAGCATGCGGGGCTGCACATGGTACATGCAGGGCTGGACATGCAGGGCAGTACATGGTTCATGCAGGGCTGTACATGGTATATGCAGGGCAGTACATGGTATATGCAGGGCTATACATGCAGGGCTGTACATGCAGGGCTGTACATGCCGGGCTGTACATGGTACATGCAGGGCAGTACATGGTATATGCAGGGTTATACGTGCAGGGCTGTACATGGTACATGCAGGGCTGTACATGCAGGGCTGTACATGGCACATGCAGGGCTGCACATGCAGGGCTGTACATGGTACATGCAGGGCTGTACATGCAGGGCTGTACATGGTACATGCAGGGCTGTACATGCAGGGCTGTACATGGCACATGCAGGGCAGTACATGGTCCATGCAGGGCTGCACATGCAGGGCTGCACATGGCACATGCAGGGCAGTACATGCAGGGCAGTACATGCTCCATGCAGGGCAGTACATGCAGGGCAGTACATGCAGGCGTGTGCCCGCGCCCCGCTGCAGGTGAGCGCGCTCGCCGCGGGCTGAGGGGGGAGCGGCGTTCGCAGCCCCCCAGGTGCCGCTCCCCCGGGGTTTGTTTGCAGTCAATATTCATGTGTTTCTGTCACCGGGGCGGCTCTTTTCACAGTGATCAGCCGGGCAGAAGGCTGAATGACAGGAGACTCGTGGCTCGGCTGCTTTGGGGAGGGGGGAGGGATGGATTCCAGCCGCCCAGCCCGCTGCCCTTGCGGGGTTTTGGGGGGGCCCAGCCCCTGGGGGAGGGGTTGCCCGGCTGGGGGCCGCGGTCCTGCCCTGGGTGGGCACAAGGCAGCGGCGCTGGGCACCGGGCGCCTCCCGCTGCGAGCAGACAGCTGTGGCTTCGGGGGACCCCCACCCCAAACACACACACACACACACACACACACACACACGCCCTGTGGCTAGCAGGGCCCGTGGTCACCCTCCATACCGTGTGCCGTGGGTGACGCGTGGGTACCCAGGCACGGGGACCCTGCAGGGTGGCAGGAGGCTCGGGGGGTCCCGCAGAGCCGCAGTGCAGAGGGAAGCCCCAGGACCTGAGCAGCTGGGGTGGCACCAGGGCTGGAGGGTGGGCTACCAAAACAGTTTTGATTTTTCTGCCCATTGAGCAAGAGGAAACAAGCGGCAGCCTGCGCCGCACCCCGCGCTGCTCCGGGCACCGCAGAGCGGGGAGTGGCAGCGCTCCCTGGGAGCTCGCAGGTCGCCTCGGCCCCAGGGTGACTCCGGGCTGTGCTGGCAGCGAGGGGCAAGGGCAGGAGCCGGGCACGGCGGGGCTGCCCACCGCAGCGCTGTGCGTGAGACCCGCCTCGCAGGAGCTGCGTTTTGTTCCCTCCCGCTCGCCCAGACGCCTTCCCCTCGCCTCACAGCGCTGCTCTGTGTGTGCACGCTTTGTTTGGTTTTGGTGGTTTTTTTTTTAAAGTCCACAAACTTGTGATTTTCTGTGTAACTTGTGGGGAGCGAATCAGTATGAGGGAGCACCCTTCTCATTGAAACCGGAGGTGAATAAATTATGAACAGGCGAAAATTGGAACAATGTCTCTGAGTGAGTGTTTTCTAGAGAGTTACTATTCCAGGCTTTGAAATCAATTGATACATAATTAGATTCCTCAAGAGAGGACAAACAAGGGCTGCCATTCACCCCTCCTTCTCCCACATGCATCCCAAAGAGAGACTGGAGGCTTTAGCAGAAACCAGACAGCCAGCATTCTCCATCACTAAAAACATATTCTGGCTTTGGGTGTTCATTTAACAAACAGATCCTTGAACCTTGCTTCTGTTTTCAGTTTATTTCTACCATGTTTCTTTGTGTTCAGTTCATTAAAACATGTCTCTTTTGAGATCTATTTTTACATTTCAAGAATCCAGTATTGTACTTCTGTGGTGGCAGATGGCCCTAGACATCCAAGCATAAGCTCTTTCCTGCTTTTTTCCCCCTCTTTCTTAGGTCCTTTCTGCTCTGCACTTGAAGCTGTGAGCAGCAACCATCCCTTTTTGCAAGGTCTGGGGCTGGCTCTCGATTCAGCAAGGGGTTCTAACAAGTTACAGTCCCTGCTGTGCCCTCGAGGTGTATTTTTAAACACAGCGGCTGCTACCGTCTGTAAAATAAGAGCCCTCCACAGCTGGATAGATCCTTGTCACACGGGTGGCACGCAGGCTAATTTTGCATCTTTACCTCGTATTTGCCTCATGTTAATGTTCTGTGGTCCCCCGAATGAATTTATTGGTGGTTAAGGTTGAGTTTCACTCTTGAGGGAGACAGAAAATACAGATTTGGGTTTGTAAAAGACAGGAAAAAGTATGTGGCAATTAGAAAAAATATTGTAAATGTTACTGAACAAAGCAGGAGCCAAGTGGGCCACCTAAATGAAGGCAGTGGCTTGGCTCTTCTGGCTACCCTTGGGATTGATGTAGTAGCCACAACCACTTCCAAACCTGGTATCAAACACAGATCAGAGGGCTGCAGCCATGAGCATAATTTTCATCATATATCAATAGGACTAAAAAGACCTGGGCCAGCAGCAAGAAAAGCCTGCCTGAGCTGCTGTAGACGCATTTCTTAGGGAAGGCAGCAGTACTATAGTCTACAATAAGCTGAGAGTCTTGAAGACATTATAAACAGAATGACAAATTCCTACATCTTATTAAGTCACAGGATCTTTAGCAGAGGGTAAATCTGACTTAGGTATTATTTGGAAGCATAGGCACAGGTAAATCTATGTCTTCTTTAGTAAAAGATAAAAAGGTTGAGAGGTTTTAATCCAAAGATATTTGTTGGGAGAAGAACCAAAGCAGAAGTGCTTGAACATATCTCTAACAGGAGGCTATATTTTCTGTTTGCTGCATAGATGGCATCTATTTATATCTTCGTGTGTGTGGCTGTTTCAGTATCTGACTTTCTGTGGTTTGCTGTCTTACCTGAGTTAACCAACAGCCTACAGGCAGAGCCAGCTGGAAGATCCTGGTCAGTGCAGGCAAGACAGCTTTGTGCTACTCCAGGGACACTGCACGAACATGCTGACATGGTCTGCTCCCTGGTGGGAAAAGGGACAATTCCAGAAGCACACAGTGCTACCCACCTCTGCAAGGCAGTGCTCTTCCTTGATGCCCACTGCTGCATCCCAGCCTTGGCCACAGCAGCCCTGCTGCCCTGGAATGTGTGAACAGACTGCAGGCTGGTTTGCTGCCTCAAGCAGTCCCTTGCTTTGAGTGTTGCCCACCTTGTGTCCTGACACAGCCCTGTCTACTGGCAAACTCTGAGGAACAATATGGATTTGACTCAGCCTCAAAGGTTTTTTTTCCACCCTCCAGCCTTAGCATAAAATCCCAGCATACATATTTATGCCTTTCTGGTGGATTTGGACAGGAGATGAATACATATACAGCTCAGTGGAACAAGTTTCCATCACTGCTGCAATTCCTCTTGTGTTGCTGGCCCCAGCCACAGCACGGAGTGAGTGCAGCTGGGACCACCAGGACTCCAGGCTGAGGGTACAAAATGCTTCAGCCCCACCAGGAGAATATGAGACAGAATGGCACAATCTGGGATTGCACAGGTTGTACTGGCAAACACAGACTCCTCCAGGATGAGCCTGTTTCAGGCTTGCCTTATGTCAGTCTCCAAAAAGCCTCAGGTTTCTGAGAGTGCACAGGAGAGGAATAACACAAGCTTCTTCCTTTCCCCTTCACATGGATTCCCTCTACCTTCTTCTGATGGGACTGCACTCAGAAATGAGAAGTGGCAGAAGAAATCACTGTGTTAGAAGGTATTGCCACCTCACTAAACACTTGGGATTTCTGCAAGCCAGAGACCACTCTACCTCCTTTTGAGTGTCTCCTCCTCCAAATTCAGAAGGTGTACTTGGAGACAATTTGGGAGTGAAACAACCCACAGATTCACAGCCTGGATGGAGGAGAAACTTGGCAGCTGCAAGCCAAGTCTTAGAGAGGCCAGAGAAAGACAGTAGGAATACAAAAGTGGAGAGCCAGAAACATTCACAGGGCAGGCAATGTTTGGGGCTTGTCAGGAAAGGAAAGAAGAAAAAAAAAAAAAGCTCTACAGATCAAAGCTTGATTAGTGTTAATCCTCCACAAAAATGCCCAGGTCCTTCCAACACTTGCTTTTTTCCCCCCTTCCCCATCATCCCTGCTATTGCTTTGCTTGGTGATTTGCTTGAAAATGCATTAGACAACTCCAGATCTTTCACTGTTAGAAGCATGAAAATAGAGGATAGGTACTATTATCCACTAAGCAACACTCCCACAGTTAGCACAGTCCTCTAGAGAGACCTGTCAGATAATGGCTTTTGAGAGGAGCTTAGAGACATCTGGAGTAGCCATGTTCCCTCTTTGTACATGGAAAATAAAGATTAGCGAGGGCACGGGGAGGGGGGGCTAAGAATATAATGAAGGGCAATGGATAAACCAATGTCACATTGCCCATCTGTGTGACTGGCTTCAGGTCTACTCCTGCAAAATGGTTCATGCAGGCTCCCCTTAAATCCATGGATTTCTGTGCAGGTGGAAGAACTCCCCATTGGTTTGTGAGTCTGGGGGTCTCACATCACAGGCTCTTCGAGGTGGATTTTGTCTATAAAGCAGCTGGTGCTTTCTGAGTGGCAGATGCAGAAATATTTTTTTTTTTTTTTTTTTTTTTTTTTTAATGACTAAGTCTTTTCAAGACTTTTCTTTTCTTTGTATGACCTGGTTTTCTTCTTAAATTTTGATCATTTTCATGCAAAAGACTTATTCCAACCAATTCTGCATCAAGGGCCACTAGAGTTTGGGACTGAGCTCAGTTGTTACTCTCTGGGCTGCTGCATATCCCATCAGAGCGTGAAAGCTCCAGCACTTGTAATCACAGATGCTCGCAAGGGCTGCAGAGGTGATAGTCACATTTAAAGCATCCATGGCATACTGGGGGTGACATTCCTAGATTTGGTATCTAAAAAAATATCTAAAAAGGTATTTGTGGATTTTGTAGTGTGGTTAGAGAAGACATGCTCTGCAGGACAAAGCCAAAACTCACACCCCTTAAGGGCAGCGGGAACTGCCCAAGCCGCCTTTCAACGTGAAACGATGGAAAAATCACATTGGCGCGGGCTGCGGCCGGGGTGGGGAAGGGGCGAGGCGGGGCGCTTTGGGAAATTCCTTCCCTCCCCCGAGCACCCCAGCCCCGCCGGGAGCGGGCCCGCGGCGCGTTGTGTGCGCTCCCTCTGCTGGCCCCGCCGCGCCGCACGGCAGCACGGAGCGGCACGGAGCGGCACGGCCCGGCACGGCGCGGAGCGGGCAGCCAGGGCACAGACCTCCCCGGGGAGGGACCCCGCTCCTGCCGCCAGCGCCGCGGGAGCACACGGAGCGCCCAGGCAATTCCTCCCGGGAAGGGTGAGCATCCCCCGCTGGCTGCTGCTGGAGGGCGGTGACAGCCCAAGGTGGGGGAGGATGGGAGCCGTGGGGACGCAGTCCCTGCATCCAGGCATTCTAGGAAAAAAACCAGTCGTTTGGACTATTTTCCAAAAATCTACATTGGAATGGACTCACACAGACACGTTGCTGCCCAAAACTGCTGAGCATCCCCTGGGAAAAGAGAGCAGAAGAACAAATGTGTCGCTACAATTCAAGGTACACACCAATACAAGAACACACCGTGTCTCACTACAATTCCACCTCCCAGTTGTGGGGGATAAACCCAAAGACAAGGAGGGGAGGACAAACAGAGGCCCTGACAACATTTTCTCACGTGCTTCTGTGTTTCTGGACGAAGAGGTGTGTGAGGAGTTCCACTTACGCTCCTGTAGTGAAGAGCTTAACCTTGAGCAAGAAATGAAGCTGCTACTCCAGACTCGTTAAACAGGGATGTGGAGATAACCTGTGCTGCCTCTGGTTACAGGGAGGAGCTACAGGTGGAAAAGGGGCAACAAATCAGTCTATTTTGGGACAGACACACCTGTCCAAAGCCACACACCAGGAGCTAAAGTCACTTGTTCAACCCCAGTGAGATACGAGTCATGCGATGGTTAATGCAGCAGGTTTTACCAATACCTGCAAGATGCCAAGGGAAGTGTGGGGGGCAGCTAATCATGCTGGAGTGAGAAAATAGAGATCCTTGTACTGCTCCTGCTCTCACAGCAGCTGGACTTCTCATACCAGGTGTCATCACTGGAACAGTCTGTATCTGACACTTTTCTAATGCAGCACTTCAGAACTACCCTGGTTTTGAGATAAAGGGAGCAAATTGCGTGGACTTTAAAATTATTAGTTGAGATCATCAGGTGCACTTCCAAAACCTTGACTGTTTTGTCTGCTTTTTTAGACCAATGAACACAATAATAAAGTTCTGACGCGTTTGATATTTATCCATGAGGTTGGGCTAGAAGGTTTGATTTCTCAAGGCTTAATTTCTATTTCACTGAAACATATTCCTGTATTTCATCTGTGAATTAACAAAGTTTGAGCCTCGTTGCCATCCTGCTTCCCACCTGCTCCATTCTTCCCAAACTCCTCCAGACCCAGACTCCAATCTGACTGCAGCAATTAGAATAGAAATCACAGAACAAGTGTTTTAATTGGCCACAGAGCACACAGCACATTTAAATCTCCAGTGATAACACAGAGAATATAATGAGTAACCCTGATGATTTTTAAGACAAGTACGTACAGTTTTAATTTTATTACACAAAAACACCTGAAGTGATTTTAAATCAGGGTAATGCTTTTTCACAATAGCCAGGTGAGTGATAGCAAAATTAAAGTACTTAAATGTTGATTTTTGGATAGATTTTAAAAACTCCAAGTGTCATGTTAGATAATGTTTCATTAATAACTGACATTTGTGTAATTTGGCCAAAGAAAGGTGGCAGAGTTGTTCCAGGAGCAAAATTTACCATCATGCAAAATCAAATGCAGTATTTTTAAGAGGACTATTTAGTAAAAAGAAGAGGTACCAAAATATACAGAATCCAGGAGGGACAAGTGGAAAAAGGTGGGACAAGACTAGTATTCAAACAGAGGAGATAAGGCTCAAATATTAACAAATGCTGCTTGAATAGACACATTAGAGATCCAAAAATACTATAGGACAACTAGTGAGGCCAATACTAAGCATGTAAACAGGAAAACAAAAAAGGCTAATCAAAACAGTGAAGAACTAAAGGACAAGATTATGACTGTACTTGGAAAATGTTGTTTCCTTATGGTGGGGATATCTCAACTGATCCATAGTTTGGGCTGGCTGGTGCTTGGTCCTTGCCAGAATCCATCTTCAGGAGGGTTCAGGCTGGGTTAATTGAATCACAGGGACCTGACATTGCTATGAGATATGAGAAACTTGCCTTAACACGTTTTTGTGCAGCTGAGTATGGAAAGGAAGGAAAACTAAGCAAATGGAATTGCAGTGAATGGGTCTGTGAGAGGGGGAGCGTTCCCAGTGTAAGTGGGGAGCCCTGAGATGGAGAAGGAGCACACAGGCTGACAGATTTGGGATCAAGACATTGCACTGTGAAGAAAGATATGCTAAAAACCTGTCCCAGTCTGATCTGCCTGGGCTCCTTCCTGGAGGACCCTGAGCTGAGCAACTGCTGGGACCCCAAGAGTTGAAATTATTCTCTTATCATGAGCATTTACACACCTGCTAAACGGGACATAGCACGGCTCCCCTACAGAGTACACCTGGTTAAACCCTAGCTGTGTACCTGAGGGTAACATCACAGATAACAGGGCTTTTTTGGCAGCTCAGTGCACATTTTCTGCTCTTGATCTTTTCCTAATGAACAGCACAGAGCAGGTTTCTCTACTAGAGGCAAACCTACTTAGCTAACAGCTCCAAAAGACACCTCAATAAAAATACTGTCCTAAGCTTTCCTTACCTGTGTTTAACAGAGAAAGGAAATTATGAAGCATTTTTATTGACTCCTCTACAGATAACACGGAAAGATTAAAACATCACCCTAGATAGGTGCCCCTCCATCCTCCTTGGGAACACACTGGTAGCACTACTCACCCAGACAGGGTCTTTTCCAAGGCTCTCTGCAGACGGAATTAGGTAGTGACGGCAGCAAAGAGCCAACAGGGAGGAGTTTTGTTCATGAGGGTATTCCTGCTTGGCTGCCCCACACCTGTGAACATCATGGATCTGGCAAAGGGCACAACAGCCCTCAGAGGCTGCAAGCTGAAGTCAATTATGTGCCAGGTGCATACAAACCAGGTTTTGTCCACTTTCAGGATACTTTGCAATCTGATCACACTTCCCACCTCCACCCCACCTGCTCTAATAAAGAGCTAAAAAGCTCCTTTTGCAACAAAGTAACACAAAAACTTTTGGGTAATCTTATGCATTCAGAAGCCGCAACTCAAAACAAATCACCAGATCATCTTTGGTGAAGGAACGGCAAAGCTGCTGTTTTAAGCCACTGCCTTCCCTGTTCATAGCCTGAATACCATTCATTTCAAGCCACAGTGTGGTATCTAGCAGCAAATTGCTGTGGCAGCCTGGTTTCCTGGGAGACATCCACCTTCATCTTATGATCTGTGTAACCAGGAGAGCGCTAAGCCTGGCTCAGCTCCCACTACCCACCCCCCCACCCCCCAGTATTTTCACCAGCTCCAACAGGAGGTATTCAAGCCAGGATTTATGCAATCTCAATGAATCCTCATTTCGATGATGGCAAAATGTGCCTTTTTATCTGACCTGTGAGCAGTGAGTCTGCCAGAGAGGAGGCACAAGGCAGCTAGAGGAAAAACAGTCCTTGTTTTGCAAAAGAAACATGTTGGTAGTTCCTAGCTTTCTACCCTAACCTTTAAGGCAGAATAAAACTGGAAGTACTACCAATATTCCCAAACCCATAGGGAACTAGCAGCTGGATAATCCCAATCTGGTGTTTTCTCAGCATGCTCAGTAAATGCCAATACTTTCTGCCTGTGTTTGACATAAGTGTGTGACAAAGTTCATCTCTGACACACAAATCTCTGATTTGTAAAATATGTGAATTGGAGTCTTTTCAGGTGAAAAAAGAGCTCCTGAGAGGAGCCACTGGCACCCACCTCTCCCTTTGTGGGGGACAGGGATGATGCAGTCACTGACCCTGCCACGTAAAGTTTTGAAGAAATACAATTTTCTTTCCTGATAAACCTGCATTTCTCCATGCACAACTGGCTTTGAAGGAACCTACCCCTATCAGCTGGTTACTCAGCAACTTCTCCAGAGCCCAAAACAGTGTGAGTCTGTTAAACACTTTCTTGTGCTGTTTTCTTGATGAAAAAGATCTAAGAAGAGAAGGGACTGGACACTAATATTTTGTGTTCAGTTCAGTTGGTAGATAATTCTTCTAAACATGTGAAAGGACATTAACCAACACAGAAATAAGAAATTCTAACAGATAGCTCTCTCCAGTTGGAAATTGTATAGTTTTGTGTGATTTCCCACTCCCTAAATATAAGCCATTTTCTCCCACAGAGATGATGGACAACAGTATGACCCCTCCTGGCATTTACTGTTTTCCTTTAGAGATGTTTTCAAAGGCCAGAGCCTGATCCATTCACCATCAGATGCTGGATCTTATACTGCATTAAATGTTTTCTTTTGCAGAGGTATTACTTACACATACTTCATTAGCACAGGGAAACTGTTGCCCATATATTTCAAACTAAGAAGAGTTTCCAGGAATATCTTCCAGTAATTTTGCTGCTAGAACTGTCTTGTACAGCAGTTTTCCCTCATGCTGCCTTACAAATGGAAGCCAAGCTTGTGTTGCTGCAATCCATCCCAAACAGTGATGCACTTCAAACCTGTCCAATGGGTTTATCTCAAAGTGCACATGATCTGTGTCTGCTCCCTTCAAAAAAGTCCTTTCCATTCCTGGAATTGTGATATGAACTCCACCCTTTCCTGGAATACCTGTCTTGGTAGGCTTATCCAACAAACTTTAAATAAATGCTGTCATTTTGATTTCTAGGCAACTTACTCCTTCCCAGCAGAACAAATTCCATCCCTTTTCCAGTTGTTTTTCTTCTTTAGGTGCATGGGATACCTTGTCATTACTTGTTTAGTTACTGACAGCTTGTCACAACCAGAGCAAAACCATCATTCTCCTCTTGGGTATATTAATTTAAGCCAGGCTTTTAACCAGTACTTTAGGCAGAACAAACATCAAACAGCTTCTGTAGGCCAAAGGCAGGAGGATGCAGAGATTAGGAGTTCAGCAGGGGGCTGAACTCTTCCTGCAGGTAAAATCTCTCCCAAACTCTATCTCACGCTGCACTGCTAAACACAGCTACACTAAATACAAAAATCCAAGTTAAAACAGTGTAAAGGCTCTTCCAATTCAGAATGGATTTCATTCTTGCTGTTTAATTTCCAGTTTTGGCTGCACGCTTTCTAAAGCAATAGAAATCACTTGTTCTGCATGTCTCCCTTTCTGCTCATTTATCTCCTTGCTTGGATCACACACATCTAGAATCCCTTGGCCCAGATTCCTTCCTTGACCCTAAAAAGACTTTTTACAAGTCACATAATTCCGGCTCCTGTTATCTCTTTATGTAACCACCAGGTTACACAGTGGTGTTAAAGTGTCAGCACCAGGCACACCACAGTCTGGCAGCAGAAACACACGTGCCATAAGAGTTAGTTGCTTCTTACCAAACATTTCCCCTCCCTGCCTCCTCCTCCCCCCAGTCTGCTGCTCATTTTCTTATCCAGCCTGGCTCATATCTTGCAAAGGGCATCCCATTTGGTGGGACACACTCAGAGTGAAGCCAGACATGTTTGCCCAGTCACGCAGGATTTACAAAAACATCCATAGTGATGCAATAATATAATAATTAAAAATAATGTTTACAAGCTCAATCCAAAGCTCCCATGATGGGAGGGGATCTGATGCCAATAATCTGCATGTGACAAAGTGTAATTAAAGAGTAAGAGGATGATGGTTGCAGCTGTGGAATTGACAAAGCTGATGCAGTTCAGGCTGTTGATTTTCTTTCCACAAATGTAGAAACCAGACTTTGGAGAAACTGCCCCATTTTGCAGGATTCTCTGGTGGTTCTGCAGGAATGTTCTCCATTAACTGCCACAAAAATGTCCCCTACAGAGCCCCTCTTGCAGACGACTGTTGCACACAGGTTCTGACAACATCTGTGTGGGCTTTGGAGGACCTAAACCTGCCAGCAGACACATGGATAGCATGGACTAGAGAGTGATCAACCACAGTCTGAGAGATCACAGCCCGGCTGGAAAGGGTGCCAGTGGCATTTCTTTGCTATTTTACAGGCTGTAGATGCTGTTTTGTGCAGACATTGTCTGCAGTAAAACACACACAAACTGTGTCTTACAAACGTTGCTGGATTTAAAAGTTCCTGGAGAAGCAGTGCAAGTTTGCAAATCCGGAAAGAATATTACCGGGACTTGTTGAAGTGCTCAGTATAAACTGTAACACACAAGCCATTAAAATGAGGATATTTGGCATTCAGAGTCACACATATGGGCCTTTCAAAACCATTCTTCTCGTTTGGCAGCTCCTACGGTCCTTGAATGATGCACAACCTCCTTTTATATGTTCCTGTAAGATGCTTCTGCAAAGTTGGCATTTTTTAAAATAAATTGTGGAGGAGAAACCTTACCAAGAAACACAGATCTGATTTAAGGGAAACTTTGGAAAATGACTTCATTTGCATGATTAGTTTTGCAAATCCTAGCTGATATCTGTGCTTTGTGCTCAGTTTTTCATTTGGCTGCTTCTAGATGTGCAAATCTGGAAGCCCACTTGTTCGAAGCAGCCCTGAGCCAGGCTTTGCAAGCGAAATGTCAGCGCTGTCCGAGGCTGGGGACACTTTCTGTGCTGATAAGCACCTCCTCTGAGTGGCCAAACTGATCCATCTCCTGCTCTGACAGTGCCATTGTCTAACCTGACTGTTGAGCGAGGCTTTAAGGCTAAGCAAAGGATAAAACCCTACAATTGACCATGTCCAATGACTGCCTCCATCATGTGACATTTCCTCCACGTACATAAAGGCATAATTGACACTTTGGACCTTGCAGATGTTTTGCAATTCATTTGGTTCCCACAAAGATAGCAGAAACTAAGTCTCGTGAACTGGCAATACTGTGTTTTCCTCTGAACACTGTTCTTATCTCTAAAAGGTATTTAGATGCAAATTGCATCATGTCTCACGGACCCACTTGTTTTGTTTTGCTTTTTCCTCTAAACAGTCTGTGCCATTATTTGGTTTTTTTAAAGTACGAAAGTATTCAGATATTCCTGGAAAAACGGACTACTTTTGACTTAGATCACATGCAAACAGCAGTATATTCTTCTGCCCTCTGCCCATGGCACTCTGCTTTATGCTTCTTAATTTAATTTGCTTTTCTGACTCTTCAGTGATCCTTTCCAAAGAGAAACCTCTTTGCTAAGACGCCATTTGCTATGCCGTCAATTAAACAGATTATATGAAAAACTGGTTGGCTTCATCTGGCTCTCAGAGGTTTGGACAAAGGCAGAGCAGCATGGTCAAGTGTGGCCCTCAAACTCTACACAGACATCTTACTACAATCCTAGAAAAAAGCTCACTTTTTCATGTAATTGAGCAAAGATTTATTCTCACAGCTTGTCCTTTCTCTGTGTAAAACGATGATGAAAGTTCCCTCCTGGTTGATCTGAGATTTTTCCTGTAACAGCCTTTGTTTTCACAGATGGAGACCCCTTGGGCTTTCTTTTCACCCCCCATTTGCTCCTGATCAGCTCCCCTGAAGTGACAAGGCAGTAAAGGCAGGGATATTGCAATGTGCAGCACCTGCCTGGCTCACCTTTCTCACTCTGGATTGATCAGAGGCAAGAAAAGGCAGCTCCTCTTTTCCCCAAGGGAAATAAAACCAGCTGCTTTGGACAAACCCTTCTAGGCTGAAGTCTGCAGGCAAGAACTTCTAGAAGTGAAGTGAGTTCTCTCACCTGATTCCATACTGCATGTATCACTCGAGCCTCTGTGTGCCTTCACTTTTCTTTAAATAGTGATCAAAAATTACATCTATTTAAATATAGAAATACATATAATGTTTCTTTCTCTGGTGATGGTAAGATAATACTTAAGTCAGACAAATTGCTGGGCTCAGCAAAAGGTAACTGGGTGAGATCTATGGCCTGTATCACACAGAAATTCAGGCCAGATGATCTAATGGGCTCTTCTGGCTTTAAGACTGATGAAATCTGGAGAGGAAGAGATGTCCTGAGTCATGAGCACCAGTTCCCTGCCTATGCAGGCAATCACAACCTATCTTTTAAAAATTGTTCAAGTGGCACCTTAGAGCTTGGAGGTTTAGTTCCTCATATTTTCTCCTGAGTGCTGTTGCAGAAATCCCCTCCTGTGATGTTTAGAAACCTTCAAAAATCTATTTGTGGACAACTTACATATTTGTTCTCATGCCAACATTGCCCTTTGGGTGAAACAGCAATTCTTCTTCCTGTATGTTTAAGGAAACCAACCTTAGCCTTTTGTTTTGTTGGGTTAGGTAGAGAAACTCCTAACACAAGCCCTTAATTCCTCTCACCATACTTTTTACCCTTCTTCTGCTCCATGCCACATTCAGGAAAAACTCATCCACCACCAGACTCAAGTCACCAGACTACCACACAGAGCTCTAGGTGAAGGCTCAAGACTGGGTGCAGCTTCCACAATTCCTAAAGAAACACCTCACCTGGCAGTGCACGGAGAGCAGGGCACCTTCTGCAGGGGACAGCCTGCTCTGGTTCCCTCCAGCTGTTCTCACGCTCTGAAGCTGGAGAGGTGCTGAGGCACCTCAGGGCTGCAGACCTGAAGCTGGGAGAATGGAGGTAGGAGGGCTGTGAGAAGTGGGAAAAGGCTGCACAGCTGAGCCTCGTTTGCAGTCCATGTGACAGACCTGGACCTTCCCTGGGCACTCACAAACACCTGAAGCCCAGATGCTCCTCCTGCACCTTCCCAGCTGGCCCTGCCTGGGTGGCTGTGGAGGGGTTTGCACCTACAGAGGTAATGCAGAGGCTCTGATGGAGCAAATTGCTGACAATTTTCAACACTTAAACAGGAAAATAGGAACTCTGTCCCTTCCTCCTCACTGCTGAAATCTGCCAAGCAAAACACGGCTAAGCCAGGCTTGCCCAGGACCAGCTCCTCCTCCTCTCACACAAGCACGCTGATGTGGTCTCTGTTTTATGATCAGATGCCAACTCAAGCATGTGATGAAGCAAATGCACTTACCATGGCACACCTCATGAGCAGGTCAGGGGCAGAACATGCTGCAACTCAGAACTGAATTTCATTAGAATATTTAAAACCAGGCTCAGGTTGCATCTCACTCTTATTTCCTGCCACAAATCTACAAAAAAGATGTTGTTTCATGAGGGGAAAACCCAAACATTTTCTCCTCTTTTCCTCATAGTAGCTCTGAAACATTTTATGCAAATGATTTAAAAATTGCCTTTAAGGACATATATCTGTGTATTTTACAAATATTACTTTGAAAGTAAAATCTCCATTTATAAATGTGTGAAAATAACGCATCAGACTTGATGTTATGGCAAATTTATCACAAAATCAATATATATAGTTGTTATCATTATTTCATACATGTATACAGAACCTCTGTTAACTGTTATTGCTGGTTCTCTAATACTTGACCTGAACCTGACATACAATGAAGTATTTTAAACTTACTCATACCTTGACTGAGGCCTGCAGTTTTGCAAATTTTGCTTAGGCATCAATTTTACTTTCTTAGTTGTGTGTTTTTAATGCTTAGAACTCATGCTTGATGTTTTACATCTTTGGACAGGTATTTTCACTCCCTTGAATGACCAGTCCACTTCATGCAGAGGTAGGAAGAATTTGGGGGGATTTTGGCTGGCTGTGACAATTACAGATACAGGGGGAAGGTAACACTGCTGGTATAATTGTTCTGTAACAGACTAAATGATTCAGTGGGGCACATGTCTTTTATTGGTGGAGAAAACACCTACTACTTCTTTTGGCTGATTAAGTTTAGCTTGCTGAAATGGAATTTTAGAGTACTGTGCATAGTTCTTGGTCACAGTTACAAGGCAGACTTTGGCTCTTTAAATAAGTGGAGAAAATGAACGCTCAAACTCCAAAGTCACTTCAAAACAAACCCCACAGAAAATTAAAAGGAAGGTAAACCCCTTTTTTTTTTCTTTTTCCAATCCCAAATAGTTTCCCACAAAGAAACACCAGAGACCTCCAGTCAATAAACAGAGCTACTTCTTCAGTGCTGACTTCTTTACAGAGGTTTTAAGCATTTTGGAGGTCTGGATTAAAAGATGTGAGCACCTAAAAAAACCTGAAACAGAGAAATAAATAAAGTCACCTCAGTGCTTCACGGATACCCTGCCTTTTGCAAATGCTTGTCCAACCACAACCTAAATAATTCAAACCATCGTTGTCAGGCAGCAGCACAGCTCTCCTCAATAGGCACTTGCCTTATCACTCTACAGCAGATGCTTCAGTCAACCATTGGATATTGAAAACATAAATAATGAAACAAAATTTGGAGACAATGGTTTCTGGGCCGGGGACAAAATACTGATGGATATTGTCAGTCTCGGTGTAACCAAGCAGCAAAAGCTCAAGTGACAACAATAGGGAGGAGAAGAATAGGGACAAGTGAGGAGCCCTGAATCTCAATAAGGCCTGGAGCTGCACATGCTGCTGTTACCCTAGAAACTAACCTCTCCCCTGAAGAGGTTTGCTGGGGCATTGTCCGGGGGACACAAGATGTGTCATACACCAGATGGTCGTGTGCTGTATAACTCAGTTATCTGAGTGCTGGAGTGGAGGAATGCACGCCGCCGAGCGCTCCGGAGGGCCGCCCAGGGCACCATCTGTTCTTTCAGACCCAAGGCACTGCTTTGGCGTTGGCTTTTTTTTTTTGTTGTTTTTTTCTCCTTCCAAGAAAGGAGGGGAAAACAAAATTAAAATGATTCACCATTCAGCAGGGAAGGGAGAGAGTAAAAAAAAAAGGGGGCTTAATACAGTTGCCATATCTTGCTTTCATTTAGCTAATTTTATCCCTGGGTTTTATGTCAGGTGAATTGCTTTTTTACGCCTGGGAGAGCAGCAATTATTTCTCTCTCAGGAGTCTATCATTTATAAATAAAACCCCTTTGAGACCTCATCGGTCACTTACCATCTGAAAACCTCCAAATGCTTTTAGCCATATGTTCTCCAAAGTCTACTCTCTCCTCCCCAGAGCTCCCTGCAAAGGTTTCGGCAATGCAGGGGAAAGAGCATTTTTCTTTTCCAGGAATTGTTCTCCCCTTTGGCTGGGAAGGGGGGAAGGAGGAAAACAAAAAGTCAGGGCTGAAGCAGCGGCACGAAGGACTGGCGCAGGAAGGAAATGCTAATCACGGGCTGAGCCGTGCCAAGGAGCAGTGACTAACGTGCCTGAGAGGGGCAGGCACCGGCCAACATCCCGGGGCTCCAGCTCCAGTGCCACCAGAGCCAGCCAAAAGCCTTCCTGCCTCCTGCTGGCTTTGGGCTGAGACCTGACTCAAGCTGTGGAAGAGGGAGAACCAGATGGAAGTTAAAGTTCAGGACACTTCAGGGTACTTCAAAGGTGTATTAAGGCACTTAATATGTTTGGGTGCAAGAAGATCAAGCCAGGGCAGTAAAAGTGATGCTCAGGCTGCAAGAAACAGGGACTGAAATGGGTGTGTTTGGGGCAGTACGTTTTGCTTAATGACAAGACCTGTCTTTTGGTGCACCTATCTGCTCCCCTGTTTATGGCTTCTGTCTTGCAGCTGCAGAGTATTCTCCCACTTCTCAGCACAGGAGAGAAAATAAATGGAAAATAAAGTGCTGGCTTGATTGCCAACTGAAATAACAGGGAAACATTTGCAACCGTTTAAGTGAAGGCACTATTTCAAATCTGCTCCATAATGGCTGCGAGTGGTGGTGGCTGCGAGTCTGCAGCTCCTGCAGCACAGGCAGAGGAGGGATTCAGCAGGGGAAGCACATCTTCTGCCACTCATGCTTTACAAGACAAATTATGATTAAAAAGACATTGTGGCTTGCAGAAGACTCCCTGGTGCAGTTGTGACCAGTGCTCACTCTTACCTGATTGTTCCCAAAAGTGATCTGAATCGCATGAATCCCTCTGCCAATCAAACCTGCAGACAGTGTTTGAATGAACAGCAGGAACTAGGAAAAGAGATGTAATCAAAGCAAACTTACAAGAAGGATAACAGCCAAATATATAAAAGGAGTAGAACCTGAATCACATTTACATTAAGTTCCATGTATAGACAGCCCAGTTAAAAATCTAATTACATGACCATTAGGACTAACAAACTATTAGGCAATGCTTAAACAACAGATGATAACGTCTCACTAACTGCTTGTAACCCTAATCCTTCTTACAGCATTGCTACCACTTACACATGATTATCCTTCTTACAGCATTGGTACCACCTGTATCAACTCTAACATACTGATGTTTAAAAATCAATAATCAATATAATCCTAAGGATGTAACATATAGCAGAAGTGAAAACTGAATTTATTTTCCTCCTTGCCTTCTTGTTTTTTGTTTCCCTGTAAGATTACTTGCACAGAAAGCAGCAGTGATGAATTTCAGCACAGCTGGCTTTAAAGATTGTGTGAAATGCACAGGCATTGGGGGCTTGGTGTGCGAGGCTCCCAGACTCGGAAAGTTACGGCAAGAAAACCTCTATGGATTTGTCTGCACACCCCTGCTGGGAATTTGGCCCTCTGTGATCCAAGACAGTTCACTGAGGGCTGCCTATCCTACTTTCTGCACCTGGCTGAGAGACTGACCAGCAACTCGATGGGGTCGTGGAAGCTTTATTCCCTTTGTTCCATGGGTGTCTGCCATGGAGAGCCAAGCTTGGATTAGCCGAGCCTAAATCCCTGGGCAGCCTGCCAGAGCAACGCCAGCTCTGAAGCAAACGTAGCTCCAAGATGGTTTCAAGACAGGCTTTATAGATCAGCTCTTCTTAGGTGCAAATCCACAGGCAGAGAGCACAATGCCTCATGTCAGATCCCTGGGAAGCCTCTCCCAGAGGCAGCAGTTGCCAGCTCATGTGGGAGCGACGTGAACTTGGACAATGCCGCTCCTTTGGGCCAGCCCTTCCCAGCAGTGCTCCCCTGCCAGCGATGCAGACAATCTCTCTTTGGACACCGTGCTGTGTTATAGTAACACACGTGGCATGGTTCACAATGTGCCCATCCAGCATCTGAGTGTTCTTTGCTGCAGCACCAAGCATTTTGATGTTTTAAGCCACTGTCATTGGAAGCAATGTGAGGAAAAAGCTATTTTCCAGCATCTTTCAATAGCTGATCCAAAGGCAAGGTGCATCAAGCCTTGAAGGAGACAACAACTCCCAAGAACACATCTCCTCCTCACCCCAGGAGTAAGAAGTGGTCTTCTACTCCAAAGTGAGGGGTTACATTTCTTCCAGACCTCTGTGTTTGGGCAGGGAGAGAGAGGACTTTCAGCCCAGTTCCTGTGAAAACAAGGTTAATGCACTCATGCTGTGTTTGTTTTGCCTCCCCCTAATAACTTTTGAACCTGTTGGCCTTGTTCAATTCAACTTGACAGAAGGACAGAGGTCTAGGAAAAAATTAAGTTCTCATAAGTTTTGTGAAAATAAAGGCACTGAAGACAGAGGGTCCTGATGTCATCAACATCCTCACTGACGAAAAGCTGAACAGGAAAGCAGGTCTTGTTGGGCATCAGGGGAACAACACAGAAAACAAACCTGCAACCTCAGACTTCTCAGACATCAGACCACCGACAAGACCAAAAAAGCTAGTGTTCACAGAAATCCTTGCTAGTTTCAACCTGAACTCAGCACCCTGTGGCAATTCCACAGCTGCATCTTGGGATGAGCTAATGTCACCTCCAAGTCGTACTGGCATAACCACCTGCTGCCTTCCGCACAGCTGCTGCTGCTGCTCAGGAGACCCAAGATGCAAACATTACAGAAGCTATTTTAAATGAAATTGGAGGGCATTTTAAAGGCTGCTCTGTGTTGTGTGTGTGCAGTAGGACTCACATCACTGAAGAGGAAGGAAATGCCTCTAATCATTTTGGCTTGAAAACACAAGTGGCATGCAGGAATATTAGAAACCAATCGTTTGAAAACAGAAATGAGAAGCAGAAACTTGTGAATTCGCATGGTTCTGTGGCTCTGTGGCCATGAAGAAAGGAATGCTGCCTACAGAGCTGAGCCCAGCTTCCACTGAAAGCCATGGAAAAGCATCTTTACTGCATATTTTCAACTTCCAAAGGCTTACACTGACCTGCATGGACTGAGCAGTCCCACTGCAGGCGATACCCCACTCCAAGCCAACATAAATCAAGTGCACAAGTATCTTTTCATGGGAGCTGCATCATACCTTCAATCTTTTTCCTTTTCTTCTCAATGTCTTTCCTCTTCCCAAACCTCCACCCCAGCAGTAAAACCCATCTCAGCAGGGTACATGAGGATTAGCTTAAAACTATTTTAACCTTTTCTCCTTTAAACTCCCAGAAAATAAGTGTTTTACTTTTTCATTTTTAAAACAAGCAGCTTGTTTTTCACCCAGACCTTTAAAGCTCACCAGCTGGAATACTTCCAGCTCCCTCAGAACTGATGGGTGCTAAATCAGCCCAGAGGTATCTGCTAGCAACAACAAACCTTAATTTGCTGTAGTAAAATGTCTCTTCAATCCACTGACATCCCAAGATTTCTGCCTTAGCTAGTATTTGAGGATAGCAGGCCCATTGTGTTATTTGAAATGAACCTGCTTTAAAGCAGAAGAGTGAAAATGAGTGATGGCCATGCTCCTGTTCTCCTTTTGTAAGATACTATGTCGAAGGGAACCTAAACCCAGCCTCATCTGTTGGTTTGGCAGCAGGCACCTCCAACTGAAGCTCCTTGGGCTTGGAATAATTAAGGGTTTGCCTGTAGCAGGACTCCAGGGTGGGTAATTATTTATCTGAGAGTGGTACCTCCAGTCCCCAGAGGGCAGGACCCTTTGTGTAGGCACAGAGCAAACACACAGAAAGGGGCCCTCCCTTCCCGAGGAATTTGTGGTCTAAACAAACAAGTGGGTTGAATGCAGGAGAGGGGGCAGCAGATGTGGCCAAGCAGGTGAAATGACTCGCCCTGAGGTCACACTGCAGATTAATGCTCATGCCAGGCAGTGCTTCTGTCTTTTGAATCCCAATACAGTCTCCTCACCAGGAGCCCAGACTTGGCTCATGGACTAAAACTCCTCCCCTGCACAAATCCTCTCCACCTCCCGTGGATCTTCCTTTTTGCAAACTTGCACATCGTCTGCCTGGGCTGCAGGCTGAGGCAGGGAAAGCTTTCATCACCACCTTCTTCTGGGCAGCCCCATGTTTTGCCTCCTCCCCTATTCCTTGGCTTCCTACCATGCAGATCTGGTATCCATCTGGCATCCCCCTGGTAGGCTGGGGAAGCTAAGCCAGCTTAGCATTTTTTTAGATGACTATTTTTTTAACTTTATTTTTTTCAGCAGGATGAGGGTCTAGGCTTACCTCAGTCTGGAAATGCAAACTCCTACTGAGCTGCTTCAAGAAAGAGGCTTCTTTTGCAGCTTCAGATGCATTTATTTTAACACAGCTCACAAAAAACGGAGCAGATAGTTATAAAGTCAAGGATAGGCCCACCTTACAGTTTCCTTTGCTCCTCTTCAAGATACTTAGAAACATTTCCTACCCACTTTAAAAACCCCCACTCTGGACACTTTGGCCAAACAGGAGACACCAGTAGGAAAGGTTTTAGCAGAAACACATAGTCACTGCATGCTGGCTACTTCAGGCTGTCCCAGTGTTGGACTGCTCAGCTCATCTTCCCACTGCTGCTGCTCTCTGTGCAAGAAAGATGCTGAGGCACCTGCTTCCAGGAGAAGTCATTGAGATATGAAGCCCCAGCAGGGCAGATAATTCCAGGCAGTCCTCCAAGCACAGGTCACATCTGTTTCTGGTGAGCCCTTGTGGATGACTGGCTCCAGGCAGCTGCATGGCAAATTTGGATGGTTCATTTTATAACATCCTCTTCAACAGGGAAAAGGGATCATCTTCTTTTCCTTAGGGTGAGGTGGGTTATAAGGTTTGAAGCAGTAGATCTCAGAGCTTTGTGCTTTCTGAAAGGATCAGCTGGACTCAGGTGAGGAATCACTGACCTCACAACTGGCCACCAGCCACAAAAACCTGTAAAATACAGTGATTCCAATGAATCTGGTTCCAATGGAGACCTTCAGATGGTTATAGACCAACTGAAAAGAAAGGGGAATTATGTTTTGCATTAAGTGTTTGCAGTGCCAGGCTGTTTCACCAAGATTAGGTGTCAAACAGAGAATGGAGGTCTTGGGAACAAACAGGCAGGAATGGACACATTTTCTGTTTAAAACAATGCCCCTGGAAATGCACAGACCTGTCTGCTTTCAGCCAGGGCTATGTGACACACCTTTCTCTCCAATCATCCCAGCTGATAAAGCCCAGATCTTCTTTTATTTCTCTAGTGAAGAACCAGCAGGAGCCTTACAGTCATGCATTGCAAATAAGGTATATTTACACTGTACAGTGGGCTAAGAGAGAAAGGAGAAGAAAAGCCTTTCTTGTGTAGATCAAGTGTCTGGATTTTAGAATAACCAAAAGACATGGCACTCTTGTCCTGTATTTTATTAGGAAATTAACAGACTGATTGATAACCTGAAATTACATAGTGAATCTCATTTAAAAAATGTTCAAAATCATGAGAATAATTTCCATTTCCATGAAAACATAATGCCCTGATACAATTCTTCTTTATGCCTGTCAATTTCTACACCCTTAACATTTATCTACTGTACAACAGAGAGGCTGGATAACTGTAACAGAATCTGGAAAGTTAAATACAGGATATTTAATACAGGACTTTCTCTGCAGTCCAAGTCAAAGAGATGAAATGTTGGAAAGAGAGCCCAGAATGTGAGAGTTCCCTATGAGAAGGTTCCCTGTGATCTCATGCATTATGCATCAGTATTTCAGATTGGTAATATTGGTCAAAAGACTGGTAATATAAACTCGTGTGCCAAGGTATGAGGCTTTAGGGCACCCTCAGGAGAGGGAGACCCCTGTGGGGTACAGGCTCTGCAGTGAGGGGAACGGGGTGCACTGGATGTGTAGGATGCTCAAAGTACAAGAGCTGATAAATCTGTCTACATCTCTTGTTTCCCAGCAGTTTGAGCTACCACTACCACCAGGCTGGACTAAAGAGCTTTTCCTGAGGCTGTCAGCTTTAAAAGACTGATTTGATTCAGGTGCTGATTCTCTGCAAGGGCTTGGTAATTTCAGCCTTAGTACTCAAAGCCCAACTCCTGCTCACCTTGTGTGTGTGAGAACTCCCACTGAGCCAACACTGTTGGTTTCACTGCAGTCATCACGTGGGGCAGCGTGGTTCAGCCCCATGGGTCGTAGCTGAGGCCCTCAAATCTCTAAATAAAGAGCTGGCATTTTTCAATACCAACCCACTCTTGTAGTGGGTTGAGATTCTCAAGACATTATTCAAGAAAACATTAAAATTGTCATATGTGCTGTGTGGATTAGGGCTGCTTTCCTGAAATGAAGCCTCGATTCCTGTAGGGATTATGGATGTTCTGTGAGTGCCCAGCTCAAACACTTGACCAGTGAAGTCCAGCCACTTCAGCCTCTTGTATTATTCTTGGCATCTGTAAGCTAAAAACCAATAGATTTAAGAAGCAGAAAGCCTTCCTTTTAAAATGCTCAGGACAAGTACATTCAGACCACTGTGTTTTCTATTTATATATAAATTCTTTGGCAACAATTTTCTAGAAAGCAGAATGATTTTTTGCTATATAATACTTTATTGTCTCCCCATGAAAAACTGATATCTTAGAAAGTCTATAGCACTTTCCACTATAAATAGTATTGTTCCAGATTAAGGATTAGTTCCTCCCTGAAGAAAAACAGATTTTAAAAATCTGGTCATTATCTGATAACTGTTTATGTAGTAACACTAAAATAAAACAGAAAAAGAAAATCATTCAGTATGTGGTTTGTTATTGTCTAGAATGTTAGTGTATGTTTATACAATAAAAACAACATAAGTTATCCTAGTTTGTTTTAAAAACCTTAGTAATAGAAATAAATTGCTATCTGCAGATTCATAAACAGAATGCATTTTTTTCCATCTAAGTTCAAGTATTATTAGTATATTATTATTACTATTATTATTATTATTATTACAGGAGCTCTAAATCCTTCCCATTTTGCCTGTCTTTACATCATTTTGGTCTTTTTGAGAAGTAACAAGTTGTGATCATTTGCTCAGGAACAAAATCAACGTGGAGCTTCCAGAAGTTTTGCCTGGTGGAAGACAGCCTGGCAATCCTTTAGCTACTGTGGGTAACTTCAGCATGTTTGAGTCTAGTGGTGTGGATACAGCAGTTGCACGATTTCTTGGTTGGCTGATGAACTTAATTTCTCCCTGCTTCTCAACACTCAGTCCCCTTCAGAGGAGAAAAGTAGGAACAACCCAACCCAGACTTGCACCACATCAGGAGATGTCATCTTCGTTTCCTCCCGGTACTGTCAGCTGCTCGTAGGTGGGCAGGGTGTTGTTAGGGAGGAACAGCTCTGAACTGACGTTGTTGTTGCCTCTCTGAGACGATCTGCTGTTGCCCTGATCCCCCTGCTGACGGGAAACCAGATGGTGCAGCATGTCCGTGATGAGGTTCAGCTTCTGGTCCATTTGTGTGACCTACAAAGGCAAAGGGGAGTTGTTTAGGAGCAGCGTGCAAGAAAATTGCAACAAACCGGGAGGCATATGTGTAACATTAATTAGGATTACAGCAACCTGTGTGAAGATACCACAGATTCACAGTTCATCAAACAGATCATTAGGAATTTAATGCAATAGGTCAGGGTTGGACGGGGACAAGCTTGCTAGTACTCACCTCTGGTGTGTGCTTTGACACTCATTTTGTATCTGGGTGAACACACGACAAATGGGACTTTAAAGAGATCTGCTGGAATAGAGAACTAAGTTCCAGAACTGAATTTCTGTGCTTTTTTTTTGTTGTTGTTGTTAGTATTGTGTCCATATTTTTTTTTAAACAATGATAAACTTGTAGCATGCTTTTATGCCCTAATCATACCAATATGCTCTAGTAAATAACTGCTTGACTTGCAGTGATGTAATCAACTCTTAAGCTGGGACTGAGTGATGCTCTTTGCTACGTTTGGGTTCAATTAACAGCAACTCAGGCCACAAAATGCCCATCGGTATTTTTGCTGCCATGAGTGAATAGCAGCTGGGAGTGGGACATGAGTCAGTTCTATGCTCTCAAAACCCAGTGACACAGCATTCCCCAGGATTGCCATCTGAAATGACATGATCCTCAGCAAGACAAAAACTAAGAATTCCAAAATGACTGAAAAATAATTTCTTGACTGGGGGATGCCAGGTTCAGCCCACATCCATAATGCTCATTTTCTTCTTTAGACAGTGGCTCCTTAAATTATTTAATTTCTCTTATCCCCCCACCTCATTTTTTCTGGTCTTTCTTCTAAAGTTTAGGAGAAAATATAATGAAAAAGCTGATACCTAGAGAGGTTAGGTTATGGATGTTTTTTGGCATATATTTATGGTACTCAGAGGAAAACTGAGAATTAGGTGTTTCTAGGAGTGTCACCCCTTTTATCTGGCATTGGGAGCCTCCTCTCTGCACTGAGCAAAATATCCCAAGGGCACTTCTAGCTTCAGAGTCCTGCCCACTCTCTGACCCTTGGTGTGGTAAAAGCATTGAAATTAGGCAGTAAGACTCTGCCTTATGGCCTCCTAATTGTTTCTTCAAGCATAATAAGAAAGCCTTGATTTTGTCATTGCAGTCTCTGACCCATTGATCCACAGGGATCCCAAAACACTGAGTAAATTCTAGGCAAAGAGATGTAGTACTTTTTAGAAAGGGAAAAGAAAGCAAACAGAAAAAAAAAAAAACTGTGATAGGAATAAATTGTTGCCTAAAATATCTGCTAGAAAGTAGTGGAAGGCACATAAAACTGCCAGAGAGAGCATGAGTGGGAGCAATTTATATGTGCCTGGCTGTCATCCAAGTATCACACAGGATAGTAAAAGACAGTAAGGCTGAGCAGAACATCAACAAACCTGGAGGATTTCAGCAGAGACTAAAATGTTTTTCCACCATAGAGAAAATGCTGGGTTTTTTCAAACACTTTGTACAACTGGTAGGGAAGCAGATATAGTGATTTAAAAATATGAGGTGCCAGAGATTTATACTTTGCAGCTGGTTTTGAAAACATTAGGCAAAGCACCCTAGATGGTACATGAAACACTAGTAATTCTGGATGGAAATGGCTGTTGAAAGATGAGATTCTATGAAATGAGGAAGCTGAAGAACAGATAAGTTCAAGATTTCTAGAAGGAAACACAGATGGAAAACTAAGCAGATCATCAGGTTCTCATTTCATCACTATTTTTTCCCTCCCTTAAAAAAAGACATTTTGCCCAAATGGTACCCATTACAGATGGCAAACTCGTGATCCTCCAAGTGCCACAGAACAAATCAGTGGTAGTGAAACCTACAAAAATACCTAATTCCTGCATCCCTTATTGCCCAGGTATTGTTTGTTTTCTGAGACAACTCTGCTGGAAGGACTGCAATGAAAGCCTCCAGACAAACAGTTATTTTCAGAATCCAAAAGACAACCTTTCCTTCTAAAAGAAATGTCTTTTTGCTAACTGTTCTAAATGAACAGGGGGTTTTTTATATGCATATGTGTCTTAATTTGTAATTCTGGGCAGGGATTACCAGAGGGAACACAGACTGGAGATGTATCTGGAAAACGTGCATTCATGAAACTCTTTCAGTGATGAACTATTGAACATGACAGTAGGTTGGACTGAGATCTGGATAGTCCTTCAACAGCTGTGCATCTTGGTGATGAAGTACTGGGGAGAAGTGAGAAGTGAATATTCTTGCTGGGAGATAAATTCCCAGAGATAATTGTCTAATTTTTTCTAGGCAACAAGGTCTGGCTGCTGCAGCTGTGGAGTGCAGGAGGCCCACAGAAGCAGAGGCAGGAGCTAATTGCTATTGAGCTGAGCCATATGAGATTAAAAGTAAAGACCTTTGTCGTCCATTTCCCTGCTTTTTGGGGTAGGGCTCTAAAGCCACAAATATTTTGTGGAGGGAGGTCCAGAAAGCTGGTTGTGTTTAGTTGTTGTTTAATCGGCTTTGCTTTCTATTTCCCAGGGGGTTCAGTGCCCGGGAAGGGCTTGCTCCAAGACACGCTGGACTCAGTGGCAGATTTTGGCAAGCACAGACTCCCAGTGGCTTCGGTGGGCTCTGTACCAACCTTGGACTGAATCATCAATCCCAAATAGCAACATGTTCTTTGGATGTTACAGGAGAAGGAGCAGTCTGGATTTCTCTACATGGATCTTCTGCTTCTCAGGGCTCTATCAGAAAAGATGATATTGGCAAATGAGGCAGCAGTGGGCCCCCATTTTTAATTCTGCCAAAGGAGTATCTGCTTGAAGTATGAGATATTTTAAAAGGAGAAATAAAAGCCACCAGAAGTCAGCTTCTACTGTCATCACAGGCCTCTGATGTACCAGAAAAAGAGGCTTGCTGGTGAACAGCCTGGCTTATTAACGTGCCCAATCTGCCTGTCATCATCCAAACACACATCCTGAAATACATCATTCACTTGCTTGCTGCAGAGATAATTATACCCACTAGAAAAATGTCATTGTGTGCAATATCCTTTTTATTAAGCCAGCTTTAGGCAGTTAGCATGGAGAAATGTATCATCCCCCCTGAATCATACTTTCAAACACATTTACTTGATTAGAAATTAGCTCTGATGCCAGAACGAATAAAAGTAAAGCAAACAGAAAAACTGCTGATGTTGCTCTAATCTTAACCGCTCTGAACAACTCTGATCTCTCTACTTAAAACAGCAAACATTGTTAATTACATAGAAAAATAACTCTGACTGATTTGTTTCCTTTAGGAAAAACTAAGTAAGCTCTTTGTAGATGATTTATGTTTCATTAGAAGCATGATGTTTGGATGATCAGATTCTTTATATGCAAAATAATTTCCTTTGTATTTCACAGTTGTTGGGAAGAGGAAGCGGTGTTTGAAACTTCAGAAATTACACACCACAGTTATTCCTAAATCTTACTGAAATATTGTATGAATACAAAATCTTTCCATCCTCTGAGTTAAGTTTTAAAAAAAAAAGTAAAAATCTAAGGACCATAGATTGAGCACAGATGGAGAGGAGATTTAAACAAGTTTTGAATCTATCTCTTAAAAATCAATAAAATCCCATCCATGCAGTGCACTGAGAAAAAAACCAATGCAAAACCAAGCAGTTCCTCATGAAGGCTGAAAGGTTAGCACACAGATCTTAAATGGCACATCATGAGAAGTTAAAACATGCAGTTACAATAGCCTCTCTCCATCTTTCCTGTAGGCTCCCTTCAGGTGCTGGAAGGCCACAAGTAGGTCCCTCCAAAGCCTTTCCTTTCCAGGCTGAACAATCCCAATTCTCATAGCCTTCATGACATGCATTTATGAAGGTAATAATATTTGTAAAGAGATCAAAGGCATTCCAGGAGGTGCTACTGAACAAGACAGAGACTGTTCTTGCTGAAAGAACAAAATAATTTCCAATTAAAATTGCCTATTATTTTTATCTATTAAAATTCCGCAAATCTTCACGCTATATTAACTTGAAACACTTTTTAAGCTTTCATAGTAAGTTCATGGTATGATCTGGAACATAATATGCAACAAGGAATTTATTTCCTCGATTTTAAAAACAAAACAACCAAACCAAAACAAAACACAGAAGCCTGGCTGGCTCCAGGGACAGCTCCAGGGACAGAACAGTCTCTTTTAAGCTCCCCTGTAATGGAGAACTAAAGGGTAGCACTTTGGAGACCTACTCCCAAAACTAATTATAGGAATTTAGCAGGAAAAGGCAATGACAGACACAATTACAGAGCTGAGTGGAACAGTATTTTCAGCCATGGAAAGCCGAAGAACAAAATTCTGAGTTTGGCGTAATTTCAGCCACAAAGACCACAAATTATTAATAGGTTATTCCAAGTATTGCTCCATAATCTGCAGAGATCAAGGCTGATTAATGCTGTTGATTAAAGCTGTGTCATCTGCCTGTCATTCTCATCCTCAGAGATTTTAAAAGTAAATATTAAGGGAGAAAATCATAGGCCCTTTGAACAGAATGCTATTTTATAACCACCTATGTTCTTAACATGGTTCACTGATTAAACAGAATTTTTGTCCATAATGATGAGAATTTCTATCAGCTCACTGCTCACTCAGTGGGTTCAGGAGGACTGTCCTTGTTCTCAGTAAAGAAAGCCAAGCATGAAGCTGCTAAAGGAGAAGAGAGAAACCAGGATGCAAGCAACACTTGGCTGAATGAAAATGTGATAAAGGAAGATTTCAGCTGCTTTTACAACATGAAACTCCCAAGTCTGCTGCCCTGACTTAAGTAGCATTCATTCCTGTGGGTGCAGCTTTTTGCTCAAAGTGAACTAATTCTTTAAAGCACTTTTTCAAAACAACTAAAGAGGATTGGGGAGAACTTAATATATTCATCACTTCTGGTGGCCTTTCACTGAGGCGGACCCTATTGTTCTGCAGTGTAGCAAACTTCTAGGGGAATAAAAAAATGATGTTTTCTTTGAGCACCTCTCCATGTTGTATCAAATCTTTAATGAGTCTGCTGTTCAGTACCATACTCAGTAATCAGGTAGCTTTATCTTTCACAAAAATACACAAAAAGGTCCTTTCTGCCAACAAAATAATCACCAGGCACACCAATGACTCAGCTGGAGAGATGATGAAAGGCAAAAAATATTCCAGAACTTATGATACCTGTTAATGGCAATGTTATGAAGAAATGTGTCAGTATCCAGTGGTACTTAACAACATTGAGACTGTTCTGGAAGAAAACTGTTGCTATAAATTACATTTGTCTTTGGTGGGATTCTTCCTATTTAAGTTCTTCAGAATACTTGAGGAAGCTTCAGAGAGAAACTCCCCTGGCTCCTCTTCTTGCTAAGTCCTCTCACATGTTGGTATCTCAGTAGTTCTAAAAGTTAATGCTTTATCCTGGAGGGCTCTGAGGACAGGAACAGGAATGATGTTAGAAGTGGCTTTCTGGAGGAGCTCAGGGATAGGTATGGGAACCTTCCCAGAGAATTTATTTTAAAGATTTCTCTCCAATAATGGCAGGAGAGACCAATGGTTTCAATATTATTAAGGAACGTTTCTTTCTTCAGGTGCATGATTCTTCGAAAATCATGGAATGTGACTCCCTTCCATTTGCAATGCCCAAGATCCCAGATTCTTGCAAAACCCCCTGTCAGAACTTCCGTCTTTGATGTGTTTATTTTGTTGCCTGAGATGAGGCAGCAGTTTTGCTGGAGGTTATATTCCTGCCACTGAGGTGTTTGAAGGAGAACGTAATGTGCATGAAGGAAGATTTGCTCTCCAGACTGTCTGTACTTTCTCTTGAGAGTTGGCCAAAGAAGAAAATATGTGTGTGGTGTCCAGGGGAAGGACAGAAGAAGTGGAGCCAGTGAAAAAACACTCTACTGTAAGACTGATCATTGCTTGGAAAACAAGAGGGCTGAGCTTCTGAGGAACAAAATTGACAAGTTTTGAGGGTTACATGAACAAGACTTTTTCTAGTCAATGAAAACATTTTCTGAACACTGTAACCACTGTCTTAACTGACAAATAAAATGGTATTTTTCAGACAAAAAGTATCTTTGGAAAGAAAGGCACTTGCTACACCCTGAGTTCTAAAATCAGCTCTTTTGCCTAAAGCTATCAGTGACAATCTCTGCTTTGAGATACTAAAAATTGTTCTGTTTTTTCAATAAACTGAGACTGTTGCTGCTCTTGTCTTGCTGTGTATTTTTATAGGAAAATATTTATCTTACATGTCTCAAAAGTGCAAAAAACCACTTATTTTTTGTAGGAGGAGCCCTTGAACAGCTGCTGAGAATTCACCATTGATCAGGGTGTGCCACCTGTGCATTCAACAGAGGGGGATAACCCTGGGGAGAAAATTCTCAGCAATTGAGCCAGGATTAGAGTTCAGCAACAACCAGGATTTATAAACTAGTTGCTGGCTCTGATTCCCCAAAAGTTATCTTGATATCAGTGAACTGTTACAAAGGGCTTGACTTCTACAGTAAATTCCTAATGCACAGTAAAGAAACTCAGTTTGGTACCACGGTTTTGAAAAATTGCTTGGGGAATTAAACTAGCAACACCAGCATGTAGCCATGTGGCTACTGACTGCAATACTTGTGGCCCTTTAAAGTTATTTTTGTTTGTTTGAAGAATTTTGTTCTGGTTGTGCAGCACTAGATCTAGGGTAGCAAGTGCTCAAGCTATAGGAAATGGGAGAAATTACAAGGTTGATTTATGCATCTGTTCTTTCCATCAGGATTGGGAAGGCAATTTTGATTAGCAAGTAACTAAACTGCAGCAGAGAAATATTTTTCTTTTCCAAATGTTCTTTTTCTCAAAGAAAAGCAAAAGTTTTTCTAAAACCTTCCTCAAAGTTTCAGGAAATATGATGCCTCTGGTTAACTATTCACTCAGCTCAATTTCTTTAATGATTCTTAGGAGAGGGTAGATTACAACTATAATGTCATTTTTCAGATTAGGTGTCTCCCCTGAATTATATCTGAAACCAGTGGCAGTAAGAGACATGCTCTGATGGGTCAAAAAGTGAAAAAACTGTTATGAAAAAGCCACTTCAGTAATATGTGATGGAATAAATAATATAATATGAAATACAGCAGACCAAATGCAGAATATTAGCAGCAGGTTATGAAAACTCTCTTCTATGATACTGCCACTTATCCCTATGAAGAAACAAGCAGCAACAACAGATGTGCTTATGTAAGAGAGCAATTCCGTTAAGATCTTAAAAATTTTGAGGAATAAGTAGAAATCAAAGGTTACAAACAAGTTGGTTTGGTTTTTTACAGGTCACCTTCATAAGATTATTTGTCTATAACTTGCTGCTTGACTGACAGAAGCAAGGTAAGATGAATACAAACCATCCTTCTAACAAAGAGGTTGTCAGGATGCTGGCAATTCGGAGAATTAAATTACAGGAGAGTGAAATGCATTTGGTCATGCACTGTTAGGGAGTATAAAACCTCAAAAGGTGGAAAGATTTTGGAACAGCACTTCTTTTAAGAATTTTTTTTTTTTTTTTGTTTGCTAGGTTCACACTGGAAGAAGGGAAATTCAGGCTAGGTGTAAGGAAGAAATTCTTTGCTGTGAGGCTGGTGAGGCACTGGAACAAGCTGCACAGAGAAGTTATGGATGTCCCATCCCTGGAAGTGTTTGAGCCCAGGCTGGATGGAGCTCTGAGCAGCCTGGCCTAGGGGAAGGGGTCCCGATGGCAGGGAGTTGGAACTGGATGATCTTCAGGTCCCTTCCAACCCAGGCCATTCTGTGATGATTCCATGATTCTTTTAGAAGTGGAGAGGATTCAGAAAAGCTTCAGGGTAAAAATATTGGGAAGGGATGACCTAAAATGCTAGTAAGACAGGAATGAGGACCATGATGGATGTGGCTGGAGGAGACGGTCAGAAGCAGGACTGGAAACAGCTGCCACTGAAGAAGAGAGAGCAGAGAACTGTGGTCTCAGTTCAGCGCTTTTGTTGCTGCTATTAACACCTTGCAAAAATATTTGGCTTATTTAAAGCACCCCAAAGTGTTGGAAATCAGCTTTTCCTGAGAGCCTTTCTTTAGTTCTAGGTGTAGTCTTGGGCCACGAGGCCCATCTGCTGGCTCACCACTCCCCAGGCCAGTCCTGCTGGCCTCCCAGCTCTCAGTCCATGCCCAGATGTGTGCAACGCTCACAGATCTATCTGGCATACAGAAAGCTATAGCCAAGCAATTAAAATTTGTGGTTGACTCTTGTTTTAGATAAATCAGACGAGACTTAAAACACATGGAAATTTTCAAGTTAGAACAGCATCCAAAATCTACAGTCTTTGGCCCAGTGCTGCCTCAGGATACAGCATTTTTTTTCTCAAAAATATTACGAAGGTCAGATTTTTTTTTTTAACCCTTTCCTCTAAATTAACAGTGTATCAGTAGATAAACAAGGGAGTTTGGAGTATTTCTCCCTCCTTGCATGAAGCCAGGAAAGTGAAGGTGAGGGTCTTGTCTCTAAATATAACTTTCATCAAAAACTACTGAAGATGATCAAATCCCCTTATCCTATTAACTGAATTCTCTGATATTTTCAAGAATTAGCTTATCTTCATTAACTATAGCCCCACCTTCAGGAAACAGTATCTCTTTGACCAGACACAACTTTCCTCCCTCTCTGTTTAAAGATAAGACATGAGTTGGCAAGAAGGGAGGGATTCTTTCTTTACAAGTGAATCAATGATACCAGAAGTATTAGAAGTTAATGTATCTGCAAAAATCGCTGGATATCCATCCAGCACCATAATCATAAACAGCTTCCCAAATTATGCTTAAATTGAAATGCAGCCTTATGGAGGACGGGAAACAGGCTTGAGATAACAAGAAATATAGTGGAAATATTGATAAAAGAAACCAGGAAAAAAAGCCCCTTATCTCTGTGTAATAGTTTGAATAAAGTTCCAGAATAAGTGATGGTCATCTGCAGGGCCAGGAGTTGGACTTCAATGATCCTTGTGGGTCCCCTCCCACTCAGGATATTCTATGATTGCATATTTAGTGCATCTACAGCACTGTGCAAACCTGGGTGCACCTAACCACAGCAGGTAAGTCCTGTTATTGCCAGCACAACGTGGGGGAAGCTGAGGCAGCACAGCCAGCAGCCCACCTTCAGATACAATAAACATTCTTATCATCAGCTTGGATGAGTGTCTCTGACAAAACCTTAAAAATACTCTCCCTGTCCTGGGCACATCTTCCGGTCTCAAGGAAAACCTCAGAGCACCTTTCTGGTTTCTATTATCGAGACAGGAGGTTGGGAAACAGGTTGCTTTCTCATTCTCAATCACATTCTTGTTCAGCAAAACGTTTCTCTGTGGGGTCCCTCTGGTTGAGCACCCCGGTACCTATCTGCAGAGGAAAGAAAGGCTCTCTGTTTGGCTAACAGGCACTTGTATTTCAGATGCTTCAGCTCCACAGATGTGAAGAAAACTCCCCGTGGCTCTTGCCTCTGGAGGACCCTTTCTGCTGGCTTAACTGCGGCAGTGCAGCCTCTGAATATCACTCCATATTTTCCTTGTCAGGAGTTTGGCTGTCAGACAACAGCTTTCCCCTGGCTGTAGATTCCCGTTCCCCGTGTGGAACAGTGGCATATTTACAGCACTTCAGGGTTAAAAAGTGTAGAGTACAAGACCCACCTGGCATAAAAATATGTCCAAAACTCTTCTCCCCAACAAAATAAACCCCAAATCAACCCAACCCCCACTGTCCCCCTCCCCCCAATAAAGAAAACAAAAGTGACTAATCTTGACCTCTCTCCAAAGGGGAATGTTTTGCTTCTTGAATCCTTGGCTCTGGCTCTTGTATGATACTGGGACTATGACTAATAACCTCTTGCCAGAGTACTGCTGATAATTTCACCTTTGAGTAGCTGTTCTCATTCTGGACCATCATAGTATGCACTTAAGTTGCCAAGATTTTATTTTTAAAAAAACAAAGAATAAGATATACACTCATAATCCCCTGTGTTAGAAATATATTTTTCAGCTTTAACTGTAAGGTTTTGCCTGACAATTTTCCCTCCTTCCTCCAAACTGTTATTTTTCAGATGCCTGCTACGAAATGGTTCCCTTTTTCCTTCCTTTCCCTCAAACACTTTTTCTAATTCAAAACAGATTTGAGACTGCTGCACTTTTTAAAGCAAATCTGCCATGTATCATGTCGTGTTAGGTCAGCACTGCTTATGTTATGTTTTGCACTTCACCCAAGTGAGGCATCCATGCTGCTTTTCAAAGGGAATAAAGCCAGACTAGGTGTAGTGGCTTTCATGGCTGGAATAGATCCACAGGTTATGGATTGATCTTATGGCATGGCACTGGGGAGGACATCACTATCTGCCTTTTTGCTCAAAAAGTTAAAAACAAAGATAACTTCAACTGTTTTCTCAAAAAAGTGGTGTTTTTTTGGCCAGCTCCTTTTTCAGCATCCATAATCTACTAATTATTTATAATTTGATAGTTACTATATGGGCAAAAAAAGGTCATAAACCCCTTAGTACCTAAAATGAGTTTAAAAAACGAATAACCATATGATGACTTCTGCAGCAATCAAAACTGGAAAGGTAAAAAGAGTGGGGGAGAGAAAGAGAGAGAAGTAATTACACCAACAGTGAGTTTTGAGTGAGTTTTCCCTGAGGGCTGCTGGTAATTAAACTAACGGCAACATGAATCTCTGTTTGATGTGGTCATGAATTTGTTTTCAAAAGAAAAATCTTTAAAAAGATTCTTTCAAGAGAAATTTTTAGAGAACAAGCTCAGCATGAATAATTAGACCAGAAATACTTTGATAAATATTATTATGGGGAAGTCATTTATGGGCCATGGCATCTGAAGGTTAGAAATCCTGGTGATAAATAAGGTGGCAAGTTTGCACCCATTTTGAACACACAAAACCAGGGCTGCGTTCCTGTTTGCTTGAGCCTGCTCCTCAGAGAGGAGGCGGCCTCTTGTTTTGCCATTGCATTAAGCTTTACAAAGACACAGATGCAAGACAGAAAATTTCAGTGGGAAAGCTCAGTGGAACGAAAGAAAACCACACACAATTCCAAAGGCACTTTTCATTCCCAGGGGCTGCACAGAGATCAGAGGTGAAATTCAGTGGTGATAAAAAGTCTGTGAGCCCACTCTACTCCCCCAGAGTTTCGAAACTTCATGCAATTCTGCTGAAATCATATCCCTGGAAATATCTCCTTCAGAATCTTCTAAATATAAAACCACTTGCATTTTGCAGAAATTTAAGCATCCAGCAAAACCCCAGTGAAATCCAGAGAAGATGCAGGTGCTCTGCACCCTCTAAAATCACTGGACATCCCAAAAGCACATTTCATTTGTTTACTGAGCGCTTCAAAAAGTGGAGGCAGATACAATCAATCACAAGCCAGCAAATAACCAACGAGTGAACTAGAATGTAATATATTTACCAGTGGAAACCCATGTTTACAAGGAAAAGAAACTGCTTGTTGGCTGTCATGGTGTTATTCATAAAGGCAAACTAGGAGATCTTAGGGATACCACGAGCAAAACTACAACAAAGGCAACCAACTGCTAATGAAGAAGGGTTTTCAGTCAAATTTCATGGGTCATACAAAGTCATTACCATGCCTGCAGGAGTTCAACAGCTCTGCCAGTTGAATTCGGGGGGAATGAAGTGATTATTTTGTTATGCATTTTGTAGTTTTAGACACTTTTGCTTAAAATTTCAAATCCTGAAGCCAACCAGCTATGCAAGAATATCAGCTCCAATTTCCAGAGTTAGCTTCTGACTAACTTTCTTGCAGAGGAAACCCCGAAAACAGATCTTCTGTATACACCAAGGTCCCAAGATTTTAAAGACTCATATCTGTTCCCTTTTTTCCCTACTGCTTAAATAAAACCTTATGGCATTAAGACAATTTCCCAACACTTTGGAGGCTTCATACATTTTAAAACGAAGAACAGATAATTTGACTGCTACTGGTGGCAAGTTCTGCATGGGTTAACTCTCCCAATTACTCCCATTGCAAGTTTCCCTCTGTTTTTGAGTCAGTTAAAATATCAAGGCTCTTTTCCATAACATTTTAAGCTATAATGCCTTCAAAAGTAAGCAAATGTTCCTGACAAAATAACATGCTTGAAAAATGTAATGGATGACAAAGATAACAAAAATCCTTAGTGCATTTCTTTGTCAGTAACTTCTAGGAATACAGCCAGGCTGGGCATTTGTTTGGACTGGTAAACCAGGACTCAGAAGTGGATCTCTTGGCAGCACAAGCAACTGCTCCGTGGTGGAAGCAAAAGGCTCACAGTCTTTCCTAGCTGATTAATCATTATGACAGGCTTGAAGACTAAATGATCTGCCCAGCTCCAGATGTTAGATGTGCATCCATCTCTTATTCTTCTGGTCCTTAGGCAGTAGCCTGAATTGTTCATTCTGAAGATAATGATGACCATTTACTGCTCAAAACTAAAAAGGGCTTTGGGCTGTGTAATATTATATTATGATAGAGGAGGCTACTACACAAGATCACACAGCACATATAGTCTAGACATGATGAAATGCTGGAAGACTCTTCAGGCAGAGGTGGTGACAGTCTTGACCATAAAGCTTTGTGATGTTCCCCTTCTCCATTTCCACCTCCAACCAGGACTGTTACCAATTGCACAAAGGCAGAGCATGAACATGTGGCTGGCTCTCTCCCATCCAGCCCCTGCCATCCAAGGCTGCACCAACCCCTGTTAAATCAATAACAAAATGTAGCTTCTCAGTGATGGGAGGCAGCATCTGTTTCACAGCACAGGGTAACACTCCTCAGCCTTTACAGCGAGGAACAAAAAGCAGTGATACAATGAAAGCAGGGAAAAGCATCACGGTGGCAGAAAGAAGGTACTGAACCCTGCCTGAGACAGCCAAAGAGCTCTACAGGATCTCCAGTAGCTGCAAGTCATGAGAGACACCACTTTAGTTGTCACATAAAGGGCGGCCCTCCACAGAGGGACCAAGCTGTCTTGGGCATTTGCCAGGGAGACTTCAGTGACAGTGGCACTCCAGGAAGGGAACAGCAGGGAATCAGCACCCTGTGTCTGAAGCAAGCTGCAGCCTGCTCCTCCTGGAGACTGATCACTGGTGCTCACAGGGGCCAGACCATGCTTTGCTTGGAAGATCTGCGTATCACCACACAAACTGGTTTAGCTGCAGGCATGTCCTATTTTCTCTTTGCATCTTTTCCTTGAATGAGTGAAACAGATTACTCTGGAGTAATTTGTTCTATTTCTTCTGCTAATCTCTTTTGTTAAGTAGAAATTTTGCCCCAGTCCAATAGAGAGAATGATCAGGTACTCAGGAGAAATTAATTCTCCCCTAATCATGCAACCTTTGAAAAAAAGTTGTCACACAGTGCCTACTAAGGACTTTACAGATTAAAATGCTACCACAATTCAGAATTAATAAAGATTTTTTTCATCCATTTTCATGGATGTCTTTATGTGATTTGACTAACAGCTTTAGCTCTGACACATCTGCTCTGAAATGTGAAAGGGCTTTACTTCAGTCTCAAATATCACAGCTCCTTTAGGGTGTAAGATGCTTATGCTCATAGTACCTTAACTGTTGATTTATATTTTCATGGAATCATAGAATGTCCTGGAAGGGATCCCAAATATCATCTTATAGTTCCAACATCCCTGCCATGGGCAGGGACACCTTCCACTAGACCAAGTTGCTCAGAGCCCCATCCAGCCTGGACTTGAAAAATACCAGGGCCATCAAGAAATTAACGTTTCAAGTTATATCTAAGTTTTAAGATAAATCCAGACCAACAGTGGGAATAACAAAAATTGCAAACATGACCAAGTGCTTCGGTTTTCATTTTTGACCTCCAAGTCTCAAAATGTTTATCATACCCAGTACGCATAGCTGAGGAAATGGAAACAACAGAAAGTGAAATGGCTTGCTTCAGGTTCTGCAAAAAAACAATGTCTGGGGCAGGAACGGTGCCCACACTGCCTGAGACCCCCACAACAACCACACCAGTGCAAGTTTCTAGAAGGGACATGGACTATCATGATGACACAAGTGTCTGACACTGCCTTTTAAGAGCTGATTTTCAGAGAGGACACAGGAGGTCTGGTTGCACTAACTCTTCTGTGGCTCAGGGAGTACCCACAGTGTACATGTGCAAGTGAGTACACCATGTGGGACCAGCTCTGATATGCATTATTTATACAACAGCTCTACTGACTTAAAAACTAATAAATCCACAGCCTGCAGATGATGTGCAGACACACAGACACATCATCACAAATACAACTTTATCTTGATTCTTTGTGCTTTTCCCCCTTGTTGCTGCATGACAGAGCATCTAGTACAATACCAAAATAAGCCTCTGGCTAACGCGTAAGCTTGTTTAAATCACAGCCTCTCTCCAACGCAATAGAAATAAGTGCCATTTTCCAGGGAACCCTTTCTACAGGAATATTTCACGCAGAGGAAACGCTGTCAAGCTTGTTTGCAATGCATTGCTGCAAAATGCTCCACACTTCCCTTACTCTCTGAGTGCCCTCGACTCCTGGTGAGCTTTTCACTGAGGAAGATCCATGTATTTGGATAGAAGTGAAGCACATAGCCTGTAACTTTGCACAATACAAGTGAAAGCACAATACAAGAGGTCAAAATGAGGTTTCTCTCCTTATGTATTGTAATTATGGTCTGTTTATAATTCTACAGTTAATTTAGGGCTTGTATGTCCCCGCTGGACAAAGCAGCTTGCCCTGTGTGGAAAATGACATTAACTCAATCTTTGCAGACTGTCCCTGAGCCTACAAATGCTTTTGTTAGTACAGTGAACACCTGTACTAATTACGCACTTCACTCACTCGGGGGTCACTGCTCATGGCAAAGGTTTTAAATCAGCCACCCCAGGAGACAGACATCATTATATTTCTGGAGCAGTCATTCCAGTGCTGCAAAACTAGGCAACCCTGGAAACAGACTCACACTCTGAAGCCTCTAAAGGTGAAAGACCGGGATCCCCCATTGCTGGACACAAAATATTGGAATGAATAGAGAAAATGAAGAGAGTAATCAGAAACTGCTGTTGAAATCTTAAGTTTAGCACTATTTTTAGTGATTCTGTGATTCTTCTGACTTTCATGTTAATAACATTTTTTCCCATCTCTCATTATATACCAATACTTGATGCAGCAAAGCTTGTAAGCATGCGAGAAATGTCAAATAATTTAATTTTACTTGCTTTCTGATTCACATGTGCTATTTGTGCACCTACAGTTGTGCTGGAACTCAAATGCCAAGGTCAGCATTCATTTCTTTCACTGATGTAGTTCCCCGTGAAGTCACGTTCAGTCCTTCCCAGAGAGTTCACACTGATGCTAATCAGCACTGGTACTTCCCTTAGCCCAATATGCAAAACGTGCAGAGTCAATGGCACATTATGTGAAAACGAGCATCTAAGGGGCTGTAGGGGGCAGAGATATCTGCACTTCACATTACTCTTCTCCTAATCACCGCATGTAAAAGCTGTCAGCAGGTTTGCCACTGGGAAATCACAGAGCAGAAGGTTTCTTTAGGTAGGTGCTGCCTTCAATTAAACACACGCCAAAGTGTCATGCTGCCCCAACTAACAGCATTTTCCAAAGGCAAGGAGCACTGAGGGCGTGGGCAGAGCCCTCCATCCAGCTTTTTGCAGCTGCTCTGTGCCCCAGTGCCATATACGGGGTAAATAAAAGGGAAGCAGAGGCAGAATTTGTTTAGAAATAGCAAAGAACAGGAGCCAGGGCAGAAAAATAATGGAGCCAGGGCAGAGAAGGGATCCTTGAAGGATTTGGCATCTTCACAACTGCCTCCTATGTGAATGCTAAAAAGGATGCAAATGACCAAATACACAAATTCTTCCTAAGGTTCCTAGGAACTGTAACACTGAAGCTAAAGGCAACGAATCAATATATTTTCTATCAAATTATGTCCAAACTCTTTAATCTGTACTTCATCTTTACAAGCGCACAGCATAAATTTTCATGGACATGTAGATGCAAATTTTTCCTACCATTTGTGTGACCCTTTTCAGCCAGATTCATTAGGCAACGTTAGAAAAACAATAATGCCTTGAGCTCTGTGTACTGCAGGAGCCCCTCTCTCTCCCTCGGCTGACTCAGGAACGGGACATGTTTTGCAACAATGTCGCCTAAATGTACAATAGTCCCAGTTCACTCCTCTTTCATTCCATTGTAAATGAGGAGTAAACTTATTGATGTCAATGGGATTAAGGTAATATAAATGCCCTGAAAAGATGGATCACAGTTAGCACTCAGAAGAGCACACTCCAAAGGTTTGTCCACTTGCACGCAACATATCCCCTACAGTAATAGAATCTAGTAAATGACACATGTCACTGCAAAGAACTCCTGCGACTAAATGGTGCATTGTGTAAAGCAAACCTTTCTTCAGTGCACAGAGACAGTCTTTTCTTTTACTTTTTAAAACCCAACCCTGTCATGCAAATTCTAGCCAAGCTTTCACTGTTCCGTGATTTAAATTCCTTAAAACTTCACAGCTTCATAGAAAAGATACTATTAAAAAAAAAAAAAATCCAACTTAAACAGAAAACACCAAACTTGGCAGGGAATATTCAGACAAACTATAGTCTTGGAAAAGAAATGGCAAGGTTTCTAGCATACACTGTAAAAGTAATGAAAACCAAAAGTTTATCTGAAGTGTAATTTAAAGAAATGTGTTTGCATTGTTTTCAGATAAAACAATCCTGAGGCCATGTGTAAAAGTCCTGAACTGCAAGACAGTAATGAGTTTGTGAATCAGGACTGTAAATTCCCTTGCTGTGAATGTGGGAGCCATCAGGAGCACACAGGATTGAGTCAGCAGTTACCAAGGCACATACATACAGCACAGGCCACTCAAGTCTCCGAACTGCCATTTATCATTTCCTGACAGAACAGTTTCTTGGCAAGCCTCCTTTAAAAACAATTTTTTTCCAAAACAACCAACCATTCCAGCAGGCTATGAATACCACTATAATTTGGTCTATTTTTCATATCAAGTAGACTATGGGCTCTGGTTTACAGTTAATTAAAGAAACCTTCTTTTCAGATTTCCAAATGTCGTTTGCAGCAGGGTAGAACCCACAGTGAGCCAGCCCTAAAACAGTGCCAGTTACAGACTGAACCGTATGGAAATGGAAGGAAAATCCCCCAAAACGTAAATAAACCCAGGGTTTGAAGTTGCAAAGCCCAGCTTACATAACACCAAATTTGGTTGCCCTGCCAAACTGTTAAATTTGATGAAAATTGTTGTCTTGGGCTTGACTGTGTTTCATTCTCCTGAATGTGTAATGGCTCTGAGCAGTCTGTCAGAATTTGAACTCCAAATGTTGTTGTTGTTGTTGTTATTATTATTACTATTCCTACTACACACTAACAGCACTTTAGGTCCACACACAGAGAGAATCAGCCCTTGCCTTGAAAAATGCATGATCTAAAGAGATGAGATAAAAACAAGGGGTGGGACAAAGATCAGATTTTCATTCCTGTTTTAAACATATGCAACTGAGATATGGAGGGATTAAATGTCTTTCCTGTGCTCACACATAAAATATCTGGGGCTAAACCTAGGAGCTGAACCAATGTTTTTCAGTTCAAATCAACTTCATCTTCCTTCATTAACCCTTTACTTACTAACTACAAGTCTGCTCCAATCGGTGTTTTTAAGCTGAGATCTTAGAGCTGTGTTCAACCTTCGGGCACAGAGGCTCCAAGCAGAGAAGGGGAACAGCACCCCTCTAACCTCTTGCAAGAATATATATGCTCATATAGCAGTGGTTACTCAGAAACTTATCACTTGAAGCTTTAGAAAAGCACAGCTCAGGAAATAAAGTCCCATATTCTGATTTCTTATTTAGTGAAGGAAGTCTGGATTTTGCCGTTTCTCTGCAGAGTCCTCTATGCAAGCAGCCACAGAAACAACAAACTGTGCCATGCTTCAGGGAAAAAGTAAATAATCACTTAAGGGATTTCTCTAAACATCTGACCTGCAGCTCACACATTCTTACCAAAAAAAAAAAAAGAAGGGAAAGAAAGAGTAGTTATACATGTTTCAGTAAAGAATTCTATTACTTTGTCTTCAGAAGAGTTTGTCAGGCTTAGTGATGTGACCATTTAGCTGGGGAGCCTGTTCCAGTGTCCAGCCACCCCCTGGGTGAAGAACCTTTTCCTGATGTCCCACTTGAACTTCCCCTGATGCAGCTTCATTCCATTTCCTTGTGTTCTCACACTGGTGGCCAGAGAGAGGTGATCAGCGCCTCCTCATTTGCTGACCCCTTGCCCTAAGAATGTGTGATTTTAGATGCTCTTACTTTTGGTCAAATAAAAAGTCAAGGTTTGGTTTTGTTGCTGGTTGGTCCCTTTTTTTTTAAATAGAAACAATAAATGCACCTGGGATTCAACTTCCAGATAAATTTCAAATCTTCACTCCAAAATATGGGTATAGGAGAACATCACAAAACACCTACTAGGCTTAAAAATAACTACAGTAATATGCAGAAAATGATGTGTCTCTTCCTATCTTTTTGCTTGGAATAGCTGAAGCTTTTCAGCCGAAACATTCCTATAAATTTAAGTCTGAGATGCCCAAAATGGAAAATTTCAGGTCAGGTGACTAAATATGCACACAATTAAAACACAGTCTTATAGTAGGTAATGTCTTACAAAGTTTTGGTAAGGATCTGAAGCACTCCTGATGGCCAAAACCAAGAGGTGTGTATGCATAATAAACCCTAAAATACAGTTAATGGAAGACAAACTGCTTCACACTTGGATTCAGTATTCCAGTTTCAGTTACTTTTACAGAAAAAAGGGCTGCCATTACATGCCTTGATCAGAAAATAGAATTTCTGTTGTATGGGAAATTATGGCATATCACAATTTTTTTAACCTCTAAAACTATTGAGATGTTTCAAGGAGTGGAGCTGGCAAACTATTTTAATTTGGAAACACATAAATGACTTGAGCTTAATAATGAATGTTGACAGTACTGAAATGTTTCATTAAAAGAGTAAAAACTCTATCACTATTCCAAAGGGCTTGAAAGGAATAAAAAGACAACAAAAGCTGACTAAGTACAGCCTTTCAATGTCCTTGGATTAAAATGCTGACCACAATGAAAAAGTCTAAATCAATGATTCCAAAAAGGTTTAATGGAAAATGTTATTCAAGTAGTCCTCTTCACATAAGACAACACAGAGGTTTCTAATGGAACTTCTTTTCCCAAAAAGGCTGATTTTTGCCACCTCTAACTAAAATAAGGTGTTTAGGACTTCTTACTATTTGAATAACATCTCCTCTCCATGACAAAGCCTATCAATTTCTCAGTCTTTACTAGCCACCAGCTTGCCCTCCTAAAGTCTTGTCCCAAGTACCTGCACACTGGGGAAGCACTTTGGAGAGGCTTCTGAAGAACCACCTACCACGAGGCCTATCAGTTTGGAAATAATTTACAAAACTGCAGAATTTCCTGTTTCTCTAAGTAGCTCCAACTAGTTTTTTCAGCAGAAATCCCTGGGGAGACAAACTGGTTTTCCCTGTACAGAACTGCAACTGCTAATGCTGCAGAGTAATAAGATTGCCAAAAAACCTTTGAGTGGTTTTTGGATGGTTGAAGTGCACCTTATGATCTCCAGCTTTGCTCAGGGTGAACAGGCAGCATATGTTTTACCTGGGAGTCTGACATGCAAACTGGATTTTGGGATCACTGTGAAAACACAGTAGGATGGAGGTCCTCTAAAGCTAGCTAGACATTTGCCATCGACTTTAAAAGCAGCAGAAGCTCAGTCAATAATAACTAATTTTTATCAACAACACACTTTAGGATTACTCCCAAGAGCATTCAGGCCAGGGCTGGCCCTGGAGTGCTTCAATCTGCACAGTCAATTTGTGTCAGTGTTACTCTACTTTTTCAAATTTTTACTAAAAAAAGTCTAACCAAGACTTTTAGTTGTAGAAATGGATAGAAAATATAAATCTATCCAGTGATTAGAGGTGAAAATTTTCCATTAATCTCTGGTCTTACTCAGTTTCAGTGATACTAGAAACCATCTTGATCCTATAGCCCAATTTGTTAAGCCAGTTCTTGTACACATTGATCTGATTACCAGGGAAAATACAGAGGGAAAAGAAAACAGTAAGAGCTGGTCATGTGGTTTTATGAGACATGGATCAGAAATCTTAGCCCTGGTTGCCTCTTGAGGATGGTAAGAAACTCAGGTTTATGAAGGATATCCCTGCTAAAGAAGGAATGGAGAGAGATCTGCAGGCTGCACAGGGAAACTCCACGCTCCATGACACACCTGGCAATACCAATGGAGAATCTCAACCCCTCCTGACAGGACCAGTGCACCACCACAAGCACCATGTGAAAGGAATTTAACAAAGGCAAGGAAGATGTTGAGGACCAGTGCATGGAAAACCCACTTGCATGGGGCAATTCTGCGAAACACAGAGGGGCATTGCCCTTTGAAGGAACCATGCCTGTCTTCCAGCACATTTTGGGTGCTTCCCACAAATACTTGTACCTCAAATTGCATTCAAAGAGTTAATATGGATAATACCTGTTTCCTGGCAATCAGGATGTGCCTGCTGACTGTCTGAAATGCTTTCTTAATGAAACCTTAACCTCTGCTTCCAGGAGGACTCTTGTACCAGGCCAATGACCCAGCAGCAGGACACCCTCCTCAAGCATCCACAGGAATCTCCCTCTTTGGCTATAAAGATTTCTGTACAATGTTTAAAATCCTCTTTTCTAGACAGGCCATCTAACTCTGTGTAATTATGACACTGCTTCTGATATGAATGGCTCTCCTTGCCACCAACCTTCTCCCTGCCTTTCCCCCAGAATAAAAAATCCTGGTTGGAAACCAAAACAAATAGTAGATTTTTATCATGGAGAATTTGTTAATAATACTTTCCCTGAAATATTTCCCAGGCCTTTTTTAATGCTCAAATAAAGGCCCAAACATTTACAGCCAGCATTCTGAGCCAACTAATAATTTATTTGAGCCATATTGAAAAGCTCAAGGGGGATTTTGAATGAAAAATCTAGTGAATAAACTGATAGCCAAATACTGCCTTGGAGTCCTGCCACTGTAATACACAGGATGCACAGAGAAAAGAAATCTTTATGTCTCTGTCAGTGACAGAGACATACACTTAAAAACAGTCAAGGAGAGGATAGTTAAGTCTTGTCAATCTAAAGCAGAAAAGATAATGTCTTATAGTAAACCATGAGCTTTAATATTTCCCAACTTCAGTAGCACATAGATGATTAGGTGATAAATGCCTACTGCCTTAAAAACTTAAATACATATATATATATATATATATATATATATATATATATATTTAATAATTTTACAATAAGATAAGAATGGCAAAAGTCTGCTTTCAGAACTTCATGGGAAACTTAATACATGGAGAATTCCCAAAGAGTCTACTGACTATTACAGAATCTGCATGTTCAGACCAGGATTAAAACTCATAGAATTAGAAAAAAAAGGAATAATTTTTTTCAAAGTCACTTCAGAACTATAAAATTGCTTTGAAATACCTAAGCTAAGCTGATTTTCAGGACTCAGCTGCCATCTTGCCACATGTAGAATAAAATATATATCAATAAGTAAAGAATTTTAGGGCATGTATATAAACAATCTTCTCAAGTTATTAGCTTGCAACATGAACTTAAGAACATGAGAAAGTTTATTCTGTAACTGAAAAAGTTTTTCCTTCCTCCTTTTGTTTTGTCTCATATTTTTCATCAGAGTTCATAGCTGAAAGAAAATGAATTCATGTAAGAGTAGCAACATGAAAAAATAGTCTTCACAATTTACTGCACAGTAGTTTGTTTCCAGTATTGCAATAGATGGGAGTTTGAAGCACCCTGTGGCTTTGGCTGGAGCAAGAGCACTGGTTTAGCCTTGATTTGAACCTGCTGTTTACAACACGCTGTAAGCCCTTCCCATATGGCTGACTTTTAGTGAGGTTTATGTGAAAAAAAAAACCACTGCCAACCGAACACAGGAAAAAGGAAAATATTTTGCATGTGTGTATTTATTTTTACAATTACTTTGGAGTGCAAAATGACTGAATTTATATTACAGAAAATGTACATTTTACTCTGACGAAATAACGGTGCTGCTCTTTCGCTTGTTATTTGGCTTGCATGTAACACACCAAAGACGTGGGACATTCCAGTGGCAGCCTCTGAAGAGACTGGATGTCCAGACTGCTGAGGTTTTTGCAGCTTTCCTGAACTGGGCTCCTGGTGCCTTTTAAATATTTTGCCCCATTAACCACCTTGGGGATATTCTGTGCAAGTGAGTATGCACACGAGTGTATTTAATTGATTGTTTCACCTTCTGAACTACTCAGAAATCTGGAAATTACTTTCAACGAGCAAACAAACCATTGGAATAATCTCTGGAACTTATCTCAACCTCTGGAGACTCCAACGTTGAGCTAAACACACCAGGAAGGCTGGATTTGTATTTCAGCACTTCTGTTTCCAGCTACGACCCAGAATCAGAGATGAAATTTAAGAGGAAGAACAATTTATAGCTAGAAACAACTCGAAGCTAATTTAGCAAGGCTCACTTGTGAAGCATTTCACGTGTCCCAACTGTCCCTTTGCTGCACACGCTTAAGCCCCAACCAAGACTTATGGCTGCGAGCACATACGTGCACTGAGATCATTCCTCATCCCATTTCTCAGGGAGCAGGGGGACAAGCACAAAGAAATGTCTTGGTGATGCCTGGGCTCCAGAGCACACTCCATCTCACAGCTGCAAAACAACCCAAAGAAGAAAGATGCTGTCATAATTAAAAGTATACAGCATGGCCTCATGAGATTTGGGTCTTGAGTGGATTGTTTGAGAGAGAGAGCTCTGAAGTATGTAAAGAATTTAACTACTAGTCCCATGGTTTCTGTTCCATTTTTCATCCCTAGCTGTGCACGTTTTTCCTGTTGCCACAGCTCCCGAAGTGTAACACACCTCTCTGGCACACAGTGACACTGTCGTGGACACAAATACATCTTCACACAAGGCAAACAGATTCCAAGCAGCTACAGAGCTGGGAGGAGAACAGATTTACAATTGCAGAAGTGGAGTTGAGCCTCCCAAATAGAAATGAAGGGGATGCAAACTTCTGAACTTTGGGAAAGTTTAAATCTGTCTTTTCTCAACTCACAGCACTCTGACTCAATACTCATCTCAATGCCTCACTGCAGTTTGGGGAGACAGGGAATAATATTTTTATTATTTCCATTCTACAGATGGTCGAGCTGAAGCACTGCAAGGTTTATTGACTTACTCAGAGTTGCACAGCATGCTTGAATGGAAGCAGAACCCCAGCTGGCCTGATTCCCACTCCCGGGCTTTTAGTCGTTACACTCTCCTGTATTTGCTCCTTTTAACATCTGATTATTTTACTGCCCTAATCAGCTCCCCATTTTATACTCAAATTATTTCCTTAGGTTACATTAAACCCTTTTGTCACATTACCCAGACAAGACTACAGATATATTTTTTTCAGCCATGCATAGGCAGAAATTTAGTTTCTTTTGTTTAAGTGCAAACATGCACAGGGTCAGTGAAAGGATCCAGACTCTGAGAAATTATTCCTCTGCTCATTTTCATGTTCACAACATGAATTACATTAAGAGCAGAAATTAGTCATTAGCATCTCCCTGTATTTACTGAAAAACTAATAAAACATCACATTTTACATGCTTGTTACTGCATACTTTTGTTAGCATATCACCTCTCCCACCACCAATGACTAAACAACCGACATAGCTGGATCTTGGCTGAGGCTGCTACAGAACAGCAGGAACACTGGTGAAGCATCTTCCAAAACTGAGTTATTTATCTGGCCAGGGAGATTTTTTCCCCCCCTTTCTCTCTCTCTTTCTGTGCGTGCTCATGAACCTGACCCAACACGTTTCCAGAAGAGACTCTGAGGTTGTTGTTGCCAGACAATGCCTGCAATCATTTTTCTCCAGCCGTACATCCAAACTAGGGGGGGAGGGAGGGAGGGGGGGAGGAAGAGAGAAAAGCTCTTTTGTTTGGAAGTGTGAAGAGCTCTGTCGAAACACGTCTCTTCAGGGTAGTTTTAAGTTACAGAACTGATAAGAAAAAAAAATCCAACGTAATGATTTCCCTCTGCTTGCTGTGCCTACCCTTGGAGCACTCCCCTCTGCTTCTGGTGCCCATTAGGAATGAGACAACTCTTGAATAAAAGACCCTCCCTGAAGGAATACATTCTCTTCCCTTTTTTTTTTTTTTTTTTTTTTTTTTTTTCCCTAGGTTTCATAGAATCATAGAACCATTTGGGTTGGAAGACAACCTCTAAGATCATCGAGTCCAACAGGAATCTGGTCTCTGTAATTCTCCCCCTCACCACCACCAGGTAATCCCAAAGGGGCTTCTGTCTCCACATTAAATTGATGGAGTGTCCCAGTGTAGCTGACAATCTCTGCTGATCAGGCTGTTGTGTTCAAAACTGATGGACTGTGGGGCTCCCACAGGGGAGGGCCAGTGCTTATTTGGAGGCTCTCTTCCATGCAAAGTATTAAACTTATAGGCTGGGGAAACTGCCTCTGGCCAGAACCCAGTCCAGGGAAGGTTTAAGTGAAAAATAAAAAAGTCTCTTAATGGGTTAGCAATAAAACCATGGGATCTGCTAGAGCATCTGACAGTCAGAGAGAGTTAGTTTACTCATGATTTAACTTGGTTGACAAAATTGAAGGGAAGATATCATGCATTAGCTTAAAGTGGGTTGCAAAAGTGGTATGTAAGAAGCGATGTAGCATCCACCAGGGAATAGCTCTCGATTGCAAGGAGCGCGGGAAAACAAGCCAAACTGTTATTTTCACACTAATTAATTAAATAAATAATATTCCTGCCAAAAAGTTGCCAACCGCCTTCAAACTGCAGAGCAACGTGTTCACACTGGATTAGCCCAGGAACGTAGTTCCTGTCCATTCCTGCTTACAATTTTTTTTGACTATTTTTTTAATAGAATAAAAAGGTGCCTTTGCTCTGGAAAGAATTTTTTAATGTGTGACTACTGTAATGCAGAATAAAGCAGCCAGCTTAATCTTTTTATGAAAGATGAACAAAATAGATTGGTCTTTGTTCAAGTTTGTTCTAGAAACAAGCTGGACTTAATCCTTTCAATAACAATCCCTGATCTGTTCCTACAGTACTTTAGACATTTTTCCAAGGAAAAAAGATACATACCTAATCTCCAAGGTACCCATGCTGCTAATCTGGATCCTGCTGTGCTAGGCTACTCTGCTACATCAGGTTTCTTTTCTCTTTAAGACATACCAGAAGAGAGAAAAAAAAAAAAAAGTAAAAAAAAAGTCTAAACAATCAGAGGAAAACTACAGTTAGCTCAGGGAAAAGGGGAATTTTCCAGTTTAAATGGATGTGCAACCAATAATAAGCATAAGCTGTTTATGCAATGAACTCCATCATTTTACTGTGCCTCTGCCAGTTTACACTGTCTCACTGTCTAAAACTGAAATTTACTCTGTGTCTGTGTGTTACTCAGTCTCTCTGGTGAAGTGAAAGAAGAATATGTTCAGATCCTCTCAGCTCTTTATATCAAGGACAGAGGTTTGCACTTCTACATGGTTAAAACCAAGTATGAGGTAATCTTCAGCATTCCTCATGTGGTAGAGAGGAAAATATACCTAGAAAATATGTCTCTCACCAATCCTAATCAAATTAATCAGTTACTTCTGTGGATTAGTGATTTAAGGAAAAAAAGGCAGGCTATGAGATAGGGCCTCATAGACAAAATTATCTATCACATAATGAAGACAATTCACACATTCTTCCTTTACCAAATATGTTCCAATAGTCTGGGGCCGTCTGGAAATTCATACATCCCTTTTGAAAAGCTTTTACTTTCACTGTCTTCAAAATTAATAACAATTCTTACGTGCCTTTTTTCCCCCACTTTCCCAACTCATTAAAAAACCCATCCAAAACCCAGAAAAAAATCTCATGGCTTTAAAGTACAGCCACATACAACTTCAGGGGCTTTTTTTGGACATCTGACACACAGAGACCTTTCTCCACAAACAGACACAGTGAAAGTAACAAGGATCTTTGGCACTGACCACAGAATGGTTTGGGTTGGAAGGCACATTAAAGGCCATCCAGTTCCAACCCCTTGCCTTGGGCAGGGAACCTTCCACGGGACCAAGTTGGTCAGAGCCCCATCCAGCCTGGCCTTGAACAATGTCAGGGATGGGCAACCACAGTTTCTCTGGGTGACCTGTGCCAATGTCTCACAGTAAACAATTTCTCCCTAATATCTGATCTAAGCCTCCTCTCTTTCACTTTGAAGCCATTCCCCTTTGTCTTGTCAATACATGTCCTTATAAATAGTCCCTCTCCTGTAGGCTCCCTTCAGGTACTGGAAAGCCATAATTAGGTCTCCCTGGAGCCTTCTCTTTTCCAGATTGGGATTCCATTTGGGATTTCTCAAAGAAATCCCAACTCTCTCAGCCTTTCCTCACAGGAGAGGCGCTCCATCTCTTTAATCATCTTGGTGGCCTCCTCTGCAGCTGCTGCAGAAGGTTGATGTCCTGTTTGGGCTGGGGACCCCAGAACTGGGTGCAGTGCTCCAGGAGGGGTCTCAGCAGAAAAGAGTAGAGGGGCAGAGGAACAGATAGGCAGAATCCCTTCCCTTGCCCTGCTGCCCACGCTGCTCTGGATGCAGCCCAGGATACAGTTGGCTTTTTGGGCTGCGAGTGCACATGGCTGGCTCATGTTGAGCTGGAGCCAAAGGAATGCATCAGTTTGTACTGCTGCTGATAGCAGCTTCCTGTTCACAACTTCTGTAAAGAATATGGGAGAGGATCAATGTCCCTATCCCTTTATGGTGATGCAACAAGCAGATCAGAGACTAGGCAGCTGACAAACATTTCTTGAGGGCGGGAAAAATTGCTGTTGTTTCCACATGCAGCCCAGGGTCCTGGCTTCTGACCAGACCTCCCTCCTGCGACATCTCTTGGGCCAGCAGATCCCTTGCTTACCTACATGAGTCAGAGGCAAGCAGAACTCAACTAGAGATCAATATTTTCTTATTCTTAGGTTTTCTGGGAAAAATTGTTCAACAGCTTTGTATATTGGGTTCTGCAGATGTGTCAGCATGCTGCTGTTTTTACACAACATGCAATGATAAATCACTGATCCCAAACTAGCTTCTGTCCTTCACAGAAGTTTCCTGTTCTCAAAGCCCTCCCGTGCCTGATAGGTTCATCAGCTGCTGGAGAGATTGTGAATAAACTTCTTTATTTATGATGTGCTGTTCACTTCTCTGGAGATGCGTCCTGCTTTGTTTTACAGTGATGGAAATCCATGAGCAAACAGATCCCTGTTTAATCATAGCACAGGACAAGAGTCAGAAAATACTCCAGGAGCAGAGAACTGACAGATACAGGGGCTGAGTCCTGAGGCTTATGGAGTGTATACCACCCCAAACAATGCTCATGTATTTCACACCAAATACTGCCTTCGACAAACTTACATGTCATGAACGAGCCACTTTGTGAATTTTTGCATTAACTAAATACAAGAATGGGAAATAACACTGTAAATTCCCTGCTCACACAGCTAATGGCTAGACATTATGAAGGGAGTTATTCAGATAAATAATAGCCTCCAGCCAATCTTTTCCTTAAACCATACAGAAGGCAATAACCTCGTACAAGCCTGGGCATGCTGTCCCTTCCACTTAAATCTTCAACTTGTCTGACAGTAAATTTATTTTTCCTTTAATCAAACCACCCTGACTGGCCATTTCATAGGGTCTACCAGTGAAGTAAATGGAAATTAAATTGTAGCCCTGCACTTAGAATAGGAAATTAAAATTAATAATTAAAAACCCCATATAGGAAGAAAACTTTGCAGTGAGTACATACATTAAACAACATAACAGGCACATGCAACAGGGTATATAATTTCCAAAGGACAGAGAGACAGGTTCAGAAATTGTTCTGGTTCCACATGATAGCTCAAACCAAAGGTACATTTACTTTCATCTTAGTTAAAAGACACAGAGGAAAACCCCTTCTTAATCATAAGTGAATAACTACAAGATGCTGTCAGTGACAAGTATTTTAGATTCCAAATGCTTTCTTAGAAGTTAATTTCACAAGTATGACTATGTGTCAGTGCCTCACCTAGCTCTCCTTTGAACTTAGTTTCTTATGACTACAGTGACCTCTTATTTTGGCAGGCCTGTTCCCAACAACAGTAAATCTGGAGAAGCTGGAGAAGCCACAGAAAAAGGAAACACAGTGTGAATGCACACTGGAGGGGTCCTTTACACACTTACACCACGTGCATGGGCAACAACAACCATTATAACCACTTGGATTATGTATTCATTATCACCATTTCAGGAAAGACCAATCTGTTCAGGATTTAATGCATGCTATACTCCATACTAAAAAAGGAAAAAGAACAAGGGAAAAGAGAGACCCTGCTTCAGGTGTCTTTTAGTCCAAGTAGTACAGAGTGACAACAAATGGGGGACAAGAAGGAAACAATAGGCAGCATGATGAGCATGATGGGAACTTTATCCTGGCATGAGTTTTACAGAAGGATCTGAAAAAAAACCCTTTAAGATATTTATGGAGACCCACTCTGAGCAGATACACATTAATATGTTTGTGTATATATATATATAATCATGAGATGAAGTACAAAAGGGCTTCTCTAGGTTATACAAGCTGGTGTAAACCATGAGCCAACAAGGTGACAAACAGGAAGGATCATGAAAGATCTTTAATCTAAGGACCATACACTCAGTATGATGGCAAAAGTGTTAGAAGGATGCAAAGAGAATGATGAAACCTCAAAGCTGAGGGCTTGGAAACTTGGAAACAGTTGTAGATACCTCAGTGAATTAAGACAGGGTGAAATTATGCATTTATCAACAGATAAAATAACGTTGCAACAATAGAAATTTTGATGGCAATAGCCTAAACAAGTCTTAATATTAATTAAGAACAATAATTAATTTGGTTTTACCAAGTGAAAACAAAATGCTATTTTCAAAACATTATTTCCCTTGAGTAAATGGTGTAACAGAAATAATCTGTGTCCGCACAATTCAACAAAATAACAACATTTCAGAAAAGGTATCAAGATTTTGAAGAAGTTACTCTGTCTTGCTTGGAAGTGGATAGGCTGAGTATGCTTTCAACATTGTGGAAGAGAGGTCATATGAGTTTCTATGCTGTTACTCATTTCTGCAGTATTAAGTTCTGTACAATAAAAGCATACTCTTTAAAGACTACAAATTCTGGCATCCCATGTCTATAACTCATGTTACAAGTGTTTACAATTACAGCTGTATTTACTTTTCCTCTTCAATTTTTCTCCTTACAGTGAAACTGATTTATGTTACTACTGACAATAAGATGTAGAAAGAAGAATAAAATTTTCATAATTAGTTTATGCAGTTCGTGATGGCTATTAGTAAGGGAGATGAAAGCATGAAAGAATCATTTATTCTTCATAATAAATTGGATTTTAATAGGAAATGGCACAGGTACTCTCTGGTAACCTGAAAATTCCGTTGTTAAAGATTTTTCCATCTTCCTCATGACTTGTGCTTCGTGACAGGTTAGTCTTTAAAATCATCTATACTTGTGTCTCAGGACAACATATTCCATAAGACTGGATTTAATGTAAATTACAGTGTATTGGCCTTTAAAGGCACATTATAAAAAATACTTGTGTCCATATGCAAGTATTTAATGTTTTAAGAAATATCTATTTTACTTTAAAAAATTACAAAATGTATCCATGTATGTTGCATGTCTTAATTTTATGTACATTAGTAAGTATTACATATGTCAACCATATGTTAACAAATCTACAGTTCTGAATGTTGCACAGTGCATGCTTTTCAGTGTCCACTTTTGAGGACACTGAAAGATTCATCCATCAGATAAAAATGTGGTGGGTTCTACTTGGTACACTATGAATTTGTTCTGAATCTGACAAAATTCAGCACCTTAGGGGCAGTGCTATATGAATTGTGTAGGTTACTGGCAAAGTTGTATGAACAAGAGTGAATGATTTGCCAAGATCAAATTTGAGAATAACCTACTACTGAATGACCCAGCATTCAAGCGTGTAAAGCTGTGCCCTCAGTAACTCCAAGTTTAACTAAAAACAGGTTGATATTATGACTTATATCACAAGCTATGCAACTTCTTGCGTGGTGGAACTTGTTTTAAAATGGCGATTAGCTTGAAGTAACCTCTGTTCTGTTTACAAGACTGTGTTTCCAGCCACACTGGCTACTAGAGTTCACATGGAAAATCAGCACTATAACAGTAAGGGAAGAATTGAAAATCTGTGTGACTACTTACAGGGTAAAGCATCACAGTTTGAACAGGCTATTTTACGTGCCTTATTTACAATACTTGGCCATTCACACAGACAAGTCACGTAATTATCTACCCAAGAAATCCAACCTGCTGACAGTGTGAGTTTCTATCCCTTATCATCTGAAAGAAATTGATTGTGATGCATCCTTCAAATTGCGACTGTAAAATTAGGACTTAGCCCTGTAAAATATCAAAGGTCTTTACACCAGAGACTCAAAGCAAACTTTAGAGTTGAACAATATAGAGATTTCTTGGATTTAGGGCTCTAGAGTCATATGTTACTCATGGCTCTTAACTACATCATATCTCAACTGATTCCCAAATTCTGAGAGAGTTCAAGCCCAAGTTTGGCTTGCCACCAATTCATGCTTAAAGAAAGAGCATTTATTAAAATCACTGAATATCTCTACTTTGACTTCAATGGATTTTGAGTCAGACCTGTAATCCATCAATCTCTGGTCTTCCCCCTAAACAGAAAATTACCTGCAGGAATACATTTTTGCATTACAGGCCTCTGTTTAGCAGAGCACTGGCATGGCTCCACAAAGCTCACCTCAGAGATGATCCAAGTTCTTACCTTTCCCATCCTTTTATGTTAGAAGAGAAACATTACTGCGTTCAGGGCCCTCAGAGTAAGAGCTATGACATGCACAAAACAACAGTATATTTACTTTTGGTATTGTAGACACTTTGAATGTTAGACTGTGAGAGAGACTAGGAGCGGGAGAGGGGAAGAGGAAAAAAAAACCTCCAGTGGCCTGAAATACATGAAGAAATACAATATTAACAGTGGGCTCTGAAAGTTAATGTCCAGTCATGATGGAAAAGTCTAAATGTTATGTATTTATAGGGATTAAACAAAACCTGGCTCTCTTTTGAAGCTTTGGGGTTTTTTTTGTTTGTTTTTTTGGTTTTTTTGTTTTTTTTTAACCTGTGAAAAGCTGAATTTGACAATCAGTCAGTCAATACAAGAGAACTGAGTTTCTGAAGTCAAATAGGCAGTGTCAGTACTGCACCATCTTTATGCAATAAACCATTACCAACTCTGTCACATCACGTGTCACAAACCAAAAGCCAAAGCAAACCCTTGGGTAAAACTGACTTTTTTTTCAGTCACATTTTCTGCTAAGCTTTTCCTTCTTTCTTGGAGTGTCAGTTTAGTCTTATAAACATTCCAGAGCAGAAAGAGGTGCAATTAATTACTGGGAAATGGGTATCTGCATCATTAATTCTTTCAATGGCAAAAATGTACTAAATTCTTTCTTACACCTCATGTGAATATATAACAATAGTCAATTACACCACAACAGGCAGGCAGTATAACTTATTTTGGAGGATTTCATTCCTGTTTATCTCTCAAGGCTCCTGTTTTTGGGCTGGAAAACAGTGCTCTGTTATCTTTACGTTACTTGACAATTTACTTTCCATTTCACCTGTTTCTTCCTGGAGTTACAGCTGCAGGCTCACAAAATTGCCTGAGCCTAGAGAGATAAAAATCAAACTTCAAAACAAACAACTCCCCCATCTTTGCCTCCTGAAATATCTCAGTTTGATAATAATGCAAATAAAGGAAGATAAATCTCTCCAATGAATACATTTTTTCTTTTCTCTCTGTGCAAATATTGGCAGTAGTGACAGATTCTATTAAACTGTGTCTTACAAGATGCAGTGGACAAAGTAACTTGGGCATCATTGCAGCTCAAGGTTTTGAGTCTTTTCAGAGAATCACAGTGATTAGGAAGGCCCTCAGGATCATTGAATCTAAATTTTGACCAAGGCCCTCAAGATTATTAAACCTAACTTTTGATCGAACACCAGTGTATGAACCAAACTATGGCACTCCCATTTCTTGAGCATTTCCAGTGATGTTGACTCCACCAGTTGCCTTGGCAGCAAGTTCCAACCCTTGACAAGCCTTTCAGTGAGGAAATACTGTTAATAAGCATGCTTTTCTCCAGGTGAGAAGGAACAGATGCGAAATCCTCTTCCTTCAGCTCCTGAAGAAACGCCAGATCTGAGCTAGGAAATGAGCTCAGTTCTGCAGCAGCACACTTCACCAAAGTCCAGACACTAACCTCCTTTGTGACTGCAGCCCCTGAGCTTGAAAAGTTCCATTTCAACCATAGTAGCCATTCCAGTTGTCATAAAATTCAGGGCACTGACTCATTCAAGCAACCGACGGCAGCTCCATGTGGCAACATACGGCTCTTGGTTTTGGAAAGGAAACTTTCACATTATGACCCTCGTGAGGGAAATCAGTCTGGCAGTCGAGAGCACCACTTCCTACCATTATGGGGTTAAGGACATACTAAGTGAGTCTCATGATCTATAGAAATCTCATTAAGTGGACATAGACATAAACATAGGAGTAATGAAATACTTTTGGTGGAAGTGTGGCAGCTCCAAGCCACCCTGTGTTTCCGCACTGATTGTGATCTTGAAAAGCAACACCTGCTTGTCAAGGAAACCTCTTCCAAGAAAAGTGGAATAAAAGCATAGAAATAATCTAGTAATTCAGTGGTTTGATTAACACAACAATCACCATCACCAGTCATTGCCCCACCTGGTATGTCAGACAAAAGCTCAAACACAGTAGTTTTATGACTAAATCTAGACTTCCCAGGATCCTTTTGTTTCAGTCCTTTGGATGACATAATTTCCAACAAATAATGGGGAATTACTAAGAGAAGCCAAGAACAATTTGACTTATAGCAGGGTATATTTTAAAATTTCCAGTGTAAAGAAATAATCAAATTCATAAGTTTTCAGAATATTCCATCCTGACAGAATTCAGTTCTGGAGCAGCAGAGCATTTCAAGGTTTTGAGCCTTTTCAGAGAATCATAAAGGTCAGAAAAGGCCGTCAGGATCATTGAATCTAAATTTTAACCAAGGCCCTCAAGATCATTAAATCTAACTTTGATCGAACACCAGTGTATGAACGAAACTATGGCAGTCCCATTTCTTGAGCATTTCCAGGGATGGTGACTCCACCACTTGCCTTGGCAGCAAGTTCCAACCCTTGACAAGCCTTTCAGTGAGGAAATTGCTTGCTTCTGGAGGATTCCCTTTCTCCAGGACAGTCCTGGGAGATGCAGAAATTTGGCACAGCTCATTATATCACTACAGGGAAGTGCTGTAGATGAAGCACAACCAAAATCCAATTATTATCTGTGGAGCAAACAGCTCCATAGCTGCTGCTGCAGCTGAGGTTGGAAGAAGCTGCCTGATGGTTGCTCTGTGTGATGCCAGCTCCAGGGCACAAAGCACCTTCATACAGCTGCCTTTCCACACTTCCAGGCAGATCAGAGGAAGTGCCAGCCCCAAAGGAGAAGTAATAACTTGTTAAACATCACACAAGATGTTACAGGAGTTATTTAAAAGCAACAGAGTACCCACTTATTAGAGGACACACAAAGACAGTAAAAAATGATGCTGCTTTCAGAAGGAGCTGGACAGCAAATGGCTTTCCTGTCTGTTTCAGGACATAAAATATTTTTCCTTCTTTTCTTTCTGAAGAGAACAACCTCAAAACCTTGCAAATTTGTGAATGCAAAGCCACAGAGAGAATCTCAACTCCTTTCTCCCTGGGACAGCAGAGTCTACTGGTGAGGAAATTATCAAGATGTGGAGAAGCCAGGCCCCCACCTGTGTTCTATGCAGTCCCAACAAAGAACCAACCTTTTGGCATGCCAGGTGATGGCCCCAGCCATCATGACATTACCCAGGAGCACAAGCTTGTCTTTATGCAAAACTTTTGCTGGAGCAGAGATTTCAACCACAGCCTCCTCCAGTGCATGAGAACAGTACTGGCTCTTCTAGAAGAGGTGAGAAAAGGAGGTCACTTGCTTTCTGTTTTTCCAGGAATTCCAATCTGGGCCACTGAATCATCTTCCCAGTAAAGCTCTGTCAAAACTGGCATGCTCTTGGTGGTTTTTTTTTTATGTTTTTTTTTTTCCCCTCCTTATTTTCAGTTTTAACTAATTTGACACTCTCTAAGGAAGAAAAATCAACAGCATGTTGCTGGAAAATTTTGGAACAGCTCTTGTGACAAAGCACAGCAGTGCCAAAGCCAGGAGCAGGACCTGGGAATGGTCACAGCTCTAATCACTCAGCTGTGTGCTTTGCTACTACTAATTTGTCATAGGAAAACAGACGGTGATGGAGGTGCATGGGGCCAGATTCTTACACCTCTTAACATTTACAGCTTGCACTGCAACAGCATCTTTGGGACCTCAGGAAGCCTGGGGCCTGTTATGCTAGGCACTGTACAAACAGAGAGTAAGATACAGTCTCTGCTCTTGGGAGCTTCCTGAGAGACTAAATAGACAAGACAGATAAAGGAGGGAGAAAAAGCAGAGAAGTGATTTGCCCAAGGTCACACAGGAAGAACTTGCAGAGCTCGGAGTAGGTCTCACATCACAGGTCAGTATATTTCCACTTGTCCAGATCCTGTCTGCAAACAAACAGCTGTGACCATTAAATCACGTGCTGAGCCTCCAACAACTTCAGTGTAGCTCTCCGCCTTTTAACTACTCTGTGCATGTTTCCTACAGAGATGCAACGAGGAGCTCACCAGGACAGCACAGCACAGATGGGTATCATTGCTGCTGGACTCACTGAGGACATAATCCATCTCAGGGCAGCAGCAAAATGCTGTGCAAAGGGTTTTTATTTTTTTTTTTTAATTTTTTTTTCCCTTTTCCCCACATCAGAACAACTTTGGATAGAAAGTTACATTAAAACACATCTGACACTGAGCACTAGAGAAAATGCCTGCTTCCAGCAGATCCCAAATACTGTATAAACTCATCAGGCCAAAGGCTGAGGCACCCTTTGCCTTCTTGTGTTTTGCTCTTATACCAGGTTCACTGGTGAGGCCAAATGCACTTTAACCCTTTCTATATCATGCATTCATAAAAATTCTCAGCAGATGCAGAAGCCTGCGCACAAAGCCTCCATCTTTCAAAGGTTAAAAGAATTGTTTTACAACTAAGTCATTATTTTTCATGTGGAATAACTGAGCTGTAATCTGATGTGAAGCCACAAATTCCAAACTGCAAGGATGTCAATTGTATTCCACAATGCATGCACTCTACTCAGGCTGACAAAACTAATTTTTTACGTCAGAATTTCAGTAGAGTTTAGTAGAGTAGAAAAGAGCATTTTCTGCTTTTCCAGAACCTCATGAAAAATACATATATTCTAATGAATTCAAGAGTAGTTCAAACGTTTCACTGTAGGCTTGCTCTGTTCCCTGCTGCTCCTGCTGCAGGCAGGACTGTCGGCTGGATGGATTTCCCTTCCGATCAATCCATCCTCTCTCATGTCTCAGGGTAAACAGGGACCTGAAGAATGATGGCACCGAGGCCTGGACTCATCCTACCCAGAAGTGGAAGTGGTTTAGATGCCCAGTGTGGTCAATGGCCTGACGAAACAAGACACAGGTATGCCCACCCTCTCTCTCTCACCCTTCAAAGCGAGTTTCCTGAATTTGAGCACCAGGGGCTGTCTCTGCCTCAGCAGGCGAGGCAGCGCAGGTGAAGAAGATCTCTGCAGGAGAGCTGCTGCTGAGGCAGAGCCACCATCACCCCCACGTCCCTCTGGAGCTGGGTTTGCTGCACCCCAGCCCAACTCCAGACCCAAGGAGGGAATGCCACTCAGGGGCAGGAGTGTGCCAAGTGTACTCCTGTAGCATACACGCACAGTTTGATTTCATTCATAACTCTCCCATGTTCCAAGACTGCTCTCAACAAAAACAAAACCCTAATAAATGGAGATTGTCAGATGATTGTTTCAAAAGTGCATTCCTGCTCTGAGCTAAAGCACCAAGGCAACCAGCAAGACCTACACTGCACTAGAACCATTAATTTTTAAAAACCAAACAATATCAAGTAATTTAGCACTCAAATTGACAGTAGGTTTTTGTTAAAAACAGAAAGCAAACAAAATCCAAATTCTTAATATCCTTAGGAGTGTTTTCATCGCTCATTTAATTGACTTTCTCCCTAGAGCTTTTGCAATCCCACTGCAGTAAATTGTGAAGCAGGAAAGAGGATCTTCACTATAATAAAGCCTGACAAGTTAAATTCTCCTAAACTGAGCAAGCAGAAAAACTTAAACAAGATTTAAAACAACTGTATTAACCCAGGATATGACAAGAAAAAAAAAAAAAAAAACAACCCAGTTATGGGTACTGGTAGCACATCTTTCTGGGAAGTTTATGTCTCCCTGTCACTATACATTGGACTGCCCTTGCTAACGTTCCACTCAGCATGTCAAAAGCAACAGCAAGAGTTTACAAAAGATCTCTGGCTCTCAGTTAACAGCATTTTCTTTCTTCCACGTTTTGCCAGTTAGTGTTGCAATCCTTGCAGTGTATTAGGCTATCACTAGACATTCCTGGATTCTTTTAAAAAGGACTGTTCTTGGCACTTGCTGGAAGGCAGCAAGACCATTCCCTTCATGTAAGGACACTGCCACACATGTAGTGCAACTGCTGCACTTTCAGGCAGGGCATTCACCCCGTGCTCCACCTTGGACGCACTTTTAAAGCCTCTGGGTACCTCTAGTAATGCAGAAAATGACTGGTTGTGCATTGAACAGCTTTTCATGGAGCGAAACATTAAAGATACAGATTTTAATCTATAAATTGCTATGCAGCCAGGAGAAAAAGGGGAGGAACAACCATATTCCATAATTGCCTGCAGCCCAAAAGGCAGCTGGCATGTGAGTCCTAGCAAGAAATGTTAAGCAGATTGTGGGTGCTGGCTATGGGGGAGCATTTTCTTGCTGGCATGGAGGCTGGGTGTTGATTCAGTGCTGGCAAAAGCTTTCCTCGGCACCCACAGAAGTTAAATCCTCCTTCACCTCTCAACAAGTACATTATGATGGCAGAAAGCTTTTTTTTTATCTAGCTGATGACAAGGAAGCCTGTGAGGCTTTTTGAGGATCAGAGTTAAAAAAACACAACCTGATAATGCCTTCTGTTTCTCTAAGGTGATCCTCAACCTCACTTAATCTTGTTTGGGGAGTGGCCGAGATACCAGGGTGAGCTGGCAGTGAACTGTGCAGAGCTCCTCTGAGGGGGAGCAGGGAGAGGATGGGTGGGCAGGATGTCAGATGGGAGGGAGGCACCACTCACAGACCATGCCTGAATGACTCTACTTCCATCCTGTGCCAATGAAACAAAGAAAGTGCCAGTATGGATTTAGTATTTTCAGAATTTATGACACGTGTTTTAAGTTTAGGGAGGTAACAAAGAGATGGAGAAGAACCATCCATTGTAATAAAGCATGGCAAGTCTCTCCAAGAGCAGTCACCTTCTGCTGGCTTAGAGAATACCTGGCAGACTACCTGATATTTACATTAGAACATATAAAAAATGACTGCAGGGTTGAATTTGATACATGCACACACAGACCATGCCAGCAGCTGTGGTTCTGTGTCCACTGCTGCTGGAACTCAGTGAAACTACTTGGTGCGAAGTGTGGTCAAACTCAATAACCAGAAAGACAGACCTTGCAGGGGCAGAGCTGGGACCAAGAGAAAGATCATGTGGCAAAATGCTGCCCCAAGGAACTAATTAGCCAACAGAAGATGAGATTAGTTTTAGTTTCTTCTGCTACAGTTTAACATTTTCACCATATATCTATGGATGATGTAAGACATTAACTGTATTTCAGGTGCAAAATTTCAGTATAATTTTCTGACCAAAAAAATATCAATAATCAGACTGTTGTAATTAAAAACAGATGCTTACAGGGAAATTTAGTTATCTGTCAAATTCAGCACTGAGGGACACAGCCTTTGTGTAAATCTGCTTCGGCTGAGTTTGTGGGCCGAGGGCTGGGTGTCCCTTGTTTGAGTTTGAGATTTTGAGCCACAAAACACGTGGGATCTGGATTTTCCTCATGTTGCCATGTGAATCCAGAAATCAGCTCCAGTCTGAGTGCAAGAGGGCCCAGTTTTGCTGAGCAGCCTGGAGAACAGTCGCAAAATTTTCCACACACCTGGGCTGAGCTTCGAGTCTGTAACAAAGCTGAAAGCTGGCCAAGTTTCTCCTGGCTTTGTTACCGGGCTTTTTGCACTGATCTGTTATTCTCTGCATAATTTTTTTTTTTTCTTTCAAAACCAAACCATTAGGGAAAAAAGGTTGTGGAGGGAGAGGAGAGGATGTAAAAGAAACAAGAGTGTGTGTTTGCCTGCAAGAGGGAGATGCAGCACTACAGCACAGTCGGTGTCACTGCACACAGCAGCTACAAACAGGCTGAGAGCCTCAAATGTAGGACAGCCCAGGGGAAGGAGAAAAAAAAAGAAAAGAAAAGGAAAAAAAAAAAAAAGATAGAAGACAGCAGGAGCGCTGTTTGTCTTGACTGGTTAGCACCCCATGCCCACCTGCATTTGATTCTGCTCAGTCTCTGGACTCCTCCCCTCACTTTGGAGTCATAGCAATACAGGAAGGCAGGAGGGGAAGGGAGACAGAACACTTTGTACTAGCAGCCAGACCACTGTTTAACTTCTTCAGCCAAAAAACAAATATGAATATGGAAAGATTTTATGGTGAGATACATCAACAGACTGAAGCAGTTCTGAAAATCCTTCTGCAGTGGCTCATTCAAGGTTTTCAACCTGCAGACTTTTCTTGTGATTAATCCCAGTGTTTGTTTTGTAGTAGTAGTGCTAAGTATTTACCAAATGATCTGAACTGTCAGTTCTGCCACAGAGAGTTCTGTCTGCTGGGAGTATTTTATGGCCTTCATAATTTGCACTTATATCCAGCCCTTGTTGCTTTTTCAGTTTCATTATGGTTTGGAAATGAAACCCAGAAAATAACCCCTGTGCTTACTAGCGAAGAAGCCTGGGTGCTGAGCAGTAGGAATACAGCAGCTGTGAGCATTTCAAGATGCACAGAGCAAGAAAAAATTCTGTTGTAAACCATACTTCTCTATGCATGGTAAAATTTAAATCACTCATTTATTTACTTACAAGAATTCTTTTATGTCAGACTGCTTTTGCAGATATTCTCCCTCCAAATTCAGAGCATATTTTAGCAGCCCAAATGCTGTGCACAGGCCTTAAGCATGCTGAACCTGGCAGTATGCCCCAAAATTAGGCTGTGCTGACCAGACAGAACAACAGACATCTTCCTCCCTTGTGTCGTAAGAGATCTCAGAAATAAAAGTTCTCTCTCTCTCTTTTTTTTTTTTTTTTTTTTAAATTGGAAATGCTTCGCCTAAAGAGGCATCATAAAGTAAACTGCTGATAGCACCGGATGGTGCTATGGCAAGCACTTCTTGTGAACCAGAAAGTCTCAGCAAGTGACAATAACAGCCAGAGAATAACAAGGTGCCTCTGCATCCACAGGCATCACATCACTGAAACATCCTGATGTCTTCTAAAGCCTTGGGGATGGTAAATCGCTGTCAACTTTCCACCTCATTGAAAAAAATTACAGTCTTTTGGAAAGCTTGAGCAAATCTGAGTTGGAAATCTAAACAGCACTATTTTCCTTTTGTTCAAAAGTCTGCCACTGTAAAACCATGATGCCTAAAAGCAATTGCTTAAAACCTGTTGAAAGTGAATCTCTAATAGATATTCTACTACAACTTTTTAGCTATCCTGTGCATTACAATTATGAATTAAATTAACTGAAGTGTTTTCATTATTTTCTTCTGAAGTGAGGGAGGGAATGACTCTCTTCACTGAAAACTGCAGAGTTAAATTCTAAACATTTTGAAATGGGGAAACACAACACTAAGACGAAAGCAAAAAGTTAGAAACAGAGGAGGCAGCAGCAAGACCAATTCAATGCCTTTCTCCTTCCCATCCCTCCTGCTTTACCAGCACAGGGGAGGTTGCAAATGGAGAGAGGTTAGGAACCACAAAAAGCCACTCCTGATCTCTGAGTCACTCCTGGGTCTCACGGAGACATTCACATTGCAGAATATTGCTATATGTACTGAATTGTTGTCCATAAGTTAATGACACTGGGAAGGTGGATTTCCACCCAAATATCATGGATTTTTTTTTCCAAGTCATTTCAGTCCTCTCCAGCAAATGATCTTTCTGTAAGTGTCAACACAGATGTGTGTTTTGGAGCCAATCATACTGATGCTTTTTATAGTCAGCAGAGAGAAACAGGCAACTACATTGCAGTCCACACGATTTATTTTAGATGTCTGTTTTAGCATGAGATGCATCATGCTCTAGATATGACTTTTATCCCACTCCTCCTCCCAAAACTATTGGGTCTAGACTGGTAAGAGCAGAGATTTTAGAGTAAAATACCCAAAGAGTCAAAATGAGTCACCTTCACTCTGGCTTGAGCCCATTGTTCTGCTGCAGTGAATGAGATTGTGCCACTGACTTTGTCACTAAACCAGTGTCACACTGATCATTGCTGTCTCCATTTCAGCCACCATGCTGCACCATGCCCCATCACAGTCACCAGGCCAAGAGTCAACAACCTTTGGAGGCTGTGCTTTTCCATTTGGGAAGATAAGCATGTTGTCCTAACCTGGATGGGAACAGGATGAGCTGCTAGCAATAATAACCTGCCTTGGCTAAGGCAGTGGTTCCTACAGACCTGGACCTCAAAGGGAGGCAACAACAGGGGGTCAATGCTGAGGTTAAAACATCACCGCTCTCAAAAACAATGATGCAAACCTTTCCATCTCAGCTGAAACTGAAGAACCTTACAGTGCTCACTCTTTTTGTTCCCCATTACAGGAACACTCACCAACACAACTTTCTAATATCTCCAAGAATCTGGCTTTTGGTAACTGAAGCAGATTAAATGCAGCACTGAAAGACACAAATGTGGACTTTCACAGGACAGCCATTTTTGTGACAGGTTTCCAAAAACCATGAAAATAGTCGACTAATCTTTCTCCAATCAAAATATCTTTTCTAATTCTCCCCAAAATTCATTATCAAAGCTTTTGTGGATGGGATTGAGTGTAAGAAATGTGTGAAGACTGAAGTCTAAGGAAAAACATAAGGAGAGATACAAGAAGAAAAAATGGCTTTCTAATGAAAAAGTTTGACACGCTATTCAGGAAAGAAAAGTTATGGGATCACAGCAATACACCATTTTCAGTCAAAATTTCATTGCCTTTCACTCTGTTAATTATGCTTTAAATTGCCCTAGATGGTGCCAGAAGCAGTCACAGAAGTAGAATAAAGGATGATAATAACACCAGTTTGGTTTTGTGGAGCCTCCATAGCTGGGTGGCACCTAAATAAAAGCATTTAAAGTGCCAGAAGCCAATTTGCGGTTTGGTTTTGGATTCGTTTACAATTTGGTTTGGCTTTCAAACAGATCTAAGAATGATTGGGGTAGGGTATGAGAGCACAGAACCCTCTTATTTCTGTGAGGTGGGCAAGGCTTAAGTTTCACCATCACTGATTTGTGGTTAGCCTCTTCTTTTGGCTATTAAATTTAATCAAGATTATAGAACTGCTGTTTGCTCAAGGCACTGCTAGAGTCAAAGATGCTCTGCAGATGTACACATCTAGGCTTGTGCAGATGTGACTGCAGAATCAGGCCCAGAATGTGGATAGCTTTTAAAGTATAGAACAGAATATAGTGGTTTTTACTAAAATACAAGCCTGGTACCTCAAGTAAATGCTGATGCCTTAACAAGGTGACCCAGGAGAGGTCATTCAAAATACCCTTTTAAGTCTTCCAGAACACACTGGTTTCAGTGCACAGCTTTCTATCAAGAATTTGCAGCTAATGAAATTGGGGGGAGTACTGACAGTTATATGAGCATTTAAGCCATATGCATTTATAGGAGGCCTAAATAATGAAAATTAAAATTAGAAGGGCGTAACAGAGTTAAGTGCTTTTGACAATGTTTTAAATATGAGTAAGATCCTTGTGATTTATGAAATCCCTTAATATGACTGGAGTATGGAAAGTGACATGCTAACAACATGCCTGGTTCTAGGGTTTCTTTGTGCTGGAAGCCATACATGTAGGGACACATACCAACTTTCTAAAAACATAACTAGGTCAGGTTACACAATTCTCAGAGAAGAGAGAAGGTAGCTACTTTTTATTGTATTTAGATCTGCTTTGATTGTCTTTGTGCTGCATCTTCTTCCATCTTGCTACTTAAACTGAGAAGGATTCCAAGAGGTCTTTTGACTCAAGCACAAGGAGAAAAGCTTAGCAAGAACTTGAACCTTGATTTTTTTTTTTTGTTTCAAATGTGTAGAGATATGTGTGAGAGTGCATAATTTATATGTTTTAACACACGCACACAGACAACTTATTGAATGTTCATGGTCTCAAGATTCCCAGACAGCTTTCTTCTAAATATCTTAAGGACAACCACAGCATTGAAACCAAGTTTCAAGGAAGGATCACAGAATTCATTAAGGGAGAGAGAATGCATCCTGTTATAGGAAAATAGGAGAAGCTGACTTGTTCAGCCTCATAAAGGAAACACAAAAAAAGGATATCATGGCCCTGCGTAACTATGACTATAGAGCAAAAGATCAAATTGCAATAAAATGGTCATCAATAAATGTAGTTAAAGTTAGAAAAAGGTTTTTAGCTGTCTGAAGAGTGAAATTCTGTAAGCTGCTTATACACATGAGGCTCATGGTGACAAGTTGCCTAAATGGCTTTCAGATGGATTTTGAGGGGCTTAGAGAAGGGAATGATTAATTTATAGAGAGAAATTCCCAGGAAGTGGGTTCTGAAGCCGATCTGTAGGTATCCAGCATAACAAACAAGGGAGTTTGAAAAGAGACTGTATCTTTGTTTGCAGTGCAGTTATACCAAATAAACATCAAGCTTTCATGCCTTGTAAAGAATTAATCACCCTTTTGCCCTTGTTTCTGATATTTTCCTCCCTCTGCTGAACAACTGGATACTGCAATAAGATGCAGACACACTCATGCTTCAAGGCATTACATTCCCTTCAGCATCTAGTTGGCACATCCCACTGGTACTCAATGGAACAGCACACGTTTTTCCTTCAGGTCATACTGGCAGGTACTTTACTGGGTTTCCCTACTTCCTCAGAAGCAATGGTTATTAGACAGCTTTTTTTCCCACCTGGGAGCTGTATTTCGCACACAATCTCATTTTGCAATACACTTGATCTCTCCTGTTATACTCCTATGGCACATTATAGCACGACTTTTGACCTTCCACTATAAATATGTATTTTTGAAGGCTAATAAGTACTGTTTTGTGTGCTGTGATTGCAGGAATGAAAGATCTGTGCACTCCTGTACTGGGCATCTGTCTCATCTGTTGCAACTGTGGGAGATCAGTCTCAAAGGTTTTTCTTTCTAACCTGATATTCCTGAATACAATTTACTATAAAAGACCTGCATGCTCATGAGCACAGTGACTGGAAAAAAAGTCAACAGACAAGTTCTTTTTGGCTTGGGTAGCATTTGGTAATTGCATCTGAGAAAACAGCTGAAAACAGGTTTAGCATGGATTCATCTGAATTAAGTAGAACATTCAGTTCCTTCCTCACTTTGGTCTCTTGGAGGGCAATTTTCATCCCAGACATTTCAGTTTTGAAATGCATATAAAGGAATAAAGGGAGATGAAACAGACAGTTATCTGGCAGGCAAGAAATGCAAGTGGAACAGTGATAGGAAGTAGCAGAGGGAGAGAGAAGTCTGGTTTGGGAAGAGAAGAAATGAGGTTGGAACCACAGTACCCTAAGGAATGAAAAAGCCAGGAGGGGCCTGGCATTTTGTGACATAACTAATACAGAAATACCCTTTTTGAATCTTTAAAGAAACAGAGAAGCTGCAACTAGTTATATTCAGAGATATGCTTTGAAACAGGTATTTCATTTTAGTGTTAGGAGAAAGCAACAGAGAGAATTTCCTACCAAGACATGAAAACCTACCCAAAGCAAAGATCAGAACTCAGAACCTTTTTCTCTCAATCCCATATTTAGTCCTCTAGTGGACTGTTTAATAAGAGCAGATGCGCAGTAAATGCTAAAAACACCATTTCTATTTTTTTTTCTAAGAGGCAAGACCCACAAACATCTGTATCCCAGGAAAGTATCACTTGTGAACAATTTCTGCAGAACACATTTATGTTTCTTGGGATGGGAACTTGCTCAAGCTCTGGGTAGGCACCATGAGAATTTTCCTCTCTGTGACAGCACACTGTCCTTGCTATCAATCAACCATCCATGGAGCTGCCACAAATACAACAGAGCCTTCTGCCTTCAGAGCACCACATTGCCATCCCTGTCTTTTTTTAGGGGAATTGGGTTGGGTGCAATGGTTGATTCTTTCTCTGTGCTTCCCCTTCTAACTTCAAATCCTGCACAATGACCACCTAACTGCACCATGGAAGGAAATGGGTAGAATTTATTAATGGGGAAAGAAAAATGAAAGAAAAAGCTTGCAGTTTCCTCAGGTATTAGGGTGGAAATGGGGTGGATGCTAACTTGGGTACAGCTCTTTAATGACTGAATAAATGGCAGTAATGAGGCAGTTCCAAGGTTTATCAGATGACTGCATTCATTTGCTCTAAATATCATATTTAGTGATTTGTGCTGATTCGTCAGTTTGTGGGATTAGTTACAGTTCATTGTAAGTTCTAACTGTATTTCCATGTATTGTGTTAAGACCTGATTCAAGAGTAGTTTTATTTGATAAAAACCAGATGTTCTTAAAAGAGACTCTCTCCTTCACAGTACAAAACATTATTCTTAGCAATTGTATGTACCTTACAAAATTAATAAGCACAGCATCTCCCTGCATGACATATGACATTATTATATTTTTCCCTGTTGAGGGACTTTTAAGCCATTGGGGTCATGACCTCTGCGCCTTATGAGAAATGGAAAAGCACATGGTTCCAATTTTATCTTCAACCCTGCCCTGCTGCTGACATGTATGTTTACAATACGGTTCATCTGTTGACCCTTCACTCACATTTAAAATATTAGCTAACATTTTTTGGTCCCAATCTCAATGGTGCATGGCGATTAGCTTTTAAGCCCAGTTGTTTTCTTTATTGCCTTTTGACATGCACATCTTATCCGAAAGCCCTTGACTGTTTTTCTAATTTGAAAACAGCACCAGCCACGAAACCAGCTCCGGTTTGTCTGGATGCTCCCGCTCTCCTGTGACGCCAGGCACTTCAGATCTTTAAATACACAATATCACCCCACTTGCAGAGATGGGAAACATCCTGCACTGCTCTGAGATATCCCTGAGGAGCTGCCTGGCTCTAACCCAGCTCTTGGCTGCCTTCAGTCCCGGCTGAGGTGGGTCAGGCTGAGCTCCTGGGGGACACGGTCTGTCCCCCAAGTTCCACTGCACGAGACTCCCTGGAGATGGCAGCGGGATCATGCTACAGGCGAGTCAAGAAGAAAACTCTTCCAGAGAAACCAGCCCTTTTCCCAGTCAGGGCTGGGTGCTGAAAGAACACGCTTTCACTTTTCAGCATGGAGAAAAAGAAAGAGCAATCAGCTAAGACTGACTTTTTGAAAGGGGTTTGGGGTGGGGGGGGGCGCTAAAGACTGAGAAAGCTGCTTATTTTTCACTATTTTCCTTACATCAAAAGAAAGGTGAAGGAAAAAGGGAAGAAGTAATTAAAATTATTAATTTTAATTTCTTTTTAATAAAGTGGAAAATTTGAACCAGAAAAATAAGAAGTATTTTCCTTCTAAGTTAAAATGACAATTTACAAAGACACCTTTAGCACTTGAATTTCTTCAAATTTTCCCCCCTTGTTTTAAATATTATTTTTCAATTTTAAACAGCAACATAAAATGTGCTCTGATAGCATGACTGTGAAAATAAAAAATAGCACTTTCATTATAAAATAGAAAATTACTTTGTTATTTTCACCATACTGTACTATATGATACCTTATTCAGTGAGCTCATATACATGGATGCCTTAGCTCCAACTTCACAATAGGGCATCACATTCAACGTTTGCACAGTTCAAAATATTTTCACAATTCTGAAGCTCAGCACTCTCAGTTTTCCTATAATCCACTGTCCTAGCAGATATTTTCAATGTGCTTATTGATGTATTTGGCTTCCCATAAAAATTGTGTAAATAACTCCCAGGCCTGAAATGTACTAAGCTTATTATGCTGCTAAAGAGACCTTCAGAAGTGTTAATGCTTTCTTTTTAGGGAGTGAGAGCATGGTTTCTTTTCAGTGGTTGGTATGGGAAGATATTTCAGTGACAACCAGGCAGATTCAGGGATACTGTTTCTTGGAGGAAGGGATGTGGATATGACAGGCTCTGAAAACACCTACTTCCTTCAGGTTTCAACCATCACACACGTGCTCAAAAAGCTTGAGAAGGGCTGAATAATGACAGAGTGAAAAAAAGCTTCTGATATCTGTAGGCTAGAGCCACTGCTGTGCACTGTGGAAAGAACTGGCAGAGAAATGTGAAGTGAGATGCTGTCCTTCCCCTAATGAGCGCAGAAATACACCTCGACACCACAGAGACACTGCTGTGTACAGCTATAAGCTCATGAAAACTGCAGAGGGATTTCCTCTTCTCTATGTTTGGGTAATCCCATGCACTCCCAGGTAATTTGGCTAGACACAAATACAAATATCCACATGTATATTTGTTTAACAGCAAACTGATGTATTCCCAAGCTATCCTGTAAGAGCCCAGTCCATAAATAATCTTGTTAAAGTGTTGAAGTCTTTGCTGTTCACAGGGAGTTGATACTAGCTGGAGAACCAGACCCTAAAATTGTCTTCCTTCGTCACTCCTATAATTCCTTTAATCTTCTTCCTTCTTTTTTTTTTTTTTTTTCCTTTTAATTTTTTTGATGGCTCCAGTTGCCAGAACAGCAGATACTGGCCAAGACACTTGGCAACCCTGTGTCTCAGGAGCTGATGCCAATGGCAGTTGGGGGAACAGCACTGGTGTTCAGCATAATTGGCTTTTTTCCTCTGGGTAATGAAGACATCATACTGCTTCTGCCCTCCCATCCCTACAACCTCTGATCCGGGACGTGGAGTCTCTGGGAATGAAACATGGAGCCTCTCACTGCTGCATAAAATCAGTCAAAGGGAGTGCCACCAGGGAAGCTGTTCCTTGCCATGTTGGCAATTCACTAATCGCCTCCATTATCACGCCAGCGAGGCAGACAGATGGAGGCAGCACTCCTGAGTCATCTGCAAACTGTGGGCCATTTCCACATACTACTAGTTCTAAAAGCTTCTAACATAGCCCATCTTCACTTATTTGCATCTTTGACTCATGCAGGATTTAAAACTGTATCATTAGCACGTTGGATCTGTGCCAGTCAGGCACCACAAAGCTGCATTTTCCCCTTCAGCAGTTGTGTGCAAGTCAGATTTTGAAGGGAAAAAACAACCCATAAATTCACCAGCTCAAAATTATGCTGTAGCTTATTAATATGTAATTTTAGGAGGTGGGATTTCCTGCCTTCCATTCCACCAATACACAGCAGTGCAAGTAGAATGCTTAAAGCTTTCTTGCTTACCCACAATTCCTGTAACCCTGCAACAATGAAGAGCAGAGATTTGTTTCACAACACTATCAATAATGGTCAAATCATTAAAACATGGCCATACAATTATTCTTTACATCCCTAAAAAAAGAGTCAGCAGCAGTAAGGCATAGCGATCAAACAGCAAAGCTTTTCATATTGTACCTTTTCCATGATTTCTGACCTCACTGTGGAAATACTCATATTTTATCAATAAAGAAAAAGACAATAACTTTTTCCAATGTGACTACTTTGCAACATGACAATGAATGACTTAGTACAAGAAAATCTATTATGTCTCAGCATCAGTTTTCTGCTATTTGCTCTCCACTCCCATAACCATAATTTAATGCTCCAACCTGTGCAAGAGCACTGAAATGTATTTGACCACCCAAATCAATTAAACTTGATTATTTCTGATTCCTCTGACAGATGTGGCATCATCACCACTACTTCAACTCTTCTTCTGACCTGTTCCAGCTCACTGTTCTCCCTCTCCATGCCTGATTTTCAGCTGATCTTCTGTCAAGGAAAGGACCCTCTCTACTTTATTTTGTAAGAACTTAGTGAGAAGAGGGGTGGGTCTTGAGGAACTACCATAACTCAAATATTATGATTACTATTAATAACAACAAGAGCAACAAGATTAGGCTTATATGTCACATTAATATTAGAAGTGCTGTGTTGACAGCTTCACTTATGCAGAGGTAAACACTGATGTTTAGAACCATAAAAAGCAAGGGAATGTCAAAGAGAAGGCTGACTTAAAAGAGGCTTTAACTGCTACAGTATTGTGGAAGACATAACAAGAAATGCTTCATATACTACATACATACAGATTTGTGCACACGTGTAATTCATTCATTTTTGTGTGAATGATTTTCACACAAATCCTTTGCTGAAGTTAAAAAAACCACTGAGTTTTCTGTTTACTCAGATAAAACAGTTACAAAACAGTAACTCTACTGAGGGTGACTTCAGCAGAGAAAGGAACTCTACAAAGCAAAAAGCACTTTCAAATTCTAACTGTAGCAGATGTTGTTTTGGTCATTTCTAGCTGGCTGTGAAGTTAGAGCCTCAGAACTGTGGTTTCATATGTGGTTCAAGCATTGGCTGCATTTATGCTGGGAGAAAAAAAAAAGGATTGTTGCATGCAGAATCTGGCATGCATTGTTTAAAAAAAAAAACTAAACAAAACAAAACCCCAAACCATGTCTGTCTTCAATTATTTTCCATTACAGCATTGTCTGCATATAATTGCTCCATGTTTTCCATTAAGGAGTGCCAAATAAATGAGCATGTTAGAGTATAAGATACAGGAATTCCAGTGGTGATGCTCCCCTGTATCAGTGAATAAGATGAAACATAATCCCCCTTGACCTCTGACATTTTCATACAATTAATCTGTGTTTTTCAAGTGTCCAGCATTATTTACCATAATTTCCATCAACAGCTGAGACTGGGGACTCGGAGAAAATCCAGGCAATGCAAACTTATACAGTGCCTTCAAAGAGGTCTTAACTGAGGCTAAATGGTCAAATACCTTGTAAATTCTGGCTGTTGCCAGAATATGCAAACAGGATTTTGGGGTTTGTCTTTTTGGTCCTGTTTCTAAAATTTGAGAAAGCTACACATCACAGAGTATTTTTTGTGTATGTAAGAAAAGTACTGTTTCCACAAAGGTGAGGCCCTGCATGGCAATTTGGTTGCTCCCCAAAATCATCCTTTTTATCATTAGTCTTTCTGCAAAAGGCTTTGTTTGGTTCCATATCCTGGCTACATGGATCAGACTCGTTAGGCTGGGGACAGGAAGAGCCCCCAGGAGTTGGCACCAGGAGATCCTGAGCAGCCTCCCATCTGAGCAGGGCTTGGGCATCCCTTCCCAGGAGCAGAAGGCATGTGGGAGTAGTGCACACTTAGGAAGTAGATAGTGCCAAACAAGATGCAGGGTCATTTCTAAGACATAAGAATTCAGGAGGCACATTGTGACTTGCCAGCTGTTAATGCTGCCCTGCTCAGAGCTGGTCCTGGGCTCAGCTCAGCTACAGTGAAGGTTTGTGCATCAATACTTATCAACACCTTTAATCAGAAAAAATAGTACAGGGCCCAGAATAATTCCATTGTACAGCAGGAGTTAATATACCTGGTCTATAGCACACACATGGCTACTTCTGCCAAGGAGTCTTAGTGAGCAAATTGGTCAGGTTTGGCAGCTCATAAATAAGCTGTAATTATCCACTGGAAACAGCATAGTTAGACCTTAACTACAACATAGCATTACCATTCCCTTATTAGTCTGACCATACAGACTAGGTGGATACACCTAAACAGAATAAATCCACGACCTTCACATTGCTTAGGCTGTGCTACTACCTCTTTTCCCTTCTCCTTACCAGTGCACTGCCCCCACCCCAGCAGTGCTAGCTGTAAACTCCAGACTGCACACTCTTGGGTATAGCCAGCTGTGCTGCTAGAGGGGAAATCTGAGCACATGCACACTCCAAAATGAAACTCAAATAACAGCAGAGAAAACAAAACAAAGCTGCTTGTGTAAGAGAAGACAGAGTCACACTCTTTCACATTAATGAGGGAATGATGCCCAAGTGGAGTCTGACACTCCATCACAGGAACATCTGCAGAAGAAGTTTTGAAAAGGTCAAGAAGTTATGATTTGCAATGGAAAAATACTCAACTGTTATCTGAGCTATTCTTAATTGAACTTGACAGAAGACGTGTGCACTGACACTACGAGGATATTCAGGAACTGAAGCTGGATCAGCTTCCTAATGGAGCAAGAAAGAAATGTATAAACTGTTAAAAAGGCTGAACTTTCACTGGAATGGTTTAAAAAAAAACCAAACTTGATGCAATGAGGAACAAAAGCAATTATAGCACACATTGAACAGAATACATTTTAAGTATGGCTGCTAGTTCTCTCTTTTGAGGGGAAAAATCACTTATTTTGATGGGACAAAAACAGAAATACAAGATAAATGGAGTTTTAACCTAGTTAATGACTGTAGATGAGTATTTGGTTAATAAAAGCAATTGATTTTTTTGTTCAGACTACATCCAAAAATAAGTGATTAGTCTGAAGGCAAAAAGCCATTGTGCTAAGAGAGAGACTTTTTCTGTTACCAGTACAACAGCTTTCTGTGTTCTGTAGGCTTCTTCAGGCAGGGTAACTACCTCCTACGCCTCTGAGTAACTCCTGATGGGCTCCTGATGCTGACTGGGTCCTAGAAAAAGGAAACTACACAGCCTCCCATCCTACCCTCATAAACCCCCCCATCTATATATATCTATCTCTCTACATATATATATCTATACATATATATATATATAATCTATCTATATATCTGAATCTATTTGATTACAAGAATCTACTCCAAAAACACAATCACCCTGCAAAATGGAACCAAGTCCTATTCTCCTTTCACATACAGCTTGCATCTAGTTAGCAGCTAATACCACATTCCTTAAATATTTTCCTTTCCAGAAAGAAGACACCTCCAGCATCAACTTTCTTTAGCCCATACCATAGTGAAGTAGCCTTTCCCAGAGCTTTTAATTCAACCTCAAATACTGTATTCTGTGAGCAATCTTTCCCACTAGAGAGGAAAACTACTTGTACTGCTCAGCATGTTGGGATGCCTGCCAAGTGCCTAGTGGCTGTGGGTCTTTGGTGGTAGGTGCTTACACCTGCACAGTCTTGTAATAAGTTATTCTGAGAAACAGGCAAGAGTAAAACACTGGTTCAACTGAAGTTAAAGGAATTTTTTTCTGTAAGTTAATTTACTTATATTTGGATCTCCCAGTCACAAAATGGGAGTAGGAGAAATCAAAGGGTGGAAGTATGACTGACACATTTTGAACAGTGCACATAAATGAGTTTGAGTGAAACGCAAAAGTGGTCCCACAAGCAACATTCCCTGACATGTCTGAGCTCAAACCTGACCTTCAGAATATGGGACTGGAAAACAAGAAGTAAGGAACTATATAATCCATAGTGACCTAAAGAAGAATAAGAATAAAAGCCCCAAGTTTCCCTCAGTAGGTGGAAAAGAAAAGAAGTAAAACGTGTGCTTCCTTTTGCCCCTAGCTCTACCAGTGCCTTTCGATGTCTTTCCTGCATGTAGGAACTGCACGTGTAACTGGGAAGCAGTAATTTTCTAGTGCATGCCTTTTCAGCAGCTGTTAGGGCATCTGGATAGAAATCCATCTGGTGCTTAGCATAGCAAACACCACCATAAACTTTCAGAGTCCCCTTCCTTTTACACAGTTACATGAGCATGAAACAACAGTGGGGCTCGGAAGTAAGTTTTGCTTTCAGAATGGGAGGTGGGGAGCTGTGAAAAGAAGGAAGACTTTTCAACATGGAGCTTCAGAAAAAGTCCTGACTCCCTTCAAAGTCTCAGTGTCAAACTTTTGAATCCCCAAAGACAGCAGCATCTCCAAAGAAATGTAGAGAGCTTGATTTCATCCCATCCCATCCCTTCCTGGGTATTTTTCCGTTAGGGTTTGCACAGAGCCTGCAGGATTAGGGAAGCGCCAGCTCTGAGTCTGTCAAGTTCTGGTGCTGTTTTCAGTAGTTATATATATTGTGCTCTGTGTTGAATTAAAACTACAATAAAAGTCCTCTCACTTGTTACTGTATTTGTGTACTGCTCAAATTAGATGGGAAGAGTTATTTGGGAGAAACTAATCCAATGCATGTCCAAAACCACATCAGGTTTCAATATAGCAGCTATCTACTAACACACTGCGTGGTCAAGTGGGGAAATTCAGCCAGACCTGTGTTGCTCAATGGCAAAGAAATTGCACTTCTGACTTATCAACTTCCTCACTGCCCAGGACAACAACAAGAACTCATTAAAAAAAGTGTGAAAATCTTCTTGGTAGGATGACGGCTTAACATGATTTTGTGCTTCAATCAATCATTTGCTGTCTTTATGTTCCCAGTGGAAATCCCTGGCACCTGAGAAGTTGCTGGGCTACTCAAGAGCTACAGATGTGTGTCACTAGAAGAAGGAGGATCCTGTTTCAGGTTCCTGACCTGCGAAAGAGCCATGGGTAGAAGACATCCAGAGGAGTTTTCAGGCTTCTTGAAATATTTTGGCCCTTCATTTTCGGTGTATGTGTAGCCTGACCTATATAATTTGGATGATGTACAGAGTACCATGTAACTTGCTGCAAGAGATGCTCATAATACAGGATCTGTTAATCAATTTTAAGCTAAAAAAAGATTTGCTAATTTTTTTCCAAGACCAATGTGGATTACCTCATGCACACACAAAGAATTTGCACCGCACTCACAGAAGTCAGGTATGCAGTGTTAAAAATCTGTCCTTCATATTTACATTCCATCTATTACAACAGTTTTCAATGTTTCAATTGGTACTAATTACCTTTAATCGTTCATCATTCATAAGAAAGTGGAATGGCAAATCTATCCTGACCCTAGAGGCATGGATATGTGAGTTGCAAGGAAAAACAACTTCAAAAGGGGATTCTTCCATGAAAATTGCTGCTTGTTGGGCCAAAGGGCATGGCACTGGGTGGGTGCACTGCATCTCCTACCATGCACCAGCCTCTGGGGAAATGGAATGATATAATGGACTGTTAAAGACTACACTGAGAGCAATGGGTGTGGGGACATTCAAACATTGGGGTACACCTTTAGGGAAAACCACCTGCTCAGTCAGCACTAGGGGATCTGCCAGCTGGGCCGGCCATGCCCAAACCAATTTATTACATAAAAAAGAAAGGGATAAAGGCCCTAGAGTGCACAGAAGAAATATGCTGGGGAGGACAGGCTGGGTTATTCCTGTCAGGTGAAGGCAAACCCATCCATGGGATTGCTTTTGCTCAGGGACCTGGAGGCACATCATGGGTGATTTGGGATGGTGAGGAAGTCTGATATGTTCCTCCAAGGGATTTGGTTCCAGGTGAGGATAGCCAATGACTTTAATTGTATGATGCTAATTCTATATAATACTATATGTAATCCTTACTGTGGTTGCTGTATGCAGTATCAACAGCATTACAGTAACAACTGCCCAGATTAATGAAGGATTAAATAATAGAACCAGACAAACACAATGGTGATGGAACCAGAACTGGCTTCAATGCCAGTTCAACACCACAGACCATTCCTCCTGCCCTTTGGACTGCTATGACAGATGGATCCCAAAATCATTGACTAAATAAACTCAATGGAAATTTTGAAGGGATGGCCCATAGACAAAGGGAATGATGCCTGTGTGTATATATCCAAATACAGGAAAGGATGCACTGGAAAGTGTGGGGCCTGGGCATTAAATAAATGGTATTGAAGAAGGAACGGGTACTTTACTGGTTTCAGTTCAGAGAGAGTTAATTTTCTTGCTAGTAGCTGTTATAGTGCTGTGTTTGGGATTTAGGAGGAGAATAATGTTGACACACTAATGTTTTAATTGTTGCTAAGCAGTGTTTACACTAACTCAAACACTTTTCAGCTCGCCACACCACTCCACCAGCGAGTGGGCTGGGAGGCGTAAGAAGCTGAGAGAAGACACAGCCAGGACAGCTGATCCAAGTGGCCAAAAGGATATTCCATACCACACCCAGTAAATAAACTGGGGGAGCTGGCTGGGAGGAGCCAATCACTGCTTGGGAACTGGCGGGACAGCAGGTGGTGAGCAACTGCACTGTGCATCACTCGTCTCTGCCTCAGCTCACGGATCTCACTTTTTTCCCCCAATACTCTCTCCCATCCCACTGGGTTTGGGGATGCGTGAGTGAATAGAATTTGAGGGGGGCGTGTTCAGAGTGCCACATCGTTGGGGACAAGGGTTGCTACAAGGGATACTTCTAACACAGGATCTGTTAATCCGGTTTTGAGTTCAGCTGTGTTAAACAACTGACTGTTTTAACCTAAAAAAATGTGCTACTTTTTTCAAGAGCACTGTGGACTGCCTTGTGTACACACACTAGATTTGCACTGCACTCACAGAAGTCAAGTATGTAATTAAAAAAAATCATTTATATTTACATAATATTAACTGTTTTAGATGTTAAAATTGGTACTAAATTACCTTTCATTAACAAGCTGCTAACTGCAAGCATTAAAGAACAGAAATACTAATTGCAGTGGGAAGCCAGAGATGATTTGGGGGAAGTCCATAAAGTTTAAAACTGAAACTGAACTGCAAAAATTAGGAACATATAAGAAATGAGCTTTGGTTCAACCAGAAGATTGATAAAGACTGAGGGGTGTTTGCATTGGCAGGTATGAGTTGAGGATTTCTGTGGACTGGTGCACTTGTAAAGTTGGATCAGAACTTCAGTAATTCACTGACATACATAAATATATACACATACATATACATATTCTGTCTAAACAGCAACATCTCCAACCTGAACATGCCTTTTGGCAGATCAACACTGGGAGGGTTTTGTTTTTAGAAAGAGAGAATTAAAACAAGGGCTGCCCAGGACTACATTCTGCTCTGAAGCTCTGACTGAATTTATTTCTCATGTTATGTAGTTTATCAGGATCTTATCCATGGAATAGTTTGCTAAGTTAACAGCTCAAACAGAACAGATTGCATTAAATGTTGTGGGTCAGGGGAAAATTAATTCCAAAGTTTGAAACTCCCAAGCCCAAATCCTGCACTTACATTACTGTGGATTTACGCCAGTGTAAATGAGAGAAGAATTTGGCCCCTGACCTTCTCCAAGCAGGTCATTATAGTTGAAATAGTAACTGATCTTAGAAAAACATTTTTGCTGCGAGGTATTTATTTCTGTATAAAGGTTTATGGAACATCATATTCTTTGCCCTTTAAGACTGATACTCACATATGTAAACACCATTGGGCCATAGCTTAATCCAGCCTCTCTAAATCTGGCTAAAACAATGGAAATATCTTCTGAAACCATTGTGGGTTGTATCCAATATAGTTAAAAACATCTGACTGCAACCGCAAATATGCTGGTATTTGGTTGTGCTATAAAAACATTTTTATGTCAAATACAACTGGGACTAATACAGTAAACTACAAGTATGGTTAACCCTTGGAATGAACCACATTTAGACACTTGAAAGTTAAGGTAGTCTGCACTGATTACGTTTTCTTATGAAGAGCATAAAATCAATGTAGGGTATAAAAAAGTAATTACTAGTATTAATAGAGTAATTGGCACTTACATAGCACCTTCCATGCTATGCTATAAACATACTAGCAATGTGATCAACTCCTGCAGCTACTTGCTCTCCTGAGTGCTCAAGATAAAACCAAGCCCAAATTCTGCTTGTTAAGTGAATAAACCTGTGCCCTCTTTTCCCTGCACACCTACATGTGCTCAAGTGCACACACACACAAGGAACCATCTCGATGCCCACCAAACCTGGTGTTACCAGAGTAGTCTAATCAGTGCTTAGAAAAGCACCAACAAGGACAGAAAGGAAAAGCTGGGTGAGGTGGGGCTACAAGGGGAGTGTTTATCTGGCACAGAATGGTATTACACCGAAAGGCAGGTTGGACACTTGGTTACTACAAAAAAAAATCCAAAAAGCATTTAAATAGAACTAATTGAGAATTTTTGCTGAGGAAAACATTTTCCAACTAAGTGGTGCTCCAGGACAAAACAGAATAGTACTGAGTATAGTGCAGGGCCTTGGATTTGCTGCCTGGGCTCTTGTGGCAGAGCTGCTCAGTCCACCATCTGTTCAACACATAAATAATGGAGATGTTTGTGGTGCACACGTAAAGTGTATTTGTAAAATAATGTATACCTTTAAATAAAACTGGTATCTGAGAGTTAAACTCATATAAATGTATAATGTAAAATAACAAGAGATGCTCAGGAACCATTAACTAAATGGGCTCAAGAATTGCAAATTCTACGTCTCATTAAAAAACTTTTGGACAGAGGCTGCTGACAAGTCTTGCTATGGTGATGAAGAAGATACTACTCCTAACTGCCCCCTCTGGTGACACTGCTGGACTTAGAGCAAAATAGGCAGAAGGGGGGAGTGTGCCACTGCAGGGACATTTGCCTGTCAGTACAGGCATCATGGCTCAAAGGATCTTTCTTCAGGGCAGATTCTCAAATACCTGATTAAGCATGGCTTCCATGCTTGCACCATGTCCCTGCTTTGGAAATCTATATTTGTTCTGTATTATATTAATAAAATATTTATTATGTACAAGATGTTTGTTTCATTCTCTGTGCCATTCCTAATTCTTCTCTATACAGCATCTGGGGAATGAATGGAAGCTTTCATCTACAGGGACTCCTCATCTCTGTCCTGAGTGGTAACAGCTAATTCAGTGCACGCCTTGTATAGAGCAAGGTTTCTCTCTGTATGCATGGCTTCTCGTTTACTGACACTGAATTTCATCTGCCATTCAGTGTCATGCACACAATTAATTTTAAATGCCATTAGCTAAAATAATCTTGGATCGCTAACAAATACTGTCATCTCACCGTTGTGCAGATCACTCATGAATATGTTGACCAGCTCAAGCTCCACACCAGATCCCTGTGGGAACACACCACTACCTTCCTAGCCATTTCTCCACAGTCATTGCTTCCCATCTTTCAAATCCATGGGGGATCCATGAGACTGCTCTGAGAGGGTTTAAGAGACCTTTAGCAGGGAACTTTTCAAGCCCCTCTGGCAATCCATACCCAGCATTTCAAATAGGTCACTCTTGTCCATGTGAGTGGTGGCTCGTGTATGTCCAATAATTAGACTTTTTTCCTGACTGGAAAGTCATTAAAATATTGTTTCCTACTATAATATAAATGTCAGTTTTACACTTCTAAAGTAAATAAACAGGGCTGCTATGGATTTCAGCAGTAGTCATTTTACAGTTATGTGTAGAAACAGTGCAAATAAGATAACCTTCTCCAGCTGCTGGATAATCCAAACCTGCCTAAGTTTCCTTGACCTTCACTAGGAAGTCATCGTCAACTTATTTCCATTAATTTACAAATATTAGTGCCATCTGTTTTTGTAGGAAGCAGCCAGTGTTTTTTATTTGTACATACACTGCAAATCTCTTTATCCTCACAGTCTAATTACTTGCATAATTTTAATAAGACCATATATATGTGGCTGAGTACACGAAATACTTACAGCAGGTCATCCAAGCAGGTACACAAGCAGGTTCCTCACCTGACTGCTCTCCCCATCTAGCCACACACCAAGTCTCACTGACTTTCTCACACAGGTCTGCCTATGAAGATTGTGAACAACATTCAGACTTGGAGCTGATCCTACTCTATTCAATTCAAGGGGAATGTTTTCAGCAGTACTATAGAAGTATAAATATAGTACTGTGAAACTTGTCAGCTGCTCAGCTACAACTCTCAGCACCTTTCAGAGTTAAGCCAACATCTTAACAGTCATACAATGAACGTGTATAGTAATAACTCAAATTGCCGTATCTGAAAATATTAAAAGAAAACACAGTCAATTGCTACTTAGCTTAGCTCAACATTCAGCCTTTTCCTTCCACAACAACATTGTGATCACATGGTGAGCACTGAGCTCTTGTCTTAAACTGGCGGTCAATATCCACCACAGCAAGATAACATCCCTCAATGTACTTCATCATTAGGCATCCTTTTAAAATGAGCTGTCAGCATTGTTAAACTTTCCAACTCTTTGATACCAGATTGGTCAATCCTTATTTTCCAGGTGGATAAAGTAGAACAGACCCAATGAAAAATGTTCTCTTATCGGTTCACATTTTGGTTTATCAATAACTTCAACTGCATTTTGTTAGTCAAGAACAGGAACCTCTTCAATATCAAAGAGGTAAAGTTAACCTCTAAAAAAAGAACAACAAAGTTTTAGTAGCTTATTACAGTGATGCATTTGCTTGCTTCATGTTTTGATTTGACTATTAAAACTTATATTTATATATTCCAGTATAGAAAAGCTTTGTGAATTAGGTAAGAAAGCACAATGTGTATTTTAATTTTGGATATCAATGAAATAGAGAAGAAGCCTTAATCATGTAACTCCTCTGATCTTCATAATTGAGACCATCCCATTTGTACTGTATCTCATATGTAACAGATGAAAGAAAATGTGTGGGAGTAAGTGTGTGGGAGGTGAATTTATTTGTTTTTCAGAGCTACAACAGCAGCTGGTCAGCAGGTTCAGTCCAGTCCTCTCTAGTCAAAGTAGCTCAGCACTAGTCAGATTGAGATCTTTTATTAGGAGAGGTTTGGGAGGAAATGCAAATTGTTATTCAAAAGCAGACAGCTGGAGGGCAGGAAAAGTGGGGAGCAGCCATGAACTATTAATATCTACTTGCTAGTCTGATTAGTTTTCCAAAGAGAAAAGAGTGGGACACGTTGTGTCTCTTTACCCACATATATTTTAGTAGAGTATTTATATACATCCTAATGTCCTAAATGTTTTTTAAGAAAGGGATTACTTTAAATTACACCAAAATAAAATTACACCAAAACAAAATTACACCAAAATAAAATTCCTGCCAGGTTCTGATGAGAAGTCCTCCCCCTTCCTGCTCCTCTTCCTTCCCTCAAACGGACACTGCCAGCACGTTAGAGCTGAGCAACAGCTGAGAGAGGGACAAAGAAAGCACAAAATGCCCTCAGTGTGACAGCAGTCAAGCACTCAGACACAGGAGTGACCCCCACTATAAATATCTTTGACTTCCGGAGGAGAAGTTAGGAGGATGAGGTAGCACAGCTGAGCTCATGTACATGGAGGACACCACCACATATCTCTGGAGGAATGGAAAGCATGGCAAAAGCCCTTTCTGCACTCCTCTGATTTCCAAATGCCTTAGTTGTGTGGGGGCAGCTTTGTTTTTTCCCCAGGCAGAGGGTAGGAAGCCCACAGCCTTCTGCTGCACCTGAACAGAACTTTAAAGCAGACTGTGATTTCTGAAACCTGAAGGTAATTTGTCCTGTATTATCTCTAGGCTGCCTTCTTGGAGAACATGCACAGAAAATAAACTGCACAGTGGAGGAATACCTTTCATGCCTTCCATACTAGAGTGCACAAAGGCTCCAAAGATTTTATTAATTCAATTCATCCGCAGTCCCAAACCTTTAGGCAGTGGGGAGTAAGCTATTTATCTTCTGGTTTCTTGTAAGGAATTCACACTAGACTCACTGCTAAATCATTTTCCCTGTACTACTAGTACAGGAAATTAACTATAAATGAACTCTGAAAACAAATAATTCTGCTGCAATTTTCCACTGATATTACTTTACAGTTTTAGTACATATAGGAAAAGCAATATAGATTCAAAAAAAGAGTTACAACTTATTTATATACTGATCCTTAAGTTATGCCCTTTCCTCTTTTAACAGGCCCTACTTATAAGATATTTCTTGCTTATTCCGCAGAGGTATACTGAAACTGGAACCATCCTTATGACTACAGCATCATAGCATGGTTTCACAGTTAACACTGAAGATAATTGCATTCTGAGACTATTTACTGAAATCTGTGGGGGAGGTGATAAAAGTCAGTTTCTTGTATTCTTTGCTGTAAAGCAAACAGCTTCTGATGTTTATATAAATGGTGATATTGAGATATTCTGTGCTTTTTCAGTAGTTACTGATTTTTTTTCATAATTTCCTTTCTGTGCAAACACTACTGCATTTCTTTAGAAAGATTAAGCACCAAGGATTTATGCCTTCATTAAGGTCCATGTTTTGAAGAAATAAGAGATGGTGAGATTTAAAGACAGACTACGCAGTTTGTTCTAAAAATGTTTTTTAAGCAACACACAGGGGTAATTGTGGAGAATTGCAGTTTGGGGAGATCTACTCCATACTGCTTGAAACTCCCTTGAAAAGTCTTTCAGCAACAAATTATTTGACATAGAAAATCTGCTGAGAGATATTTAGTAAAATATGGTAACCAAGAGTATGTATTCTGCAAGTTGGGGGTTTTTAATACATAATTACAGGACAAAGAAATTAGACATTACAATGGTCTGAGCTAAACACAAACAGTAAAACATCAATTTTGCTCCACTGTAATGTGTTTATTTTAAGAAATATAAATCCTTCAGCAAATCAGTGATGGACATTCACATCAGGGCTGGGTTCTGAAGCACTAACTGGGAGCTGGAGTGGGCAGCAAACTGAGTGTCTGACTTAATGGCAAGGGCAAGTCTCCTGTGCTGCAAAAAGCAGGCAGTAAACCTTGTTCTTGTTCTTCACACTTTATAACAGAAGAGTCTTGTAGAAATGAGGTTTTCCACCACTACACATTGCAGGCTATAGTCATACCCACCAATTCTAATGCAGTTTACCATTTAAATAGCCAGGGCCAAAATCTACTGTAAGGATCTGAAGCTGAAGTCTTTATAGGATGAGTGGGATTGTGCTCCTGTTTTTTTTTTTTTTTTTTGTAGCAGTACAGTGGTAGGTGTTAGAAGTAAAGAAACTAATTTTCTTTTGTCATGAAAAAAAATGTAAATCTACAAATTGAAATCTCAATTCAAAAGGAGATTTCTGTGAGAAATCACGAGCCAGATGTTTTTGTGTAAAGTCCCAACTTCACTGAATTCAGTGGATAAAACATCAGTTTCTTCACTACAGGCACTGCTTCACTTTTTGTCCCAATTTCTTCCAAATTAACATTTCCCTACAGAAAATATTTAAAGCAACTGTTTTTTCCCCTACTATTTTTTTTATTTTTTTTTTTTTAATTCCTGCCCCCCTCCCCAGTAGGAATCACTTTTTTTTTTGCCAGAAGCACTTTGGTCAGACCTACAAAGGAGCTGCAGACAGAAGCCATGAACAGATGTCCTCTTGGGAGCCCTGCTGTGAGTTGGAAGGGGTTACTACTCTCAGCTGCTCAGCACCATTCCATGCTCTCCTCATTAAGGATCACCCCCACTGATGTGCTCATTGAACAGTTTGTATGAACACTTCCTACATGGCGCAGCTTCAGGCTGAGCCTGTTATCTTGGTACAGACCAACGATCAGCAAAACAAATGGAGCTGATTTTTGCTTAAAACAAATGAGGGAGCTCCTGCACAAGTGGTGTGAGTGGATGGAGAGGGCAGCAGCCTTTGGCAGGGGAAGTCCAGCAAGTAGCTAAAGACTGGAACTTATTCTGGTGACATGGCTGGATTTGGAGAAGTCTGTCCCTGGCTCAAACTAGCAGTTCCTCCAGTATGTAATGGATGCGGAGTTACCCAGAAGGAATCTGGCTCCAAGACATTCAACTAAGAGAGCATTTGTCCCAAAAGCAGTATCACAGACATTGAAAGCTACTAGGAATTACAGAAAACAGCTACCCAAGCTGCAGTTCAATAAGAATCACAAGTAAATTGATGAGAGTGTAACTTCCCTACAAAAAACACGTTCTTGTAAATTCCCTCGCATCGGCATCCTCTGACTACTTTACAACTCTTGGGTGTATTTTGGCCCGTGAAATCTGCCTGATGTGCTGGAACCCAACTGCCCTCACCAGACAAGCAAACAAGCAAACCTCCTCGGCCACGCAATTCTTTCAGGAATTAAGAAACATTCATAGGGGTTCTCACATCTTCCAAACGACAACAAACAGTTAGTCAAGTTACCTTTGTTAAGCAAACCAATTTTCATTGCTTTCATTCAAACGGCCTTAAAATAGAATTCTTGCCTGCTTTATTTTGTCAGATGCAAAGAAAACTGAGAAACTGTATCCATTGTTCCTTAAAAGAGCTTATTAGTGAAACAAAGACCTTTTTTTTCCAGTGAGTGCTGTTTGTGCAGTTACTTCATGACATTTATTTGGATTCCGTCCCAGGGGAAAAAGGCCAAATTCAGTTTCAGCACTTGCCTACTACAGCATAAACAGTCATTAGTTAACAGATCTTTTTTGGCGGTCTTTATGTAGCCTCCAACATCAAAGCACGTGATATCCATGAAATAATCAAAGCAACATATGTACACTGAAGCACTGTACGTACATTATTTTTCAGTAGCCTAGCAATCCTCAGAAATTTGAAGAGGTTCTCCTAGGCCTTGAGCCAAAGCCCTTGGAAGCTGATGCTTTTTTTTCCCCCCTTTGACTTCAATACTTCAATAGATGCCGAGTCTGGTCGTCAGATAATCACTGCCATGTAAATGGCAAACTACTTTTCATTTTTGTAGTAATTTCCTGCTCAAGGAAGATCCAGGACAGAAAGCACTGGAGAATGAAATCATTTGCCCTGTTTCTACATAGGGCAGAGAAAATCTGGGTAACAGCAGCCAGATCCTCTCTCAGGGCTTCACTGATTCATCCTAACTGTGGCATGGAAGAGTGAGAGGATACTTCTTTTGCCACAGCTTTTCCCCTTATGAAAGGCAGTACAAAAACATGCAAAAATAATTTGTGCTGTGTCCACTAAAATTGAGAACAAGGCAAATTTGTTTTTTCCTCTAACACCAAGCTGCTGGCAGTCATTTCTCCTCTAGGTGCAAGCTTTTAGGGAAATGCTGGCTGTCTCAATACTGGCTGTCTCATACCTGCCTTTGCCTTCCATGTTTCTACATCCTGCCACATTACTGGCACTGCCTATACTTTCAGGTCTTGTGTAACATCACAGTTTTTCTCCAAGTTCTTCAAAGAAAAAAAAATCCAACCAAAACTAACAAAGTAATGCAGTGGCCAACCCCTCCTAACATGAACAAGTGACATTATATGAGATGAGTCAAGGGGATAACCTTTTCCTGCTGTTAACAGCAGAGTCCTTCTGCCCTTGCTCTGCATTTGCTCTTGGGCACTGCTGAGATCTGGCTTTTGAACAACAGAGATGCATCTGTAAAGCAGCAGGCCAGGGGAGGTGATTCTGTCCCTCTGCTTTGCCCTGCTGAGACCCCACCTGCAGTGCTGCATCCAGCTCGGGGTCCCTAGCATGGGAAGGACATGGACCTGTTGGAATGAGTCCACAGCAGGTCCACAAGATAATCAGAGGGATGGAGCACCTCTCCTGTGACAAAAGGCTGAGAGAGTTGGAATTGTTCAGCCTGGAGGAGAAAAGGCTTTGGGGTAACCAAATTGTGGCCTTCCAGTACCTGAAGGGAGCCTACAGGAAAGTCCTTATAGAGAGAGGGACTGTTTATAAGGACATGCAGTGACAAGACAAAGGGGAATGGCTTCAAACTGAAAGAGGAGACTTAGATCAGATATTAGGGAGAAATTGTTTACTCTGAGGCACTGGCACAGGTTACCCAGAGAAACTGTGGATCCCTGGGAAGTGTTTAAGACCAGGCTGGATGGGGCTCTGAACAACCTGGTCTAGTGGAAGGTGTTGCTGCCCATGCCAGGGGGGTTGGAACTGGATGATCTTTAAAGTCTCTTTCAACCCTGGCCATTCTATAGTTCTGTAATTCTATGAAAAGTTCACTGTCAGAAATGCTTGTGAATACACAGCCTGATTTGATTAAATGAAATCTATTTTCATGAAAGAAATTTGCAATGTGTACTGGCAAAGAAGCACAGCAGACAAGTTTTGTTGAAGCTGAAAGAAGTAGTGGAGTTGGCTTGGGAGGAACATGGATACTTCTGGAGAGTGAAATCTAAAACTAAACCCCCATAAGAAGAGACTATAAGCAGTTTATTGTTAGCTGAGCAAAAACAGAATTCTGAAAAAGAGTGTGGGAGAGCAGGAGAATTAGTGCATGGGTAAAGGACTGCAACAGGGTTTAAATTTTACAAGAAGCAACTGATGGAATAAAGAGAGTATTCAAAAATATATAAATCCCATTGAGGTCAAATAGCAAAACATAATTAATTTAAAAATAAAATAAATTTGAGACATACTTGAAGGTCAAAAATAAAACGGATTTAGTGCAACTATTAAAGGCAAGATCCAAATCACATTGAAGTTGGTGGAAAGACAATCACCAACTCCTACAGCGTTGGAGCTGGACCAAAGAGAACAACAAAGAAATTTCCAATGACTGAAAAAGTATCAAGAAAATCTCAGTGGTTTCTTCACATCTGTGTTTGATAACAAAGAACACTGGTGACATTCATGAAGGATGTGTTCCTGGGTACTAATGAGGACAAAGTGAAGGAATCTGTGAAGTAACCAAGTACAGGAACAAAATAAAGACAGACAAATAGTAATGGATTATACCCACAGATGAAGCACAGAATTTTTGGAGTTTTATATCTACAGATGAAGAACAGCATTTTTTGAGTTTTTCTGTGCACTGTATAATTTTTCCTGCCATGTTGAGGAAAGTCTTAGAAATTGATAGTCTAGAGCATTTCTGAGTACACTGGGCATCAAATAATTGAATTACAATTGCTAAAAATCAAATAGAAGGCTAATATTTTAAAATATTTTCTCTTTTTAAAGGAATTTTATACATTTTGGCCAAATATTAGTAAATGAAATTGACATTTTGGGCTATTTCTTCTAGAAACACTCCCTTCACAAAAAAAAAACAAGCCATGACAAGGTTTGCAATGAGACACAGAGTGTTTGGACTCTGTGTCCAAAAAACCCATACCAACAATAAACAAACTAAAATATTTCTGAAAATGAAATACCATGTGTATTGGACATAGAGCACACTCACTGGATTTAAATATGTCATTATCAGTATGAGCTTAGGCATGTCTGAACAAAATATTCAGTATCTTTGTGTACAAACATACCCACTGGCAATCCATGGTTCCTTGTCTCAACACATCCTTAGGCACTGCAATGAACTGGAGCAGTAGAATTTTCTAGGCTATCACCTTAATCATTCTTTCCTATGTGCTTGGCTATTCCTTTGTTCCCACAGGACACTTTCACAGCTGAATGCAGAAGTCTGGACTGGTAAATTACTGGGGGTTAACTGCAAGTTGCTAAGGGTATTTTGTACACTACTTTGCTGTTAATTGTTCTTCACCTGCCATGCTTGTTCCAGCTGGAGAAGCTGGGAAAGACAGGACAGACACCAGAGAAGCTGCATATGTACTGCAGTGGAAGAAATAAAGTGGCATTTGCAAAGTCAGATGCTAAGCCTCTTTAGGATAAAACCTTCGGTATGTTCTTCCTTTGGGTAAAGCAGATAAAACCAGACCATGCAGAATATAAACATGCAGAGCTACTCCATGAGCCCAAACTGGCTGCAATTCTTCCATCAGTCAGTCCCTGTGAAATCTGCTATAATCTCATGACCCAGCTGTGAACTGTTCCCTTAAAAAGCAATTCCTCTGGGTATTGGGTTTCTGATTATCCAAGACAGCCAGATGCAAACAGAAGACCTGCAACACATTTCAGGTGCTATTGAAATGCTAATACAAATAAGGTATATTCTTTCTACTTCTCCCAGAGACACATATTTCAAGCAGTTTCATTCGCAATGCAAATTCATTATAAGAAAATATTATGCTCTACAGTTAGAAAGAAGTAACTTACTCTTAAAGGTCTACAGACTTCATCCTGATTTCTGCCTGCTAAGAACCAGGAAGACTTTAGACCTCTGTGGTTGCACAGAGAGGATTGCAAAAACACCCTACAGTACAAGCTCCTATGCTTCAATCTGAGCTCCTTTGAATGTCCAAAAAGATGTAGCCTCTGGCTCTCCATCATTTCCTCTGGGAGACAAGTTCTATTATGTCAGAGCTTTTCTCCCTGTTCTGTAATACATAGCCCCTACTGATATTTAATGATATAAACCACAACAGATGGCTGGCAGAGCATTGTGGTAAGTTAATAGCAACTGTTGTGGGCATTTAGAAGCTTGAAAAACCTTGGAAGAATCCTCTAGTGTGGATTATAACTAAAAGAAAAGGGAACCACAGAGATAACATTAGATATTTCTGTCCTTATTAAATGTAGGACCTGTCACTGGTACCAACAAACAGAGATAGATTTTATTAATAAACTGAGAGTCAAGGAAAACCTCTCCCTACACATTAACTTTTGGCTTGCTTTCACAAAAAAATTCACAAAAACAAAACCAACCTCTCTCCCTGCAACATCTTCTATATGCTGCTCTTTCAAGGAAAGGCAGAACAGCAGGTGATAGTATTTCATGGTGTCACACGTCCTGTCTGCAAATTCCTGAGGGAATCTCCCAGTTTGGGGTTCCAACAGGGAGCACCAGCCCAGTGGCCATTAGCAACCAGCTGACTGTGCAGATTTGGCAGGTGCCAGGTACAGGTGTGGGGTTCGATGTCTGACTGAAGAGGCACCCCACCCAACTTGACCTCGAGACAAAAGCTTCCAACTCGTTTGTTCTACAGAGGTGAAGTTCAGTGTCTGTGAAATCCTTCTCTTGAACTCTGACATTAACCTCTAAGAGGTATTTAAGTGTTCCACTCCCACCAACTGCAACAGCATTTAAATACCTCTCAGTCATGAACGACAGCTACTTGCTTGAATAACTTAAAACCCAACACCAAGCACCATTTATGGCGTTCTCTCTTCCCAGCCATTCCAAACCCCTGATATTTCACTTGCTTTAGACCACAGCTACCAAAACCCAAGCACAGCTTTTGCCAATCCCTTCCCCTTTGCTGCTCGTGTTCCCTGGCTGTGAAGAGGACAGTGATGTACGACGTGCTTTGGCTGAGGACTGCCCAGCTCTGCCAGCAGCCGCCACTGCCCCGGCTCCGCCCGCTGCAGGGAATGCTGCGGGATTTTCCTCATGGAAAACAAACGGTGCCCCCGAGCTGTGCCCCGCTCCCCAGCAGCGAGGCTGGCCGAGCTCCTAAGCTCAGTGACGGCAGCTCGAGGCTGTGTTTTTGTATAACAGGGTCTGGAGAGCTGCTGATTTCTGAGCAAGACGGTATTAAATGGAATTCTACAGCTTAAGGGCCAGGGCACGACAGCTTCTGTGAGATTTTAATGAATAGACATTATGGCTCAGACTATAAATAAATCACTTAGAGGACTGGTATGTACACACACTCGTGTAGCATTCCTATTGATTTTACTTCCTGCAGTTATGGCCTCTGGGTGAAATGACAGCTCCCAGTAATGGGGTGGGGACTGGGTTGGCCCAGCACCCTCTTCAAGGTGGCAGCTCTCCTCCATGCAGGCTTGGCATACAAAAAGGGATGGGCTAAACTCAAGCACATGGAAGGTAAAAAAAAAAAAAACCCAAGACACTTCAATACTTCAGCACTTTGAACATTTCATGGGATTTATAAAAGGAAATATGAAATACTTGTCTATATTTAGGTCACGTATACAGGGCTGCATTTACATTGTAAATCTACCACCTCTCTTTTTTCCCCCCCAGTCCTCTCCATTCAAGCCAGAAGGCTTTCATATTTTCCTTCACAGACTTAAAAGCACTATTTTGGTGTCTGGCATAATCTCCTGGCACTGCATCGTACCTTAAAGTTTTGGTAGGGCAAGCTGGAAGGATTTCCAGGTAAAAAAGCAAGAAAGTTCCCTTCTGTTAAAAATCTCTTTTTAAATTCAAAATTTCAGAAAAGCAGCAAAACTTGTATCACATGGGTTTAGATTCCAGGTCCACAGCAAAGGCTGGAGGACACTGGGTCTGAACCTTCTCCTTGGAGCCTTTTCTTCAAGTTACCAGCTGGGCTAGAAGAATGTTCCAGAGATGAGGGGGTAAAGCTGGTGTACCTGTATACTTTGATAGAGATCTCATTTTTTGTGTTTGCTGAACTCAGAAAAATCTAGGTCATAGAGGAATACCAAAATCAAACCGCAAACTGAGTACGCAAGGGAATCTAGAAATGACCACACCAGGGAAAAAAGATGTGACTTTAACACACTTACCAGTTGGTTACATGACTTTTCTTGTTCCTAGGGACACCAACATACACAAAATACTTGTTTTGGGAGAGATTTGAAACACTGATGGATCAGTAAATACATAGCACAAAATATAAAGTACGTTATAGTGCTTTTCCAAAATGTGCCTGAACTTTTTATATGCTCAGATTTGAGGTATATTTTAAGTAGTTGAATTAAACAGGAGTTTTGCCAGTGATGTCTGACTGACTAGGGCTTGACCATAGCTTTGTCACACATTATTAAAGTCCAAGTTTCTAAAATATGGTTTCTTGGGCCTTTCAACATCCATGCAGCCTAAAGGAGTTCCCTCGTACTGTCACTGCATTTCTCTTTGCCACTGATTTCTAAGAATTTCCTGTGTTTCTAAAAATTTTTGGACAATATGTACTGAGTATCTCTGAATCTTCCTACAGCTCTGACTGACAAACCTACGGGGAAGTCTAAAACCAGCCAGGACTCCATGAGAGTTACACACCAGCTGGGAAGTTTCTTTGCATCTTGCTATTGCCAAATGTAAGTGCAGTGCTCAAAAATATTTAGTCTCTTTCATTTTTATGTTCATCTAATAGATGCCAGCACCCATTTATTCTTAATTGAAAAATAAAACTCATTAACACACAAAAAAAGTATTCTTCAATATTATCATGATGTAAAATGCCTTTGCCTTCAGAAACTCTGAGCTGCTGCTGAATGTAGTGGCGCAGTTTTAAAGCTAGATTAAAAAGAATGAGCAGCAACACACATTTAGCTTTACTTTAGTTTTAGCAAGGAAAGTGTTTTCTTGGTTGCACAGAAAGGAAAAATGAAGAAAAGGGAGGTCATCCTCCTAGAAAGTCAAGACACGCTTGGCACGCTGCACAGCAGGGCTCTTCTATAGGAACATAAAGCAACAATGCTAAAAGTACAGAATAATGTCCATTTTTTTCTATTTTAAACAAGAAAGTGAACTGTGTCAAGCTAGAATATCAGTGAAGAAAAATTCTTTTCAATAACATGCAAAAATCACTCAAGTAAATTAAAAATCTTTCAGAACTAAGGGTTATTGTGGTCAGAGAAACGGTGAGCTGAGGCAGCCTCTCTGGAGCAAACTCAGCATCGCCACCTGAAGCTAGATTTAACAGAAACACAACCTCTGCATGCGGTAGGTAGGGCCAGCCTTAGTTTATTGAGTGGTCTCTTTGATGTTACTAATTTTATGCTGTATTTTAGAATTCATAATAAAATGGTGGCCAGTTGGCTCTTTGATGAGGTATTATTCATAAGCAAATGGGGAGGTTACTGTGAGGACGTGCTGCGTGTGGCTGAGGTTAAACACACCAAAACAACTGTTCTGGTTTCTAATTTGAGCAACACAGCAATTACTTCTCTCTGACCTACCTGAAAACCAAACAGAAGGGTTCATCCCTTCCTTTTATTGACCAGACAAGTTCAGTCACACATTTTACTTATCCTATCATCACCACCTAATTGCTTACAAATCTTCAAAATTAGCCTGATACTCTGACAGACTTAATATGGAAACATTAACAAAAATATGTTATAGAGTTGCTGTCTTCATCCAAACTAAACGAAACATAACCTCACTTTAGGGTCTGCGTATTCCCTTAATGTTAATGCAAAATTGCTTTTCAAAACAAGACTTTATTCAATTGACTGCTATATTTTTTGAGTGCAGGATGAGCAGGAACAATCCAGGAGGCAGGTGATCCTGCACTGGGAAGTTGATCTAGGGGCTATACGATGCAGATAGGCAGGATGCCAAAGAAACTACAAGCTCTGCAATTCACTTGTTCCAGAGCCCTGAAAAATAACATTTTCTCAGGAAAGGCAAGACTCTGAAAACTAGTGGCTAGTATGGAAGGCAAAGAGAGAAGAAATCGAAGAAACAAAGCATACCCTTGGGTGAGAAGATCATGAAAAGCCCTACCCGTTTGCTGGGCCCTTCTCATTCACTGGTGACATCTGGGTCAATCAACCCTTACTACCTCTGGTCTTTGCTCTTGCTGTTGTGATAAATCCTGAGCCCATTATTGTGAGTGGTTTTGTGAATGACAGACAGCTGTGGGCAATGCACTCACCAAAACCTGTACTTGTTTTTGGGAATTCACTGCCCACAGACACATGTATAGGTTTTGGCCTGCTTTGCAGCACTTGCTGCTAAATATAGAAGACATGTCAGCTTAATTCAGTTTCTAGCATGAACACTACTTGTCTGTTCCTGAAGTAAACAATGTCAAGGTATCCAGCTCTGATGTCCCAAGCCTGGAGCTTGCAATGTACTCAGAGATACTAAAGAACCTCTTCTTGAGGTGCTCTTCCCTCAGAAAGCAGACATTTTTTAAAGCATTCCCACCCACTACTCTCTTCAAGTTTTAACTCTTCTACAAGCAACATCACACCAGAAAATGAGCAGCATATGGGCCTGATGTACCCCACGGGCTCCATGATGTTGGCCCTGGAACAAATGCGACCCCTTCAAACTGCAGTTATTAGCTGTTGTGGCCAGAAAACAAGAGTTCTCTCTACTGCATCCTGCCCTGGCTTGTCCAACGTGGATGTGAGCCAGAGGCTCTCTGCTGAGTGCTAGGGAAGGGTGAATAGTGTGGAGGCCAGTGTTTCATTTTACACTTCCAATTCAAAGCACAGATCTCATCATAGCCCGTGAGGTGGTGCTCAGATCCCCGTCTCTCACACACACTTCTGCTCTCAGAGGCCATTAACAAGCCAGGCTTGTTAGGCTTCCTTGGAAATCCAGGCCCTGATGTACAGAATTGCATTTATTCCTTTTTTCTGACCGTATTTTCTGCCTTTGTACGGCTTGCTTCCAGCCTAGCAGTACCTGTATTAAAATCCCGTTCAGCCCAGAATTCACACACTGTGCTGAACTCCGTGTGATGTGGATATTGTTCAAAGGTCTTTCAAGAAAAGACACTCACTGCAGTGTGTCTCACTGGTAAAAACAGTGAACTGTGTTACCATCTGACCAATTGCTGATGTGCATATCTGATTTTCCTGTCATTAAGTAAATTCAAGTATTCTGGGCACAGCATCAACATTCTGGCAATTTTCTTATATTTTGACTTTCTTAAGGAAAAAGTACAAAAGCACAGAAACCATTTAATGGATAGAGTCACTTTGGATCCAGTTCTGCAGGTTCAGATGGTATTAACACAACTAATAAAACAGGAAACCATTTCATATCAGTATTTCAGTACATGCTTTTCTTTTTGTACTGTTATTTTCATCCTGTGTCAGACAAAAATGTTCTGCAATTCTGAAATGCTGAAAATATTTTCAGAAAATGTGATGAAACAGAAAAGACCCCAAACCAAACAGAAAATAAAATCCACAGAAAGATAAATAAGACAGCATTCCTCATGGTAGACTTGGCTGTGCTGGGTTAATGATTGGACTTGATGATCTTAAAGGTCTTTTCCAACCCTAAATGATCCTGTGGTTCTATGAAGCAAAAACCTTGTTTACCTAGACATGCGGAGCAGAAGCTTTACAAACTCAGGGAATGTCTGCATCTTTTAAAGCCTCTCTTATAAACATCCTTTTCTAATACTATCAAAACACAAAACAGACTCCAATTTTTAAATTAACTTGCCAGCATTTGTGAGATGCTAAGCTAAAGAGAAAAATACAGAAGCTGTATGTGGCCACATACACAGATTTTGCGTATTCCCAATGTTTTCTTTTGCTATGTCGACAACCTCAGTCCTTCACTCCTAGTAACCACAAGAGAGATACACCTGTAGCAACTCAGAGCCTGGAAATCAAGCCTTTAAAAATCAACTTCAATTAACGTGCCTCTGTGTCACCTGATGTACCTTGGAGGCGAAAAAAGTGGATATGAAAGTGTGTTTGTTTTCCTTTGCCATGCCCTGCAATAAGAAATTTCATTCAATATTTATCTAAGGATTTCAGTAGTAAGTAGAGAGTTTGTGGCAATCCAGTGAATGTTTTCACAGCGCTGTTGTTACTGAAGTTGTAAAGTTTCACTTACGACTGAATGTTCAGGGCTGGTAAAACCCTGTGTCTCTTTACTGCTCACAGATGTGTCAGAAAAAAATGTACTAAATGCCTGTTTTTTATTACTGCTCTGCTGATCCTTTTTCTGTGGACATTCCAAAATGCAAGTTAAATCCAATGGTGAATGTATCTTCCAGATATTCACATTAAGGAGCGTAATTCATGTAACATAAAACATACTATCATAACAAAGCTGTAAGATTTAAAACCAGATTTTTTTGGAAGCAAGATCTAATTTCATCCCTCACAAATGTTCTCAATTCAATTACTGAAATAAATACATATGTATGTGTGTATATATATGTAGGTTTTTATATATATTTAAATAATAAAAAGATATGCAGGTAAACGTAGCTATCTTCAAAAGGTACCCAGAAGTGGATGGATGTTGGATGCAGATGTAGATACCTGAAGGAGTGTGCTACAAATCTTACATTTCTACATTGAAGTCTATTTTGGCATTTAGTTCTTTTACCGAATCTGAATCATCTCCACAGTAACTCCTGGTATTTCTTGGTATCACAGCTCAATCTCAGAACGCCTCGTACACCCAGCGTAAACAGTCCTTTGGTTGGGCAAAGCTGCCAGGAATTTTCTGGAAGTCAAAAGGTCAAACACACACTGACTGTTCAAGGTCCTACTTTCATAAACGTTGGTGACCAATGAATACTGTGAGCTTCTTTTTCAGGCTGATAACACACCTTTTTGGATAATAAGTTTTAGAAAGATATCATAGCCTGCCGTCCCATCCTGTTCCACCAGTGACACACACTGGGTCACATATGTTGGGTTTTTTAATCCTGTTACAACTTCTGTGGCCAACTGCAGAGAACAGCTACAGCTGGATACAATCTTTTTCCCTGCAAACCCTTTAGGCAGGAAAGAAAGACACTTTTCTGATAATCAGAGTAAAGAAATTATTAGCACCTTGCAAGAACAATTAATTTAATGTACCATACTCATCTATTACACATATACTGGTAGAAAAAATGGATTTAACCATCAATACAATTCCTTGGGTTCTTAACTTTTTATAAAATTGAGATGATGTAACTGCACAAAAAACTGCAACGAGTTTCATCTGATTAAGTACATGTAAGACTGAAACAAAAAAAAAATGCCACTACCTCCATTCAGACCAGAAAACATGTTGCATGTACCACAGAGCAATGCTACAACCAACATCTTGATTTTATGACTTTACTTTTGTGAACGTACAACCAGTTATTTACATTACCAGAATGGATTTTCCTGTGATGTATGACTAATAAACTCTGACGCTCAAGCACCTGCAAAAGAAATGTCACTGCTTTGTAGTCTCTGCCATGAACATTTCACCTTCTATCGTCTGAAATGATCTCAAATTCTTCTCATCAAAGTATATGTTACTGAGGCAAGGAGCCTACTTTAGTACTTTAAACACATGTTGTAACATCCACTCTATTTAATCTTCCTGCCTTTTCCCTCTGAAAAGGATGTTGTCATGCATGAATATACTGTTCCTTTACGCAAGTCCTGCCACAAAGCCAACCGTGTCTTCCACACAAGCTTTTGCCTTTGTTGTGGTTCACTGACTTTTAAAATCATCTTTTCAGCTGCACTGGAATTAATCGTCATCCATCATGTTGCAAACCCAAACAACAGATTTAATGAAAACAAAGTATAATTTTATAGATTTTGCCCAGTGGAAAAAAATCTGTTTTATGCCAGTGCTGTTGCTAACCAGATGACAATGCAGATTCTCAACGTCTACTGAGGTGCCAGAAGGGGAGAGAAGTAGCACCTCCCTCCAACTCTCACAAAGACATTCTGTGTTGGGATTATGGGAAGAAAGTAATGCTGAATGTACTGAGGTAAACACCATTTTTACAGTGATAGTGTAAGACAGAGCTGTCTTATCATATTCAGTCTCTGTGATGGACTACCTGCTTCTTTCAGAATGCACTTACTGTCCTACAACAAAACCAATTGTGAAAGCCATCAGCTGTTATGAGATCCACCATATACAAAAAAGTGCTGCAGCAGTTCAGTATTAACTAGTTTTGACACAAATTACATGTGGCATGCACCATCTGGCTTCCAAAAAAAAAAAAAAAGCAGACAAGGCAAGGAATAAGCAGGGAGACCACTGCCTTTCGTGACTGAGCAGGATCAGAGAAAAGCAAGCTTGAGCAGCAGATATTTGCTGCAGGTAATGGTATCAGGGTATAAAAAATGGCAGCTGTCAGAGAGATCCTGAACTTATTTCAAAAGGCTCAGAAACAGAAGGACCTTTGCTAATTAAATATTCTATAAAGCAAAGAAAACATACAGGACAAACAATAAATCACACAGCTCCTTAGAAGTGATTGCGCTTTGAAAAAAACCCTAAAAAACCCGGTGATTTTTATGTAAGGAAAAACATTTCAAAGTGAGTATTCTGTGCAAAGCCATATGCAGAAAGTGTTGCTGTGTCGTGTATACCTCATAGAGTTCTTCTGTTCTCTGCTCTGTGCCTCTGGGACTCTGTCTGGCACCGTTTGACCTCCAAGGAGCTTTAATGAAAAGCACATCAAGCCCAAGTGAGGGACTTTTTGATGTTAGCATTGCACATCACTAAAGAAACCAATACTTTTCAAGTGGTGTTGCACCTCCTCCAGTAAAAGCAGCTTTTCCTTAAGACAGCAGTGTAAGGGGTTTGAAAACGCAGCATCTAACTCTTGCACAGAAATGGTCATGAGTCCACTCATGACAATTCCCATGGGAAAATAGAGAATCATTGCATTTATCTTGCAGGCAAAATACGTGCCAGGAGCACGAAAATACGTGCTGTCACACCTAAATACAAACTCCTTTTTGAATGAGTGAAATGGACACTGTCAGGATACTATTTCTGGGACTGGCAATGCGCACCTGGAGCAGCAGGGCTGTCCTTGGCAAAAGCAGTTCTGATGGTCAGCTCCCCCCATCATCTTAGACAGATCACACTCTTTAGCTGAAATATATTCACTGCAAAGCAGCAGACCAACCAGCCCTACAGCACACAAATCCCTTAGCACAGAAATTCATAGGGTCAACATGATGGGCTGGGAGAATGAAGATGTGCCTTCCTAACTGCAATTAGATAAGGCAGCAGCTCACCTGCATATGTCAGCACAGACTTAGCTGACCTCTGGGCACATTCTAAATGGCACTTAAGCAGCAGTCAGAGTTGCCTGGTCAACAGAATTTTAGACTGATCCTTCAAATGAAATTTAAGTGTTTTAATAAAAATGTACTTTTACAAATATGAAATATTCATTTCAAAATGGGATTTCGCTTTTTTGGTTTTTTTTTCTGATGGAAAAAGTACCATACTAAAACTTCCTGGCACAAAATTCTCAAATAGCTTTAGAAAAAAAATGTAAAAACCACTTAAAAAAATCTGAAAAATGTACCGAGACATTTAAAATCAGTGACCAGTTCTCCTCAGAGCTGAATACAAGCACTGAAATTTACTGGCTTTATAGCTGCTACTGTCCTGAAGTGTAACATTGCCTAACTTGCTGCTTGTGATCCTATTTCTGATCTCAGAAGTAAGGTCATGATCCTACAACCTTAAAGTTAATTGCCAGCTTTTCTACACACTTTGATGTGAGCTGAAGTAGGGCTCAAAGCAATCATGGATATACTTAAGCTCCTTTAAATCAAAGTGACTACGGGAAGGGGAAGAAGGCAGAAGCGGTGCCCCTGGAAACACCCTGTAAAAATGGAAATTCTCCCTTCCTGAAGCAACTCCCATTCTCTGCATATCTGCAGACTTTATCAGCAGTTAGTAAATTAGCTGTACTTTTTCTCTCATCTTTCTCTTTTGACTCTAAGACAGCTATAAAAGATCAGAGGTTCAGCTATTAAAATGTTTATGTAATACTATTCAGTGAAAAATACTGAGCATCATCGCTCCTACTCAGCATGTATTTAACAGAGCTATTTTTGATGGACAAGGAATTACTACATTTAGGAAAAAAAAAAACCAACCAATCCAACTCATTATCCAAAGAACAGATGGGAGAAATGCCAGATTACGTACAAGCACACAGATGAGTTCTTTAATTGGAAAACTATAGAAAGAGATGTCACGGCTGGCTTAGGAAGAAGTGACAGATATTGATATAATCACATTAAATGCAGAATTTTCCAATTCATAGCTGTAATTATTATTGTTTTCAATTTTCAGTATTTCAAGCCTTTGTGGGTTGTATCTTTAGGAAGAAGCTGCTGAAGGAATCTCCTATTTTCAGTAAAATAGGGATTTCATTTTAAATTATTGACATTCAGTGTTCATACATAAAGTTCACAATAATTTATCTCATGGGGTTTTTCCTTCCACTGTAAACCTGCACAGATTGCACATAACCAACCAACTCTACAACATTTCCATGAATTTGATGCACCCTGGTTGGGACAACCTCAAGCTCAAATACAAGCTGGGTGGAGAATGGATCAAGACAAGCTGTGGAGAAAAAGACTTGGGGCTGTGTGTGGATGAAAGCTCAGTATGGCCCAGCAGTGCATGCTTCCAGCCCAGAATGCCAACTGTATCCTGGGCTGTATCCAAAGAATTGTGGCCAGCAGTTCCAGGGAACTGTTCCCACTGCTTCATTCTTCTGGGAGCTCTGGGGCCTCCAACACCAAAATGACATGGACCTATTGGAGCAGGTCCAAAGGGAAGCCACTGAGTTGATCAGAGGTCTGAAGCACCTTCCCTGTGAAGACAGGCTGAGAGAGCTGGGGTTGTTCAGCCTGGAGAAGAAAAGGCTCCAGGAAAACCTTTAATCACCATCCTGGTGCCTAAAACTCATCTTATTCTAACGCTTACACACCCCAAAAGAAGGACTTTCTTACCTTTGTAACAGATTTCTAAGTAGAACTTCACAATTATTTTCACCATGAGAGATCTGGTCCTCAGACTAAAATGTGACAAAACTTTTTCATTACATAAATTACACAGAGATGTGCCTTGCAGACACCTCAAAAAAGCACTTCCAGCTTTAATCACGCCCCATTCTCATCAATCTGAACTATGTGAGAGTTATCAGTGACTTCCTAAATCCTATACAACAGTGCTGATTGGTGAGTAAAGGACTGGAAAGAAATCTCATGAGTCCTGCATAAATGAACAGGACACAGGAGACTGCTGCTTTTCACCAGTCAACACTAGAAGGTGTAACTTATTGGCACATAAAATGAAGTTGTTTAGCCCTGATTTCATTGCAGTGACCTGGTCTTTGGGAATCTGAAGTTTTTGTCCTGGCAAATTGTCTGGTCCTTATCACCAGAGATAAGAAAGTTAAAAATTTCTAGACATACATGGATTTTTGGGCATGTGGTTAGGGTCCTCTGCTTTCACACACTAAGCAGGATTTATACATACAGGGACAAAAGGCCACAGCAGTTGTGATTCCACTCTCTTTGTAAAAGCTGGAAACTTTTTAAAAACAGTAAAGTCAGGGTTGTTTTTAAAGTTAGGGAAAAAAAAAAGAAACCTAATTACAAATGAGGACCTTTGTTCAACAAGCTACTCAAGGAGAACATAAATCTAAAGCAACAGCACTTCCAATTGGAGTGGACAGTAATCATTTATACTTACACATGGCACATACTTAAGTATCTTGATGAATTAAAGCCAAGTGTGTAAAATTAAATTTGGGAACAGTCTCTTTCAAACAAAATTTAAAAAAAATGAACAAATAACCTTGAAATGTACTACACCTGAAATGTACTACACCTTAAACTTAAATGTACTAGACTTGTTGGAGAAAGCAAGCTGCAGGGAAGGTCAGGGGAGTTCAGTGGGTTAAAGCAGCCTAAATAAAGAGATGTGTAATTGTTCACTTGTGCTTCAGCCAAACTTGCAAGCAAAAGCCAAGCAATTCTGTATTATGCTGATGTCCACTCTCTGCCTTTGTTAAATTTTGCCATTCATATGTGTTTTATTTTTCATGTTTCAGGGAAGTATGTAAAGGAGAGCATACCTCCATTAGATTAAGGGTTAATTACAGCTATTGCTGCTCTCTTCTTGGTGCTTTCCAGAGACAGTTCCAGAAACTTACTGCCTTTTCCTTGAGCCTGCTTGTAGTTACATTGAGATTAATGAGATTTACACACGAGAAGTTGGAGTGAAAATGGTCTTGAAAACAGCTGACTGATTCTTAAGCACCACTGCCTTGCATCATCCTTAATTCCAGATGGTTGGAATCAATGTCCCTAGTGGTGTCCTCCAAGGTTCAGCATTGGGTCCAGTCTTGTTTGACTTTTTCATCAATGACCTGGATGAAGGGATGACTGAACCCTGGAACAGGCTGCCCAGAGAGGTTGTGGATTCTCCCTCACTGGTGATATTTAAGAATTGTCTGGACACAATCCTGTGCCACGTGCTCTGGGATGGCCCTGCTTGAGCAGGGAGGTTGGACCAGGTCACTCACTGTGGTCCCTTCCAACCTTACCCATTCTGGGATTGTATGAATACTGAGGAAAGAGTCTGGCACTTTTACTCAGCTGAATTGTTATAAAAGTACCTGTGACAGTAGCTCATGGTAAATTTGCTTTTATCTCTTTTATGTTCTAGCTTCCCCTTTGCTTTTTAATTTGTGCTGTATCTCATCCTCCTCTGCAGATGCTGTCTGGCTGATTACGAGCAAGCACAGGGACCCTGGCAGACACTTTGTTTTGCTTAGGACAGGAATGTGCTGTCTGACACAGTCCAAGAGGACCAGGATAGATTCAAGGGACCCACAGCTATATTTATTTATTTACTTATTTATATATTTATTTATATATTTACTTATTTATTTTTCCTGCCCAAACCGAATTCACACTTAGCTAGACATGTATACGCACACACACACTCTTAGTAGAGAACTGTTTTTTTCATTTCACTAAAACTTCCTGATTCTTGAGCTTTCCTGGAATTACATCCCTATTTACCCAATGCAGCAAACTGCTTGTCCACTAATAAATAATATCACCTCCCCAACAGTGTATTTATGGAAGCAGAAATTATTAGGACTTAAAAGACAGACAAGAAAACTCACTTTCTACACTCATAAAATGAAAGCCTTAAGAGGGCATTGCATTCCCCATTCAGTCAGCATTTGACATGTGCTTAATTGTAAAAGGTTTTATAATAATAATCAAAATGTATATTTAAAATTGCACAATGGATCAGATGTTCTCTCAGATAATAAGGAAAGTTGTACCAAATACATTAGGAGTAGTATAGTCTATCCTCTGCTTCCTGTGAAATGATAACTCTTCAGTAGTTCTGCCAAAGTACAACCCTTGGGCCTGATTTCCTTAATGCTGAATATCAAAGATTTTTTGAAACCTCAGACAAATTAATTGCCTTTTCTAAATGCAATGTCAACAAAAATGAATTCTGTCCGAAAAAAAAAAAAAAAGAAAAAAAGACATTTTAGGGAAGGACAGCTCTAACCCTCCATTTTCTGAAGCAGAAAAATTAATTCTGATAAGATTGTGGGCAAAGGATGTGATTTCTTGCTAATTATGTGAAATCCACGGTATACCTGTCTGTAAAATTATAGGTTTTACCTTCCCAATACAGAGATGCCAGCAGCAAATATCCCTCAGCAGTCATTTAGCCGATGCTCCCAAGCAGCAAAACCCCAGGACTTTCACTGTGTGTGATATTAAGGCCTGCTGATATTAATGCCAAGAGTGAGATCAACACAAGTGAGTGCAGGAGTCTTTCCCAGCACTGCCAATTAATCCTGTTTGAGCCCAGAAAACACAGAAAAAACCTCCTATTCAAATGTAAACAAGAGAAAAACAAGAGAAAAAAGATGAGTGGGAAGTACCTGGAAAAAACTTTATGGTTGAGGTGAGCTTGAGAACTGCATCACAGGTCTCTGTAAGAATGTTACTGTATTGTCTTTACTGAAGCCTTTATGTTGCTTTTAATGCACTTTGTGACCAGGAATAATTCCACAGTATGAAAGAACTCAGCGTTTTTTGGAAATCCTACTGCGTCAAGTAAGTTATCTAAAATAAACTCCTAGAAAGGCAGAATCAAGGACTTTCTTTATCCAACAAATTATTGGTCACTCATATCCTCTGAAAATTTATGTAGACCAACAGAGAACCACTGAAATGTAGGCATGTCTAGATATTAACTGCAATAGGCTTTGCAAAATTAAGAAGGAAATGTTTCTTCAGCAGGTGGTATTAAATGATTTCCTTGAGAAGTCTATTAAGATCCTGGACAACACCATAGCAGGAAGTGACATAATGGAAGAAAAGCTCAGGCCTGTGATGCCTGCATGTGATATGATGTGGGATTTGCCCCAAAAGGAAGAATTTGGAGCTAAACATGGCATAGTCTGGATATAGCCTGGCTATTGCCACACATCTCTGCCAGCAAGCAGCAGGAATGCCTCACCAGTACTTTCCATCCCACTGGTGATCATGTGCATTTATCCCTCCTGTTGGTCATCGTTTAGCCTTAACCTGGTTACTCTGCACCAACTGCCTACATGACCCAATAAAACACCAATATAATAATAAAGAAACTGTCTATGTGCTTTCATTTTTTTAATCTATGCATTCACAAACTAGAAGAAAATATTAAGAGCCTGAATTGTGTGGCTGATTGATCTTGACTGGACGTGAGCACAGTCCACAGGCTGCCTTCTAGAAATTGGTGTTGTACGGTGTGTAGCTCAATACTGGCAAAAACATTTCATTATGTTACTGCCTCAGAACAGAAAAAAACTGTAGCTTGTTCTAGACAAATCAAAGACTGTCGGGCCTCCCAAAAGTAAAAAAAAAAAAAACACAAACAAACAAACAAAAAAAAAAACCACACCAAAAAAACCCAAACCAAATAAACCAACATCAAAAACATTCAGATAAAGGTTGAAGACACAAATCTCATGAGTTCTACATTTGTGTAGATTTTATCAGGATTTTTGCCCAAGAAGAGAACAGAAATAAGAAACAGATTAAGGCCAAATTATATAGAAGCCAAAGTAGGCAGAGCTTCTTTAATTCCTGGGGGACATAAGGAAAGGTAGAAAGAGGGTATCAATAATGATACTACAGGAAATCAACATTTTAATGCAAATTCTGCTAAATGCAGATCAAAGGCTTTTTTTTTTCTTCAATTTGAAAAAGTCTTGCCTTTCAAACGTAGCAGAAGCTCCGTTCTGATGAAAAACAATAATTGCCTTATTGTATATGTGAATTCAGAGCTGCTTCTCTAATACCATTACATGTGCTTTACTGAGACAAGTTGTATCACTGCAGAACCAGAATTCCTTGCCTCTTTCCCTCCCAGGGAACCCTTGCTAGCAAGACATTTGCAACACAGGATCAATGTAATTAATTTCATTCATTTCCCAGGGCTGTTCTGACTAGAACAGTTTTGATATTCGTATAGACACTAAATTTGCAACCTGAGACGTAGGTAGATACATTACTGCTGAATAAACATCACTTAAGTGCAAAGAAAAACAGGATGAATTCTAGAACTGGGCCAGAATTCCCTGCTATAAATACGTATATTAAGTGTGTGTATATCTAAGAAACTGCTGACACAGCACTGTGGAAAGCACTGCTAGAGGGCTTTCTGCTGCTGCCAACAATGTCATCATAAATCAGAAGGATTCTCAGGAGCAGCTCTGTGGTTAACCTGCATGAGGATACTGAACAACAGCCCATTGTTGCCCGAAAAGGACTCTTTGACACCACTTGGCATCACCTCACACACTTAGTGAACCAGACTTTATACCTATTTTTTGCTTGGCTTAAGCAGAGAACAAAAAAAAGTAATTAGCATTCCATAAAAATCACAACAAAACAGGCACCAGTCAATATCAGGAAAACCCAGTGCTGTCTCCCCAATGCTGAGCACTTTGCCCAGCCCATTTGTTTAAAGACAAATATTTGAACAGCTTTGTATCAGATGTACCTTTAGAAAACCAGAAACTGAGAGGGGAAAGAGCACAAGAAATGCTTACTTCTGGAAAAGTTTCATTGCAAAGACGACCATCTACGGAGATCCCTGCAAAGGTCCAGCTCACAATGGAGCTGCTTGTAACATGAGAAAAAGCAGAAAATTGCCAGGACCTCACAGAGACACCTGGCAATTGCTGCTCCCCACTGCACACTGCAGCAGGATTGGGTTCACCCCAACTTCTCTGCAAAAGCTGCCTTGAGAATAAAGACTTTCTCAGCTGCCTGGAAAGGGGTGTTAGTGCGATGGTAAGATTACATGAAATTAATTCAGGCCTCAGCCTCATGGTTTCACCAAAACCAAGGTCCCACAAATACTCCAGCAATACTGGGGCTTTCATAACTTTTCTTAATAAACCATCATTGCTTTGGTGATGCTTCTGCTCAGGTACAGTTTTCTAGTTTTTTTTTCTAATTTTTCTCAACATGAGGCTTTCTAATGTTTTAAAGCCACATACTGAAAGTGGCAAAGTTTAGACTGCTGTCTAAACTGAGGGAGTTTACTTGCTGATATTCAAGGATGGACTTACACGCATCAAGACAATTTGCAAACTTCCCTAAACCATGTAGAAAGATGGTCAAAATCAGATGACTAACATTTTCTTTTCTTCTTGATGGAATTTATTCTGTAAATTATTGCAAAAGAAAAGAATTAAAGAGCATGCTACTGGAAAGGCAACAGTGCATCAACAGATAAATGAGCAAAGCAAACAAGTGATGCATTTCCTCATTAATTTGATGGAATCAGGAAAACGAGATTATAAAAACAAAAAGCTTCACTACTGCATCTCTCACAATGCTGTCAAGTTTGCTGTTTCTTGAACTCAATATTTCTAAGAGTTTGTTTCTTTTCTTCCTGTCTTTTATTCTGCCTGAGAGCTCTAGAGTAAAGCATGAATATGATTTACTAATTGTATAGTGACACCTTCAGCATCAGGAAACAAAGTGAATCCTGTTTGCAGGAGTGGCTATTTAAGATCCCTAATCCTCAAAGTGCATTGATGCATTTGCCCCCAAAACAACAGTGCACCAAGATATTTTGCATGAGATACCATTCTCCATGGGTATGCATGTGAGCAGCCAAAGCACACAGGACTCACTGGAAAGGAAATGAAGACATGAGTAGCTCTCACCTCCTCTGATTTCCCCAGAGCCAGAGAACTTCATAAGGATTATCAGATTTGTAGGAATTTTTTTGCTGTTTAGTATTTTCTGAAGCTTTGTTTGGTTTTCTCAAGGGTGGTTATTTTGGCCCTCTGAGGGTTTTATGAATTTTGCCTGCTCAACACTGTCTTGAGACAACTCACTGCTGGGATCTTAAAGACCCCAGACTGATTTCATTGTTGAAAGAGCCATTCACCCTGCAGCCTTCACGTACCTTGCCTGGTTACCTTCTGACCGAGTACAGATCTCTCTTTATACAGGAAACTTGAGACTCCGTGGCCCTGTTCCAGGGGCTAAACAAAAAGAGGTTGTAAACTTTAACCAATCTGCCTCCCTACAACTAGCTAGAGAGACTAATTTTCTGAAATCAAATCCTCTTGCCTGGAAACAAAACACACTTTTGGAACAGCTTTGAGTCTACTGACTACCATGAACCAAAACTAAGCTGTCCTCCTCTTCTTGTCTCTGGAAACCAAGGATAACTTCAGAAAGCCTTTGACAGAAGCAGTCAAACCAGAGTGATTAGGGAAAGCATCGGCACCAGCAGTCACAGGAAATACACAAGTCTAAGGTAAAAAGGAAGAAGAGGAAAAATCGGTGCAACAAACTATGGTAGGGAAGAGCCCTTTCCTCAGAGTTGAGGATTAAAAAGTCACTGAGAAAATAGGAACACTTTTGATCACAACGATTTTTCAATATTGTGTTTAGGAGTAGTTGGTTACTGATGCATAGGAACTAGTTAGAGATGGCCAAAAAAATCCATGCACAGTAAGTTCTTATTTGTAATAATTCAATACTACTGTGGTGGATTTCTAGCAAAAATGTTTTGCCAATAACAACAGCTCACTCATTCTCTTTTTTTTACTTTGTATTCAGAACTTGTTCTTCCTCAGCCTCATCCTAGTATAGGTAGGCATCATTTACCCATTTCATACAATGAACAGAAAACAGGAACAGAAAGGTCCTTCCCTTGTGGTTACTTTGCAGTTGAAGTTGGGTCTTCTGTTTGTACTTGAATGGAGCCCCATCCATGCTTATCCATTTCATGCTATTATCATGAAGTTAATTATACCATTATCCTAAATTACAGATTGTTTGAGAACCTTGTTGAACTCTTCCTGTTTTCATAGAGATTAGCAAGGGTAGGTTTAGCCTTTCAGGTGCTCAGTGTCCTCACTGTGAAAAGCTGCTGCCTCTTCAGCCCTGTATAGGCAATACGGCATCAAATTCCTTTCAGAACAGAGGTAGGGGCTGACTTCTCAGTGATGCTGAGCCCCACAGTGTCTGCCACCACCAGGCTATTGGGACATGAAGTAGGGAGTAACAGAACTAGATCCTCCTCTCTTACTTCTTTGAACAGCACAAAAAATGGAAACCAACACAGAATAAACTGCAACCATTAAACAATTCTCTTGGACTAAGTCAGCTCATCAGAGCACATGCATGGCTTTTCAGGTGTTTCATAGAAGGCTTTAATTTATTTCTCACTGTCCTGAGTAACCCAGTCACTTTAGAATACTACCAGAGAACCAAAATCATGGTAGAAAAAAATTACTAACAGAACACCTGGACAGTCTTGCCAAAAAAGCCTCAAAACATTTCCCACAACCATAAAGTTTCTTTTCCCTTTTTTTCTTTCTCCAGTAACTTTCTTTGTTCTTAAACATCTATAGCTGTTGGAAGGAATACTATCAATCCAAAAACAAAGAATGTGTTTGTTGTTGTGTTTTTCTTTTGAAAAAAAAAATCTTATATACTCAGTGGAGCTTTTTGATTCTGTGCCCAGATACCAACATTACAAAACATAAGACAAAATTATAGGTACACAGCGTGCCAAGAAAATCAACTCAGCGTGGCTTGCCCAGGCTCTTTGAAAGAAGGCATGCACACTGTGTCACTATTATGATTTAAAATAGCTGGGCCTCCAGAGCCAGCACACTACTGTAGCACAGCTCAAGGTGCCTGCAGATGCCTGTAGCAGTAAGCCAAGTGATTAGCTTCAGCAGTGCCATGAAAGCACCACTGTGATTCCTGCTCAGTGTGCATCTCGCAGCTTCATTTGAGTACAAAACAAACCTCCGAAGAAATGAAAGCAAGCTTGGGAGGGGGGAGGAGATAAACCAAGTCTTTTACACTAAACCTCATTATTATTTACTAGGGAGCGCAAATTTCTTGGGTTCAATGGAGAGGGGGATTTTCTACAGCAAAGGAGAAGAAAATGGCGTTTCTCATTGCAGAAGGACTTCTGCTTCTTTTGGGTATAAAATGGGTAACAAAAGCTAACAATTCCCTGAGCTCAAGGTTTGCTAGAGGCAAGCAAGAGTCTGTACGTACACGCACATGCATCACCCTGCCAAAGAGAGCCCTCTCAAATGCTTTCCATGTTACCTTCTCCCTTCTGCATCACTAAGAAGCGGGACAACGCCCAGGGAGATTTTGGATGTGCTCTGACACTTCCCCAGACAAATTTTTTGAAACTGGAAAGGATTTTTTTCTTTGTTGGCATCAGTTGTTGGGTTTTTTACAATGCCCTCCAGCTGCTCTGGTATCCAGGTTGGAATCAAGGTTCAAGCTGCTGCAAGTTCACAGATGTCACAGGGTCCAATACACCCTGTGTTCACCAGCACAGTGAGGAGACACACTCTGGCCACAGCTCCCTCAGCCTCCTGTGAGGCTGAAGGAGGGAACATCCCCATTCCATAAGTTATTGCCTGATAATTGCCAGCTCAGCTTACCTAATAAAATTTCATCCTTAATTAAATCTTTAATTAAACCAGTCTCTACCCTTACCTTCACACCACCTTCAATTTGTGTTAACTTTCTTAGATAATTTCAAAGATATCTAGAGATATCTAGCTGTCCCTTAAACTAACCTATACTGTAATCTTCCAGGAGCTTCTTTGATGCTTTGCTGACTAAAATATTGGTCCTGTTCCTACACTTTTCCACCCATGTCCTAAAAAGAAAGTATTTATGAGTGTGACCAGTATGCACCTACTCTGCAGGCATCCCTTAAGTTATTTAAAATACTCAGTTTTAGTGTGAATTAATAATAGACTTCAAGAATTTTTTTACTAGAAGTAATCTCAATCCCTGTCTTTTCCAAGGTTAGCAACAGCTTCCTCCAGAAAAAACAGTGATCAGAACATCACACAAGATGCTTGAAATAGTACTATATATAGAGATTATATTCTTCTGGATTTATATTTAATCTAATTTACCTCTAATAACTCATCTTGGTAACCGGTTTCCTCCCCCTGCCACTACAATCACACTACAAAAATGAATGAATCCACATTTTTCTACAATGGTTCCTGAAGTTATTTACTGTTTTTTTTAGAGTTCTCCTAGCTATCTACTAGCAATTTTTCTAGCACAGAAAATACCTGTTTCATTACTGCTGTATTTACATTGTTTTTATTTTACGTTTAAAAGCCTAGGATTCTATAACACATAAATCTTCTGCTCTACTGTTTCATTGTTTGTCATCAATAATACCCAATATCCCAGCACCAGTGGAAATCAGAATAGTCCCACAGACACACAAGAAAAGGCTGGAGCTCTGAGAGCTTTCAGCTTACATGAGCATCCCAGGTTTTACTCAGGAGCTGGAGCTGTTTGAAGATGTCTTTTTAAGGTTACAATACAGGTCAAAGTTTGGGGGGAAACACAGGGCAGCTGGAGAGAAAAATTAACTTGAATTATTATCAAGTGAGAGCTGGATTGATTCCAATACATTATGATGATTCTGCACTGCAAAGAGGCCATAGATCCTAAAGACTTCAACTCCCTGAGTGCATCTCTGTGTCTCTGAAGACAGAACCATTCATTTTTTCTGAAGTTTGTCTGCTGCACTTATGAAGTTAACACTTATTTGCTTCAGTTATTAATCAGCACAAGCCTCTCTCAGGAAGGGTGTGTGGAGGCTATAGATGAGGAACTCCACTGCATCAAAATCAATGTCAGTTGTTTTTAGGACTTTGTTTCACAGTATAATTTACACTCCTCTAACACGTAGCTCTTTAAATAACATAAATGTAACAGTCACTGATGGATTTCATGAATTTGCTTGGGTCTGAATTTAGTTATACCTTCAGATATGCCATACAAAAATACTGACCTGCTAAAGGCTGTGGCTTTCCTACTCTTATCTCACAGCTCTTCCACTGGCAGTGGAAAAAAAGGAGCCATGAAAATGACTGAGTAACTGCAATTGGTCAGTTTTTGTTAAAGCAGCCATCTCAGGACTGAATAGGGACAAAAAATGGAGAAAAAAGGAAATTCATTGTTTGGTAGTAGAGAAAAGACTGTGCATCAGTCTGGGCTCTCTTCATTTACCACAACTACACGTGACCAAAAAAACCCACTCCAACAAAAAGTAGTTCTCATTTTGTTTCAGGTCTGGTGTGATAGAAAAAGAGTGAACAAATAGATTGTTCATGATTGTACATTTACAAATAGATTGTAAATGAAGAGAGCCCAGACTGATGCATAGTCTCTTGTCTAAGACCAAACAAGTATTTTTTTCTTGCTTGTTCTTTAACTTATTTTTCACTCAAATTGTACAGCCAGTGCACAGTAAGCAGGTGACCTTGTTTGTAGGAATCACTGTCCTTTTCATTCTCAAGTGTAGCACCACTACATGATAATCCTCCTCCTCCCCTTTCTCTATTTAAAGAAAATTACTTTCCACTGGCTTTTTTTTTCTAGCTGCCATGAGATTCATAATTCCTCTGCACAGAGATTCAGAAGGCTGGGATTCAAAACCAGCTTTGTCAAGTGCTATCTTGGAGCAGCTTTAGAATGACCCATGGATTGCGAGCACTGTGTCAAGTCAGCTATAGCCAAAACTGTGCTGCAAGGACAGCAGCACCAGCGCTGCCCGTGCTAAGTCCAGACACAGCTGCATGTTAGCAGAGCATGATGCTCACACCAGCGATCCATGCGCGCATGCAGTGCCACCCAAATGCTGCTTGATGGACCCCTCGGCCCCAGGCCAATGTGCCTGCAGGGCACCGTGTTAGCCAAATGAGTGTCAATTCTGGGCTACAGCAGACACTGCAGCTCTTTTGCATACGGCAAGAGGCACTGTGTTCTTCCCCACCCACTTCTGATACCAAAGTTCTGCTAAGAGATTATGGTAAAATCTCTTTGGGACTGGCTGGTTGACCTCAAAGTTTGGCCAAAATTCCTTTCTGTAACATGGAGCAAACACAGAGGAAGAGGATCTGTGACTATGGCTCAAGCAGCCTCTTTTTGAGAAGAAGCAAAACTTTCCCTTGACCATTTCCTTTCTAAGGTGTCCTGCTGTAAAACTCCTCTGGTTGAAGCTCTCTAGAAACTTGGGATAGAAGCAGAATAAAGGCTTCCTTCAGTACCTTGGCAACCACAGCATGCACTCACAGACACTGGTGACACAACTGGAGAGCTTCCAGACAACTTCAGCTATGATGAAGCAAGGACCCCATCTCCATTCAAGCTGACATTTTGAATATATTCTACTCTTGGGGTTTTTGTTTTGATTGCCTCATTTGGCAGGATTATCCTACATGATGGTCAAGTCAAGTGAGCTGTCTCTGTTGCCAGCATTAACTGGAGGGGCAAAACTGATGTTTACACATCCCTCTGCCCCGGGACAGATAAGCTGTGACAAACAGAGTCAAAGAACTATCAAAAGAATCTGCCCCAAGTGCAAGTGAACAGGAGGAAAATCATACACGAGTGGTGGCTACATCATGAAATGATAAAGCAGAAAAAGGACAGCCCAGGCAGGGCAAGGAGCCAAAGCACACTGGGATTGGCAGACATGTACAAACACAGACAGAGATGTAGATGTAACTCCTATTGTCAACATATATTTTTATAGGGATAATTTTAGAATACTTAACAAGGCTGTACACATTTTCAGTTTGGAAACACAATCTATTTGTTCACTCTTTTTCTATGACTGGACAAAGGGCAGTATTTATTAGGTGAAGTGTCTGACAAAGCCTTTAGTGCTGTTAATCACACCAGCTTCCTTGATATATTAAGGCTATTAGGACTTAACTAGATAAAGATGCACATGTTACTAAGTGAATCACCTTCTATCTGTCTAATGGAAACCAAGTGTTGATTTAAGTGGAGTCATCTGTTTAAAAAATAAATTGAAATAAACCCAAGATTAACAGATGTCACAGAAGGGTCAATGGCGAGCAATGTTGGATCCAAGGCTTTTAAAATAGAAACTGACATGAATATTTTAACTCACCAGAATATAGCTCTCTACTTGACTGCAAAAATACAGCATTTAATATAATTTAACTTTCAAAACTACATGCATAATTATCTATATGTATGACAGTTTCTATGTCATTTAAGTATGTTCAGTCCTCTCCACCCCTAGGTTCCTGGGCTACAAAATGATGTTAGTAGATTAATTTCTAGATGATTTAAAATGCACTGTCTAAAATAGTCCCAGTACATTTATATTGGCTGGGTTGGTGTGGTTTATGTGTTTATATATGCTGTTCTCAAGTACTGGATGGTTTTAGTATTAATGGGATGTGATTATGTTGAACCCTGCACTGGCCAATATAACTATTCAAAACCAGAGGGGTGACTAAACACAACAACAAAAAGGAATGCTGATTTGTGGTTAAGTCCCAGACATGGCTTAAGCTGAATTCCTGCCTGTGCCACAGATGCCACTGTGATACCTCAGGCAAGTCACTTCCTGCACCTTAGCTGTAAAGGAGGGAAACAATATTTTTCTTTCTCCCTTCCCTTCTCTATTTTGTGTGCTTAACCTGTCGGAGCAGGAGCTTTCACGCCATGATGGAAATAACAAAGCTGACACAGAGGTCCATCCAAAGGGAGGCAGCTGATCAGAATGTTACACCCACGGCATACAAGGTCAATCACACTCTGCCAGCTGGGGCTGCTGGATGGAACCACTAAGTGGAGCATCACTTAGTTTGGGACAGAAAAGGAGCCTTTGACGTGGGTTCACAGCCCTGTGCTAACTGCTGAAACAGTGGGATACTTAAAAAACCGCAAATTACTGTTGTAATAATATTTGCTTTAGACTTTTTTAGATTTTTTTTTTAATCATGCAAATCTTAATTTTCTTGTTGAAAAATGAATTGTAGTCTTGTGACAATCCCAGTGGGTAGGACACAAAAAGAGAGATGGATTTGAGGAAACTGTATTTGTCCTCCTGGTTGCCTGAGCTCTAGGAGTGGTAGGTATATTTTAAATCATGTGCTCATATTCTACTTTCAATGACTGCCTATTTTTCTTATCTTCGCTCTGACTCCCCTAGCCCTAAGCAGGAGTCAGACAGCAAAGGCTTCTCCTATTTCTCTTCCTGGACCAGTTTTGGTTTGCAATTTTTAGCTTAGGGTGGGGAGGGGTGGGGGGAACAGGAGGAGCAGATAGAGTGTCAGAAGGTATGGACATTGTGTAAGAAAGGGAGTATACCTCCCTTTTCTCTGAATCTTTTCCAAGAGCTGAATAGATTCCAACCCTGAAAAGACTGCAGCCTGAATAGAGTCCTTTCAGCTCCATCCACTTTCCCTCCCTGATACTCAGCTGCAAACAAAAATAAAGTATTTTAATTCCAGCAAGATGGCTCTAAAAACAGATCTTTGACAAGGAACAATTTCAACTTTGATGCATCTAATTTCAGTAAAGATTCATCCTAGTGTATCAATTTGCCATTTATGTTGGACTGTTTTTTGGTCACTCATCGGCAACACACATACCAACCCAGGAAAAGCAGAGATGATCTTATGGTCATTTTTTTCCCTTTAACCTATAAGAAAGGCAAATAAAAGTTGTCTGTGTAGCATACCGTGCACATGTGCTGTTCACTTAAATGCCTTTTCTCTAATCAGCTCTACAGGGTAGTCCATACAACTGTTCCACATTCTCCCTTGGCATATGCACCATGCATTTCCATTCCACATCAAATGTAAACACTCTCTGCACAAGAATGATGGAGGCTGCATTTCAAATCTTGCTTGCGTTTATCTTTGAATGCCAGACAAAACAGGCTTTATGTGGTTTGATAAAAGATCGAGTCATCCCCATTTGCAGACCTTACATCCACTTGCATACCTACTCAAATATAAACACCACCAGCAGATTCCCAAACCAGCAACTAATCTGAAGATTGTTTAAAAGATTATTAACTGGCAAGGCATTATTTAATACCTCCAATTTCCCGCCCTCTCCAAATTCCTAGATTTTATAGGATATATTGCATGTTAGCTAAAATTCCTCTGGGATTTCCTCTCTTAATAAGCAAGCAGACATCTGTGGGTATCATAAGCACACAGCCACTGCCAGTGTGAAGAATTATATATATATATCTATGAGTATATATACAGAGACAGAGAGAGATATGTATATAGGTATGTATATGTAACTCTTTGAATTTGTAAAGGTTTACACTCTGTCCTCAGCATTATCCTTCCCAACTGGCCAGAAAGTTGGGTTGTTTGTCAGTCTTTTGCCATCAATACCTATTCAATGAAATCCAAAAGTGCTAGAAATTTGCAGTAAAATCTATCAAAACTCACTTAAACAGGAATTACTCTATTTAGGAGTTTTTTTTACTCTTCATAAAATCTGTAGAGGAGTATCACAGACGACTCATGCAAATGAGTCACCAGAGCTTAATTAGTCATTGCTTAGCCCAGCATAGCCTCTGTGTGCTAGCTTGAATTACCTTCTGCCACTCTTCTTGAGAATAAGGATCATATTTTGTATCACTTTATTTCATTTTTCAGTGCTGAGGAAGTGCACATTCTCATTTCCAGCAAATAAGCTGATAAGGTGCAGTACTCTCACTATCTGCAGCTATTTATGCTCAATACTAGATTTATTCTTTTTTTCTATAATCATATTTACTCTGATCTAAGAGTTGATGCTTTAGAAACAGACCACAGGACACCTCAAGTGCTTGTAACACTGCCCTGCAGGTGAGGTAACCACATCTAAGCTACTACACCTAGAAACTCCTACAGGTTATAGATAGCACTTAATATAGTTTATACTAAACCATTTCAAAATTTGTGCAAAAAATTGACTGGTTTGAATTTGTGCAGTGATAGGATCTGATGATGAGATGATATCTCTACAAAGAGATAAAATTGGTGCTAACAAACAGATGGAAGTGAAGGCCACTCCAAAGACCTTGAGGTCTTGTAAGGTACGGCTCTGCCAACCCTCCCAGGAACAGGGTGCTGCTTTGTAAACAGATCAGATCCAAGACATAGCACAGCAAGGTTCCAGGAGCCTGTGTGGGTGACCAAATCCAGCAGCAAACAGCTGTGTATAAAAAGCTAGGATAAAAATGGTATCTTGAATAAATTTCTCTGCCCTAGTCTTGTTCTAGTGCAAAGCTTGTAGCAGAGTCTTAAAAATAAAATCATAAGAAAGTACATATGCATAAAAGAATGGTTTTCCTTTATTTTTTTTTACCAACTCATCCCTGACTACTGTTTAAAGTATTTGCTAAACTGGAGTTTACACACAGACATCCTGTTTAATAATCCTCAAGTGAGTCTTTCTCCATGGCTTTGCCTAATCTCTCTCAGTTTGCTTCTATTCTAGCTACTGAAGCTTCTGGCAGCAGTGAATCCAGCAAGCAATTATTTTTAAAATTTTTTACCATGTAAAAATTTACTTTTTTACTATGCCTGATAATTTTATTTTACTGTAGCTGGCAAGATGGGAAGTATAGGACACTAGACACAGAAATCTGCAGTTTTTCATTGTTAACCTATTGAAATATTATCAGATTGGTAAGAGAAAAGCTATTCAAACTGTAAGGCTGCCTAATGATCTAGGCTGTTGAAGGATGTGCTTAGTTGTAGTCCAATTTATAGAAAATGGGCATCCTCCATCACAAAGTTCAGCACGGAAATTGCTTCCGTATGCTTGTACTTCAGCATCTGGAAAAAGACTAAGGATTAAATTAATAGTGATACTTAATCTTCCATGTGCCTCAATATTCTTCCACATCCCCCAGGTTATTACTTCTGCATTATTGCAAGAACTACGTACAAGATGAGTAACTGCTTGGTGGTGTTCGTTTTGATTTTTATTGATTTTATGTATCTTTTAAAACTCCCAGCCAAAACCACAGCTTTCAGTTCTGTTTCTCAGTATTGGGAAGACAAATCCTCACACACCTACTGCAGAAGATTACAATATTTAATACCAGAAATGCCTAGTGCATGCTCGGCCTGAGAAGTGATGAATATTTTCATGCCAGACACTTTCTGAAGCCACCTCTCCAAGTGATGGTTCTAACCTTGCTTTCAGGCACTGGCCAGAAAGTTGGGTTGTTTGTCCGTCTTTTGCCATCAATATCTATTCAATTAAATTCAATTAATTAATTACTATCCAATTAAAAAAAAAGCCAAAATGTGCAACAAGGGTGACATCAGTCAAGGGCTTTTTTTTGTGTTTGCACTAATTGCTCTGCTACCCTAGGAAGCATAGTAACTGTTCCCAGGCTACAGAATGACATTAAAAATAGAGGAAAAACCCACCAAACTTTGATCCTCTGTTAGATAATGCAGTTGTTTCACATGAAACTGAAAAACTGGCTGCACATGAAGAATTATTTTAGGTGAACAAGCTGTTAACATGAAACTCGGTATTTTTGAACTCAGGATGATGTAGATGGTATAATACTTATCTAAGTAAAAGATTAAACCATCTAATGTGTGCTTGTTGGGTTGTAAGTATGGAGCATCAAATAATAAGACATAAATAAGTACAGATCTACATTTTCATTTATGACAGAAATGCTGTCATAAAAGTAACATATCCATGGTGCTGAGCAAAACAATGTCACAACAACCCAAAGAAGTCCTCTCAAAGGTATACAACTTTAATACAGCTTAATGCCTCTGCCTACCACGATGAGGGAAAACTAAAATGTTGGCTCCTCAGGTCAAAGGAATGACCTATCACCTTTACGTGGTCTCTGCAGCATGTCCTAAACTATTCTGCATTGAATGGACTGAGAGTTGATTATTAGAAAGGCATAATTAGAATTTGCCTTATGATACACTAAAAAAGCGGATTTATTCACATTACAGTAAGATTCCTCTCAAGTTCACACATTTTTAAGCAAATCAACAAAATAAATCAGATATGAAACCTTTTGCGATGGGGAACTGTTACTGATTAGAAAGCAAGAGTGGAAAAGAGCAGGAATGAAGTCAGAAACTGGACCTAGACTTGTCAGTGTTCATTCAGCTCCTTGGAGCTGCCTTCAACATGGTCCCAGTCAAGCGAGTTTCTAACACATGTATGGATAAAACCAATACTCCACTGAAACAATTACAGAAAACTATTTAGCTAGAAGAAAATGTCATACCATGCACATGAATGTTGTAAGATACAGTATTCATCACTTTTTGAAAGCCACCTCAAACAAGCCTTTGCACTTATTTTTCTTTAAAAGTTACACAGTCAGCACTCACTGCAAAAAAGATATCAAATATTTATTATATTCTTACAATTTTACTGGCCTCTGGATGTTTAGTGATCACAGACATGGTAGATGGAACACAGGAAACCAAATGAGCATAACTAAGCTCAAAAGGCCTGTGAGAAGTACACTGCCTTCCAGCTTTGGTTTCCAAGATTAGTTCAGATTTCCACTAGTCAACTCAACAAGCATAGCAGCACCTATTTTAGGGTAGATGTTTTCATGTGATAGATGTGTTTTTAATTGATTTAAAAAGTGGTGCTATCTGCATTCCAAGTAGATCTGAAAAAATGCAATGATGTCTATGTTGCTCTTTGGGTTAGTACTGGTTAGAATATAAGGGTTCACCTTCTCAGCTAGAAGCATGCAAAATGTATAAAAACTTGGAATTAATATTGTCTTACAGAATGTTTGATTCACATTAAAAGGTGTCACACATCTCACTACCACATATCTGAGGTACAAATAGAAATCTCCATTTAAATCTCCACAGTGCAAAGTTTTGCAACAGATAACATAACTCCTAATGTTTCATACAACTGAAAAAGACTATTACAAGATTTCAATTATGACCTTGGCAATCCTGGTATTAATACTGTACTTACTGTCAGATACAGGAACAGTTCTGAGTATATAAGAAGGGATGCCCAGAAAACTGCTTTGGATTGCTAGAAACGTTCTTGAAAAGCAAACTTTAAAGGGTTCAAGTCATTGCAAAAGATTAAGTTCTATCTTCAAAACAACTTAACAGAAAGAGAGAATCATGTCTAGTGCTCAGAATGGTTTTAAACTTTTTTTGTAAATCTGGGTTGTGTTATTCTACTCTGGGAGGTCCAGAGGCAGGACCTACAGATAGCTGGGGCAGTCTGGTTTGCAAATACAACAGAGAGTGTCCAGGGACTGGCCATTTTTAGCCTTCACTGCACATTCTAGATGATTTTGTGCAGTGCCCATATTTGAGACTGAATTTCCTTAGGGCAGCCAAAGCAGCAAGCCTGGCTGATCACCTGAGAAGCGCAAACTGCGCCTGTTACAGCTAAATTAATGGCTGGCAAAAGGCTGAAAAAGAACAGATTAATGTGAAAATTAAAAAGCTAGCACTGCAGTCATTTATAGGCAAGCTAAAATTAGTGCAGTGAAAGGAAAATAGGAGCTGCAGGACACAATTTCCCAAGTGTGCTGTGGGCTTGCTCCTGGCTGGAGCTGCTGGGCACACCCAGAATTAAGGCCCTGGCAGGCAGTGCTTGTGGCATGAGGATGAAGAGCGCTGTGTGAGGAGGAAGGGCACTGTGCACACACAGCTGGGCCCATCTGGAAAAACTGTTTTTGATTTTGAGCTTGGTAGCAAGCCAGCTGTGGCCAGGTTCCTTGAGGGTAGGCTGAATAGTCACTCACAGATGTTTCAAGGATGAAAAGAGAAGGCTGGTCACCACAAATAAATTGATTTGCTGCTTCAATCCTGCTCAGCCACGTTCCCTGAGCTATCCACACGCACGCTCTTGGACGACTGGCACTTGGCAGGGGGTGTGAGCCCTGCTGGGTGCTGCACTCCTGCTGGTAAATTCCCACTGGAATGTGGGCAGCCTCCTGCACCCAGCAGGGCAGGACACCTTTAGGAGAGCACAGCCCTTGCCACTCTCAGCTTTGCAAGCAACAGAGAACAACGGCAAAGTGAAAATATGCCATGATTACGTGCTGGATTTCTTTTCACAAGGGCTTACCAGGCTGTGCAGTGTCTACTCACATTCACAAAACCACCTTTTCAGGATCTTGCCAAAATTACAACATTCAGCAGGAAGGAATCTGCAGGAAGGTTCTTGCAAGTGTGATTCATCCCTTTGGCTTTTGTACCTTAGGAAACAATCTTTAGGTTCAGGATCACAAACTGCGTATATCACAAGGTCAAAATTTCAGCACACAAGAAACTCTCTCCCTTAAATGAGCATACTCCTAAATTTACAGCAGAAAACACAAGATTTTGTGGATGTCAACACTTGAAAATTCAGGGTTTTGCCATAAAGGATCATAATTCCTGTCAATACACTGCTGTTTAACATTTTTCTTTTTAAATGTCCCTTTTAGGTGCCATCCCCTCTGTACTGCTGGCTGTACACAGCCCTCCTCTGACTTACAGGAGATTTTTCAAATGCACAAGAGGTGTTTAGATGCTGACACCAGCCTGCAGCACTGAAAATATCTCCTCCTGAAGTCCAAGAGTGAAAACTAATTCACAAACCAAATGGGATGAAACTGTTTAAAATATTTTTTTCACCTTAAAAACCACCTGATATCCTTAATATAGTGTTCAGCTCAGGAAGGATTTAACTGTATGTTGAAAGCATACCAAGCACCATGTATTTTATGGGAAAGAGAGGGCCAATCTCTGAGAGCAAAAATACCAAAAAATTAGCTTTGGCCACCATCTACAGCTGCAGCAAAAATGTGATTCTAGCATTGCCAGTGTGTTTTTATGTTAACCACTGTTTGCTGAGTCCAACTGAAATTCTCTATTTTTAGCCTTTCAGCTACTTTCAGATAAAATTCCTGCAGATAGGACTAGCTGTATAGGGCAGATAACATACAACTCTGAAACCACAGATGACCTCATGCAACTGCAAAGAAAGAAGGGTCTGTTACTTAAAACAAGGCTAAAATTTAACCCAGCTATACTAAAATTATACAGGGAGTGTTTTACAGTCCCATTACAAGACGTAAAAACCCAGTCACTATAAATTCACGGTGTACTTATTTGTAAGGATGTAAAAAAGAGTAATTAATAACCCCCAAACAGCTTATCTCTGAGCCAGTACAACACCAAGGCTTTCCCAGGCTCGCTGGAGATTTCAGAAATAGCACTGAGAAGCTGCTTTAGCTGCCATTTGAGAATTATTTGTCCACACTGAAAAGTCATTGCTCTTTGTCACAAGTCACAAGACATTTCTTAGTGTTCCACACTTTTAGTTGACATTATGGAGAGAAAATAAATAAATGTAATCCAAACTTTCTGCAAAGGGCTTCCATGTGTAAGAACACATGTTAACCACAGATGTGAGGGAGTACTGCACAGTGATTCTTTTTTGTGCTAAATGCACTCTGCCTTCCTCTCTTCTACTTCACTCTTCCCCTGTGTCCCACCATATACCAAAAGAAACCAGTTTCCTTTAAAACACCATTATTTCCAGGAGAGTGAAGTGCAGTTCTGAGTACTGTCATTCAAGTTTATTAAAGTAATTCAGGAGAAATGTGTAAGGAACAGGCATGCCACAAGTGAATCAATGCAGATCAGGGTGCTGGTTTGTAGTCCTTGGGATGTATTGCTCACACCTCTTTTAGTTTGCAGAATATTTGCTGGATATTTCTTCAGAACAAAACCTCTATGAGGTCACCACATACTTCCAGTGGTGGAAGAAACACTCTGAAAGTTTTTTCTGCAGGAAAAAGTTTCAGTCTTAATAACTAAAGAACAGGTCAGATACATGAGCAAAATAACTCTAAAGTAGAGAAATGCTTTCACTCCCTCACCAAATCACTCTAATAGATCAGTAAAAGATTCAAATTATTCTTCTTAACTGTTCCTTTTCCCCTAAATACCAGCATAGGCAAACCTGTATTTTCTAACAATGACACAACCTCTACCATGACAATGAACCTCTACCTGTCATCTATTTTCTCAAGCACAGCCAGCATTGAAATAAAAGCTTACAAAGCACTTAACTGTTGTCATTATAGAACAAGTCTGATTTTTTTGGATTCATGTCACTTGGAAGGAGAAACTCCACTTATCATAAGGAATGAAAACCAGGACGGAACAAGGTTTGCTATTTCCCTCTCTGAGGAATTGTAGGTGGACTTATGTAAACAACAGAGCAAAGATCAAAGGCAAATCTTGGGGACCATAATATACTGAGTTATTAAAGGAACAGAGCCTTTTATCTGTTGTGGAGGACGGAAGTAAAGCACTGAGACATATGTAATATATGCAATTAAAAATAAAATACCCAAGTGTGTTCCAAAAGCGACTGAAATCAATTAAATTGTGGGTTTTCATCTTATTCTGTTAAAGTGATGAGAACCAAAAATGCAATCTGTGACAAAAATTAGACTCCATCACCTGGAAAAGCCAGGCATTCAACTCTATTTTAAGTTGAATTTTCCTTCACATCCTATGAAACAAGCACTGTTCAATCACAAACCATGTCCTCATTCACGGCCATTTCAACTGAGCCTTACCTTGTCCTCCACTCTGTTCAGCCTGGCACCAATCGTGTTATTTCCTCGATCTTTGCTTTTCTCTGTGGAACAAGAAACACTTTCAAATTAATATATGGTGGTATAACAAAATAGCAGCAAACCACAACAGGGTGTGTTTAACTAGCCCACCAACACTGTGTAACTGAACACCCTTACCCAGGCTGATAGATCCATTCCTTAAAAGTAGTTTTCTGTTTCTTTTTATAGCATTGGCCCATGCCAGGGCTTTTAATAGCCCTGAGTTTGAGGCATTTTTAATCTTAGTTTTATGCTTTAACCACGGAGAGCAAAAATGTTCCCAACTTAGTTAATGTTTTAATTGCCACTTAAAAAACAATCCGCCACTATGCAAAGGACTCCACAGCCAACTTGAATAACACATTTAGTAACATTTTATCCTTTTTTCCCCACTATAAACTATACAGAAAGATGAGTTTGCAAATGACGTAAACAGAGTTTTCATTAGCCAGACTTGTCACAAACAAACACAGCCCTTTGTGCTCCATTTCCAGTGTCTTTTCAAAGCTATCAAAGATCTATGTGAATATTACAAATTTCACAGGGACTCTGTAATCTTAGCACACCAATTTATTGAATATATGGTGAGTCTCCAAAAGACTAGAGCCAATATTTTGAAGACTTCAGTGAAAGTAGGTGCTTTAAGAATCTAAATAAGAACAACCGTAATTTAAGTGTTGATGACTAAATATTATTGCCAAGGCTTAATCTTCAGAGCACAACCAGTTGGCACAGTTTAGAAATTTGGCAATAAAATGAAAAGTACTTGAGCAAGTATTTTCCATTAATTATATGTTCATCAGATTAATTTTAGACACATCCTTGGTATTGACTTACCTGAGACGGAGATAAAAAGAGATGGCTTTCCTATGGACTGGTCCAACCTGTAAAAAAAAAAAGAAACATTTTTGTTTTTTATCAGTCTGAACCAGCATATTCACACTCTCTAGCTGCAGCAGGGAGGCCTCTTCACAAATAAACCAAGTGAAGTTCAAATAATTTTGGTTTGTCCTGTGAGTGACGCAGTTGCTTTATGCTATGAGTAGCTTGAAAGGAAAAATTTAGTAGCAAAATGGGATTTGATTTAGATTGCTATACAGCTTCTTTAACCACTGTAAAGTTTTACCATGCCCATTACTTCTCCATGTGCTCAGCATTGATTTTTCTTTTCCTTGCTCTTTTGCAGCTTTCTTTTTGCATCTGTCATCTCTTAGTTGGCTCTTAGGTGCAATTCTACCAGAGCAGGTGACAGTATTGCACTTTGCAGGCATAGAACAGCCCCTATCATGTAGGGATTGTAGTCAATAGTCACAGCTAGCAGGGACTGAGGTAATACACCTAAGCTCCAGTCATCAGATTTTTAAGACTTTTGCCTTTTCCTCCCTGTGTGAAAAGAGAACTTTACACAAATGACATTTTCTATTTTCTAACTGTGTACAGTCCTGCCAATATGGCACCTTTAACCCTGGCAGTTTTTCAAACGTGGGCCCCTAATTTACAAACATTCTTTTGCTGCTTTTCATGGGTACCAGGAGGGGGTTTCATTGACATACCTCCTCTGCAGCTCCTTGATTCGCACCATCAGGTTGAGGTGGCCCTGAGAGTACTGCTCAATAACATCTCGGACATCGTAGGGCTTTCTGGCTTGCTGTAAAAGAAGAGACAAAAAAGATGCCCTTAAGTCACAAGGATGGAGGAATGGGCTGTAGCAATCTAGATGTTTTTGAAGAGTAAACAGTAAGTTCTTTTAGTGCTGTGTAAACATGTGAGTTATTTTGATTGTTGCCATGATCACATATTTTTGGTGGAATAATTCTGACAGTTCTCATTTCATCCGCCTTTTTGTTTCTGCAGGTCTGTATGCCTTCCAAGAGATAATCCACCAAACTGAAGCTCAAAAGTACTTGGAGCCAAAAAAAAGTTTATCTGGCACTTTGTTCAGAAGCCTGTACACACCCTAGTTCCTTCTGGAAACAAGTTAATACTCCTTGGCCACTGAAAAATAAAGAGGTCTTGCACATGCACAAACCTCCGTTCTCAGTCAGCAGCTGGGGCTCCCAGTTCAGGTCTCACCATGGGAAGTTAAAACCCAGCCCTAGAGGAAGGTACATGACTGATTTCCTCTTCCAGAAAGACTGGCTGAGCTCAAAACTGCTGGGAAACACTGCTGCAAGAAATGCCCCCTGTCTGTAATTTGCACCTCATGCATGGGAAAGACTCCACCTGACCTATTAATCATAAAACAACTTCTGTGTAGCACAGAGGCAATAGTATCAAGATAAATGCAATAGTATTTACCTGTAAGACATCAAGACTAACTGGGAAGCAAGTGAATGAACATGTTGAAGGGTAGCAACAAATTAAAGGTATCTTGATCCTACATCTACAGTCTAGAGTCCTAACAGTGCCAGAAATGGTGTTCCCAGCACAGGAAAAACATGGACCTGTTAGAACAAGTCCAAAGGAGGCCACAAAGATAATCAGAGGGCTGGAGCACCTCTGCTATTGACAGGGTGAGAGAGTTGTGTCGTTTAACCTAAAGAAGAGAAGGCTCCAGGGACATCTCACTGGAGCCTTTCAGTATTTGAAGAGGGATTTTTGAAAAGATGGGGACAGATTTTTATAAGGGCCTGCCGTGATGGGACAAGGGGGAAATGGCTCCAAGCTGCAAGAGGGCAGGTTTAGATTAGCTATTAGGAAGCAATTCTTAAGTGCAAGGGTGGTGGGACACTTAAATGGGTTGCCCAGAGAAGTTGTGGATGCCCTATCCCTGGAAACATTCAAGGCCAGGTTGGGAGGGGCCCTGAGCAACCTGACTGGGTGAAGATGTCCTTGTTCATAGCAGGGGGTTTGTACTAGATGGCCTTTGAAGGTTCCTCCCAACCCAAATTATTGTATGATTTCTGACTCATTCGTTATGCTGTTTATAGAAACTCTGCAGATAATTTTCAAGGTTTTGTAAAAACCTTGGTAACGCTGAGTTACAACTTCTCTTTTCTTGCATGGTTTGAAAATAAGGAAAAGAGTTTTCAGTGGTAGCTTCTAAGATACCAGAATTTGGATCCCTTTTGAGGTGTCAGAAGTATTTTGTCACCTGTACTTCAAAAGCTAATGTCTCTTCTCTGCTTTATCTTATTTCCCAAACTTCAGGATTTCCTAAATTCCATGCCACAAATACTGTTTTTTTCCTAAGCCAATGGAAAGTGGGATATCATACAAAAACAAGCTGTGGAGACTGTGGCACCTTCACGCAGTCCCCTGCACCTGCTTGGGAAGCAGCTCCCACGTTTCAGGAATGATTCCTTTAGTAACATCACTTCATCATACAAACTATATTTCAGTCTCCCAGATTCCCCCTGTCAACTGCAAGCCTTGGGTGAATGTAAGACACACTAGTGGAAGGCTAACCAGTACTGGGAATTGCTTCAATCTAACCAAGGAGCACAGAACAATTCCCAAGCACCCCAACTGCTTACACACACAAATCATAACTAACATCCACAAAGAAAGAAATATGATTATGCCATAGCATGAGCCTGTAAATCTTTCCATGGACCAGCACTGTAAATATGATATCAACAAAAAAAAACCAAAACAAAACAAAAAAAAAAAAAAACGCAAAAAAAAAAAAAAACGCAAAAAAAAAAAAAAACACAAAAAACCCCCTCAAAACAAAAAAAAAACCAGCAAAAAACCAACAAAAACCCCACCAAAACAACAACAACAAAAAAAACTCCAAACAAACACAAAAACACGATTCTTGCATTCTTTTTGTACTATAAATAAGCCAAAGAGAAATCTGCAAGCTTGAAAACTGCAGGCTCAGAAAAGGTGTTCAGTAAGAATAAAGATGCAGAGCTCTCTCCTGCCATCCTCATACTCTGACACAGGAGTCTGACAGTTGTGTAAATAGTTCCCTGCCTGTTTTTCATTTAGAGGGCTGTTTCTCTCTCTTTAAAAGAAGAATTAAAAACCTGGAGTAAATATATTATAAGAATGAGGCTAAACTTCTGAGTAAGACTGGGTATTTAAGTCAGTACTGATTTTTCTGTAACTGCTCTGTATTGAAAGCTGCTCTTCTGTAAGAAAATACTCTTGATGTTGACCATATAAAAAACCTGCAGCAGGCAACAGATTAGTATGGAATAGACAAAAGTAGAAGCCAGTCCCACAGCCTTCCTTAACTGCTTCTCTTCCTTACTTTGGGTCCTCTGCTAATCAAGCAAAACTCATGGCAAAACTCTGCTTAAATATGTTAAAATTCCCCCCATCATAAATGAAAGTTTTTAAAAGGCACAAAACCCAATGGCAAATATTAAATGTGCACCACTGGCTGTGGCTGTTGCTCCCTAGTAACTGCATGGGCAGGGAGGCAGAGCTGGGAAAGGGGAATCCAGGAAAAGGGAATTTCTGGGAAATGCAGCCAGGTAACATCAAATAAAATGGGCAAAACACCCTGTGAAGCACAGGACACTGTGCTAAATGCATAGTTTAGTACAGTCCAGTATGGAGATCAGAGAATATTACACACACAATTCACATGAGTCACACAGTATGATGAACTACAAGACTAAAAATGTAAGATTTTCCAGGGAAATTGTAACAAATCAGGCAACGGTTATGTCATTGGTAGAACTGCAACTGTATTTATGCTATGTATAGAGTATTTGCCATGGTAAAAATCATACCACAAGTTAAAAAGCTATTTTAGAAGGAAATTAATTTACTCAATTGGAAGAATTTACATGGAAAGCAAATTTAAAAAGTTTTCAAAATGAAAATGGGAAATCAGAACAAATTCCTGGTCTCTGTACCTGTGATGGATATCACAGTTGTATCTATGTACAGTAATTTTAAGACTTCTAGAAACTTTCACAATTGGAAAACAAAGGTTATTTACTCATAAATCAAGCTAATGGGATAACTGAGTATTGCAATTTTTTTTTTCCAAAATTCATTTGTAACATTAGATTGTGTCAAAAACATCTGCTTTACAACTAATATATAAAATTAATTTTTGGTAGATACGGTGAAGAAAGGCTAGAAAAGCATTCATTTCTAAGTCTGCTTTCTCTATAATCAATAAAACCCTTACTTAACCATAAGTCATTAATCTTCACTGATGCACAGGACTTGTGCTGAATGTGATCATTTGTATAGAATTTGAAACAGTCCTACAGACTTTATGAGAACATAAACACATCCATAAAAATGGTATTAATTCTTTATGATATTATGCTGGGCTCATAGGTTATACATGGGCATCCTCCTAAGGACTATATTTAAACCTTGACTTTATATACAGCCTAAATTTCTCTCCTTCTTTTTAAAGAGGAAATGATACTTCACAAAGACTTGCTTTTCATGTCCTTTGAAAATCCTTGTATCCCTGTTTATCTCTTCTTTATTTGTTTTATTTATTTATTGAGTTTTAAACAGGAAGGCTTTGCTTTCTAACTGGCTTTTGTCTTTCTGATGCCATCAGCCCCTGTTATTAACTGAGCCCTTTAAAAATATATCTAGTCAATTTTAGGCCTACAGGTGTGTCCTGCAAAGCTGGTATAGTTTAAGAACCATGCTGGGTTCATGCTGGGACCTATTTTGCAAAATTTTCCTCTTCCTCTCCTTCTTCCTATGCTGTCCTACTAAAAGGTTCAGAGGCATCTTTAAAAAATACTCCTTTAAAGTCCTGGCCTTCCTTAGTGTTCCAGCTAATTTTAAGCATGAATAGCCCAACCGACTTCAGATGAAATTGGGTTGTGGGTTTTTTCAACAGTTACAGGAAGAAAATACCCAAATTTTCTTTTTTTGGAACCTACTTTTTCTGTAAATTCAAAGCTTAGCAAGAAAACACCTACTAAAAATCAGCTGTACAGACATCTTAAATGCTGAAAGATACATTTTTAAAATGCATTTTCTGCTTTACCCTAATTTTCGGACATTACATTAGTCTGCTTATTAGGAACAGTACAGTCATGACTTGGCACATGCTAAAACAATTTAATTTCTTATTATTATTTTATGTGCATATAACAGATTTACAACTTTTAATGAAAGAATAATGACTGTGGTTATCGCTTAATTACAGGAGAGATTTTCAAAATCATCTCATGGCTTGAATTTCAAGATGACTTTGTGCATCAGGTTACTTGGGTGCCTTGGAAAACAGTAACTTTGGTGCTCTCCAAATTTCTAAGCTTGATCATGACCTTATATTCAGAAATGATGGAGAAGTATCAGATACTCCCCTACTTGCCTACTGGAGATTCTGCTTCTAAAGAAACAGCAGCATATCACTCGTACACAGGAGCAGAGACCTAAGATGCACCCCACTTCAGCCAAATGACGTTTTTAGTTCTTTAGTAGCAGCTCATATGGATCCTTCAGGCAGAAGGAAGGCTGCTGAGGAGAGATGGGAGACAACCCTGTCCAGGGATTTTGTAGATGGCCAGGACAGAGCCTTTTGCAGATGTGAAAGCGAGAGTACAACTGAGGAGCCTGATTAGCAACCGAGACACTGAGCACAAACAAGTTTTAGGTATGAACTGAATAGTCCCATTCTCTTCAGTCAAATGCTTTTTCAGCTTCTATCAAATCATCTGCCGCAGGGGAGTTTCGTTTATTTGCCAGGTAGATAATGTTGCACACAGTACTCAGGCATTTTCAAAATCTGTTTCTGACAAATACCACTTGGGAGGTAGATCTACAACGTGTGGATTTCTTGTTACTAAGCAGTTTAGTTAATACCATGGCAAATATTTTATGATCTAAATTTACGAGAGCAATGATTCAGTAATTACCATGGAGCAAAGGATCACAATCAAGTTTTTGAATGAAAATAAATTAGATTTTAATGGGACTGGCCACATTTAGGCAATTATTCACACAACAGCAGCAGACACATCACTGGACTGGGCAACATCCCTTGCTCAGTTTCAAGTGCTGACCAGCAAGTGCTAAGAAACTTCTCAACAAAATGACTATAAATATTATCTTCAAGTAGTTGAGACACTGTGCCTTTCTTAATTTTAGTCTAATAACGATAATAAAAGGTGAAATGTGCTAGCAGAAACTTTTTGAAAGCCCTCTCTTCAAGAAAACTCTGGACATGGAACATTTCAGCCTAAATGGTGCTGATCTGAATACATTATATATAACTAAAGCAATTTTCTGACAAGCTTAGGCAACCTTAACCATAAATTAGCTGAAGAATTTTAGTAAAAATGAAAAGATTCAAAGTAGAAATTTGCTAAAGAATTCAGGAAATGCTTCTGAATTTTACAAGGAAATCAGAACCGTGGGATTGTAACAGCAGCAAAATTTGCGTTACAGATAGATATATTGCACTGCTAGTCATCATCATCATCATCCTCATCATGATCTTTTTGATCTTAAATTTTGTAGCCTTCAAATTTGAAGGAGAAAAGACACTCTCCCTTTTTGGAGGGTCTAGATTAAAGGTGGGATAGCTTTCTGGTTTATTGGAAGCAGTAGTAGCTAGGTCATGTATGAAAATGGATTTAGGCAGTTAACCCCTTCTCATCCTTTGCATTTTCAGTTGCGAAGCCTGTTCTCTAGAGATTATCCCTTATTGATTGATTTTAAGTAAGGTAATATATTTATTACCTATATATATACTTACCTGGTTTAAATCAAGCTGAAGGCTGCTAACATGTGTTTTTACTGGATTAATGACATAGATTTTTTGAAAGTTTGCAGTCAGAATTTTTTATTCAGACCAGGAAACAAGGTGAATTAGCTACTGTTAAATGCTTATGACATCACAGCACCACAGCAAGTGAAGTGGCACATGGGAAATGTATCAGTGAGGGCCAGAGGAGGAAAGAGAATCAGTATCTCACTAATTGGGAAGGAGGTCTCCTACTATGCAGGGGGGAGAATGGAGAAGAAACGAGAAACCCTCCAATACACTAACAAATTCCCACCTTGGTTTCTTATCAGGACTTCATTATCACTGAGTAAGGGACAGAAACAAGGCCGAGATAGTATTTTAATCTCTAATCCTACTGACTGGGCATGAAAGCAGCACACAGCTCAGAATTAATGGAGACATACGAGAATGTTTGCACTGCCAGAAAGAGACAGCGATAACAGAGGGCTAAGGGTCAAGTCCATTAGCAGAAAATAACATTTTAATTCAGACTGCATTTCAGGAGTTTAGCCTATTTCCAGTGCATCCATAGTTGACTAACCTGTGTGAAACAACCGCCCTATTGAAGGAGGGAGAGAATAGTGGGTGTAGATCACCATTACTGAAATGAATTGTGTTAGTCTCTCTTAAGTTTCTAAAAGAGACAATGAATCAGGAGAATAAAAGGGTTTATTTAGAAAAGGAGCTTTCTATTCACAACTCACCTGGAACTTTTTTTTTGCCACAAAATACTGCATCCTCCGAATCACCTTGATGGCAGCGCGGTGGTGCTCCCGCAGCCTGTGGGAAAAACGAGGAGGGTGAGGGGGGAAAGAGCATCTCCATCCTGACAAGAAATGACCCTTCCCCAAAATGTCGATGTACAGTGTAAGTAGCTGTGATCCAGCCTGGCAGCACAACACACCATTTCTGCTGACCTTCCTCACCTTTCAAGAAGGCTCTGAAAACCCAGGGTTTTATCCGACCCATGCTAGATTTGCACCCATTTCACAGCTAAAAGAGGTATCCACAAAACCGCCTTCTGTGTCTAAGCAAACCTCCATGTGTCCCTCCCAGCTTCATTTCCACAAAAAAAGCCCCAAACTCTCAAGTTCCTGCATATCCAGCCATGAACAGCTTTTATATGGTCACTCCAGTTTTTAGGATTTTTTGGTTTGTTTGGGTTTTTTGAGGTGTTCACCCCACAATTTCTATAAACATGTTTCTTCACTTACATTACTTTTTTTCCCCCCAAGAATTATTTAGATAAAAAACACTTGAAAGATCTTTGATTTGTTGACTGCTAAACAATCCAAATAATCTAGTGGTTGCTGGATGTAACATCTACATACATATTTATCCCCAATTGGAGCTGTAGCTTAAGATAATGACAAAATAATCTGACAGGTCTTTAAAAAATATATGCCCCTCTTTGTGCATATGCATATGATCTGACAACAGAATAAAGAAAAAATAATTTGCTCATTATGCTTTAAAATGACAGACTTTCATAGACTGTCATTATTTTTCAAACTGCCTTAAAACCAAAGGTTATTTCAAAATTTTCAAAGATTGCAAAAATGATGCATTTTCTTCTTAACATTAAAACATAGTATCAAACATTAAGCCAGACTGCTCATTCCATTACTCTTACCAAGATGCACTTGAATGACATTACAGCACCATCTTTATTTCCTTTTTAACTGCATGAACCTCTAGTGTTTCTAACTCTCATTCCAAACAGACTTCTAGTGATGGCTTTGGGGAGCAGCTGCAAAAGCAGTTAGCTGTTCCAGATGTTTTATCTTTATAAACTCATTATTAGCAACACTGATAGCATGCCATATTGAGACGTCACCTTGCAGAGCTTTCTCTCCATAATGAACATGACAGCATTCATACTCACTAAGGGATGGAGAAGTCATGTAAGTGCCATAAAAGAATTATTTTAAGTTCTATAAAAGTTTGTGCAAGTTTGGGTCTTTAGTGTGTTACAGCAAGGTATCACCAAGGCCTCTGCAGCTAAATATAACCTGGAATTTTCAGAGTATTCAGCTGTTTCCTCAGGATAGATCTCCCCCAGTAAATAAAAGTTCTGCATGTGCAAATGGTGGATGACTGTCCTCTGAACAGGTGTAGCTGGGGTGTTCCCCTTCTGAAAACTCACACTTTTTAGTAAGAAAGAAGCATTCTGCAAAGTCAAAAGCAAAACCAAAAAAAGCCATCATTTCCTACTTCTAGCTATTGCCTCACAGGTGGGCTCTTTCTACTATAGAAATTGTTCAGATTTAGCAATAACAGAAAAGATTACTTTCTCCAGAAACAGCATAAAATGCATTGCTTTTTAAGCTAATACCATACAGCTTTTCACTGCAGGTCTACAGATGGCTACCCCTAAGTGCATTTCTATAAATCATCTGTACCTCAATAATTATGCACCAAACCTACAGTTAGATCTGCATAGGAAGCTTTTTCCCTCTTAACACCTTCCTGAGGTGTCTTAGGGACACTATCTCCAGACCCCTGCTCCCACAGATCTGACTGCAACATCACAGTTCAAGTTACAAAAATGGAAATTTGCTACTCCTGCCTGGAATGGCTGTGTGTTTGGATCAGCTCCCAGTGGACTGAGTTGGCCTAATGCTGGTTCAGGGTACCCCTGTTCTGTGAGCCTGTGCTGCATCATTCTGCTGCTAAGGACTTGGATGACTTCCCCCAAACCCAAAGGAAATAAAGTGTTTGGGCTTTTAAGTTCTGCTTCTCAGAGATGGGAGCCAAAAAGGTAAACACTGTTTAATTTTCTAGTAAATATCAAAGGTATGATATCATGCAGCTGTACATCCTATACATAAAAGCACACAAAAACATCTTTTGACAAATAGAAATATATTTGAATTGCCATAAAACTGCTTGTAGTGTTTTGGTTTATGCCTCATTTCCTCTGGGGTGTTCTTCACAGTCCATTATTTCTGAATAAAACATTTTTCTTTGGGACAGCCAGTCACCAGCAGAGCACACCAAATCCCTCATTCTCTATCTAGAGGACAAGTCCCATCTATAAGCAAGGCTGGAGGATAATAAAAATGGTATTTGCCATTCAGTGAAATAACAAAGCTACACAACCAAAATGATTTTCCAATGCAGCTATTCACCAGCAATCATTTTTCAGTGCTAACATGAACTACCATGCCAGGAGGGAAAGTTAATATTCTCATTTTAATCCTTCCCATTTCCAGCTCCAGTAGGAAGCCTTACAGTAAGCTTGTTTCTGCTTATGCTGTAAAATGTAATTCTGCACAACAGGCTGTCCTGATTCCCCAAGATTAAATGCTTCTGCGATAAGAGAAGGGAATAAAGGATTTAATTAGTAGCCAAGGTTGTGATTCACGGTTGTTTGATCTCTTTGGCAAACTGGTAACAAATGCTTCAGTAAATTGAGAGCTTAACCATTAACTGGTGATATTTGTTTGTCCAGCCACTTGTGACGCCTCTGAATTTTGGTTACAGAGGGGCTGTCTGCAGCCTCTGGGCACATGGAGCACGCTCAGACATCAGATAGGTACTCAATGTCTTACCACACCCACTTCTTTATATTTTTAGGAGTGTGGCTGGAAATGACCTCACCTGAATGTGCTGCCACAGCACAGCACCTCACCCCGCTGCTGAGTCCATCCCCACAGCCAGCAGGAAACACCCTTTGGAGAGGCCCTGCTGTGCACAGTGAGTCTCTGATGGCAGCCTAGAAGGGGTTTTCAGGGACTGCTAGGCAACTCCAGAGAGCCGTTCTGCTGTTGTCATCTTTTTGCAAAAGCTCCATACCTTCTGATGCTGTCATTTTCTTGCAAAAGCTCCATACCTTCTGGGTCTTTTTTCATGGGCAACTCCTCACAGCACAGCCAACAAACTCCATCTAACTTCTCGACCAGGCAATCTACGCTTTTACAATACTCTTCCTAATTGGATCTAGCTGTGTCCTATTAAAGGCAGGCTATTCCTAATGCTTGGTAATTAGTGCAGCTGTAACTCCTTAGGGGTGAGATTACCTTCATCACTCTCTCTATTCTCCTACATTCAATCCATCTACATTCTGCTGCAGTGCAGCTGTATGAGCTAAGCTCTCATGCAACTGCATTCCCTCATTTTCAGATGTTACGTTTTGCCTGACTTTGAGGGAAAGCTTGTTGGATAAATGCATTAGCAACAGGGTCAGCAGGCCTTTTGCCCTTTTGGCAACAAAGATATTTTCCTCCCCTAAGCATTCATCAGGCTTTGAGCCTCATCGTCACCATACCCATTAATATCACAACTGACATCTGAAGGACCCTGCCAAACAGCATTTGACTGATTCTAATAACCAGCAGCATGTTACCTTAAAACGTAATATACACAGAATGCCTTTAAAATCAAGCTAAAGTTATTATTTCTGATGCTGGACAACTTCTCAGGCTGCACTCTTCTGGAAAAAAAACCTGCCAATAGCTTTCGCTGGCTACCAGTGGTTACCATTTCTTTCTCAATATAAAGAGGACATCAAGATCACCTTAAATACAGCACATGCTATGTGACATTTCCCATGGATTTAAACTCACAGAATTAGGTCCTGAAGCCATCAAGGAATCTACAACACTGTTATAACCCTTAGGAATCCAGAAGGATGAAGAAGGATGTAACAATGCAACAACAGAAGACCATCCTGGTTGTAATAGGGCAAATAGAGTTATACAAACCTACATTATTTGCAGGTATAAACTAGGACTGCTTTGTACATGCAGTGAAAAACAACCTGTTCTGGATTCAGGCACTATTCAAAGCATCAGAAATGAGATGAAAAAACCTGGCAATAAAATACAATAGATTGAGCATCCACATTAAAAAAGAAAGCCTGGCAGAATTAAATGACTAGAAATCCTTAGTTTTTCCTGCCTCCTTTAGTTTTTAAGATACTTAACCTACAACCAGTCACTTAGTGGAAATCTGATCTCATCATCAGTCCATCAGAAATCTGAACTGGAATTTCACTTAAACTGGAAAACAAGAATGATGAAATACTTTACGTAATTCAACTGACATTCCCATTTGGTTGGAAAGTTATTATACATTAATAAATGCTCTGAACTGTTGCAATTCAGACTTTTGTTCATTTGACTACATATTATTCATTTTCCCCAACACAGTCGGCCAAAGCCCCAGTAGGTTTCTGAAGCTGTGGCTCATTCCCCAGTCCCACACTCACTGGGAATGTCACTGCTCAGTCAGGACCCACCTGCCTTCTTCCTGCCAGGGAACATGCAGGGCCACCCCAGAAGAATGCTCTGGGACAAAGGCTCAAACTTTTTAATTGCCAAAACTGTGTTGCTTTATCAAAAAAGGAACTAAGCAGGTGCATGGTTCAGTTGCTCTATGATTCAAGACAAAAAAAACCCCTTTTTTAAAAAATTAAGCTTTACAAGATTAATCCCCATTCTGAAACAGATTTATTTATAAAGAATCAGAAAGGAAAAACAATTATTAATTAGAAATATTTATTGATCTTACAAAGCTGCTGAATTTTATATCAAACCCTTAGTAATTCCATTAGAAGTCTGTTCCCCTTTTCATCTCAGGAAGGTGTTCTACATATTGGTTTAGTGTTAACAGAAATATTAAAGCAACAGGGCAGAGGAAAGGTGGTGCTGATTTCCTATTTATAACACTTGCCTTTTTGTTCATGTGAAGAACATTTCATTATCAGGACTGTGATGTCTGGCACAGAGCTCCCAGCGCGCACGGACGCTGATATTATCAGAGCTAAAAGGTCAACGCTGTCTATTCAGAATGAGTCGAACAGGAACGAAAAATGCAGCTGGAGAGAGCCACAGATTTATAACATCTTTTACAAAATGCCCATTTCTCGGTAAACCTAACACTGATTTGAAGCCAGGTTCAGTTTTTAAAACCTATTTAAATTCTCTGCAGTGATCTTAAATTTCTGACTTGGGACAGGGTAAAGTATTAAGAAAGAAGACTGAAGTTAGTTGGCCTGAAGCTTTTGGCAGTAATCATTATTTAGATTTGAGCTTTATCTTTAATGCATCAGTTTTTAATCATATGTTTTGCATGTGAACTGAAGTATTTTTTTCCATTCAGGCCCTGAAAAACATTCCTTGTCACAGAATCTGGTGGAAGAGATTCAGAGTAACTACATTAATCCATTTCATTAGTGCATTTAAGTCTAATGAAATCTTCCATCCTTAGTCCTCCAGGCATTTTGGGTATAGAATTTGCTGTGGCTCAAGCTTATTCTGTCATTCCCTGCCTACACCCAGTTGATGGAAATCTCTCTGCACTGGGCTGCATTTTAGATGTTGAAAATTGGAAGAGATTAAGTTGCATTGCTGTGAATTCTGAAACAGGAAATACTTGATCACCATACTCAGGGATAAAATCAGAATCACTGATTATTTCCAATATTGTAGACTACCCAGTTTCTCCTTTCATTTGTTGCTAGTTTAGGAACTGTTGTTTGCCATCATTATGATCAGTTTAGTGAGGGTTCTCTACACATAGACTAGCCCATAAATGTTTTGCAAAAACTATCTTAAGAATAAAGAGTAAAAGCTGCCCAGAATTGTTAGAAGGTATGATAGCATTTGAAGAGCAAAACAGTTACACATCTGAAGTTTAATTAAATGGGCTTAGTTTACACAGAACCACTGAATGGTTTGGGTGGTAAGGGACCTTAAAGAGCTTCTAGTTACAACCCCCTGCTGTGGACAGGGACACTTTCCTCTAGACCAGGTTGCTCAGAGCTCCTTCCAACCTGGCCTTGACCGCTTCCAGGGATGGGACATCCACAACTTCTCTGGACAACCTGTTCCAGTGCCTCACCACCCTCACAGAAAAGAATTTCTTCCTGCTACCTCATCTGAACCCACTCTCTTAGTCCGAAGCCATTTGCCCTTGTTCTGTCATTACCTGCCCTTGTAAACAGTCTCTCTCCATCTTTCCTGTAGGCTCCCTTCAGGTACTGGAATTTACTAAATGCTCCCACAACATTTTCAGTGTAAGCAAAGTTAGAAACTAGTGACAAAACAAATAAAATTTGGTTGAATTCATCTATCCCCCCATGGTTCTCACCACCAGCATCTTCACAGGTTTAAATGCAACAGAACTACAGAAATAATAGATAATACATAGAACAAGAAGAATCACAAATAGAAGTGAAGATGGCTTTTTAAAATTTTTTTGGTCTCAGCATTCAAAGGCATTTTAGTAATTACTGGCAAACAATCTGTTTATGAAAGATCTACATCAGCTGAACTCCTGTTCATGCTTGTAAATTAGTTATGAATGGGTAAGATTTCATCAAATGAATTTGTTCATCTAAGCACCGAGTAATTCAACAACAATAGCTAATTATTTCTGTGAAGACATTTGACGAATTTATTTTTATAGAACAGTATATCTCAAGGGTTTAACTTAAAAAGTAAAAGTTTCTTTGACTTAAATGCATGTCTTATAATGTGATTTCTGTTCCCAACTTAGGGGAATGCAGAGGCTAACTTCCATAGTAGTATCAGTGGTTCTAAATTTAAAAATTACTCTGCAGGAGTAATGTCAAATTCAGGCTTTTGGTGAACCCTTCAGCCAGTAAACAATTTGATTATTTACTAATTGTGAACACTGGCCCATGGGGAATTAGCTTAAGTTGAATTAATGTTTGTACTCTTCTTCACCCACTATGTAATTTCCCAGCTATATGTGGTTGGTCTTTTTTTATTTAAAATATGTAATTTTAAAACCACAGTCATCTTTTAATGGATTTGTATTTTATTCTACAGCAGCTTTCATGTCTCCCTTCTCAAAAGTAATGGGTTTAACTGAGAAATCCTTTCATATAGTTATAGCAATCCTCATTTCTCTACAGATAGTGTGACTTAGCTTGATTTGGCTTGCAGATTTTTAACAAACATACAAAGAAGGAAAAGTTTAAGAAATAACATCTCCTTTGGGGGGATTTTGGTGTTGTAAACAAAAACAAACAAAAAATCCTTTCCAGCTAGACCTAAGAGAATCCAGAACAGCTAAACAGCATAGGATTTTGGAGCTTAAATTTGTTCACTCTTAAATTTGTTCAATTTTCCTTGGGGAAATGGTCCAACACGTTGTATGTCTAGAACAAAGACAAATTGCTGAAGCTAGAATGAAGATCAGGTACAGGTTTTCAGAACTAATGGCATGCTGGGGCAAACAGATGTAGCAACAAGATATTTCCTCTGTTGTCTGCTCCACAGTGATGGTAGCCAAGAACTCAACTCTCACAAGGACAGTTAGTATGGAAATCAGGCAATAGCCTGAGATTTCTTATACATCCTTAATCACCTTTGCTGGATATTTTCACAATTCCATTTTAACTTATGCCTCTAACTAGGACAGGAAGAGCTGCACAAAGAACATGGGAAAAAAATAGGTAGGGCAAAATTATCTTTCACTGGGACCAAAAAGCCACATAAAGAAAGCAGGAAAAAATACAAGCCAGCTCCCATTTTGTCAGAACCAAGTATTGTTTCACAGCTTTGGTGATGTCATTATCAAACACCAATTGATACTGATGTCCATATCAAATCACAGAGAACCTTTATTCAGCTCTTCACTCTCTGCATCTTGTTGACTTAGAAGGCTGCTGCTTTTTCACATGGTTTCAAGGCCAAGCAATTTGAAAGTAGTGAGACACAAATGAGATCACAGATAAGTAAATAATAATGTACAGCACTCTTACAGATACAGTCTGACACATTAAACTCTCTTTCTAAAGAAGCTGAATTCAGAACACAACAGAGCTTTTTGTTCATTGCACACAGGAAGCCGTAGGCATTATTATTTTGCCTCCTCTGGTTAAAAGCCATCTTTTCAGATTAAAAATAATATTTTTTTGCTGAGCTTTTCATTTATAGCTCTGAATTATACAAGGAAACGCAGGGCTACACTCAGAGGCACTAGGAAGAAATAACCATACTTCCTCTGGCTACTTGCCTCTCTATTGTTTGCCTATTAAACTTACAATAACCTTTGAATATTTAACTGGCTGTTATACTACTTCATTATGCTTGAGAAGTTGCTCACACTACACAGTAGCTTTTGCTGTGCTCATTGTAGGGAACTACAAAGCCCCTGCAAACTCAAGACTGAGTTTGATTTTTTTGTCTTCTGTCTGTTGCATTGCTCAGAATGCACCTCAGATACAATCTGTACACAAAAATATCCAATGCTGAATAAGAATATGAAAAGCATCAAAATAACATAACCCATTGAGATTTCTCAACTATATGTTTCTATTCCCAATTATTTGCTTCTACTCTACATAACACATGCTAATTTAACATATGCTGTATCTCACATCTTAATTAGGACTCATCTTGTAGTACTACTGTGGCCATCCCATTTAACCTTTTGTTTTGAGACAAAAGAAATAAGCTTTCACTGGGTCAGCTACTGATGCAGTTCATAGAGGAACCATGAAAGGTCAAAGCAGTACTGTGTTATTTAAACCTCACACAACAACTTTAGCCAGAACCCTCTTCAGTTTTTTCCCCGCATCTCAGTGATATGTGTATTTTGAATAATAGTGAATAGAAGTAAAGACATGGTCCCTTATTTGTAAAACCAATCACAGGCAAGAGATTAGAGTCACTTATACATCTTCACAAATTCAACTACGCTACCAAGGCAAAGTTGAGAGAGTATATCAGCTGCTCAACACACATGAAAGTCATTGCATGGTAGTGACTGAAAAAATGAACCAGGTCTCCTGTTGCAGAGACAGGAATTATACCTGAAAGGAATAGGCCATTGATGTGAATACCAACATTTAAATAATTACTAAATTAAGTGATGATACTATTTCAGATGTCTTAACACTTTCCATGTGTTTTTTTATTACAGAGGTGTTTAGCAAATTCTCCTGCTCCTCAGTAATGAAAAGGAGAAGGTGGAACTTGCTGCCGTGAAGCTTTTTCTATGCACTGAATTCTGAAATCAAACTGTATCCAAACCCCCCACCATTGCCACAGAATTCCACTGAAAAACACAAAGCCAAACTCTTTTAGTGGGCGTAGCCTCCAAAAATAAACTGATAGAGGACTGCAAACATGAGGGTGTTGCTGTGGTTTCTGTGAGCTGCAATGAAAAGCCCAGCAAACGGTGAAAGATGGCATTGGGACAAGGGGACTTCACTTCCCTTGTCAAAGCCATCACTTCAGGGAAAAAAGGCAGTTACAAATGTAGTTCAAAACTGCAATTTTTGCAACTGGAAGCATTCTCCAGGATTTGTTATTTTACAATAGTAGGGAAACACATGGGATTTCAACTGTGGAGAACAGCCTTTCCCTATAAATCACAGAGTGTAATCTGAAACCTAGAAACAGCACAGGGGCTCACATTTATGGATTTAAAACAGATGAAGAGCAAGCACGCTCTTAACCCTTTCCCCATAATTCCTTCCCAGTACAAAATAAAAATGAATATACAAATACTGAACAGAAATTAACTTGGCAAAAATCAAGATTAATACAATTCTGTAAACACTGAATAGTTTAGACTTCCCTAAGGACACAAGCACAGAATTGTGCTAAAGCAAAGCACTGTAAAACTGTTAGAGCATAATCCAGTCTTTGGACTGTTCTTTCATCAACTTTTATTTAAGCAGTTTATCTTACTGAGATTAGGATCTCTCCTATAGAGCAAGACCTGGCAAACACAGGCCTCTGGTTTTGAATATCAGGCTATATTTCACTGGGAATGAAGTAACTAGCAGCCTGTCGTCTCACCATAATGTTATAAACTCCTTAATCAGGCAATAGGAAAACTAATACTAACACATTAGTAATAATTTCTTTTCAAAAATATGTAAGAGCATTAAGATGACATATTGTTTATTTATTGTTCCTTAAGATCCCAAATAATTTCTGTATCAGTTTAGCTTCTCCTATGGCTCGCTGGAAAAAAAATCCAAAACACAGCAAATCCTGTTCTAACTTGAAGCCTAAGACACAGCCTTCTCCTTGGTTTCTTAATTGTTTTTTAAATTCAAATTTAAAAAACAAAGTGTAAAAGAATGGACTGGAATCTCAGCATTGCCAAGATGCATTAGTCTATACCTTGTCAGAGTCAGAGTTCCAGTATTTCCAGAAATTCACTCACATACATAACACAATGGTGTGATTAAAACCAGAAATGGGCCCAGATTGAAATAAAGTATGATGGTATGTCATGTTAAATCTCTACCCAGCATAATATTTTAGAGAAAACTCTAAACCAACCATCCCAGGATGGCTGACAGGAGAAGACGAAAAATAATTTTAAGCTTACTGCAAGATCACTCATCTGCAGACAAAGTATTTGCCTGTGGTAATTCAAGCTCTCTCCCTTTATTGGCTGCAGTTCAGTGAAGGGGTACTTTTGTCCATGTCTCCTAATGAAAAGCTAGGGTGTCTCTGGTCTTCACTGAAAAGGTTGCAATTGATGGAAAAAAATATCTCCCAAGTGGCAATGATGGGCACCTGAATCTTTTTCAAGTGAAGAAATAATGACCTGAGAACAGCAGAAAAATGCATCATGAAAAAGAATTCAATCTTAGCCACTGGGCATGTTGTGGAGCATCCAAAAAATACAGTCATGGCTAGAATTTTGTGCTACAATAATCAGAGGGGGCAACATGAAAAAAACATGAGCTCTTTTGAAAAATCTTGCTACAGCTCTTTAATGTAATTGTAGTTGCAAAGAAAGATTTGGGGAAAAACAGTGTGTAAGACAAAAAATTATGCTACTAGACCAATTCTGCCTTATGACCAATATTTGGTATGTCAAATGGTGTGTTAGCAGATCTCCACAACCACAAGAGCCACGTCTTTTACTTTTAAACCATTTCAATCCAAGGAATGATTTTTCACAAATACATACTTGTGGAGAACTTACGATTAGACCATCAACAGCTCCACCTTCATCCTTTCATCACTAAAGCTTTTTCAAGCTACAGTCCAAGTTCAAGTAGGACCACCCAATGCTTCACGTTATTCCTGCAGATGCTCAGATCCAGACATCATCTCTTGTGAGCCCATGATGGTATTGGTATACAAACGCCATTGGGATTTCCAAATACATGCATCAGACCATCTGACTAGGTTGGGATGTATACATGGTTCTGAAAAATCTCATGAGATTATCTAAATTATTGCAATAACCCGACCTATTCCATATGTACAAATTCTATGAGTAAGAAGGAAGAAGCACTTCGCATCCTGAAAGCCACCAAAAATAGGGACATCACATTTACTGAACCATATGCTCCAAACAGATGGATAAACCCTTCTTTAAAGCACATCCAGGGCAGAAGTTCCTGCCAAAATGTACCAATTACATTGAAGTCCCCATCTTCCACACAGTGGGTGCAGGACTATGTGCATGAAGTCAAGGGGAGAACAACAGCCCTGAACCTACACACGGGCTTGGCATGCCAAGGGATCACTAGAAACTTGGAAAATTTGTACATACAAGAAGACAAGACAGCAAATGCAGACTATATATTGTGGAGGATTCTAGATGCACACTTATTAATTAGGTCTTTTGTGTGGAAAGATCTGACCTGAAACATCCAATTTCTCTTGTTCAATCTCAAAGTTAAAGAATGCACTGTGTTATTACTCTTGCAAAAAGGCAGGGAATTTTATGGGCTGATATGCTGGAGACAGAAACTGGCTGGGACTGACTACTCTGGTATGTGAACTCCGTTTCTTTCTGGGGCTTTGAAGCACAAGCATAACTCAACAATGTATTTTTTTTTTTTACTAGAATTATCCTCTGGTAAGTTAGATATAGAAAGCAGAATGTGTTTTAATTACTTTTTCCCCTCTTAATTAAGAAACTGTTAACAAGCCCAGCTGTATATTTCAATTTAAATGCTGTTACACAGGAAAAAATGTTTTTCTTAATATTCCTATTTAATTGTGTAAATATGTGATGATGCGTACAGAACGATTAACAGTTGAATACGTTGTTAGAAATATCAGATTACTTTGTAACTTTACAGCCTTGCAATATACATTTTTACAAAGCAGTAATTCCTCAGTAAGGGTTGAGCATCAGCTCAGTTACACTCAAGCGTAGGGAACAGAAATGCCTTGATCCTGGCAAGTTTTAGGTGAGCTTTATTTATTCTAGAAATACTAGAATTTCCCTTTTTTGTGTGTAAAATAGATGCACACACAGCTCTCACTCTCAAGTGTCTTTCCCCCAAAAGAGGTAGAATCAGGAGGAGTTAGCCAAACCCTCAGCTGGTTCAAATCAGGACTCCACTGATTTAATTAGGCAATCCTGAAAGTCTTGCTTAGAAGACCACTGCATCAGGCCCTCCTCTCCTCTTTTCTCTCCATATTCCTGTGAGCCAGCTCTCTTCCCTACCCACCTTCCTTCACATTAGCTCGTGGCCTCTCTCTCCTCCTCTGACTTTCCTACACCCAGATTTTTCTACTTGATATTTTGTGGATCTGTCCTGAGGCTCCTCCTCTCTCTTGTATCAGTCAAAAGTTATTTGTCCCTGTTTTCACAGCCCTTCATAGCTTACTGTGACTTCAGCCATCAAATCTCAGAGCCTTCACTCTGTGTGCCACCACTCAATAATCACGCAAATGTCTTTCCACATTTCCTTACTTGTTGCCTTTTACCAACCAATTCTGCAGCAGAACCTTTTCCTACTTCTCCTTACTCTTTGGTTCCACGTATTTTTCTTAACAACTGAACACAATTCAGAGAATATAATCCTCATATCCTGATGAACACAAATGCTGAAGAGGAACGTAGTAAAATCAGGCTGTCACTGTAGCTATTGGTTTTGCAACCTTGCTTTCTGAGCTAAACAAATTACACACATGCCTTGAAACCAAGCAAAAACTTATTCAAAATTTTGCAAGACAAAAGTTGTTTGGAAGAAAAAGGACTTACCAAACATAATCGGTTCTTCCTAGTAAGCACTTTGCAGATACACTGCAAGGCCGTAAATTATTCAATTTCTGACTATTTCATAAAAATATCTACTTATATAAGCTAACATACATAGTAATTAACATACAATAGATGTCTATGAAAGCAAATTGCAAACAAGAACTGGAGAAAAAAGGAGAAAAATTTTATTTTGAAAACACCAAAATTGAGAAAGTATTTTAAAGTGATAAGGAAGGTGAGGAAACTTTCAATAGACACCTCAGTGATGCCTCACTGAAAATCTTCTGAGAAAGTGGGGAAGTGTGGAATGGGAGAAGTGCACTGAAAATCAGTAGTACTTTTCTACCAGCTACTTCTACACCTTGTGTTTATATCCACGAGTTCTTCACAGTCTAAGAACAGAGAGGAGAGCAGGCTAAGCATATGCAGGAACACTGAAACAAAACTAAGTTCATTTGAGGTCTAGATCTTCATGGAGTGTTTATCAGCACTGAAAGTACTAATGCACAATGCCACCCCCATATCAAGAGCAAAGAGTTGACTTCACAGTTGACGTTGTTCAGATCTTTAATTTCAGTCTTCATTATTAAGCCCTGATCTCTTTGGGGACTGAAAAACAGTTATGAGCAGGCATAGCCTTATCATACCCCTGGAGGAGTTTTTTATTTGGGTTTAATGCTGCTTTCCTCCTTGGCAAGGATGGTATGAGAAAACCAGCCAAGTGTATTCCATCTATGGATGGTGTGGCTTCAGCTAAACCAGGCTCGGAGGCTGTATTTTCTCTTCCCCCTCACATGCCCTTTTTATTCTAATTATTTTCCTCTCCTTCCAGTTTATGACAGCATGTTCTCACCAGGTCCATCTACTGAGACCTTGATGAGAGCCTGAGCAACATCACAGGTATTTTTGCAAACAGGTAATTATCTAGGCTTGTCCACATATAAAAGTGCAATATTCCCCCTCCTCCCCCCAACATAATTTTATTACTCAATTTTTGCATGGCTTTTAGAATACAGAAGAAAGAACATCCATTAGAAGAAAATTAAAGTTGCCTTTTCACCCAGCACTTTTGAGTGAGTATTGATTTTCCTGGAATTTGCTGATGAACAAATCATGTATCCTGAATTCCACTTTAAAATCCTATTAAATATCTTGTAGGCAGCAAATGATGGGTTGTAAGAGCAAATGTCACATTAATAAAATGTTACAAGTAGTGGCAACCCGATATTTATTGTCCCGCAGGTTTACAAGTCCCTTTTTGGCCTTGAGGTGTCTGATCCTGTGTGTGGCTTAATGGGATAATCAACTAATTAATATACTTGCATATTTTCTCTTTCTTTGCTGGTTCTTAGAGTGGCTTGGCTTATAAAGACACAGCCTTTTTTGGAGGATTTTGTGTGGATTAAGAAAGAACTTGGAGTTTTGGTGGTATTTATAGCCTGATTTTGAATTGTAATGTCAGCAATCAGTTTACAGATGTTTTGCTTTGTGAAAGAACTGTACCGATTTACAACTTTTCCACAGGCAAGTATAAAATGCATTAATTACTCATTGCTTGTTATTATTTTCATATCATCAACAGGATATTTTCTTACCATTGATGGTGGAGTTGCAGCGTTGGGTTAATGGTTAAACTTTATGAATTTAATGGTCTTTCCCAGCCTAAGTGATTCACTGATCATGTTTTAAATGAAGTAACAGTCTGGTCAGAATAAATGGAAAACCAAGCTGATAAATCTGCTTAAAATTCAACCAAACCCAGACAAATTACAAACAAGTTTGAGTGACTATAGCCAGAGAGACTCCATCCTGGAGTGCTGTAACGGGAAGCTCTTAAAAATCTGGGCTTGTTTGCTGGTTTATGCAAAAGTGCCGAGCCAGGCACGGCCAGCTCCTCGTGGGCAGAAAATGCCTGGCGACTGTGAAGACTCTGCTGTGCCTTTCAGGGGTCAGGGACTCAGTGATGACTTTTCTTCAGGCCAGGGCTGATGTCTGTTGGGCAGCAGCTGTGGAGCTGTGACTGCAGCTCATCCCATGGGCAATTTATCTCCATGGCAATGCCAGTGAGAGACCCATGAAAAGTTATGACCTATGAAAAGTTACGGCCTATGAAAAGTTACATGGCTTAAGAACAGCAGAGCTTAATGCACAAGGCAAATGTTCTTTCCGCACATAACTGAGAATTTCAGCCTCTAGCACTTCTTGGTAGCTCTGGGTTTCTTTAAACACACTAAATAAATTCCTGAAGATGCCAGCAGACAGCTAGAAACACTCAGGAAAACCCTACCATCTATCTCGGTGTTGCCTTATACCAATAAAAGCCTGGTCTTTAACTGAAACAAAAATAATTTCACTTAATCTCAGAACAAACCAGAAACAAACGGTTTGGTCTTTGGAAAACTCTTGGAATTATACATTTAAAAGGAAAATATTTAAATATATTTTCTTCATACTAATTATTTCTGTTTGCAAGTCAAGACATAATGCATCAATGATAAAATGCCACGATAAGGAAAAAATTTGTAGAATTTCCAGTCTGAACTGGAAACAGGAAAAAACAAAACAAACAAGCAAACAAAAAAACCCCAACCCAAATAAAAAATCAGCTCAAAATCTTTTCTCTTAAGACTTTCATGACACTCTTGGGTTTGAAAACCCAAGAGATTTGGATGAGTCTGAGAGGCTCCACGTGGGGCAATTTTTTGTCAATTCTCTGAATCTTTATCTGCTGCATTTTTATTGAGAAGACTAAGATGACATTGCTCTCTAGAACAGATTATCAAATTTGTCTGACTTGTGCTGTAACCAGATGGCCCCTGCTTATGTTTAAATGCAAATCTAAATACCCCTAAGAATACTTTCTATTTTATAGATTTAAATATGATCCTCTTTTGAACAGTATGTACATGCGTTGTCTGTGTTTGTATATATATATGCACAAACCATACAAAATAGAGCAACAACAAATAAAAATTCTTTTTATTTATATAATTAGGTGATTAAGTTGAATTTGTGGGTTTTTTTTCCCACTCAAGTTCTATTGTTGTCCTGAGAGGTATGAAAGGTCCTGAAATGTTTTAGCCTCAACAACATTCTGTACTGATAACTGTAGCTGTTTTTCAGGGACATATTTGATACCAAACTATTAGGATAATTATTTGTTTGCAGTCAGGACTAAAATAAAGGCCAAATGAAATCCTAAATCATTTTTCATATCAGAATATTTTCCTGAATCTGGGCTGAAGTGCAATTACAATGTATTTTAGTGTACAGCAACTACAGGATTTCTGAACAGCTTTTGTAGCTCAATATTCACATTCCAATAAAACTGAAGTGCTAACTGGCTACAGACAGTATTTTCTAGTACAAAGTGCTGTCCCAAAGCTTGTTTTTTATTCTGACACTCAAAATTATTAAAGTAAAGCACTATAAAGTTCATCCTCAAATGCAGTAAAAGGTATTTCTTATATAGTTATGGCTGCATCACAAATTAATTAAGCTATGTACAAACTATACCTGGACATTCTTTTACCTTACTGACTCCTTAGAAGGTAAGTATATACAATAAGGCTAAAACCCCCTATCTGGTTTCCAAAAGACAGGTTTTTATTAATTAGAGTTTCATAGATATGAACTTCTAGATAAAAAATGGAATCTTGCTTTACTTCACATTAATCAGCACAACACAAAATGTTTTAAAAGTAGCAATAGCACAATCCTCACTCTTTTAATAGAAAAAAATAGCTTTCATTTCTGCCTGTGTGTATATATGAATAAATACATATTCACATGCTTATTACTGGAATACTTCTACTGAACCACAGAGTTAGTTCTCTTTATCAGGTAAGAAGAAGAATATTAAGAGTAGTTGGTTGGAAGAAAAAAGAAATGCAATACAAAATGGAGGAAATACTGCATCCCCTAAATGAGGTCAGGCCATTTCAAGTTTGTTGGATTTTGCAAGGATTTGATGTACAATATATACGCATCAAGATGCTTTTCCACTTTAAAACATGCAGATCCGCATATAATTTGAAGGCCCAAAGGCCAGAAGTCCAAGAACCCCCTTCAAGTCAGTGGCAATTCAGAGAATTTTTGTGAGAGAGCTAAAATTACTGGTATGAATCCACTGGAATAAAAAATCTGCCCTATTGTGTGTTACTCATGTGTGTTACTCGGTTACTAAGACAGCCTTAAATAGAAACATGTGGATTATATAATAACATATAATTGTTTAGTTTTCATAATGTACCCTCACCTAAGTAGATAATTGGCAACGAGGACTAAACATGAGAACTTTTGACCTGAAATTACTCTTTTTTTTTTTTTCTGAATTCAACAGGAACATGCTCTCTGTTCTCTCAACACTTAAAACAATTTACAAAGGTCATGATTTTTTTATTCAACGGATGTGCTAGAGAAGATTGAATGGTTCTTGGAAACTGAGGGGAGATATCCAACATAGTGGTATCTATCTTTTAAAGGAAAAATTACAACACAGATGCTGGCATTGACAACACTAAAATCAATATTCTGGAAGTATCACAGTATCACCTGTCAGTGAAAAAGAACCAAGAGAATGTCAAGGAAATGCCATTTATGCTTCGTTTTTCTCATACACATGTGTAAAGATAAATTTTCACATCTGCATTCACATCAGTTCTTGAAGAGAACATAAAAGGAAGAGATCACATAATACAATAGGATGTGCCCTATAATTGCTTCTCATCTTTATCCATTTGTGGAGAGCTGTCCCTTCACAAGAGTCAGCACAGATGTGACAGGGTAAAATCTTGGCCTGCTGAAGTCAGTAAAAGTTTTGCTACTGATGTCACTGGGCTGGAATTTCTTCTATTATCTTTAGACACCTGGACAGCTGCCTGAACATCTGCTGAGGTTGTCTCTAAAATGTCAAAGTGCAGTTTCTTACAAATACTGTGATCTGCTGGTGAGGACAACTTCATACCATTAAAAAGTACTTACAAATTAGGGTTCATTACAAGTTGCTGTGCCTAACTTGTTTGGTACATTTATTATGGAGCCCTCTCACTTGAGAAAACATAATCAAATACTTTCTTGCTTCCCAGAACCACATTTTTCCTGACCCCCATCAAAACATGGTGTAGTAAACCATTTTTCCAAGGGTACCCAGGAAGTATGTGGCAAAGCCAAAAATTCAGTCCTGTGAAATTATTTGAACATATTCCTCTTTTTTTTTCTTTTATTTTTTTTAAAGTACTAATCAAGAACAAGAACATGAGGGAAAAAATGAGGAAGGTTTATACTGGTGAACTAACATTTTTCAAGACCAACATTTCCTAGAACCACAATGAATTAACGTGCAAGGCAAACACTGTACATGCACAAACATAAGCCAGGTCATTTCCCTATTTATCATCATATATGCATACATCAAAATATCTGTATCTCTGCTTATAAAGGCACAAGGAACAAGTAAGGGTCTGTCTATGAATGGCAATGTTTATGTGACCATTTATAGAACAGTGACAAGAAGAATACAAAATCCTTATTAAAACAGAAAAGAATTTAGAGAGATCTCACTACAGCTGCTAAGTATTAACAACTATTTTCACATTTCATTTTTGTCACTCACTTTTTGTATTTAATGTAGTCTTCCTAACTAAGCTTTCCAATTATACAGATTTCAATTTAAGTTTGCTATTATGTGGAAAAAACAAATGCATTTTCTAAAAATGGCTATTTTTATAAAAGCAGGTCATTGGCAGGAACCCAGCCTCACCAGGCTCACTGATGTTAGATTAATGGTACAGTCTAAGTTCATTAGTCCAAAGCACCACTGCCTGATATATAGATGGCATTAAACACTGGGTTACATGTTCTTGCTGTGTTGATGTTTGGGGAGAATTAACAGTACCTGCCTGTCTCAAGGGTACTTGCCCTGAAAAAGTGTTTTAATTCTTTTAATATTTCACTTAATCTCCAACAACTTACATTCAGCTAATATGAGGAATTTGACAGAATATTTTCAGAAATACAGCAAGAAACATCCAGCCCTGCTACAAGACTGTTCAATGCTTCAGCAGGACACAAAGCCCCTCCACAGCCCTGAAATATCCTTTTCCCTAGACTGTGCAATGCACTTGCTTGAGTAAGCACAAGACACCACAACTCTAACAAAATATATAATAGTGTTTAAAACCCTGACTTTAAGGTTAACCAAGTACATTCAAGGCCTCAAGAAAGATCTTGACTGAGAGTGGGGGAAAAAATTCTGGGAAGGCTGAGGAACATAAAATTAAAATCTTTTGTAGATGGTCATACTGTCAGTATGTTGGAATCAGATCTGAAAATAGGCATATCCAGGTGACTTCTGTGCTCTCAGCATTAAACCATGGCTCCCAGTATGAAAAGCAAGATGCTAGTATTAATTTCATCTAATATTGTACCTGTGCATTGAATTTTTTACTTCAACTTATTTGGACTCATTTGTTACCTAAATATGAACAGTAGTTAAAATCTCCCACACATGAAAACTGATGTTTACTGAAAAAAATTGATGTTTATATGAGAATGAGTCCCTCCAGAAGTCAGAAACAGAAAATATTCTAATTTAGCTAAAACAATCTTGCAGTGACAATTTCATGCTGCTCTGAGTGTATGGACACTTCCACTGAGTGCAGTGGGCAATAGCTCACAGGAGGTAAAACACCCTTGACAGATTTGCAGGGATCAGGCCAGAGGCTTTTTACTTCTCATCAACTAGAAACAGATCACCAAAGGACTGTTTCAGGAAAAAAGATATTAAACAGAGGACTTACACACTAATTTTGAAGAATTTGATGTTAACCAAAAGACTGTGGTGTGGGCTGAAGCACAAACTTTCAGCCCGATAATATTTATAGAGTGAAGTTAATACTTACAAAAACAGTGATAAAATACAAAACACACAAAGCCCATGCAAGGAGACCCTCCAGATAAAGAGGCAGCCCAAGATGACCTGTTGTTACTTAAGGTACTTTTCAAATTTAGTATTTCTCCAGCATACTTCCTACCCCAAGTACTGAGGTCTTGTAATGTCCAAAGCACTTCAAGACAAAATTTTAATCTTCTTGGGAAATGCTGGTGTGAGAAACAATGGCACAATGCAAGCATTAATATAGAGAAGTGAAACAGCCCTGACCATTCTAAATTCAGATCAAACCTTTGTTGCAAGCTCACTTTTACACTTTTACTGTAATGCAGTAATTTGCTGTTGCAACGCCATGCTGTTTGTTTACCAGATTTACAGAAGGCTGATGTACTAAAAAGACACAAATAAAATCCCACTATGCTTGCAGTGAGTAATTAACCATACTTTCAGCTTTGGCTTCAGAATATAGCTGCCACTGGTAGGAAGGCAGAATTCCAGCAAGAGAAAGTAAGACCTTACTTTTGTCCCATTTAATTTGCCAAGCAATTCCGTTTCTTGTGAATTTAGTAACATATTACAGCCTTCAGTGAACAGTAATCATTGGAAGTATTAGGAAACAGAAGCTAAGGATTAACCTTGCATTAAAACTACTGTTGACCTTATAAGAGTGATTATTTATTAGTCTGTGAAAATCATGACATAACCTCACAGCTCATATAACTATTCAGGTGTATTATAAAAATAAATAAATACCATCCTTCTCTCACCACCAACAGCACTACACTTGAAATCACTTGCACTTGAAGTTTTAATACTGATGTTTAACAGATCAACACAAATACAGCATTCAGATTATTGTTAATATTAAAAGTTTTATCAATAACTTTAATAATTGCTGCATGGATAAAAAAATGCTCACAAAAAAAAAAAAAAAAAAAAAAAAAAAAAAAAAAAAGACTCAAGCCTATTTTGTATTTAAGCTGAGTAAAGAATTTTGTTTAGAATACACAGAGTTAAAAAGCAACTACTTGGTCATACTCAGTTGTTTGTGCAGCACCAAATTTAAATCCAGGAGAGATTATGAGAAAATTTGCTGCAGGCTGTCAGACCTCATTAAGTTAATGGAACTGGTAAATTGGCACATTTCCAGCACATTGTAGAAAGAAAAGCGCTTTCAGCTCAAGAGTGAAGGAGATCTAGTTTCGGTTTGGCAGCTAAAGGAGATTATTAGCTATAAATAATGGCTGCACTGAGATGACTTATATGGGATTGCTTGACCAAAATGAAGTTGAAGAGACAAAAAACATTAACATTTTGAAACGAATGATACAGTCTCTTTGTTGGAATCCAGAACAGCTTTGTAGACATTTTCCTTTTAAAGACTTACTATTTACAAAATCATCTAAAAGTCTTCGTAACAAGCTTAGCTACCACTGAACTCATTAACGGAGAGAAAATTCTTTTTGTTGAGCCTTTGAATCTCTTAAAAAGATGCTATGAACCAGTGCTTTAGTCTGAGGTGGTAATGTGCTGTGATGCACTAATGTATTAGTATAAAAGTATTATATTATTTTGGTCTGAATTACTGTGGCATGTTTTCAGAGCCAGCACAGCAGAAGGATATCAGTACCCACACAGAGCATGGAGTACAAATCAGCAGACCTGGGAGATGCTGGTTTCCTAAGCCAGCAGAAAAGACAAAATGCAGAAGAATGTGTGCGTGAGAGAGAGAGAGAGAGAGGGAGAAATTTCTCTTGGGACAATGAGATCTGCATTTTCTTACATTTATGTTTATTACATATTTCTTACCTCAAGTTTTGAAATGGTAAGCCATCCTAAATGGTGCACTACAGAAGATCAAATTTTATACCAATAAACCCAATTTCTGAGGTTTACTTAGATACTGAGATCTGTGAAGCTTGAGATTTCAAATATCCCTAAGGCCAGGAGCTGGTTCTACCAATTCACTTGTCTGATTTGAAGTCGACTGGGTATTTTTCCATTTTTCTGTGGCGAATTTTTTGGAAACAGGTGCTGATTCACTGCACTTCTTAAAAAAAAGGCACAGAGCCCGATTCCTTCTGCATAAAATGAGAACAAGAACTCTACTGTTTACTTAATTCATTCTTTCTTTGTCCTCTTATTGTATTTCTGGAACACATTTTAAAGGAAAACAAGGCTGGTTTCTGTGTGTGTTTTGGCCTCAGCTTTTTTGACAAGCGGTCGGTGCAGGGGTGCATGTGCGCCCGTGGGCGAGTTTGGTAAGAACACCTGTCACCTTGCAAACTGGATTAGCATCACGTAGATCCTTGTCAGCACTGCACTGGAGGGACATTCACTGCTGAGCAACTCAGTCCAAATTGAATCCAACCACCTTTGCTCATGATACAGCCAATTTCCCCAGGCACAGTGGGTACAGAGGCACTTCAATATCTGCATGCGTCTGCTTTTACTTTAGATTTACTGCTGAGTGACTACTGAATTCTGCCAAAGAAAGAAAACATCAGGTTCCCTCCCTATGAATGAAAGCTTTATTATGCTCTAAAAAATTCTGCATAGGAAAGGCTGCCTCTAACAACCAGCTGAGCTAAATGTGAAAAAGCAACCAAAAAAACCCCAAAAAACAACTACAACAAAAAACCAAAAAAAAAAAAAACAAACCCCAAAAAAACCCCCAAAAAACAAAACAAACAAACAAAAAAACCCCCACCAAAAAATAAAAAACCCACCCCAAAAAACATTTATGTAGTAACACACAGTGCTTACACCAGGGATCTCAAGGAAAAATATATCAGAATGTAGGAACACCAGTCATGTGCTGATGCTGCAGGGCCACTTTGAAGAGTTAGGCATACTAAAACAACCTTTACTCACTGCATCCCTCACATAGCAGGTAGAAATTCAACATCTAACACTTATACTCTGCTTCACTCCAAAATACGCAAACTGAAAACGCTTCTTTTCTTTTTAATACTCCTCAAGAGTAGCTTACCTCCTTTAGACGATAAAATTCAGCATGTGAATGTTTCTGCAGGAATACTCACTAGGAAAATTTATGTTACTAAGCTACTCTGTAATAGAATACCAGCATTCCTGCACGAAGTCCTCTCCATCCTTTATGAAAGGATAAATGAAAATCAGAGCTAAATAGTTTATCCAAGTGTTCTGTTTGAATAAAAAACTAAATTGACTGTTCCTTTTCTAAGCACCTGTCTTTTCTAAACACAGAGGCCAAAGAGAAGGCATATGGAAATAACAGCTACCATCACGAAGACCAAAATTCACCTATGCAAATACACTACTGTACAAAAAATCTACCTTGGAACAGTTTTAACTCTTTTTCTCCCCACACACAAAGAAGTGAAGAATGACTGACCACAGTTTCAATTAAATGTTAAATGTCAATATAATACTTAAACAACTAAGTAACAAAACTGCAATTACAAACAAGCAGTTTCTCCTACTCTCTCTTTTAATAATGGAGAAAAAACATTTTTTTTTTCACTTTCAACTGTCAAAGTATGTAGGTAGACTTGATTTTTTTCCATTACGAGGTTATATGCGTTATGTACTACAGATTTATAACTAAATATCTCATCAATATACCCAAGCAGTGCAGACAGGATCCTGGTCAGCAAATCCACCCCATGAGACTTGAAGCGCTAAGTACCTTCTGATATTTTTCTCTAGACACATAAGGTAGATGAAATAAAACATAAATGAGAGGGCTCGCCAAACCTAGAACATTACAGATTTTGCAGTCTAATTGATCATATATTTTAACTAAACTCTTTTGAACCCTTACAGCTTGAACATCAAATATAGGCAAATTGTCTAACTAGCTGAATGTTACAAACCTTGTCAGGAGTAAGGACCACTCATATTTCTCAAGATAAAGTTACATCACTGTTTTATATGGATACTACAAGCCAGAAAATGTAAACTGACGCCTGAAGGCAGAAGTCTTCTAAAGAAGGTAAAGAGTAAAAACAGGATAAGAGAGGAAGGAGTAGAGAAAGACAATTCTTCACTATGAGGGTGGTGAGGCACTGGCCTGTGTTGCCCAGAGAAGCTGTGGATGCCCCATTCTTGGAAGTGCTCAAGGCCAGGTTGGATGGAGCTCTGAGCAACCTGGTTGAGTGGAAGGTGTCCCTGTCCACGGCAGGGGGGTTGGACTAGGTGACCTTGAAAGGGCCCTTCCAACCCAAACTATTTTATGATTCAATGGCAACTGATTGCTACTTGAGCCAAGGCAAAACAATGATTCTATGATTCTAAGGTATCTGAGCACATGAGTAGACTTATGAGATAGAGGCTTGGTTATATAGTTCATTTCTTGGAGGAAATAAGTTTAAAAATCCTGAATAGAGTGTCCTAATTCGAGTGCAAGATATTCCAGAAATAACAACATTCAAAGAAGGAATATTGCTGCTTCAATAGTTGCTGGTTTTTTTGTATAGCTGAAAGTGACAGTATACTGAATTTCATGGATCAAACTCTAACCTTACATACACCAGCAGTACACACTGCATTGTATCCCGTGCCTTCCTACTTGGACACATTAACAGGGCGTGTTCTGACCCCTTGTCTACTGTAATTACATTGATTTCTACAGAGGTTTCACCCATTTCCAGCTGTTAACCATGAACTTTTTTGCTCTTAATGTACACCAAAATAAACAGAAGCCAAAGTTACTTGCTTGCTGTCAGTCTTTTGGGTGCATATCAAGACTGACACCCCAAAGACATCATCAATAAAGTCTTCATCTTTGTTCATTATGGCCATGACAAAGAAACAAATAAGATTCTACGGTAAAATTAGTTTAAAAAGAGGTCTTGTTCAGTCATAAATTGCTAATCAATTCTTTTCTATCTGACCCTGAGTATAAATGATATATTGCTTCAAACACACCTGGTTGTATGTCTGCAATATTCTCTGCATCCCAGAACTGCATATGCAGGCATTAGTTCTCAACCAGTGCCAAATAATTTTTTTAAAGATAAGTGACTATAAGATGACATATTTATGCTTTTCTAATTTCAGTTTAATTTCAAGTATCTCTAAGTACATATTCCTAAACATTCATTCTTAATGGAAAGTTCCTAATTTTTACTTTCTGTAAAAGCTCCCCTCCATCTCTCCCAAATTCTGCAAGGCAGTATATGCATCACTTTGAAAACACCTGTGTTTGTCTATAATTGATTGTTTTATAAGTATTCTTTTTCTGTAAATAGTTAAAATCTTTTACTCTTAGACAATTATATGTATGTATTTTTTTACATATTTTTTTCACTCTGTACTATTTAACTATCTCCTTCACAGAACTCATTCCTGCACACAACTTAATTTTTGCCACTGAAATTAATTTTTTAACTATTCAGGATTAAAGAGAGGTCAATAAACCAATTACTTTGGGCAACGGTGCAAAATCAGTACTAGTAAAGTAATTAATACCCTTTTCATTGTTTCCACATCATGGAGTGTTAATAAATTGGGCTTTTGTCATTATCCAGTAATTTCCTTACAACAAATTTCTTCATTCCAATCCATCTTATTTTATGGCTCCCTGTTAATACTTTAAAATACCAGACTAATTAGGTTTGCATTTACACTGTTAAGTCACAAGCTCCATTTTCATCTCTGTTCAGACTCTCTATTTTCTGATATTCCTAATGAGGCAATACTTTTATTTAAAGGGTGTGATCCTTTCAAGAATTTCTAGTGGCTTATTAGTTATGTGAAGAGGATCTTTCAGGAGTTCCCACGTATATTGCTTAAGCACAGCACAGCAGCACACACATTACCCATGAACACTAGCACACCATTAAATCCAGGACGTCCTCTAACCTGGAGCTCATCTTTTTACAGGATCAGCCTGTCTGCAACTGCAGCACTTTAATTACTCCCTTCCCTCATATGATATTTTGATTAATTCCATGCATTCGTAATGTGCTGGACTGTGGCACAAGTTAAACATCTTCCTTACCCCCAGGAGAGGTGAAGAGAAAAAGCAAGACTGAGCAATGTCATCACTGAGAATGACTGCAGGACAGAAAAGAGAGCTCTCCCTCTATTTCAGCTGCTGCATCTTCCAAGGATACCATCAGGAAATACACAACTCAATAAGGAAGCCACGTCATAGGCAGCAATTCACGCGAGTATTTCATAGTCACCCACATGAAAAAGGTGCCTTCTCCGTAAAACACACCTTAACCTCTTTCCTGTCAGGAACAGGAAAATGAGAAAAGACAGTAATTTTTCTGAAATGTGAACTGATGTGAAAAGGATCCTCTGAAAAGGACTGAAAGAAGTTAATAACTTGAGCATCTTCCTTTAAAAAGGAAATTGCAACAGTAGGAGGAGCCCTCTTGCTGAAAACAACTGCATAAACCAAAAATCTTTTAAGGACATTTTCTTCCTGGGGGGAGTAAAAAACCCAAAAATTCAAAATTCTCTCACCTAGCTGCTACTCCTGAGGTTTACAGAGAGAAAACCAAAGTCACATGATGCTGGTCCTGGCTGGTGTAGAGTTAATTTTCTTCATAGTACATGGGCTGTGTTTCAGATTTGTGCTGGAAACAGTGCTGGTAATAGAGGGATGTTTTAATTGTTGCTGAGCAGGGCTTGCAGAGAGCCAAGGCCTTTTCTGCCTTTTCTGCCTCTCGACCCCATCACGGGGAAGGCTGGGAGAGCACAGGAAGTTGGGAGGGACACAGTCAGGACAGCTGACCCCAGCTGCCCAGAGGGACATTCCTCACCATGTGGCTTCAGGCTCAGTTATAAAGCTGGGCAAGAAGGTGGAAGGGGGAGTGATATTTGGAGTGATGGTGTTTGCCTTCCCCAGTCACTGTTACATGTGACGGAGCCTGGCTGAATACCTGCCTGCCCTTGGGAAGGGGGGAATCAATTCCTTGCTTTGCTTCCACCTGTGGCTTTTGCTTTACCAAATAAACTGTCTACCTCAACCAACAAGCATTCCCACTTTTACCCTTCTGATTCTCTCCCCCATCCCACCATGGAGGGCATGAGGGAGCAGCTGTGTGAGGTTGGCTATGCCCTGGAGGAATGAGAAACCTCATCTCCAGCAGGTCAGTAACCCAGCTGGAGAATGACAGCTTTCTCGAGTCCCTGAAGGAAACGTGATCTCTGCAATCCAGGCCTTATGTGAGGAAAAATACTCTGCATGGCAGCATCATGAGTGGAATCAATGGTCAGTATCACTGTACCTCAAATAATTCTCATGTCTTGGAAATATGTTTGGCATTAGTCCTCCCTCCTCAGATGCTGAGGTCCTACACATTGACATAAATGCTGTGGTGAGTTAATATACAGGTAACACTGAGATCTGAGCACGTACTTCAAGCCATTCTGAAGCCAACAAGGTACATGCCTATACCTTAAATGTGCTTTTCTGGTCCTCTCTGATTTCTGAATTGCTTGCGGTGAAGAGAAGGAAGGGGATAAGAGCCAAGCATGCCAAACACAGCCTACATCACCACCTCTGCTTCACTCAGAGGTGAATGAAGTCATTAACTTGAAAATCTGGACTTGGAAGAAGTTTGAAACCACTTACAAACTCCAAAATTCCACCTGGGAGATAATTTGCCAAGGTGCTAAGTGGAGACAGAGCCAAAGTTCCTGGTTCAGCCAACCCAGCTGTATGGCAGAAACCTCCTGCCAAGAACGTGAAGGTACAGAATTACAAAGTCAGATATAAGACTGAGCAATTTTTACAATCGTACACCCAATTTAAATCCCTACACTGATGTTTGCGAAAGGCCTTGAAGATGAAAAGCACTATGCACAATAAGCCCTGAGTAAAATTATTAAAACCAACACTTCGTGAAAAGAGATTAATTATGTTATTACTGTTTGCACATGTGAATTTTCCATAAAAACAGAAATCTGGGCCCCGGTTCAACCAAGCATTTTAACATGTGTCTGACTTATAAGCACATGAGTAGTCCCATTTCAGTTAATGAGACCATTCCTGCTTAAAAGTTAGGCATGTGCTCCACTGTGGCCATGGGATTAGAGACACAGACACAGAGACATGTGATCTTCACTTTAGATACTGACATGTTTTCTTATCTCAGAATCATGTAAAAGGTGAAAGTTTCTGCCCATAACTGTGACCTACACACGTGTCACATAGATGAGCTAGCATGTCCTGATACTGTCCCACAGGTAGGCATCTACAGATCTCTCCAAAGGTGCTTGGTGTTAAGGACATGACTACTTCATGAAACCTTGTCCAGACCATGGCTTTGAAATTCTACCATTGACTCCTACCACTTGCTGAGTACCCAAAGCCAAATTTCCCTCTTCCTTTTCCCAACTTTGTATAGCACAAACAAAACTGCATGGAGATGAATCCAGTTCTACAACTGCCCTTAAAGCTTTTACCACTCCACTGAGTTTAAAAGGTACAGAGCTGCCTTTGAGGAAGAGGGTTAAATGCCAGTAAAATTCAGAGGAAAAATGAAAACAGTAGTGAAAAACTATTCGCAAGTTTTTCAAATAAAAGATGTCAGCATAGCCACTTCTGAATAAATACTGCTCTTTAAGGACACTGAAGGGAAAAAAACATTCTCTAGACAATATATTTCAGAAATTTCCATGGCAATACTGTTCTTGTAGTTACTTTACAGTATATACTTTTAACTGACTGGAGAGCACAGCTATCTCCCCTTGCCTCACTTTTTAAGATGGAGGATGAAACATAATAGCAACCAGAAGTTTCTGCCCTACATTATAGCTCATATTTGTGAATATTTATTAATTTTATGCTCTTCATTCTTTAAAGGATTCCTTAGGCTCCTCTTGAACTGCTGTTTTTAAAAGTTAATTCCAGGTGGAAAACAAACCACTAAGCAAAAAGAGCTCAAGACTTCACTTTCTTTTTAAACTCTGAACAATGAACAATAACTGCCCTTTCCTGTGGTCACAATTGTTGCAAAGAGACCAGAAGGAGGTTCTTCTAATTGATTTCTATGCAATTTCAATCTTGAGAAAGAGACCCTACACCTGAATTTTCCTTCCTGGAATGGCTAAGGGATTATGTACTAAGACATGGACTCATGAAAATAGAGTCAAAGGAAATTTCTCAGAAAAATAAACCCCTCTCTTACCTGTTTTAGTGATATTTTGTGATACACAAAACCTGCCAGACACCTATTAGTCCATCTAGTGAAGTACATACTCTGCTCCCAGGGATTCAATACTTTCTACATTTTCAGATCAGTGTAGCAGGATTTTTTTCTGTGTAAATAAAACCTATACAGATGTTGATATTTGGAAGTCAAACTCTCTTTACTGCTTAAAGAATATCTGCTTTGCTTTACAAGCACCCATCAAGTGACGCATCTGAGATCACCTAAAAACCTTCAAGTAATAGTAATAGAGGAAAAAAGGCAAATGTGGCAAACAGAGAATATCCTTTTAGGAAAAGAAACTTTGCACCTGGTGCCCTCTTTGTTGTGTTTTTTTTTTTTTTAAAGTAACTTATTTAGAAATGAACACCACTTTGAAAGAAAAAACTGGATAAAGTGAATACTAGAGAGAAAGCAAATCACTTATCTTTTTGGAATAAGAGCACTAGGGCTCTTTAATTATGGATATTTTATATACAATTAATTAAAATGCTGCATAATGTAAAAAAGAGTGAAGCACAGAAACTAGCAGGAAACTTGTGAATGCTTCATTTAACAGCCATGTGAAATACCTTTATTACTTGACATCCTCTTGCATAAAAACCACTGATAAGTTTTTCTTCCACGCTTTATAATATCCACTTGGTAATTTACTCTGTTTTGACATTCTCTTACACACACGTGTAGACACACTCCTTATAGGCAGCGCTGTGAGAACTCTCCATCTGGTCTGCAAACTGTAGAATTTCCTTTCCCATCTATCTCAGAAATATAGTCCCATGACCCACGGGTCACCATCTGCTCAGTTACACTGGCACAATGCCTAGTATGCTTGAGGTAATGCCACCATCCTTTCCTCCAATTGTAAACTCCCAACGAGGCAGACATCTACCAGAGTGTTTGCACACAATGAGGCAGCTCCCAGTGAGATTATAGTTAAGACACCACAGAAATTCTCTTCATCTACAGTAGCCTAGGATGTGGGAATGACCAAAGACACATGCAGTCTCTCTTGATCAAAGGTCATTCTAAGGAACAAAGCAGTCAGGGCTGATGTGTCCAAGATAGCATAATATAACACACACACATAATTGTGTCCAGCATGTGTGGTTCCCCCCCAGTTCCTCTCTTAATGATCTTTGCTTCACTCAGTATTCATTTGCGTACAATCTCCTATTCTCAGGATGCCCTAGAGCAGAACAAATTATACTAAACATAAGTGAAATCAAACAAAGTTTTCATTGAGTACCATTCATAACATTTACAAACAAGTCTCTTGTGTTAAGTTTCTCAGAAATAATTGGCAGGTTCAGTTTTACACCGCTAGATTTTCTTCCTTTTTTTTTTTTAAGGTGTACCTATAATACAGTAAGAAAAAAAAAAAATCTCACGTGACTTTTTTTGGAATAAAGGTAGCAGAGAATGGAGAAGGTTTTTGTCATAAAATCCAGTATATAGGAACAAATATGAAATTTAACTGAATTAGAAACTGTGTGTGAAAAATATATTTTTCACTTTTTTTCAAGTGCTATTAAATATCCCCTTAGGAATGGATGTTCTCTGGCTTATGCAGCAGACATTACAGGTAAAAGTCTTCTTTTACAGTGCTCCAGTAGTATAAGTTCAGGGTAACAGAAAAGTACATTTGAAATTTACCTATATATTGTACTTTCCTTTTGAGTCCCACTACAAGGAAACACTCCATCCATTTTTGTTACACACTTTTCTGTGCCTCACTAGCTAGCAAGTGTTCTGAAACAACAAGTCAAAAGCCCACTGGCAGAACAAAACCAAAACAGGCCTTTTTCTACAAATTGGTGCCATTTGTAGCATGTGCTTCTCCCTAAGTCACCATTTCAGCTTCATTACTCAACTGCCTAACACTTTATTCAGGTAACATTACACTGGAAGAGTAATTTCAGCAACATTATGCTTATTAATCTTCAAGAATGCCAAAGCTAAAAATAAAATCCAAACAGTGTGAGAATCCAGGCAGGGTTACGACAGCATTTCTCAAGGGATCAAAATGTCATTACGTTCACTCCTTAGAGGGAATTTTCTCCTCCAAGCCTCAGTCTTGGAGGAGGAGAGGTCAGACCCCTGGCAGGCTGTGAGTGTGTGTGCTCATGGGCCAGTGTAGGTGTTTTCCTCACTACAGCTACACACACCGATGGGGATGAGGCAAAGCTCCATGGGTTTTTGCCTGAATTCTGCCCATATCACTCAAGTGGGTTTGGGTGAAAAGAAATGCAAATTATGGAGACTGCTTGTAACTCTCTTCCTTTTTTACTGAAGGGAAACGATTCTGTCATCAGAACAATGCAGAAACTCGGGTCCTTCTTGGGGCACTCCTTAACAGCACTAAAAAGCAGCAATACGTGATTTAACCCACACTCATCCACATTTCTCAGATGAAAACACCTTGTTCTTTCTAACAGGAATTAGGGCAAGCAACATAAAGCTGCGCAGTCAGAGAAGGCTCTTGGAATTCACAGCATGTTCACCTCCAGAAGGTAGATTCCAGCTTGTGGCATAGTGCACAAAGCTGCTTACAATAATGCGTTCCCAAGCAAGCTGAAAACATAATTACACTGACTATTTTTGATAACCTAACTAAATATGCACTTTGGTGTCTTAAGACCTTTGGCATGATCTAAATTCAGAAGAAGCAGAAGCACAGATTATTAGGGAGAGCTGGAGATGGTGAGGATGTCTGTTTCATTTCTACATGCACATATATGAGAATCATCAAGCATCAAGGAACAGGGAAGAATTTTCTTAGCTGGAATATAGTTGTAAGGAAACCACTTGACTTCTAGAGCCTTTTTCTTCTCCTATACTTGAAGGTAACTTGATTTTGCTATTTAAGATCCATATTATTTCTCGGCCTCTGCTAGTACTTCAGCATGTGACCAGACTACATGTTTTTTGCTTTGTGCTAACTTGCAAAATTTCCTTACTAAATTTTAATTTAAAGGACAGGTATAGCAATGACTGGCGGCAATCCTCCTGATTATTTCCTGCGCTGATACTTCATATTCAACACCCAGCTATCTAAAACATAACATGAAAACTGAGTCTGAGTAGATACAACCAAGGACTTCATATGGTATATACAATATCTTGGATACACTCCTGTGTGTCTCAGATAAAAGCATACTGTAACTATATGAACACTAAGCAGGTATTTGCAGCAATCACTATAGGAAACTAATTTGGAAAAACTGAAATTGCATGGTAAAGTTATGACAAACCCTCTGAGAAGAACCGGGAAGGAACCAGACATTTACTTTAGAGTGTGACATGGATCTGCATTCTCATGCTGGTTCCACACCACGCTCCCTGCCCCAGGGCACACACATCATGACTTGACCTTGCTGCACATTTCTCTAAAACAAGTTTCTTACAGAATTAACTGATTAAAAGGAAAGTGATCATATAGAGCAGAAAGAGGGTTGAAAGATGAATTTTATTTTTTCCTGGCTCAGTGTGTTTATTTTTTTGCCTTGGTTAGACCATTCCAGTAATGTCGTTGGAATACAAATGTAATCCACAAGTATGAGACTAGACTGAGTGCTGATTAATTTAAGTGTCTTAAATCCACAGCTTCGTGTATGAGCTAAGCTTGGGTCAGAAATGCCAAATTAAATAGTGGCACAACTCTTAAGAAATAACTTGTGACTTGGACAATCCATAAGGAATCAATAACAAATTAAAACCAGTCAGTAGCAGTGAACTGAATAAATGAGTCATTCTTCCCAAAACAAACCTAATAGTAAAGTTCATTTGTCTATCAGGAAATTAGTGCTGTATTTTTGAAAGGCGCTAAATTACTTTTTAGAGATATCATAAAGCTGATATTGTAAACCAGAACAGTTAAAAGGCAGCTTTCCAAAATGCTTCTCTTGCTTACTAGGTAAAAGTACCATGTTTGTGCTTAGTATTTCATTCTTCACAAATGGGCAGAAAATTCTTTTGTTTCACTTTTGAAATGTTTACACAGCACAGCTTTCCCAAAAAGCCTTCTGGAAAAGTTTCCAAAGGATTTGGGAAAGATTATAAAATAACATTATTCAGGATTAGTTCAGAAGCAGTAACTAAGCCCAGAACAGCACTGGAAAATGGGCAAAAAGTAAGATATTTGTTATGAAGCATTAGTTAAAAATGTAGTTTGATAAGAATCAGAATTAATCATTTTGAACTTTTCCGGGAATTCCAGGAATTGTGACTAAGTATGAAAATACTGTTCAGACTTAGAAGACTTCAGTATTGGCTTATCCCACATCAAATAACATTTAACTTATTTGAAATTCCTACATATTTAGAAGACTGGTAGAAAGAAAAAAGTATTAAAGACTTAATTATTTAAATTATTATTAAAGGATTTTAATAGCAAGTCAGTGCTAACAAACTGTGCCTTAATTGAGATTAGTTGTATTCTCCTTTTGCAAAAAATTCTGATTAATGCATCTAAAAACACCTTTAAAAATTAAAAATCTCTTGGCTTTGCTGACAGTAAGGTTACCAGGAATTACTCAATGAGCTTTGAATCAGTTCCTAACTCCTGATTATATTTCAAGTACGGTAAAGGATTGAGAAAAACCTTTTCTTATTCTATCAAAAGATCAGTTCATGTAAAACTGACCAAGAATTTCTATTCCATTGGATGTTTAAGTATTTCCTCCTATCCTTTCCTTCTATTACACCTAGAGAATAACCTATTAGCTCTACCACAAATTAAAAGAACTGTTAGAGCTGAGCAGGTGAGTGCAACCAAAGACCCAGCCCCAGTGCTCAACCCCTTTTTTTGCTTGGCACAAAATTGTCAAGCTATTCAGCAACCATCATCCTTAAATACACCTTAAATACACAGCAAAGTGTCCCACTATGCAAGCATGGCTCTTCCCTCCAAGACTCCAGTCTATTTCCTCTTACTACAGCCTCAGAAAATTCAAAATATGTTTACACAAAAGACTGCTCAGTAGAAAACACTGGCTTTCCAATGCTATTTTTTTTCTCCCACTACACCACTGAAACTTTCTATAAAGAATTTTTTTCCTCCAATTAACATGTGTTATAAAACCAGCAAAAAACCCCATAAATTATTGTTGCTGTAGGCTTTTCAGTGTAATTTATTACTGAAAAGTCATGAGCACCACTTTGGAAAGGCCAGCCTGTGAATCTGTAAACCAAGGAAATTAAGAACTAAGCTGGTCTCTTTACCCTGAGGTCAATTAGAAATGACACCAGCAGACTTCTTGGTGACCTGGGGAGATTTATAGCTTACCATGCTAGGCCTGTGGTTCAGCCAGAAGATTAAGATCAGAACAGCACCTGGAAGACTGTCATCAGTTAAGACAGGCTGGACCAATGGCTCCAGGCTAAAATGTGCACAGGAAAGGAGGTCATGTCAAGTAGCCTTTGTTTTTACCAGGGCTAAGGCACATGTGGAAGGTACCCGTTTGAGAGAGAGCTGGGCTAACAAAGGTCTGATATAGGGGCACTGGACTGTCTTGTAACAGGAACAAAGGCAGCGAGTTGTCAAGGCACTGACTTCTCTCATTACTAAAAGTCACCTCCAAAGATATTTGCTACTTGACGAGGCTTCATGTGATTTGCAGATCTTGTTCTTTACTGCTTTTCCTTTGTTATTTTTACTAGTGCAACCATGAGATGCAGAACGCCTCACATCACAAACCCTCATGATTTAGGAAAAAATTTGATCACACTGCTGTGAGAATCTTATAAGAAAACAAAAAAGGCTGTGTCTTTTAGCCACTCATAAATATTTTATAATTTGGTAAGAACAATAGCCTACAAGGTCAAAGTTCAGGTCTGTAGTAGTCAACGAGATCCTTGCAAGACAATAAAAGGGAAAGCTACCCTTTGTTTTATAACAACTTTGGAAACAATTTCACCGCGGTGGTGGAAGCTTACAGACTTTCCATTGTATTCAAGTCATTTGTGCAAGTTGCCCTTATTACAGCTTTGATAAATGATGTTTGCAGTGGAAAAGCTGTTTAGGGTTTCTGAGCATTGTGAGCATTTAGATCCATGTCAGGTACTCAACAGGGATGCACGGAAGAGCGCACAGCAATTGTCATTTTCTCAAGTAACCATTGGTCAGGCTCAAAGAAGTATTTCCTAATTTCTTCTACTGCATGTGGGCCCAGGCCAGAGGAGAATTAGGTAAGAGGAGAACAAAACATAATCTTTGGGTTCTCAGTGCCACATGGAATAAATTGGAATAAAAGAGATATCTATCTCATGGAGTTGTGAGGCTTAATTAACACTCAGAATGCTATTTATAAGGTGGATAACTGAAACTCCTGGGTGAGTCACTACTGACACTTGTTATTTCTGAGAACTCTCTACAACAGTAAAGTTGTCTCCATTTTTCTTCTATCTTCCAAAATATTAAATTAAGCTCTCAAAAAAACCCCCCAAAACTGGAAGTGGCATAGCTGAGGATTTACTAACTTGGCCATAGTGTTTCTTACTTTGATACCCTTTTTTGGTTTATAAAGCCACAGGCAATAACTCTAGATGTGAATCTGCACACTAAGATGTATTATTTATCCACCAGATTAAAACATATCTTAAAAGATATCATGTGCCAGAATGTACAAACCCCAAGCTGCTGTTTCCAGCTTCAGCTTTGTAGATATCCATTCATAGCCTGCCACTTTTTGTGCACCGAGTTTTATATTTGTGCTTCAAAATTGGAGGTTCTTCTGGGTTTCTTTGATGTCCTTAGAATCAAAGAATAGTTTGCTCAATTAAAAAGTCCTGAAAAGCTTTCCTACCCTTCCCTCGCCTTCTCTCTTGGAAGGAGAGCCAGTGCATGCCATGAAACACTTAACATCAACCTGCAAAGCACTGGCGTTTTGAAATGGGTGCCTGACAAGTCTCTCTCAGGTTCTACACATGCAAACAAATGTGCTATTTGTAGAAATAATACTAAATAACCACCTGTTTGACGGAACTGACAGAGGAAAAAAACACATTGGCAAAGTGAAGAAAAATGCAGGTGTGACAGTGTGAGCTGGCTCCAGAGTTTATATGCAGTAGCTTTTCCAGCTGTTTAATTAGACAAACATTGATAATAATCCTGAAATACCAGACACAAGCACAGAATGTAAGGCTTTTCTTGTTGCTTATTTGCATCAAATGAGACCATCACAAGCTTCTATTTCCCATCTTTGCAATGATCTATTCAATATGGACTTAAACTGCACATAGAATATTATTTTTTCCACAAAACTTGATGTTCCTTACAGCATATTAAACCTCTCCTCAGTAACCACTGTCAGTATAAAATTTAAATGTTTATAAATGTTTCAAGCTGTCACATCTTTGTCCTCCACGAGATTGGAGAAGGAATAAAATCAAACAGCTCTTCTCCTCAGGCAACTTTCCCAATTGATGCAGTCCAGAGACGGGCTTGTTGGCATTTGTTATTATAATCAACTTTCCATAGCTTTTACCAAGGCATAATCCTTAGTATATGTTTAACCAATGCAGATAGATTTTCAAGTCATACAACATAAAACAAGTGCACAGGGTGTTATGCATCATCAAGAACACAGTGGATCATGTTCAGTTATCCACTTCTTTTCTACTCCAATTCCATCCCCTTAGATGCTCTCAGCTCTTATTTGAATGACCCCTGTGTTTCAGTCTTAATAACCTTCACAGCAGTCCATTCCAAACATTTATTACTCCTGGGTTAAAAAATATTGCTCAGCTACATCTGTTCTTAATTTGATTATACAGTAAGATTTCTTTTTTTTTTTTCCTTTTTTTTTTTTTTTTTTTTTTTTTCTTTCCAAATGCACTATTTCCAATGGAAGAAATAGATCTAAAAGCTCTACTTAGGGAAAAAATTACACAGTATGTAGGAGGGTGTGGCAAGCTTGCCTGTTGTCAGAAAGCTGAATTGATGGGCACTGGCTGATATTTAGAGCTTGTGGGCTTTCTTGCCACAGAAAAATCTGTCATTTTGGGGGGCATCTTTCACTCAAAATTTGAAATATACATACACACGCACAAAGGAAAAGGCTCCTGCTGGGAATCTCACCATTGCTCTTATTTAAGTATGTGATGAACAAGATATCATGGACATATCAAGCTTATTTTCCTTCCACACATACCACAGACAGCATGTGGCAGACAGGCCCAGCACTACTCAGATATCAGGGCAGGCAGGGATCTTGCAGCTCCAACCACTGTGGGCTTTGGGCAGCTACAGAGGACATTAGCAATGCTGGGAAATCTGAGGAAAATTAATTTCTCTGAAGTTGCATCAATAAAACTATGCTGTGCTGTGATATCCCAGAGTGTGGTTTGTATAAGGCAGCTTTGCTCCTACTTGCTCTTTTGATACACAAGATGTGCTCATCACTACCTTGGGACTGGACAAATCTGATCAGCTCAAGAGGCCTGTGAATCCTAGAATGGCCTGAGTTGGAAGGGACCTTAAAAAACATCTTGTTTCAACCCTCGTCCTACAGGCAAGGACAGCTTTCACCAGACTGGGTTACTCAGACTCCCATCCAGCTTGGCCTTGAACACTTCCAGGGATGGGGCATCCACAAATTCCCTAGGCAAACTGTGCCACTGCCTCACCACATTCACAAGTAATGAATTTTTTCCTGGTATCTACTCTAAAACTAAACCTCCTCTTTCAGACTGAAGCCATTCCCCCTTGTCCTGTCACTGCATGCTTTTGCAAACAGTCCCTGTCCATCTTTCCTGGAGGCTTCCTTCAGGCTGCAATTAGGTAACCACCCTGAAGTCTTCTCTTCTCCAAGCAGAACAATGAGAACTCTCTCAGAGTTTCCTGAGGTGCACAGGAGAGGTGCTCTATCCCTCTTCATCAACTTGGTGGACCTGCTCTGGACCTGCTCCGGACCTGCTCCCACAGTCCATGCCCTTCCGGTGCTGGAAGCCCAGAGCTGGATGCAGTGCTCCAGGTGGGGTCACACCAGAGCAGAGGGGCAGAATCTCCTCCCTAGACCTGCTGTTCACAATGCTTTGGATGCAGCCAGGATGCCACTGGATTTCTGGGAGGAAAATGCACATTGTTGGTGTCCAGTGCTCCTTTGCTCATGGGTTATCTGCAATCAGATGGGTTTTTTAGTGTGGACAGGGCTATCTCAAAGACAACCTCACACAGTGAGAGATGTAAGTTAAGAAAATTGCTCCTAGCATGTTCCCCCGGTAATACGGGTTGAAGGGCAAAAAACAAATGAAATCAAATATGAAGTTCCTGCTAAGCTCCCAAGCAAAAGCAGGAGTCACACAGGCACATTTTCTATTCCATTTCACATATGGTGATTAGTAACAGCTTCTGCTTTCCTCTGAGTCACTCTTTGAGAGACCACTTTTTAATGCTTCACAGAGCAAAAAAGACTTTGCCCCATAGAGAGGGAACTTTATGAAAGTTCACATCAATCGACAGCAGCAGCAGCAAAGCAAACCCTGCTCCATCTTGCTTCAGTGCCCTTCTGGCACTGCTCTGCCTGCAGCGCAGACAGTAAACAGTGGTGTGTTTGTGTGCAAATAGCATTCTCCTGAATGATGTCTGCACCTGTGTAAACTGACATCACTATCTTTTTTCTAAATTCAGTTTATTTAAGGAGTTCACAAGAGACACCTGTTCCATGCACAGGCACAAATAACATTCAGTGAGCTGAAAGAAAGTGTGTGTGTGTGGGGGGAGGTGAAGGGCAAAAGCGACTTGCAGGGCTGTATCCACAAGTGTGTTTATATCTCCTGCTCCTACAACAGACAGCTGCTGCTGCTTTCATTTCTGGCCTTCCTGGTCTAAGCTGGTATTTGCAAAATAAAATACAACTACAGTGAGTTTTCAATACTGGCTTACTAAAAAGAGAACCTAAGTAAAAACTGGGGAGGAATGAAAGACAAGGGCTGGAGAAGGTAGAAAACAGCCTGGCCCCTGCCTCATCTTTGAGAAGAAACACTACAAAATCAAGGTGGCAAAAGACTCAGCCTAAAAGTTTATACAGAAGGTTTTATGGCACTTTCCTGCTTTGCTCTCAGCATTTTAAGGCTGGCGCAATGCCTGTCTTTGGGATGTTTTCGATTTTTGGTTTGGTTTTTTTTTTTTTTGGTTGGTTTTTTTTTTTTTTGTTTTTGTTTTGTTTTGTTTTTCTTTTGCATTTTAGTTTTGTCTTTTTTTCTTTGCAACAGGGCACAGCAGGCTTTGAAGGTTTGGTCTCCAAAGCAATTGAACTGTTCTGGGATAATACTGCTCCTGTCTGGGACATCTGTCCCAGATATAATAAAACACAGAAAGCCTATTTCTGCTTTAGAGTGAACAGTGAGGCAGAAGGTGCTCATATCCTCATCTGACCAAAAGCATTTTAAAGAAATTTATATTGATATTCACTTGTCGCCTGGCACATTCTCTCTTACTGAAGTAACCATTCTAACAGTATTAGAAATGCATTTCTCAAACTCACTGTTATGATTAATGTAAAGAAAGCTATTTGGAGGAAAGTTGGATGGCAAGGACAAAGACTTCCAAACAGCCATGGTGAGTAATTCCACCTCCTCTTATCTCAGTGGGATAAGAGCCAGGGACCACTGCTGCAGGAGCGCAGTGAACACCCCATGGAGAAACCTAAGAGTCACACAGAAAACGAGAAGTATTATGGCAGGAAAATTAGTAAAAACTGAAATTAAGCAAGCTGGAACACGACAACAGAATGTGGAAATCAATGATTTTGAAACACATCACAATTTTGAAAATTAATATAAGAACCACGAAGTAGAAGAGCTTGATTTTCTGTGTACAGCCATTGTAATGCACCTGCCACAACAATCAAATTTTGGGGGGAAAAAATGGATTCAGGGGTTTAGGAAAAAGAAGCCCCTCTGCCTAAAGAACAGCCTTGTTCATTTCAGTGAAATAAAGATGGAAACCAGATTTTCACTATGCATCCCTAAAACATCAAAATCTTTTGTCTCTTTCCTCTATCAACAAACTGCACATCTCATATCAACACTTTCCAAAAATTTATTTAAAGCACATCATCACCTTAAGAAGGGCAAATGCAAAGAAAAAAAGAAAAAAATAAAAAAAGATAACCAGTGGCTTATTTTAAAGGCTATCAAATGCACCCATTTTAATCAGAAAAGCACCTTACACCTCATTCATTCTCTACTACATCCCCTCTTTGCTGATAAAAAAAGTGTTTTCCTGAGCAAAACTTCACTGATGTTTAAACAGTGGATTTTACTTCAGTGGAACTTGAATCTTTTAATTTCACAAGCAATTTTCACCCAGGCACTGGATTAGCAACTCATATCCCCTTGATGTTTCAATATCATTCCAGTGTCACACTCTAGACCTCTCCAGAGACTCATAAACCCCAATCCCAATCCACACAGTCTCCAGGTCAACAATGATGGGAGGCAGACACACAGCTACTTCTTAATCCCTAGGAAGACTATATGATAAAAACAGTGACACAGAAAACAGAGGTTTAAAAGTGAAGACACTCAACTTCATAGTATTATAGAGTGGCTAAAAGAAAAAGCATAAAAAATGAAGTGTGAAGCATGCTTTTTCATAGAACCACAGAATAGCTGAGACTGGAAGGAATCTTTGGAGAATTTTCTAGTCCAACCTTTCTGCTCAAAGCAGGGTCAGCTGGAGGACATTGCTCAGGGTTTTGAATAGCTCTGAGGAGGAAGACTCCACAACCAGCCTGGGTAAGCACTCTGTTTGAGCAAGTAAAAGTGTTTTTTTTCTTATGTTTCAATAAAATTTCCTGTCTTTCTTGACAATATTTATGGCCATAAAAATAGAACAAAAATAGAAGAGCACGGGAATTGTTCCATGTGAAAAAATAACCCCTTGTAGTTTGTCTACAGGTCTGTGCCCTGACAGCATTTAACTGCAATACCAACATGTTGCTTAAGTGAGAGCCTGGAACCAACAATTCACTGACAGCTTCTGTGTTAGTGAGCACTTAATAGTTCAGAAAAAGCCCAAGCAGCTAAACTGCTTTTTATTCTAGGCCTCCATTCTCAATGACACAGCTCTTTCTGCATGCTATATTCAGCAGGCGGTAGATGTTCATGGAAATTGAAAACAAAGTTCCTTTCCTTTGTGCCAAAGTCAAGAGTTTGATGCTTCTGTAGTGATTTGATTTTATTTAGAATATTTTTTTTTAACATGCAGAATTGCCAAAATCAAGTCCAGTTCTACAGAAACTGCCCATCTCCCTCCTGAGGGTATACAGTTCTCTGAGATGACAGTTTGGAAACACCGTGATTCTTAATGCTCTCATCTTTGTATTTTACAGAGAAACCCTTTTGTGCCCTGTCAATTTTATCACAGTTTATTGGGAAGTTCAATCTAACACAGATGTGTGCTGAAAGAATTTTTACAGGTGATGACAAGACTCCATTAACTCAATGTGCATGATGCTAGTTTTTGTGAGTCTTTCAGAAATCTTATTGTACACTCCTGACCCTGTATCCTCATCTACTGCTGTGCAAAGCCCTTTTGCTGAAGCAAAACACAAAAACAATGTTTGTATTAGTTACAGAGATTTACTTACCCGTATATTTCTTCTTAAAGTGTGAAAGAGACATGTTATGTGATGGTTTGCGAAATAAACTGCTGTTCTGACAGCAAGATTAAACATAAGAGCACTTGCATGCTTATAGACGCAGAACTAGACAGCTGGGGAGGATTTACAAAACCACTTAAGCAAGTCAGGTTCCTAAGTCTCCTCTGGTATTTCCCAGATATACAATCAGCTTTAGAGTGACTCTGCATGACAGTTTGGTCTTACCTTGTATTTTGTGACTGTAACACTCAGGCTAAAGAAGGCAGCAACTTGTTAGTACAAGAATTCAGATCTGGGGCTGGACCAGCCCCCAGTACCTGCTCTGCCCAAAGATTTGGGCTGTGAGGGGCAGGCAGCACTTTTGAAAACAAACTATCTCAATTAAATTAACTATCTCAATTCTGCCTGATAAATTAAAAATGTTTATGGCTAAACTGTCTCAACTATTATGGGCTGTTTTTTGTCAATGTGAGTAACATATGCCAGATTCTAAACCTTACACAGTTACTTCTCTTCCGTGGTATATTCTCTCTACCACAGTATGATCCAATTCCTCCTCCTCCTTCCTCTCCCTCTGAAGTTTCCTTATCACTGCAATGAGATACAGCAACTTTCATATTATGATTGAGTAATGACACTTTGATTGCCCGTGGCATAAGGCCAGACAGCTCCTAAGGCAGGCCATTATTAGACTGCAATACACACCAAGGCAAGTTTCACTGATGAAATGGATGATGGAAAGGAGCACAGTGAAATGAAAGCAGAGGCACTAATTTAAAGCTGTTGTGTGAGGCAGCCTGGAATCATGCAGTGGGCAAGAGAACACGCTTCTCCTCGTGTCCTGGAACCCTTAAACACAGGGATGGTGAGGCACAAGAGATATTGAGAAATCACCCTCACCCTCTTAAAATAAAAGGTCTATCTCTTATGCACCACTTATGCACCTCAGTCTCATGGAAGTGCAGTTCAAGAAATGCATCTTCTTCAAGACTATTAATTTCCCCTAAAAAACAACAACAAAAAAGCACAGGAAATTCAGGTTCTGATGAATATAAATCTTACATCTAAACAAATCAGTAGAGCACACCTGACTAATGGTTTAAGGTTTAACCTTCACTGAAAATGTCCTTTGATTTAACATGATTTCATTTATTTCAAACTTCATTAGAGTACCTCAAGGGTGCAACAGTATGAATATAATTTCTTGACCATTATCCTCTCACATGAAGACAGAAGTTCTTCAATATACACAGTCTCAGAGAAACAGATTATGTCACAACTCTGTCTTTCACAATTTCAAAAATTACATGGCAGTCGTGAAAAAGATTGCTTCACACGCCTGGAGAAGGTCAAACAAATAATTTGCTCTCACACCAAGCTCTTTTGCCTCCAGTCACCACAAATTCTGTAAATCAAAGTTGATGGAAAACTCTCTGAAGAAGAAACCCAAGCTTTTATTCTTTACATCAGTATGACAACACTTGAAGCATTTTTTAAACCTTGATAGTGATGTGACGAGAAACCTGGCGACTGATACTTGTTTTCTGACCTTCCTCCAGGCTTGCTGTAGTGAAAAGTTTCTTATTAATTAGTCCCCACTAAGAAGAAATCTCTATGACCCCTGTTTCAGAATTAGGTCTTTAGGGGGAAGAAAAAAAAGGTGAAAATTATCAATAAAAATAAGAACTGGAAGTTCAGTTTCTAAACATGTTCAGATCACTTTTTGGATCCAACTATTGAGAACGCACACAAGCAACATATGAGAATTTCCTTGGCAAGGAAGACTCCACGTATCAATTAACAATTTTGCACCTCTTAAGCAGTAAACACAGTGGTCATTTCACAATTCCTAACTCACTATGACTGCCCCATTTAAATTAAATATATCCCCAAATCCTGCCTCAGGAAACAAGTTGTGAGTTCAGTTGGTTTCTGAACAACTTAAATACATTAGTATGAAAATGATCCCTTTTTATGAGGTGCTGTTATTTCATAGGATATACTTAATGTTCAGGAATGTGTATATCATATACTGAAATTATGTACAACCTATAATGAAACACATATAAAATTGCAGTAGCACCAGGAGCACCACTGCAGTTAAGACTCTGACAGACTTTCCTTTATAAACTCATTTTTTAATCATACAGAATTCCAAGATGAAATCTGACAAAAACTACCAAACCAAACCTGAAACATTTGAAGGATACAGGCTACAATTTGTGTTTTCTTAATACAGAAGAAATGGCAACAAAATTTCTGCCCTTATTCTGAGATACATTTTCTTTGCAGATTAGATTTCCAGTTGCTGGATTTGAGGAGGAGAGAAAGAATTATTTGGTCCCCTCCTCCCTCCCACTGCCATCAGTAAAACTCAGCAAATTTGCCATCTGCCGTAAACAAAAGCATGGTTGTTGTTGTGCTTCCTTGAGAGAAGACCTTGTAGGCAAGTGTGACTGTAATTCCCTATAATTCAGAAAGCAAATGCTTAATGTTTCGGCACTTCACGAGATCAGGCGAGATAAGCAATTTAATCAACCAAAAATAATGCTTAGGAAAATACTTAAATTGATGGGGGACAGGGTGTGTGTATGAGTGTAAAAAAAAAATCACAGCACACATACATCTTAAAATTGAGGAATCAGAATATTTGATGAATTACACTAATTTCTAAACGCCTATTTCTATGCATTTCTCTGAGCAAAAGCAGGATGCTAAGTACTTAATCTAAGGTGGGGAACGACAAGGAATGTTTAGAAGGTGCCTGCATGCCTATAGGTGTAGATGTTTCTCTTTTCATGGGACCATCACACACCTATCTGCCCTGTTATTTTTAGAGCCACCTCAACCACATCATATAGAGGTTGCATCCTCTAGTGCTAACATTGAAGTTAACTCAGAAAATAACCACCTACTTTAGAAAAATTAGAGACAATCTGTTGGGAAAAGGTCAGTGAAGAATAACTCCAAAGGAGATTTTTTTGGGCATTGACTTCAATAAATGCATTTTCTCCAGAAACATGTAACCTGAAAAAAACACTCTTGCTTGTCTGATGTCAAAACCAAAACTATTTATGCCTCATACATTGGAGAAATTGTTCATGCCTACGTAAAAATTGCCCCCATAGTGTTTCCAAGGTCAGTAATTTGCATGGAATTTGCATCAGAACTCCACAATGCCTGCGGCAAAAAGAGACTGCTTTTTCCCTATTTTATGATGAAGTTCCAGTATTTAGAATATTTTTTCCAAGTAGACCCAAAGAGATTTTACACCATCCTGTTCCAGATAAGGCTTCTGCTGATTTTATAGGAAACTGCTTATGTAGCATGCAGCAAGCAACTGTCTCACAAACCCCAAGGCTCACGTCAGCCTTTGGTAAGAAGTTAGGCTGTAGAATCACATTCCATCTATTCATACCTTCTTTCAAGAACCAGATTTTCTGTCTTTTACTCCACCAGAAATCAGCTGTCAGGGACAAAGGCCCTCAATTAAGAAACCTCTTAAAAGTCCTACCATGTATACAAAAGCAAGTGTGTGCTTAAAATTTTTGCTGAACCAGCTGTGTGGAGACAAGCAGTAGACACTGCATTTACACAGCAAGAACTTTCCTAAGAGCAATATCTACAGTGCTCATTTACTCAAGAAGTTTACTAAAATATATTAACTCATATGACCAGTGAAGTGAAATACTTACTTCCCTTTCTGATTAAAAACAGGAGCAATCTACAAGCCTTAAAATTTGGGGAGAAGGGCAGTCTAGCCTCATATGTTGTAAGCAATTGGATTATTTTCAGAAAAAAGAGTACCTTTCAAAGTTAGACCTAGGTTATCACCCTTCCTCACTAATCATCCTGACTTCAATCACTTGTTCATACAAAATGTTCCATAACAGAAACTCCTCTTTCCAAATATCAATCCCTACTTGCCTTGCCCATTTATATACTGATTTTCAGGGGCTTGAAATGAAAAAATGCACCACATAAAAAAAAAAGTAATTATGCACCACATAAAACCATATTTGAAGTGTTACTTTAAACCATGTTACACTCTAATGTAAAGTTGCTTACAAGACCCAGAAGATTTCCAGAATCTGGAAGTTAGTGTTTTTTTCCAACTGTTTCTCTTTTGATTATAATACTTACACAGCACTCAACAGTAAGCAAAAATAAACAAACTGTCTGTTTACTGCTCTCCACAGCTTTTGAAGCAGGGAAAAGCCTGCTTCTCATGTTGTAAAAGGATAAAGAGGGCCCACATCAAACCAGTTCTAGCTGACAGGGACATCAGGGAAAAACGTGCTCCTGAGCAATGTTCCCCTTGACAGCACTACCTCCAGGCAGGCCAGCTGGGCTCCTTGTGTCACTTAGGAGTGGGGAAAAGAATATTGATTGACAAATTACGCCAGGTTTCAGACACTATAAGAAAATGGAGAGGCCACCAGGTAATTATCTTTCTAGAGCTCTTAGTATTACAGATGTTCTTGCAAATTCTTATCACTGGTGACTTTCAGCCCTTAAATGCGTGCTCAGGCTGTATTTCACAAGGAGGACTCCAGACCCTGTGCCAGAATATAAAGTAAGGAATTCTAAAGAGGGACTGTGGATAATCTGAGAACAGCCAAAAAGTTTCAGGAGAAAAAAAAAAAAAACAAAGAACAAATCAAAACACGTCTGAGATAGTAATATGTCAACAATGCCTCAATGGTACCCTATAAAAATATGATACTGCCCTAGAAACTCTAAACTAAAAATTCTAAACCAGGTCTAGTATTTCACAGCAAAAATTAATGCAACAAGTTGTATGATATTACAGTTTTAAGACAAATTTGCTTTTCATTTTCTGGCTACTGGACTAAACTATTTCTACACCCAAAGGTAAAAACCAGTATTCTATCAAAATTTTTTTTCCTGCTCTTTTTCATTGTGGTCTACAAAGCACCCTGGAAAAGCCCCAAAAGCAATGTTTGCCCTGATTGCTGTACTTCGTTATGTTCTGCTCTCTGCAATTATTTAGATGGTTTAAGAAAAGGAGAGGGAGAACAACTGTGAAAGGCATTGTGCAACCGCAGCTGACTTCACGTTAACCCCTGTTCCTGGGTTCCACCCCCGGGTCAAATGCCTATGAGTCAGTGTCTAGCACAGATGAATGATGTCACACTCACACCACCTCTTTAGCAAGAAAATGTGGTGGAGCCTTTCACTGCTGATCTTAAGAGACCCTGGGTTACTAAATGAAGTTCCCAAGATAAAAAAAGAATAGGCTTGGATTTAAAAAGGCAGGAAATGAGCACATCACTCCAACAACTTTGAAACGGATTCTAAGAAAAAGACTGTTATGGGTCATATGCAGCAAAAATGACCAGCAGGATGCATGTGTTAAAAGTCAAAAAAAGATTTGCAATACTCAAAAACCCAATAAATAATCTACTCATTTCTAATGCAAGCAAACAAACTAAAATAAAATTAAACAGGGCAATGGATGTGATCTCTCTTTCAGGTGCCAAGCAATGATCAGATATGCAAGGAAAAATTTGATTTCAGTGAGACCTGAATAGAGTACACCTGTGTGGATTTGAGGAGACAGTTCCATATTGTTTCAATACACTGGAATGTGTAATAATTGGTTTGAATGCAGTGCAGTTCTTTGGTTAGAGAAAAATTATCTTTGAGATGAGAATCTTGTGACGCAGAATTATTGCACCTGAAACCATCAATTAATTAATCACCATTTTAAACACAGGAAAACACAGATGTGAGGAAGAAGTGGAACGAGTAAGCACAAAATAAAATGCACTCTTAGATGAAGAATGCATAAAATTACTCAGAAAATACTTAAGGTGGTATTAGATTGAGCTCAAAGTGACACTAAAAATGTTCCTCAGTGCTTTTCTGGTTGTGAAAGCTCCCGTGTATGAGGGCTGGAATGACTTGTCTTTGCAGCAACTGAGATCTGAGAGGACATCATAATTTCCTCAACTCCAAAGGTGGTTTGCCAGGGGAAGGAGAAAAAAGAAAAGTCCTGAGAGGGAACTGTCATATCATGACTTTATAAAGCCTGCCTGAGATTGCAGGAAAATGGATTTAACAGAGCTCTGATTAAACAGATCCAAGATGATCCAAATGCACATGGAAAGAAACAGCAGTGACTGACTGCTTTCTGTAATATTGTGATGGTAGGACAGGATTTTGATTATTCTCTAAATGTAAAAATCTATGTTATTTCCAAAATTTACTGTAAAATAATGTGACAAAATCACAAAATATTCTGTGTTGGAAGAAATCCACTAGGATCATCAAAGCCCAACTCACATTCCCTGCACAGGACCATTCCCAAGAGTCACACCACGGGCCTGAGAGCATTGTCCAAACACTTCTTGAGCTCTGTCAGGCTGGTGCTGTAACCATATCCCTGGGGAGCTGTCCCAGTGCCCAGCCACCCTCTGGGTGAAAAACTTTTCCCTAATATCCAACCTAAACCTGCCTTGCCACAGCTTCAAGCCATTCCCTCAGGAAGTTTGTACAGGTTCTGGTGCCTTCCTGAGGCTCTAGCAAGGGTTAATGTAACTTTGGTTAGGGATACTCTCAGGATGCTTGCTCTCTCAGCTTGAAGAAATATCTTGTCTTCTCTTTTACTCTATGCTCTGCATTTTGAAATCAAGCAAACATTAAACCAGAGTAACGTTCAAACAAACCATCTTTCAGAGGAATTCTAGTAGGAGTGAAATGCATAAAACTAAGAAAATAATGTATCAAATTCCATTTCTGTTGGAGAATGTTGGCAACTAATAAATTCAAATATATACATATATAAAGGTCTGCCCTTATTTACATTTTCCTTTCTTTTTTGTTCAGCTGCCATTTTTTGGTGTATAGAAAACAATCCTCTTTTTTCAAGTTGGATTCCACTATAACAATGCTCTTTATTGGTAGTCCTCCCTCTCACCCTACACCCACCAACTGTGATAAAAAACTGCTCAAAAATCAATCTACACTTCAGCTAACACAGGCCTGTTGTCTGCTTTTTTCACTCCTGTCTGTATTCATACTTATTTTTATTCCCTCAAAAACCCAATCAATTGCTTCAAAGAAGAAAATACATGTGATTTGCCTGGACTTCCCTTCCCTATTCCCATTGACCTGACAATTCCTATCTCTTGCTTCCCTATCCACCTTCAGCAGGTCCGTGGTTATATTGTCTTTACATCTACAGCTCCTCCAATTGGCTACAGCCTGTCATTCTGACCCCAGATCTGAGTTTCAGTCTTGCATGAGAACTAAAAACCCTCCTTCATTCTTCAAACAGGTTAGTATTTATGCTAGACCCTCATTTTCAAGTTCCCTGAGCTCACTGTCTTCAACAAGCCTTGGTAACAACCAAAATTGAAGGTCTCAGTAGCTATCAGAATCTTGTGTCTACTCTCCAAACTGAAGGGTTCTTCCAGTCCAGAGGGATAATTTCCTTCCTTCTCTCTGCAAGGTCTGTTTTAAAAGATGAGCAGTACTAACAGAGAAGGACTATTTACAACCAAGGTTTTAAGTAAAAATGAGCAGGAGGCAGCTCAACCTCCAAAGTACAGAAAGTGATCCCAGATAAACCCTCTATAGCCTGGAATGTATATTGTGAGGAAATAAAAACTAAATAACTGTTGTGGTTGTTGCACCACATTATTGTCATTTTAAGATGACTAATAACAGATGAAAAACATTAAGGTTACATAACGCAAGTCATTAGTCTAAATCACTCAGACCACTTAATTTCTATGTGCATTTTTTACACAGCATAAAGAATCCTCTTGCCTCCCTCCAATATGCAAAGACCAGATCAAGAGAGGAATAAGTGCAAGGGGCAATTAAAGACATTCTGCCCTACTCATGTCTAATTTTAATATCATGCCAGGGAGTCTGAGTGTGCAAAAATTCATTACTAATGAAATTACTAAATACTAAGTAATTACTAATGCAAAAATTCATTACTAATTAATTACTAATGACACTATCATCAATAGCTTTTCTTGTGTTTCTGTACCAAGTTCGCTAACACAGCATAATGTAGTAATTCTGTATTTGACTTAAAACATTATTAATAGCAATTTATTATGCATAGGAAAATTAGCACAATATCAGTTCAATTCGGAAAATTCTCGATTTCCAGAAATAAGTATGAGTTAGTAGAGTTTCTGGCATAGATTCTGTGGTAATTTTGTCTTTTCCCACAACTTTTTGCATAGATTCCACTTCCACTTCTTAAAAATCTGTTATGTTAAATTTTAACCACTGACATACTACCATCAGAATGAAAGGTTTCAGGACTGCTTTTTCATTCTTAAATCAAAGAAGCATGAATAAGACAAATCTTTGCTCTGTTCAGTTAATGCATTCAGTGCCTGATGTTCCATAACCTGCAAGTCCTTCAGTGCACTGCAGCAACTCAAAATAGCCTAACAACAATAATTTAAAGTTACTACACCAAAAATTCTCTTAGGTCTCTGGAACCACCTTTGAGAAGAGCAGATGCTGTAGTTATTTTTTCTGCTAAATTTGATGGTCTTGGATGATTTTGGTATTGGTAAGAAATCTGGGGCATCTGGTGCTCCTTACCCTTGGCAACAGCATGAAATACTTTTGAGAGGGCTTGTTTAGTCTCACTTAAAGAAAAAGAGAGTTTAGCATGATTGTCTCAAATCTTAGTGCACCTCTCAGATGAACTACAAAGCTCAGCTAGCAGCTCTAGCATTCAGCTCCTTTTCTGGATGCTCAGAAGACTTTTGCTGCACCTTAGTAGCACTGAGCTCTTCAAGCCCCGAAATTGTTAATGGGCACTTTGGACCCCATAGGAAGCCAGAAACTGCAATGCTGGTTTAGAGGCAGGCAGGGATGTAAAAATAAGGCTATTGTTTCCAGGGAATAAAACTTCAATATTGTTATATGGTAGTTAAAGTAGAGTATAATGGGCTATTGTTTCTATGAATACGTTCTCCGGAGCACCAATCAACACCTTATCGTTAACATTAATCACTGGGATATCTTCTCCAAGATCAAACAAACACTTCTTGAAAACTCAAACTTTGGCTTCAGAAAACTTTCTGTGTAATAACAGATTAGATTTAAATATCAGCAACTACAACCTTATTCAATGAATCTTATTTTAGTGATTAAATGTTACATAAGGCCACCTGAAAAGGTTTAGGAAGATTGTGAGTAAATGTACAAAAAAAAAAAAGAGGAAAAAAATCCAGGCACCAAAATTCTATGTTAGGCAAAGTATCTTTGGTTCTGCTCTTTAACATCTGGCATTTGGAACCACAATTCTGATTCTATATGGTAAGATTTTTAGAATTGCTTTGATTAACAGTATCAGCAACTAACACTATTATTTTATACATATACCAGGAGATTTCATTTTACTAAATTCACAAATATGTTTGAATCCTATTTTACTTTTAAAAAGAGAAATGGGACTATAGAACAACTTAGTCTCCAGGGTAGCCAGAATCAGATATTCCAACCAGGCAGTTTTAACAAAACAATTACCAAGAGCTCAAATACTTCGAGAATAAACAGTTGTCTGCAAACTGTTATTCCCTAAAGCACGAGTATTTAGTGTCTTGGGATATTTTTAAAATGCTGATTCTGTAATTCCAAGTTCTTTTTATTGATATACATTTCCAATTCAGCTCAATACACTTCTCAGATGGTTCAGTGCTCTATTCTTCTAAAAGTAAAAGTCACTCTCTTGTATATAATGCAAAGCTTGACAGTAATTAGATCATGTTGCATATAATTTAATAATTTTTGTAATCTCTACACAAAAATTTCTATTGCACATGTTGTGGTGCTTGGATTTATCCCTTAAAGTAATCGTTGGTGCAATACCGCTTTCATCTACAATTTTTTTTTTCTGTAGGCCTGATTGGGATCACATGAAGGTTAGTGACAAGTACTTCCAAACAGTTATTTTTAGAAGTAATAATTTTGTTCCTCTGTCTTTCATCAGTCTGCACCGAGTTGTTTGGGGTTTGTTTTTTTTTTACATTTGATAATTTTACAAACTCAACAGGAAAGAATACATCTGTATTAATAGCAGTCGCATCATCTTGCAGAGGTAGAATGCCTACTCCAAATCTGTTACTTTTAACCATCTCAGCCAAACAAAATTATGTGTTTTGCTACAGGAAAAGGGGAATTTGCCATTAATGCTGGCTTCAGTACTGTCCTTGAGGCAACGGGCAGCTGCCATGTATTAGAGAGAGCCCAGCTCTGCCCCCCACTGCGTTAAAAGCCTCTCACCTCCTATAAAAGATAGCAGCTGCCCTGGCTGCTCACCAGGGCACTCAGAAGCACACAGGTCACAGCAGGACAGGGCACAAAGGCTGCCTTCCAAAGAGCCCTGCTCAGCTCCCGGGGATAACCAGGGCTCACCCCAAGTCAGCACCAGAAGAGATTCCTCCTGTCAGCCGCCTTTTGCACAAGGAACACTGCAGGCGTTAGCACTCCAATCTTGCATGCAGAGGGGAGAATATAATTAAACATTATGCTAACATAGTAACATCACTCCAGCTACATACTTCAAACTGATCCAAGGCCATTAGGAGAGTTACAAGTTCCATTCTATCACAGCAAAATACAGGTATCTTGATTTTGTTGAGTTTTCTTCTTGAACAGCTTCTCTACATCAGTAATCCTCAGGTAATCCCTCGTCTTTTATTAATTGGGTTTTGTGTGTGTGTGTGTCTAAGGGTACCTGGCTGCCAATTTCACAAAAAAATCACTTAATCTAGTTTCACAAATCTTTTCCTGAGATAATAGTAGCAAAACCCCTTCAACAAATATTCACTCCCTCTGCTTGTAGCAACAGAATGCAAAATAACTGTAGTTCCCCACACTTTCCCACGGAAATGAAATATTTTGAAAGATTCTTGAAACTACAAGTATAATGATGTTTAAGACAGAGAAGAGCAAACGTTCTAGGAGAAAACAGGTCATACAGTATTTAATTTCTGCAATATGTAATATATGCTTAGAAATGAACACTTTTACGCACCTGAAAGACAAACTTATTTAAGGGGTTTTTGCTACTACTCAGATTAGCCGTAATTCCTTATTTCGCAGTGATTCAGCAGACTCCAGAGAGACGGGGGCTGATTAGGACTGTAATCCTCCCTGAGTTTTCTTTCCAAAGGTTAGTTTTGAGATTCACCTTTTTTTTTTCAGTTTTATCAACCTGACCAAATATACTGTGCACATGAAAAATGAGCAGCACTTTCAGATCTGCTATACATGGTATACTGCTTAAAATGTAAAGAAAAGAATGAAAGAGAGGATGAGTCCCAAAGTGAACATGAGGTTGAGTTGCTTAGAAAAAAAATTACCTAAATGAGCATCAAATAGGGCAGGAAACCAACACTGATGAAAACTATATAAAACAATGGCCTATAACCAACACAGGAATGTCTCTGATAGTCAAATCTTAGAGACTAGTTGGTGCTATCGTAAAGAAAACCAAGGTGTGGAAATGGAATATTCTGTAAAAAAGAAAGGAATCTCTATGAACAAACCATCACACTTCAAGTTTAGGCAGATTCTGCATTTTGTTTTGGCAAACAGAAGGAACAGCTCAACAGGACACAAGTACTTATTTAGAAGTTGCCTTAAACTTTTAAAGCTCTCTAAATTTTAAAAAAAAGAAAATTCTTCTCCATTCCCCATTCACATGAAAACTTTCAGTTCCAGGTCTATCAGTTTCTTGTTAATCTTTCATTTGTGCCTTAGAAAATGGTGTGAGGTCATAGCAGCTGTCCAGCTGGAAATTGGCCAGGATCCTTTAGAGAACCCACCAAACAATCTGAGGTAAAGTTTCTCCTTCACAGGATGAGCTGTAATAGTGATACAATGATCCAAGAGTCTCCTGTCATTCTGCAAGTCTTGGCATTCTCCTCCTTCAGAAGGATGAGGAGTGAAGTGCTGTGGGTCAGCAAAACACCAGACCAAGCAAGTAACTAACTATCCAATCTAAAAAGTCTCAGTAGGACAGGAGGCCATACAGAATTTTTTAAGTTTTCTGACGGAAAAATTCTTAACCTTATCATGATGTCACCTAAAGTTTTGCTTTTGCTGGAAGGACATTTTCCACTGACGAAAATTTAGCTTAGCTGGAACTTTCCAATAGGATCATTTTTAGGATGTATGCCAGGACAATTTGATGTCCATGATGTCATTTGAGTCAATTAGTCCAAATGAGTCAAACAAAACTGAAAATGAAGCCGGTCTCCAGAAAGAAGACAGTCAGTTGCCTCCTGTAGCTAAGTCAGACCAATGTTTATAAAAAACAAACCCGCCACATGCCTCATGTAGTTAAGACAGTAAATAAGGGCACTTGGAGCTCTGAAATTTCTCACTGGCTCCTTCATATCCTTATGCATACACTATATTGCTACGCCATGGACTTACTAAAGCTTTGGGGGTTTTTTTGAGATGTAATTCTCAATCCTCAGATTTTTTTTTTTTTTTGTTATCTACTACCTGTTATCCACATAAAATGAGCATTAAAATCAGCACTTCTGCTCCCTCAGAGTCTGGACTCAAGATACTTGGTTTATTACTAGTATGTTTGTATGGAAATATTTGCCTCAGCCAGTCACTAAATCCAGCAAGATTTTAAGTAAAAACCTCATTCAAAAGACCCAGCTCCCATGATGGCAATGAGTTCTTTATGTTTGTTTCCATTCCTCCTCAGCAGCCAAGTATTTTGCTCTCAAAGTTGACAGAAACTAACACATATTCCTGCTGGAGAAGCTCAGAGCTGCATGGCAGAAAATCCACCAAGATGCACCTTGCACCCAAATACGCTTGAATACGATTTGAAGTAATCAACTATTTTTTTCTCTTTCTCCTCAGGCTTCTCTAAATTGTAGAAATTGACTCACAAGGGACACAAGTCTCTAAGATCATGGAATGAGTTTCCAGTTCTGGAATTGCCAAGTAAGCCCACTTATCGCAGAAGAAAGTTGGAAGATGGAATGCCAGTAGTTTTGGGATTAAGGCAGATCAAGTTGTCCACAGTCAGGTAAAATGGCAACTATTTACTGTTGTCTCATTGTCTAAACTTACAGCAGAAGGTGGATTCCAAATCTCAGCCATGCAATGGAAGCTAAAGGTGACCCATGTTTGGAGTGATGCACCAAGAAGTACAGACTGCAACCTTTCACAACAAGGACCATTTGTTATACTACTAAATCACCATTACAGCTATTTTATAAATCTTAACTGCAGTTATACATGCATGTGAAGATAGTCCAAACATTTGAGAACACTTGATGATTCTCACGTCCAAACATTTGAGAACACTTGATGATTCTCACAGTACCTGTTGAGGGTAACAGGATTAAAACCTTACAGGAGGAACATTAACCAAACTGACCAAAGGGATGACTTAAGGTGATACTTTTATGTTGAAATACCAGACACAGCATTTAGCTCTGCCTCTGTTGAAAGCCACCTCTGACATTTATAAAGTTTGCAAGCTGTCAAAATTTCACTTAATGCTTCCCCCAATAATGAGACCTGAAGCAACATAGTGCCTTTTCCTACGCATCAGAGCCAAGGCTTAAGCAGCATGGGATTTAGAGGCGAGCACAGAGGCATGCAGTGCTATTTTAGGCACTTCTACAATATCCAAGACACCTGCATGGGGTTATGCAGATATAACATCAGACCCATGCCCTTCTGGAGAAGCATTTGTAGATCAAACAAGAAAAGTCAGCAAAATGGCACTAGGTGTTGAAAATTGAATCTGTTCCAGTAGAGTCTGCTTCTACAAACCCACTGAGACTACTATTAAATTCTCTGAAGTGTAAATCCTGATTTGAGTTTTGCCTTTAAATGTGAAGAGATTTCCATGAGGATGATTGGCTGCTGCTCAGAGGAAGCTTGCTCAACCTATTTATGGGCTAAAATGAGATATCAGTTTTGAAAGTATTTTGCCAGTGCCTGGAAAGCTGAAGGACAGCTTGCTTTAACCCTACATGCCTTGCTATTTTCTGCAGGGATATTGTTAAATATAGTTATTAAAGAGCTGACTTTATGAAAGTACTTGGGCTTGTTGCTGGCCTAAATTGGAAGGTATTAGTGTGACACTGGACAATCATACAGTCCTCTCCTTAAGCAGCAGCAGGGGAAAGGGGGAATAGGGGCTGGAGCAGAGAATACATTGAAATGAGTCTGACCCCAGAGGGAAGCTGAAAGCTGCAGGCAGCAGTGGGAGTAAGGTGGCTTCCTTCATTTTGAAGAAACTAAAGTAGCAATGCATGAAAAGTACGGAACAAAATTTGTTAAGGGAAAGCAGCACACATGCTTTATTCACAAAGCATCCATGCTTTCTGCACGAGGCCAAGCCCCACATTAGCATCAGTATACCCACAGGAAAGGGTCAAAGCCCACGCACTTTAGTGTCACCAAAGGAACTAATGCTTCTCAGTTTCTCCTCGTTGGGAGGACACTATAGGACACTGGCCACCGAGAAAGAGGGAGGGTCTCTTGAAACAATGGGAAACTGGACAGTCCAGGTAAGGAACGACCATATCAGAGTGGTAGGATCCATCCTGAGGGAAAGTAGGGAGGTGTAAGTGAAAAACTGTAGCAGAGCTGTGAAGCACAAAGAGAGCCTGCTAACAGTGTGTGTGTATTATACAGGCCAGCTCTACCCTGACACAAGAACTTGGCAGGGTATCTGCTTACCTTTCCTCTTGCAAAATCCTAGCTGAGCTTTGTTGGAGGTGCCCCGGCTTCCTGCTTGGGCACTGCCCTCCCTTTGATCTAGTTAAGAAACAGAGGAGTTCTTCTGAACATGATGGCACATTTCACACAGCATATAAAATTCCCTCTGTTACAGGAGCTCTTTTGGAGGTGTGACAAGCCTTTCCAAGATCTTCTATCAGAAGAGAAATTTGTGTCTAAATCTGAAGTTTAAGAGGCTGTGTCAGCTTGCAAGCCTGCTGCAGGCTCCTACAGCTTTGAACCCCTTAGGAACGATTGCACAAGCCTGTCAAAACAACAGCTGTCAACCTTACCTGAACTTCCTGCTAATGTACTTGCTCTTGGATTTTTTTTTTCACTTGCTAGTTCTGGTTTTGTCCTTTTTCTGTGAGCACTTTTGAAGGCAGTAACAGTTACATTAATTTCACGCTTACCATTGCTCTTGGGTCAAAACCATTTCATAGCAAACAATTTTCAGTGGAAATAATACTCCAGGAATAGAGCCACATGACAGATAGACATCTAAGTGACATCACTTGCATCTACTGGAATGCCACAGGAAAAAAAAAAGTTCTCATAATAACAACAAATTCTAAGTACTTTTACAGATGTTGGCTATACCCCATTTTGCCTGAAGAAAGTGAAACATGGAAAATTGTTTTTCTGGTATTTGACAGCATCAACATTAAAAGGAACCAGAAAGGGGCAGAAAGGACTGTAGACCATTCCATTTGCACACAGCACTAATCACACTTGGCATGCTTGTTCAGAGACCTATTTGTATACCTCAGAGCTTGGCTATGCATATTTTTAAAAGTCTGAAGAATAATTATTTGTCCATGGTACACTAGATGTGGCGGCTTAACCTGGTAAAACACAGATATATTTTGTTCCTCTGTGCCTGTTCCAAGCCAGGCCACTCTTTGCTCCAAATGCTTCGAATGAGGACATACCCTTTCACACCCCTTTAGTTACACAAGCAGGAGTTTCTATTTCCTTGTTTATCCTCAGTGAAAGGGTGAGCAGTCAAGTCAAGCATTGGGCAATGCAGCAGATGTGCACAAAGCACCCATCTGACAATGGCCAGGGTTCCCACTGAGACTTTTGAGTAGAGAATAATTGTACTTTCTTTTGGCATGAACCGAGGGTACAAAATCACATTTACGTGTGCAAGCCTTTGCCCTCTCAACATGTGTTCTCAGCTGCATTTGAGTAGCTGGTGAAGGTCAGTTTGATTTTCAGTCCTAAAAGCAAAGAACGACAGTAGGTATATGGCAGATAGTAAAATTTCTAAATAAAGCACTTTCTCTCCCTCCAACTACATTTGCGCTTTACTAATTAGGGTTTGCAGGATTTACAGGGAAAAAAATTAGAAATACCACTCAGTAATAAACAGGCTCAGGTTTTTCAAAACACAAAAAAGCCACCCCAAAACAAAGCAATCAAAGAAAGCTGATACCACACAGAATAACTCTTTTACACTATAATTTAAAAAAACCTCACAAATTGACATAAAAAATCAGAATTTAGTTTCAGGGTTATGTGACACTTTCTTGTAATGACCCTTCCTCTGTTTTTACATTATTTCCCTTCCTGCATCTCAATTATCTCTAAGCATAAAAAACTCTCAACATAATCTCCATCTGTTATGTTTTCCTTTCTATTTTTCTCCTTCCTTGATTTTACTTTTTACCTGCCTTTCCCAATCCACAAATTCTCTACTACCCTTTCCTATTTGGAGTACTGAGCTTTTTTCCATTCATTAACAGCACAACACTTTCACCTGAATCTCACCTCTTGAAATGGAACTGAATATTTTTATTTTCTACATCCTGTATAAGAATTAAGCTACAAACCAGGAACCAAAAAACCCTCAAAAGAAAACCACCAACCACTCTGCACGTAACTATACACACAGTACTCTGGAAATAACAAATCCTGAATTCCTAACATATTTAAGACACAGCAAAGAGTTCATCTTTCAAGCTAAATGTGTGTGCTAGTTCCACATCTGACTATCCATAGATTCAAATGCAGAAACAAAGTGAAATTTGTGTGACTAAGTTCTCTAGTACTTAGAATAAGACTTGTCTATTTGCCTTAATATTAATAGCAAGAAATAATCTGGTTTTCATACTTTTACAAAACCACAGAATTTCTAACTTCCAACTGTATGCTTAATTTCTGTGCTGTTTTGATTTCTCATAATAATAATATAACAATATTAATTTTTGGAGAAGACAGTAGCAGATATCCATGAGACTTACAACTTGTTTACTTGGCAAGGCTTAGTCACATATCATCTTACCAAAACAGAAAGCCATAGAATACATAGAATAGGTTCATGCAACACATCAAGACCAAACCAGAGAAATAAACATGCTTCTTGAAAAGTAGATGAGAAGACAGAGTGAAACTCCTTGACTATCCAGCTTGTGTACCCTTCCTGAAAACTTCTTTAAAGGTCACAAATTAGATCTCTGAGACTAATTCACCAGTTTTCTGTCCTTTTAGTAAAAAAATACCCAACCCTTCATGTACAGAATTTTGCCTCAGGTCAATACTAAAATGTACTTCATCCTTCATCGCTCCTGTGTGAGACTCTTGCCCTGCTCCCAAAGTAATGTGCTACCCCAGCCCACCCTCACCTGCTTCTTTCCCGTGTTGCTAATGCTGGAAATGTGTCTGCACAAATGCAAGCAATGCTCAGTGGGATGTACAGCAGCACCACCACATCATTTCAAGTGATTTCTAACTGAGTCTGCAAACATTTTAAGCTCATTTTTAAAGGGTGGGATTTGCAGGGACATTTATTTCATTAAGCAAATGTTCAGTGTAAAACAAAACAAATATTGGGGTGCCTTTGCTTTGTCTGTTTTAAGAGCTCCCTCTGGCTCTGGACACAGCCACACCAATATTTTCCAGTAGAGTTGTTCTGATGCCAGGGTGCACTGTCTGTGCCTGTCCCCTGCTCCCCAGTGACCCAGCACAGCCCATTCTATGAGAGCGGCAGTTTAAGGGTTAAGCATCAGCGGGCACGGAACACCAGCTCCATCCCGGAGCCCTGAAAGATGCCGGCATAGAGAGGGCAGTGCTTATGGCCAGAAGGCGGGTGATGTCCCCATCATCTTCTAAGCTCTGCCTAGGTACAAAGGCAGTAGACAGAACCTTGCTGGGCTGGGACTGGCCCTTTGCAGCTGCTCCCCCAGTGTCAGACCTCGCTGACTGCAAAATTAACTGGGCATCCCCCCCCACCCGCACCATGCCGTCTCTTGCCAAATCTGTAATTTCCCAGGTGCAAATTCCTTGGCATTTACAAGTCCAAACACTATATTTTGGTCTTATCTGGAAAATCAGGAGCAGGAACAATAGGCAAATGTTCCTAAATTGATCTGATAACTGGGGAGTGGGGGGAAGGAGTAGGATCAGCCAAACCACAACTGCACAGAATAATGTGCCTTCTTGAACAACCTAGAAGGCCTGACAGACATCCACATGGATAAATGTGTCCTTGCATTTCTATGTTGCTTTAAGACAGAAAAAGACATGCACTCAGAGACAGACAAAGACAGCAGTAACCATTAAAACTCTCAGCTACTGAAATGCTTCTGGTAATTTCTATACTTTGACAAAAATTGCCAAGCAGGGTGTTATGAAGCTGGTGCATTTATAAACTCAGGCAATGAATAAGGAAACTCAAATATGAGTTAGATACACCGTGTATTTAAGGAAAAAAACAATTCACAAAGACAGGGAAACCAAAGCTGATGGAAGCTGAACTGAAGTTGAATTAAGAGTGAACTCAAAGCCTCACAGCATGGGATGGTTTATTAGCAGCCTGAAGACAAAGGCCACAAAGCAGTTTTACTCCCTTAGAGAGAGGAGCCCTATTATGGAGCCTTTCAACTCTCCAAGAATTGCCTTTTAACTCTCCCTCCACAGTAGGACAAACAGGGGAAAGAAATTAGTCTTGGATGATGTTAGCTGTTTTGTAACTTGTAGTGCTAGTCCCACTGGAGCTCTTCTGACTCCTGTCAGATTTATCCTCTTGACATTCAAAATGGATTAACCTAAGGTATCTTTTCATAAGTAATAACAATAAAAAAAAAAACCCCTCTCAATCCACATAGCGTTTTCTCCCTCTGCCTCAAAAAAATGGGGATTAGTCAGATGACCAAATGATATTTCCTGGACTTTGCAGTAATCTCTCATCCACTGTTAGTGCTACTTTTAAAGGAAATGCTAAATGCTAACATAGAATCTGCATAATCAATCTGACATCATGGCGTCACCTACCTACAGCACAAAAATGTAAAAAATTCCAAAACCCCCTTGTGTTTTCAGAGACATTTAAGTCATTGAGCCTGAAGCACTATCAATAGTAAAATACAGTGGGTAGTAGTCAGTGCATCAGTACATCCAATTCAGCTCCAATTATTGTGTTCTTGCCAAGAGAAAAATCTATTATTTTTTAATATATTATTTTTTAAAGCAATTTAAGAAGAACTTGGGAAAATGATGCAACCTTATTTCAGCTGTCTGGTGCTGCTTACTGAAGAGAGTTTTGTTTAGATGTGCCAAATTCTGTCTTCCTGCAAATATCTCATCTTTAGGTCTTTTACTCTGATGACTAACACACAGCTAAATTGTTTTCTTCTATTATTTTTTTTTACTGTTTTCTTCTATTATTTTTTTTTACTGTAGGATTGTTTGAAGAAAAGCAGTGGGCTAAGTTGAGCATCAGTTCAGAGCAAAAATAATGAATGTGTATATTTTTTTTTCTTCTGTAACAAATGGATATACCTTATAAAGTAGTGTATTTCAGGAGTAAATCTGCTTTGTCTAAGCAGGTGGTGCTCCAAGCAGACTTTGGTCCACACCACATGGAAAAATAGATTTACTACTGTTTTTTGTAGAAAAGAAATATGCATCTTAGAGGGCAAAGAAAACACACATGACTCAGCTGCAACACAATGATTACACAGAGAAATTGAAACTGCTCTCACAAGACAAATTTCATGATCCTGTGTCTCGGGCCATGGGCTGCAATGCCCCACATGAGGTGCCACATTGCTTTAGGAATATTTGCAAAAAATCCCTACAATACTAGAACACATTTTTCAATTGTAGGGCACCAACTAAAAATCTCAAAACAACCCATTTTTTTCTCATTGTCACAATAGATTCTCATGGGGTGGATATGCAGCAAAAAATAATCTGACACCATGAAAAGCCTTCAGAGTCAGGGCTATCTGATCAACTTTTCAACTTCCATCAGGCTCCTGTTTTTACTGCATGCCAGCACACGTACAAGTGATAACTGTGAAAATAGTCAATGTGGATTTTTGCCACATGATTACCAGCTACTGGATTCAAGTAACTAACCCACTGCTCAATGCCCTAAATATCTAAGGTATTAGGATGAGTTCTTGCTCAAGAAAAGCTTTTCTTATTCAAAAAAGGAGCATAAATGTTTAAGCACTGAGCAAATATACAGTGAATTTCTATTTTAATAACGAATTCCAAATTTCAGTAACAGTACTGAAATACTAGGGTATTTCAAATATCCAAATTTGAGGTGTCTGTTGCAAGAGACATCTTGAATTGCTGCACTTTCACTATAATAAGGTGGTAGAATCGGAGTTTTGTCAGCAGTCTCAGGAGAAGGCCTGCTGAAGAACAGAAATTCGTAAAGAAAAATGTGAATGAGGGGAGAATGGAGAAAAGAAAACCCTCACTTGCAAGCATTGTTTCACATTTAAAAAGTATCATGCTAGAGAAAGAGCTAATAAAAACTTTTCATCACAACCATTCATGTGAAAAAAAATGAATAAGCAAAAAATGAAAAATAAAAAAAAGAGATGCTATTTTCTGAACTTTCAAGGCACAAGTTGCAACTGTATTAAACCTGTGAGCATTGAAGTGAAGAGCACCCACTAGAAAGGACTCCGAGATTGTGGCACAAAGTAACAAACAGGTCAAATAAATCCTATGCAATAGTCCATGAGGGTATTTAGAGCTACATGGCTGGCCCTGCACCTTTTGGGTTTTGCCAGCAGGGTATGAAATTTGTTTTCCAGCAACATCTCCTCTCAGTGTCTGATTTGCTGTCCCATCAAAGCATCTGTTCAGACAGTTATTTTCCTAGCAGCTCCACAAAAAGCTAAGGATCAGTTTTGCTGATTAGAAGCCCTGTTTATGCCAACCTCAAGGTTTACAGTAACAATTACTGATGAGGTCTGACACTCACACCTTACAGAAGCATTTCTGCATTACTTTGCTGATACTTTTTCACATGCATCCATACTGTTAGTTCAAAGCATACAGAGTAATCTTTTTAACAGTCTCTGTTGAACAGCTGAGCATGTACTTCATGTTTGGATCTGGATTCACTGTACAAAGTGTAGCAAAACACTGAAAAGTGTGCTATTCATTTGGTCATGTACAAAAACACCCTCCAAATCATTTGTATGAGAAGTGGAGAGTTTCAAAAATTCATTTAATTTCTTAAAATGTGGGGTCTTCCATTTTTATGACTTACTATAATTGCTTCTCTCTTCAAACTGGTGATTTTGTCTAGTAATGTAGCAGTGGAACTGATCAGTTAAATGAAGCATGAACTGCAGCCTGCAGAGAGCTGGATTAAAAACTGCTGAGTTTTCAACATGATCCTTAATCAGAAAGCGTTTCTTTTAGGGGAAAGAAAATGTAAAACATAGGGGGCAGGGAGAAAAGGGGTAAGGACAGGATAATGGTGTTCTTTTAAAGCAGCAATTCATTTTAATTTTTATATAATACATAAATCCACAGAACCACTATTCATAAACATGTAGTTCAATTAATAATTATTTAAGACTACAGTCATGGCTTAATTCTGGCTTTTTATATGTTCATACAACAGCTTGTCACACAGGGTGCTCACAAGGGTTTTACAAGAAAAATAATTTAACACCAGTAGCAGCCTTAGCCTGTTTTTACCCATTCTAATTATAGTCATCATACACACTCACAGATGTGACATCACAAGATGGTAAATTCACAATGTGTATTTTAGTTTTGGATTGCCCTGGAATGAACAACCTTAAATCAGGAGGCATTTATATACTGTGCCTTGTGCACAGATGAATAAAGTCTATTTCTTGAATAGCTGGCAGAGTGCAAAGAATGGGACACGGAATGAAATGAAGAAGAAAAGAGGAAATGTCATGTTGCTTGCCCACAAGTGCTGCCAAATGGACAAATCTGAAGGGCAATCCATTTTCCCAGTTAATGCTGATGCCGTTTTCACTACTCCTGAGCTTTTTCCTTTTGTTAATCCTGTGCCTAGCAAGGTTCATTAACCCTGTTTACACAGAAAAGTTGGGTCAGTCTGACATGCTAAGAAAGTGCATGTCTATCTGCACATACACATATATACACTTCAGTTTCTTCCTAATAAACTTTCCAACTTAAAAACCCAAACATCTGGAATGTATGTTTTTTTGTTTTTTTTTCCTCACTTCATATTAAAAAAAATCTAGCAAACACAGCACTTAATTTTACAGAGAGCACTAAGCAGGAAGCACAAATCCACAAGAAACTTGTCACTAATACTTGGTCCCTTCTTCTCTAAGATTTTAGAGGAAAAGCATGTTACTCTAGCAGAATGGCAGGTACATGTGGACCAGAACACTATCCCATCTAATGGGACCTTTGAGCACAGTATTAAATCCAAAAACCAGTGCAATCCCAAAGGAAACACTGAGCTACCATTTGCTGGTTTACTAGGCCAGAAGAGTGATGTTGCAGCAATTCTCAAGTTTAATGCTCCTAAACCAGTACTGGTACTGGCATCTGTACTAAATGATTTGAACATCTCTTATTTAATACAGATATGTGAAAGCCTGAGATTACCTCAAACAAACCACTGACATGGGACACAAAAGAGATTTCTCCCTCATGGGCTATACTGCACCACATGTAATCCTGATTATTGTAAGGGCACTTGGTTGGTGCCTTCCAATGGGTCTGGAAGAGCTTAATGGATATTTTATGCGAGAACTGTGCACAAAGAAAGAGCTGCAGCTCAGGTCTAGACAGACTTTAAATTGCAGATCTTAACACTTGTGGCTTGAGAGAGGGTGAAAATTCAGAGGTCTACCTCTCAGGAAGCACCATGAAAAAAAAAAAAAAAAGGGATACAAAGCAGCTCCCCAAGCAGAGAAGCAGCTTTCCCTATAAAGTAGAATGGTAGCACTGCCTTCTCACTTGAAAAACAGAACATTTTTTGTTCATTTTCCTGACAGAATTGTCCTTTTTTAGTGAAAGCAACCTGATTGATAGCTCTATCCACATGTCTGCAGCACTCTAACAAGCTTGTCTGGTAACATCCAAAACCCAGCCTGTAGTAGGACTGCTGTGATCAATACACATTTAACAGAGATAAAAATGAGAGATTCTCAATGCAAGCTTTTGTTAACCAAAATTCTAGTTTTATGAGATTTTCAGGCTTCTTTGTGGTAAACTAACCTTGCCATGATTTTAAACAATTCAAAGGCAGCTGAACAAGAGCTGGATGTCAGGAGTACTGCTGCCCAGTGTTGTACACATAGAGAGTCCCATGGAAAGTACCAGGTGTTTTTTTGGAAGTCCCTTTCCCACTGCTGATTCAATAGCTCATAGTTACACAGCAATGCACAGAACAACTGCACCTGAATGTTAGCACAGCAACAACCTCAGTGTTTATTCAGCAAGTCTCCTACAATGAATTACCTCAGCCCAGTAAGGAGGCTATTGGTAGTCTGCAGAAAGGTATTTGAAGCATCCACAGAAATCCCATTTACGACTTTTCAATAATGCTATCTGTATGTCTTGATCTTGCCAAAGTTCACTTGTGTTTATGGGAAGAAAACTGCAGTCCAGTTCTTCTTAGTCTGCTCCATTATGACAAAGAGAGAAAAGAACAGGACACTGATAGGCAGGTCAGGTACAATGCTGCTCCACATCAGCCTTGTTTTAATTAAGTCAGCTATGATCTCACGGCAGGATAATTTTTAATGTTGGTGTTTAGGAGAAAGGCTTACATTGAAGGCTATTTTGGCCCCCTTTAGTTAAGAATGTGATTCATGTGAGTGGGAGAGAACAATGCAGCAAAATCCACATTTTTCTACACACACAAAAAAGGGGATTTGTACACCAGAGAAAAAAGTAAAAAATAGAGCATACATCTTTTGCTGCCTTACACTCTGAGGAAATTGGCTACAGGAAGCAACAGCTTGTCCCAGTAGAACCATCACTATTCATACAGCAGTAGGTCCATCTGAGTATTCACGTGCCACACGCATTTAGTCCTTGTTCAAACATCTCTCCAACATCTGAATCCTGCACTTTTGTTTCACTGCTCTGAATTAACAATAGTACACTGAGCTGTGTGTTTACATTTGTGAACACAAAAATAACACTGACTCAGAATGTGGCTTTTTAAAAAAAAACCTGAGATTGTCTGAAATTCTTAACAATCACTATAGAGCCTTTCATTCTTTACAAAACATCTCTTTATAGAGAAATTCTGAATATTTTGTTACTGGAGCTCATTTGTTTCTAATAAGAACAGATAATCTAATGGTTTCCCAAATAATATGCTTTTAATTCTGAATCTCTCTATGTAATCTGTTTTCAAGGCAATAACATACCTTTTCAAATAGCTAAGCTGTCCAATGAGCAATAGATTTCCACTGGTAACTTACACAAGGGAATTGGATAAATGCATTAAGACACAGCTTACAGATAAGTAGAATGTAAGCACTGAATTGCACTGGCCTGAAACTCCTGGTTGTAATAAATTTCCAGTGAATTACTTATTTGACACAGGGGGAAAAAAATTACCTCATTATAAAACCCAAGTTTTCACTGTAAGACAAACACTGTAATAGCCAATATTATTCTGTCACTTAGAATTTCTTGCCTTCAGTTTTAAACACAATCAGTTGAAAAACTGATAGGTAAAAATACCTTAAAGCAATAATCATCTCTTTCAAGCTACCTTCCTAATTAAGGTACTGTAGAAGTGTTCAAACTAGTATTTTTGAGCTGTATTGAAAATTGCTATTTTGCCATCTTGTTTTGAATCGTATCTGAAAAAAACAATAGGTATCCCCTCCCCCTAACCTAGCACACAACTTTCATGACCAGCTGGAACTTCAATGGTGCTTTTTTTTCAGAACAATACTTTTGATAAAAATATATAGATTGTCCCTTAATAACACAGGAAACTAAGTCATGTTTTCAGAAATGACTTTAGAACTTGCAAGATTAAAGGACTGTCTACACATGGAATTATTTAGTAATGACTGCTCAAGAACAGCTATTCCCGAATAATTCCATGTGTAGACACACTTATTCCAGAATAAAGTTGCCTTATTTTGGTCTAATTCAGCCCATCAAAGTGTGTTAAGCTAAACAGAAACAAGAGTGTCAGCACATGGAGTTATTCAAGACTCACTGCTCCTAAATAACTCCATGTGTGGACAAGTGCTTGCGAGAGCTGAAGTTCAGTTCTGTTATGCCCAGCCACGTTATCTCTGCTCTCACAGTGAGTGCATGGCACTCTGTGGCACATGTATAGCTGCTCATTCTGCTGCTTTTCTTATTTCTGTTAAAAAAAATCCCTTTTTAAATTCAATGATAATTTTTGAACGTGAGCTAAATAAATACAATGATAGAGAGACTGAAATATGATTGTTCTAGAGATTAAGTAAACCTTGGCATATTTTGTTTTCTGAACAAACCAGTTTTTATATTGGCATTCTTGAAAAGTGATTGCTCACAAGAATGCCACCTCTTTATGAGGTAGTAGGAATGGTTGAAAGTAATCGAGATTTGGTTTTCCTGAGATAGAATTAATATGGCCAACTGCTGAATTGACATTTGGCTTGATGTACCATTTTTGTTTCAGCTAATAAAGAATTTGTTCATCTTATTAAACAGACTGAGTAATCAATCACAGCACACACTGAAAAAAAAAATCATATTTTCAGCAAGGCACAAATCTGTCAAAGGGTTTAATTATTACTGAAAAACATTCACAAATCCCTACAATTATTTGGCTTAAAGTAACATGTTAACCCTGGCTGGAATATGGCATTAGTTGCCTCTAGTTCCAAAGTTCAAATCCAAAGTGATAAGAAGTGAAAACGGATTTTGATAGTCCTATAGCCCCCAGCAGACCAAATCACAAAATCACACCCTAGATGGGTGTTGTTGGAAGCCTGTGCCAAGGAAAAACCCCTTGCTGGAATACCAGAGGTAGAGCAGATGCCCTTCAGTGCATCCCTGAAACTCCTGCAAACTGTGCTTGACTCTGACCATTTACTTGTTTTAGTGACATTTTCCTTGACTGTGTGAAGAGGTAGACTACAAAATTGTATCTATTATATTCCCTATAACGTTCTTTGTAATAAATCCAGATTGATAGCATTAGAGTTTCATCAAACTGGATCACTGCTTTGAATTGGCTGAAAAATTGCATGCTCCTAAAACCCCTGGTAAGTTTGTTCTGATTTTGTGTAAAAGCATGGGTTGATAGCTGAGGATGAAGGTGTGCCTGTGATTTGCCCTAAATATACTGTAGTAAGAGAAAATCTCTGAAGGAGATAAAGACCTTACAGAAGGAAAAAAACCTCGAACAATGTCATTTTTATCATTTTTATCTGAACTTGAAATCAACCATTACTTTATTTAAATGAGAAAGTTTACTACAGGTGCACAGTGAAAAAAGTGCTAAAAAAGTACATGTCTGGAGGGTTATTACATATAATCTCTTATTGAAGAGACATGCCCAGAAACTGAAAAGCCCATACTATGAGTCCTCCTTCCTTCAGCGTTATCATCTAGACTTTTACTAAATGTTCACTCCCAGCTTTTGTGCCACAGCCATGGAAAATGAATTCACAGAGGGGACCACTCATTCTGTGAGTTGCTTTCTCCTACTCATAATAAAGTATAAATACTTTAGAAATATCAATACATTTAGCTTCAAAACACTCCTGGCAGCTGGCTGGTATGACAACACTCCCACTTTGCAGATCAAAACTAGAAAGGCAGTGGTTGTGGCCAAAAACAGTAACTAACCTTATGTGTGGAAAAGCTGAATTTTCCAAAACAAATGTACCTTTCATTTTCCATGCTCTGATTGACCTGAGGGGAACTGCAGATACTTCAGATAATTCTACTGGACTCCAAACCAGGACCTACTAAACATCTCTGCTGAGCTCCGCAGCATCTTTGTGGTGTCTTTTTTAGCATCACCTGACAGATTATCTGCATTTTGGTAGTGAAAATGAAGAATAAATTGCAGTTAGAATCACTTGATAGAGTGAAGTGCAGCTCCCATCAATTTCAACCTTTCTCAAGTTCAGATCTTTAGATCTCATATTCACCCTCCAGAAAATGGGAGTGTTTTACATTTGAAAGAGTTCAGATCACAAAAGAATTCAGTAATAGAGACAAGATAAAAAACAGTGAGTGCTCCCCTGAGGAACTGGAATATCAGTGTTTAACTTTTTACCTTAGCATTACCCTAGCACCAAAAAATGAGTGTAAAAATGTTATAAAAACCACATGTACAATATTTTGTTACAAATCTGATAACAGTGGTGATGTTTCCAAAAGGTTAATTAAGCTTACACAAGAAGATATCAGGAAAAAATGTGATGGCATTATAAGCACTATTTTTGGAGGAATCACGTAAAGAAAGTGTCAGATAACAAGTACAGAGTTAATTTTTTTCCAGTTAGCATTGTGACTTAATACACACTTTCTAAAAGCTGAGCAAACATAAGATAAAGAACTAACTGGGGGGATTTCCACAAAATGCAAGTCTGTATTTACTTATTCAATCTAGGTTTTAATTTAAAAAATACTTTTATAGTGCAATGTGCCATTAATACATTGCTAATTTAAACACGCTGTTAGATCTGTGCTTAGTATAAAACATCTTATACATCAGATCTTTTACTCTGTTCTTATTGCCACTGACCCCAAAAAGGATCCAGTTTAGTGACTTACAAGGCTTTTTAAAATGAAATGCCTTTGCAATCTTTCCCAGTTTAATGAAATCTAATCATATCAGAGTTGCTTAACCTGTTCCTTAGTAGAACTGCCATTTAGGTGTTAAAAAAGTGCATTTGGCTCTCCACTTTGGAGAGGTGGGTCTGGATTTTACATTTATGATTTGTTGAGGGGTTTTTTTCCAGTCCTGAGCACTTACTTTGAATAGATGCCTATAAAAACAAAAATGAATTTACATTACCCGCCTCAGTTACAAATCAGAACTACCTCCTCAACTTAAGCTTTGAGTAAATTCCAAGAGATAATATTTGAATAAGCTGCCAAGATTTTCTTATGGCAGCATTCAGAAAAAAAGTCAGTGATGGACAATTTTGACTTAAACATTTCCATGGGCCACTGTGGCACAGAAGTGCCCAAGACAAAGGACACTTTGCTAAACCTAAGGGGGGAAGAAAAAACCAAAAATGAGTCTTAACTCTATCCACTTTGGTATCTTGAATGAAGTCAGGACTAAACCTCAAACCACACAAAAAAAATAATTTGTAGTATTAGATATGCCCATTCTACTGGTGAAAGCTCATCTATCACAGACTCCTGGCTCATCATGAAATAAAACACACTTATTTTACAAATGGAATACAATCAAAAAAAGATAACTTCAACCATCCTAAAAGGAAAAACAGGAAAAAAATCTCATGATCAAGTATTTCAGGTAAGTATCTCAAGTCTAGGTGTTGGTAGTGACATTCCCATAATGGCAAATTGGGTTTTAAAAAGCCCAAGGAACTTGATTTAAGAGCCAAACGTATATGAATCCTAAATTGTCAGGAAAACATAACTTTTATCAGTCAGATTATTTTTATTCCATATCAACAGAAAATTTAATTACCTGACTCTCCATTTCAGGTTAGAAATCACTGGACTTTCTTCTTTATTTCCTGGGCAGTTCTAGGTAGCACTTCCAAATTTTACCCATTAGACACCCAAATGGGTCATCTTACTGCAACAAATGGCAACGTCGATGCTGCTTACATTGTTTGCTCTGCTCTTTTATGACTCTTCTCCAATTAGTCTAAGAACAGCTCTCCACCCCACCTCTCACCCCACTACATCCACTTCTCATTCAAAAAAACCTTCTCATTCTTAGTTTGCTGCTGGGAAATTTGGCCTGTCCTGAATCCTCCACCTCACCAAAACATGTCCTTTCTCCCCTTCCCATTTCCAACACCACCACATCTTATTCCATAACTTTCAGGGATGAAAACTTTGTGCAGTGTCTCCATATATCAACATATTGCTCTCAACTGTAGAATGAAGAAGGTTCTTTATATATTTCTCAAACAATATTTAAAAACAAAGGTTAAAAACATCTGTCCATAGAAAAATGCAAAAACACAGAAAGGAACATAACTTTGTTAAAATACTGGACTTTCAAAGCTGAAGTTACATGTGTAGGAAAGCCAGATTTGTAAAAACTGGTTTTAAAAGTTAACATGGTCATGTCACTCTTCCTCCATTTTTGAAGTCCCTGCCTTTTTTCTAGTGAGCAGGCATACCTTTCTTGTAAGCATTACAGGTCTTGCTGGTAACAATTAACTTACAGTTAACTGAAATTAGCATAGCAAGGACTAAATAGTACGTTTAAAAATTAGGTGTTAAGTGACTAATTTTAAGATATCAACAAAATATGGATTATCCTTCAATCTACTGAAGTAAATTTGACACTGATTTTTAGACTAAAGAGAACAATCAAAAGAATCACCAGGTAAATGTTTCTATCAGACTGTACAAGTGGGAACTCATCTGCTCTGTACTTAAATTAGGAGAAGAACATTTATCTCAGCAATGGGCTTCTTCTATCAGTTTGGAAGCAGACAAGGTATATTATTTATAAACAACACTGAAAGAGAAAGAATGTCAGAGAGAAATGTATACATTAAGCACTTTTAAAATATTTGAATCTAATACAATTTCACCTTTTTTTTTTTTTAAACATACAAGGCTACATATACCATTCACTCTGGTTACCTTCAAATATATAATAAAATCAAATTTCTACCTCAGCTGCTACCTTTCAAGCTTCCCTTCAGAATTCAAAGAAATGCAGAATGAAAGCACATGACTCACCCCCACTGCTAGCAAAACTGCTTAGCATGTATATATTAAATCAGAGTCCTCTGCATTACCTCTTCTGTCAGATATGTTTGGAGTTTGCTAGGGTGGGTTTTTTAGCATATAAAACATGCTATAAATTCATAGTTAATCTACTAGAATGTATCCATGATTTACCAACAGCTTAAACAAAAACTAACACAAGGGTGAATTTAGAGTGTAACTATTTTATTTCATTATTTTCCCTCTAAGTATAACAACCGCTGGATTTAGAAGCAGTTAGCTGAAGTATCACTCAAGTTCCGCAGCCAAAACTAAAGGCATTATCTTTGGAGTCAATGAAGTCTGCAGCTGCTGGAATCTGGAATGGAATGCATCTTTTCATTAGGCTGGTGCCAAATTAGAAATGCCTGCTCATCCAAATGAACCATGAATGCAGTACTTTAGAAATATCTGCTCTTCGCATGTAACTCAGCATGCTAGAGAATGTGACAAGCCTAGTAACACTCAATCTCTGGCACTTGCTGGGGAATGAAAAATGTCACTGCCAGTGTCCTTGACTGAGCCCTCACACAGCTGCCCTGTCCCAGAGGTGCAAGAGCAAACAAACTCAGCCTCCACTTGCAGCTCCATGCTGCTGCTCAAAATAGAACATTTTATTGTTTGGATGAACTGCACAGAGAGAAGATGATAAAGACACAGATAACTGAAACCAGAGCTGGAAACCACAGTAAGAACCAACATGCTGCTACTCTGCTTAATTAAAGAGCGTGGAAATAATGTCTTGCTTATACATCACAGCACAAACCAATCTTCCTCAGCCACACACTAATGCTGCTGTATCACCCTAAGCCTCCATCTGCTCCTCTTTTCTCTCTCTCTGAGCATGTTACCCCACAATCACAGGCTGTAGAAGGATTCAAAGCACCTAATTAGGATACTTTCCTCCACAGTAGCCTAGAACTTGCTGCCCCTGTTAGCATTTTATGCAAGCAGAGGAGTATTCAGTGAGTCCAGATCCCTTTACACAGGAACAGAGACAGGCAGCAACTTGCTGAATAAAAAAGGGGAGGGGAATGAAGGGAATCATAGAAGAGTTTGGGTTGGAAGGGACATTAAAGATCATCTTGTTCCAGCCCCCTGCCATGGACAGGGACACCTCCCACCAGACAGGCTGCTCAGAGCCCCATCCAGCCTGGCCTTGGACACTGCCAGGGATGGTGGGGGGGGGCATCCACAGCTTCTCTGGGCAACCTGTGCAAGTGCTTCACCACCCTCCCAGTAAAGAATTTCTTTCTAATATATAATCTAAACCTGCCCTCTTTTTTGCCTGTCTCTCAGGCAGTGTTCAATATTTATTTCCCATGAACATTTTATAGCATTGAACTTTAAAAGCTTCTAATAAGCACAGTGATTTCAAAGAGTGCTCTAGAAAGATTATTCCATAGGCAAAGTGCCCTCATGTAAAAGCCCTATGAAGTTCCAAATTACAAAAAAAAACACTCTTTAATTTTTATCATGTACATCTCAGTGGATCAAAATGCCGAGTAAGTATGCCTGGACTGTATCCATATCGCTACAATAAATTAAAAATAAAAGGGTTATTTAACCCACACTTACTTGCACGCAACTCTGCTGATATTTTACTGATCATATCTAGACTTATTATTAACTATTAGTCACAGAGTATGGTTAAATTTCTCTGACACTTGCACATATAAAATACTCTCATTATCTGATGCAAGAAACTGTGAGGGGCAGAGCTTGCAAACTTCTGTTACACAGACTCACAGTGTTTATTATCACAAGCTCTCCCACTGAATGTCAACATTCATAATATTAATTTAAAAATAAATTGCGACATTAGTGAACATTACAGCCACTTTGACAAAGTTTATTTGCAACAAAAATTCATTAGCAATCTTTTGTTATTGCATATATATATATATGACATATATATGCCTATATATGCCTATGCCTAGTCATACTGTACTAGGCAAAAAATCTTTATATTTGTTCAGTTGTTCTCAGAATGACTGAAAATCAATTGTACATGGTATACCACATTGCTTAGGGGAAAAACAGCAAAAATAAGGGCAAGGAACCTGCCAGCACTTTCAACAAACACCTACAATAAAAGTCAAACACATATTTACATAACTATGGTTGACAGAACTAAGACAATCATGGCCTTCTCTCAAATCCAACCTTGCAAGCTGCTCACATGTTTCATGTCACAGCCAGCTTCAAATAGCAAACCCTACTGATGAGACTTTTCCCTAACATTTTAAATGTTTATTGCAATGAGGAATTAATGAAGAATTTGTTATAGCCCTTTCTTTGATTTTACACATGCACACTGTGATAAATGAATGCATTGAATCATTAAGGTTGGAAAAAACCTCCAATATCACCAAGTCCAGTCTTTGACTGATCACCATCTTGTCAACTAGACCAGAGCACTGGGTCATGTCCAGATGAAAGTTGCCCACCAGTATTTCTTATTGGCAATAATGTGAAAAACTTGTATTACAACTGACAAAATCTTACGCTAACTGGAACCAACAAAAATAGTGCATATTGCCAAAGTAACAAAGCATTCAACTACTAAAGATGGAACTGGAAAGAAAAGATCTAACAAAAATTTGAACAAAAAAACTCAAAAAAACCCCCAAAAAAACAACCAACCAACAAATCAAAGCTAAAAGCCCAGGCTGTTGCCAACACTGAACTAAGAGTCAATGCACCTGCAGTCTGTCATGTCTGAGATAAGGGCACTCTAAATAAGCCCTCTGTCACTGTCAGGAGATCCAGACACAATTTAGGAAACAAATATTCTTTCCATTTAGGAAGGAAGTATTTTGTAGAAGAACATGCACACAGAAATACTGCTCTGGTTGTTGCCATAGTGCTTCAGTGAGTATTAAAGCACGGAAAGATGGCCCCAGCACATAGAAGATGCGTCCCTCCTGCAGCACAGCACAGAGGAATCCGTCCTTCTGGTGAGTCATAATCCACTTTGGCCATGGAGTGAAACCCCAAAATCACCCAAAACTTTTGTTCTCAATGCAAAGCCAAATACTTCAGAATATGCCACAGGGTATCTACAGCATGAGTCTAAAATAAGGAAAACCAATTACAAATGTAATGAATTAGTTCTAAATTCCACTCTTCATGACTCTCCAGCTTTTGCTAGTTAATTATCCTAATGATAGTTATTATATCTCATAACTATTATTACCAATAAAAGACCACATATGGCTACTTAAATATTAAGTGAGTAAGAAATTGACTATTTGAATTAGATATGTATGAGATTTAGCAGGTGACATGTCTTAGCTTTTTCATTGCTGTAAAAATCAACGAGAATTCAAGAGATATTAGTTCATTTATGTCCCATAAGTTTTACCCTTAGGCACAGAATTATTATGATAGACATCATTCCAATCAGCTATGAGCTATAAAGACATTACAGAAAAGAAGTTACAGTCTACACAAATATATAATAGCTCCACTAGGCATAAAGATTAGATCCACATGCAACTTTACTAAATGTTTCAAACGTTACATCACTAATTATATGATACTGTCACTTCTGGTAAACCACAGATGTAATATGAAAAATATTCAGCTTGGTCTCATGTAGATCTTATCACAATGTGCAGGTTCCAAACAAAACTGAACCAACCCTTTTGATCTCGGCACTGTATTAGCTGTTAGCTTAAGAGCAAGCTTGCTGAGCTGAGGAATTTTTGCAAGATTTGCTTCAAATCTCCACATGACAGAGGCAAGAGGTTGCTCTTAAAATATGAAATCCTAACTTTTAGTTAAATCACATATTGTAGCATTTATGTAAATCATCAAGGTTAGCTTATGTTTTTGATATTTGATACAATGTCCCTTAGAGAAGTCCTTGTCTCTCTCATTCCTCTGGATTTTCCATAAACAAAAGCTAAGTTCAGTTCAACAGCTTGCTGCCATATAACTAGCTGAAAATTAAAGTTTCTCCAAATGTTTCAAAATTCAGCAGCCAAAAAAGCACTACATAAAAACATTGTATTAGAAAAAACTGCAGGTACACATGATACTGAATTTGTTGTACCTCCTTTAAATAAGAAAGGTCAAAACTTCATCTAGGTTAGTATTTCATTGTTCTGTGTGCCAGCACCACAGGATTCCAAAATTTCATTTGAAGTTTACATGAATAAAATTTCAATGTACAACAAGACCTCTTGAACAATGCAGAAAGCAGAAACTAACCCAGCACATGGAACCTAGCTGCCAGGTGGGGAGAGGGACAGAGACAGATGGAGAAATAAAAAATGTGACCAAAGAGTGGGGAAGAAAGGGCCTGGAGGCGAAGCAGTATGAGGAGCAGCTGAGGTCACTTGGTCCATTCAGTCTGAAGAAGACTGAGGAGAGACCTCAGTGCAGTTACAATTTCCTCCTGGGGGGAAGAGGAGGGGCAGGCATGGATCTCTTCTCTCTGGTGACAGTTACAGGACCCAAGGGAATGGCCTGGAGCTGTGTCAGGGGAAGTTTAGGTTGGATATCAGGAGGAAGTCATCATGACAGCCATCCCCTGAGACAGGACACCCTACAGGTCGCCACTTTGGATCTGGTGACAGAGTAGCTTCATTCTGGAGCCAGCTGAACCTGAGTGTTCCTGAACAAAGGGTAATGGGAAAAAATGGGATTCTGGCTTTCTCACATTTAGTACCTAGAGTGGAAATTCTCTCTCCATCGTAGCCAGCAGACTTTTCTGCATGAGTTCAACAGTGCCAGAGCAGTGTAAGAAGGTTTTCAGCTCCTTGGCCACTGGCTGTAAACACGTACAGGGGAAGAACAATAAAAAGAGCCCATAAAGCAGGGTGCTACTATTTTCTTCTATCCTGGAGAATAAAGTAAACAAAATTAAACAGTTACTCTATTTGGGGTCTTCGACCCTTTTGTAAAACAAAGCAAAGAGGAATAGTGCCAAGCTGTTGGCCAAGCAGCTCAGAAACTCTCCTGAGAACAGTAATCTGTAGAAGAAACAACCACAGGCAGTTTTGCAAGGCCAAGCTGATTTTTGTCAGGGGTTTAATAACTCTACTACGTCTTCTGCAGCAAAGAGAGAAATAACACAAAGAAAGAAAAATATTAAAAAAAAAAATTAAAATTAAGGAATAAAAAGCCGCACAACAGCAGTCAAAGGAGCAAAGAAATCAGATTTTAAAAAGATTTATGAAGTTACCTTTCTTCCTCTTTTCCTGCAATATATATTAATCAGGGCTCCTATCTCTTTTTGGGACCTTCATGAAGATGAGGTGAAACCAAATATGTTTAATGAAGTCTGAAATGAGGCATGAAATTGAAGCATTATTTGATTCTGTGTTGCCTTTGCTTTCATAAGCAAGGCAGTTCTTGAAGCCTGGGTGGTACACCAGCATTCACTGAGAAACTGCCGAAGGGAAATATATTTTGCTTTTAGATATTGTTCTTTTTCCTTTTATGGTTTTAACTGACCAACTTTGTTACATACATCATGTAAATTGGTTGTATAGATAAAAAAGTAGATAGATAATTAGGATAAAGAGCTAAGGACAAATAAATGTCACATTTTCATAACCTGTTAGTAAAATAGTAAGAGTAAATAGTAAAATAGAGGTAAGAATGTAAAAAATTAAAGGTTTGCCAGACAAAAACTCACCATGAAGTGATCTAAAATAGAAAACTCTAATTGCACTCAAAAATGTTGAATAATTTTCTAAAAAATGAGGTTTTATGCCTTTAAAATAATACTCTGCTACAAAAGCTTAAATTGGGGGACTCACACTAAAACTACTAAGTTTTTACCTATTTGCTTAATACTTGATTTTTAAAGATACTGATAGGGTAGACCTGGAGCCACTCTGCAGTCATTTGTTATTAGTTTATGTCAACCTTAATGTCAGGATTAATAACCATATGATGGTACTAACAGCAAGAACCTGATATGGCTCTGGATTTTGGTATATTTTGCATTCAAAAAGAAGGCAATGATTGCCATTTAAAAAGAACTGTGAGGTAAGAAAGGTGAGCACTAAGCAAAATGGGATGGAGGCAGACTTATAGCTTTCTGCTGTGGTGGCTGGAGTTAACCCTGCAATTCTGTGAGAGGACAGTAAGCCTTACATAAGGAGGATGCATACATTTAAAAGGAGCAAAAATTATACATTTAAAGCCTTTTGTTCCCATTTCTGCCACTATGATTTAAGGAAACCTAATCCCATGACACATTCCAACAGGAGAGTTCATCTTGATTTCTGCTCCCAGCTGAACCTTTTGGGGAAGCATGGGTGACACAGAGGGTACAGTGTCCCTGAATCTGATAAAGCCCACACCAGGAAGAATTTCCACTACCTAATATCCAATTTCTAGGGATTTCAGCACCACCCCATCAGCTGCCTCAAGAGTTATGCAAGTATCAGTCTGGTTCCTGCTGCTTAAATTCTCATTGGAAGGCAGCTCCAGAACTTCACCTTCTTGTAGCTGGATTTTTCTCCCCCTTCTCAGCCTGAATTAGTTTGTGGCCAGCTGACATCCATTTGAGCTTTTGCTAGCAGTTCCCTCTACAAGCCTCTTAGCTTTTGGTTGCTTTGCTTACCTATTATCAACAGAACACAGTTACTGGTTGATCTTTTTGACATTTTTTCAGGTTTAAGTCCTAACACCTAAAAGCACCCCTTCTATTTCTGGCTGAAAATCAGGCAAGAGGTGTGTACAGTTCAGTTCACTGTATAAACCACAGGGGACTGATTACTGCCCTGATAAAAAAACAGCCCCAAAAAAATGTGGTAGATGTTTGGATAAAAATAGCAGCAGCAGCAGCAAAGTCAACTGTTTGAGAATGTTTCAAACCAGTTTTCTATCCCTGTTTAGCCACAGAATACACACATCAGGGAAAAGCATCAGGTATGTAAGAAATGCACGTTATGTTCACACTGGCTTTTTTCTTTGTAATGTACATATTTACATTAAGTGAGTACATATGGGTGTACACGCAGGTATATTTTTATATTATTTTCCCTGTTAGAAATCCTACATATTCATGCATGCAAATGTAGCAAATTTTCCCATGGATCACAGCAGTTAAATTTGTAGAACTCGAGTGCTGCATGTCTGCATGCATATGAAAGAAAACCAGAGAAACACAGCAGGAATTGGCATCTCCCACACAAACGATGTGTTGTGTGTATTAACAAATGAACAGCACACTCCCAAGGGAGTTAAAGTACATGGACCAGAAGTTCACTTCCTTGCCAGTTTATTTCAAATATTTCACTAGATGTTCTTGCTGCAAAGATCACACGTGTACTTAACGTCCAATCAAATATCTTCAATTTTTAAAGACTGGGCTCTATTTTTAGAAAAATAATATGCGCTAGAGAAATAAATGTAACATTAAAAATTAATTATGCCATGCTCTGCCACAGCATAACATGCATGCACCTTTGATTAGCTGATGTAACTGAAGTTAAATGTATGAAAAGGCTGTACTGTGGTTGTAATTAATTCATAACAATGGATTTGAATAGCTACCCAAAGCAATGGCAGTCACAACTGAATGCAATAAAGCAATTCCAAAAGTAATTTGCATGCATAGTTTATAAAAGTCCTAGAACTCTTTTAAACATATTTCTTTGATTATAAACAGCTGACATAAAACAGTATATTCAATTTTTCCAGCCATACTTCCAAAAAAAATATTACATTCATAGCATAGGGTGAAATAAGTCATACTGTAAACACAGGCTTTGTGTGCAATTTTAGCAAATCAAAGACCTGCTGATTTTAAGAAACCAAAATATACCATTGCATAAAAAAAAGCTCAATATGCAAAAAGTTAATCACAAAATTTCCCAAGCAAGTTCACTTACACCAGCTTTCTTTAAATTACATGCCTAGCAAGGTTTTGTGAAACAGTGACACACACAGAAGTACCAGTGCTAAGACTCCACTTTGCCCACTGTCCTCTCCTCAGAAGAGGACTGCTCCCTAAAGGACCAACCCTTGGGAATAGCACTCCTGAAACACATCCACTGCAACTCCAAAGGTTTTTGAAAACATTCTCTAAGGTGTCAGAATACATATCTTTGCCACTGAAGCTAAATGACAGTGAGCTCCTTTATGTAATTTGATAGTCAGTATGATATTAAACTCCATCTAAAGTCTGCATTTCTAATGTTCTCTTACCAAACTAAGGACGTGAAATAAGCATGTATGGGTGAGCAGGCAGAGAAATACTGCATTTTCTTGCAGCTTTTGACCCTTAAAATAAAGCAGCATAATATCAGTGACTTCTGCATTGTGTCCAAACTCATGGTGAGTACCACTTGTATACAAGGATTTTAAAAAGTTTTGGTGTCTATTTACACTGAAGAAGACTTTCTTCCATGAGTAGTTTTTGTGAAATTTTTTAGGCAGCACAAGGCACTACTTGAGTGTGAGCACAGACAGCAGAAAGTGACCCCAGATCTCTGCTGTCTTTGAAAGTGATACAGCAACCCACACTTCAACAGAATATCAGGTTCACACTTCAAGGGGCTCATGGAAGTGCACAGGGCAGATCCTCAGCTAGTGAACAGATTCAAGAGCTGAATGAAAGATAATCTTTTTGCTCTGTGAAAACATATATTATTTCAGAAATCGTTCCCATCCCAGAAGACAGAGTGGGGGAGGAAAAAGAATCAAAAGAGGATTTTCAAATAAAAACGTAAAAATGCTCCGGTTTTCGTTAATCAAAGCACTTTAAAAGTTGGTTTGAAAATTCCAAGATAGGTTTGCTTGTACTTCATTACAAAGTGCTGCCTAAACATGAAAGGTCTCTTTATTTAAAAAAAAAAAAAAAAAAAAAAAAAAAAAAAAAAAAAAAAAATCTTGTCAGGGACTTTTTGACTATCTCAGATCTTTTTTCCTCACTTTTTTTTTTTTCAGTGCAGCCATAGATCAAAACAAACAGACTGTGTTGTAAAAGCTTTTTTGAAGAAGAGCCAGTTTCTTTTGTGACAGCTCTCCCCTCAGAAATTCACAACAAATTGCTGACTAGTCTAACGATTGAACTTTTCTGTGAAAATTTTCCCAAACCTATAGCTGAAGCTAATCTTCATGAGGAGGCATCCACAAGCAAGCCAAAAGCCTCTGAGTAATTTAAATTACATTCTGTGAGCAGTAGGGAATTACCTCCATTGCCAGTGGGAAAAGACATGTTCTTTCCTGGAAAGCCCTGACCAAGTTTCTTAGGAGACCTTTGAACTCAGAATTCTAGACCTCAGACTAAAGTCAACGGGATTGTCTTTGTCGGGGCTTTTTCAACATGGAATGTGTGATTTAAAAAGATTTAGGTAGTTTTTCAAACAGTCCATCCCCAAACTGGAAAGCTTCTGGAGAACACACACACAGATGCTAAGGGACAACATCTCCAGGCTGTTATGAAAAATGTAGGGACATTAGAGACGCTTGAAAGCAACAGCCCAATATTCAGCAGGGCCTGTACTCACAATAAGTTAAATAACCTCACTAAAAATAAAGTCCCTGTACAGGTAAATATCTGTACAGCACTGCCTTCTGTGAGCTAAGAAAAATATTTTAACTCATGTTATCTCAGGGATTAAGGGCTCAACAGGTAGCAGGTATACTGGCCCACCCAACAAAACCCTTGCAGCAGGGATGAACAACACATGAACTCACCAGACTTGTTCAGTGACCATTATTTGTTAATTACTTGTCATCTACAGAATGAGGAAGGGAATTACAGAAAAAGGAAAAGTCTAATTACATTCATCAGAATATATACCTTTGAGGCAAGGGTATATATTCTTCCAAGAAAACTCAATTTCCTCTCTATCTCCATAACACTGAGCACAACATTTCAATACAATTTTTGGGTTACAGCCCTAAATTGTGGATGCACAAATTGAGACAGCTGGGATCTACTACAGACCTCCAAGGGAAAGCCAGCAGGACGTGCAAGTGTTCAACTCTTGCAGTAAGAAAGTGTAATTTAGGGTAAGTCTTAAATGGACTTTAAAAGATCTTTAAGTCTGCATTTATTACACTTGGTTATGTCTGAAAGAACTCTTCCTGCAGGGGTGACAATATTAATGGAGATAAAACTGGTAATGCATAGAGAGTGATGAGGCCTGCAACACAGAATGAGGGCATGTGCTCTGGATTCAGTGCACACTGAATGCTCATGATAACCAAAATAAAGCAGCCATCCCTCCTAATGACGTCCTTATTCTCAAGAGCACTGAAATCTGACTTCAAACTTGTCATCATCAGTGCTCAACCTTAAAGGAGCTTTTGCACCCAACCCCAGCCCTTCCACCTGACCCTACACAGCCACAGAAAATACAACAGCCTCTGGATGTCACAAAGATCTTTGCCTGTTCAGCTCCAGGTCATGAGTCCAACACATTCCTCAACACTGCCTCACCAGGCAGCACCATTTCTACATATCTCCATCTGTTTTGAAAATACAACTAAGATAATAATCATCACTGACAGTGGGTAACTGTAAGGCAAAACACATTTTCTTTTCTCAACCAAGTCGCCTGAGCAATAAGAAAAGCTCTTGAGTTAGAATGCCATCAGAGTCAGTCTCTTACTCTAGGGAACAGCCTGCTCACAGAATCTTTGCAAAAACCCACAAAGAATTTTTCAAATATACTTTCTTTGGGTATTCTGCCTTGTCTAACATTAGTTTCATGGTACAGGTCTAGTTGCACATTTTCTTGGAAAAATGCAGGGAAAGAAGGAACCAGGGGGAGCCCTCAATTACCCATTTATTTAACGGGTTTAATAATCCCCAACACAAGTTACCTCAGGATAGCATAATTTTTTAGCAGAGCATGGAAGAGAGGCATATTTAAGAGATGGTCTCTGTGCCTGAATGAAACTTGGAAGAGAACAAGTCACCATTCACTGCAGAAATGATCAGTGTGGTTGTGTGCTTGTCTGGCATTCAACAAGCTTGTCCTATTAACATTTATGACATGCTGTTGTATACTAAGCTACACTCTCAAGGTCACACGCAGATATTCTTTGACCTAACCAAATTGTCCTTAAAAAAGGTACATCATAATTAATGCTGCCCTTTGACTTTTTTTTTTACCTATTTGGCAGAATCTATTTTGCTTCACTACAGAAGCAATATGATGTTTGAAGGGACACTTACTTGAGTCAAAATTACCTGATACTTTTTTTTTCCAAAACCAGTGTCCTTAAAAACATCAAAACATATAAAAAATATTTATTCCACCAGCACTACCCCAAAAAATCTAAAGCCCAAATGAACCTGGGAAAAACTGTAAAAGAGTCTCACTGGAATCAAGATGGGATGAAAATATAACTGAGTTTAGCAGTGCTTTAAAAGCTGCACTTCAAATGCCTAGTCTAGGGATATACCCTACTGCTGTCAAACCAATTACTAAAAACCTACTTGGAGAGGAGTTATGCTAAATATTTTATTACTCTATAAAGCATCAATATATAAAAATCTGTACTCTTGACTAGGAAAAACTGTAACAAACCATTTATGAAAAATACATGATAGAACAAAGACACTTTCTGTACTTGTGTGTTAGCTGGGTCATAGTGTTGGTGTTTCCCTGTGTGTTGGGAGAGCCTTTGCAACAGTGAGAAGTCATAATTCAATACAGAAATATGTATGGCATATTAATGAAGTCTGTTTGATATACTCTTTGTATGCAAATTTGAGAATCTCTGCATTCAGCATACAGATTTTGAATATCTTTCAGAAAGCTTTTTCAGTTAAAAATTTTATAAAAGAAAGTGAATGCTGAAAGCAAAAAATAAATAATCTTAAACACTGTAGCCCTAGGGCACTCTTACCTACTCTATTTCACTATAGTGAAATACACAACTTGGTTTCTGCTGCAGATGATCTGTGATGTCCCTTCTAAGCTTTATTATGAAGCTGATAAATGACTCACTAGAAACATGGTGAAAGCTTTTGGAATTCATTGTGCTATGGAAAACAAATTAGAAACTTAACTTTTGCATGAGGGATTACCCTTCACAGCATGGCCTTTACAATGTGAAACTAATTATTGCAGGGAAGATTTATGGTGTTTACAGTCAAGAATTCAGGGTCACTTTGACCAAATTCATGTAACTTTAGACGTTAGGCTTGTCTGACTCTAAATAGAATGACGACTCCAGCAAATTTAAAGACAGAAATAAGACTTTTTTTTCTTTTTTTTCTATTGAAAGAAAGAAGCTGGGAAACAGGAGCTAAACAATTTTAGCTTTAGGTATTTACTCTGATCATTTTTTCTTTCTGAATAGGCAGATAATGCAGCTTGTCAGAAAACTGTGTATTAATTTTGGTTAATTTCACAGGAATCAACTAGAGTGTTAAACCCTGGAACCCTCCAAGTATTTTCATACAATCACTCAATGATCAAAAATATGTGGTACTGATCTTAAAATATGGCTGACTGCATAATAAAGAGGCCAAGCTGTCTATCTTAACTGAATAAAAGTCATTTCAATTCATAGAACAATTTAAAAAGTCAATAGTAAAACACAATATCTAATATAGAAATTGGTTTATCCTAAGTTATAAAGTGAAACAAACACTTAAGAGAATGGCAAGTGATTTGTGTGTCAAGAAATTTCTTTCCAATAACTAAATATTTTTAAGCACAAGTCTTACCACATTATATTTTGATCTTACTATAAACCCAATGTTTTATATGCCACCTACTGCCTCTTGAAAATTATTTATTGTTTTGCCAATGGCATGAGGACATCTTGAACATTCTTGAGAGCCTCCTGTGACATCCTGCTGTAGCTAACCTACCACATATTTTTCCCAGACTCTTTCTCATTCAGAAAAGTATTTAAGCTTGCACTTCATTTCAGTGATACAGCAGCTCCTTTATCATTATTTAAGAAGATTTTAAAGATTTATTGAACTAGGGCTGCTGGTACATCCAGCGGGGTATTTTCAACCTCTGCAAACACACACAGGAGTTAAGCAGCTGTGTAAGACTAATAGCAGTAGATAACTGTGACTGCAGTTGTACTTCCAGCCACATCACAAACTTAACCATTTCTGGCAAAAGCAGATAACCTCCGAAATGAAATGCAAGCAAGCCTACTAAAACCAGGATCACCATGCTCAGATGCAATGCTGTACCTTGCTGCTGTTGATACAAAAATACATCAGTCCAGCAAAGACTGGAATCAAACACTCTGGTTTCTCTCTATCCAGAAGACATATAAGAAAGTGAATCTCTCAGACTGAAGAGCCGATGCAGAGCTAATCCAATTTAATTAACTGTATCTAATAACATTTCCCCTTTAAAATACAGTTTACAGTGTTTTTCTTGGAAAACACTAGCTCATAGTTTTAGCAATGACCTAAGCATGACCCGAGCTTTTCCTGTAGCATTACCAGGAGGTGATACCCACTAAGTAAGGAATTTTGAGGAAAGCTGGTCCAAACCAAGAACAAAAGACAGTGTCCTAAATCAACACACAGAGAAGAGTTACAATGGGGCCATACTGTTACATTCCTTAAGGCAATGTTAAAGACCTTCTGCCAACACTATAACTTGGCAAATGTTACAAGCTTATAGTAATAATTATACTATGATAGGTTTTATTTATCATAACTCAGAGCCATGCTATTGTAGGTTGTCTGGAACTTTATTTTTGGTGTATTAATATCAGATCCTGGTAATAATTTCTTATTTATCACCAGCAATGACACAGGAGTAAAGGAAACAACATGGATTTCAGATTCCTGCATAGGCTTACAATATTGATAGTATACATATTGACAGTATAGAGTTTAGAAATCATAACATCCAACAGGTGGTGATAATGTTTTTATTTTATCAGCCACCTTAAACAAAAAAAGGCCCATAAGTATTGTCTGTTTCCATATAATAGCTAATGAGAAACAGAGAAATCAAGAGGAAATACTTTTTAAGAGGTACTGTACAAATCAGTGTTTTGGGGACAGCACAGCAGTGGCATTAACAGCAACCAATTCTTTCATCAGAAGCAAGAGGGAGAGAGACAGGAAAAGTCCAGGGATTCGAAGCAGCCCAGAGGTGCCAGAATGATTTGGTGAGAAATGAGAGAATAACTAAATTTGATGTAAAGCAGATGAAAGGAAGGAGTACAGTTTGAGGCTTGTAGGTTCTTTAGCACAACACACAAGAGGACAGGAGCTCCGAGGTGGAAGGAGGTCCAGATTAAGGTAGGTTTGAGCTACTGCTCAAACAAAAGTGCTGCCTCTCCCAACACACAGATTTTGAGTCCTGCTTTGAATGGGAATATGGTGGTCTGATCCAGATGTATCCTAGGCCTGTAAACTAACAACTGCACCTTGACCACAAAAACTTGAATGGCTCCATGGACTGAAAGCTGAAGGGAATCTAATTTTCTCTATGACTTGTGCTGAACTACATGCTGTTGCATATAAAATTGAGTCACTATTAGAAATATCCTTATTTATATAATTTTGACTTTTCTCCTTCAATGAATTGAAACAATTTAATTTTATATACAAATGCTACACAGCCTTTTCTTAAGGAGAGTGCTGCAGGTAGATTCTAGCACATATTAAAAAACAATCCCAAATTGGTCATAATTTTAGAACAGCTGTCAAAGTTTGGTTCAAGAATTTCATTAACTATGCATTCAAGTGCAACATCTAATTTAACCACACAATACTCCAGAATCCTGAAATGGAAACCCTTCTACTTTAAATAATTTCATGAGGAAATAGCATTATCAAATTATTCTTGCTATTCTCAGAACACTCAGAACTAAAATAGAACTCCTTTTTAAATGCAACCAGAGTAACGAGCAGTATATTCAAACCATTTTTTTATATGAAAAATATTATTTAATGTTACAAAGCATATAGGAAATTAAAAATCTGAAAATTACTGCACACAAATGAGGAGTTTGAAGGAACTATTTTTAGTTTACCAGTTGAAACAAATATTTCATAAATGAAACCTCCTAGAATAGGGCTTTTCTAAGGCAGATGTCCCAATGTATTTTGAACACACTGCAAGTTCAAGAGATTCAAGACCCTCTCTTTCAGTATGTACAAATATTTCTCACTTGTTCAGTCTCAAAAACAAAGACAGCAGAAGAGCTAATGCTATAACAGTTTCTGATTTTAAAAAGCCATAAATCAAAGCATCAGTCTCATGCAGTTTTTCCCTTATTATTTGTAAAACTTATTAAGCAGCACAAAGAACTCATTTCTGTTTAAAATTATCAACCCTTCCCCCCTCTCCATGTGCACATACAATTAAAATTATACTTGCAAATATAATATCAGTAAACCTGACAGGCCACATACTGGCTACTCCTATTTTGCATGGTATCACACATTTAGGTTATGAATCACCAAAGTCAGGTTGATGAACAAGTACAGTGTTGTTCATCTGAGAACCAGACTTCGTAGCAAATTTCCTATTTGAATGGAAGGAACAATGCTGGCAGAAGTCCCAGAACTGCTCACACCACGAAAGGAACAATGTGACAACAGCATGGCAGGTTTATGATAAATATTTCAGAAATGTGTCTTTTAGCAGGAAGGGATTAACATAGACCTTGGGGATAAAAATATTCCCAATAGCGTCTAGTTGGCATCTCTTTTATGCAAAATGAAAAGCACAGCACAGAGGATAATTTCCATTTATTTGAATGTAAATTCATGACTATTAGAATAAAAATAAATTTTAATTGATTTTATGGTCTTTCACGGGGAAAATCTGAAGAAAATTACGTCATTTAATTTGTTCTTCTGAAAAGCAGACCTGCATTTTTTATTTTGTAGGATTTTAAGTGTATATGCAGTGCCAATGAAGGGGAAGGAAAATCGCCTTGATAGGACATAGGTAAACCATTGCTATTTCATTTCTATATATAATTTAGCAGTTTTCTTTCAAATGGGGAACAGGGGCTGTGCAAAAGACACTAAAGCATAGAGGAACCTAGCAACAAACCAAAAATGCACTGCATTTAAGTCTCTTTTGGTAGCCACCATCATAAACTCGTGTCCCCAAGTAATAAATAACCTCCTCAATACAACAACAGATAAAAGAATCTTTCTAACATTCAAGTACAGTAAAACAAGGTACTGTCAAAGCCATCAATGCCTGTGTGTGTAAATCAAACATTGCTCTGTGTATGATGTCCCCTCTCTGTCCAGCTGGTAATGAACATTCCAGCTGGTAGTGAACATGAGATTGAGCTCTTTGGCTGTACATCAAGATCAGCTGACTGAAAAGTAACACCAGCACAGACCACATCTAGTTACAGTCTGGAGGAGGTATACTGAACATGCAATACAGATTTTTTTCTATTCCTTTCTAGAAAATGAAGGCCCTGTACTGCTCACTCAGGCTCACAATGGCTTTAAAACTCACTAGACATCTCTGTCAGCATTTTGGAGGTCTCACATGAAGAGTACAGTCTAAGAAGAGGCTGCCTTGACACTGAAGTTGCACTCGAAACAAAATTGCAAGTCTCCAGTGGGGCTTTCTGCTTTTCTTTATAATATTTAAAGTCAGCTTTCACTCACATGAAAGAGCGGGAGGGTAAGCTGGTAAACAGCTCACTCTGAGAAAAGCACAAACATTTTGGTAACTGTGATGCTTTAGACTGAAGTTCTTAGAAAAATATTTATTAATAAAATTATGATTACAAAAATTTATAGTACACATTTTTTTAAGGCAACATTCACAGTAAGGAACTATGCTACTTCCCTACTTGGAGGAGAAGAAAGATTGGTCATTAAAAGGAAAAAAAAAAGTATTTTAATATAAGCTCTTGCTATCCCATGACATTCAAGCACAATTAGCTATTAAGACACCGAACACCACCGACACACTGGTCTGTTGTTAAAATAAAATACTATAGGGTGGTTTTTTTGTTTTGGGCTACTTTGTGCACCACAGCTCCAGGTGCTTCTTTTTTGGCTAGCTCAACACACAGTTTCAAGCTTTTGGACTGTCTCTACAAATGCAAAAATGTTGATTCTTCTTGCACAGGAAGACCAGGAATTCAACTAGGAAATATGTATGTATGCACAAGGTATTCAAGTCCAAGTGCACTTGGCATTGCATTTTAAAACTAGAGATAAAAACATTATATATCACAGGCACGGTAGCGAGGAGCATATAAAAGAACAATGTGTATTCTCTTAAAAAAGAAAATGACAAGAACAGTAACATAAAACAACTCAGCATTAACCCAGTGCTACATTATTCAAGACCAGTCATCTTTGATCACATGCACATTGGTTGCAGTATTTAGTTTATACAGTTTGACTCAGCTGTCACTATTTTAGAAACCTGTCAAGTTCAGATACATAGACACTTTATGCAGCATGGTGATACTGTGAACATGTCAAAACTAGCACTTGTTACTAAATCTGGACAAAACTCTTCATTAAAGTTGTCATAAGGATAGCTCTTCTTGCTGAGCACTGGAACTATTTACTCTTGTCTGATCTCCTCCAAGAAAGCTGGAATTCTTCCATGCAACAGTAACATGTGAAATATCGACTCAAGTTTGCAGTTTTTCTAAATTTCTAAGTTTTTTCTACACCTGATGGGGTTATTTATTTTTTCAACTCTATATTTAGACATACAGTGGGAATTCCACAGCCCTACTGGAAGTGCACAATACAGTACAAGAAGGTGCTGGTTTGACAGGGAAATGTGATCCAGACCTTAACCTAAATTTAATCACCTATCGATTGCAAGAAAACTATTCCTGTTACGTCAGGATAAACTTGATTTGTGTGTAAAACAGAAGCAGTACGCCTGAAAAGCCAGCAGGTAAGAAGCTCACTTCACCACCCGGTGAAAATCAGGTACTTATCAACCCAAGCAGCGCCCTTGAAAAGGAGAAGTTGACAGAACACATCCCTGTAACTCAGGAGCCAGTGTAGCTCTTGGCAAGCATTTTTTGCCCTTTCACCAACAAGCACCACTTGCCTATTGATCAGTGTTTAGGGAATTCTTGTTCCCTTCTGCAACCTCAGCTAGACATCATTCAAACATACCTGGTGGGTCAGTGGAAACATGCACAAAACTCAAAGCAATGAACATACAGGAGGTTTTTTTATGCCTCTCAGCTATTGACATCCAAACCATCAAGGAAAAAATGTGACTTATAGCCCCAGCAGAAAAGCTGCTTGCAGTGTTCATGAAAATACATATTAACTATGGACATGAGTACAGCACTGCACAAACAAAATGTCATTACCCCTATTGACAGTATTCCTGAAGCAAGAGTTATAATAGTAATACATTACCTGTTTTCATCTACCTTACATCCCAAAAACAACACATTTCACAACTGATTGTTTTAAGTGTGTGTTGCAAGCACAGCATTACTAGTTCTGCTGCTCTATGCCTGTACACAAAGGGTCAGATTCATTTTTTTATCCCATTGGACTGAGTATGTATTGAAGAGAATGCTCAACAGAAGAAACCTTGTGCTTGTACTATGCATGAGTAAACAGGTTTGGAATGTGACTTTGAGAGTAACCACTCAAATCAAAGTGATTACTTAATTCTGCAAAATTAATCTAACCCCCTTCAGCAAAAAAACCCCCAATAACACAAGCCCAAAATATTTACAAGCGCTCTGTATGCACTTGTAATCTTTTCTTCTTTTCTACATGAATCATGGTAGGAAAGCAATCTTAATTTCTTCAGATTTCTCTACTCTGAAGTGCTTGGCCACACCAAAACACATTACTGTACAACAGTCCAGTCACATAACCATAGTTACCAACTGCCATGACCTGAAAACAGGGCTACACATTTATGGAAGACTGCCCTTTATATAGCAATTAAGCAATTATACAGTAATTAAAGATCTAAGAACCTATTCAATACATGGAATATTAGCAATTTTTGTCTGCCTTTGTTTTGTACAAAGTCCTAAGAGTATTTGCACTGACAGGAAACAAAGGCAGGAACAAGAGAAAAAACACAGACTTTATCACCAGGATTATCTAAATGAGAATTTATTTCTTTATCTCCAATTCCAAAGTAATCTGGAACAAGGATGGAGACTTAGTGCACAGAGTGAAAACTCTATAAAATGAAGACACCTGAATGCACAATTGGAAAGACATAGGATCAGTAGTCAGGGTGAACATATTGAAGAAGCAAACAGCTGATTTATGCCAGGATTTAAACCACTGATTTCAGCCTCCTGGATAAGAACAACACTGAAATATTCCATGGATAAAGCACTTCTAAAATTGCTTAGCAGGCAAAAGAAACCCCTCAGTTGTACCAAGTGCAATTAAAATCTTCTAATACTAAACCATCTAAACTCAGTATGGTCAATACACAGGAAAGAAAGGGGATAATGAATGCCTTGATGAGCAGTGAGCATTATTGAACTCTAGATCATGGGGAAGGCAAGCAAACAAAATGAACCTTGATGGAAGCAGTAGGTGAAGTGTTGCAATAACAGACTATTTGCCATTGCTTAATCAGAGGTTTGAATCCTCCAGTAGCTTAAAGTACTATGATAAAAACAAGACACTTTCTGAGCAGCTGATTTGCTGCTTAAGCAAGTTACATAGGAAAAGTAATAATGCAATTGATGATTCACTGATTTTTTTCATTTCAAATATTTTAAAAGTGTATTTATACCAAAATTTTCCTTTTATATTTTCTGAAATACTTTTTATTTTTAAAACGACAAAGGCAAAACAAAGAATCTAGCAACTGGATGTCTGAGAATGGCTAATCAGCTGCTCCAAATTTGTCACACTTGATCAGCAAGTACCTCTGTCCCCAGCCCAATACTTGGAGGGGGTTTTTATGTTCTACTGTATTCCATGCACCCAAGGATGGGATTTGCCCTCTTGGCTACAAAGGCACACACTGCTGACTGCTACTGAGCACCACCAGATCCCTTTCTGCAGAGCTACTCTCCAGCTAATCCTTTCCCAACTGATACATATGCCCAGTGGTACCCCAAGCCAGGTGAAAAACCTGGCATTTGACTGGTGGAATTTCATCCCATTAATCACTGCAAAATCATTGCGTAATTAATCATTGCAAAGTGCTCCAATCTATCCAGATCCCTCTGCAAGGCTTCCTGTCCCTCAAGACAGACAATAGCACCTTCCAGTTTGGTGTTACCATCAAACTTGTTAATGGCATATTCAACTCCTGCATCCATACCTTTGATAAGTATGTTGAGCAGCCCTAGGATTGAGCCCTAAGGACAGCACTGGTGACTGCTCACCATCCAGACACAGCCCCACTCACTGGAACCCTGGGAGCCCTGCCCTGCAGCCAGCTCTGCACCAGCACACCATGAACCCCCTTATCCCACAGCTGGACAACTTGTCCAGAAGGATGCTGTGAGGGTCAGTACCAAAAATCTCACAAATTCTCACATTTTCTGCAAAACTGCAGAAAAACTACATTCACCACCTTCCCTTCCCCACCAGGTGGGTGACCTTACTACACAGGTAAGGTTGAAAGATCAAATTAATTGAATGGGACTTTCCCTTTGTGACCCATGTCGATGGCACCTGATGACTGCATTGTTCTCAAATACCTTTTAACAGCATTCAGTACAATCTCCTCCATAATTTTTCCAGGAACTGAGGTTGGTCTAGCAGGCCTGCAGGCTCCTGGGTCTTTCCTCCACCCTTCTAGTAAATAGGAATAACAGTGGCTGGCAGAGACCTCCCCAGGCTCTCACGGCCTTTGGTAGCTGATGGAGAGGGGTCCTGTGTAACACCAGTGAGATCCTTCTGCACTCAGGGATGAATCCCAACAGGCCCCATGGACTTGTGAACATTCAGCTGATACAGGTGGTCCCTCACAGTTCCAGTGGCCACAAGGGGAAAGCCACTGTCCCATTTCTCATGGGCTTCCAGCTCTGGGGATCAGGCACACCAAGGCTTATCAGCGTCACCAAAAACTGACACACTGAATGCTTTTTCTTCATCCCTATTAGGCAGGTGATCATCTTCAAGGATCAGTCCCATGTTTTCTTTAGACCTCCCCTTGCTATTAATGTACTTAAAAAGGCTTTCTTGTTATCTGAAACAGCACTGGCCAGTTTCAACTGTAATTGGGCTCTGGCCCTTGGTGTCTTCCTCAAACCACAGCTCTGTAATCCCCCTGAGAGGCCTGACCTCACTTCCAGAGATAGCCAGAGCTAAAAGTCACTACCCAGATGCAGGAGTTACAGAGCTATTAATATGAACTATTATACAGTTAAGAGCTATTAATGTGATCCCAAGAAGTCAAATTAAAGTTGCAACATTGTCTTCCAACTTTTCGTTCTCTTCCAAACAAAACAAAAGGGAGAAGCCATTTGATTTTTTTTTTTACAAAATACTAAAAAAGTACAAAATACTAAAAAAGAAACCAAGCATTTCTCTAGACATCACTCTAAATGGAAGAAAGGCCACTGACAATAAAAATCTTGTTCTTTGAAAGAAAATAGTAGAAGTAATACTAACTCACTGCCCAATTGTTGCCAGCTGAATTTAAACAAAAGACAGGCCCAAAAATAAGTTTCAACTCTATACATTCTCTCAACCTGGGAAAGAAGAGTTTAAGATCTGGATCCATTTTCTGCAGCACAAGCCCATCTCTAATTAAAATGAATTAGATTTAAGAAGGAAATTATAATAAATATATAACTTTGACTCCTGTGGTGACAGCGGCCTGTGTGCCAAATTCTTGCCGAAGGCAAATTTCTATGGTCAAGCTATAAGGCTATAAAAATAAGGGTTTAAAATAAAAGTACTTACAGATGCTTAACTCCAGCAGCGCTTTCGGAACCTCTTGTAACAAATGCTACTTGAAGTGACAAGGTCCACAGTTCACTTACCATGTTTAACTGCAATGCTGATTCAACATTTATCTTCCCAAAGAAGCAACAGGGCATCACTATCAGCTCTGGCATCTCAGATGGAGAACATTGCAGTAATTCTACAATGTTCTACTTACACAGCAGCTGCAAGAAGCTTTCTGAACCAAGCTTTTTCCATGAGAAGATAATGTGTGTAAAGCTTCCATGGGTATAAATGAGCTCTTGTAAAGTCAACCATCTAAATTAAGCACAACGATTCCACAAGATGTACTGGATAAACATATAGCAAAAAAAAAAAAAAAACCGAAAGGGAAAAGTTTATCCAAAGACATTTCAGAATGGGTAGTGCAACACTTTTTGTAAGCAACTTCAGAAGACAAAGCTTTTCATTTTGTAATGAGATACACTGCTAACAGCAGACTGTAGAGAAAAAGGTAATAAAAATGAGGCACTACAACCTTGAAGGATATCCACAGCTGCCAGGAAGTTTTTAATTAAGAGAAGCCATTTCAGCCAGCAATTGTAGGACAGGCAGCAGGGACACACTACCACATCAGCCTTCTAACTTCAGGGCTCTTATCAGCTCCTCATTCTCTTAGGACTCCACAATTATCTCTTCCTATCTCCCTCTCTATCACAGAAACACAACACTGGGTCTGTATTAGGCACAGAGGTGTGTATTTTAAAAAGACCAAGCACAGCCTAAGGAAGCCAGAGCTGTGGTTTCAAGAGTATTTTAAAGCAGTTTTCCTAGAAAGCAGCTACAAAATATGACTGCACACCATCTTTATCTATTCACAGTCATGCCAAAGGATGCAAAAGGGCATCTCCAAAGGCTGGGCTGCCAGGCCAGGGCCAGCCATACATGCAATTTGCACAGGCAACAGGCATTCACGGGGGCTGTAAATCCTGTTCCTGTGTCTGTTCCTTTACATCTGTGTTATCGAGATCCATCAGACTCCACAGAATCATTTCTCACATTGCATTCTCCTGCAGCTGGGGGCTGGACATAACACAGTTTTGTAACTGCACTTGGGTCTCTGTCCCGGTATGCCTGTGTCCTAGATACAGTGAGATGGCACGGCTGATAGTTTGAGGGTATCTGCTGGATTCCCACTGAGTTAATAGCAGTGTCAACAAATGTTTGTTTTACCCCTTCTTTCTTCACTTCCTCCATACCTCAGGTCAGAGATGCTGCAGTCTATGTAAATCTCCCAAAACTGGGAATATGCCAGCCAGTTTTACAGCTCTTCAGAGTTACCAGGGTATTGTAAAGGGGCTGCAATGCCTTTTAATGTCTGGAACAAAACTAAACAGCCCAATGTGTGATTCAAAAAACCCCAAATAGCAAAAGCACCACAAACCAAACCACCCCTGCCTGCAGCTTCACATGTCTTCTGTATTTCAGTGTACACCGTTACCTTTAAAATAAATAAACAGCATAGGCTACATAGCTGAGCCAGAAGCTGTTATAAACATGGGGTTGGATTTCACCACAAACTTTTACAGAGTTACAATGGAAAAACTCCAGGTTGATGAGCACTCAGTTGGTTTTGGGAGGGTTTTTTTGTTGTTTGCAGGGGATTTCTTTTGTCTGATGTTGTGTGGTTTGGGGATTTTTTTGTGAAAAAAATGTATGCAGTAACATGTTTATTTAATAACATAATTATAAGACTTTCAGGTACCTGAACTGTGTCAACTGCCAAGGACAGCAATAGGAATTACTTAGCTTAAGTTCCTAGAGATTTATCTCCCAGTAGTGGTTTGAATTTAAGCAAAGCTGAATTTAGTTTACAGAGCATCAGAAAATTTCTTAACAGCAAAATATACTAGACTGTGAAAGTCCCACTTGAGTCAGATAAAAATGGACACCAGAGGAAAACACAGTAGGACACAATCCTGCACAAGCAAGCGTATCAGCCAAGATGATCTAAAGGGTTTTCTTCCTTTGGTTTCTGTTAAGTGTGAATTGCTCATAAAGTGATTGCAGTGGAATATGTTAAAATAAAATATTCAGGAGCCACAGTAGCCACATCAGCTATTAGTCATTCCCTTTCAGCTTTCCACAGCCTTCTTCCTACCAAACATGAGAACAGTATAAGCAGCAGAGAAGAGCAGAGCCTTTCTGCGAGGCTGCCACATCACCCTTTGAAAGGCAGTGCACCCTGCAGTCACCGCATCCTACCGGGAACGCACACTTTGAACTTTTCAGCAATTCTTAACACCTACTGCGTCTCTGCTTGGTCTCTTGTAGTAGGATTAACACAAGTATGTGCGACAGGAAAAGCGGCTTTGATTTGCTTGTCTTCAATTCAACGGTCAGTGCACCAGTTCTGAACTGCTCAGACTGTGAACTAGCAGAGCTCCAGCACAGAAAAACTTGCAGAAGTTAATTATTTCATAAACATCACAGATGGTTTTTGGTTGGTTTAAGTCAGCATTTTAATTAAATTTGAATTTTTTTATCTTTTCAAAACAGCAACAACAAAAAAGACAAAACCCAACAAACTTGGTTTCTCCTTTGCAATAAAAGCATTCTTAATATCTGCCAAACCAGGTACATACTGTACATCACACTGTTTCCTTCATGAAGAAGGGTTAACCACAATTATGAGACATTTACAGCAGCAAATTATTTATTCCTTTCCGCTTCCAGAAATGACTAAAATACTGTGTCAAAGCAATAGTGTCAGTTCAGAAAAATATTCATGAATGTGCTTAATTCCAAGCATGTCAACAATCCATTAACTTTAATTAGATTTAAAGAGATGCATAAGTTGTTTGCTCAGTAAGGATATGATTTGTAATGTGCTTAAGCTTAAGCATACACCTATATACCCTACAGAATGTACATACCACTTCAAAAATGATGGAGGTAAAAATACTAGCAAAACAGTACATAAAGCTGCCTCAGAGAAAAAAAAAATCATGGAAATAGTATTTTCACAATAAAATCCTTTCCTACTTGAGGATGCTGCTTTGAAAAGCTCTTGCATGTGCTGAAAAAGTTCAAGCACTGGAACAGGCATAGGTGACTCAACAACTCCTTAACAGCCAGAGGAAAGAGACAGAAGCAGTAAAACAGTTCAGGTACAGTTCTCTGCCTGAGGCCACAATATACAATTCTACTACAAAACTAATTGTAAATATCACTGTTCATCAAAATGCACAGTAAAGTAATCCAGAACAGTTTTTTGACATTGCTGTCAGTCATTCTCAGGGTTTAATGTACTTTGATAATCTCTACAATAGTTTTGCACTTGCAGTATGTAACAGTTTAGTAAAAATGGGTATTCTCCTTAAAACTAAACAAGGGCATCGTTCACAACTTCCTGTCCTGAGACTTTTATTCTACAGTTTTTAAGGAAAATTTAAATAAAATTTTGTTTAAAAACTTAATATTTGCTAAATTAAAATTTTAACTAAAAGGTTAAAAACAAGCTTCTTTTCATAATTATGTTGATTATTTTTTCACATTCAAATGAATGGTTATATTAAATTTCTTCAATTTGAGTTTAATTTTTTATCTTCATGCCCAACTGCTAGAAAGTTTCGCACTGCTTACCAACTGGAATGAGCACTCTGTGCATGGTCAGTACTGCATTGCAACTTTTTCGTGTAACTTTGTGGTTAGCTGGCGTGCACCATTTACCAAGTATTTCTTTTATGAAGATTTTTTTTTTAAATATACTAATTTAAAACTGCCATTAGCTTAGAATATCATTTAGGTATCATAAGAACAAAAGAAACCATAACTGCTGTAAATTTTAAGGAAGTTGTGGCAAACTGGTACTGGAAGAGTTACTAAGAATAAAACCTGTACTTAAATCATATATGTTCCTAATTTAGCATGAAGTCCTTACTCTATTGATGCTCTGTTGAATAGAGACATATCTTTGAACTGCCCTGTTCTGAGGCTTCTAAGCACTCCAAATGTGCCTGCCTTGCATGGAATTACACCATGCCAAGTCCTGACTCAGAAAACTGGATGTGTCAGATGTTTCCCATGTCCCTAAGGAGGGTATATGAACCTTTTTATTTTGGTCTGTGTCTTTATATCCAGCTTTCTGTGGGCTGGTTTGCTAAGAAACACATCCATCATGTGTACCTGCACTTCTAGCCCACCAATCAACCCCCCCTTCCTGCAGCACCATCACCATTTATTATCTAGTGACAGCTGTTGGGCTGTTTTCTGGCACATTCAATTTCAATCTCAGCATTGGTACTGAAGGAATTCACAGTGCACTGCTTTCAGGTCAGTTTAAAACACATAATCCCAAGCACACAGATCCTGTTTAGACTAGTATCATTTCCACTCAAGCACCAGTTCTGACCACACCATCACACACAGAGCAAAGCAGTGACTAAAGACAGTGCTAGCACATAAGGTTACAGCTTGGGACAAATCCTGGCAACAAAACAACACTGAAAACTCTGCATAAAATCTAAGGCCTGCTCAAATTTCTGGCAAAACCCCCAATGACTTCCATGAAGCCAGGAGCTACTCACCTCCTGTCTCAGAACAAAGGAATGCTACCACTGAATATGGGTTTAAATGTCAGCTGCACTGCAGCACACAAAACACACCTCACTTTTTCGCAGCACCGAGCTACCAACTCCCAGGGCTGCCAGCGCTGCTGAGGCCACAGATGCTGCTGAACTAAACCCAAGGCAAACAAGTGTCAGCCAAACTTTTCTCCTTCCCTGACTGCTCTATTCAAAACACGGGGTGGGGGGAAAGGAGAGGGGGAGGAGGCACAGATTATGTTTCAAATGAAAATAAATGCAGTTGTTCCCAAATCAGTCTCCAGCTGTTGTTTGTCATCCTCTCCAGGACACAATACAGGTTGTCACTACTTGGAGGCACAGATTGCCAGCTAAGAAGGGTTGAAGGACAGGAATACACAGGTTACACTACTGAGATAGAGAAAAGCTGAGTGTAGAAAGCCTGCATCAGCCACCTGCACCACACGCTTGAAATTTCCTGAGCATGTTTTAGTTAAATTACACTAATGAACCAAAATAAGAAAAGCTGAGGAGAGCAGGGAGAAAAAAAGAAAAGACTGTCAAAAAACATACCCACCAATAGTAAAGAATCAAAAATTAATTATAATTTTAACACTTTTTTTTAAGAATTAATGGGTAAAAATAAGCTCTAAAAGGTCTTTAGACCCATTTCTTAAAAAGGCAGTCTGTGTTAAATACAGTATTTCTCAATGGATTATCTTCTACCAGATTTTACTCTAGTATGTAATGCTGATCATCTAATTTCTGGTCCAAGATTGCTGACTTCCCATGAGTGCTTATTGCTAGGATTATCATCTTTAGGAACTACAGAAATTATTGTATAATAAATAATGGTTGATGAATCAAGCATGACTTCACCATTGAATTATGCAGCTTCCCTCACAGTTGCCTACACTAACAGAACTTTAAAGATTAGATGGTTTAGCAATAGAATTTAAAAGTGTCCTTGGTAATGAAAGACACATTCAGGAAACTGAAAAGCTTTTGAGCTATTACTTTAGTTTGTTTCAAATCCCAGAGTAAGGAATGGAAAAGGCAGCAACTTTTCTCTCTGAAAATACAATTACAGATTTTTACTTCTCTTTTTTTAACCAAACTCCCTAACTGGAGTTGCATTATTTATAGTCCAATTGCTTTCAAGGCCACAACACATACGAGAAATGCAATGAAAACTGACAGCAGTATGGATCTGCACTTTGTAAAAGAGGCTCTGTGGTTACATCTTTAATAATACTAGTGAGAGAAAGAAAAAAAAGGAAGCAATTTGGTGAAAATGTCAACATGCAACTCCACACAGGTCTGATTTTCCACACAGCATTCCTCTTGCTGAGCTAGTGTTTCAGCCAGAGCTGATGGCACAAGGTACAGCTACACAAGTACACATACAAAAGCATAAACACACAAATAAATTACCTTGAATACTTTAGAAACCATCATCACTGTTAGCAGAGCCTATATATAAATGCCCTGCAATAAATGCAACCTGCAAAGGGACTTTGCTTCACCACAGCTCAATGTGAAAGGGTAAACAATATTCCTTTGGGAAAGATTTTAAAAACAAATGGGTGACTATATATTAAGTGTTTCACACTACTGTTTTTGTCTTTTGAGAACTCTGCTTTGGCTGGTTTGCCATGTTAGGGAGTAAGGGGAAACCAGCTGAATATAAACTGTTTTGGAAGTTTGCATCTGTAAACTTCTGAGACAGCCTGAGGGAGGTGGTGATAATTCAGTATCTTATAATAGCAGGCAGCACAGAGATCAAAGAGAGGGAAGACTTGGCTGGAACTTACTATGACTGTTTGACTGTGTGAGGTTCTAGTAAAAATAAATTTTTTTTTATGCCTAAGGAAGACTGTCTGAACTGCAGCCCTGCACACCTTCCACTTTGTTACAGCCACAGTGCCATAAGAGCCTCCTGCTGACAATACATGTCTTTGATAAACACCTGGAATAGATGTGAAGGTTTGGCTACATGTGCATGGTCTTCTCCTTGAAAATACAGTTTTTGTTCAACTAAAAATTGGGCCTTTTTTTTTTTTTTTTTTAGACAGAAATTTGTTCAGATGCACCATCTCAGCATCTGAACTAAGGTGCCAGTACTGAACACTGACTTCTTATAAAAAGCTAAAGCAGACTCTGTCACAAAATCTGTGTTTTATTTGTGTGGGATTTTTTTATGATGTTCATTAATTATGGCAGACTGCAAGCGCCTGGGTGTGATTTTGTCTCTGGGAAGACTCTGGAGGATGGCTGACCTGTACACAAATACACTATTTCTTTCTGTAAACCTAAGACAATTGTACATCTAGTACTGAACATGGTTCTCCAAATGCTACTTAAAATACTGTTGTGCAATTTTTTTTTTCAGAGCATCTACTGCCAAAGAGCAGCTACAGTACTTGACTTCAGATTGCTATCTATGTCCTATCACAAGGGCAAAACAGCAAGCGATGAAAACCAGAGGCAGATGTATCTTCAGCTTAGAGAAACATATTCAGACAAACTACATGGTGTTCGTGATGCCTATTCTATTTCATACAGGCTTTATGCTGCTCCTTTTATTAATGAAGTATCAAAAAATATTAGGGTCTGATTGTCTTGAGGTGCTCTTCCTTTTACACACCCCACTGCATAGCACAATGGTGCTGTTAGACAGACAGGTCTTGTAATTATCCAAGAGTGTCAAACAGACGTGGAAATGGCTTTGGACTTAAATCATATCTAACTTGTTATGGGCGTGAGCCCAGGGGGAAAAAAAAGTGTTTTCTTATCCATAAGCTACAAATCATTTGATACTCTAAATCCCAATTAAGCTAGTGCTTAAATCCTTCGCAAGCCAACAGCTACCTACCTTTGAACAAGCACATCAAAGCATTTTGCTGAACTATGGCTTTGGAAAAGAATGCAAGGCCCACTGTGGATCTTGTCTATCTGGATTTCAGTAAAGCCTTTGGTACATCTCCCATGTCATTCTCCTAGAGAAGCTGGGACCCCATGGCTTGGACAGGTACACTCTTTCTGTGTTAAAAACCCCCTCACTGCAAGAAAGACATTGAGGGAACTGAATCCAAAGTCCCTCTCATTGAGGGAGAGTGTCCAAAGAAGGGCAACAGAGCTGGGGAAGGGTCTAGAAGACATCCTGTGAGGAGTGGTGGAGGGAGATGTGGATATTTAGCCTGGAAAAAAAAGAGGCTGAGGCAGGACCTTATCAAGCTATGCAACTGCCTAAAAAGAGAGTGTAACTAGGTAGGGCTTGACTTCTTCTCCCAGGTACCAGATGACCAGGAGAGAGCACATGGCCTCAAGCTGTGCCAGGGGAGGTTGAGGCTGGACATCAGGAAGAAATTCTCCACTAAAAGTAGGGTTAAGCATTGGGCTGCACAGGGAAGTGGTGGAGTCACTGTCCCTGGAGGTGTTCAAGAAACAACTGGACACAGTGCTCAGCGCTATGATTTAGTTGGCATGGTGATAATTGGTCTAAGGTTGGGCTTAATGATCTTGGAGGTCTTTTCCAACCTTAAGGATTCCATGACCTCAGTAAGTGAAAAGGATCCAGAAAATATTTCCTCCCCTAAAAATAAATAGAAGTATGACAGAAGCAGAAGCGACATCATCCTATACTTGTGCCAGTTATGGCCTAGGTGCTGAAATGACAAATCCAGTAAAAATATCTATGAAAAAGTGATACCACATTTATATTTTTGGAATGGGAACGTAAAGAGGTTTTTTCATCCTGCATCAAGACATCCAACATTGTTACTGTCAGTTAAACCATTTGCAATTCTGATTACACCACCACCTTGAGACTCCATGCAAAAAAAAAAAAACAAAAAAAAACTCTCATCAATTAAAAAGAATTTACCGATTAATTTGTTGACTTCTTTAAAAAAACTTTTACTATCTTTACCAAGATTTTTCAATATTATGCTGAAGATTGCATGTTTCAGATCAGTAAGGCTTTTTACTGCCCCCTTTTTCTGTCTGTTTCAAAGATGCTGATTAATCTAAGTTACTACATATCAGACATTTTAATTGTGAATATTTCCAAGCTCATGTCTGCCTTACATCTGCATTCTCCTTTAATATATAAATATTATCACTGTGTATAAAGCCCTGAAAAACACATCACAGAGAAGAATAGCCTGTGTTGTATATATACGGCAGACAAACAAAATTCCATGGAAAAACACACACTGTAAACATCAATGCCTTCCCATTGAGGACAGCTGCTGTAACACAATCCAGGGTGCCTGCTGCCAGGATTTTCCACATGAGTGCATCTTCTTTTAACCGCTGCTCAAACATTGGCTGAAAGAGGAGCTGCTAGACTGAACATGTGTCTGCGCTCCGACGACAAACACACGGCACAGCACTGGAATGCAGGGCAAACCTCGGGGTTTGGGCGGGAAACGAGCTGCCCGCTGCCTACCTTTGGGCTGAGTCCACAAACACTTCTGGGCTGGCTTTCAGAAATGCATTTTATACTTTCCAGCGAGAAATAAGTGAGCGTGTTTGTAACCATGCACGCAAGGCACAGAGGTTTTAAGTTGAAGTTCTCAATAAATAAACCACAAGTTATGACAGCAGTACAAAATATACATCTCCTGTTGCAGCCAAGTAGAAAGGAAGGACAAACCTATCACACACTCTTTTGCCAGATTAAATAAAATAGATATTGGCAGAAAATTTCAAAGCCATAAAATGCTGGGAGGAGGAGGTCATCATAGGTCACTGTAGAAAACTTCTTCATAATATCAACAAGATGCAAACCAAGTCATAGATTAGACAGAAAACAGAATCAGGTTGCCCTGCACAAAAGGCACCTCAGCTGCCAAAAGTACAAGAGCAATTAAGGAGCACAAATCAGCTTAAAAGCAGAGAGGAATAAATGGTGTAGAAAAAGGCAAGTGCTCACTTGAATTAATGAGTTTGTAAATTAACATACACACACATTTATCCATACACACACCCAACAGCCTTCCACGATGTCAGGGTAAAGCATCCCCACTGGACACAGACCAGGCTGAGGGGTCTGACTGACCCTGGGCTCAGATGCCCTCAGTTTACCCCAGCTCAAAGGGCCAAGCTGATGGTTTTTCCCTTGACTTCTGCTGCATACTTCCTGCTACACCACTGCAGAAATGGAAGCCTTTTTCCTGAATTTCCCAGGCAATAAAATTACTGTTGATACCACTATTGATGCTTGACTTATTTCTTACAAGATAAGCTCAAAAGCATTATAAATTTAGAATTCTAAATATGTACCAGCCAAAGCAGACACAGTATTATAGTAAAAGTTGTTTTAACTGGCAAAATAATAAAGGTTTCCTGCACAGATGAGAACACTCCAGGATACCAGAAATCTCCTCCCTCTCCAAAGCCATCAACTGATCTGGTGTCCTCTCTCTGAGTGACTGAAGTAAACAAAGACATGGGCTGTGTGTGTGTGAGAGAGAAAGACTACGTACAGATCAAGAGAAAGGATTCAAGAAAAAACTTGAAGGATTGAAGCTTCAAGGATTTATGGGAACACCTTCAAAATTTTAAGTGTACTTCTAGCTTTGCAGAAGGGCTTAAAACTTTGTGTAGCCAAAGGACTAGGAAAACAAATGGTTAAAAAGAGATTCTGATACTTCCTTAAAGTCTTGTGATTCAGCAGGGCCTAACTCAAAATTTATGACCTTTTTGAGGCTGGCAATGCTATGATTACTCAACCTGGCTCATAGTTGGCAGACATAGTCCAAACAAGAGAATTGGAGAATCTCAGTTCTAATCCCTGATCATTTACAGGGATTCAGCTGGATCTGATTCAGCAACACATGCAGGCACATGCTGTATGTTAAACAAAACGTTACCTCCACTGAAGCTATTAACACTCAGAAAGCACTCGAAGTGCATGCTTAACCAATTACCTAAATTGGGGGCTACATGTTCAGAAGACAGCTACTCGCAAAAGTGGTGAATTCTTCCTTTGGCTTAATTGCCTACTCAGCTGACAGTGTCTGCTGTTTTGTGGGAAGCATGGGATGGTCAAGACCAGAATTACTGTCCAATAAAATGCATGAGACAATATTCAGTTGAAGCAATAAACAGAATTATCAATGCAGCTACAAGGGCAGAAGAAACAGAAAGCACAACCAGGCAACTCTCTGAAACCTTAGAAAAACTCTTTTGGCTCCACCATACCTTCTCTCAGAAAATGTTTGCCAAAAACTTTCAGTTGTAGCATATCTTTAGGTTACTGACAAACTCTGTTAAGTCTAGTGGCTCCAGTCTTTGCATGATTTAGTCCTGTAGCCTCTCAGCTAAAATTAAGCTTGGGGATCTTTTTTTTTTTTTTAAGTAGAAAACCAAAACAAACCATGAAAACAAACTGTTAAAAGTCTTAACAGAAGACAGAAGGAATCCCACATTGTTCTTAAGACCCTTTTGGCTATAAATAGCATCATCACACAGGTAGAGTTAAAAAACACATGAGCTGTGAGATCTGTTTTAGAAGTCTTGATGAAATTTCATTTAAAGAAGAAAACTAAATGGAACAATGATGCTGAAACATGAAAAATCTGAATACAGAAAATGGACAAAGGAATATTACATAGAATAGAAGCACAAGATGTGAAGTTACCAGTTCCAAATATATGAGTGGTTTAACACCACTTGCAATACTAAAAACCTGAAGCTGTCCTTTATGCTATAATTGCCAGGTAAACACCAGTACTTTCAAACACACAATCAAGTAAAGTTGTTCATTAAAAAGCCCCACTTTCTAGATCTCTTAGAACATCACCTAAGAAAATGGAAGAGCCTCAAACAGAAAAGTAGCAAGAAGCAAATAAGTGTATGAGACCATATTCATTCTTCTGTGAAGCCACACCATTTAGACATCAAATTCCTTTTGAATTTCACAGAAAGATGTGAACCCCTGCCCAAAATGTTAAAGGGATCATGGCATACTTTGCTGTGAGGAGGACCAGTGAAGTCTGCATCCCTGTAAATGAATATCCACAGTATGAGGCAGAGATGAGAAGGTAGCTGGCAGGGGGAAAGCTCAGCATGAGCACACCGAGGGTCAGACATGGCTATGCACAATCAGACATTTAATGAATTTCTGCAGACAGCTGCTTACATAACTGTCAAGCTGTCCTACCAGCCCTTCAAAAGCACTGAGGCATTTCCCCTCCTTAAAGGAGGGGAAAAAAAGCCCACTCAGGAAGGTAAGAAAAGCCAAACTCACAAGCTGCAATAGTCACAATTACTTATAATAGCTTATGACTACATGGATTAAGGTTTAATTATTACACTGATGCCATTTGTCTACTGTTGGATGCGCAGAGAAACCAGTTCTAACTTGTCAGAGATGATGGACTCATGTTTTCTAATGCTTAAAGAGTTTGCCCTTGCCTTTTGCCAACAGTATATTTCCCCAATTAAAGGAAGTTATTTTATACTATTTTAAACAAAGGTTGAAGAAATTTGCCGTAGGAACAAACTTCCTGAGCTTCATTATCCAGAGCTTTAAAATGACTGGCAAGCTTCACTTTTGAGTCATATAAGTTAATTGATGACACCATAATCAGGTCTAATCAGGTATTCTTTCTTCCTGGTAAATACAATCCAGGATACCCTGAGGGATTCTGCTAAGCACAGATGTAGAGAAAAGCACACAGAAAAAGAGGACAGGAACACATTTTTCAAGATGTCTTTTCCCCTTATTCAACTGTCGAAGAGAACAAACGCATTGTCCAATGGAGATTATAAATGAGCCTCTGCCCAAAGTTAAAACTGAACTTCTGAAAATATACCTGCTACCACTTTGAATTTCATCCTTCAAACTTTGACAACTTTTATCCTATAACAAATACTTACAAGAGAAAAAAGTAGATGTAAATTATTTTAAAAAATACAAGACATTATGAAATTATATACCTTGTCTTTCTGGTGGAAAGAAGGGACAAAAGGGACAAAGGAATCCAGCCACTGATTTATTCACGGATTTGCCAAGTCTCATGACAAGATGATGAAAACCCTTTAACTATTTCCACCTGATGGAAAATGTAGTTTAACAACGTTATAGGAAGGCTCCAAAGAACATATCAACTACCTTTAATAAACCAAGACTAATTAGCACATTTTGCAGCTTACTTCCCTGCCCATAAGGCAGCAGCACTTTCCCGCTCCTGAACGCATCAAAACCAGAGTTCAAATGCAACAGCTAGGAGGAACAAGTATTAGAGAAGAGTCAATGATGGATTCCTACAAAATTGTAGTAAGACGTAATTTCAAGAAAATTATTTGTTCAGGCCTCATGTACAGCTCTCTTGTTTTGTCCCTTAATGGAGATAAGTAAAACATACTGACTGCTGTCAGAAAAATTAATTACTTTGACTGATACTCTAAGCCTTACATTGTCAAAGAACTGCTGCAGTACCTTTCTCCCCATCTGTCCCAAACAGAGCTGTTTTCCCCTCTATAACCTGGAGTAGAATATACAAAATTTCATATTGGAAGCAGACAGAGAGATGCTGGAGGAGGAAATGCCTAGTTCAAGGTTAGTGTAATCTCACTAGTTTGGGTGTGAGTGAGAGTGAAATATTCACTCCCTGAATTGAAACATCCATCAAACTGTTGTATGAAAGCAGTCTGAATCTACCTGTCAAAAAGAACAGAAAAATTATCAGGAGGACAGGGGTTGTCTCCTGGTGTCAGTCATTCAGTGGCTGTAAAGATACTGGCTTACTACAAGAAGTGCAAACAAGGCTGAGAAAACAGCCTGGCACAGCCACCTCCCTCACAATTTCATTGCTCATGTGGAGTATACCTGTATCTTTACTTTTGTAGGGATTCTCTTCGTTAAACTTCCCAGCTCTCTCTAATGAAAGAAACAGTTTTATGCACAGGAGAATTTTAAAAACCTGGTTGCTTAACTCCCTTTGTGGGTTGTAAGACTTTCACTTCAGTGGAGGAACCACCTGTGAGCTTTCTGTCTTCCTCCTATCCTATACAACTGCTCTGTTAATGAAATGGAGTATCATTTAGACTTAACTCCTATGAAATTGAGGTAAGGCCAGACAAGAGGTTCAAAAGTCCTCTGGGGATGAGTGACATGGAGACAAGAGGATCAAATAACCCTATGCAGCAGTGTATGCACATCTGCACAATGTTTTCTTGTTGATCCATCCTGGATAAGGAGGTTAAAATAGGGGAAACACATGGAAGGACTAATCACCTGAATCTTTTTATTCTTTTATGACAGCAAAGTATGCCATATCTGATGAAAGTATTATTCAGCCAACAATAATGCACATGGCAAAATGCTGTCAGACACGATAAGGAAATATTAAAAAAATGCAACTTCTGAAGTATCATAATTTTTCAAGGAAAAAGCCACTTTCTACAATAATGACCTCAAGTGAAACATGCTAGGAGATGGCAACATAAACTTCAGGATTATCACCCCTCTGATGTACTCTGTTTATATCCAGTTGAGGACTCAGTGGTTCCAGCACCATTATAACTTTCCTCATCTTTCAAGGGTTCTTCCTTTTTCTTTTAATAGTTTCCAGAAACCAGGGATATTCTGACATGCTAAGGTGACAGAATGCTATAGGTAACCTTGTTCAGCAGCAGAATGCTTAAGGTCTATCAGCTTTTAAATATGTGCTCTCTCTTAACAGGAAACAGATTCCAAACTAAGAGTCAGATAACATGTTAAGTTGTTAACTTCTTTTCCACTCTGCATTCTCTTCTGAGACCTATTCTCACCATGGACCTATGTTTGAAATTGGGTGCAAAGCTGTGCTCAAGACCTATGCTGCAAGACTTTTTCCATGATGTGTTGTGACAGATAAAGAATAAAATCACCTTACTTTACAACTATAGTTCTGGAGCCCTGTGCTCATGCAACTTCACCTGCAAGGCAAATCGAAGAGTTTCAAATTCCTATTGGGAGTAGTTGGATCATTCAAACACAAAGCAGAATGACTGAGGAAAAATACAATCACTTATCTGGCCAACTTGAAGTTTTAATGCATCCCCACAAGTCCTGGTGGCAGTAATTGTACTGAATCTTCAGTAAATGCATTGAACATCACCCAATGGTCTTTAGGAATGCAAGGAGCAGGCCTCAGAAGGATGGAAATAAGGCTTCCTGAGCGCTGGCCTATCTCATGCCCAAAACAAATTTGGAGAGGTCTCCTGCTCAATCTTTCTCAAGTACACTTTCCAACTAAAATCCTTCGTATCCAGAGTTTTAAAAATATATATTATGTTTAGATTTTCTCTTACTTCACAATACTGAGGTGATACTAACACTTGAGTCTGTAGGTGACAAGTGTGGAAAGCACTGCAGTCATCTCATCTAACACTTACATTATCATATACCTACATGTATCTGTATTTTTAACCTTTAAGACTGAAACAATTTATCATACATGCTCCGATTTTTTTTTTTACCCTTCAAAATAAGGATTACAAATAAATCTTTGCTGAAGTTCTAGCAAACAATACTTGGAGCATCAGTGAAACCTGCTGAAATGAAAGACTGCACTCATGCCACTCAGCAATGCTAATTTGGTTACCCAATTGCCTATTAACCCATAGCTGAGCAACTCCAGAGTAGGGAAATTTCATGTATAACATGACTGCCCCCTTGTGCCGAACTAGATCCCCTTCCATTAGAAGTATGATTTCTCATGTCTTAATATGAAAAAACCCACTAAAGCAAGTAATTAAGCTAGCTTCTTAAGTATGAAACCAGAGCTATACAGTTCTTGTAACTGTAAAAGCAGTAAGCTAGGGATGATAGAAAGCAATTTGGAAAAAGCACTGCACAACACCCAAATGAGAGGATCTTAAATCTCTTTCACATTTATTAACAACATAGGAAAAAAAATAATTAAAGCAAACAGCTTTTTCAATCTCAGAGGCTGTTTTCTTCATGCAATCTCTTTGTCCACAGAATGACCTGGGTGGAAGGGATTTTTAAAGGTCATCTAGTTCCAAACCCCTTGCCATGGGCAGGGACACCTTTTACTGAACTGGGTTGCTCAGATCCCCATCCACCCTGGCCTTGAACACTCCCAGAGATGGGGCATCCACAACTTCACTGGGCAACCTGTGCCAGTGTCTCACCATCCTAACAGAAAAGAATTCTTTCCTAATATCTGATCTAAACCTGTCCTCTTCCAGTTTGAAGCCATTCCCCTGTGTCCTGTCACTATATATCCTTGTAAAAAGTCTCTCTCCATCTTTCCTGTAGGTTCTCTTCAGATACTGGAAGGCTGCAATAAGGTCACTCCAAAGCCTTTTCTTTTCCAGGATGAATAATCCAAATTCTTTCAGTCTTACCTGATAGGAGAGGTGCTCTATCCCTCTAACCACTTTGGTGGCCCTGTAGTTCAGTTATGAAATGAATTCAATGAAGTCAAACAGCAGGACTGTGAGCTGAGCTCGCTGGGTCAGACACCCAGCGTGACCCACTGGCAGCTCTGAATGCAGAGGCCTGGGTTCAACGTATGAAACAAACTTCACTAGCAAGGGAAAATTCCCAAAGGACCTCAACAGTCCAACTGGGCTCATAGACAGAAGAAACATTCACTTTTCAAATTATTTGGATGGAAACCTAGGAACTAGGAAATGGCAAAGTTAATTTCCTGGGAGTTACTGCTTCTGAATATACAGCCACATAGCTCCTACAGGAGAACCAAGGTGTCTAGAATGCAGCATAACAAATTTAATACCAGAAAACGATGAAGCAGTCAAGCCAACTGTAATGATTTGAGTCTGAAACACACCAATTTGCCAACAGAATTAAAGGCATCACATTCCAAACATAAACACATCCAGCGGTATCACCAAGATCAGCTGACTTTCCTCCCATGTCCTCAGCTCATTTCCTCCTTCTGTCACTGCTGATACGGCTATTCCTGTTCACCGAGGCTTACATCCTTCAATTACTCTCTTTCCTCTTCTCTCATTCTCCTACAACCCATCTGCTTCTCCACAGCATCCCGAAGATTTGTCCCCTTCCTCTCCAACCCTCCCCAGTCCAATTCATTCCAGCCTTTCAGTGAGCTGACCAAAGGGAGCACAGATGGGACAAGGGTAACACAGGAACTAAGGTACAGCTTTCTGACTCATTTTGTTTTCCTACTACCCAGACTCTCTCCTCCTCTTTTTTCAATCTCTGTACTAGACCGGTCACTACTGCCACATGCACTTGGAATGTTTTCTCCATCAAAGTGTAACTCTGTAGAGCTATAAATCACCTTTCTCTACTGAAAGTTTTATATGTTCTGCAGTCTACACAAATGCCTTGCCTAATCAGGTAGGAACTGGACTCGAAACTTGCAATTCAGATGTGAATATTCTCAGACTTCAGACTCTTTGCTTGTTTTTATCCTTTCCTCCCTTCCTCTCTTTTTTTTTGTTTTTTTTTTTTTTTTTTTTTTGGTTGCTGTTGTTATCTAGGTCTTTCTGACACAGGGACATCTTGCATGCATAAAAAAGTTATTAACAAACAAGAGACTCCTGTCATTCAAATAATTTTTAATAATACATTATTCTCTCAGTAGATCTGCAAACTATACTGACTACACCTCCACTAGGTATGATTTATATTGAACTGTTTTTGTGAGAAGTTCATACCTTTAAACTGTGCTTCCCTCAGAAAGAGTTCCTAGCTGTACCATGTCTCAGATGTGCTATTGGTGGAAACACTGCAAGGTCTACAGTATACATTATTTTTCAGTTCATAACTCACAGGAAAAGTCTGAAAGCCTTCAAGCTTTCAGACAAAAAGACAGAAACAATTAAGAGCTCTAATAATCTGATCCTGCTGTTTGTAGTCATTTAAAATTATTCATGTGTTTCAATATGGAAGTGATTTAACATAATTTAGCAAACCTGAAACCTACATTAAGATGTAATAATGATGAATGGATGAGACCCGGCACACACACTTAGAGAAAACCTCAGAGTCCTGCAGAGTAAAGGAAGTACCCCAGAAAACCTGGCAGGTGCCCCAACGTGGGTGGTCTAAAAAAAAAAAAAATCCAAACCAAAAACCTAACCACCCCAAACCCCCCACAAAATTCAAAATTAGCATCTGAAATCTTTACATAGGCAGAATTGGGTTAGGTTTCTAAAATAAAAAGCAGATGGACTGAGAGCACTTTCTAAGTTCACTGAAGAATAAATACTATGGTTGCATCCCCTCATTATTTATTATCCCAGCAGCCAATTTGGGACTCAAACACAGCTATTTCTGGTCTACTACCTTCCGGTCCTTGGCATAGGCTCCATATACACCAACCACACTGCAAATCCTCTGGGACAAAGCACAGTGCAAATCTTTACCATTCCTTTCAAACAAAGACATTTCTCACAAAATCTAAAATTTTTTAAGTTCTAAGAAATTAAAAATCAAGAATAATGAGTGGCATGTCAACTTTTTAGTGTGTTTATGACAGTTAGAACACGGATAAAGCTTTGTAACATCTGTTTAATTAGGCACCTGACTTCCTGTTCCTACTGCATTACCCATTTATTTTATGGGATGGGTAATAACAAGAACCATTAAATGTTGCCCAGTTTTAAAAATAGCTAAGAGTATAGAGTGGAAAGAGAAAATAAATACTTTTTCTTTTACACTGTAGTGAGGAATATTGTGATATTTTGGGGTTCTATAATAAAATAAAAATTATGAGCTATTTCTTAAGTATTAGACATTTCTATAATAAAATCATATCCTTTAAAAATGAATTTGTTGGTTCACAATTTTTTTTTGTTTGCTTTTATTTAAAAAAATCAAATTACATATATATTGGTGTCAAAATTTTTAGCAGCACTGGTATGACTTTGGTATCTATGAGCTGTTCTCAAGTTACAGACATTGCCAAATAGGTACTGATTAGGAAAAAAAATAGATACGAGGGCTCAACTGCTTTTTCAATTAAAAAGTGTACTACATGGAAAAAAAATCAAGTCACGAGGATAGTTCAAGTACATTTCACTGCCTGAGTGTTAAAGGTTTCAATGAAGTGAACTTAATGTCAGACATAGACAAATAAGTAATTTCAAGTACTACAAGATCCAGCTTTCTGTTCACTGCCCTTCTTATTTGCTCTGTACCAACCACAAAACATTTCTGGCATCATCTGGTGTTTTCCAATCATCCACTGGCTGGATTATGGAATTGGCCTCCTTGGAAGTGCCATCCCTCAAAAAAACACTGCACCTACAAAGTGCATGCTCACAACCTCTCGTTACCCAAGACTCATGTAATGAATGTTACATTTCTCCTGTGCTCTGCTCACTTCACCAACTCTGCACAGGACATTGTGACATGCTGAACATTCTCTGCCTCTGTTTTCAAGGCTGTAATTTTTAAGGGTCCAAAATTCCTGAAAGATCAAGTCCCTGGGAGCCACACCATTTAACAAGTCCCCTTTTCAGAAACAATCACATTTCTGTACCAATGACGCTTGGCTGCAGAGGAGATGGGGCTTGGCTGTTGGGCAGGCCTTGATCAAAAGGACATGAGGACGGACCACCATCACCAGCAGTTACCACTTTTTGATCCATTTCCCTTTTGACATTATACTCTGCATTTTACGTGGGAAGAAAAAAGGGAAAAATGAACACAAACACATCAGTTTTCCTTGGGAAAGACAGACATAAAGGAGTAACCGGCCAAGTTCACAATAACAAGCTTCTGTATTTATTTTTATCCCAAAAAGCACTCAGTAACCACAGAACAGAGAGGGATACAGGAACCTGAGAAAAGCACAGACCAAAACAACCACAGGCAATAAGTCAGCTTAGCTTTAGTTTGCTAACAAGCTGACAACTAGTGCAAGATATTTAAGGTATTTTGTCTGCAAGACAGTGAAAATACTTTAGCTTTTCCCAGCTGAACTTCCTGCTAGAAGTAAAACAAAACATACAGTTCTACACATGGGGATGACAAAGTCCTCAAGACTCTGAGTGAGATCACAACTATACTCAGTCCTTGCAGTCACACAAAAATCAATTTCAGTCAAGAATTCCATGATCTCCTATGAGCTTTCTATCCAGAGCAAGTGCCAAGACCATGCATGCTGCACCTCACACATTCAGCATCCAGGATGATGCAAAGAGCTCCCCAATTTACAGCTCTGCTATGGATTTGGCAAATGTTTAAACCAAAACCTTCCACTGCAGTAAGCTTTGCTATGCCAGTCAGGTGTTAATCACACTTGGCTGTGTTTTTAACTTCGGAAAAAGATCATCAACAGTGATCAGAAAGAGCAGCTGCAGAAGAAATTGTTTAATGTGTCAATGTTGTAATTGAATTTCCAGAGAAATATAGCAAGAGGAAAATGCTACATTTAGTCTGAACTGGGTAGTGGTCATACTGGGAGCAGCATTTGCTTATGAAAAAAACCTGCAGCAATTTCTTGGTAAAACACTGAGAATGAAGTTAATAAGAAAAATGTATTGATAATACAGTCAAGCAATTTTCAGGTCACTTTTACCTACAGAAGGTACATCATGCAATTTCCTGGACAATTACAGTATTATGCCATGTGAAGTAATGCATTTACACCTCTTGGAATTGTTTTGCTGTGCATGAACACTTTACAGAAAGCATTGCTCTTCTGCTGCATTATTCAGCAATATTTAAACCAGCTGTTGATATCCATTTTTCCAACCAAGTGTACCTTAGGACAAAAGATGCTCTAACAAGACCTTATCAAAATTAGCAATCCAAATATTAAAGCACAAAGGTCACATATGCTATTGGTTTTAAATACCATAATGTTCCAAGCCTGGACTTGATAGCTGAACCTGGAACTAGATGATTAGGTCAAAAATACACCAGATGAACTATTTCCTTGTTAGGCAGTGCTGGTTTCCAGCTCTGCCCCAAGCACAGACAAAGATATCTGTGACTGCACTCACATCCACAGCCATCATTTCATTAAAGAATTTTAAATTTTTTTTAAACAAACACTGGTATTTTGACCAATATTAGACTATTTTTTTTTTCCTAAAAATGCATTTGCTAGTTTGTATCTGCATATGGAATAAATCTCAGTGGTCAATGATGTCTCTTGGCTGCCACATACTGACCTTGACATGCACTCCTACAACCTCGTACTGATACCAGGCTTTCCTGCTGGAAAGCTCTGATGTTGAATCCAGTATGTTTGCTGCACAGATTTAGCAATGTCCATGCGGCATCTGTGGGCATAATGTTGCCCATAGATTTTGGAGTATTCTAATCTAAATGCTACTTACAAGTACTGAATTTCACAACTTCCTAACTTTGTTACTGCATTGGTAAAAAACTATTAATTTTTGTATCATTAATAAAATGCTAAATGTAATTAAACAGATCCTTTTTATCAGATAAAATAACTCCCAATGAAAGTGCACACATTATAAATTAATCAAGTTTTTAGCTTCTTTTGGTATATCCAATGTATCTAAACAAAAAGTAAAGCCATTCTCCAGCCTCATAACAGAAAAACTTGATTCCTGTCTTGCATTTTAATTCTGGAATTAACTCAAGACAATGATAAAAAATTTAACCTTTTTTAATACTAGATAAAAGTTGAGTATTTTTGTCTCTCCCATTCAATAAAAATTAAAATAAAAAGGTTTTGCACTTATCATTCTGCATGATGCCCAAAGTAAACAATTATAAAAGTTAGTAAGTGGGGAGTTGCTTGTTGTTTTTACAGCAGAGGAATCCTGTACTTCTGAATCACTAAGCAGCTGGAGTCTGGTTTAATTACTCAACATCAATCAAGATGTAAAGCAGCACCTGGAGACCAAGGAATGCAACATTCATCTGCAATACAAAAGAAATAGCTAAGCTATCTTAGCTTCTGCCTAGACGGTTTGTACACTAGAAAAAGTCAACACATTACTTTTATACCATGTCAGTAACATAAAATAGCCAAACAGTAATTTTGCACTGCACTTGAATGCATCAGTGACAATTTGCAGTAAGAGAGAAAGGACCATGAGAGTCTTATTTCATACAGGTTTGCAACCTCTAACACAGAAGATATTTGTACAGTACTGACTTCTAGCAAACAGCAACAGTAGTATGACAGCACTCCCCACTCCAATAAACAACAGATAGAAAGTTAACATAATAAAAAGAGGAGATGTGGAATTGCAAACTCTAGGTTCCTGCCTGATTTTTTTTATCTTGTTAATTCTTTGATACAAGTCTTTTACTGTGATTATGCTCATATTAAAAACACAGCACAGTAATGCTGCAGCTTGATGGAGTGCTACAGCCTTTTACAGCATCAAAGGGAATCTGATCATCCCTTCTGGTCTTCAGAGCTATAGACATAAACTGCACACTCTGTCTAATCTATGAAAAAAAGCAACCACCCACCACAGTACACAAGCAAATCTCCCTGAAGATAAAAGAGGTAAGTAACCACAGGGACAGATGTTCACCACACCACTCATTGCACTGTCAGAAGCTGCTCAGTTGCTGCAGTGTCGAGGGTGAAATAAGACACCAGGAAGAAGTGCCCAAGTCTTCAGCACATCCCAGGTTAATCCACATATACAAATAAATACTGTAAATAACTGCCTGTATTACAGAAGACACAGTCAGTCAACTTCAGCCAAGTATGCCATGAACATCAGATGCAGAACACAGGAACAGTTTTCTGTGCTGAGATCCCCACTATTCCATATCATACAAACACAGAAGAGGCATCAGCTCAAAGGACTGCCAGGTGAGGCATAGGATGGCTGAATATATATATCCAGATGCAACAGCCCCTGCTAATGTCACATTTGTCTCTGCACAGCAATAATAATGCCATTCCATACAAAAGGGAATAATTGAGGGAAACAGTCCTCCCCTTTTACTATTAAATCAGCAGATTGCAAGCAGAATTCCTAAGGGAGCTTGATGACACACTGAAACATGCTGAATGAAAAAGGATGCTGCCCAGCATCCATCAAGCACTGAAGCCTTTCCTGTTGCAAGTCAAGCAAATGACGGGAAAAATGGCATGTGACAGTAACCAGTGATGATTGAACATTAAGCTCTGGTCTTAACTCAAGGATGGTCTTACATAGCTGCTATCACTTCTCTTCTTCTAATGCACCCTGTCATTAATGATAAAATGGACCCCATGGAAGTCATGGTTTAAATGCTGCTAACAGCATTTCAAAGGGAATACTTGTGACAGCAGAAGCCAGCTCTTCCATCTGGCCCATTTGAGAGTGAAACTGAAATATTTCCTCAGACTTCAGAAGGTAATTTTGGTACAGAAGAAGATAAAAGCAGGAATCTTTTACAATATGACCTAGCAAATCAAAGCAAATAGGGATTCCGCTCACTGATAATCCAAAAGAAAAGAGACAGTTATAAGACAAATACAGCACTGTTTGTTCTAGGCAGTGTGGTTGCATCTCTTGCCAACAACCTATATATTGGTAATTAAAACATAGAACACTTCATAAAAATATAAAAGAAAAGAGAAAGAAAACATTATTTCCAACAAATGCCAGTGGTAACTGCAGCACCATGGACACTGCACTTAGTGTTTACCAGCACACTTTATCTCAAATATTTCAAAGTGATCAAAAGCATCCATTTCAAACATTCAGAAACATCCATCTGTTATCATGTTCTCTTAGTCTGGAAACTATTAAAAAGCCCTAAATCTGTTTGCTTAATTATTACATCTATTACACTGTTTAACAAGGAGGGGTTTATTTTTAAAATGTCGTGACAGAAGGCTTTCAGGATGGAAATACACTTAATAACAAAAATGAAGTGCTTTTTATTTTTAATGTAAAGCTTTCCTTTGAGTGCAAGCCTACTGTATAAAATCTAAGATCACATCAGTATACCTCTGCAGGAAACAGATTATTCTATATGTAAGTAGACAAGCCCAGTGCTTAACTAATTAAATGCATTTTCATCACCCTAGTTATGAGGTACATGAAACATCTGGGGAAGAGTCATTAAAACATCAAGAATTATTGTTATTTTGATACAGACAATAACAGGATCACAAATATGCCATGTTAGCTAATGCTTACACGCAGAAATACATGCAGACAGCTGGATCCACACTAATGCTGAAATTAATCAATCACACAAACACAGGGCAAGAGCCTCTCAGTAACTGAGGCTCAGCTACAAGTAGCATCAATTTCCCACTGCTTTAAAATGCAAATAAAACAGAAGAGCCAACACAGTGAAAACAGAGCAGGAGACAGTCCGGGAACACACTGGGAGAAATAAACCAGTGAGAAGTCCAGAGGAGAGGGGTGGTATTGCTGCAGTCCTATTTTCTATTTCGCTTTTACAACACAACAGACCACAGCAAGCATTAAACTGAAGGGCCAAGTTCTATCACAACATACCGTGTACTGCATTTATTTAAACTGTTATGGTTCATTTTATAGGTTGTCCTCTTTGAACATCAGGCCTCAATGTCCTTTAATTATTATTTTTGTTTCCTCAAAGGGGTGCAGATAGTGGTTAACTGATAGAGTAATCTTTCTTAATGAAAGATTTCTCACTAGCAATTCCACAGAAGTAGGGCTACATTAAATACAACAGTTATTTCAAAACAGGTTTAAAATAGTTAGACATATGTCCTGCCAAAAAAATCCCCCACACCTGCATTTTTATTATTGGACACAGAACCAATTCTATTAAACTCAGTGAGAAAATGCATCTACATTTACCAAAAGAGAACGATTTTTGCATAAACAAGCAGGGCTTTGAAATTTAATTTAAAGGGAAGCCTTATCACAAAGGTTGAAAGTTGGCATTTACTTTCCAGGACTAGTAAAGCCAAATAACTCAGCCTCATTGGGTTTTAAACCACAAGGATGGCAAGTGTTTGCTTTTCAGTACTACAGCAGGTGCCCCCCACTCTTCTGACGTATCTGTGCTACTTGTCAAAGGAAATATTTCTCATACTGTTGACTAAAAGTCACTTTCTAGTTGCATGTCACATATTAACTATGCAAAATTTACTCATGTATTCATGACTTTCAAAAATTAATGTTTATTCTGGAGTCACCTTTCTGTGATTAATGGATAAGTTAATGCACATGTTGCAATAAATATATAATTGGCCAGGAAATAGTTCCATGAATCCTAAATCCATGCATCCTCAGGTCAAGCGTTTAACATTATGTTTGCAATTCTGAAAATGTCTTTGTGTTTCTGTTTCTCTGATAGAGTATGTACCTCTTTTAAGATCTCAAACTAGATATATTCACACTTAATTTGACCTGTCTATACTATAGCTGGTGCTAAACTTTGTTGAGTACTTGGGTTTGCATTGAAAAACACAGGATTTTCACTTACTTTTTGACTAACTGTCATATCTGGTGATGATCTGATACTGTTTAAGGCCTTTTAATTAACTGCATACAAAGTAAATGCACTTCCAAGCAAAAGGTAAAGTAGTTCTCAGGATTTACATTTGGCCACATATATTTCAAAGAGACACATTTAAATAAATATTTCATCCAGCTTTACATTTCATGTAATTCATTCAGTTTTGAATCTAAACCAAAAGTCTTAAAAGAATCAATGAATCCTATCTTCTTCCACCCTAGCAGAAACTCAATTCAAATGTGTGGGGGACACATTTTGTACTGTCCCATCATTCGTGCCTTAGAGCAAAAAGGGAAATTTCAACAAAGGCTACAACCAAAAATTAAGGGAGTAAAAGAAAACTATCTAAGTTACTGAAAGTCAAAAATGTTCATTTGTTGAAGTTCTTCATCTGAAACACATTATCTATAGTCTAAGGTCTCCCACAAGTAGTTAACAGAAAAAAATTTCAGTTACTACACAAACTGGACTTAAATATGATAGAGTGCCTTGTGAAATGTATTAATAAGAAACAGCTAAATAATTCCCAGACTCAGAAAGGATAATGGAAACTCCCAGCACACAATTTATTAAAAAAAAAAAAAAAAAAAAAAAAAAAGAAAAAAAAGAAAAAAGTCTACAATGTTGAGGCAAAATAAACTTTTAAAAAACAACATAGAGAAAACATCTAGATCTGGTTTTGTTGCTCCATTGTTCTTGTCTAAGGCTTGAGGAAATTTATTACTTCCTCCTCCTGCTTGTACTACTAAGAAATCTTCCAGAATACAAGTCTCCTAAATCCCCTGCCTACAGACAGATGTACACTTGGGTGAATCGGATGAAAATGCAAATACCTTTGCTTGGGGACAGGGAAGACTCCACCCAAACATTTTCTTTTTCTTTAATAAATGCCCTTCCAAAATGGCTCTATAAAGTATTTTTGTGCTTTTCTGCTAATTATAGTGTATAGGAAGGAGGCCTGCAAGCTGGCAGCAGGCATTTCTGCATGTTTTGTACCTCAGAAATACAAGTATGCCAAGAATTTTCATCTGTGGTTTCACTGCAGAAATCCTCAGATTTCTGGAGGGGAAAAATTGTTTCATGCCTCTGCTGGAGGATATACTGCCACACATCTACTATGGCAAACAATTAACATTTCTCAGGATTTTGAATTATACAATGTCAGAAGATTTAGTTTTAAAAGTATTTAAAGAAAAATCTGAAGAAACTCTTTTGTTTTTTAGAATAATCTGAGAATCTGAAATACCATTTTAGCATGAAAGTGGAAAATCATCTTCCAGAAGAGAAAATACCAACCCCTCCACACACACATACCCCCCCCCACCCTATTTCAGATCTTTTTTATTTTCATATACAACAAAGCAATAATAATGATCACACAGCTTTTCTTCCATTGTAGAACATAATTTAACCATTAGAGAAAGTGCTGCTGAAATGGAGAGACTTGTATTTCATATAAGTAGCATTTAAAATTTTCACTTTACAGCTACTCCACTGGAAAATGGTGGAGGGAGTAACATAACCTTCACCAGGCAAGTACTCCCACGCATTGTCTCCTCATAAAAATCTTGAGGCTATCAGCCTCCAGCTGCCCAGAGACATTAGCTAAAAACTAAATCCTTGTGTCACAGCCAAGTGAACTTGTCTTTAGGTCAGCATGAAGATTTACTGGCACTCAGAACAGGATACACCAACGTCAAGGTGAAAAGGGTTTGACGCAAACATCTGAGATATTTGAGCCCTACCAGCTCCTCCCACCTGAAGTGAGAAGTGCCTTCTGAGAAGTGCCTTCTTTTGTCTAAGTCAACCAATGCACAGTTCAGCAGGCTGGACTTACTGTGAGATGTGAGTTATTGGGGTCAGCAGGGTCTCACCCTCCAGGTCAAGCTCATCAGCAAAGCTGCTGGTCCTGATGAAGGGTCCTGTGCTCACATCTAGAAACGCCGGGCTCTTTTTTACTGTGGAAAAAATGTGCAGAGAACACTTCAAGCAATAGCATTTGTCTGCAGCTCACCTGGACCCCTGAAATACTGTAAATTTTAAAAGAATACTGAAAACAAAAGTTGCTACCAAAATTGCACGTACTGCAGAGTTCACAAAAAGCAAAATTTTAACTCTTCCTCTGCCCAAAGTATTTGAACTTCTGGTGAAGATTAAAACTAATATTTTATTCCTTTTTTATTTTTATTCATACTCCTGATACACTAGAATGTTCAGTATCTATATGATGGAGGGCTTTGTGCATTATTAAGAGACAATCTGCTGATTCCCTCTCACACTAAGGCATGAGGCAACTCAACTTTGGGCTCAGAATCAGGACAGGTGGCAAGATCTCCAGCTCATCCCAGCCAAGGTTCTTATTGGGAAGGTTAATTTACAAAACTTCAGATATTGAAAGTTTTACTGGCAGAGTTGCTTGCAGATCAGCATTTTCACAGATCCAAGAAATCAGGGAGGATGTTACAGCTTTCATTTTTAAACTCAGGCTCTGAAATTCTGTCAGATAGTAAGAACACCAAGTGCTTTTTCCAACATGGCCCTAACATTTGTCAGAGAAGCCAGAACATTTGCATATAAATAAAACTACTGGTGTGGTTACATGACTGTAAGTAACTTTACAGAAACTAAAACTTGGTAAACATTCCATATGAATCATAGGTAATTGTGACAAGTCCACAGTCAGTCTAACTGGCTGGAATACTCAACAAAATAACTGTAATGTAGTAATTGATGAAAACACTACTGTATTCAATAAAGTATTTTATAACATAGCAGTAAATAATACCCTGTCAAAAAGCCCCACAAAACCTATAGCTGATATTTCCTGATAATAGAAACTGGAATATCAGACAACAAGTATTTTCTTTTAATGCAACCATTTTACTCAGGTAACTGGGTATTTTCATACGGCAGAAACGGATCTGAATTTAAAAAAAAAAAAACAGAAGAGAAAGTATTATTTCATCTTGAAGCACATGGCTGTCCAAACTACAAATGGAAAGTCTTTATACTCCAGAAGTTGTAGTAGGAAAGGATGACCTCTGAAATCAGTTTAAAATAAATAAATAAATATGAAAACTGCTAGGAGATACATTTATTACAAGGAAGAGCCACTTGTAGCACTTAAAAATTAAAATGTTGTAGCAAGTTTTAGGAAGCATTAACTTCTACTTTTGCTTTTAGTATCATACTACTATTATAGTATCATACTATTTAATCACTTTGCTGTAGCCATCACTCAAAAACATGGCTGTGAAACCAGCAAAATAATTCCACATAGAGATGTGCAGTGAAATGTCTTTCAAACAGAGTTCTTCAGGCTTTCACCAAATGAGTTTTCACTGTTTTCATTTCTACAAGACATAAATGAAACTTTCCCAATTTCTATCAAATAGAGACTCACTAATGTTTTTGTTTTCCTGATGGAAAGTGATAAAACCTGCTGAACCTAAAGCCATGTAAAGGGTTTGCTGAGCACTCGCAAGACTGTGCTCATGAGAGACACAGCACACTCCACACACAAGGGGATCTGCAGGAACAGCAATTCCTGGGTCAGTCACAGCTATTGCTGTTCAGTTTCGTGGGAAGGGAAAGAAGGACAGGCAATGAAAAAAGAACCAGAAGTATGGGGATTTTTGAAAGAATTCTGAATGAGTTAGAGATGGGATGTCTGAGTTTTTAGATAATGTGGTTTATTTTTCTTATTTTTTGCATAGGTAGGAAGGGTGAGTTTGGCTCACATCTTTACTGTACGGTTCAGAAGCTTATAAGATTCCTAGTTATAAGACTTTTAAAGGATTTATTGACTAATAAAACACTGCTAATAAGGATATTTATGTTTTTGACCTAATCCTGAAGTATTTGGTCTTAAGGATTAAGTCTTACGTAACGTAAGTCTTATGGACTTACGTTACAGTGTAAGTTTTTTTAGTTAATCATGTTATGATACATAAACCTACAGCATTGCATTCTAAACTCTTTGTTTACTTTTGTAACTATTTTTATTTTTTCTGTATTCTAAACTCCAAAACTCTAAACCTTCTTCTTCTTAACTTAACATGTTTCTGCTTTTAACTATTAATTCACATTCTCGCTTCTAGTACCTAAGTCTGGAAGCCTTTTCCAATATCTCAAATCAAATCCTGCATTTAACCCTAATCTTTGACTTACAGGCCCGAAGTTCTGAAAATTCCCTGCATTTCTAATTCCAACACAGAAGTCAAGACTGGGCCTCAGCCTATTTGAAAGAATTCTTGTGTGAACACATAGCGAGCAGGAGCTGATCAGCATGAGGCAAACATGGGATCTCCTTCCCTCTCTTCTCAAAGTTTCTGAGATCATCATAACTAAGAGCAGAGCATGGCCTAAATGAGAGTTTCTCTGCCTCAAAATGCCTTGAAACAGGGCTCATGAAGAACTGGGAGCTAATGTTTTTACTTATAAAAATAAATTCACAGCCATCAGACTTTGCACAAGTCTTTCTTAGAAAGCATTGTTAAAAAAATACTTTTAAAAGACACAGTTTCTAAATATGATGGCTAAAGAGAAAACAAAAAAAGACGAAGCTTTAGACACTAGTTTTCAATGGATAATAATGGGTGAACTTAAACATTTGCAATTTACAACCTGAACAACCTCCAGACTCGAAATTCTACTGAAACACCTCTTTTTAGAAACCAGCTCTATAATTTTTTGGGCCATAGCAGACAGCTCCAGACAGAGCATTGCAAAGATTTAGTAATTAACAAAGGTGATGAAACATGATGGAACAATGAAATATTATGAGCATTACCTGGAGAGGAAGGAGCGCTGGAAGACTGCTGGTCTGTGGAAAAGGATGGCCAGGAGCGCTGACAATCTGAGTCAGAGTGAAGATGCACATGAAACACAGACAGGAGAAGAGAAAAGAAAAAAAAAACCCAAACAAAAAAACAAAACCAAAAGAAAAAATATAGACGCTCCAGACAGACAGCTGAGGAGATGCAGACATACCTAAATTTAGTATGTTCCACCTGACACAAAATTAAAAATACTGTAGCAAACAGTGTATGAACTGTACAAGAGTGCATTACACATTGGCAGAATGTTCAGTTGCCACTGTGGAGGCATCATGGCTTTTCCAAGCCCATTTTTCATGGCAGCGTCAACTGCTGCAAGATATTCCTCCCTACAGGCCAGTCTCTGTTTGCCCCTTTCCTCCAGACTTCAGTTTTCCTCAAGTCTTTCCCTTTCCTAAGTGTCCAGGCTCCCACAGGTCAGTCCCCTCTCACTCTGGTTCACACTGATCACAGAGCAGCTCTCTCCTGGCCAAATTTCAATGCTGCCACATGGATGGGGCAGCTTGGACATCCACATTTGAAGCTTCCAAACACATCCCATACAAAGTTTTTGAAGCTGCCCACTTCAACCATGTAAACCAAGTGCCTTCCTCAAGCTAAATTTCTTGGGGAAATGTTTCAGGCAAGCAAGAGGAGCCACTGATGAGCAAGAGTCTCAGCAAAACACGATCTTTACATCATGTTTAGTTCTTTTGAATAGCATTATGCTATTAATAACTATTTCATTAAGAACTGCCTGTGAATTCACACACTTGGACAGACTGATACTTCTCAGGAATGGTGCCTTACTTTTGTGCAATGAGAAAAACTCTTATAATAAATGCATTGGTGAAAAAAAGAAAATCAGGAAAAAACCCCTCATTTTGCATGTGTCCTCTCAGTGCTACATACATGTCCTGGTTCCAGCCAGGACAGGGTTAATTTTTGCAATAGTCAGGATGGGCCATAGATCCTTTGGTTTTTGCTGTACTGATGATGCCAGGAGAGCAAAAGGAGGGAGAAAAGCTGGAAATCTCTGGTTGCACAAAGATATTGCAAGGAAGCCAGATGAGGGATCCAGGAGTGGGAAGACTGAAATATAAGTGGGCAGCCCAAAAATTTACTGAATGTGAGAAAGCAGCATATGGATACGTTACTAGAGCCCTTCTGAAGACAAAATTAAAGTTGAATGAGTATCCTTTATACTTGTACTTGCTAGTTTCTTCCTTCTAAACTTTTGACTTGGCAGCTCCAGTTTTCTGTGTAGGTAATCTCTTTCACAGTGAGTAAAATAACACTCACTCCTCTCTGAGCTGCTGTGAGAACAGTGTTAGACAGCCTCTCAGGCCCACTGAGCTCTGGTTGCCTGGCTGGGACACAGAAACTGAACCTATAATGGCTGGTGAAGCTCCTCTGGTATTTCCTCAAGATGAAAGAATTTCTTGTTCACATCAAACAGGTGATTTGTTTGGTGGCTCTCGCTGCCCTCCTGATCTTGTTCTACTACGTCTATCCCCAACAGAGAGGCAGATCATGGAATGGTGGAAACTGGGAAAATCAAGGATTGATTGGGGGAGTCAAGGAGATTCAGTTTGGTTTTGCTGTTTTAACACCTTAATTGCACCTGTGCACCATGTGGGTTCAGGGGTGAAACTGAACTTTGCCATTTCAGTCAATTCAATGCAAGCCTGAGCATCCTTACACTCAGCCACTGTAAGGAAGCCTCTGCTGTCTGCAGTGGATTCAGAGCAGGAAACTTACAGGTGGCTCATAGCACTCTCACTAAATCACAGAGGTCTTTTGTGCAGATCTAGCTCTAATCCTACTGTCTTTAGGGAGTATTCAATTGTTAAGAAAGTGCCTAAGCAAGCACATTAGAAACATCACAAGACTACATGGCTGCTTAAGTGATCACAGAACCCAGACAAACAGTAAAATAAATTATTTAATTTATGGGTCCCCATCTGTTCACAAGTATCTGCAGCATATTTTTACAGGAACAGATGCATGTGCTTCAGAATGCACAACACTGGGGGGTCAAATCTGAAAGTTTTCTCCCATCCTAATTCAGTTATTTAGAAATTAATTCACATCATACGCTTAGATAACTACTGGATGAATTATATTTTATTTATCAGAAAATTATATTTTTCTATTGGTTACATACACATGAGTAATTTTTCTCAAGTATAAAAAAATCTATTAGAGGTCATCTACTTATACAAATGAGTGTTCACTTTTCTCTTTGTAATGAGACTGGGTGCAGTTGTGATTACAAGTGTGAGAATGCATATTTTCTGTCTGTCTAGATCTCCTTGGCTGCAAAAGATTTCTTAGAAATTCTATGACACTAGACACACGTGAAAAGCACTGCAAACATTACACTGTCATAAGCTGGCATGCCATAAATAGAATTATTTTCCTCAACTTACCAAGCAATTTTAACATTCCTGTTTGTCCTGTATACTTGTAACAGTTTATAGAGGAGAACACAGATAAAAAAGAAAAAAGATAAGTGTCAGAAGAAATTAGAGAAAATCCTTTCACTGAAAGCTATAGAGCTGACATTTGAAATAGCAGTAGTAGGCTGCCATCAAATTGTATTGTCCTTAACAGTTCAGAAATTTAGTGGTAAAAGGTGGGACTTAACAACTCTAAGCATGGCTCTGTAATTTGATTGTTTTGAAGAAAGGTGTCTGTACTCAAATTTAGAGACACTCAGTACTTATCCACCTTTTAGCAGCTATGTCATTTCTACCACCAGATGCAATTTGCAACCATTCCTTAGCAGAGGCCAAGAGTGGAAAAGCATGGATGATGCAGAACAACACAACACAAGCACACCAAAAAAGTACAAGGAAGGCAAGACTTTCTGCTTGAACTAAAATATGCCCAGTGCCAGCCCACACTGCTATCTTATTTTAAAGCCAATTACATTTATTCATGTCAGCCAAATTTTTGAGGAGAAAAAACATAAGTACTTAAGGTATCTATAATCAATAAAACACACCTTAAAAATTAAACCATGCTCTTGTTGCCAGAATTTGAGCAACACATTAGAAACTTCCAATAAAAATACACTTGTAGAAATGTCTCATTGTAAATTCAGAGTTATTTTGGAAGTTCAGTACAGCAAAAGCAAATATAAATAAGCTATTAATCATAAGGTGATTATCAATGTCCTGTCTTCTTTTTCCTCATACTGTGCCATTTTGTACAGTGACATTTAATACAGATGGATCCACATTTATCTTAAGTACTTCTGCTTTCAAAACTTGATTCACAGCCTACTTCACGGAGCAGATGGCATGAGCACATGATGATTTCTTGTAGCAGACTATGTTTGGCGCAGCCAAGGCACACCAGTCCTTTCTGGTTCAGGTACAAGCACAATAGTAACACATCCTGGGTAAATTTCACATGGAAAAGCTGACAGCTAATCCCTGTAATTTCAATCAATTGCAGAATTGGGGAATGTATGCACCAGCCTAAGAGTCTGCCTGCTGGAAGAGCCTAACTCACTCTTGAAGCAGGCAGAAATGAGAAATTATTTCGTTTGTCTGCAGTGGAGCATGCTCATTAAATCAATGGTTAAATCTCACCCAAACAAGCCAGCAACCAAAGGCAAAAAGGCAAAGTATTCTCACTTTAGAGTGACAAAGAGCTTGTTCTTTCCTTCTTTACTACAGATACTAAAAAGGACCTGTATGCAAATTTAATCACAGAACTCATCTCAGTTTTATAATGGAGCTTCTTACCAGAATTTTCAAATGGTTCAAAACTGAAATCAGTTTTCCTGTCCTCAGCCACGTGGTCATAAGTGATGTGTGGTATAGCCAACATCCTGTCTGGAGAAGAAGGCCCATTGTCCTTGTCTAACTTAAATTTCTTCTTTTTAACCTAAAAAAAACCCCACATAAATTAAATTACTCAAAGCAAGTCACACGGAGTTGTCTCTTCAGTGATGCCTTCAATAATAACACAGTCCCCAATGAGCTATAACCAATTAAAAGAATGCCTGAATTACATTTTCATGGTCCTACACTGTGTTTCTCATTATGTTGCCCCCTCATCCTGCCAAAACTGGCTAATCACTAGATTTCTGCACATTGTCATTTCCAAATCCCTTGACTGCAGTTAAAAATGAAAATCTGTTAAGTTATGCAGCTGCTTATATAAATCAAACTATTCTAGAATATCTTTATCATTTTATGGATGCAATAAATCACACCTTCAGCACAAAGCCAATGGATATATTGCTACTGAACTCAGATGAACCTTGGAGATACAAGAGAAGATTTTTGCATAAGATCCTCTCCTTCTAGCTTGAGACTACTGTGCAATACTCTTGCAATACAGAGGATGGTGTACTACATAATCCAAAGGGGTTTTGTTGCTGTATTTAAAACAAAATATTCTGAATTTATGGAATCTGTTGCTATGACAATATTACTGTATATAGGCACAAGAAGTCTTTACCATGAAAACTTAGAAAATCACAAAATCAATAGTTGAGAGAAACAGAAGCTTTGCTGGGTTTTGTTTGTTTGTTTTAATCAGTTAAAAGTTACTACTTTGGAAATATGATGAAAGTTATTTTCTTTTTATTTTTTACCTTTCCTTATAGCTTTCCAAACAATAGTAAGTAACTGGCTGATGTGCCTGAGTTAAGTCATTATTACTCTTTTCCAAATCCACTAAAAAAATCAAGCTTAGGGAAATTCAGCAAATCAGCTTCTAATTTATAATGTTTGTATACTCAAACTGTCAAAACTGAAATGTAAATCAAAATTCGAAACCAAGTAATAATCTGTAAAACAAGCAGAACAAATACTCTCCAGAGATTAGAAAAACTCAATCTGATTTAAAATTTTCAGATTACTATAATATGAAACATTAGTTATTGATACCATCACCGATTTCTTTGGTTTTGGACTGGGTGAGAGCAAATGATAATTCCTGGCAGGTTTTCGAATGTATATTTTCCATGTAGAAGAGTCTGGGTTTTCTGCAGCATAGCATCTCCATGCAGTCTGGAACAAATATTTTAAGCAACAGAATAATTAATTAATCAATGAGATCAGTAGCTCACTGTACAACAGAGTAACTTCCAAGTAGCGTGTCAATCATTCCTTATTTAATGATATTCTTGAATTTGCCCTCTGGAAACAAACCCAGCATGGTTTAGAACTCTTATTTAGTAAATAGAAACCACATAGTTAGAACTGGGAAACCACACAGAAAGATGAGTCTTTTCAAGTGCAACTTTTATTCTGAGTAGCAACAAACAAATAATGAGAGAGCTCTAGACTGGATTCAAAAAAGGGTCCAAATCTTAAGTTCTGCCCTAATTTCCTACCTGACTTCAGGCATTTTGCCAATTGCATCCTATGTTACAGATCCCTACTCAGAAAAAGACAAAAATTGTTCTATCATGCCTCACAAAAATATGACCAGGAAAAAAAATAAAAAAAGGAATTGTGATGTGGTCAGTAGGGCTATACTTATATGAAGAAATGCAACTGTGGCCACAACAGAATAGTACCAGTGGTTAACCAAGAGCCAAAACCTAAACCCAGACCTCCCTCTTGCCAACCACCAACGACTGAAGTCCCATGTTCTAAGGCAAAAGGGAGGAAAAGCAGGGCTAGGAAACAAGACCAACAAGAAAACACTGCTGCGTTCTCTCTTAACTGTACAAATACCAGAATTAATCAATAATGAGTTTCCGTATTAAAAAGGCAGATCCTCACTTACTACATGAAGAAAGAACACACTTATACACAAACAATCTAAAGCAGGGAAGGCCAGAAAACCCTAGATGAAAGAAACAAAGCAAGGCAGAATGAGAGAGCTAAACAGCAGTTGGAAAGTAAAGGACTTCTATCACCATACAAATCCCTCCATTAACAGAAGAGTGGAAGAAACAAACGACCTCTAGAAGAAGCCAAGAGGAATACAAGGAAAGAAAATTACTCATCTGGGCTGTTCTCTTGTCTTGTACCTATTTTGTAAATATCTTGGTTTAAGAACAATCTTTTTAGAGTAATTTGTAGAGCACTTACTGAATTGGGCATTCAGAAGACTGAGACTGTTAATAAATCATAATTACAGCTATTAAGAACTGGTACTCCGGTATTCATTGTCTATCCTCACCTCCTCCTTAACATTTCTGATAGAGTCAAGCACAACATTCTGGACAAGCAGTCCCAGGCTTCCCAATAATTTGGTGTTCATTTCCCAAAGGAATCAGTGGGAACATAAAAAAAATCCATTCCTTACCCAACCATACCATACTAGTCTCAAGATTTTTAGCTAATCTCTGGCTATAACCAGGGCCTTTTTCACATTAACTCTGGGACTGTTTAGTTTCAAGTATAAACTTTACAGTTAGCTACTGTTTCCATAAAGGTCCTGACATAAAAACCCACATTTACTCATGAAGCTAGAGAAGTAAGTCATATGAGAATGAAAAAATGATATGGTGTACATCGAGTTTCCTTTTAAATTTGATCTCTGTGCTTCTAAAGCTATGTTCAGGTACTGAGTAGAGGGAGGAAAAGCTGGAAAAAACTATAATGAAACCATGTCAATACTCCTCCAGGGTGCAATGTTGGCTCCACTGAAGTAAAGGATAAAATCTCTTACCATACTGATACTGAACTGCAATTGCATTTATAACAGAGGGATCAATATTTTCCTGTCAGTTATTCTACATGAAAAGACTGATTTTAAAGAATCCCAATGGTTTCCAGCCCCTTATTCTAGAGCTGAAAAGTCCAAACATTATTTTCCTGTCAGTTATTCTACATGAAAAGACTGATTTTAAAGAATCCCAGTGGTTTCCAGCCCCTTTCCTATTTAAGATTCTGACATATTTCTCCTAAATTTGAAATTTTTAAGAATTTAGTTGTACCAACTGAAGCATATTTGACATTTGTCTTTACAAGCAACAATGTTTTTTTTTTAAAACCACAATTCCACATGAAACCTTCTCTTTGTTTTTCATTACTATAAGCTTAACATTTCACAACACTTTCCCCAGGTAAATTGTTTCATAATTACAGGATAACTTTCAGTTTTGTTTTTAACCAGCTGAATTAAATAGTTTACACTGATTTGGGAATGCATTTTTCTGCTCATTAGTTTACATTAAATATTGGATTTCCAAAGCTTGCATCAGTAATTTCTGTACAGTTTTTAATGGGAATCAGGGAGGGAAAAATGGCCAACAGCTTGGGGGAAAAAACACCACAACAAAAAAACCTACTATAAATGGAAAGAAATGACAGTATGCCATATGCAAGAACTCAGTACCTGTATGAGCGAGGCAGCAGCTGGAATCTGACGGTTGAAATGCTTCTGTCTTTGTTTCTGTTGTACCTTTAGGGCAAAGCCTGAACCAAGAATTCCCTGTGGAAAGAAAAAAAAAATTTCTTTCTTTTTTTTATTTTTTGTAACAGTGGAGGAAAAGAGCCACACATAAAAATGCCAAATTATGTTGTGTTAATAAACTTCTATCCAGCATCATAAAACCCAACTAATTATTTAGAGGAAATGACTTAATACAGTGAAATTTTTAGTCTCAGTTATTACTTGCTGAGGCCAACTGTGAATGCTATCATGCCCTGATGCAAAGCCTGCTGGACTCAGACCCAAACAAGGAAACAGAAATGACATTTCATACCCTCTAAAAGTCTTGTGAAGGGGAATAGGGGAAAAAAATCAACCTGATGGGGTTAACTACATTTTTTATGAGAAATAAAGCTTTGGCAGGGCATGATGTAAGCCACTAGACCTTTTAACTGTGGTATGGTAATTTCTATGTCCATGGTGGGAGTGAGGAAAAAGAACAAAGAAGAGAAAAAGACATTTCAAAGTGGTCAACTGAGTTGAACACAAAGCCATCTAATTCACTCTCAGGAACAAAGGCTAATGGCACTGAATGGTGTGAAACCTGAACTCTACTCCAAATGTAGTACAGATATGAAGTCCAAATTTAAGTAAAGAGCGAAGCCATTTATATCATCATTTGCACAGGTATAGGCATATTTAACAGACATAGGCATATTTAACAGAAGTTTTAGGAACAGGTAAAAATTAAATCCTTTATAAATCAGCTTACATGATTACACCTACTCAAGGAAAGCACAATTTTTTTTCTACACATAGAAGGCATCAGAGCAGCCAGGGATCTTGGCTCAGCCTCTAAGAACTCTATTAATCATTAAATATTTTGAAAGAAACATGAAATGCCCTTCCTATTATATTCATTTAGTAAAGATCAAAGAGATGATGATGCTCAAACACCACATATTTGGGAAATGAGGGATCATTGCCAGATCCAGAACCCACACCAGCTGCATTTAGCCACTACAATCACTTTTGACTGTGATCTCAGCCAGATCCTCCTACTTAAAACACCAACAAGAAGCCTGCAATAGAGCTTTAAACCCCGAATTCCCCCTTGGGCCAACCCACAGGAACAACTTCACTCAGTGAGGAAAATCCCACTAATAAAGGGGTGATTGGTGCTGCTCTACTTCAACAAAGATGAGGGAAATCTGACAGGTAAACATAAAACATGGCTGTGAAGGCATGGCTGCTACACAATCATTTATAAAACATTTTTGAGGCATTTTAGACCAATTTTAAAAAACTAACCAACCAAAACAAAACCCAAATAAAATACCCCACCACCAACTCTCTTCATTCAAAAAAGTAGGTTTTGGCATTTTCCATACCGATCATTTCACTTATCTGATTTCTTTTCTAAAATAAAAGCGGAAGAGATTACAATGTGGAGGGGGGGAAGCATATGCTTCAAAGGCAAACTGAGGCTGGAGAACCAAAAAACTTAATTCTTCTCTGTAAAAGATTATTACCTTTAATATTATTAGGCAACTAATTTTAAAAGGTCATTGGATTTTAAAAGGTCATTTGGTAGCTACTATTTCATGCTGTGAAGAACTTTTGTGGTACTGGCATGAAAGTATTACCTATTCTGTACCATTCCCACCATTTCTTCATTAGAACTACACAAACACCTGCTAACACGACTGCTTGTGTCCCTGAACTGAAAAAATAAACGTGTAAACAGAATGCTTCAGATGGCACAAACATTTTAACAGCACAATTCAGGAGTATTGCTAAATTTGTGGAAAACGTACCCTTAGCTACCTGGCGCTGAATATTTGGTTTTTCAAACTGCAGTCCAAGTTTTGCTGATTTTGAATTTACCCTTGGTACTCAAGGGCCTTGTTTCTTGTTTGAGAGCACTCAGGAACCTGTTTTCAGTACAAACAAAGTGCCATAACAGCTTTAAAAAGTCAGTTCTAGGTCACTTTGGAAAACAGGACTTTTGCCATGAACAGATATTAATTTTGTGAAGAACATCGGTGTCTCTAGCTGCTGATTGCTGTCCTTCTGCCAGTGACATATTTTTGGAAGCTTTTCTAGATGTAGGATGCACATGAGAATTCTCCAGGTCATCTTGGACCTAATCAGTTGAGCAAACTATGAGTGAATGCCTTTAAAAAACCAAAACATCACTAAGTCATCACTAAGAAGTAATTAGAAATAATTTCCTTTACACTTCTGAGATAGGCTGGGAAAATCACATGGAATTAAACATCTCTTCCTCAAAATACAAATCCTTCTCAAATCTAGTGTTGCACACAAAAACCACTGCATTTTTATCTAGCTACTTTTAGAAGCTCTTTTGTTTCTAAAAGGTACATAAATTTCAACTACAATATAGAAGCTTAATACAAAGCTTACACAAAACCAGGTTAAACGAAAGCTTAAAGAATCAATAACATAAGTTCCCTCTGAAAACTAATGAATCAACATCAAATTGCTGCAAAAGTACACGATAACCTACCGCAGGCAGTGCAAAAAATGAGATGGCAAACACTGAAAAACAAGATGCAATTGTCTTTCCTATCCAGGTCTGTGGCACTTTATCTCCATAGCCAATAGTTGTAACAGTCACCTGCAAAGAGAAATAAAGAGGGCATTACAGCAAGTATTAACAAGGCACTTTGGGCTTGTTGGTCTCCCTTTTTTAGTTATTTCAAAGGAGCATTAGCTGTATTCCTAACTCTCCCACTGCCAGCCCATGTGACACTAATGAAGGTTAACTCTTCCTTCCAGGTTTGCTTCCCCACCGAATACTGAATGGAAAAACATACAGGAAACTGAATTACAACAAAATACACGTTTTAAACCTTGCAAAGTAAAACCATCAATTTAAGTCTTCGTGGCTGAGGCAACTGGACAGCATATGAAGTTACTGGGATAGGGGTTGCCTGTCCATGTCACACACTTTCCTTAGGGAAAGGCTGCCAGCAGTTTGAGCTGGTGATGTGGTTGATAGGCAGGAGATGTTTGCTGAGAATGCTGCAGGACTGCTGCATGGAAAGAGCACACACAACTCTGTAACCAGGCACTGCGACTGCGGTCAGGCATGAAGCGCTCTAGAGATAACATTGGTATAAATAGCAAGAGAGGCTGAACACTTCCCACGTAGTAAAGACCCTGAAAACAGTCTAATGAATCACCAATTCATATAAAACACTGAGAGCAGGAACAGATAAATTAAAGCGCGCATGCAGGAAACATCTGTTGAGTTTGCCTTTCGGAACACTGAAGTAAAGATTACCACCACAGTGATGCAGCACAACAAGGCTTAATAAGTCATTATTTGCATGAGCTCAAGGAAAGAACGTATTTGTTTGAAGCAGAAGGATACATTTGGCATCTGAGAGCAATTTAAATTCACCTATGTCACCAGCTATTTCTGAATTTGTAAATTAGAGATATTTTTATCTGTGACTTCGAGGAAGGCTAACCAAACCAGAGCATGGGAAACCACATGGAGCCCTCAAGCAGCTGAGGCACAGCCCAATTGTTGGCTGGTCAGACCTTCCTCTGACCCTGTGGGCTCAGGGGGGAGCACAGATGTTGGTCCCACAGTCACACACGCAGGCCATCCTCACCTTGTCCTGAACTTGCCCACCCTCCAAGCAAAGCCACTGTGTGCCAGCCAAACACAGGACAGAAGGGGCAGCTTGAGGTGCTGATGCTCATTCCAAGTTTCTTGCTGGTCGCTGACACTCAAAACAGCCACGTATTAATTTTTAATCCAAGTTTTTAAAACATGGCCTTTTTCCAAAACTGTTTCATACCCCACAGAAGCATCGTAAGGGTTAGTTAACTACCCAAGTACCTTTGCCTGTACTCCTGAAATTGCTATTAAAATTCTACCTTAATTCAGGACTTGATAAGGGATGGAAGTGTGATGTTTTCTCCTTACCTACACAGGAGAGTGGCTTGAAAAAAAAAAGTCCTAAAAGCTAATGACAATTTCACTTTCAAAAATATGGAATAAAAAAAGGAAATACAATGATGGGGAAAATTATGGCCTCCAAAGCCTTTTTACAGAGGAGACTGAGAGAAAATAATGGTTTATGCTTCTGTTTTTGAAAAAAATTATAAATCCTTTTAAGAGAAAAATGTTATCAACCATTTTGTATTACAGTTTTAAAATCATGCTGAAATACACACATTAACTAAAAATGGGAAAAGAAATAGGTGCTCCTGAGCTGATCAAAGTATAACTGAAGAAGAATTCATACACATCTAGGTATTTGTCTCCCCTTTCCCACCACATCCCTGCCCCTTCCTTCTGAATTGGTTTATATGAATCATCAGTAACACAAAAAAAGTGTTTCCTGTGATGGTTGTCTAGGAGGATTTAAAAAAATTTTGGAAATTGGGTTGCAAATCAAAGTCTGAAGTTAACTTTTTCCTCTGCCATCATAACTCTAAACCATCTACAAATGCATTGTATTCTGAAATTGCATTTTCTTTTTTCCCCAAAATATATGCTGTTGAAATCTTACATGCCAAGTTTCTGCCCTAAGTCATTTTTTACAGCTGGATTAAAACTCCCTAAAGAGCACAATACTAATTTTACAGTTGTAAAAGAGGATATTATAATGGAAATACTGACTCAACTTCTACTCTAGCATAGTAAACATGTTGGCATAATGAAATTAAATTCATACAAGAGCTCACACATTGAATTTCATTGAAAAGCCTGTAAAACAATTGCTTTAATTAGGAACAAAATCATATTCATCCACTGACTATTTTAGAACTTTGATCTGATGAACATCACCACAGATTTAGGCATTAAGACTAATGTTGTTCCTATTACATATGAATCAAAAGTCTGAAGGGGGGAATATGAAACAAAAACCCACCCAGAAAGAAGAAATAGTAATTTTCATCAGCACTGAGTAGGGAAATAATTTTATTTTAAGCTATACCAGGCTAAAGTGAGCACATGAAATGAATCAGTTAAGTAAGGATATTCTGTCTATAAAATCCTTGCTGTGTACCTGGGAAAATATGGATAGTAAACAGCTCTAAAATGCAAGAATCTCTAGATGTAACAAATATCTACATCTGTGCTTTGCAAGTAACAATTTTAAAAGGTTTCTTCACATCTACCCCATAAGAGTTCATTGCATGAGAACAAAATGTAGCTGGAACCAGCATGGAGTCAAAGCTCAGAGATGAGAAGGTAGCTGCAAAACGAAGGGATGAATTCCAAAAAGCATTTAAAAATATCGTCATCTTTCATCATCTTCATCTCCATGCTCCAACAATTTCTAAACTAAACAACTCACCCACAAAAAAATCCAAACACATAATCCCCAAAATCAGATTTTTTTTTGAAAAGGATGTCAGAAGTGTATAGTTGGTACACTTGACTTGTAAACCACACAGAAACTAAAAATGACATGTTCCCTTCTGTCAAACATTGAAGTCAGTGCACAGTTCTCCACAGCCTTTTTAACTGAGAAGAGGGGGGAAATAACTTCTGAATAATACAAGATCCATGAGATCACTTTTCATGAAGCTATTTTTTAAATTTTATGTCCAAATATTTTATAAATTAAGTCAAATTACTTTTAATTTAGTAGAAGTTTTATGCATGTGCAGTTTTGAGTGGAATTTCCTTTAACCTTTCAGCAAATTTTTCCTGAACTTTGATTTTCAATTTACATTTAGCAAATACTCATGGGCTATACTAAACAGGACATTGTTTTGTGTATGCTTAGGAGTAAGCAAATTTGTAAATGCTTTGTTGAATTTGGTCCTTAGTGAAAAAGCCTATCTTCTATTCTGTAATAATGAAAGGAACAAGAAATCCTCAAGCAAAGCTGTAATTTGCAGAAAACTGCTTGCTTTAATTCAAAGCAAAAGGCACAGAGAAATATCCATGTGTGGGTATATTCAATAATTGCTTTTGGAAATAGTATTCATGATCAAAGAGACTGTTAGCACAGTTTTTCTGAGGCATGTTTGTTCCAAAGTGAAGGCTGGAAATTGTGTGTTTATTCTGTGGATATCAAAAGCAGAGCTCCTCTCAGTTGCTCTGAGATGGAATTGAAATGCTGAAGGAGAGAGGGAGGGGGAGAAAAAAAACAACAACAAAACAAAAACCCACAAACAAACACTAAGACCCACAAAATCCCCAGAGACATTGAGCAGGTAATGCTTTCTGAAGGAATCTCTGACAGATTAAATGAGAACATTTATCCTATTTTTTTAAGTGTCTGTTTTTTAAATTTTATTTTTAATGTTTTCCTGGTCTATTGTTCTTGAATCTATAGAAGGTCTTTAAAACTGTCGGTTTGGACATGACAGACAATATATGCAAACTAATTTTGAATACTGGCACTGGAGAACTGAAAGATGCACCACATTACATTTATTTTACTTGCTAACACTAATCCTGGTTTTGAAGGATGTACAGATATCCTGCCAGTGGCAGAATTTATACAGCTTGCACTGCATTCAAAAGCAGCAAAAATACAGACAACTCTTTCTGCCATAAGGTACCCTCAGGTTTCTTCAAGAAGCCCATAACTGACATGGCAAACTGCTACAGTCCAGAGTTCTCAAGGAAATTCAAATAAGGCCCAGGAGGCCAATTTACATATGAAAATGGAAAAGCAATATAGACTTATAAATAACAACAATGACAATGAAGAACATTTAATTACAAGTTATGCACCCTAGGGGTGTGCCTATAGGCAGCAAAGCACAGCAATATGAAAGTACCCAACTCCAGATGCAGCTCAGTTGTGGTAGCACAGACCTTTTATATGGTTTACTTCAGCAACATTACATATTCTGGTACTGCTGCCCAAAGGACTTGTTTAGCAGTGCACACACAGACTGAGATAACAAAAAAGCACAGTGCTGGAGAGTGAGATAAGGGGTGTGAAAACACTGTCAAGGACTTTTTGAAGCATTCTCTACTATGTCAGGTAAGTGCACTTTCAGAGGAGAGAGATCACTTATTTATGAGGGTGGATGAGACAGGAGCTGTGAATTATCCTCTTTAGCAGGGTCAGATTTTCACTGACCAGAATTTGTGGTGTTTAAGCAATTTAAAAAATTCTGGCTAACCTAACTAAAACTTTCAAGATCTAACACTTGAGGAGGTTTTTTTATCAGTCTGAGACCTTTATTAGGAAAAATCCTTGTGACTTCCCACCTATTCATAGAATCATAGAATGATTAAAGACCACCTTAAAGACCACCGAATTCCAACCCCCTGCCATGGGCAGGGACACCTTCCACTAGACCAGGTTGCTCAGAGTCCCATCCAACCTGGCATTGAACACTTCCAGGGATGGGGCATCCACAGTTTCTGTGGGCTAACTTCCGTCCTAACTTTATGGTTTTTTTTCCCTAGCAGAAATAATGAAAAATATTACACGATCAAGAAGTCAGAAATAGATGGACCTGAATCCATCTCAGTTTTGTTCTGCTGAATCTTCTTAGCAGTTAGTGGAAATGTGTTAGAGCAGAACAAGGAGACCTAATTCTACTTTTAATATTAAAGAAATTACATTATGTGTTCATTGAATGCAGTCTCACACCTCATGTGGCATGCTACAACACAATAGAAGGAACAGAGGAAAAAATATTATCATAATTAAATGTATTGATTAAATAAGTTTATTGTAATTAGGAAGGCAAAATAACTGGCACGCCTATTAACTGAATAATAATTCCCTGAAAGGAGAATATTTCAATATCCTGACAGATCGTGTTGCTTCTATGGGAGGTTTGACTGTATTTTCAGTAAGCCAATCTGGTCTGTCACATACTCAGTTTTTAATGGCAATGCCAATGACAGCATGTGCTTTTAAATGCAGCTACATCTGCCACTGTTAATTACTGAGTCATCTGACCAATTTAGTGGAAAATAAAAATGCCATAATGACATGAAAGCATTGAAAAAAGCTACTTGACGGAAAGCCATTTTCTTGTGCTACACAGTAAGTCTTCTGGTCCTAAGAAAGCCTGTATTTAACCATGGCAGACAGCAAGAAGAAAGAATTCTACAGCAGATCATAGCAGCAAAACAATACAACAAAACAAAACCTGTTGTATTCAAAAAGGGCTACATATGCATTTCAGCACCAGCAGACCTGCAGTGGATTTGCTCACCAATGGCTCTTTCCTTCCTGAAACAGCAAGTGATGGTTTGAAAAGAGAAGACTACATAAGCACACACATGCAGAGGTTTATTAAAAATATTTCTTAATACATGTTCTTAAATATGTATATATTTTTTATTATTAAAATTGAGGTGTTAGTCCTTTCACTCCTATACAGAAGACTTACTAGTTAGTATTATTTTTAACCAAAAGAGAAACAATGCCTTTTGATCTAAAGCAGCAAAGAAAAACCTCTAGAAGATCAGCACATTTTGAAAGTGCAAGTATGTTATCAGTGATGTCTATGCATTTCAAAGATCTGCAGCACTTACTGATGACAGTTTGTTTGATTAAGCTAATAGAATTAATGCAGATTTTAAAAGTCATTGCTTGAATGCTAATGACAAGGAAAAATAGCTTCTAAAAAGTACCTTTCTTTGAACTGCAACAGGAAACAGAAATGAGAACAATCACAGATGGGAAATCCCAGAACAAAACAGCCAACCTAGTATTTGTGTATCATGTGAGAACGAAAGAGTGAATAGTTACTAACGGAAGCTACAAAACTAAAATGTTTATGAAAATATAATCCCAGAATAGAGCTGCCACACCAGTAAGTGCATATAATAAACAAAGAGACACTGTCACTAGTAATACCAGTAAAGGCGAACTTTACTACCAGAACTAAAGATACAGCTACACCGAAGTTGTGGCAGCGCCTTAGAAAAAGCTGAGAAATCTCTAAACAAGATGGTTACAATAGAGCACAGACAAATGCTGTGTAAAGACACTGACTCCCAAAGCAGTAAAACCATCTCTTCTAAAATGCTTGTGCCTGGATTTGCTGTCTATCTGAGATGCTTCTTGCTCCAGCATTAGTCCATTCTGAATAAACTGGGAATTACAGTCACACGCCAAACTGCAAAACGCAGGTAACTGTTTTAAGGGAAAAAGCCCAACCCAACAAAAAAATGGACAAAGAAAACCTAAACACCACCACCCTCTCAAAAACCTAGCCCTGATTTAGCAAGACTCTTACCATCTTATAGACAGATGAACACTACCATGACAAAGGTAGCAAGAAATAATCACTGTATCAGTAGGGAAGATACAACAAAGAAATAAAACATGTGTTGCTACATTTTTTTTAATGTAATGTGACCACTTTAATGTAACATTGTAAACACCACATAATATGACTGATCTTCTGTAGTATTTTTGCAGTGTCTCGGAATTACAAAAGCAGAAAGCCTATTGAAGCAGTAAGAAGCTGTTTCAGAGTGCTTTTCTTACTCCATGCTTGCTTGAATTTTACTCCTCATTGGACAGTATTAACATGTGGAATTGCTATACTTACTACTCCCCACCACAGGGCATCTGCATAGCTGCCAAACTCTGTTTCTCCAGAATCATTTACAGCATCTTTCTCGGCCAGGTACACAAAATAAGAGGAAAAAATCAGGCCCAGAAATCCAATGTAGAGTGTAGTTATCAGTTCCTGCAAAGAGAATCAAAATAATGTCATTATGATCTCATTGAGACACTTAAATTTCCTAACACTAAAAGGTCATAAAGGATAACTGGAAAAGAAAAATGCAATTTCAGCAATTAAAAATATTGACACTGAGTGGTGGCTATGCAAATTAACAAAAATCCACTGAGATCCACAGACAACACAGAGTCAAAACAACCTCGTCACACAGGACTCGTTAACGTTCTGGCCACCAAAAAGTAGTTGGGTAACTTTTTCAAACAGTGCCAGAATCAAAACAACTCTGGAATTCAGACATATATTTTAGGAAATATTAGGACTGGTTTTCAGAAGTCTCATTTTCTGTTATTGAGTCCAACTACAAGTCAAAATTTGCCAAAGTGGCAGTGAACATAAGAAAGAACAAACACACCTGGTTAAAATAAATTACTACCTGCCTCCACACTAAATTTAAGTGATAGCAGGACTGAATGTATGCTGTTCTTAATATAAAAGCTTTGGCATCAGCTGTGCCATTCCTCAGACTGCCCAAACTCACCTGTCTGTGTATGAATACCACTGATCCCAGCAGCCTCCACGTACCGCCCTGACGGTCAACGTGCAGCATCCGTAAAATCTGCAGGAAACGGATGCCCCTGGAACACGATTTTCATATTAATGAAGAGACCAAACACACAAGAGAAGAAACAGAGGTGTAAAAAGGAACTCTGGCTTCCAAAGGACCATTTTAAGAGACAAAGAGTATTTTATGCTAGACTTAGTAGCCTGTGTCTTTCCACCCCACTCACCGATCTTCTTGTTTGTTATGAAGACAGTCTGGGGAGACTGTCCTAGGGAAGAACTGGTCTTTGTACACATGGCTAGTAAGGACAACTCAAGAATTCAGGAATTTTGGACACAAACTGTAAATGCTCTGGAAATCACTGATCAACTCATATTTGATGTGCTTACCAGGATGGAAAACAAAATACGGAATGAGCTAACTGAAGATCTGATTTCCTTATCTTTGAGGAATTTCATAGGCAATTTGAACCAGACAGCCCAATAATATTTTAAAATATTCTTTTTATGGGAATCACTGCAATCCTGGAGCAGGGCTGCAGCTAGTGTGAATAGCAAAGCACACAGCCACCCATTCATCCAAGAAAACCAAGGGGTGTGACCTTCCTGAGCACAAGGTGGATTTGGTCCATCAGGAATTCACAACCGCAGACATTTCATAAAGAGGCATCTTGAAGATGTCAGAGATATGAAGCATCAAAGAGTTGCTATACAACTGAACTAAGAAACTAAACCAGGATTTGGGTAGAACCCACCTAGCTGGGGGAAGGGGGAAGCAGAATGAGCTTCTCTATCCCCACTAACCATAAAAGTGTTATGACAAAATTTTATCTCCCCTACACTTTATACGATCACCAACACATGATCAGTCATCTGCTCTATTACGTGACACTAGGCAGTGACTCCTTTTCTCCTGCAAGAATTGAAACAGGAGGTCAATTAAAAAAAAAAAAAAGAAACGCCACCTTGCTCAGATAGCACTGCTTTCTTTTATTGCATATAATTACCTGATAGCAGAGGTTGCAAAGACTTGACCATTGGAGCCCACACAAAGAACTATCATGGAAGCAACAACTACAATTAAATCTGGAAAATAAAAGTCAATTGAAGAAAATTAATAAGCAGCATCTTGCAATATTTCTGCAAGACTACTAGAACCAAAGACCATATTACTTTAACTAGCTGAACAGTCATTCCTACTTAACATTTTTGTTCACATATCAAGAGATCTCAATTGTGGCATGTAAAAAAAAAAAAAATTCCACCATGTGATATCATGGAAAGGTTGTGCTGAGATGGGTCCAGGCTGGCCATAGTCTTGATGAATGAAGAGTTACTGTCAAGCAGCCTGGAATCCTAATCAACTTTAACCCAGGAGGAATTTCAGCAGTTTCCATCTATTCTCTCTTCTCCAATTCTTATTTTCTCTTCTGTGCTTAGACAGGATTTTAATTGACAGAGACTTTGAGGTTTATTTCATATATAAGAAAATTGCCTTGCTATCATTTCATCTGTCCAGGTCTAAAAGGGAGAGAAAATTGGAATTAGGGTATGAGTCTAATTTAGTTTAAGTCAGTCAGTACTGTACTCTAAATCTATGTGCCTCAGGCCTAGTAGATTTTGGAAAGGAACTCTGTATTTTGGAGAATTAAATAGTTCTTGATACATATCTGGGACAGCGGAACTGCATTTTACTTTCCAATCTGAAATAATTTGGATGATGTTTCACAATGCTTAGTGCTCTAGCACTCAAGAAAAATGGATCGTGGCCAGAGGGCAAAGATGCAAAGTCTTTTTATAGCTGCAGTCACACCTGAGATGCAGTTGCTATTTACATATATATATATACACACACATACATACATGAATGGATGCACAGAAGAGCTAAATCATTTTTATAATTGTCAAAAACACCAAGGTACAAAATTTTGTAATTTACATTCAGCAAAACTGTAGCTAGTTTATGGAAACCTATGTCCTGTACTCAACAACATATAACGTTTCTGAGTAGTGGAAAAGGTCACAGAACAAGAATTACTATTCTTCCATAACAATACTCCTCTTCCAATGTCTGATTTATTTAGTCCATGTATATTTCAAGTATTTAAGTACAGTTAAAGGGTCTTGACACAGTTCTTTCAATACTGGATAAAACAGATTGATTTTGGATTATGTGTCTTTTGGTGAAACTGCTAAATCAGTATTTAGTCCATGTATATTTCAAGTATTTAAGTACAGGTAAAGAGTCTTTAACACAGTTCTTTCAATGCTGGCTAAAACAGATTGATTTTGGATTATGTTTCTTTTGGTGAAACTGTTAAATCAATGACAAGCATTCTAAAAAAAACAGTGATCAGTGAAATATATGGAATATTTTGATGCAATTTCCAAGAACCCTTAAGTCATTTTAGGAAGCCAGTTGAATCCCAAGGGAATTGAGGTGTCCACCTTCAAATGCATCACTGAAAACCGTACTTTAACTGATACACAAAGCAATTACAGTGCATCTATTGCACTCTACCATGTGACACACAGCTCAGTTAGAAGGCAAAATAAGCTCATAATAAACAAGTCATATGGCTGCTGAGGGGAGAAAAGAAAACTGCTCAGTATCTTTGAAAAAAATATATTTGTAGCTCTTGTACAGTGTCTGGGATCCTCAGGTCACAGGAGACAGGACTACAGCCAAGACTTATTCCTGGCAAAGCTTAAGATCACTTCTGAAAAGAAAACACTCTGCTCTTCTGGAAAAACAAACCAAGCTACATTTGTTCTCAAATGACAGTGCCATGAGTTCCTGAAAGGAAATTCAGATCTACATTCAGACTAATGACAAGAGCTCTCACTCCAACTTGGCTTCAACTGCTGCAGAAATTCGACTTCTAAAAGCCTTTAGAGCAAGTTTTACTCATTGTTTATATCAACTTTGCAACTTTTTCAAGCATTGCATACTCACCGATGATTGAAATAGGCTTCCTAGCAAAACGAAGCCTTCCCCATATTCCAACGTATTTACTGCGGCATCCTGCTGACCATAGCCGAACCACATATTCTGTTCCAAAGAATACCACTAATACGATTTCCTAAAAGAAATATACAGAGAACTAGGTTAATTTTCTACTCCATATATGTTTTTCATCTCTTTTCAGAATGTACTAGAAAGCAATAAATAAAACGTAAAATTAGGAAGGTGACAGATATATCAACTATACCAAAAATGATCTGACGTAAAATAGAAAAACCTGTAAGAGTAGAGAAAGAAAATATTAGTAGCAAAATGAAACACTTTGATTGCATGTAGTTTGGCTTGTCTACACGTACTAAAACTGAAAACCATTCTGCACAATTCACTTGATCTAATTCAAACAAAAAGTTTCCTGACTGAGCCAAAGCAAACAAGCAGAGTCTCTATTTAGAAGATGAGCATTTTGCTAGTTTCATTTTGATTAGAGGTGTGCTTCATGTACCATCTACCAGATCAGCTTAACTTCCCCCTTATTTATACTTTTTCAGTCTTCCTTTAAGATCACATGGATTGAAAAATGGTTTTTAGTATCCATCACCAATATGTTGCTCTCCAGGTACACTGAAGACGAAGTGACACACATCTTTCCCATCCTTTTGTCAGCATTTAGGGACATCAGTAGAAACAGAGATCTAGTCCTGCAGCACTGCTGGCACCCTAAATTACTCACCCATATTAAGGTATGACTTTGGAAATGCCTCCAAGGTGACAGATGTCAAAGACACCTTATATTCTTGCTGACTGGACAGAGGTACAGTTAGGTCCTGTTTGGAATCTCATCAATGTGCAGATAAACCCTGGGCTTTCCAGAGAGTAGATAAGCATGACACACCCAGCAGAGTTTCCTTGAGTATCAAGGAGCTTCAATCCTCCCTTATTGGCCAACTCAATTAATAAATGGCCACATTTTCCATCAGAGCCAACAACAGAATCTAGAATCTACTCACTGAAATGGTAAGAGTGGCTTGTCACTGAAAACACACAACACATGGCATAAAGTAAGAGTGCAGCTGAGAAACCAGTCTCAACGTGTCACAGTTACACAGGTTAGTGCAGATTAATAGAATGAGCTCCTTATTTCAAAGTGTGATTTTACATAAAGAGCAACCGCAGAGAAGACAATGTGCTGTTGAACATTCTATCCAGCCCTCTCACATGTCCGCAGGGTTCACTGCTGTTTTGCATAACAAATTGGCAAATGGGACTCAAGGTGGTACCTATGATTATTTTCTTCATTGACTGGAATAGCCAGGACACAGCCCTAGTTTAGTCAAGACAAATGGGAGTCATTATCACCTTCAAAAATGCATGGGACATTGCCCTGAATACTGAGCAAAATAATATGGCTGTATATAGTAAAAATAATGGGGAAAAGGTTAGGCACCAGTTGACTCTGCTATAACATTTTTGTGGCTCTAAAACATCTTGATGGCATAAAAACCTGTTCATCTCAGGGCAAGAAAGTGTTGAAGTTGAACTTGGTGACATTTCTAGCCAAGCTGGTATAACATGAGCTGTGTGAGCCAGGGCTCTTTCCCTTAACTTTGACTTCTCACAACCTATGCAAGATGTCAGATGCAGTAGACCAGCTATCACAATTGTTTATAATCACTTGTACTCCAGGTAGATTTCAAGATATAAGAGAACTATCAAGAGCATTGGTTGTAATAAACAGGCCCTTCAATCCAGTCAAGAATCTCTTCTAGAGCTTTCTTCTGAAAGGAGCTTCCTTCCTTCTGAAAGGATCCACCAGAATCCTCCACCTTTTTTTTTTTTACTTTAAAATTGAACTATTATTAAATATTTTCCAGTAAGTTAAATACATAATGAACATCAGAAATTGAAAGAAACAGCAGCTGCACCAGATGCTTTAAGGAAAGCCTGTGTCTTATGTCAGAAGCTTCAAATGCAATGAAACTCTCTATTCATCCAGTCTAATGTCACTTATGAACCAAAACTGAATGGGAAAATTATGAGCTCTGCTTGACCTGTGGATTTGTCACAGAAATTAGAGCACCAGAGGAAATGTTCTCTGCTCAGGTGACTGTATTCCTTTCACAGACCCAGTCAATAAACCCTAATATCCAAATGCTCTTCTTCTGCAGAGGAAGAGCACTTGCATATTAGAGTTACACTTGGATATCAGGGTTTACTGACTGAGAGGACTAGTACATTTCCCTAGACTTACACTTGGATATTAGGGTTTACTAAGAGGACTAATACACTTCCCTTCATCACTACCATGGAGGAAATTCCCTTTAGAAAAGGCAATTCCAATCACACAGAAAGCAAAAGCTGTCCTTCATTCAAAATAGCTCATCTGAGGCAGGGATATACGGCTTCACATCATGTATGATAGCACAGACAATACCGTTCAGATATCCCCAAAAGCAATTACTAAAAGCAAAAGAAGGGGGAAAAAAGTTCCCTTGGTAAGCAAAGAAAAACCCAGAGAAAAAGTTAACGTTTTAGCACAATGGAACCAAAAACAGCACTGCGACTGTCAGGATCACAGCGTCAGTTTTACAGCAGGAAGATAGGAAGAGAAAGCCTGGATTGTGCTTTGAAGGAGCGAGCGTTCCCCACGCAGGGAATTTGCATGGGAGCTGTGTGTGTTTCCTAAAGCCCTCCATGGCTCACAGGCACACCGGCAAGTATGCAAATGGGGGCTGTGCCAAAGACAATGCGACAGACACGCACTCAATGGTTACTGTCACCCGGCCCTCTGCGCGACATGCAGACAAGCTCAGAGAACACCGATTGTCCTATAGACTCCGCTGACTGCAGGGAACGACCAGTCGGCTTGCACCAAGACACATTTTTCACTCCTGACGTTTTGATAAAGGCTTATTGACCTAAATGAGACCCAAGTTATTCAGGGAACATCGGGGGTGAAAGTGCACAAGCTGTTCTTCATGGTCATACACAAAAACGCCAGGTATCCATTAGCAACTGGCAAATTCCCCCTCCCCTGCCCGTGGCTCTGTGACAGACAAAAGTGTTTTTAATATCTTGTGTTGCATAAATCTAATAAGTAGTCTCCTGGGGGTGGGGGAGGCTGATAAATTTCTGTCTGTGTGCTCTTATATTAGTGGCCAGAAACTTGTAGACAATAAAAAAAAAAAGTACATTAGTTATGTTCTCCTGAGCTACTAAAATATTCCCTGTATTTTTCTGATTTCCAACTGAACATGAAATTTACATGTACTAGAAGAAAATAACTGACTGAAAAACAGGAGTGAGCATGGGAATTAAAGTTCGGTCAAGAAGTTTTCTTGGTTAAAATTACATACACACAAGTACTACACTGTGCAAGGACCTATTCAACCCAATTTAACTTAATAGTAATCTCCTTTCTACAAGGTGAAAACAAATACAACACTGAGATTGAAAACTTACATGGTAAAAGGAGCCCTCTAAGATGTGACAATCATATACATCCACACTATAAGCATACAGAGGCTGTCTCAAGAGAAAATACTTTTTTTCCTTTGATTATTTATTTCTACATGGTACCCTCACTTCTGTGACATCCTTCCTGTTCAGCCCAGGTATGCCTTGTGCCATATTCATGCCTTCTCAGCCACATAACCCCACACAGCCAAGTAAAATATGGCATAACTTAATCATTGTTCAGCCCAGGTATGCCTTGTGCCATATTCATGCCTTCTCAGCCACACAGCCAAGTAAAATACGGCATAACTTAATCACCTGGTTACAGCGCACCTCTCACCATCCAGCGAAGGAACTTAAGCAGGATCAATAAAAACACAGTTGCCTGACAAATATACCCATGCTACCTGCTAGTACAGTTCATACCTCCAGAGCTCCCAGAGTATTTTGCTAATAAATGCATCTTGAAAAGCTTTCCCTTTACTTCTCAATCCCCACTGGACTAAAAGAGCTACAATCCTCTGATGGGAAACATCCAATACCTGCATTGTGAAATAAAGTACAGTAGCAACTCCAAAATAAATGACAGGGCCCTAAAACTAAATGATGTTAGCTTAAAAGATGTTTTTAAGGTATTAGATTAATAACCTGGGCAGGGGGGAAACACAAAGAAAAAGAACAAAAATGGATCATGACACCACAACAACAGCTATTTAACAGATACAGAAATTGTCTCTGGAGACTAAGAATGCATCTGTATAGAGAATATATTGCCTGAGGCTCTGCCTGTAGACCTCGTAACTATAACTGGTCATGGAGCATCACAGACATTCAGGCAACCATTTGAGGTGGGAGGGCTAGATAAGGCCATCTGAAATCTATTATGAACAAAATTGTCTTTACTTGGACTCTAGACCTTTTTCAATGCACTCCCCATAAACCTAAGAGAGGTAAAACACATGCTCTAGGAGGAAGGAGGCAAAATATACCATTATGTTATTCTGACTGGCTATGGAATACCCAAAACTGAAGACTACATACAGCTTATTGCATCTCCCATGGAGGTGTCTGCCCTAAGAAGGGGGAGACACAACAGCACAGGAAGACAAGAAGCATTGTTGATAGGGAGAGCTCTAAGACTCATAAGTACACATTTCTTGTACTAAAGAATTTCCTCCCATCTCAACATTTCACTGGGAATACAATTTTTACCCACATGTGCCATATCACATATCTATTACATTATCCTCATAGGAGAGATAAATCACATTATTCCCACAATTCTATCAAGTCTGGCTTCAAGGATAATAAAGTTCCCATAGATTTCTTTAAACAATTAAATAATCCCTCATGTAGCTTATGTAGGGATTGCATGCCAACAACCATTACTTCAGCTATAAGATTCCTGTGGCACTACTTGCACTGAAACCTATTTTTTAGCCAAGGCAATGGAACATTGCTGCTACAGAGCAGTGGAACCTCCTCACAGTCTCAGGCAGCAATAGTGGAGGCAAGGACACTGCCACAAGCTTTTTTCAGAAGTCATGACAAGCAGGTCTCTGAAGGAGCCAAGAGAGGGGACAATAGATCTGCTGAGGCAAAGTGACAAACGGGACACTTGCCATCCATCAAGGGATGTGGAGCTGGACTGGATAATAAACAGGCTAAGCATCTTAACAAGCAGGGATACAGCATCTCTCTACTCCTCAAAGGTCAAAAAAAGCAGGAGCATGTCTCTCCTATAGAGCAGTCACAGACTCTTAAAACAGTCTGAGTTGGAATGAACCTTAAAGATCACCCAGGTCAAATCCCACTGCCATGGGCAGGGAACTTGCCACTAGACCAGGCTGCTCAGAGCTCCTTCCAACCTGTCCTTGAACGCTTCCAAGGATGGAGAATCCACAACTTCTCTGAGCAAACTGTTCCAGTGCCTCACCACCCTCACAGTAAAGAATTTATTCCTAATATCTGACCTAAACCTGCACCTTTCAGTTTGAGGCCATTCCCCCTTGTCCCATCCTCTTGTAGAAAGTCCTCTCCAGGTTTCTTGTGGCCCCCTTCAGGTACTGGAAGGTGCTGTAAGGTCTTCCCAGAGCTTTCTCTTCTCCAGGCCGAACAATCCCAGCTCCTAGTCTTGTCTTCACAGGAGAGGTGCTGCAGCCCTCTGAGCCTCTTTGTGGCAACAGGTTGCATTTACACTGACAGAAGCACAAAACCCAAAGGCTACAGGCTGTGTCGCAATTCCGAGAGAGCTGGAGCCCGCTTCTCAGCACACTGCTCACCTGACACATCAGGGCTTGCAGGATGCTCCAGACAGCACTTCTGCAGAGCCCGAGCAGGGAATGCAAATTAACAGCAGCAAAGGCAACTGTTTCTTCTAATCTCACCCACTTTGTATAGAGAGGCCCCTCTTTGTTCTATTGAGAAAGGCAGGATTTTTTCCTGAAAGCTGCACTGTGCTTTCTAAGATACACAGAACAGCAAAATCAGATGGCCTAGGCAAGAACACAAAGACTCAATACAGTAAAAATCCCAACTTGACAAAGTACAAAGATCAAAAATAGAAAGACAAATGGTTTCTCTGTATATATAAACACTTACTGAGCAACAGCAAGTCTCAAAACCACTAGGACTGGAGTTTTTTCCCCCCCTCCACTTAACCTCCTCACTTTCAAAGACCTTGTAAATTACACTTTTTCAGAGGAAAACAAATAATGCTAAGTTTTAAAAAAATGTTTAAAGCCAACACGCTTGGTTGTTCCTTTCTTTCAAAAGACTGGTTTCATTTGCTAAAATTCTTTATCTAGCAAATTGGGCACCAAATGATTAAACAGGCCACAAAAAACCAAAAACACTATATCAGTATTAGATTTCCACCTTCAGAGGCCCATAATTAATCCCAAGTTACTGTACAACATTAAAACTGCCTTATTATGTTTTGAATTAAGATGAAATAATGTTCCATTAGTATTCATGTTCTGAATAAAAGGGATGCTTACTAGGAGACAGAGCTAGAACAGCTGATTGTGACAAAGCTTTTTTATTTTCCCTTAATCAGTGCTGAGAGCATAGAACAATAGCACTGGGACTATTAAGCAATACTTCAGGCCTGCAATTTTGGATTGAAATTTTTCCAAAAGCTCCAAGCAACTAAATCCTATTGAATTTCAATAGGAGTCAGGCACCTAACTCCTTCAGGTGTATTTAAAAGCCTTTAAAAAAAAAAAAAAAAAAAAAAAAAAAGCCTGATTTCCTTCATTCTCTTCTCACTAGAGGTTTCAGCCAAACCCAAATGCTGGCAGTTGGCATTTTTCCACCAGCCCCAAAGGCCTCGGATGTCAGTGGTGTGACTCCACACGTGAAGGCACGGGCTCGGAGCACGGCTGCCCCTCCACACCATCACCCCTGCGCAAGTCTCTTCATAATGCAGTTGTCTTTGGCTTTTGAATGTGATTGCTGATGATATCCACCAGGAATTTGCAGACGTGAATTAAGCTGGGCTTGCACATTTATTTTACAGAACTCATTTTAATGTGGAGCTCTCCCCCATCACAAAGTATGCTCTAGAAGTAGACTTCAAACCCAAAGTAGTTGGCAAGAGAGAGGAAGCGTCAACATGTTAACCCTGAAACAAAAATTATTAAAAATCCGTATTTCTTTCTATTTATTTCATTAACTTCTTATTCAGGGCTTCATAAAAGTCTCTAGAAGGAATTAATTCAGGACCCTCTCTTTGAAAAATACTCTGGCATCTACCCAGTGCAGCATGTGCTTAATTTTATATCTTAATGAACTTAAAGGATCTATTCACCTACCCTTCAGATGAAGCACACATGAACACAGTTCACAAATATGCAAACTCATTCATTAGTATATACAATATGCTAATATGAGTAGAAAGAACTGCTACAGACTATTAAAAAAAAAAAACAAAACCAACCAGTGTAAGCCAAGCAAGTCTGTATTTCTGTGTTATAGAGAACTGTCATAATAACACTATTTACACAGTGGCTACTTTCCTTGATCTGAGCATTTTCATCCTGTCAAGTGTCTTGTTGCATGCTTTTTTATTAAATAACCTTTCTCACTCCTTTTTCAAAAAGCTACTTCATACCCACCATGCCCTACACCAAGCAGCTCGTAAGTCTTGCCTTTGCTCCACAGCCAACATGGAATTTATTGAGGGACCTCAGGAAGAGACGGTATGCCTGTTGTTTTCCAACTACAAAGTACAGGGCAATAAAAGCCACTGTGACTCTCAGCAAAGCATATTTCCTTTATATCCTTAGATTATCACTTTACAACACTACTCCATTCTAAAAGAAAATAAATATTGCATAGCATCTCTTATCTGTAAGCAGAGTCACGCAAAAGAAGAATTTGGCCATGATCTGCTTAGCTTAACTTGCAGTAGCTCCACTTTGCACAGCTAAAAGGGAATATAAGGGTAGATGGCATCTTTAAGACATAATGGTCAAGTTCTGGTCACCTGCTATAAAATTTGGTAACAACAACACTTGAAATCTAGTGGTTTCACATGTAATGTACTTTTTTGTTGTTTGAGGCAGTATTGTGAGAGCATCCAGGAAGCATCAACACATTTTCAAACAGAAACTAGGAGTATTGATAAAAAAATATTTTTGTTCTGGTGGTTTTGAAAACCCACATGAATGCTTCAAGACAAGAAGCACTGTGGATGGAAGTACAGCTGGATATGCACAGAGACATCACGAGGCCCCCACATCTACATCCCATGAGCTAATTATTTATGGCCTATTTCAACAATTTGCCCCTGCAAAAGCAGATAACAGAGCATGCAGAAGAAGAGCTCTTTCTGATGAAGTTCTAACTTCTTGACTCTCTTGTGAAGGCAAAACATCTCCCCGAGGCCCACTCCTTCTTCCAAGAAGTAAGTTATGGAATGGTCCTGTGTGCTAGCCTTGCTTCAGATTCTCAGCTCTGGCCTTGCTCCTCTCCTCTATGTGGTTTTTGGTTTTTCTTTCTGGGACGTGATGTAGTTTCCATAAGAAGAGTGAGAGGTCACCAAAAGCAGGACATGAATTCTGTTTTTACTCATTATATCCTCTTCTAGAAGTAGCAAGTTTTCAGATTTCATCCTCCAAAACTAGGATTTCTGGCCTGAGCAATGAACAAGCTCTTCAATAAGAGTTTAAAAAGAAATAAATCTTAAGTGACTAACGTTGGTTTCAACTTCCTCCAGATTAAAAAAAAAAAAGGCAAAAAAGAAAACAATTTTTGTCTGGTCTAGAAGGACAAAGTTCCAGTATAAAGACGTCTAGTTCTGAAACAAAATCCTTTCACACACCTGGGTGACAGTCACTCAGTTACCAGTATCAGGCTCGGCACTGATAAGGGTTCAAGTGCCATATTTCTGTTTGACATTCCCATAAACACAACCTGCTTTTGCCTCAACATACTTGAGCTCTCTCCCAGGCCTGCTCCAGGGAATACACATCATGCTCTTCCACACAGCTGCAAAAACAGTCACACACTAAACCTGCAGTCCAGGCACTTAATACTCCTCACAGGAAAACACATGTGCTAGTTTAAGCTAATAAAAACCCTCTCAGATGCCATATGTACACAGCCCATTCAGTCAGCATTTTACAGTTGCCTCTAAAACTTGTGAAGGAGGAGAGGAGAGCTATTTGACATGCAAAATAAACGTAACTGAAGGCAACAAAGTCAGCATTTTCAGCTAAGTGGTAAATACATTTCACAGACTGAAGGCAAGTAGCTTCCTCCTGGTGCCAATTTCCTGCGCCCGCTCCAGCCGGCGAGCGCGGAACAGTTGTGGCTATCATTCAGCGCATCAGGATCAGAGCATTCCGAAAGGGGAACTTAATTTAGACCAACCAAAGCACATGGCCAGCGCTGTGCAAACTCTCTCCAAAGCTTTGATAGCGTTCCAAAGAGACCAAACTAAACTCACATTTGCAAAATGAAGATAGAAGCCAGATCTCTCTGAAGTCGCGTACCCCATTAACCAAGCTACCGTTATGTGCAAAGACTTACATTTTTATATGAATTCATGTTTCTATCAGTTTTGGGTCCAACATAAACAAATGGTGCAGAGGCAGCTCTTTGCAGAATTCAAAGTTACTAAAGGAGAACTGCAGCTCTGTGAAACTCCACTCACTCACTATCACCTTTCCTCTGCTCCCTTTACAAATAAAGGACAAGTGCACTATTCATTGCTGGAAGAAAAAATTCTTTAAAAAGCCATGGCCTTCTCAGTAGCAGCTGGTCTGAGCTTCAAGACATCAAATACCTCAGGAAGCTAATGGGCATTATAAGGAATGAATTTTTAAGGAAACAAAACAAAAAAACAAAACAAATAAACCACCAAGCTGGTATTTGGCAGAACTCAGCAACACCATACTCCAAAGCTCTTTGAAAGAGGAGGGACCTTGTAAAAGCAATGTCTTGGACATGTCAAGAATAAACTCAAGACTCTGCAGAATACCAAGTAAAAGTCACCCAAGCAGAAGAATTCCCCCAGCAGAGCAGTAGTTGAAGAGTTAAAAACAATTGTAACTTAAAGTAATGGGCACAAGGAGCATGATTTAGAGACAGATCATTGGGCAATGAAGGTCAGACTTAGAGTACACTGTAAAGTACACATTATTAGAAGAACCAAAGCATTGGCTATGCATTATAAATGCATTAACACATCAGAACTACCAACTGGTAGCAGTAGAGCAGAACTTCATATTGTTGCACTCATTTTGCAAAAGCTTGAGGCATGGCTGCTCTTTATACTTCCAGGTAATTCAATTTAAGGATTTTTTTTGAGGGATAGCAGAATTTTCTAGGCCCTTCTCTCTGATCTGAGATTTATTGTGGCTTAAATTAGTGATTAAAATAAACATATCTTTGTAAACCCAAATTTTCCAAAGAATTTTCCCCAGCAAGTGATGAAGGAAATGTCAGTCTTACTCCACAGTTAGATGAGTTCTGTCAATAATTATAAAACTTTTCTTGTTTTGTGGGTACGATTTTTTTAAATGTCAAAAGATCATCCAATGTTTTAGCCTGTGCTTTATATCTTTGCAGTTTTCAATGCTTACTCTTTTAAAAAATTGATTTGCAGATGTCTGTCCTGCTTAAGCCTCTCAAGACCTCATTAGATGTTAGATGTGACATCAACAAAAAAACCTTAAGTCTAATCTGGACACCAAAGGCCTTAGTCACAAATCAAAGAGCCAAGATTACCACTGGAACCAAAAATGCTCATCCCACACAAAAATATATGTGTTCAGCAACAATGGAACTAGTGAAAACTCACACTTGTAGCAGTTGTCTTACAGAAGCGAAGCAAGAGGTTATAGTAAAGAAAGGCAAGTCCTTGCTTTAAACACCCCCAGCCTCAATATTTACTAACTCACGATGCAAACCACCACTCTGTGAGTGGTAACTGAAACATGTGACATTCTTCACATCACGCCATTACTGAGAGGTGATAATGTTTTTTCCACTGTAAAAAATTCTTTTATAGCAGTATTTTCTCATTACGCAAAATAAATGATTACAGGCAAAGTTATTTTCTAAGACGAAGTGAGAGGAAAAAGAGGGGTGTCCTGATGCACAACCACCAAACACTGACACATGAATAGTGCATGTAAAGCTATAACAGCTCTGCTAAAAATCACTTTAATGACAACCTTGTGTTTCCCCTTTCCCCAACACATAACACATTCACATTTAACTTTGTCAATTGCTAGTACTTGTTCAGGGTTTAATTCATAATAATTACGTTACACTAGAAAGGGACTGCCTTGTGTACAATGTGCATTTCCTCATCAGCTGGATGGCCAAAGGAAGCCTTCTAGATATGTAAAGTACTTTACAGCTGTGTCCCAGAACTGGGTATTTGAATATTTATAAGCTCTTGCACTTGGGATGGCAAAGCTGATGACAGGAGTAGATGTTTTTAGAAAGTCCAACAATAAAGCTTTCCTCATTAGAAATCTACCCTTAGCATGCTATACCAGAGAATTCTCCTATCATGTGCCACATTACTTGTCCCAAATGGCACACTGACAGAGCCAGATATGTTGTGCCTAGTTAAACATCAAGCTTTACGGTGCTCTAAATGTGGCAGAAACTTTCTGGCAATTCTTTATGTGGTTTCACACCCTTTGAGTAATAGTAATGGGTATTTCGTGCTATGAAGTCATGGGCTATGTTCATCTTGGGTGCTAATTTACTCTGGACAACACTAAGAAAGCCCTCCTTTTAGACACTTTGTGAATTAATTTCAGGCTCATGGAACTGAATTAGATTACTTTTTAGCTTTAAAACGACAGCAAACAATGGTGGTGGTAGAATGAGCAGTTCTCAGAGCATCACCAAGCAGTTACCACTGTGCAATTCCTCACACTGCTATGAGAAATCATCTTTGAATGTTTCAATGTTAAGTGTAAGATTAAACATGGATCTATATTTTTTTAACATAGAGAACAGGGTGAATAAGCCTGGGGAAGGGGACTCTATTGCAAACTGGAGGTAATTGTGTACTAACTGACTACTGAACTGTTGTTTTCCACAGAAATTCCAGCCACATTGGCTTTGGCAGCAATTAAAGAGTACTTCTGGAATCCTTAACAACATTCAAGGAGTTCCTTTTAACTTCACTTCATGTTCTGTGGTTCTTTCTACTCTTTAAAACAGGGAAAGCAGGGTGTTTTTTTCAACCTTCAACTTGTTTTACTGTTAAAATAAATACAAAGACAATTAAGTCAGAACTCAGGCTCAAAGGAACCCCACTGAAGAATTTATTCCTCTTCAGGAGGTGAGAAGCTCTTGTTTTGCTCAGGTTGTCCTTCTTTACTGCTGCTCAGTACATTGTGCAACTCTGCCTGTGAGCCAACACAATCACAGGACCCAGTGATAAAAGAAGCTATTCAGAGTTTTGGCAGGAAGAATACTTCTGACATTTTGCTTTGGGATTAGACTTCAGTCTTGAGGCTTTAACACTAAGCTGCCCATGGTACATACACAGATCTGATTTCTGACACCTCTTCACTCTCTAACAATTTAGTTTTGCTTTAATTTTGATCCAAATCAACGGGATGACCACTGAAGAAAGATGCAATCTGAAACAGACAAGCACAGTTGAACCAATCTATTGAAAAGGGAAGATTACACCCGTACACCACTTATATCTGAGTACTGAGCCACATAATCAACAATTTATGCTTCCTGAAAGGAAAACACAGAACAAAACACCAGCATGTGCCAGGCATCAGAAATGCAATTGTACCATACTCCAAACACCAGCTAAACTCTTGAAAACCTCTGCAACCATACGTGATGTGTTTTCAAGCATGTTCATAACTATGAAACAATTACACAAGCAACATTAATATTTATATTGATCAACTAAATTAGCATTAATTGCCGGGTTAGAAAGGGACCACATGGGGACTGCAAACTCTGAGTACTTGAACAAGGTAAAAATGCATCCCTTTTTCTCCAGTTAAGGGAGAGAAATAGGGACGTACAAAGGGAAATCTATGTCAAATGCCCTAGGCACATTGAGATGTAAGCAGCTATGATTCAGGAGTACCTATACCACTTTTCATGAAGGGACAGCATATATGACTATCTTATACTACCTAACTTAACTAATAGCTAAAAAGCTGTAAAAAATCCCAGTCATCCTAGAAGAACTGCTTTGAACTCAGCTTGGACCAACAGTATAAAAAGCAGAGGAAGTTTACTGAGGAAATTTACTATCAGTTCTTGCTTGAGAGAGATGTTTGTGTGGGTTCTCTATTTTTGGGCTGGTCTCCCTAGAGAGGTCCACGTGATTACCTTGTCTACCTCCGGTTTCCCTCTCAAAACTCCCAAATCCATGAGTTGATCCGGACAGATCAGAAGACCAGGCATGTCAGAAGAGATTTAAACTTCCTGAAAATCTTGTGAAAACAAGGAGCCCAGTGGAAAAGAAATACCCTCTCTATACCCTGAGAGGAAAGATTTCATGTTAATAACCACACTGACCGGAATTCCCTAATTTTTATCAACATCCAGCTTCAGGAAGACTTATTGCAAGTTTCAACCGAAGCCATTTGGCTTCATAAGAACAAGAAAACAAAATGCAGAAAGACAAACAACCACCCAAATCGAGACCCCCCCAAAGCATCCTCACACCTTAAGTATTTCTACATTAAAATAATTTTTCTCTATGTAGAATTTTTTATTATTGATTCCTGTAGCCAGAAATTTAAAACTATGAAACCAAGAGGTTTGTTTTTCAGTTTCAAGGACAGTTCTATTGCTCTGAAAGTCAGTATAAAGTCCAGAGTGGAAAAGGAAAGTCTTCCTTTCACACCATCTTTACCACCACTCACCCACAAGCTAATTCACATTGTTACATGACTGTTTCCAGGTAGGAAATAAATGCATTTGGGGAAAAAAAAAATCTGACACCCTCTTTCAATGGTTTAACTCCACAGAGAGCTGTAACTCTTGGTTCATCAGAGCATGAGCTCAGCAGACAAAGAAAACCAATGAATCTTCATTCAATAAGGTACGTGCATTCATCAGGTAAGTCAGTCACTTCTTGAATCAACTCAGATTGATTAAACTTCTTTCATTAACTGATTTCAGCTCATCTGGTTTATTAACATCTATATAGCCCACCTGGGGCCCATGAACATCTGCTGCACTTGTCTGAGTGGGGAAGCTCAGGCCCCTTTCTTTATTATAATAATTTCTCACATTTCTGCTAAGGCCTTTAGATGCACTTTAGATCTTTCTTAAGAACTACGACAGCTAGCAGCTCTTATTCCCCATAAAATCATTTACTGCTCTTGTCCAGCAGAGCTGAACACACTTCTCTTATTCAAACCCACGTGCTCAAGCAGAAATCATGGGTAGGGATTCTCAAAGACTGACAGCTCTGCTGGTCTTCCACTAACAGAGACATACGGTTCATGCCTGCTCACACATTGTCATTTTCTAGATCACGATGGTCACAACAACCCACTGAGCTCAAATATTTGTAACCAGGAGTGGGTGTGGGTGGTGGAAGACCTAGCATTTCTTTGTGCCTCACATATCTAGGATGTTCCTCTTGAGATGCTTCAAAGACAATTTCCTGCATGCATTATTCTTCCAGAAAAGCCGTCATCCACTACAATAATTTATTGGCATATGAAAAATATGCAACGATGTTCTAATGTGCAAATGGAAAAAGAAGTTTCCATGCTTCAATTTCCTCCAAATTTCTGAGTGTTACACAGATAGTATGAGCTGATAAATTTTATGGTAAACAGGAAAACAACAGCCAATGTACCCAACCACCATATCCTCAGTACAGTCTCTGCCTACTGGATGCAGAATTTGTTCCACAAAAATCAGCTGGGAATCTTCCTGTATTGTATGCAAGATTATGATCTGTAATTGGTTTAACTGATGCTAAATAGCTCAAGACTTTGACACATATTCAACAGTTATTTTGAGGTTTATTTGTAGCTGCATAACTGTTCAGAATATTCCTTTTGAAAATGTGTAAGAGTTTGCGGGTGGGGAGTGAACTTTTTTTAGAGTACAGGCCATAGTGTGTTAACACAGACATTATCTCACTCTATATAGACCTTCCCTAAGATGAAAGGCATAGATGGCTCACTGTATAATAAAAAGAGCTCTTGTAAGCAGAAGAAGTAAATATTTAGAAAGAGAAAACTAACTTTGAATTCATAAAATCCACCCCACACTGAAGAATCACCTCATATTAGACAGAAACATCACCACTGGGAAGAACGGGAGATGGGGTAATGAGCACAAGCAATAGCCTTCCTTACCAAAATATTTATCTTAAAGTAGTTAGATAATCTTTGACTTTCAAAACTGCTGAACCAGTTGGTTCTATCTCATGTTCAGCATCATACTATTAAACCAAGTCAAAAGTTTCTGTGGTTACTATCAGATGAAATGAGCTAATTTCCCCAGAGAATTGGCTACACTGACCAGATGTCTTTAGCCAGCTACTCCCCAGCTCTAGCAGGAGCAGCACATGCAATGCCTGCTCTGTTACTATGGAGACAGGTTTTCCCATCCACTCTGCAGCCGGGCTTATAGTAGCTACCAGCTGTTGTCTCGACTTGTACTCCATCGGGAGACACCGAGGAAAGAAAGTGGGAGACGTAGGGCTCAGCTTCTCCCAGCCCCAGACCTCATAAACTTTAACCGCAGCCTCCAGCCACCCTCAATCTTCCCAGCCGCTGCTTGGGCTCGTTGCTATTGTTTGAAGCCGCCTCCTCTGCTGGGCTGGCAGCCTTGGAACGGGTCAGTGGCAGCCCTCAGCTGATGGCTGCAACGTGCTCAATTGCTGGGCTGCCAACTTAAGGATTCCCCAACACACGCTTCCAGCCCGACGTTCCCATCAGAATGGTTTATGAGCTTAAATTTAAATCTCCAGCAAAAACCCATTTCAGGTTCCTGACATTATTCTCGCTCCATACTTTCAAAGAAAAACTTTGTGGATTAATGGCTCCCTATCAATCCTGCAAGGCTGGTTAATGCCTTCAATCCCCATTGCTTTTTAACTCCTGTGGAACTTTAATCCTTCTCTGACCATGCTGATGGGCTGCAGAGAAACAACGCTGGTCAGGATTTTCATTCTTGCCTTTTCTTTTTGAATGCAGCCAAGTTCAAATGTCTAATTATAACATTGCAGAGTTAATGATCAATTTAACAAAGGCTTTAGAGTATCTTTGAAGTCATAACAACAAGCCAAAGGGGGGTTTAAAACATTAACTGCACAGGGAGCCTACGTAGAGAGCTTTCTTAGGATTATCTCTCTCACTTAACAAAGTTTGAGTCATTTCAGAATACTTCAGCAACCCCATGGCTCGATCTGGTTGCCACATAGCACAGAGCTCCAGCTAGTGTTTATTTTATAGCTCTGAGCAGCACCAATCATTACCCTATTAATTCAAGCATGTTTAATTCAATGTCCTTCAACTACTCAGTCATGCCTATTTGTAACTCTTAAGCAACTCCAGAAAGGTACAGCTTGTCACCACATTTATACCTAACAGGCTCTAATCACTGAGGTTAGATATACAATGTAAGTAGGGTATATATAAGGACAGTTAGAAGTGATATTCACTGAAACATACGATACACAGCTCTGCTGCTTCGGCTTGAGGCACGCTTTTCTGCACTTATTGCACAGGCTGATTCTGCCTTCAGATGTACATAACTCCTGCTGATGTCAGTGTGCTATAAATACACATCAGAGGACGCGCTCTGACCTGTTTACTTTTTCATCTGACATATGTAGCCACTCATATTTTGTATATATTACACACTGCTGCCACGCTGAATCAGCAAGTCCAGAAATAACAATAAGGGCACGCTCAGCCTGCAGCAGGACGGAGAGAGCAGCCAGTCTCCTCCTCGCCTTCCGTCACAGCAGCCCTACCAGACAGCATCACCAGGTACATTTGGCAGAGGGCTTTTTGTGTCCCCAGTTCAGGTATCACACAAGGGTGAAGCTGAAAGGCATTAACCTGCCTTAAGGGTTAATGAAGAGTTAGGATAACAAAGAAACTACAGAGGAGGAGGCAAGCATTCCTGGTCCTCCAAAATTAGCTGAGGGGGAAAAAAAACTCCAAAATCTCAGGCTGCCCACAAGATCCCTAACAACATTTTCCTTTGCATTCTACTGAAGAACAGTAGGGCTGGACATTTTTCCTATTAAACTACAAGTGAGGAAAATGTCTCTCCTTTTTGCTGTGGACAGTCTATAGTGCTGGGCACTCCAAGAAGAACATTTCAGGAGTTCAACCAATCAATGTGACAGCCACCCTGTGGCTTGTGCTGAGGGACAGTGCTGTAACGAAGAACCTGTAGGCACATAGGGACTTACTTACATGCGGGGCTTTATCAACAAAAAACGTTTACACATCTTTTTTCCTTAGTGCTGCAGCAACAGACACAATGATTGCATGGTGACATGTAGGATAAGTAAAAGCAGAAAAACTGCATCAGCAAAAATCAGTGTTTCCTCCCTAAATCAGGTGGTGCAATCTGATTTCCTTTCAGATCTCCTGGGAGATTACATCTTATTGCTTTCTTCATTTAAACCCAATTTCCCTAGTCCTTATCTACACGGCAATTTCCACTTCATGGTGAGTTTGCTCATTACATTCAGGTAGCTGCCCCCACAGCTCTGCCATAGCAAAGGATTACGGACGGACGCTTGAGACCAAAGATCACTTAAGCTCTGACAAAATGTAAAGAAATAAAGAAGGGAAAGCAGTCAGTCTGCACGACACTGAAAAATGCTTTCAATGAACTCCCAGGTACACCACTGATGCAACTAGACCTTGAGGCTTCCCAATCTGGGAGAGGTTTTCACTTAAACTCCAAAAGTTAGTCTTTCCAGAGATACGGCACTCCTGAAACTTATATTCCACTGAATTAAAAGGATAATTTTTTTGTTCTATTTCAAAGCAATTTTGCTAGAAAAATGCCATGATGAAATTACCATTTGGACACTACATCACAACCATGCCTATCCTTCTTTCAAAGTGTGCAACACAGACACTGCACTGGCAGTAGAGAACTGCACTGCGTAAATTTAATAAAATACATCTGCATCCAACAAAGAAGAACGAGGTATCATATCTGTCTGCTTCATCATGCTTTGCAAGCAAAATACTTCATTTAAATCAGAAAAACAAGCAAGTTCATTAGCTCTCCTGAAGATGTTTAGGACCCTGAAATCAGCGAGTGCATAAAAAGGCACAACATTTTTTAGTAGTATTTTACTGATATAGTAACACAACAGCTATAAATAAGCATTATATCCTGAGAAAAAGTCTTCACTTTGAAATATTTCAGTGGTTTAGAAAGTCCTATCTTCCAAACTGATAAGCACTATGAGCAAAATTTGCACACCTGTGAAAAAGCTGGATTCGTTTAAGCATAAACTGTGAGAGAGATGGTGGCAACAAGACATATGTCAGCTGACACTTACATCCATCAGAAAGATTCACCCATGCTTTTCAGAGATTTTTAGAAGCTTGTGTTTCATTTCAGAAATACAATTAGGCTTGCTTTTGTTCCACTTCTGCTTTCTGCTATCAGCTGGAACCCCTTGGTTCCATCGATAAATCTGTGCAGGAGAGGGGCATCTCCAAAAAACACACTGAGGCCCTACTTCTGACATCTCAGCCTCAGGTTAATTGGCACGAGCTCATGCTTGAACTTCAAGCAAAAGCAGCACTCAGCTTCCTGAAAGCTATGAAGTACGAACACGAAAAATAAACCAAGTCACACCAAGAAAGAGCTTTGCCATAGTACTGTGAGGTAAATGCACTGATTTTCTGCCAGGTCCAACAGCAGGGATAAAAGAAAAGAGTGTATGCCAACACTTCACAGACTTCTCATTCTATTGCATGAAGTTAATCTGAGACTAACAAATGTTCAAACCAATGATTCAGACTGTGAACAGCTGCAAAAGCCAAGGAACCACTGCAGATAACTCTCTCCCACTTCTTATGGGAACAAATCAGACTCAGGGGACAAGCAGGTGAATTTTTGGTTCCACTGATATTCAACAGGAGCCATCTCAGATTCTGGTTCAACAGTAGGGGGATCAGGGGAAAAAAAAAAAAAAAACAAAAAAACAAAAAAACCACCACAGTGAAAATCAGCACCTTACGATCCCTTCTCACATTTACACAGCTCAGATCTCAAACTCCCCAAAAATTCAGAGAGATTCTTCATTTTTAGGCATTATGTTTTGTGGCACAATGCATATTTAAAAGCTGCTACTGCTAACTTGTCACTTTTTGTGCCAATTCATCAAGTAGTTTGTATCTAGCAGATCATAGCTTTAGGTTTTTGGCACAGGAAAGCTCCTTAACATATTTATATAACAGCAAAGGTCTCTAGGTGTTTAAAATCAACAGTTATGCCTTTCTCGGTCCAAAAGGCACCAAACAATCCAAAGGATTGTTTTGAATAACAATCACTGCAGACCTTACAACTGCAGTAGAAGTGACAAGCAATACGGCAGTATCTCAGATGTTAGGAGGACAACCTGCAGTTTGAGGCTCCTGCAGCTGAAGTCTTTACTATTCCCCTGCAGAAGGTTGCAGTGTACAGGTGCTCCAGACACCATAAACACCACCCAAAGCTGAAATCCCTGTCCAAACAGGAATCAGTAGCTAGATTCAAGATACATGCAAAAGGTTAGGCAATGTAATAATTTCTCCTGAACTTTTCCTTAAATTGTTTGGTTATGTACCTAAATGATGTATTTATTGCCAAATACGTTTTTAAATGCACTTACTAGAAGACAGACACATTGCACTACTCTAATTCTTGATTAACCACCATGTTTTAAAACATACATAAAACTTTTAAAATCCACCTGTTTTGATTCATCTAATGCCATGCACTACAGCAAGACAGAAATAAAACATGTTATTTAAAGCTTTCTGTAACAGCACATTTGTCAACAATACTTGATCAAAGCATTTGCTTTCACTGTACCATATTTGTTTAACTACTAGTGCTTATTTTAGCCCATATAAAGAGTTCTGAAGAACACAACCTCAGTAGATGCCAGAAGAATGCAGCTTTTAAACATAACCTTACATTCAAAGAGCAAAATCAAGCTCTAACAACATAAACAAGCAAAATTTTTATATACACAAACCTTTCCTGTGTGTTTTCTTTTCTTTTTTGAAAGATTTAGTGGCAAAAACAGGATCTAAGTATTTTCCCTGATAAATAATTCAGAGGACAGTAGAAAAACTCATGCATGGTCGTTGCTATTTGGCAAAAGCTATTTGAGTACATTTAAAATTTTTACCTTAGTATTTTATTACCAGAAGTTTGAGCATTTCACATCAGAATAGGTTTTGTTGGCTTCTGTGTGGCTTGTTTTCTTAAGGTCAAGTCTTTTAAGAGGGATTGGTTTAGTTTTTAATCTGGTGTGTTTATCTGTTTACCAGAATCATGTTCTTACACTTCAAGGTGTTTTCTGACTTTATTATATAGGACTGTACACCCTTTATAGAGGTGGTTTTGACCCTGGCTGGACACCAGGTGCCCATCAAAGCCACTCTGTCACTCAGGAGAGAGAAAATCTAAGGCTTTTGGGTCAAGATAAAGACAGGAGAGATCAATCACCAGTTGCTGTGTTGGGCAAAACAGATTCCACTTGGGGAAATCAGTTTAATTTATTACAAATCAAATTAGACCAAGATAATGAGAAATAAAACCAAATCTTGAAACACTTTTCCTGCCACCCCTCCCTTCTTCCAAGGCTGAACTTCACACTCAAATTCTCTGCCTCCTCTCTGCCAGAGGTGCAGGGGAACCCCAGGAATGGGGATTGTGGCCAGTTCATCACACATTGTTTCTGTCCTTTTACACATTTATTGTATAGAAAGACAAAAACAAAGTTCTTTACTGTGAATCAGCAGCAATGAATTGGAAAAAATCAATACAATGTGAATTACAAAGCTCCACAAAAGGCCACAACATTATTTTGATTGCACTGAAAAATATAACCAATAGGTACCAAACCTGGATTTAAAAACTCTTCCCATTTGAGGGGGGAATAAGCATCTGTAGGCCCATCATTTAAATTACAAGTGAAACCTTTGCATCTACTTAACAGTGCGCCAGGTATTGACATTTGGGGCTGAAAAATGCATTTCCAGGACTGGTCTAGTCCACATATATTTATGGTTCAGCAGGCAGGGAGGATTATAACAAAATTAGCTGAAAATGCTATTTTTCATCTGACTTCAAGGTTTGTCATGTTTCACAGGGTTTCCATTGTTAATAATAAATCTATCCCTGCCAGTAGAGTTCATCACACCAGATGAACACAGACTTCACTGTGCAGGATCACTGAATGTTTCAAAGAGCTGAAAGGTGCTCCAAATGTCAGGTGGGATCACACATGACACTTTCAGGGACAGTTCCTGACCATCACACATGAGACTTTCAGGACAGTTCCTGACCCACCTGCTCAGGCTCATGAGGCCATCTCTCTAAAGAGCACCTGCATCCAGCCCACTCTTAGCGCCAATCCAAGCAGCAGCACTACAGGGAGGGCATCCAAACAAATACAACCCACCATTCTTCAAAGCAAAGCCTGAAAGAAAGAGTCTCATGTAGCTTTTCCAGACCCCTTCACCAGCAGTGTACCTCTCCTTTGGAGTAATAGTAAAGTGAAGCTTTGTACAATTCCACCTCACACACAGAAGCGGCAGTCCAGGAATCAAAAGCAAGCTCACAAATATTTTTGTTTCTTCTAGACAAAACCAAATCTCCTCAAACCAGACTGCAAAGAGCAAAGGTCTTTGCAAACACAGTAAATGCCTTCGGCTACTTAAAAGACGATGTTTATTTTACTTCAAAGATTTTTAGACTAAGTTACCTTAAAGCAAAAAAGCGCAAGCAAAATACCTTGGTCTCCTTTTCTTTCCCAATCTCTTAAAACATGCCAGTTGGTCTAGACTTACATATCACAGGCTAACATAAATAAGTGCATCTTTCATTAAATTTATTTCACAAACAGCAGCTAGACCACTAGACAGATGCAGCAGCTATGTTTTAAACATTCTGGCATCCTTTTTCACCCGTTTCCGTTTCCCTGCACCTTCCTTTTGATCTGGCCCCACCCTAGCAGTCAGTCATCTTCCCTGGGGGAGGAAGGGTGTAGTGGCACAGCTCAGCTCTGCCAGATGTTTTGAGGGAAGTTTCATTCCCTCACTGCTACTTGCTCAAGAGACAGAGGAGGTATTGCTCTGGGCTAAGCTTCCTGCTCATTGGCTCTAGTGGAGCTTTCCAACTTCTGAATTAATACCTAAACTAAGAAGCCAATTCACAGAAAAAAAACCAGAGGGAGGGTGTACAAGAAGAGATACCCTGTTTGTTTGATGGTTTGGACTTCTGTCATTAGTGCCAACAGGTAATTTGTGATATACAAAATGATCACAGATCTGGGGAAGTGTCCTTCAGTCAGTCCAGCCTCCTACTGCTTTTATCCTTCAATACTCAACTCTCCACACTATGTTTCGGCCCAAAGCACAAAGGGACCCTCATTTACAGCCAACACCCAGGCAGCACCAGGAGCACATGAAATAGGTGCAGCAATCACAGAAGCACATTCTTCAAAGCTCACAGGAAGCCCGGGGTGGGTGTGAGTTTTTCTCTTGCTCAAGGACAGGTTTGCCTGCTTTCTTCCAAGGTATTCTCCAGCTAGAAAAGCATGAAGGCACATTCCCAGAAAAGCCTGAGAGCCATGAAGACCCTGCAGGAGGTAGAAGGCAGATTGCAAATTCTAGTAACACTTAGTACATTAACTATTAGAGATTTTTCTTTCAAGAACTGACTTTGTCAGGGAGGGTGAGAACCCAGCTGTAGACTCTAATGGTTGTTCTTTGTCTTTCCTGCAATCACATCTTATCTTTCCATACTTTGGCCTTTCTTCTTTAAATCATTAAAGGAGACTGGAGAACTGCTTTTCTTGGAATTGGCCCAGGAAATAAAAAGCTATATATTCATCTTAGAGACATGCTCAAGCATAATCCCACCACTTTCTGCTGTACTATCATTTTCCTGACTTTTGACGTGAAGACAATGAATCCAGTAGTCTGGCACAGTTTAACATGTGATACAGTTTAAACAAAATTTCTCTTGGGAAAAGGCTTGTCTGGTGACATTGGCAGCACTAGTGACTGACCCCTAGGGAAGTGGGACAGCCACACACAGATGGGAAATAGCTAGGAAGGGACTACAGGGAAACACTGAAACATTAGACCCTAACCTGAAAACTCAAGTGCAAGGTCCAGATGCTGAAGTCTGAATGTGTTAGCATCATTGTTAGGGAACTGATACTCAGTAGCAGATAGATTATATTACATAAAGTTCGATTTCTGGCTGCCCACAATGGCAAATAATTCAAACAAAGGCCCGATAAGCTACTGACAATAAATAAATCAAAGTAAAAAGCACACTGCTTTGAAACTTTAGCCTTACAGCCAGGAACATTACAGTAAGCTCATTTGTTAAAAGAACTGCTTGATTTTGACCTAATACTACTTTACCAAAGCAAATGAAAATTATTGATTTCCACTGTTATGAATTGAGATGAATAAAAACCTAAGAGATTACAAGCCTTCTTTGTTCTGTATATCACTTTTGCCATGCTGATCAGTCAGATGCCATTGTTTTTCTTCCTACTCCCACGGCACGTGAAAAGTATCTTACTAGGAAATACAACAAATGAAGAGGTACAAAACAAAAGTATTTCCCAGGATTTTTACTGATTGTTTTCAGCCTTATATCTAGGACTAATAATAAGTAAGAAAAACAGTAGCAGTTCTAAAGAATTCCCCATATTGGTTCAATTTTCATTTCTGTTTTAAAATGTTCACAATATCTTGAGTCCTGCAGTCTTTTAAGATAAGGGTTGGGATTAATATTTATATAGAAGTGACTAAAAAGCATTTTAATTTCAAAAAGCTAACAGGCAAGCAAAGTTGTACTGTGCATGAGAGCCTAGATGCACATTCAGGAAGGCAATACAAGCTCCCCCAAATTTTAGCTGACATTGGCTTTCTGTGTATTTGGATTCTCCATGCCTTGTAGACTGCTTCAGTCAGTAATGATTTTTAAGTTCAAGCTATGGAAAGAATGTGAGATGATAGAGTTCCACAAGAAAATTTGCAGTTCTTTAATAAATGATAATACTCAAGAAGTCCCTATTCCAAGAGATAACAGATAAACAGAAGTGACACTTCATCCCTCATCCAAGCCACCTGACATTTCTTCCTCCACTTCTTACCACCTTCCCATGAAAGGTTTCACTGACAGCATCCACCACCTCCCACCAACTCTTTAAAGCAAACAGTTTTGCTAAGTGAAAAAGCTCTAATTCAACACATCCCTTAAATAGTGGGAGGAATTAAATACCTGTTAGCAACTTCGTCAATGCCTCAGCAAGTTAGGGAACAAGGAGAAAGAAACAGCTGTTTCAAGGAACAGACACCTCAGGTTTCTGAGGTAACTGTCATCAGAAAGATGTTTCTCCTGCTTGGCTCCTTGTTTTCTCCATAATAAACCAACGTTTCTCCATCTAACACCAAGGCTATTTGTGATGCCCTCCTGCACTTTTATTCCATTCTATGTTCCAAGAGGCACAGCAGCAAAATATCCCACTTCTCACCTGCTATTTTGTGATGTTCACCCTACCAGACATAAGTAGCAATAATCAACACATTTGTGGGAAATCTACAGGAACTACAGAGCCGAGGGGCTGTTAAATTAAAAAGACCCCATTACCTGACTCTACTTAATAGAGATTTAAAGCGCCAGAGGATGTTTTTCTGAATAATCACTGATTCCCTTTTCCTAACAAAAAGCACTATCAACTGCAGGGAGAAAATGACCAAAACAAAACTCCTTACCCTCTACATTTACAAACACTACTCCTCTTTCCAAGTGAAAGCTAATTGCCTACACAAAATCAGAAGAAATCAGCAGTCAGGGCACAGATCACAGAATCACAAATGGTTTGGGTTGAAGGGACATTAAAGATCATCTCCTTCCAACCTGCCTGCCATGGGCAGGGACACCTTTCACTATCCCAGGCTGCTCAGAGTCCCATCCAGCCTTGAACACTGCCAGGGATGGGGCACCCACAGCTTCTCTGGATAACCTGTTCCAGTGCCTCATCACCCTCACAATAAAGAATTTCTTTCTAATATCCAACCTAAACCTACTCTCTTTTCAGTTTGAGGCCATTCCTCCTTGCCCTGCCATTATATGCTCTTGTGAAAAGCCACTCACGATCTTTCCTGTAGGCTCCCTTTAGGTACCAGAATAAGAAAGCCACAATTAGGTCACCCCAAGCCCCTTCTCTTTTCCAGACTAAATAAAGCTAATTCTCAGTTCTTCCTCCTAGGGAAGGTGCTCTGACCACCTTCTTGGACTCAATCCAAGAAGTCCATGCCCTTCCTGTGCTGGGTGAGAGCAAGGTGCAGCACTGCAGGTGAGCTCTCAGCGGAGCACAGCAGAGGGGCAGAATCCCTCCCTTGACCTGTTGCCCAGAGCCCGGCTGCTTTCTGGGCTGTGAGTGCTCATTACATGCCCATAAAGATATTACTTGGTTTTCAAGACAGAAACACCCCTGCACATAAAGTACAAAATAACTGAAGCTGCCTGGGACTTGAAAGCTAACAGTCCCTTGTGTCTGAACACTTAGAAACCAGAGTTCAGCTGCTTTCCAAAAGTCAAATCCACTCATTAAACAGGAGATTCTTTTAATCAGAATTTCTCTTAATGTCTTCACTAGAATTTCAGTACCATGGTTTGTGGACCTTGACAAAGTAAAGACTGACACACTGCCTGTTTGTTTTGGGAATTGTTCGACAGAATGGGCACAGTGTGCATTTTCGTGTGACTTGATGCATGGCTGAGCTTCTCACCTCTGACTCATCGGCCATTAACCTGACATAATCAATTAAGAAGAGGAAAAGAAATTTCACATTATTGCTATACTACTTGAAAGCATTTTTTTCTACATTGTAGCATGGACTTTCCTAGTTCTGCTGCCAAAATATAAATATAGGTCTCTGTTTACAAAGTTATTAATTTCAATTACTGCTGCAAACTTCTGCTGCTTAAAAGGTCTACAAGATCCCAGATCTATTACCTCCACCTTACCCACAGCATTACAAATGTATTTGCAAGCACATACCATTGTAAAGTTGACTTGTATAGTCAGAACACTGCCCCTAATTTTCTTGAATTTTTTTCCTTGTGGATGAGATAACAACTTTCTAAGACAGTTCAGAATTAGGAGTAAGGGAAGAATTATTTCTTTAAATCCTTTTCAACTCTGTTTGGTTTAAAAAAATGTATGACTCACAGTGGTTAAATATTTAACTGTTTCACTAATGAGCTGAATCCTAACATGTGAGTATGAAAACACGTGTCATTGCAGCTGAAAAATCCCACTCATAGCCAAGGAGCGTTTTAAAATTTATATATATATAAATACATATAGAAACATACATTAGGAATCTATAAGTAAGTTGCTGTTTTGAGACTATTCTATACACACATTTAGTATTCTGTGTAGAGATACGTGGGAGTTTGGGCTTGGTTGTGTGGGTATTTTTTTTCCCTTTTTATCAAAAAAATTGCACTAATTCAACCCCAAATGTGCCTGTTATTGTATTAATAATAACGATGACATAATAGTACAATTATACCCTGTGGGACTAAGCTACATTGACATGTGCAACCACGTGCCCGCCATCACTTCAAAGACAGAAAGAGATTGAAGATACTACCCCACCCTGCTGCTCATTCCTGCACTTCTCATCTTGGAGATTACCACCCACCAAGCTGAACAACGGTAACCTCTTGTGGAAGTGCTCCTTGCCCTCTTTGTTACCACCACAGCAGGTTTAACCATCTTTGGTGGCAAAAATAAAAAAGGCTTTCTGGGGCAGCTGGGCACTGCAGCAGACTGTGAAGGTGAACACAGTCCAATCCAGTTCTGGGCAGTGGTAAATCCCATGCAGGGCCTCCAGCAAACAGCAGCAGATGACTGACTGCTTCTGAAGATTTCCAGAGAGACATGCATCTGCAAACCTACCTGCACCCTGCCTGCTCTAGCTGAGTTTGAACAAAACAGCTTTTGCTTGTAGAGATGGCCCGGCTGCCAACGCGGGTTCAATAACCAGCTCTGGATTATGCTAGGCAGGTCTAGACCTGTAGGATAGACTTCATCTCAGCCAAGTTGGCCTCAATCAGCTGTCAGGCTGCAACCCTGCTGTCCTGCAGCAAAACAGATGAAAAGTAAACATAAAATGCTACTGAATTCATTATGCAGTCAAATCAATACATGAGAGGCAGGAGCTTCAGTGTGTAAAATAAGGGCCAAAATCTGAGCCACCAAACGAAAACCATCACAGTTCTAAGTTAAGAAATGAGACAAGAAGTTAAATATATTTTCCTTTTCAGTGTTTTGACTGCTTAGGCCCATCGCTGAACCGGAATGCTTGGAGCAGGCCAAAGCTGGGACTTCTGGAAGTCGTGTTTTCTCTGCCTCAGTGCCTGGCTGTTCAAGAGCCCTCTCAGAACTTCCTTCCCCTTACCTTTTCAACCACTTTGTTTGGGCTGCAAGGCCTATGAGGGTAGGAGCTGTCTTTCAGAGCATGTGGCTCCACACTCTACTAGGTGTTGTACTCAATCATTCAGGCAGGGCTGTAATGGAAACAACAATAATGTCCTTTCTCAGAAGAATAACACATGAGTCTGCTTGTAAATTGTGTTGCAGATAAAGTTTCCATCACACTTTTAACTATCAAAAGTTAACAAATCTTACTCTACAGTTCCACAAACAGTTTAAGCCATAACTGTTGCCAAAAGAAGCAATCTCATCTGGCCAAAAAAAAGGTTAATTTGAACCCATCTGGGTTCTCCAAGGCAATTGACAACAGAGCTGCATAAATGCTTGTGTTGGCAGAAGGAATGGAGCAGCAGGATCATTTCTTCAGGTGGCAGTGCCAGTTTATGTAGGCTGAAACCCCCTCTTGAAAGTGCAGCCCGGGTTCTCTGAAGGATTTATCTCACAAAGGCAATTTAGAGTGAAAAAGCTATGGATCACCCGATTTTACACATAAAACTGCTAATATTCACCTCCCAAGAATGCTGCGAGGTTAAGCACACTCGTGTTTGTAAGGCATTACAGAAGTAAGATTAGTAAATATTTAATTTTCTCTCCTCCCTTTCCCCCAGCCTTGGCCACTGAGTATAACTCATTCTGAGCTCCATACACTAAATCAATGACTTGGAGCAGCTCCTAGAAGGTAGCTGTCAAGCTCCCTGCCTGTGGGCCAGATGGAGGTCAGTCATCACACACACGCAATCCAACTAAAAACCGGTCTGCAGTGCTGCAGCCAAAACAGCATCTAAATGCATTGTACCCACCCGTGCTGCAGGGAACCTTGGAACGGACAAATCACCTCCACAGCAGACACCCTTTCTCACCTTGATCTGGGGAACAGCTGCAGAGGAATAAAGGACAAGTAAATCAACTCCTCTTTGCACGCGTTCCACGTGTGAACACATCCTGTCACACTGACAGCAACAACAGGGAAAAGGAGAGCTTCTGAAAGGTGCCTAAATAAGGATGTTAACAACATGCTGGAGGAAAAAAAGAGGCCAGCCTCAGTGTCATTAGCATAAGGGAAACCATCAAAGTTTTCACCAGCACATAGCTTGCTTTCACAGACTGGGTGTGAAAACAGGGATTTTGGTTATTTTGTTAGTACTTCAAAGTCCAGCTGTTTCCTGAGTGCCAGTAACAGCTCTTGGTTCCCCAACATCTTTAAAATATGCTCCTGGTCCATGGGTAGGTGGAAATACCTGATGTAAGCAATGCACTAAGGTACAGGTCCCTGAAATCGGTGACCAGCAGGGATAGCTGAGCAGTGCGGAGGTTTTAGAGCATTTATCCCAATATTTGGGATATATACAATATTTGGTCCCTAGAGGGAACTCAGCCCACAAAACTTACTCTGCCGCAGAGCCTCTGACTGCTGTGGCTACCAGGGCACATGGGCACCTATCCTTGTTTGCTCCCAAGGCATGGGACACGCCACGAGCACGGGAAGGAAAAGGCAGCACGTGGCAGCTCTCTGGGCTATTGAGACCTCTCCAGCAGTTCAGCACAAACACCATGTTCTGAGCTCCACAATCAAATTCACTTCTTTTATAAGCTGAGATAAAATGTAAATGCCCATGCTAAATACTACTAGCCACTGAATCAACAGCTCTAATAAAACTTTCACAAGGCCCTTCTGATTACTGAGATATTGATACTGAGAATTGGGCCTCATAGTACAACAGGAGCAATCCTAGAAACTCTTTGTGCAAGACAAGTTTAACACAACTCATGCTTCAGTCATGATGACATTTTTTATACCAACAAAATAAAAGTAAATTAGATAAAAATACATTTAAAACATTAAATGTGAGATAAATACAGTTTGCAGTTGCATAAATCAAACTCATGCTTCCTAGGTTACCCCTAAGTACAAGCAGACTCTGTTGAAGAAATCTTTCCTATTACATCCTGATCCTGTTAATATTTATGCACACAGGAAGCTCCACTGAAGTCATGATGACGACTCATACGCACAAAATTAAACACACTGCACAACTGCAAGTTTCTTGCCATAAAAACTTCACTTAAAAACGTAGAACATAATTTAGTTGCCTCTGCACATATACTTATATTTAAGTAAAAAAAAAAAAAAAAAAAAAAAAAAAAAAAACAGCATACAGTCACAGTCCTGCCTTTTTTCCCCCCGGAAAGGCAAGGCATCACCCCCTCCTCTAAAGCCATGGAATAAGCTCTCAGTAGGGCAGAATTGCCAGAGGCTCTACTCAATACAAATGAAATCCAGCTAGAAGTACTTTTTTCTTCAAATTATTGATGAAAAAAATAAACACTCTATATATAAATACATATGTAAAGAAGCATATACATAAATACATATGAAGAAATAAGAGTATTCTCCCATGTTGCTGTTCTCTATGCACAAAGCCAGATATTTGTCACTTTTTTCATGGCCTGTCAAATTTCTAACAGAGTGTTCATTTACTCATTGTCCTTCCAAGAGCAGTTAGATCTCAGTGCCGAGATGCACTCTGCTCTTGTCAAACACAGAAGTCGAGAAACAAAATAATGAAGCTTTTTAGAAAATAAACTCATAGAAGTTTACTTTAGAAACTGCCAAGAAAAAGAAAGCCACCAAGAAGTCCAGTTGATTCTGGGTTTTCAGCCAGTTAATTGAACTCACTTAACCCAGCATTGCAAAATAAAGTTCTTAATACACTCAGTTTAAGTTATTTTCTCTCTACTAACTCCTGGAACCTTTCTTCTTAGGCACTGGCACTCGCTGCTTTTCTGCACCACAGTTACACCACACCTGCAGAGTTTATTCCAGTTTTGCCTACCAAGGGCCACTTAAAGCCATTCAAGAGCCACCAGCAAGTGACAGCTGGCAAATTCAAACCTGTCTCAGTAGTCTATCATATGTAATCAATTGCAAATAGAACTTCAACAGACTCATCCCATTATTTCCTAGCTAATTCCCCCTGGGAAAACAAGCCAGCAACTCCCACTTGGAATCATGAAGCTAGTTTTGTCCCTGTCTCTCCTCCCAGCTTCTCCCTTTCCCCTCCCTTTGCCTGAGTTCACGGCACTGTTTCAGTTTTTCGGCTTGATACCCGTTATGTTATGTCAGCTGTTACACTGCGCTTAAAACAATAGACTCCAGCTGGCTGAGGTCAGATGTGAAAACAAGGACCTAACAAAGCCAGAGACCCTCCAGTTATACTGAAATTGAGATACACACTGAATGTAGCACTTAATGACAAACTACTTTCCAGACATTTGGGCAAAGCATAAAGGAAACACCTGTCACCGCAAACATTACACACTAATCCAGATAAACCCTAAATTTAAAAATCTTTCTTTTCACTGCTTGGCTATAGCATGCACCAGTATCCCACAGTTTTAAATTTTTTTTTTCCTAGATGGAATTTGTATTACTCTGCTTGTTTAGTAAAATAATAAATAGTGATAAATATGTATAATTTCAAAGAAAATATGTTTATTATGCTTCTTTTGGAGTTACCAAGCTGATGTCCCAAGTTTGACATGGATTTACACCCTAGGAAAGTTCAGTCGAACTTTAACTCTTAAATAAGAAGCTTGACAAAAGTGAGCAATAAATGTAACTGTGAATGAAACATGCCATTTCCAGTGATGGCATTTTCTTATCAACACCTCTGAACACAATTTATTGAAATGCACCTATTATTCAAAATAAAGAAACAAACCACTGTGTGAATTATGAAGGCAAATATGACCTCTCAAGAACAGGTGAAAAACTGATAACTCCAGAGAACATATCTCATTGATCAAAACCCCGCATCCAATTTAAAAGCAGTGTTTCCTGAAAACTTGCCCATTGCTGCAGCTCATGCCTGACCAGCTGGGCTGCTCGCTGTGTGCCCAAGGACAGCGTGGCACCCTGCTCCTTTGGCCGGTGGCAGAGAGCCCCGGGCAGGGAGATGGCCGTGTCAGAGCTCGGGGCCACCAGCAGCCATCCGTCACCAGGGGCTTGTGCTGGCCCACAGTCTGCCACCAGCCCCACTCTGAGCTCTTCCCAGAGCCCACCTCAGTCTTCAGCGTTTGAATCCCAAAAAACGCCTGGTACTTCACAGCCACCTCATCCAGCGGGGATAAAAGCTGAATTCCTTCATGCACAGCGATGTCGACGCAGACTTTACTTTAAATGGCAGCGTTCAGTTATGTCACCACACAAATCCAGGTACAGAAGTCCCACTTCTGTAGGATTTTTCTTTTCAAAGTTCATAGAAAAGGCAGAAGTAATGAATTTTCTACATCCAAGCCACTCCATTGTAGCAGGCTAAAATAAGAATTCAAACCCACAATGTGGACCTTCTGGATGAAATGTATGGATACATGTAAAAAGAGATGTAGGGTTTTTTCTATACAAACTTCTGCTTATTCTTATATATCTAAAAGCCATTCCTGGTGGTAACATTAGAGAAATTTACAAAAATAAACTTTTTCTTTTATCCCAATTGAATAGGAAACATCTAATAATACCAAGAGTGTACCTGGCAGGGCATAACATATTGGAAGTCTTTCTGTGTTTTAACAAGTTGAAGAACTTTTTCTTTCTCCTCCATGCAAACACTTGCCCAATTCATTTCACTGAAAGCATTAATTGTTCTCTTTTTTTTTTTTTTCCAAAAGCCATCCACATGATGAGCAATAAAGTCGACCAAATGGCATGAATTTTGAGGCTCCACCACAAAGTTGCCAGAGTTTTCTCTGGCACCAATGTTTACACGGCCCTTTTCTCCCATCTCTCTCTCCACAAATTATGATTGCTAATTACTCATATAAAATTCCCCAAGCCCATGTGGAAAAACATTTCTTTATTATTAAGAGTTCACTTCTTCCAAAATATATTTTTATCTATTTCAGGACACCGTCCAAGGTCAGAAGCAGCCACCCCAGGAGAACACAGCGTGGGCCAATGCTGCCCTCTGCAGATTTTAAAGGGAAACTCCAGTGCCCTTCTACAAGTTTTTGGTTTTTAGCACATGTCTAAACAAAACCAGTTAATCTCTCCCTTACTGGTCTTAGCATGCTTTCATTCCATATCATCACTTCATTCCTCCTTAACTCAGATTTCATTGACACCAAACCAGAGCAAGAGGCTTGTCTTTAATTATTTTTTTTTTTTTAATAAGAAAGCACCCATTTAATGAAATTGGTTCAGCTGTCCTGAACAGACAGCCTTATTTCCACTTTAGGAGCATCTGATTTGGCTCCCTTTGACCTGCTCAGAATGGACATAAAGCAGAATTTAAGCACGTTCATGCAACCTTCTGAACCAAATGAATTAAATCCTTTTAACATCACATTTACATTAAATGCATAACTCTCTTCTGCAGGCCAGGGGAGTTGACAAGGGATTGCTTTGAGAACAGCTGGAACAAGTTAAGATCTTACTACCAGCAACCTTTCAAAGCAAGGCAGTTGATTTTGCAGTGAGGCAGATTAGAAGCCCACACGTTATCTGCCAGCACAGCTCAGCCATAAACAAAAATCGGGCTGAAATGCAGCCAGAAACACCTGGGTGCACACTCAGGGGAAGATCCCTGTTCCAGCTACTCCTCATACTGTCGCCTCATTAAAAGAGGGGAGGGCAATTTTAATTTCCAGTCATGTTTTCTGAGCCTTCACATCACTCACAGCTGCATTGTTCCTACAAATGAAAATGTAAAGAAGCCAGCTTTGACTGAAAGCTGGGATTCTCCACTTCAGCTGTCAGGGGAGTGACAGGAAGGAAAGGCTGCAGTGAGTGACTCCCTGGACAGGTCTTTCTGCAGGTCCAACAAAGGAAAAAGACCATAAATCCACTAGACACATCTTCTACACCAGCTGGCCTCACTTTGGGTCAGACCAGGGGACATTGCTGAGGCTGCAAGGACAAATTTTTCACCTTCTCAGCTACAGCTGTTCTTCAGAGTCTGTAGACTAGATGAATCTGTAGCGCTGTCACCGGGCAGCTTTTACAGATATTAAATTTGTTTAATTTTTCAAAAGGATGAAAATGCACCCATGCAGATGGTGAGTCTGCATTTTGGCCTTCTTAAGCAAGGGATATTATCAGGAAAGAAAACTGCTGGAACCCCTTTGAACTGTGTATTCTCTCTGAAGACCACCTTCAGAAGCAAAAGCTGTAGGTGTTTTCCTCTTTCTTTCTTTCTCAAAAGACCCACAAAACACTCCAGCAAACAAAAGCCAAGGTTTATGCTCAAAACATTATATTAAAAAAGCAATATAAGCTAGATTTCCTATGGGCCTAGACTCTGTGCCAGTTTCTCATAATTGTAAGAATAATTTCAATGCCAATAAAGTAAATGCTAATAAACCAAAACTATTGCCTTTTTATTTTAATTTGTAATTTTTCAAGTTTAAATATTGTTTCATCTCTTCAGTAAGAAGCACGCTAAAGTAGAAAAGGAACTTAAAACAGAAAGCTGGAAAGAGTTTATACTTTCATCATAAAAACACAGCTTTTTCTTCTTTTTTTTATTTGGCGGGAATCAATATTGAAATGAGATTCCTACCAGAAAATAGCTTTTTCAGGCACACCATATATCCCTTGGATCAGCAGAATATTTAATCCCCTTGGATCAGGCACTTGGATTTTCTTAGATCATGCTGAGATAACAGCATTCTGCTGTGTTCTGGCACCATAAAATCCTTGCTTATGAAAATAAAAGAAAAATATGGCCTCTCTAGGAACATACATCTCTGCGCTGCTTTTTTCCATAGTTTAGACATTGTAGTCTCCAAATCAATTTTTACCCTGATATACCACACTCTCTTTATGAGTCATGGCAAAAGCTCTCCCGCACCACTGTTTTTGCACGGGCCAAGCGTACACAGGGCTCTTCAAAATGATGATGCTTTCACAGCCTTGGCTCGGACTCCAGCTCCCGCTGGGCAAGTGCCAGCGAGTAACTGGAGTCAAACCCCCTCCGACAGCACCATCTAGTGAGGAAAAAAGAGAAAATAAACACATGCAAATTTAAACAGTTTTCACTGCATTCTGGAAACGAACAAAAGGCCAATTCTCTCCTAATCTCCCATTACAACTGCATTTAGGTATAGCTTTCATCAAGGCTCTTTGCCTGGTGAAGTGTGGTGACAAGTAGAGAAAGATTCAGCGACTAATTGTGAGCTTTTTTGTCTAAATCTGGAACACCACTTGGATCGCATATAAACTGTTTATTTTCCCATTGCTAAGCTTGTGTTTTTCTTGCTTTAAGAGATAATAGAAGTGGTTTTTAATGCTTTTAAATTACTGATAGCATAACATCTTCTGTTTCGTGCTGTGCTAGTGGGGGGTGATATTTTAAGACAAGCAGCTCCAGAATAAAATCAAAATAATATATTTTGATATACTGCAAAATATTTTATATACTCCACTAAATTGTTTCTTCCACCCAGTTTCGAACTGAAACTGCTGCAGCATACAATCTCAACAACTTTTAGAGCTTTTATTTTCATGTTCTTTTAATAACTTGTATGACTATATTAGTAAAGCACGAAATTCTTTTTCATGAAAAAGGGCACACAGCTTCTATCTGTAACTTCAGGGTGACCAGGCTCCCTGCTTTCAAAAAGACTACCTGCTGAAATTATGCAGGTGCTCAGATCTTTTACAGGGTCAGAGTCAAATACTTTGGCTATTTGGAGGAAATAAAGCAGTATAGCTATTAATTGTGAGTGCTTTTAATAGTCTTGTTTAATTGGTTTTCCAGTCAGGACGAAGAGATTCTGTTATTTTCCCAACGCCTATCTTCAGTGTCATGCAACTCCACTTTCATGGGCTTACTTGAGGTCTCAAACTACAAACTCCACATGGCCAAAGTTCCTTCATTCTCAGTTAAGCCCAAGCAAAAGACATCTTCAGGATTCCCATACTCCTTAGGTTGCTGGTACTCTGCTGCTCCTTTGAGCTCTGTCTCATTTAGTATTTGTCAATCAAATTGCTTGCCTTCCTTTGCTCACCCTCAATGACAATGTCACCTACTTGAACTGTCTGGCTCCAAATAAAAATGATTGCTGTCAAATAATTAAAAATCCTTCTATAGACACAAAAAAGAAATTAATTCCTACTACAGAACAGTAGAAAAGAGTGCTCTCCTGAACTTTCATTTCTCCTTACAGCACCATTTGGTTTGGAAGTTTGCACTCTGTCTTTTCCAGTTTTGTGTCTTGATCCCTACATGCTGTTACACTTTATTCTACTTCCTTCTTTCCATTTTGCAGCCTCTCTTCAACCAGCCCTCTGTGATTAAATCTCCCTCTGTGATTAAATTCAGCTACATCTACTTTTGACAACTCATAGAAAGTAAAGTAAAGTAAAACAACTTCTTTGACTTTAAGGTAGCTGACTACCTTAAAATCAAAGAAAAATCTCTTAAGAAATAGGAGAATAGGAAATTTCACTGGGTAGATACCAGCAGAAGTGAGATTCTGACATTTATGTTTGTGTCTCAAGATGCCACAGCTCCTTGGAAAGTCCCACTGAAACTGTATAGAGCAGAGAGCACATCAGCCCATCTTCTGCTTAGGATGGATGGCTCCCCATAATCCCCACAGGTTTCATGAAAGTTACCGCAGTTAATCCTTTAAGAAAACAGTATCAACCTCTCCCAATATTGAACAAACAGACAACTGCTCATTTCCCAGGAAACCCATGCCAGTAGGATTTCAATTTTAGAAATAAGCCACAGTTTTTCTCACTGTGTAGAACAGGAACACTGATACATCATTCACCAATTCCCTCACTACTGAGGATGATCATACAGAACAACAGAAATACACAACACTGGCTATACCACACTCTGTGTGCAATCCTAAATGCTTTGCATTACAGTGCCTGGATTGCCCAGATACAGACAACACAGGATGAACAAACCAAAACAAGCTCCATGATTTCACAGGCTGGGGGCAGAGAATGAAACCTTACTCGTTATAGAAGTTGTTTCACTGAGACAACACACATGTCAAATATTATGATATATTGCAAAGGTGAGTGAGACATTACCAGGAGTTAAATTCATCACAGACATTGGCAGAAGTTATGGATAAAATCCCCTACTAGTTCTAGAGTTAAAAAACCCAAAACAAATTAAATCTGTACAAAAGAGAAAATATGCCAAACCACAAAAAAAAAAAAAAAAATTGAACTGATTTCAGAAATAAATGTATGGATGCTCTTAGCTAGCACTAGTTATGTTACACCTAGGAGCTCAAACATCTTACAAGGGAGTTAAAAGCAACACACAGGAATGAAAGCACTTAATACACAAATAGTATGATTGACACTAAATTTAATATGCTCTATTCTTATTCTTACAGCATTCATATTAGGCATAGAACCTTGGCATATTTAGTAGATCAACAGACAAAAAATTATTAGAATTGATGGGGGTCTTAAGTGAACTTTTTCATGTGAATAGTGATAATACACTTAGTGATATTACTGAATCATTGCTACAATACCTGTTCTGAACATTTAAATTGTTATTTAGCATTTTCTCAATAAAGTGACAGTGTTTCCACATTTCCAAATAATGGTCATTTATTTATAAACGCAAAGAAATCAATGATTTAGCAGGTAGTATCCCACTAGTGAGGTACAACAAATTCATAAAAAGCTTGGATGTTTAAAATCATGCCTTTCCAACCTCAAAACTAAGGCTCTTCAATGAAATCTAGGCTGGCAGGACACAAATACTCCTGAAGCATTTGTTGAAACAACTCTGCTGCAGTATTGGCGTACTAGAACCACAATGACTATTTTCTGTGCTGAAGGGAAAGAGCAGAAGACAGGTAGAGCAAATTGTCTTAAAGGCAGTGGACATGAGTTTACCACTTCTGAAACAAAGCTGCATATGACATCAACTAAATAAAAGGACTTTCACTTACTTTTTTCCCCCTGCTGTGGCCAGATGTCTGGTCTTCAGCACAGCTGCAAAAAGTATTAACCCAAGCAATAGGAGGGATTCAAGCTTAATTAGAATAACTATATGTGTTGGACACAACACAGGTGTCCTCAGTATAGGCCACAGAGGGTACCACTTAATTTTTGGGTTACCATGACTTTTTGAATTTCTGTCGCTTTGCAGACCCATTAGAGAAAAGCAGAAAAGTCTCTTGTCAATTAAACCATAAGGAACATTTTGTTTGATATGGTGTTAGCTCAGGAGATCAGAATTTGCACACTGAGAACACACATCAATCAAATTAATGTCCACATACATACCATCCAAAATAACGTCCCTGTAGCAAGAGCTGCATACTGCTCAATTGTAGAGAGCACGCTGAAGATAAGGCATATCAGCACAATAAGGAAGCTGCAAATGGAAAGAAATTAAACAATTAAAATAATGTAATGCAGTGTAATAACCTATAGGGAGAATAGATAATTATGCCACCACAAATCATCTGTTTACACTGAAATGTCACTGGTATTGGATTATCCCTAAACACAGCTGGTAAATGCTGCACAATCCTGCTTCCTGTTGGATAGTTTATTTCTCTTCAGACACTGAAGTTTTGGGTTGGACATTATGAAATGAAACCATATGGTAACACTAGCTTTAGCCCACCTCTAAGATTTGCTGTTTCCTGGCCCCTCATGAAAAGAGCATTCCTTGCTCTTTCCTATTTTGAGGACTGCTTTGGCTGAATCGCCACACAACCCCCAAACATGCTTCAAGTATTTGCTTTTTTGCTGATCCAAAGCCGGGGGGGGCGGCGGGAATCACAGCTAAGCCAAAGTTTAACAAGCTGTGGTATACTGTCCTTAGGGAAGGGCCACAAATTTGGACCAGGACATAAGATCATAAGATTTGGGGCAGCCAGGGAAACAGCCCAGCTGTCTGTAACCTCCCAGAAAGCCTCTTCCCCCATGTGGGGAGCAAGGCTGCTCAGCCCTGCAGCCTCTGCCTTCAAAGCCCTTCCCTGAGCAGTTCAGCTGTGCCCAGCACGCCACAGGACTGCTGCTTCCCCTAAAGGATGCCACACACCTGGGAAGAAAACCATTTAACACCCAGACTGGATGCTATCCACTGCACACTAGCCATAGGCAGCTGCCAGTTCCCAAAGAACTGCATGTTTCTTTTAAAAACACAACACAAGCAATCGGCATGTTTCTTTTAAAAACACAACACAAGCAAAGACTGAAAACATCCACTTGTTAAACACGAAGTTAGTTGTTAGGGCTATTTCTCACAATTCTGTTGAGACAAGCAACGCCAGTTCTTTGTACTCAAGTGAAACTTGCTGCAAAATCCAATAATAAATCACCCATCCTGTTAGGCAACTCTAAAACAGGTAGCCATTTTTTTAACTCAAAAAAAACCCACAACAAAAAAAAATTGACATAATGAATAAAACTGAACTCAAGAGAAATATTAAACCAGGACATTAAGATTGGCATAGCTCAGCTGAAGTCATCCAGAGCCTTATTCTTTATTCATAGAAGTGAGCACTTCTTTGGCTGAATCTTTTGGAAGACCAAACACCCAAGAAAACAAAACAGTGTTAAGATTGACATAAGTTATGCCCCCAATGAGTGCTTCAAGATACAGCATATGCAAGTCCAAAGCACAAAGAGAAAAATTATGCCAGAATCACAGAATCACTAAGGTTGGAAAAGACCTCTCAGACCAATCCTGACCTTTGAGATTGAGTCCAGCCTTTGAGATTGTGCTACCAAATAATGGAGATAAAGTTTGTAGCTAATTAGGCAAAAAAACCAAATAGATAATGAAATTAATAGGATAGAGATGATCACGTATCAATACAAGTACCCATATAAAAATATACTTTACCTAAGCAAAATATAAGAATGTGAATGTTTGTTTCCTCTCTAAAGTCTTTTCATTTTACCCTGTATCTCTGCCTTTGGGCACTCTTAAGCACAAATAAGCTGTGCAGACAAAGCAGCAGAATGCAAAGGTGAGTAAGTCATTTGAAACATAACATAGATGTTCCCAAAGTATCCAGCCCTTCTGTGTGCAATATTCCCCCAATGCATAAGAGCAACACACATGTCAATGTGACCATGAACGGAGTCAGCTGCACAGAGACAGCTGGGGCTCTCTGGATTCGAAGTCCAACATAGATAGAATTAGCAGTTCAAAGCAAACAATGAGTTGCAATGGGATGAGCAGTACCACTTCACATTGACTTCATCCCTTAATACCAGTACAGAATGTTTAACTCGGCCAGCACAAGAAACCACAAGGGGGCAACCAAAGCAAAGACCATCACGTTTCTGTCCCTTTCCTAAACAAACACAAAACCCTAATAAGCATTAAAGTTCAAAGCTTGACAGTGACAAAAAGATAAACTTAGGGTCAATCGTTTGCCAAATCTCTTTGTTTGTTCCTATTAGAGAAATTGATGGCTGAGATAAGAACTGCATCAAGTGCCACTCACCCCACTACCTACCTGCTTTTATGGCTTTTCATGCACATAGACCCATTACAGTCTTATTAATTTTATTTTTTTTTCACCCCCAGAAAAGCTATTACAATTCACTGCTGCACTCTTTCCAGGCTGGTGCATGAAACACCTCCATAACCACAAACACACGTTATGCCAAGCAAAACAAAGATGTTTAGTCAGGCACTGCTGCTTCATGTCTGTTCCTTTGGCATGGGAGAGATGACACCCACAAGGTGCCAGCACAGCACCACAGCTGAGCTACTCACCCTGTTACACTGACATTGCTATTTTCATTGCTTAGATCAATTGCACATAAGGAACAGAAGGTGCAAAATTAAGACATTAAACAAATACACATGGTGTTCTCCTCCTGTGCCATGAGCCTACTGTTTGTTACCTTCCAAAACTCAGCTTTGTTTTTGTTTTGGTATTAGTGGCTCCCTTCTCCATCTCTGAAGTACAAGAAGGGAGCGAGGCACCAGTAAAACAGAAAACAGGAAGTTTGGCACTTTTTTCTTTCTTTCCCTTTTTTAACAGTTATGTCTTTCTTCAGTCAGAAGTGGAACACAGATCCCCAGTTACTGCCTAGGCAGCAGACAGGTCCACAGGAGTCAGTCACAAACAACAGCTGCAGGAACAGACTGCCTCAAACTTGAATTTGCTTATGCAAAAGTCATCCTGGAGCAATTTAACTGGCCAGCCTCAGAAAAGCAAACACTACAATTCTCACAAAATAACCTTATCACTCTATTACTTGACTGTGATTGCTATCACTACATTAAAAATAAAATTTAAAAAAAGGAAAAAATACTCCCACTTGTCTTGACACAGTTGCTAAACATGTAAACTCTTCATCCAACCAGTAAATATCAGACAAACTAGTGGGCAACTGACTCCACTCTGGTATAATTTTTTTAATATACATTTTTCCTCTAAAGGAGAGGTAGTTAGCAAACCCTGGAACTTCATAAAATCTAGCACTCTACAGTCAGACAGGGCTTCATCTCTTGCAAACCACGAGTTTTATCTCCTGAAACCTACTGCTTGTTTACCCTCTCTGCACAAATGTGACCATCTCCAAGAAAGGAAGCAGAGTGACGAGTTCAGGCTCTCGTCAGCTCTGATCTCACTCTGATTGCGGGGCCAAGCAAGCAGCAGAGATGAGGAGATAGCCTGTGAAGTTTCTCATGTTGTCCCTCCCAGGTTACAAAGCAGCATCTGCTTGCATGTAGATAAGTCACATCTACTGCATCAGAAGATGCATTCCAAAGTACTCAGCTTGGTGGTTAAGTCATATCTAACAGTGCTATGGGTTTTTTTAAAACCAAAAGTTTTGCAAGTGGTTGATCATCTCCACTTCCTGATGTGAAACCACAACACCACTGTTAAAGCAGCGTGGACATTACAAAGTTTTCTTTCATGGACTCAGTTTTTGCTATAGCAGTACAAGGAGACCTGGGCCCTCTCAGGCAGCACTATTTACTCAACCAGTTTGTCTGGTTCTCTTTTCAACTCGGTTTTCCCAGGCAGCCGGTTTTCCATCCCTGGGGGAGCCAGAGGCAGAAGTGGAGCTCTCAGAGTGCAAGAAACAGCACCAGGGTGCAGCACTGCAGTCACACTTGGGGCTCAGGAACATCCCGAACCTGTAGCTGGACTCAGGATCTGTCTGTGCCGCACCACCCTCTGGAGAGAAAAGCATGAGCACAGACACTGCTGTACACAGAGTTACACGAGGCACTGCCTGCACAGGTGCGCTCATGTGGGCAAACAATAAATGGTAAGTTTTGTCTTGCTTCACTGCGTCAGTCCAACAATTTAGGCCATTTAGGCCATTTTCTGTCTCGAACCGGTTTGAGAAGCTAGAGCATTTCCACAAAGGAATCATTCAGCCAACAAGGCAACATGGCCAGCCAGCATGTGTGCTTTACTTAGCAACATAGGAAATACATTAATATAGGAAATATATTAAGAGCTAAAGGTATATTTAATGTTTTATGACTATTTTAGGATATATTTTGACTTACAGACAGACCTATGGCTTTTTCCCTGACCTCAGTGTCAGCTGCAGGAACTTGACACATTATAGGTAGCTATCAGTACTGTGCAGCCTTCAGCCCTGAGCTGCTGAGTTTTTTCTATATTTAACTATGATTTTTGAACATTAGCATGTCTTTTTTGTGGCTTGAAACAATGTGTAGAATGATCAAAGGAGCAATAAACCACTTACTGAGAGATAACAATGCTCATTTAGTGAATGTCACAGGTAGGAGAACTGATAAAGGTTTATAAAATATGCCCAGTGATATGACCAGGAACATTTAAAAAAAACAGTGTATGAGACATGCTGGAAGTACTTACTCACCAGATTAACAGAGTCTCATGCACATGCAGCTGTTATCATCAAAACCAGCACTAAAATGTGGGTAGATTTCATTCCTTCTTGCAGTGTTTCTTACATACTCACAGTGGGAGTCTTTCCATAAACCAAGAAAAGGTTGCTATTAGCCTACAAACTGAGCTGAGGCCTTAAATACACTTAATAGATGAGAAGGGACATGCAAAGTTCAGCTCAATTTATATCAAGTTGAACTCTAACCATCTAGGAAGACAGTTTTTCCGTGTTCAATGTCACGAGCTGCCTTAAGTCTGGTTTTCTAACAATTTTTATTTGTTACAGCTATCAGTCTTGAAGATACCCAACTATTGGTGCCCTTGCATACAGGGAATATTATTTTAGCTGGTAAGTGCCAGCTAAAAAGCAGTTCCCAGCATCTGTGCTTTTTTTCTGTTTGGCATGAGGTCAAGGGCTAGCTGCAGTTCATCCTCTCTGTCTACTGGAGAAAACAACTGTAACTGAAAAATAAATATTCTGCGAAAAAAGAAAATGTCTTTAGCGTGCTTCTATGTGCTTAAAATTATACCTAAGCCCTCTTCTTGAATCTCTGTCTGCCCTTATTTTTACACAGCTAGATTGTCTTTCTTTGAATGCACAGCTCTGTTCAGTCACATACATGATCAGTCATCTATCCCATAACTCAGGTGTGGGTTTGTTTTGTGGGATTTCATTAGTTTATGGGATTTTTAACCAAGTAAATAACTTTTTTTTTTTGCCATATAGTTTCTAACTGTGACACCTTTCTTAAGTAAGCAAAGTAATTTCAAGTTTAACCTTCTTTAAATATAAAGTTTTACAAGAACTGGAAGGATGACATTGAGAATGAACAACACAAGTGTGCAGGTTGAACTTGGGCAGATTCTTATCTCGATCATCATAATCTGCAAACTATAATGCTCCTGCATATCCAGTTCACATTAGTTCATTAAAACATCTGACAGCATCATTAGTTCATCTTTCATCCCCATGGCTTATACTTGCTGACACTTTCCAGTGCACTAAAAGGTCAATGGCGCCAGAAATGGACATTTTCATGCAGATTTCCAGGTTACGAAGACTGTTATTGCAATGTGGTTTTAGATAGACAACTTCAGGTAAGAGACACACTGAAGACTCTTTAATTTTGTTATACATTCTGCTGTGTTCCATGCCAGCAAAGGAACTGCTTACTTAATTTACATCAGGAAAATCCTCATGAAAAACTTCAACAGTTTTACTACTAAAAGTCAACATAAATCCCTGATCTCACACAGTACCACATGGTCATTTCCACAGAACAAACAAGAAAACATTCAGAATTAACCCATATCAACTAATTTCATACTGCAGCAAGGCACCACGTTTTTGTTCTTTCACTCAATGTATTTTGAGACTGCTTGAGGAAAAAAATAATCTAAGAAAAGGTAAAAGAAGGGGAACAGGTAGAACTTGTAAAATAAAGGACAGCTGATAATAAAAGCAGAAAGAAGTCCATGAACATAAACAGCATTGCTAGGAATCTAATACAGGATGGCAATTTATTTTATGGGATTATCAAGGTATAGTGTCAAGTACAAATACCAACCAGTGATTTAAAGCTGAGAAACTCAGAGATTATTTTTTTAAAAAGAAGCAGGATTTCACATGGCAGAGAAAACTTTCATCCTTAATGAAATTCATGCAAGTAAATATCCCATATGTATAGACCTTATGCTGAACCCTTTAGCAAGCCTGAACTGAATACTTAAAGAACACTAACTCTGTCATGACAGTGCCAGGCTACTGACAAAGCTAAATAAGCATTTAATTATCCAGCTGGTGAACACCAAAGGTCCTCCATCCATACTCAGTTAATAAAAAAAAAGTTTGTAAGAGAATGGTCTGGTGAAGGTACATGGTTAGAAAGAAGGAGTCCTGTACTCAATTCCTCTTTGTCCATAGCTTAAGCCAACTTTAACACTCCTAATTATGCATTAATTTTATTAACTGCAGTAGCTGTTAATGCATTAGCATGAAAAAAAAGAGAAAAATCACTGTAGCAAGGAGTTAAGAGACCAGCAACCTACAAAAACCATACCTGAAGACGAAGCAAGTTTAAAAAAGAATAAATACATAGAAAGTACTTTAGCGCCAATTAAGAAAAAAAAAATAGGGGTTTAATTCTCTGGCTATGCAGGCTCTTTGCATGATTTTCCTCTAAGGATTTGTCATCTCTTCTTCTGTTTTGTTTTTGAGGCAGGGGAAGGAAGGAGGGGCACATCCCCTCCCCATCTTCCAGCCTCTCCGTGGCAGGAGGATGCCCAGCAGAAGGGGACGTACACTCACATTCATGCGGAGAAGCATGTTCCTCCCTCCAGGAACTGCCTACAGCAGTTTCCTGCCCAACACACGCTTCCTCTCTGTTATGTCCAACACAGGTCAAGCCTGTAGACAGGTCACTGCTCTCAGCTGTCACTTACCATCAAAAACCCCTCAACAGACAAAGTGCGAATGCTCTGTTTGTCTTAGCTTAGCTCTATCAGATGGAGCTTCCTGTTAATATGTATTTGTTCCAACTCCCAAGGAAAAGTAGAGTTGGTGCTTCCTGAAGGAAACAATGGCATAATTTTTAACCAGCTCCACAACCCCTTGTCAAAGAAATGCTGTCTTTTGGCTCCCATGTAGGAAAGCAGATTTATTGCACAAGAAACATCACACACATGCAGCATTGTCTGATACTAGGAAAAATAGGTTAACTATATAGCTAAATAGGCAAGGCTTCTATCACACTTACCTGGCTCTTCTGGGAGGTTAAAGTCTGTAAAAATGATTTAAATTACGGGCAGCGTACCAAAGCACAAAGCACACAATGAATCAAAAGTCATTTAGGATACAGCAGCAGAATTATTGCAGGAAAGGCCTGTAAGGTCTTGGCAAAGGGTATGATTGCAGCAGAAATGCAAACCAGACGTCAAGATGCTTCAAGAGGAAAGGTTAACTACTCACAAAAAGCGATGTTATTGCATCCTGCAAGGAGGTGTTGGCTCCTTTGAGAACAGGCAGGGATTAACAGGAAAAAGATGATAGGTATTGAGTAAGAAGGTGGAAAATGAATATGCTACATTTAAAACAAGTGCATGACCAAGACATATAAAGCACTGGACTGCAGAAAATTTATCAGCCCTCCCCAGACAGTTCACAATAAGCTTCCATTTTGCCTCAGCAATCACATGAAACCCCAACATAGCAACACAACAGCCATGGAAGGGGTGAGTTCACATGTGCAGTAAGGGCATCACCCAACAACAGAAATCAAGAGAGTTTTTGCAGTTTTCTTTACATCAGGCTTAATAAGGGGAAATGTGTCATTTTTTTATCAGCCAGTTCTGGAGATGCGTTCTTTTAACAGAGAAGAAAAAAAAAAGGTTCTAGAAACTGAGTGCCACAATACAAGTAAAACTTGTTTTGTAGCTGGAGTTTTATACAGTTGATCTGAGCACTCACCACATCACTATCCCATTTTTCTTGTAACAGTGGATTTAAGGCAGCAGAGTTTAAATTATTTAGTATCCAAACACTAAAAGAAAATTACTAAAAGTTCTTGGACTATAAAACGCAACTTCTGAAAAACTGCCAAGACCAGATTATTCCTCTGCTTTGCTGTTGTCAAACCTAAATTAAATAAGTCTTTCTAAATAACATACTCTTGTTTGAAATAAATAATTTTAATAATTACTTTCTTTAAACACATAATATTTCTTTAAACAAGTAACAATATTTACTTCCAATGATTTATCTTGTTTGGGCTGGCTGAACATTATTTTCTGGCTTCACCTGACAAAGCAATTCAAGAGCTCTGTGAGTTACCTGATTATTTGATTGTTGGTTTGGGTTTTTTCTTTTTTTTTTTTTTTAACTTTCATCCCAGCAGCATTGCTGCAAGTTGCTTTGCCTCCCCCATTAAAGATCAGAGCACTTCTAGAGCACGAGCATCTTCCAGTGCTGCAGAAAACCGGACTTGGTCAACTTTTCAGCTCACAGAGATCTTGCTGAGGGAGCAGCTTCTGGACACTGCAGGTGGCCAAGTAAGTAATCTGCCCCAAAGAAGCAAAACAAGGCAGAAGAAAGGAAACACTGCCTCCACACCAAAGGAGAAAGGCACTATGCCACAATGTTGTACAGCTGATGTAGTAGCGCACGAAAAGTAGGAGGCTAATCGTATGGCAAGTGAATAAGGGCCATGGTTTTAAACATTCCATAAAGAAATACCCACATTTCTAGCTCTCTAAAAACCCCTCCATGACAGGGAAGCAATATTTTTGACAGCATCCTTAGTTCTTCAACTGGGAAACAGTGAAAGGGACTAAAAATCAACAGATAGATAAATATACAAATGGGGGAAAAGCAATCGTACCTTGACCTGGACAGATACTTAGTATGATTTATTGCAAATGCCACAAAAGTGATACCAGGCAACTGGCCTACCTCCTCACCTGATCCCCACCAAAATGACTTCTCAAGCCCCTTTCTGCTAAAACCAGTGTGCCTGAAAGGCACTTTCATAAGTGCTGGCAAGTAAGATGAAGACCGTGAGAAAGATCTGAAGCTGGGATAAGTGCTCTCACTAGGGTTTCCATTATGACCCTCTGCTTTAATTATTTAAAGGTATAGTTGACAGATGCTGTCACAGAAATCAGCCTTGTCATCGTCCTTTGAGCTCCTCCACATTCAGCTCTCAGCTGCACTTTTCTAGGGGCACTGGGGGCAGAAACTTGGCACCCTTCATGTGTTACAGCCAAGAAACAAGGAAGAGAAACTGCATGACAGGTTAACATTCCTGGGGTGAAAGCAGAGGAATTCAGCAAACAGAATATTTCCATTTCCAGGGGAGAGAAAGTATTTGCTGAGGGGAAGACGTGATACTTGAAAGCTGTGGCAACTTGACTTCTTTGTTTGCTGTAAGCATGATGGAAAGTTCAAGTGTCCCCAGAAGAAAAGAATGAAGAAGGTCTAGAACGCCACAAGCAGCTTTTAATCTTATGGTGAGAGAGCCTTTCCGTAAATACAAAAATCTCTATAAATACATGCCATGGAATACAGGAATGCTCGTACTGCATTTCCTCAAAAAAGCCTATACTGGTTAAATGTCCAAAGTGAAATTCACACTGTGCTTAAAGAGCTTTAGCTTTGTGCCCTCACCACACAATACAGATTTCAGGCTTAAAATTATGAGGATAATTATTTCTATTAATGCAACAGTCAAGTTGGCTGTTAGTGGAAATTCTAATTGTTTATCACAAGGCTAAAAATTCTGCTGTATCATTTGAACTCACCTGCCCTGAATTAAACAAGGTAACATTAAGAGAAAATGGCTCAAGAAAGTTATAATCAGTTCGGAGGCCTGTATCCAAGAGGCATTTCAAGGTGGTTTAGTGTCCAAAACACTTATGTTTCAAAATGCGACCTCAAACTTGAGCACTCAATGAGCGAAGTCCCTTGTAAGAGAAGTTAAGATGAAGGAATAAAAGATGTTAGATGCTTCAAACCTTAGAGGAAGGGCTCCTAATCAGGAATACAGTGGCTCTATGTAACATTAAAAAAAAAAGTAATTAACTAGTAATTGGACAACCAACTCTGCTGTGGGTAACAGCCCCCAGCTGCCAGACGTGTGTTTTACTTTTCACCTGCCCACACACTTCCAACTCTAAAAGCCAGGAGGCATCTAAACATTTCTGGGAATAGTCTTTTGGTGCTGTGGGAAAAAGAAAATCTATTTATCTTGCAGTGAAAACTCAGATTCTGCCAGGTAACTTCCAGAACAAGGGTTTATCAAAATTCATTGGTGAAAAAGACTCAAGAGATGGTAACATTTTGTGGTACATCTGAAGGCCACAGCCTTGGGAGGGGAAAGTTACCATAGTACCACAATTCTGATCTATCATTGCAGGGCAGCATGAGGAAGCAAAAGTCCAGTGCCTGAAGCACACCCAGTGTGCTGTTCCAGTGTTAACATAGACATAAAATTATTTCTGTTACAGCTCTTACTGGGGAATTCAAACTATACCTAGCAAGTGCTTGCTAACAGCATGCAATACATTTCTGAAAACAGCGGTAGTAGAAGACAGAAAGAGGCTAAACAATTGTTTTGTACATTGACTTGAATAATAAATGAAATTCCAGTTAATTGTTAACATTGCAAGGCCCAACATTATATGTAAAAGCTTGAATATTCAAGTATTTTCAATCACACAGAGGAAAGCATGCAGTATATCTACAACATTAAGATATCGCAACTATTAAATTACACAAATTTAGGACTCAAAAGAATTCCAGAATCCTACCTCCTTAAGGCTTTACAAATAGCAGAAAAATTTAGGGCATTAACCCATAATACATATATTTTCTGCATATCCCTTTCTAAAGTGACAATACTTCTATGTGTGTATTTAGTTTTATATGTAGTGCTGTACAATGACTAATAATAAACATAAATTTGTAACACATAAAGCTAAGTACAAGAGAGCAAGTCTTGATGAGAAGCAGACCTGGAAGGATTCTCTTCTGGAAGTCATCATTTCATGGCTAAACTACCAGGAAATATCAAACGATGACTTTCTGTGGAAGTTCAGTGCCCTTGAGATTAAGCTGCCATTTCAAGTGTATGTTTAGAATGTGTCTAAAATGTATTGATATGATCTGCCAACATATTAACAACATCCACCCGAGTAACACATGACCTCATGGCAAAATTATGCTCCAAGATACTACTCTTGGCCCTGAATCACCAGTGATTTTAAAGGAGCATTAACAGCATTCCAGCAGCATCCAAAACCCTAAGGGAACCACGGGGTCAAGTTCAGCCACCTCTGTGACACTGCACTGATGTATGTCATCCCACACACACAGCTGGCTGCCAACCACGATGTTCAATAAGAAACTCTGGCAGTCATTTGTTTCTTGGGCTCTGCTAACTCCAGCAGCTGACTTGTCAGCCATGGGAATTCATTGTTTAGAATCCTGTAGATTCTGGTAGCACTGCACAGAGAGAGAAAAGGCAGAGCTGAAAGATGCAGAGAGAAACACCACAGAATCACCCATAAAGAACACTGAACGTTCTGCTTTGCTTTTTATAACACAAAGATTTCCATGGTTATAACAGATCTATTAAAAGCAGCCTAAAATTTTGAAGGTACTTCTCAAAGTGCCTCATAATTAAACCATTACACTTCCCATGCATCAAATCATCCATAAAATCCTTCAGTCTAAGGAACAGATTTGCAGGTGTGTTCTTCATCCAGGGACACAGCCATTATTCTTTTGAATAAACTTTTAACTTAAAGCATTGATCCCTTTTGAACATGTAGTTCAAGTTACAGATACTAATTGTTTAATTGTTTCTGACCAATCAATCCCTAGCAAATTTATTAACTACACAGTTAGTCAAGTGGAAGATTCAGGATCCTTATTCTATGCTAACTGAAAAAAATCACAATAACTAAAAACAGGCAAGAATTGTGATATGGAGGATGTACTAGTCACCTTGCAAGTCACAAAACAAATGAAAGAAAATAACAAAAGACAAAAATAGTTTACCTCCCTTTTGAAACTGCAGCTTTACAGATATATTTAGTTCTTATTTCCAAATTATTCTAGAAATAGGCTTGCCCAGATTAAAACACAACTTCATTTTTATTGGATTTTTTTTCAGAACAGGCTAAGTCCTGTGGAGTTCAGAATTGCAGGCCTGACCATTAAGACCTTTTATTAAAAAAAAAAAGCTTGATTTCCTTGCAGTCCTCATGACTACTTGGAGACAGAGGGGGTCAGAGGGGTCACTCTGTTCATCCGTGTTTATCAATTTTAAAACCATATCTGCAATGATCAATCTTGTTTTTAAAGATGCAAAGCACTCCAAAAGCTGCAGAAGACTGAGGAACACCAAAGTCACGGGCGCAGCACAAGCCTGAAGGACACAGATTAGAGCCATTACTGAAACGAACAGCACCTGTGCCACTGGAGAATGCTTTTCTCTGCAGCTTCACCTTCGTCAGCACAAACAAAAGCATTGTTCTACTTGGAAAGTCTTTGGCAGCAGAATGAGGAAAATAACAAAGTATCTCTAATGTGCATAGCACATAACATTTGTTTCATAATCTGATGGAGCAAATTAATTTCTTGACCAGCTGACAGGATATGCTTAATTAAAAGGGGAAAAAAAAAAAGTGTGGAAGGGAGCTTTCTTAATCTGTGTACTCCTTTTTTCCTTCTCCAAGGAATTGCTGGGCAGATACCTACTCCATGCAGTCTGTGTCCGACTTTCACCTGAAACAACCCTGGATGTCATAAACCCAGAACCAGTGAAATCCTCTTGCTTTTATGTTTCTTAGATATTGTTGATGCTTTTTAATGTTTCTTAGATAAATAGAATAGATGGTGACACACATTTTAACTATCTGCCGCTCAAAGAGCCACAATCATTAAAGAAGATAAAAATAAGGAAAAAAGTAAATACCAAGGTGTCTTTGCCATATGACAATCACTTTTTTAAAAGGTAGTGAGCACTACTGGCCTCAAATAAAAAATTTTTAATGGATCTCGGGACAACTAATTTATAAACCTAATATTTTCCAGATTTCCTTTTATATACTGTTTCTCACTGCTCAATAAATACCAAAATAAAGTCATGTTACTCTGAGATATCTTAAGTTTTTAACTGAGAATAAGGATGATTTCACATAATCCATCTCCGACACAGACTTCTCAGAGAACAATATTTTTAATAAAAAAATAATTTTTTTAGTATCACTCTGGCTCCAGACCTACACTTGAGTATTGAAGATTCATTAAAAATGGGGCACACCAGCAAAAACAGTATTTGTGATGGAGCAATGAACTCCCTCATAATATAGACTTCAACACAAAAATCAAAACCAAAGGAAACCAAACAAAAAACCCCGCAATTATCCTGAACAGTGAGAAGCTTCTTCATCTGAAACAACAATCCCTGAACTTTTAGAAGAGATCTATGGAGCTTTTGTTCTTTGCTCAAGTTGGCAGATATGTTTCTCATTCACCCCAGCCACTTAAGCATAAGTTAAAATAATATTATCACACCCACAACTGACAGTTCCAGAAACAGGCTCCTTTTTAACCAACTGAAATTCCCTGTTTGAAAGGTTTTGTTGGTATTTTTTTTCCTGAGACTGATCCCTTTACTTAAAAGTAATTTGTCAGATAAATTGCTGCTGCTCCCTACCACGGTTAAGACACAGGAGCGCAGGAACAATCCGGGGATGGAAACTGCCTCACGTCAAGCATTCATCAGAGTCAGGGGAGAAAAAGGATTGCCTGGAGAAACAAATGATGTCTGTCTGGAGAAAAGATGTTCTGTGGGAGAACTCCTGAGGGAAGACTCCAGCAGGTGGCCCCAAAGCAACAGCAAGGCTCGGCACAGCTCATGCACAGCCAGCAAAGGCAACCACAGCCCCAGCTCCACTTAGGTCTGCTGCTACTGATGCACGTGAGAATGCACAGTTGTTTTATTAAAGTGAGTAAAAGCTTTATTTAATTTTTTTTAGTTAGTTAAGAACATAAACCAATACACAAAACTAAATGTGCTCAAAAGTTGTGATCACTTAAATGGACATTTATTTTTTAAAGTTAAATTTTTCCAAGGACAGTGTTTCTATTTTTTATGGTGACAGAGCTGCACAGCTTTTCAAAAGCTTCTTCCATTGTGATTAAAAAAACATCATATCATGGTAGAAAGTATTTTAGGCAGACACTTCCAGTGTATTTTAGGAAGATATTTCCCATTAATAGAAGGTCAGAACAAGGGTAAAGCACATATTTCATTACATGTCATTACTCACACACTTCCAAAATCAGTTGTGTCAAAGCCCTTTTAAGAAACTTAGGTATGGTTTCCCATATAAGAACATCAAAAAAGCAACGCATTCTGGTTAAAAACTACTGCATTCTGAAATAACACTTTCAGGCCTCACATGCAAGTGTCTGCTTTAAATCCGTCCCTTCAGAAAATGTTTCACTAATCACAGCTCAAAAATAAAACTAGCCTTCCTCCATATGCAGGAAGGCATGCTTGGACCCAAAGAGGTGTGCTGATTAATGAACTTGCTGATTAGTGAACTTGCTGTCTAACTTAATAAAGAGATAAAAAGAAATAAGACTCTAACTTTTCATTTTTATTTTCTTTTAAGTGGGACAGCAAGATAAAGAATATCAGATCAGGTCACAGAAGCAGAGTCACTCAGGTTGGAAGGGACCTTAAAGCTCAACCCGTTCCAAACCCCTGCCATAGGCAGGGACACCTTCCACTATCCCAGGCTGCTCAGAGCCCAGTCCAAGCTTGCCCTGAACACTGACAGGGATGGGGCATCCATAACTTCTCTGGGAACAAGTTTTAAAGAAATTCAGTAGCACCTACTTCTCTTAACCTGTTTTTTCCTTAAATTCCACTACCTTCTCATTCACCAGTTAAGAAGTTGTCAAGCATAAAGTCTGAGACTTCAAAAAATATGTTACGAACCAAGAAATTAACGTTCTGCATAACTTCTACCCCAATATTCTTTCTGATCTCACATAGTTCCCTTGCTCATCCAGACTGACCTTTACTGAAAGCATACTGCAAGCTTTCAGTATGTATTGCAAGTCTGCAGGCACAGAGCACATGCTTTGGTCAGGTTAACACTGAAAAAGAAAAAAGAAAGCGGATGCCAGCTACTTTCTACCTCCTAAGTGCATGCAAATTTCCACTGCAGTGACCCATGGAGCAATTATCGTCTTCATTGGCCAGCAAAGAAAACTGAACAGCAAGGAGATTAAGGGACTTGTACGAGGTCATACAGCACGTGTGATGCAGAGCTGAAGACAGATCCCAAAGGATCTGGCTTCCAAGTGTGAGTTTCACACAGCAGGGCCAGTTTGAAGATGCCAGCAGGCAAGAGGAGAGCAGCCTCATGTCAGTCACACCGGACAAAGACCAAAGCCAGCACCTCTGAGCCATTCCCCAGTTCCAGTAAAGCCACCCCCACGCCTCAGCACGGACACTGCAGATGTGGTCAGAGCAGAAGGGAAAGAGCTGCTGCATCCCAACAAATCCAGCACACCCACCAGCTGGCTGGCCACCTCCCCTGCTGCCCAATGCTGAGCATCCTGCTGGTCAGCCAGCTCAAGGGGGAAGGCCTGAAAAACTGGGACCATCCCCAAGAAAGACCCTGACCCACAAGAAAGACCCTGACCCAATCCATATCCATCCCTGGAGCTCTCTAGTCTTCTGAGGAAGGGTTCCACGGGGTGGGGAGCAACCCCTGCACCCCACCTTGGCAAAGAGAAGACATCCTGCCTGAGGGCCTGGGGCACAGAGGATGTGGGACAAACACTGGAACTGCTTTGGCCATGCAAAAGGTTCTCACCCTCATTTCTAACTCCATCTTTCCTGTCATGACAAGCTGCTTAAAGAGTAGGAAATTTGCATCTTCTTGAGGAGGCTTACAGAAGAGTCACTTCTAAGCATGAAGAAAAAGTATTTACTTGATAATTTCACTCAAAGGAGTGAAAGCAAAAGGCAGAAGTTGGTAAGAGTCCCTTAAAGTTGGCATTATGACTGAGAAAATTATACAGAGTAAGCTGAAGGCCTTAAAAACTAAAGTCATCTACCTTATATACCTTATACCCAAGACCAACTGAAAGGGGGAGACCACTGGTAATGATAACAAAACATAAAAAGGCCAAAATCAGCCCATTAAGAAAAAAAAAAAAAGTGCTTTATAGCAACAGCATTTATGTTTTCAAGCAGAGCAAGACTGCATCTATCAAAGATAAAACAAAGCAGTAATTCAAATACAAGATGGTAATAACTTTTCTTAGTTTCATGTGCCAAAAGGGACCCAGAACCCTCTATTGCTCCTTGCATCTTATTCTAGAAAAAGAAGAATCAGTGTCGAAGATAAAACCCCATGTAACAATCTAGAGCATTAGGGAAGATCAGTTTCCTATCAGAGACAAGTGTGTAGCACTGTAGCCAGGTGATTTTTTTCTTTATAAATACACTGAGATTTAGCTAACAAAGGGTTGAAATGCACCATTCTCTCAAGAAGCTGTTTCTATTCCATTAACTTCCCAAATACCAAGGAGGTATTAATTTTGCACACAATTTTGCACACAAGCCCATTGTTTGACTGAGGATTTTGTGTAAGCAGAGATCTCTACTTACACGTAGATGAGGACTCACACCACTGCAGTGGGGACAGACACGGATCCCTTTGCACCACTCAGTCTTTCCAGCAAGACAAGTCCTCACAGGAGCGTTCTGGACTGAGATAAATTCATTCTTATCTATCAAAAGGCAGCTAACCTCTGCTGAGGCTTCATTTACAAACCCATATGAACTTTCAAATGTTATGATGGGCAAACCTTCCAGTATTTCTTTCTGGCCTTGTTAACATGGAACAAGGTGTGGAAGTTGGCAATAAGGAAATGAGCATTCAAGCAGTGATCAAGCTCAAAGACATCCAGAGTGCCAAGACCTTCAAAGCCGTATCAGGTACACAGGAAATCAAGTGTAAGTGTGAAATATCAAAGGTGTCTTACTTCTGTTAAAGAACAGGATGATCTGGGTTTCCAATTTTACATTGGAGGAAGGGGAACAAAGGAGAAAATCTAAAGCTGTGACTCCAGTGCAGATATTTTACCCAAGTAAGCAATAAAACCACCTTTAATCCAAAACAGTACACATACAGATTAACTGATATTACTGCACACCATACAAAGAGAAAAGAGAGAGTGGTCTGCAGTCATTTCAGTGTAAGATAATACAGCATTCTACCACATCATGTAGCACCAATACAGAACAACTAGCCACTGCCTTCTCATCACTCAGAATGAAGTTTAAAGCTAAATTTGTTACATCTTTAAGAAAATAAGAAAAGCAGAATTAAAAACTTTATCCATGCCATTTGTCCCATCAAAGATTAAGCTCTACAGTAAATTTCTGTATAGCTATAAATTTATGTTACAACTTATGTATCAGTGTCCCAAGTCAAAATTTATCTTTTCTCAGCTACACACCTCTGGTCTTAGAAGGTGAAAGACACCTTGCTTTGTGGAACTGCACAGAGCCTGAATGGGAAACCACAGCACAGCCCTGTGGAGGCACATGCATAGAAGCTGTGGGATTCTTCTATTTTCTGAAATCGTGTAACATTCTTCAGGTTTTACTTCTTCTGGTCCATTGTCCACATCATGACATCACCCTCAACACCCTAAATGTCAGCAGCCTTGGCACCTAGACGGAGTCAGGACAGGAGACAGCCTGTGAACACCAGGAGCCATAGGCTCCCAAAGCTTGGCTAGAGCTGGCACTTGGATGCAATGCCTAGGGCATCCAGAAGACTAAAAAAGGGAAACACAGGCTTATGGCTCAATGGAGTGGGGGATTTGATGGCAAAGAGACACACAAGCCAATGCACCCAATGCCCTCTTTGCCTCAGACTCTACCAGCACCATCTCCCTGACTTCCGTGCTTGGATGCAAGGCTCAAGGAGGAGATAATCTGATTTTCTTCCTGGTAGTGTGAGTTAGGGATGACTTGAGAGAACTCATCCTATACCAGGACATGAGGGAGACATGTTGTGTTTGAGGGCCCTGAGAGAGATGGTCTATGTGACTGTGACTTGTCACTCAGGTAAGGAGTCCCCCTGACAGCTGAAAAAAGTAGAAGTCACAGCCATCTTCAAAACAGCCAAAACAAAATCATAGAGCAGAGATATTTCTCTATGCTGCAGCTGAAAAAGTCACAGCCTACACCCCTATTTCCAGTGTCCTGCTGTAGGTAAGATTGCCACAGACTGCACTCATTCAGCTTCACTGGAAGTTCACCCGCAAAATCTACATCCACCAAGCCACAGACATGAGGGCAAGAAGCCAACAATGGAGCAATCAGGAAAAAGGAAATCCCTTGCATCACAAAATTCATCTGTCTGAAACCATCTGGAAATTGACTCTTCAGGATATAAAGTTCACAGCACAGTTTCTAAAGAAATGCAAGCAAAAAAGATTCACAAGTTTCCTGGGCTTTGACCCAGAATAGACTTGAACATCCTTGTCTGGTTCTATATAGTTCAGAGGAAGATTTAAGTGCGAGGTAAGAAGTTTCCATGCTAAGACAGACAGCCCCTTCCTCATCCTTCTCCAACTAGTCCTGCTGAATCTTCTCATTTCTAAAAGAATGAAATCCTATGTTTCATATCTCTGGGGTGACACGGTACAGAACAGAACTCCATGAATCCAAAAAACAGGGACAAAGATACAACAGCTACTCCCTTAAAATAGCACATTTAGAGGAATACCATGAGTGACTTGTCAGTCACCATGCAGTCCAGAAGCCTGGCTTCCTGAACAATCCCTGCTGGCATTTTGCAAATTCTAACATTTTTCTAGCATGAAAGATCTGGAGGATTCAGGGTGCAAGACTGATGATGTCAGTCAGGTCCCATAAAATCATAACAGTCTTTTCCCAAAGGAAATTCTCCACCAGGAGAGAAATGTCTGCATGAATGAGTCCACTATATTTAGTAGGAGAATATAGTCAGTGGTTCTTTTTTCTTTTACTTTTGTCCACAACCCCAACACAAACATAGTGTGGAAGTGATAGTCACTCCCCTGTTCTTCCCGTGTGAAAGAGTCTTTGCCAGCCCTCATAGGCACCAGAAAATTAAAAAAAAAAATATGCATTAGGTGACTTGACACTTTTCTTGAAGACATCATCTATTGGTGGCAGCCCATCACAATTGCTGCTACACTGAAAGGGAGGTGAGAAAAGTCCAGAAAGAAAAATACACTTAAAAATGAGACCATACTTCAGACTAAAGAAACAAGAGTCAATACAGTGTGCTTTAACCAGCAGGCCTCACAGAGTGCCTGAGAGGGAACAGGATTGACTTGTCAGGTAACTTGCAGGGGTTAAAAAAAATTGCATCAAGAATTTCCTAATTACCAGTTAGTTATTCTTCCAGGGAAGATCAGCCTGGGTACTGTCATGTCACAAACGCTCCAACACACATTCCCTTTGGCAGCAGATGCTACCTAAAGGTCTGAAAGAGTAGTTCAATTTCCAGGCTTCCAGGGACTGCCTCCGTCATGTTTTGAGATACTCACACACTCTGATCAAATCTTACCCAAGAGACTTGCAGCTTTCCCCAAGAAGCTGTGGAATTTAAATTCTGTCTCTGCCATAACTTTAGCAGGAAGAGGTTGGTGATAATGTTCTTTTCTCTCTCACCCATTTTCTAGTCTTCTAAACTCACTCTGAACTTTTTTTTCCTGACTGGTTACTGCTGCAAAAGGATCAAGCAAACATGTAAAAATGTCCAATTCAAAATATTTTTCATGGCCCATGAAAATTAAGAAGACATGAGAGAGAAGCAGAAATTTTCAAGAAGGGAATATTCAACAGGAGGATATTTGGAGGTTCTCAGTCTGTCTTGCATTTTAATTAACTCTCTAACAGCGTATTTTAGAGTTAGGTACTCTTCAAGAAGGGTTAAATAATGCAGACATAGTCCAAGGGGGTGCCCACAAATGATCATGGTTTGGTATCTCTGGAAAGAACACCCGGCATTTGTGGGGAATGAATGCAACTTTTGGGCAATGAAAAGTAATCAGTCTAGTTTTGTCTCTGATGCGCTGCTCTTTACTCAGTCTCTCAAGTGCTCTTCATTGCAGTTTTGACTCTAGGTCAAAGAACTCATTGGCTCAAAGTGAGTTCCCCTTTCACACAATTTATCAGCTGCAGACACTGCACTTGGAGAAGAATGGGCTCAGGTACACACAGATCCACCTTGGTCACAAACTGGCCAAGACAGCAGCCATGGACACTCCACAGCACACTGGCAGCTGTACTGGGCTCTGAGCTTTGCAGATCCAAAGGATATGGGAACCGCCCCTCCAAGCTCACAGAGCAACATGGAGCATGTCCATTTGCAGACCAGCACACATCTTTTCCTCCCAGGTGTGCTGACAGTGCTCCACAACAATCCAGTGTGCTCATCAGAGCACACAGCAGACGAACAGCCCGTCCCATCTCCCTCCACGTGCTGTTGTTCACACACAGGGCTTCTTCCTCACTGGGCTTAAATACACAACAGGGGAGCTCTTGACGCAAACAGCCTTTGTTCCTCGTCACAGCATTTGCAGCATTAACTCATTAACTCTAAAGATGTGGAGTGCAGCTCATAACATTGTTTCCCCTACAACGCCTTCAAGCTCGTGTTTTATTTGAATGGCTTTTTACCAGCGGCTCCCGAATTAAGCAAGGAAGCAGGTCCAACACATCCAAGGTCACTGTTTGCATGTCCAATTACACTGATGGTTATAACTGTTGTGGTTTTCCACCTTGAGAGGCCAGGAAGCTAGAGGTCTTCTGGGTAATCAAATGCACATGCAGAAACAATAAAATACACCCATAAAATGATGAGTGCCAAGCTTATTAATGCAGACTGCCTCGCCAGAAATGGCAGCTAGCTCTAAGTGTTCTTAGACACCTTTTGCCTCTTATTTTTTTATTTCTTTTTGGTAGTTTGGCTTTGCTTTTTGGTGGGCTTTTTTAAATGCTCCAGGGGTGCAAACAATCAGTGTTCCTAGAAGCCACCACAGCAAAAAGCAGAAAGAAAGACATCTGAAATTATTTTCAGTGTGTGACTGCTATCTGTATTCTTCACTCATTCCTGGAATATTGTGTTTAACACAATGACAGATACATAATGAAGGCTACTCTTCGTTGTCATTTCTGCCTAACACGTGTTAACGACACTGTTATTCTGAAAAACAGGTGTGCAAAACCAAGCAGAGAAAAGCAGACCATCTTTGCAGGACAGTTTACCCATTTCTCATGCAGCCACTTTCCCAAAACACCATCTCATTGTTACTGTCATTTGAAAATACACTTATAAATTATGACAAATTATGATAAAGATATGCTCTCCTTTGAGGAAGTCAGGAGCCTAAGAAAAGAAACAACTCTAAAAAAAAAAAGAAGATAGGGCATTGCAAAGCAAGACCATGCTATATGCTAGGTGTTGGTGGGATTTCTATGTGCCATCAGGTCCTCTTCTAGGCCACACAGAGCAAAATACATGACAAAGGACTTGAACTCTAAGCTAGCCTTGGGAAGAAACAATTTAACACCCATTCATCTCAAGAAGAATTTTCTATTTGTGACCTCCCCCCAAAAACATTCCAAATATATGTAAAAAAAAAAAAGCTACAAAAGGTCTATCATTTTTTGTCTTTCTTGAGGTTTGGGTTTTATTGGTTTATTATTTTTGTTCATGATCTGAAAGATACAAGGGTTGAACTTGAGCGCATACCCAAAGCTATTCAAAGAGATGAACATAAGTATGTATGAGCTACCTAAGGATGATTTCACTTCCCAACTGCTTAAACTGAACAGATTGTTCTAGAAGTTCTCAACACAAAACAAAGGCTTGAAGTAGAAATTCTGAATGGCCCAAATTTCTACTTGCTTTTCCTTTTCTTTCCCAATGTACCCTCTACTAAAAGAAAAATTGATTATGAAAATAGATTTTAAAAGGTAGGCAAAATATGATTTAGTTTTTCTGGCTATGATTACAGGTTATTCTAGAAAAATATTTTTTAAAAAATATAACATTTTGAGACAGTTTTCACTATCAGCAAGACTGCCTTTACAAGAGCCACAATAGGGTGTTCTGGTTCTAAATGCCTAAAGAATACCAAACCATAGCCACTCAGCCTACATTATTTTAATATAAGGGGCTTTTTCCTTCCCTCCAACTGTTTCACCTCAGCAACTGTACACTTTGAAATAGATTTAAACATAATTGTTTCCCATCATCCCAAAGAAATGGAAAAAATAAATTATACCTGAAGATTATGCAATGGCCGGTAACAATGTTTTAACTGTCAGGATTTAAGTCAGGAACATTAATGATTTCAGTCTCAGTGTAGCTTGGCAAGAAGAATCATTATGTGGCAAAATCAGAACCTTCTAGATATTTAGTATATGCACTAGAGAAGCCATTAATAATTAAAACATTTAGTTACTTTCCTGTATTAGCTTTAATGCTGAGCAGTGAGGTGAGGATTTTAGAGGTTTAACTTGTTTCATGCTTCTTTTTTTTTAATTCTTCAGTATTTTGGCTTTAAGTTGTTAAGGATGGGGATTTTTTCCCCAGACTCCTAAGTCTTTATAGATATCTTTAATTGCCAGCAGAACTGTGTTGTCTAAGCAGGAATAAAAACATCATCCACAGCTCATAACACTCAAATAGAAAATCTGTCCAGTACATTATTTATATTCTAGATACAAGAGTACAGCTACTACTTTAAGCTCATTTGTTACCACCACCTAAGCTTTGCTGATGCAGAAACATACCAAAAAGCAAATCCCTGGCCATTCTTTACACAGGCACCACAAAGGATCTGATCTTTACCTCAGTTGATGCACTCTCTAGTAAAAAAAATTTGGAAACTATCCCTGATTTAATAGTACTTCATATACACATTGGGTTCCACACCAATTTTTTGGTTTGACCCAAAAGGAAACACATTGCTTTCATCTGTTTCTGGGCACTTTCTCTCAAAAAAAAAAAAAAAAAAAAAGGCAAAGAATAGATTCAGGCACTCAAACACTGCTTACAGACAGGAGGAGCTAAGGAGCAGTGATGCAGAGAGCAAATTTAAGCTTAGGATGCTTTCTTTAATGGGAGGTGATGATCAACCTAATTACGAGTTTCACTGCAATTTCATGCATAGGTAAATCTGTCAGCCAGCACAGAAATTTAGAGCACTGAATTCAAGATGAGTTAAGAAAACCCTCTGCCAGCCAGTAAAAAGCTAGCCACGTGCCATTCTGAGCACACAGGACACACACAGTGCCCAGTCACCAGCAAATAAATCAACAGTCACTCTAATAAAGGGGCAGGGATGTTTTAAAGAGATGTGAGAGAATGGACATGGAAAAATTAATTGTGGGTTCTGGGCTTCTTTAAGGTCAACCTTGGCAGAATATTTCTCTAGGAGGAGGAGTCAGTTTGATTTTTAGAGCCTCTCATTTACTGAAATTTTAGACTTACAAGAGAGATGGTTCCTGCCAGCTGCCAGAAAACCACATAGTAATAGATTCATAAAAGCCTTCTTCACATGCCTGAAATCACAGCTTTTAAATGCCTCAGGAGCCAGAGGATTATAGAAGAATGCAGGCAGCACTCTTTAGGTGTGGTAGCCCCATTCAGCAAACACTGAGGAGGCTTTCCAAGCTTTTACACCCCTGCCTCAGCCTCTAATCTTTCCATGCTGTGGAAACAGGGCTAGTAAAGGAAGAGCCATAAACAAGGGCTTCCCAGCGTGCATTTCCAGCCAGCAATGCATTATTGCTGCATATCCAGCCAGCTATGTTTTGAGAGCTTGGAGTGCTCTTCAATAGCAACCTACCTGCTGGGTTAATTTCACCACCACACTGATAACTTATCTGTTTAACTTGACTGCTTTAGCTACTTTTAGGTACTACACAAACCTCTGCCCCTTCTTCACTCTGTACTTTTCCTCAGCTTTCTATCTCCTCCTGTTTTTTCTAGCAATCAGAGCAAACGTGCACTTCGCAGGCCCTTGACTCACAGGTCAAGATAATGAAAAACAAATGAGAGTGCATCTCATCAGAGAATTAAGAATGCTTGAGTACTCTCTGAATGAACACTTACACAGAAAGTTTTTATTACACTTTTTTTAAATAGCATTTCAAATATTGTATTACACTGAAATCAGCAAGACTTCCACCTACAAAGAATTAAAACTGAAATACAAATTACCATAGAAAGAAAAAAAACACTCTGAAACAAAACAGATTGTCTCACATAACTCCCTGGAAGAGGTCAGAAACCGAGTTTCTCAGAAGCCCCATCCTGGTGGCTGGGCTGCAAGGCTCCACACTCCCCAGGACACAGGCTGCAACTCACTGGGCTGGCTGCAAGCAAGGTTTCCTTCATGACCATCCACCACTAATGCCTTTTAGTTGCTTGGGACACCTTTCATTCCATGCACTGCAATCTATTTTAGAAAGATGTGTCCCAGCCTTAAAGATAGTTCTGCTTGAGGCTAGCAAAAAAAGAGCAATTACTGCGGAGACTGTCTCATGTTACACTTCAGGAGAAGACTCCAGCATGATCCCTGTTATTTATTGTTTGCATTGCCCTAGTACCTAGCAACCTCCACCATGTAACAGCGTGGGGTTTTTTTGGTTAAGCACTGCACACACACACACAAAAAGGCAATCTGACAGTAAAATTGTTTAAAAGATCAGCTGTGCTCAAAGCAGATGACAGAACATCACTATCATGTCAGGCCTGAAAGAGCTGGTGCCTTTCACTAGGTGCCAACGTTCACCCAATTATTAAAAATAGGGATTCATAGCTACGTGCACCATACCTTCTGCAGAGTTCGTATTTCTTACAACTCCCAACAAGTCTCCTGGCTAACAAGATGGGTATGTAGATTAAGGGTTAAGGAGAGATTTTCCAGTCCAGAAACAGGGCTTGCATTAAGCATTAAAGTTTGCTCTTCAGGATTTATTTCCTCACCAGATCTTACAAGCAATTCAAAAAGCATTTGATTGTCAAGCTGCTCACGATACAGAATTGCTGCACTGCTTATTTTATGGTAATTGCATAGCAGAGGTCTGGCGCCTTTATTAAAAGGCCACTCCGGTTTCATGAGTAACAGGAACTGCTTGCTGCACACAAAACTGCAAATCCATTCCCTGGCTGCAACTGTGAATGCTTAGAAAGCCTTTTTTCTTCAAAGGTAAACATTTCCTATTTCATGAGAAAAATAAAAGCTAACAAATATGAGGAAACATCAAGATAAATAAAGGTGAGAAGTGAAAAAATTCACACCTCCTATCCATCTAAGCCAAAGGCAGCAGCATAGTAACACTGCCAGGATACTCTGAATTAAAATACTTGAACTGGTGACCACTTGAAAACCGACTGATTCCAGCTCCTGTTTCTGTTTCATCACACAGAAGCAGCCAGCCAGTAATAGCTTGGCTATGCATTATTCCAGCAGGAGTGTTCCTCTCCATAAATTAACTATAGACACATCAATAGCTCAGCATTTCGTAAGCCAAAGCAGTTTCAGCTATGAAATTCCTCATGCAGGAGGAAAAAGAAAAAAAAAATAAATAAAAACAAAAACAACACAAATCCTGGCAACTGGCAATAAGGAAACGCAGTTTCCTTCCACTTCAAGTGTGGACAGACTTCAACACAGAAAGTAAACAACTGCTTTAGCTTCTCATTACTGCTCTTCCTAATCTAATACACAACTGCTCTCCCAAGAGTCCAAAGAAGTTCAGAAACATACACACACACAAAAAAAACCCACCCAAAAACAAAACACAATAAACCAACCCAGAAAAATGCTGAAGGAAAAATAAGAATTTCAAATTAAGACAGATACATACACAACAATAAGAAAAATTAAGACATGGTTATTTCAATGCTGCTTCACCAACCAGAAGTGTAGGAGTTTGGAGGAGAGGCAAAGGTATCTATTTTCTACCTATACTTGGGGGGGCACTAAAATAGGATTGTCCTTATTATCAGTCACCAGGACTGTTCTGCCTATTATTTTTGTTCCCCTTGCCCAATTTCTTTGGGAATAGACAGCTGCTAACAAATTGCCCATCAAAACAAAGGGCTTCCCTGACATCTCAAGAAACAGATCAAGAATTAAATGCAAACAGCCACAGTCACACTCCTAGAATTGGTTCTTTCTGATCAAGTCGCATTTAAAGACTTTCAAAGCTGCTACAGAAAGCAAGTGAATTCAGGTCTCATTCCTAGTCAGCTAGGGACAGTCCAACATCTTCCACAGCCATGTGTGAAAACCACAGCAGAGTCAGATGGGATACATCCGCTACTTAAGGAGCAGACCTGAGGTCAGCGAAGCAGTTTCCATTGCAGCTACTCCTGATGAACAACTGCTGTCAATCTGCTCCCTGTCAGCTGCCATAAAATACATATTTTTTGTATCAGCTTCTTGTTTTAAAGTTGCCATTTCAGAATAATTTTCAAGGAATTTTCTTACTGCTCCTTTTTTAAAAGTGGTTCAGATGCACTTTTAATTGCATTTAAAATGCTTGCTTGGCATTTCCAAAACCTGCACATCTATCAGTTTCTACTTATCCAGGTGTAGGCCTTCACGGAATCTGACAACAGCTCAAATCCAGCAAGCTGACCTCAAAACCAAAATCTCACCAGCAAAGCCATATACAATATGGCCATATTCAATATACATATAACAGCTGATTCAACTGTTCAAAGTGATTTTGTGTCTGGCCCAGTTCCCTAAAGGTGGCATGAATTTTGGCTAATAGAGTGTGTCAGGAATACAGGGCAATTCAGAGAACATTGCCCCTGAAGATTTTTTATTTTCAGTATAAATGCATAAGCATGACTGCAGCATTTTAAAAGGCAATATGAAAGGATAAGGGAATACAGAACTTAGTTTCAAGGGCAATGAAAAGCAATTACAATATAGCAGCATCTATACTTTTAAACCTCAACTTTCTAAAATTTAACATCTTCACATTGACTGGAGGTGCAAAGGGCAATCTGTTCTCAACATTCTATTTCACATTTCTTTACTTGTTAGATTCAATTGTTCAACCCGAGTTCTTCCCAAAAACAAAGGATTTCTACTGAATTAATTTTGCATTCAGCAGAACGCTGCTGGCCAGAAACATCTCTGCAACACAGTGTCAGAGTTGCTAACACCAAATGATGCTAAACAAATGGCAGCCCTCCACTGCCCAGCAATTAAAATTGATAAGACGCCTGTGTTCTTCAGGACTCCTTTTCAAGTCTAACAGAAAGCTCTGGAATTGCCAGCCACTGGAGGTTTTTATGGCTTTGCTTTTTATGAATGCACAGCCTAGCAGGCGATAAGCGCTTTTGTGCACTTGGCTGGTGTTTGCCCACGATCACGACTGCTGATGGGGGTTTACTGGTGTGAAAGATGCCAACAACACCCCAAGGACACACTGGGACATTCCAGCAATTGTCAGAGAGGTGCCAATTTGCTCCTAAATCAAACATGCCACAGCAATACTGATAACAGCTTTAGACACGGGTGCCAGAGGAGAGAGCAGTCAGATTGTGTTATTTACCACATCTAGAACAAACAGCCTCCAACTTCCACTGAACTTGTGACTCAGGGGGCAAGAAGGCTAAAAACCTTATTTGTGATAGAGCTGTCAGGCAGTCCCTGATGCCACTGCACTCACACACATCCAAGGGTGCTGAAAGCAAAGCACTCCGAGGCACCACAGCAGTACCAGGCTAAACCAGGAGCACAGACTGGCCACCTACGTGTATTGTCACTTCATCCTCGAGGCCAGAAATATTCCCAGAGCACTAGATGATGTAAGGGCACACAAGGCACGAGGATCCCTGCTCTAGAAGGTCATGCTATAGCACATTGCAGCGTCTCTACCCAGTTAGGTGGAGTCACAGCCTCTGCCAGGCTTTGGTCCCCATGCCAGCCAGGATTGCTGGTGCCCACTTGTGCCAAGGAGCCCTTTGCCAGCACAGGCACAACCCTGCACTGCTGCAGCTACCGAGCTTTTGGGCCAGAGCCAGCTCACAGCCCACCAGCTGGTGCAAGTGCAGGGTCTGCACATGCGCTCCCCTATCCATGCTTAGCACAGCTTTATCCAGGCCAATCTAGCAGGCACAGCTCAGCTGTAACCCACACCTAGCAGCAGATATGTATCCTTAAAAACTATCTGGGTTAGTACCAAATTTGGTAGAGATATGAAGTGCCAGATATTTGGCAGAGAAGCTTACAGCCAGTAAATCTCATGGTTTCATTCAGGTCCATGGGATGTTCATGGAGCTCATGTGGCCCACCCCTCTCTATAAAATGATACAAGGCAGCCAGGTAACGCTGATCCGGAGTTGCGAGGAAGAAACAAATTTAGAGGCGGTCCTTCTTCCTTACTGTCTAGGCTGTTTTCCTCCATTTCATTCCATGAATTCAAATTTATTTCAGCTCACTACTATAAAGCAGTCACTTTACACTGTGGGAAAGAAAGCACACATTGCCAGGCTTTCCCATGACTATTTATCTACCTTGCATTGCAATGGCAGTGTTTTCCTACAAAATATTGGTAAAAAACCATTTCACTCTTCCTTACATTTATCAAAAGATACAGAAAAGTGAAGAAACTACTTTCATTACCACACACACCATATCCTAACTACGTAGGAAAACCACTTATTCAAAGCAGAGTTCAATTCCTAAATAACTTTTAAAATACATGCTCTAGAATACCAGTTTTATTAGCACCAAGGTAGGTGCTAATCTCAGTGGTGAAGCCAAATTTTATTCTGGTTAATCAGTTGCTGCCTATGGGACACTTTGCTCCAACTGAGTTAATTTCTGCCCGCAGCTCCTGTCTGAAACTTGCACAAGTTTCCCCTGGTATTTCAGAGCCACTAAAATTCAACAGAACACAAAGTCTCTTCTGCACACCAAAATGTCTGAGACACAGGGAGAGTGGGGAGCACGCAAAAAGAGGAACCATATGGAAAAAAAAAAACCAGTGACAACCAAGTCTGCTTCAAACTGTGCTGTTTGAGGGGGATGGAGAGAGACTGCAATTCCAAAGAACACGCAGCACTTCACTTCAGCAATCAGACAGAAGCATCATCAGATTGCATTTGTTAGAGGGAGGAGGAGGAAACTGAAGATACACATGGCTGTGGGTTTTGACCACAGTTCACACTGACTGCTAGCAAACATTGTATAAACAAACAGACTGATTTCCTCAAAGTACTTCAAAACAGTTTGATTACTTACCAAGTCACTTCCAGCAGAATTCCTAAAGAAAATAATCCCATGGCATTTTGCATACATTATTTCAATAATATAACAATATAATTACATAATATTATATTGTTATATTTATTATTATAATATTAACACTATAATAACAACAATCACAGACCATATACAGGTCTCCTGAAACAAGCACTGTTTATTTCAAGAGAAAGACACCTGACAGAAAACTTCACTTAGAAAAAGCAGTCTCAGCAGAGGTTAACAGCTAGTATCAAAACCTGCTTGAATGTTATCTCCACTCTTTCATGTAAGAGGTACAAGCAGGTGGCCCTTTACTCCTACAGATACAATCCACTGAACATTTCTAGAGATCGGGCTCTTCTCATAGTAAGTCACATTTTCACAGTCAGTTCAATTTCTCTATTTCACTTTACAGTGAGACTTGATGGATGTGTAATGTTTCCTATTAAAGCCATACAACAAAAGAATGCCACAGAAATCATCAAGAGATAATCTCAGTGCTTGAAAACCACAGTGCAATATGCAACTGAGACATTCAAAAAGGGTCAGCATTAACACAGCACACCTACAGCCTTCCACATGCTGCAAAACCTGCAGGATTTCAAAGGTCTGCTTTCTCCCTCACTTTGGTAGCTTTTTTCTCATTTCTATGGTTCAAATATGTAGTTGCCCAAATAAGATCATGTCTTATTAAATAAAATCTACAGAGCTGTCTTGGATGAACAGACCTGTGAAGACATACAACTGACATGACTGGGTAACACTCAGATGCCTGTGCCTGGCATACTTTACATGCTGTTGAAACAGGATGCTCAGACAGCTTAGTGCCAGGGTGCTGGATGACCTGTTGACACGGAAAACATCAAGTGAGCAGGTTTATTTTGTGTGAAGTGCTGAGATAACCGATTATCAATACTTTCTGGGTCACGGCTAAGGTAACAGCATACAATCACATGAAGTTTACTCACACCACAATAAAGCAATACATGTTTAGTTATTTACTCATTGTCAGGTTTGACCACATTTTAATGTCTTCTAAAGGTGAAAAACAAATAGACTCCACTAGATCTATTTAGGATGAATATTAGAGGAATAAATAAGGCCTTATTTGCTGAAGTTTGTAAAGATCAGATAAAGCCATTGCACAGAATACAAACACCACTGATTCTTAACAGGGTCAGCACAGGACATTCTCTACTTCTTGAAGTCACAGGATGGGAGATCTTTGCTCCTGTCTCTTCCCCTGTCTCCACTGCCCTGCACAAATAATTGGGCACAGGCATTGGAAGGGTGTAAGAATGAGATTAGCAGCAGAAACCATTTCCTGCATTCGTTCTCCTTTGCTCTACTTGTCAACATCCGTACAAGAGATGAGGCACCTTCGCCCGTGGTGCCCTGCAGCTTACTGTGAAAAAGAAGACTTCAGCCAATCCCAGCTCATTTTTAAATGACATGGAGCAGGGGATAACTGCTACAGGAACAAACACACTCTTTGAAGGCAATTCCTTACTCTGCAGAAAGAAAATACATTCAGTACAAGGAGCTTAGCCTTTGTGGTACAAGGGATGAGCAAGAGCTCTGTAATCCTTGCCTCTGCTATTACACCTGGTGTCTTTGGAGAAAATCCAAGGAAATTACCTGGTGGATGATTTACATTCTATCCTCAAACCATGACCCAATTTTCTGTACTATCCAACTAATATAAAAGTGTGCAATATTAGCACTGCAATGAGAAAATATTGTTAAAAATGAAACAATTTGAAAGCATCCCTGAGGCTTCAGGAATTCATTGTAGGTTTGCAGAGGAAATCAACAACTTCTGAGCACTGAATTTCTACTCATCCAAGCCTGCCCAGTCTCCTTGTGTCAGTTCCAGCTGTCTGACAGTGAGCAGCTTATTGCAAGGGTGACCACACTGGTGTAGACAGGATAAGCTTGTGTTCTTGCCCAGTCTACAACACACAAGGAGGGACAGGGGAAGACCACTAATTGTTAAAAATCTACAACAAAACTACTGGTGAGATGGTAAAAAAACCTGCATACAAGTGATGTGTGATTTGACACATTTACTACAGATAAGAGACAGCAGTCACCTGGACAAAGTAAAAGTTCATACAGAATTAGCAATATGAGATACTTAGTGTTTAAAAAAAAGCCTTACTGTAAATAAAATAACATTACAGTATTTCTACACATCTGGTGCACAATGCCTTGCAAGTAGTTTTAATTGCCCTAGCTTTGGAGATGAGTGTATGCAATTTTCCCTTTACTATTTGGTCCTTATCTTTTACCTTACAAATTGCTCCCACTAGGAAGCAAACAGCTGTCCACATAATTAAGTTAAATACATGATAACTTCTTCAGCATCAAACCAAATATTACTCCAACAAATGTATTATATTTCCTATTATTGTAAAAGAAAATGTATGCTCTATTTCTGGGGTAAAATTAGTAGATTATTATCAAGAGCACAATTTGTTAGAATAGTAGAAAATCTTTTTTTATCCTATGATCTTAGCTCACTAAAAACAGTATATTTCTCATTTGAAGTAAATACTAGTATAGTTATATAACAAAGCATTTACTTTTTTAAAAACCTCAGCAGATTGCAGAGGTTAATAGTTAAGAGTAAAAAATTCAGTTTTCTATTACAAATGGGACAAAACTGTGTTGTCAAATGAAGTCTCATAAGTCCACTGGCATTATCAAAACATATGTGAGATCTATGTTCCTAGTGAGAGCTTTAATATGAAATTCAAAGACCCACATCAATATTTGCAGAAGCAGAAGAAACTTAAAAGGATCCAGAAGCCCTGTCCTAAGTTTATTTTGACTTTGGTTAACATTTTTCATTAAATATTATATCATCACAGTGATTGTGAAGAACAAGAGATAAAATAAAAATACCTACATGGGACACTTTGCTAGGAATATTTAACACTGAACAACCTACAGTATTATTTCCTATTTTGGGGAATTTATCACTTTTTAAATGATAAAATTCCAAGGTTGCAGACTTGGTGCTTGATGTATTCCTTGCAAAAAGTACCACACATTTTCTTTTCTTAAAACTCAAGAAGATTCAGTCAGTTTTGAGCAAACGCATGCTCATTATCTCACACAACTGGAAATTCTGACACTAAAGCAGTTCAGAGAAAAAAACTTAGCTTTTGTCATGGTGGTTGTACTAAGCTTTAATAAAACACTGGCTTCCCCTGTGCCAATGTTTTATTGTACTGCTTCCAGGTGTCACATTTTCTGTTCTAAAATGTGGTTGTTAAGGAAGGAAATACCATTGAAGAAATGTAGGGCAGTATTTTTGGGTTTTGTGGAGTTTTGTTGTTGATTTGGGGGTTTTGATTGGGTTTTGGTGTTGTTTTTTTTATATTTTAAACAACTTACTCAGGCCCTGCTTTGCACTGTGTGCAACTTCTTACAAGATACTTGAACATAGAAAATAGCTGTTGTTTTACTATTCTGTACCACAAAGTAGCAAAAAAAAAAAAAAAATAAAGAAGAACAAGTCCATATATCCTCAAAAACTGGTCATGTCAGACAAGGGAAAAGCTCACAGCAAGCAGCTCTATAGTCCTCCTGGTATGCACAGCCTGGAAGCCAGAGAAGACTCTGCTGAGAGCAGCTTTAGAATTTTCTATTAAAAAACACCAAAACCAAACAAACAAAAAAACAAAACAAAGACAACAAAAAAAATCAAATAAAACTAAGACAAAAAAAAAAAAACACAAAAACCCCACTACCTAAAAATGTACAGTAAAATTAATATTAAATTTGATTACTACAGCAATAAATACTCCTACTTATTATATACAGAAAATAAGTATACTCTCACACGCATATCTTCCTAGTAGGAGGTAAGAACTCCATATATCAACTACTCCTGCAGCAGAGTCTTGCAAATGCCTGTGCTCTCCCATTACCATGCCTGGTATTCTAATGGTTCTCACAGGCCATTATGCCAGATGAAGCATGACTGCAGGAGGAGGCTTAGCACCCCACCTAAAAACACACCAGTCTAGGCATTCTGCTGTAACTCAACCTCCCCACCAGGTTTATTTGCATCTGGCAGCTCTCCAAGACATTTGAAGCTTGTTGGACCTCTGGCTGGCAGGCAGAAAACACCTTGCCCCCAACAAGACACTATTTTCCATCTGGAACCGAATGAGCAAGTGTTCACAGCTTTTGTGCTCAGCCACTAATGCACATTAAACAATCTATTAACACACCAAATTAATGAGGTAGTGCCAAGTTTGAAGTCAGCTAAGCACTGTGCCTGTGCATAGCTGCCTGCAGCATATGTTGGCACTGCTGTCTGTAACACATCCAGCACTCAGGCATTTGGAGCTCAGCCTAATTAGTTCACTGCAATTGAATCTCAACTCTAGCCTTGATTCAGCTGCAATGGAAGTTTTGAAAGAGGCCTATCTACGCAGCCTTGCATGTTTTCTCCCTGGCACTTGAGAGCCAGGGCAAGGAAGTGTGCCAGAATTGACCAACCAACCATTTGACAGAGACACAGAAATGTGAATACTGCATTTAACTGGGTTTTTTAGATCATTCATGTGCAACTCTTAAAGGTAGGATAATTCTTTTCCTGGAGGAAAGCAAACATGAGAGAAGGACTTGAAACGTCATACTGGAAGGACGATGGGAAAAGAGAGAAGGCCAATCCCAGGAAAGCCTGCCCAAATAGAAAAAATGCATAACTTCTAGGTGTGCATTTCACAGTTATTTATTTCTGCACTGCACACAACCTGTCATCACTGAGCACTAGTTTTTGCCAGTTTACAGTCTTCTGCTTCCGTTTGTTTTTAAAAAACCTAAACATTAGTGCAATTACATAAGTCTTTCTTCTCCCCAGAAAACATCCTTGACCCAATGAATTTTTTTTCCAAGTAGCCACCCATATCCCACTATGCATTTCAGAACAGAAACTGGATTTTCCCAATTATTGCTAGAGGGGCCTTCAAAAGGCATTTTATCCAGAAGGTACCTAGATTTTCACCTTCCTTCCCCTTCAACAATCAAAACACATTTCCACAATAATTTTCATGCAGCAATCACTGAATCTGACAAATAATGCAAAGACAGTGATTTCATCAAAGTGGCTTCCAGGCATTATCTACTAATGTTGGCATTGGGAGGATTTGTTTTCTCATACTTCTTTCTGATGACAGTCAATTACTAAGTACACATGGAAATTAAAAAAAAAAAAAAAATTTAGTCAATTACACAGTTATTTGTATTTACATTTCTTAACCTAAGAACTTCTACTGTCCCACTGGGAGAGAGACATGGGGACCTCTTCTGATCGGTAACTAGACTGACACTTTTGCTTTTCATGGCACAGACTTGGACTGGTCTCAGTCACAAGACAGCCAGACAAAAATGAAACTTCTGACAGGCTACAAATTGGGAAACAGGGCAAGAGGGAGAAGCTCTGTACTGGCCAACCCCAGAAATACCATGTCAATTACAGGGTCCCAAAGAAGCACTACTGTAGTGCAATACTGCAGCTAAGGGGCTGCGCTGCGGCATGCAGAGAGCAAGAAGGGAACAACAAAACCCTTAAGCCACTTCTCAGTCTCGCCTGCCTCCAAAAATCTGCCAAGAGCCCAAGCTTCAACATCAGGCTGATCAGCAAACAGGGGTGCCTCTGCAGCAGGAACTCCTAAATATGAGCACACTTTCTCATGTGGGGCAGGCAAATGGTCCTCCCTTCTCTTTGGCAATATTTAAAGTCAGCTTTCCAATGTCTTTTCCTCCCAGACAAAACTTCACCAAACACATTGATAGATACACAGTATTGGGTTGCTAAGGTGTCTGCTCTGCTGCAAATTGGCCTCAACTAAACTATCTCAGTCTTGAGACAAAAAAAGCTAAACCTGGGTCTTCCTGCTATTGACAGCAGCTAAAAGAATGACCCTGATGAAGTCATATTTCTTTCTTACCACTTGGAAAAGCCATGCTTACATTGGAGGATTTGTCTCCTTTTTTTTTTTCTTTTGAACAGAAGTAATAATCTGGAAGTCTGGTTTCAAGCCACAAAAATCTCTAAACATAAAAATGTTTGTGTCAAAACCACAGCATTTCAGTTTGCAACATTCTTCAGTCTGAAAGAAAAGTCATGTGTGAGCACATGCACACACTAATTGTTTTATGGATCTTTTTTCCTCCTCAACATTTTACACAACAAGTATGAACCAGTAGGTTTGGAAGTACATTTGCAGTATGTCTGGAAACATGGCAAAAATGGGATTTTAAGTTGGAGTTAGGCTTCTTCACAATGTAATGTATGTAAAGAGCATGGTGTAAACACTTGGCCTTTAATTTTTGAAATTGCCTTTAATAATTGAAAGCTGTGAGTCCTGACTCAGGCAACTGGAATATTCTACCTACCCTCACTTCCTATCTCTGTGTGCACACACATGCAGCCATGCTGCTAAGAGTCTGCCTATTTCACAGACCAATTTTCCAAACCCCAACCACTGGCCAGTCCAAGCTTATGTAAACAGCTCGGGATTGGAACAAACTCAATGACAATCATTGCTGATTAAACCAAACTTATACAAAGGCAAAGCAAATTGAACCAGGTACAGGCATGCAAAGATAAGACAGAAGCTGATTATCTTGCATGGCAACAAAGGAGAGCTGCCACAATGGAACAAAGCAACGGTCCATCAGTTTCCAAATTGCTCCCTCTGGTTACAGCCAACACTTCAAAGAACACAGGGAGTCAACACTGCCAGAAGTCATTATTTGCCACACCAAGAACAAGAGAAATCAGTTCATAATTTCAGTTTCTTCAGGCATATTTTAAGACGTTTATTTTAAAATTAAGAGGGTGAGAAGAACCTCTTCCCTTGAGCACCTAAATCTAAAATAATTCTGTTTAACATCTGACAACTTCACTTACTCTGTACAGTCATTTCCAACTGTGGGGCAGTACCCAAGAGTTTCAGCAGGCCACTATGAGGGCAGAGTTTCTTTTTCCCACCTCTCCTCACAGAGGCTGAAAACTTGATTTGTTCAGGCCGGAGAACATTTCACCTCCCAAAGCTGCTCTCTCAAGGTGCACTGCTGTGATAAGTGTGATAAGATGCCCTAGCCTGGAAGGTCACTGAGAGCAGTGGCACGCAGTCATTCCCTTTCCCGGACAGCCAAGGCAGATTTGGTGGCCCTGGCAGGACACTGCCATCCATACAGCCAGGCCACAGGGCCAGCTCTTGCTTGCAAAGCCTGAATCTCCAAGCAACCATCACCTGCGCTTGCAGAACCCATGCATGCAGATCCTCAGCCACCAAGCACAATTTACTTGCCCTGGTAAAATCAGGTGTATGTACACCATATGCTTACATGACACTTATTACAAAATCAAACCAAGTCAAGTAGCTGAACTAAGAGGTTCCATCGTCTCCACTAGTACTTTTAGGCAGGTTTTTTCAGTTAATTAATTGATGGGTGATTAGCCGTTCTTTCTCCCCACAGAGACCATTTCCCCAGCCTTAAAAAATCTAGTATAAAGGAGGCACAATATTCATTCCCTATTCTGCTCACTTTGGTCTAAGCAAATAACAAGAAATCTTAGAAAAGACCTGCCTGGAATTAAATTGATTTAATCAGAGACTGGAGTGTCAAATTACCTTGGAGACTGAAAATATCAGCAAGAGAGAATATACAATTTGCACAGTGAAAAACAGGTATTTCTGACACCTTATGAAAGAAATAATTCGGGAGAAAACAGGCCGTGGCCCGACCTGTGCAAGACAGCCCAATTCCATCCTTCAAGTCAAAGGTACACAAGGGCCTTTGCTACTCACCAGAACAAGCAACAATCAAAATAACATGAAATAAACAAAACAGCCTAGAATCTGTGGATTAAAGCTTGGTGCCCAACTTCCCTTTTCTAAACAATATAATACAAAACCGAGGAAAATCAATCCTGAGTATCAGTTCTTAGCTATTAGTAGTCTACATACCACTGACTAAGATTCCTGAGCAGGAAAAGGGTGTGACAGGCAATCAGTAGATGTAGCTCTTATCGCTTGATAAACAGTGTTTTAACAAGAGCCAGAGATGCAGGTCCAGAGCAAGTTACATGGGCTATTCCAGGAGTTGTTTCTAACTGTAATAATTACAGCACATAATTAAGAACACAGCCACACACTCCACACCACGCAGAAAACAGAAAATTAAGCCTCCAGTGGTTGTTGCTCCCATCACTGGGCTAGATCTTGGCCAGGGCTCTCTACTCAACTTAGGTCTTTATGCCCTGATTTAACACCACTCCCGTTTCCTCTCCTTCCCCTCTAAACATTTAGGACAGCGACCGAGACCTCCCAGGCAGCTGAAAGCCCCCGGAATAAAGCAGCAGGCAGACCGCAGAGGGAGTCAAAAAGACAACAGGCAAAATGAGTTCAGTTTCTTAAACTCCTTTGGGCAGGAGAGACTAACACCAGGGTCCTTGCACACCCCAAGGTAAAAGCAGGCTTAGCGTTCTATGAATGACTGTTTGTATGCTGACAATAGAACAATCAAGTACTTCCTCCAGAGGGAAAGGAGCACATGCACGCCTCTGTGTGCGTCTGGTGACTCCAGGTCCTTTCCAGCTCTGCACCTCATCCCTCGTATCCAGCCGCCTGCACAAAGCAGGTCCCGTGCCTCCCCCCGGGAGGTGGTGCCCAGCAGCTTCTCTGAATCAGACAAATCCGCCCGGTCAGTTAATTTTAGCAACACACTTCTGCTCTGTAGCAACCATTCATCTGCCAATACTCAGCACCTGGCTGGCAGGGACTGTACTCCAAACAGAGCATTCCTTGGCACAGCAGAAAGTTGCTTTGGGAACTCAGAAAGAGCCGGAGAAATATGGACCAAAGACTGGTAACTTACACCGTGATTTAAAGGGCACAAAAAACTTATGTACTACGGAAAAAAAAAAAAAAAAAAAAAACCAAAAAAAAACAAACCCAAAGGTTGGGCTGAGAACAGTAAAGCCTCAATTCCCTCTGTTGGTGGGAATCAGTTAGGCTGCCTAAATGGTACTTGCAGATTGCCTCGTGAGAAACATACAAGGATGTCAGTACCCTCTTCTGTCTCTTCAGTGCCCTAAGGAATTTGAACAATGCTCGGTAAGAGGCTTGAGAATATTTACTGCCACTGTCATTCATCATTGCATCAGAAGAGTTCTGGAAAGAAGGGAAATGATGGGGCTAATGCTTACACCATGGGTGTGTGTTGAGGGGGGAAATACGTAATGACTTACACATATTACAGAATCTTAATTCTTGCACAAACAGGATTAATCCACACTGCAAATACTTGAAAAAAAAAAAAAAAAGTTAAAATTCAGGCTAGAAAGGACTAGAAGCATGCTTGGTTTTTGTTTTTCAGAGTTTTCCTAGACCTGCTGTTAAGGTTTAGAGAAGATTAGTTAAGATATTGAAAACAGTTTGCTGCACCATCTAAATGTAATTTGAGACACCTGAAAGGTCAGAAACCATAAAAGACAGCTACCTAAAACTTCTGTTTAGGTGGGGAGGAGGGCTCCAATTCCCAAAAGTGTTTTACATTGTTCAACGACAACTATTAGGCACTTCATAATTATGGTCATTACTCATTTTCTCATATCATGGCATTATCATAAAGCTAAAGAGAATGGAGCCCACAATTATCTCAGCAGTTGTACCCAGTCATCTCCCAATTACATACACTCAGATGACAGCTGTTTCCCCTCCACTGAAATAACGTTGGTACCACTTAACCTGTTGACCTAAACACTCCAGAACCCTCAAGTGTGGAACAGAAGCACAAAATCTTGAACTGACTTTAGATTACAGTTACTTAGTAATAGAACTTAAAATCAGAATACAATAACAAAGTAATAAAAACTGACTTTGGTGTCCCTTATTTTAGGATTTTGACCACAAAATATCTTTTGCTCTAGCTGTCAAAATAAGCATGTATACATGTAATGGATACATATACACACATATGTGTCTGTTCACAAATATAATAAACACACACCACATTCCTACCTGACCTTCTCACCTACATTTAACACAGGCCAATTGCCCAAGGGTCACACAAGCCTTCAGCAACACCTCGATAGAAAAGCTGATTCCTCAAAGGAATGCCTGTTAGGATGCTCATGCACCACAGACCTACCTCTTGCTGGCTGGGGTTTGACACTGCACTCTACAGACAGTACTCAATAGACCAGTACCATGACAAAGCAACTTTCAACCTACCTGCGGTTCCAGGGCACCCTCCAAACACCACCTCCTTCCCATCGTAATGGACAGCACAAGGAGGCAGAGCCGGGACAATAAAAGAGGCAAGGAAAACGAGCATCACCTGTTTCCAATCCTCCTCTGACAAGACTGCAGCACGGATAATTGAAAGCACCTGTTCAATAGCACCTGTGCAATTAGCAACTGCTGCTACGCAGTGAGCATCGGCATCACACAGGTGTCACTGCTTGAAATCAGGAGCCATGCATCAAAAAGTAATAAAGAATGGGTGACACTCCTACCTACTTCATTTCTTCCATCAGTATGAACAAGGCTCCCTGGGTAGCCGTCAGAAGAAAAGTGCCTGAGACCAGCTCCTGCACTATCTGATAAATACACCTAAGGGCTCCTGAACTGAGATACAGCAATTTCTCTTAACTAAAAAGGCAAACTTTCCCCCAGAGAATAACTTTTGTTTTACTTCACACCTGAGGGGGGCGGAAAAAGGAACCAAACCACCCACAGCCCAAAGGACCTTATGTGCACGATGTTCAAGCCCGGAGCACGGGCAGGTCTGGAAGGCTCCGTGCCCGAGGAGCCTCCAGGGAAAGGACGAGCGCCGTGCGGGGAGGGGGCTCGGCAGCAGCGGCCCCTGAGGGAGGGCCGGGGCAGCGCTCCAGCGGCGGTAACGGGAGCGCGGAGCAGGTGCCCGGCGGCAGCGGGGCGGTACTCACACGGTGAAGTGGTACACGAAGCACTTCCATCCCGTGGGCCGCTCCAAGAAGTTGTAGACCCTGCCCTGGACGCTGCTGCGGCTCAGCAGGGGCTTGCGGAGGCTGTAGATGGAGACGCGGGGGTCCAGGCTGACGGGGGGCCGCGGGCATTCGGAGCTCACCACCACCACCTCGCTCCGCAGGCGCGGCGCCCGCTCCCGCTCCGGCGCGGGGCCGCATCCCGCGGGAGCCTGCCCGCCCTGCGCGGCCGCCAGCGGGGCGTAGTGGGCGTTCGGGGCGCTCTCGGCCAGCTCCAGCGCCGCCGCCTTCTTGCCGGGCGTCATGCTGCCTCTCCTGGGCAGCGACAGCCGGCCCAGGCTGCGGCTCTTGGGCTCGCCCGGCGGGGAGCTGGAGGACATGGCTGGGGCGGCGCGGCGGTGCCCCGGGAGCTGCGGGCAGCGCCGGGCCCCCCGCCCCGCCGCAGACACCGCTGGCCCGGCCCCCGCGGGGCGGCTCCGGCCGGGAAAGGTGCGGGGAAGCGGGGGCGGGCCCGGGCGCAGTCCCGGTGCGGCCCGGCGGGAGGCGCTGCCCGCGGCGCCCGCTCCCCCTGCCCGGAGCCCGGAGCATCCCCGCGTTGCGCTCGAAAGTGTCGCTGTCCTCACTGCTGACCTGTGCCTTGGCACCGCTATGGCTGCGTGCAGGTGGCCTCTCACCTGTGTGAGGAGCTGCCAGGGCAGAGAGCTGGGAGCAGCCTTCCAGCAGCCCAGAAGCCCAGCAGACTTTCCTGCCTTCTCGGCCACTGCCGTGTTTCCCAGAACTGTGGCATTGGGTGGCTTGAGATACTGGGGTACAACCCCTTGCTTCAGATTTAGGACCTCCAAAGCCTTCTGGACCTGCTGCTTCACTCCTTTTTTGCAGAATTTCAGGACCTGGGAGCAGCAGAGCTCTGCCAGAGTTTGAATCCTCTTTTTAAAATGAGTAACAAGAATGATGAGCCCAAGCAACAGGTCTTGCAGTCCTTGGTGTTATTGTACCCAAAGGGGGTGAATAGCTGAAGAACGGGGAACACGGTAGGACACAGCAAACACTGTCCTGCAGAACTGCATCCTCTGCAAGTTGGGTCCCTCACCAGCGGCATTTTGGCTTTTGTGGAGAGTTGCACATGTTTGGCCATGGAGACCAGGTCATTTTGAGGGCCTGGATGACTTTCCTGTGTGGTGGAGTTTCTTACCGCTTCCATAACTGTGGTGTAAATCGATTTGTCATGACTTTGGTGCACCAATTAGTTAACAATTTCTATTCCCAGAGTGAAGGGAAAGGTGCTCTTTGATCTGGTGGGTTTTTTCTTCCAGCTCAAAATAGAACAGCACTAGTAAGAGCTATGTTGAGTTCATGGTTGATACTGGTACCCGGACAAGAATGTTACAGGGAGATAAGGTGCTAAATAAAGTTAAACGAAAACAACCCTGCTAATTGCAGTTCCATTCAAATGTCAGGCTGCCCGAATTGTAGGGGAGAATTGTAAGGGAACCGGGCAAGATCCTCCACCAGTGTAAACACGAAAAACCAGTGGGCTCTTGTACTTATTTACACCCCTGAGGGATCTGGCTCCATCTTAGGAATACAAAACCAGAAATATTAAAATGAGACTTTGAAAAACTTGTTTCCAAACCAACAACGTCCTAACCAGGCTTTCCCCCCTCCACCAGAGCATGAAGAACAAACCAGCTTAATAAAAACAGCATTTCAAAGGAAAAATTCCCTGCATCAGGTCAAAATAGAGCCTGTTTTTTCTATTTTGAGGAACTGTTCTTTTTTGAAACAAGTCTGCAAGAAAAAGGGCTAATGGAAGAAAGAATGTCATCACTACCCTTGAAGGCTCACTCTTTGAGAGCCAACCTGATAAAATCTTGATATTAAAGCTAACAAATGTGTTTCTTTATGTAAGTGTTCCACTTTGTTTTATAGACCAACATAACATTGTCTGGGTTATACAGAGCCTTATCCTGGAGCCAGCTGCAAAATATAACATAGAGAGTTCAGCCAAACAAGAGGCTGTATGTTCATACGGAAATGATGTTGTCCTTCATAAAACTTGTCAAAATCTTTAAAAAATAATGTGGCATAATGTTGTTATTTATCCACTGATTAACAAAACAAAGAAGAGAAACTTTATCTGAACCTAGGAAAATGGAATTTCTGTATGACTTATGCAGTTTCCTTGCAAAAGAAAAGTTGGGGGGTATTATGTACTTAAATGGCTAAACAGGGAAGAAAATTGGTACGATTTAAATTTGATCTTCAGTGGTCAGTGAGAAACTGTTCCAAAGAACGAAAGTTTGTTTCAATAAATTTTTTACTGCAAAACAAAAAAATGCCTCAAATATATTCCACAGCCTTATATATTGAGTTGTTTTTCAGGACAGAAATATTGTCATAAGGTTTTAGGTTGGAATTCCAATGTTGGCTAAATCTTTCAAAGTATTGTCACAAATAAAGGAATTGTAAAGTATTTAAAATTAGTATTTAAGTAATATCTAAAGATCTTTTCCCAGAGTCAAGGAATTAATCAAAATCTATATTTTAAGTGTGTTACTGATAAAAGATGACACTTATTTCCTGTAGCAAAGATCATATTGTTAGATGATTGCCAGCTTATTGTACTGACAGGTAAAACATGTCTGGCACAGGTGAAAGCAAGAGCACACTTTTATTTACGTGTCAAATAAATGACTACTTAGTGATGAGAATCCAGGGTATAATTATCTTTAATGTATATTAAGTTACCAAAATTGTATATTAATTTGAAACATTTTCAAGATGCATATTTTAACATGGTAATGGCAATTCCCTTTTTTCCCCCTTCTCAAGTTACCTTGTCTTGTTCTTAATCATGTTTATTATACAAAACAACAGAATTACATAAGTGGAAGAAGAGAAAAAAGAGAGTGTGGTGTATACATGAAAGAGTTAAAAATGGGAAGGGGGAGATGAGTGTTCAAATATATTTATGGAGCCTGGTATCTAGGCTTTGATAGTGAAGAAGGTAGGAAGATATGTTGAATAAAGAGGATGTGGGTTATAAATTTTAAGGTGGAACTACTATGATGAATTGTTTCTTAGAATAATAATAATCTGCACTGAGTATTTACAGAACTGCAGTAAAATGAGTAACAGCCAGTATATTTTAATTCACAGTTTGCAAGAACTGTTCTAAATAATCCTTATGTCTTTAAGAGGACTATGATTCTAAACATGAGATATCATAAGTCACTCTAATATGATAATAATACAGTGAAGCTGATGGCAAAGCTCCCAATTCTAGAAATTTAACTGGAGCAAGACTAGTAAATTATTAATTAAAGGCTTTTTTGATCAAAAATATTTGTAGCATCCTGGGCCTCTTTCTGTTATCCTGTACCGAGTTATGACCAATATTATGCCTGCAGTGACAGATATGCTCATGACATGCTGCATTTTCCCTTTGTGCCTGCCAGAGCACCATGCAAGGTCACACTGCTCAATCACTGATGAATGTTTACAAGCAGGAATTGCTGCAGCCAGTTAGAGACACCTTGGTTTTTTTGCCTGATTTCTTCCCTGTGGAAGCTAAGACTCAAACAAACATTTTGTGTCTGAATGTTCTCTGTCTTCTGAAAGTCTTTAACACGTTTCAATTACAGGTTTCACCACATTTTTTTCTGGCATGAGAATCTTCTTGTTTGCTGTTAGATTACTTTGTGGGATGGTTTTTGTTTGAATTACGTTTAGGGTTTTTTTTTTTAATGTCACTTCAATTTCTGTCCAGCTACAGTAGGAGACATGTTAAATAACAGCTTTCAAGGAGAGGAAATAGAGAGTTGTGTTGTCTCAATTTTTGAACTCTTTTTCTTGGAGTAGAGTAAATATTTGGTTGTGTTCTATTTCCTGGAAAATCCGCATTTGGATTGAGTGAGTAGATCATTACAAAAACACAGTCAACGGTGAAGGTAAATGTCGCTTGAACTAAGAATCAAGTCCTAGATTGTTTATATATTTTCATATAGCAAGGTAGGACAAAAACTTTTGAAATATTCTCTATCAGTTAGAAAATTCTGCTCACAGACTTGTCATTACTTTAAAAACATTCCTATTAAAAGCTACAAAATAACTAAGTAGTTGGACTTCAGACAAAAAGAACAGTTTGAAAGCACAACGATAACACAAAAGCAAGGGGAAAGAGACACAAGGGTTTGCTTCACTTTCTAAATCCTGGGAAGGCTACAGCTTAGCCAATTCAGTAAGGAGATGGGGAGAGATATGTAGATTTTCATTCATTCATCAAATATCAATTAAGAACAATTTTCTGAGTACGTGTAGACATTTTCCATTGTACACCTTGATAATCTCATTTACCATTATTTTTAATTAATCTAAATCTATTTATATACAACTTGTATGCCTTTATGCAAATTAACTTCAGCTTTTAAATTTAAGCAAAATCTTTGCTGTGGGCTCTTGAATACTTCCATGCTTCCCATGTGTAAATCCAGCAGGTTTTCCCTGTTAGCAGGCATTGCTAGTCAACTTAGCACACCGGCAGAAACTCCAGATACAGAGAGTATATTCAAAACTGCAGTATGTCCCAAAACACTGACCATCAACTTTCCATAAGTCAGAGATCACATTAATTAATCACTTCCTTAGTAGACTAATCACTGCCAAAAAGACATACTTCCAACAGGTGTTTATGCAGTCTGCTTTCCTGCCAGTCACTTCCAAGACAGATGGAGCAGACAGAAAAGAAAGAGCAGATAGTATTCTACTGAGAAAGTCTGAAGTGTCCTTTCGTTCCCTCCCTTCTCTACTGCTGGGTTATTTTCAACAGTGGATGCAGTCTGCTCAGGAATCTGGGCAGCAGAGAGGAGCAGCCCTGCAGGAGATAGCGAGTGGCATGCACCAGATATCTGGCATATGGAGGCCATGCAGCCCTGCTGACATCCCTGATTAGCATTATCTGTTTGAATGCTAGCTGAGTGCAGGGTTATGGCTACATTTATTTTATGTGTTTACATTGCTTCGTGGGATTTTAAAGCATATTGGTGCTCTTCTGGGAAAGAACGTTACTGTCCACTAATGCTCACGTATGAAGTCCTAAAGCAAAGAAAGACTCTGAGAATATTTATTTAGGCTTACGCCTCACAAACACTTTCTGTTTTGTTTTCTAACAAATTGGGAACTCTGAGCCATTGATCTCTACTCTCTGGATGCAGCTATCCAGACAATTCCTTATTCACCTCACAGTCTACCCAGTGAATCAGTCTCCAATTTAGAGAGAAGGATGTTGGGAGGGACCGTGCCAAAGGCTTTACAGAAACCCAGATAAATGACATTCCTTCATATCGAATGATATCCCTGTATCCCCTGATTTGTCCCCTGATGTCGGCATTCCATCACAGAAGGCCATGAGGCTGGGCAGGCAGGATCAGCCCTGGTGAAACCATGCTGGCTGCCTCCAATCACCTCCCTGTCCTCCATGTGCCTTAGCAGAGCTTTTATGAGGATCTGTTCCAGGATCTTCCCAAGAACAAAGGTGAGGAAAACAGCTCCTCCCAGCGTCCTCCTTTCTACTCTTTTTAAAGATGGGTGCAGTATTTCCCTTTTCCCAGCCACATGACACCTCACCTGACGGCCAGGACTATCTGAGTATCACAGAGAGGAGCTTGGCAACTGTGTCAGCCAATTCCCTCAGGTCCCTGGGATGCATCTGATTGGGTCCCATGGACTTCTGTACCTTCATGTTCCTCAGGTGGTCACGAGCTTGATCTTTACTACTGTGGGAGGGACTTTGCTCCCCCAGTCCCTGTCCTGCTGTCCATCCCCTCGAGAGCTGTGAGAAGAGAGGTTGCCATTAAAGAATGAGGCAAAAACCTTGGTAGACTCTTAATTTCTCTTGTTAAGAAACATTAATTTATACAAAAAGCTAAACCAACCAACTGGAATTTTGGTTTCCATCAATAAAGATCAAAATTTTTTCTACAGTGTTAGCCTCTCCTGTTTGCTTTCTGGCTGACCAAAGTCTTCCACGTGTGAGTCTGCAGAATCCAGGCCCTAAATGTTTACTCGTTTAGGAACAGGACTTCAGGGCAGATCCTTTGAAGGGCTCATGGGCATTAAGAAAAAAATAAGAAAGTGGTGCTGGAATTGTAACTGAGCCATTTGTAAATGCCCCTCTCAACATTTTCTTCCTGCCACCAGCCTACTTGCAATCTTCAACAAAGCAGCAGTAGGAAAAATAAAGATCTAGAACTTGGGAAGCCTTATAAAACTAAGAGACAATAGCTTTAGGAGATCTTGCTCCAGACACACTTGTAGATCCATGCATGGATCCAGTCTGTTTCACCTTCAGTTGCCCATAGCATCCTGTCCTTCTGAGTTCTTTAATGTAGTTAATTTTCCAGCAATTTTTGTAACTGAAAAGGATTCTTTTAGGTATTACTCCAAAAGAGAAAGCTAAAGAGGCTGACAACATCTTGCCACGTTCATTTTCACCATTGTGGCAGAGGTGGTGTATTTCAGTCTCAGGAGCACTGAGAGTCAGCAGGCGTTTGCTTGCTCACACAGGATTCTGAGCACACATTCTCACACAGGCCAGCACGTCTGAGGGCAGAGTGACTATCAGCATTCTCCAAATGAAGAGATTGTTACATCACTTTCTTGCATCAAAAGCAAATTCTCCTCCTCATGTCAGTCACAAACCTTCTCTTTGTTAGGCTAAAATCAGCATCAAATAACACCGCTGAGCAAGCTCCAAATAAATTAACTGAAATTCTGAAACACCCCCCAAATTTTTGTCCCATAGTGGGTTATGGAGAGACTGCTCTTAATGAAAGGACGTCCTGGTATTTCAGGAAGGGTTTCACTCTCAGCAGCTGAGAAAGAAATCACTAGCTATCACCAAATCTCTTCCTGGTCCAGGAACACTTCCTGCCTGTGAGCACGTTAATCTGTAACATATAATATCCTACCTTACGTGTAAGGCATGGCATGGGACAGACAATCATTCTTCTTCAGCAGGACCCACTTGGCAACCCACTTTTGATGTCAAGCATCATCTGTCTGCCAGTTAAGCCTGCAGCTGAATGTCCTTTAATTGCGGGTAGTTCACTGGGAAACTTCAGTGGGAGGTTATGTGCAATGCAAGGAACTTAATGCTAACTCTGTGGGAGAATCAAAGGTTTTTCAAACAATAATCCATCAAAAAGCTTTCTAATGCTTAAAAAAAACCCCAACCACACAGCAAAGAGTAATAGAACAAGTACTAGCAATGTCTCCTCCCCTCCCACTACACCTATTCTTACACGACTAACCTCTCAAGGCAAACAAATTGGAAACTGTAAAACTCAGTGGATAGACCACAGGAGACCTGGGCAACAATCAGCTCTGCCAAACTGGAATTTCAGGTTGCTTTCATCTCACAAAATAAGAGTTTTCATTTCGCTAGGACCATTCTAATAGGTAAAGCTAAACAATACAACGTAATTTAAAGTCTTGCAAAAATTGTTTTAACCTGATCTATAATTGTGATTTAATGCCAAATTCTAGAGACGTGCCTGACCTTTTTCTAATTGGGTTAATTGCAATTCTTATCTCAGTGTCCTCATCTCCAGTGTCTCAAAAGCACAGTTGCCCAGCAGGATTTTGTGTTTTACAGGATTTTGTTGTTTGTGTTTAAATGCTAAAGCCAAAGCTTGCTGAGCTTGTGAAGCCCCAGAATTTTGTGTGTGAACACCACAGCTCCCTCTGTATTTTTGCAGAAGTGAAAAAGGGAACATTAGAGCACCCTCACCATCTACCCTGATTGATGGCTAATCACAAATCCAGTGACCCAGGCTGTAGCACAACTACTTTTTAGAGACCTTTTGCGTGCATGGCAAGGCATTAACATTTGTTATTTGGGCTATTAAACTGCTGTTAAAATTTGACATCGCTTGAGGGCTCTGCTGAAATGAGAAAAGAGGTTACTGATTTCAGACTCTCTGCACCACGTCCAAATCACATTCCTCTCAGGAACTCTGGAAAGAGAATAGCTGCATTTGCTTTGCGCTGCCCAAAAGAACAATCCATAACCTTACTGGTAAATTTCTTCATCTACATCTTCACATCTTCAAAGCAGATGTGCTAACTTCACTAATTCAGTGAACAGGAAACAACCTACTAAGTCATATCGATTGATGGCTAATCACAAATCCAGTGACCCAGGCTGTAGCACAACTACTTTTTAGAGACCTTTTGCGTGCATGGCAAGGCATTAACATTTGTTATTTGGGCTATTAAACTGCTGTTAAAATTTGACATCGCTTGAGGGCTCTGCTGAAATGAGAAAAGAAGGTACTGATTTCAGACTCTCTGCACCACGTCCAAATCACATTCCTCTCAGGAACTCTGGAAAGAGAATAGCTGCATTTGCTTTGCACTGCCCAAAAGAACAATCCATAACCTTACTGGTAAATTTCTTCATCTACATCTTCACATCTTCAAAGCAGATGTGCTAACCTCACTAATTTAGTGAACAGGAAACAACCTACTAAAGTCATATGTTACCAGCAGAAAAGTTGCTTTTTCCTGACAAAATTTAGAAGATAATTAGTTAATTAATGTATGCTATTATTTCAGACCTCATTATAAGCAAACACTTCGGTCTGCAGAGCTTTTTTGTTTTTCCTTAAAGACACCTAATGCTTCAAATGTTTTTTGTGCGGTCTGGCTTTATATAATCTATTCCTGGAGGTCCCTCTAGTGGCTAAAGTGTCAAGTTTATCCGGTCTGACTTAGACGACCACAGATGTTTTGCCTCATTTTCTTCTGTAGATATTTCTTGTAATAGACAAAGATTTTCCTAACGTTTGTAATTCCTCCTACCAAATAAATGTCAAATTAAATAAAAATATTTTTCACATTACAAAAAAGGAAGAATAATTGGACTAACTTGATACACTATCCATAGTTGAATAATGAATAATAGGAAGCTGGCAAAGAGAGGATCAAATTCCTGTAAATACACTGAATTTATGAAAGTATTTTCAGTCCCCCATCAAAGAGGAAAGTTTCAGTCTCTAACCTCGGACTTGAGCAGAGTTCAGCACCCAGTTCTCCCACAGACTTCCTGTGTGACCTCTGTTGTGACATTGTTCTTATTTGTGCCTCAGATTGTCAGTTTGTAAATGGGATAATGGCACTGTCCTCCTTTGTAGCAGTGATGATAAATGTGATTGCAGGTCAAGCCCTCGGATTTGCTGGGGAAGAAGAGAAGCAGGAACAGTCATTGTAAAGTCAGGGATGCTTTGAAACACTACACAAAATTCTGGTGTGCAGATAGCAGTAAGAACACTGGAATTCCTAATCCAGACATGTTTTGAATGGAAACACAGACGTGAATGAATGCTATAACTTGCTGTATGTCACACAGAGATTCTTTTTTGCATTTGCTCTTGGTGAAAGTTCACCACGTGAACAGACTTACCTGGCTTATCAGCTACATGGTAAAACACTTCAGTGTCACTGATAGCCCTGATTTTTTAAGTTAGAGGCCAGCCATTGCACACACACCCTCTTCCACCCCCTCCCCCAAATACAGCCCATCACCACATCCGTGGCTGGCTTTAATAATCAGAGGAGGAGAAATGGGACGCTGCTGAGGATGCAAAACCTCAAATGTTATGTTGGAAGACACAGTTTAATGCAGTGAACATTCCAATGAAAGTTCCACCCTATAAGATAAAGGAATGTTAGTGATAATTCATTGCACATACACTAGCAGGGTGAGCAAGGCAGTGGAAAGAGCTGGCATGAATTTGCAGGTGCATTTGGCAGCTTACAAAATTTCTAATCTGAAGCATCTGTAAGGTAGTAATTAATTATGAATCTTCATACAACAACTATTTCCCTCTTAGCAGATTGGCATTAGGGCAGGAAGGCTACCAGGAAGGGAGATAGATGTACAGGTGTGATGATGGGTCAGAGAGGCCAGCAAGTTTCCTAGGATTCTCCAGAATGGTTAATGGAACTGTCTGGGGAAGGGGTTAATAATAAACACACCTGTTTTGAGCAGAAGGGAGAACATGCAAATAAAACTAACCTGGCAGCATCCTGATGTTTAAATAGTACTTAGAAAGATAAAGCCATGCAGGATTTCAACAGAGACACTTGCAGAGTCATAGCCCAGGAGGGACTGAGATGGTCTTAATTGAGCAGAATTGCTCATTAACTCTAGATTAAACTGAGCAAACAACTCATTTGTGAATTGGAGGGAATCTTCTGCTTGGGCTGTGACTTCCACAGTCCCAGCACCTTCTGCTTTCTGACAAACCATTACTCAAGCCTGGACAAAAATAGCCACTAACTTCAACACTTTCAGAGAACATTTATTGATTAAGGTCCTGCTTCATTTCAGGGTTTTATACTTCAAGCAACTGTCTCTGCTGTAATGAAGATCAAAGACTTTTTATGACTGTGATATTAACACAATTATATTCCTAGAAATATAAGCATTTACAGAAACATGGATAGTTAAAAAGTCCTGACATATAGATGTACAAAGGAAATTTTTAAGCAATTCAGAATTATTACATGGCTCATTGTGAACAAACCAAAATCTGCTGCTTTCTTGAACAGATCGAATTTGGATATCTGACTGCTTTATGTCATTTTATAGTCTCATCAAAGGCATATCAGATAATGTATCAGAGATACAGTTTTAGAAACAAAAGCACAAAGGAATGCACACTCGCAGAAGAAAGGTGAATATAAAGACTATGAAAATAGCAAAATCTGTTTTAAGGACGGAGAATATTTATGGCATATATCAGCTCATGCAAGAAAACCCAAAGCCCCAGTACAAACATATAGGAATCATACCACTCATTTTAATAGTGAAGGACAAAAATATTTGAAGAAACACATTACTGTAATCATGAAAGAGTTGGACATATCTTTGATTTCTTCAAAGTATCTTTTATTCACAGCAGTCAACTGAGTTGCAATAATTTATACCAAATGTGGTCTGTTACATATCAAGAAAGGCCCACAGGCAAGTAACCTAAGGAAGCATTGTGATGCAATTTTGTACTCTAAATACAGAACAAATCCTTAAACAAATTCACTTTCAAGTGAAGTTATCAGTGAGTATAAGTGAACAGTTGCTTTGGAAACCTAAATAATTAAGAAAGCACCATGACTACAAACCTGTGCTTTGGGAAATTTGTTAAATTTCTGTAGCTTGGGAAAGCACATGACTCTTCTCAAAGGGAATGAAGGAATAGTTACTGATGCATTTACTCAACATCCAAGTTATTGCAAAAATTTGAAAAGGTAATTTAGAAAATACATTCACAATTAAGTCTACTCCTGCTTGTTTGCTCCTGATACCTCTGTGCTCCTCCACTGCTGAAGAGAAGTGCTAATTATTTGCATCTCCATCCATTTCACAGAGCTTATTTCCATCCCAAAGAGCTATTGATACCATCCTACACCAGCAACGTTTACTTTAATTGTCATAGGGACCAGTGTGACAGGTAAACTGGCAACATCTTCATCTTCCCAAACAGGAAAAGGGAACAGCAGCCAATAAAAGCCACCTCAGTGCATCTCCAGCCCTGCAGGTACAAGGCCATGCCTGTTGCAGAGGACAGCCAGCAGGTAGGATCACAAAATATTCTACATATGTTAAGAGATGCTTGTGATTCATCCAAGAAGGGATCATTGCTTAATCCACATTTTCTTTCCCTTTTATAATTTTTCAGTAATCATCAGCAGCATACACAAATCATTGCCACTCTCTCTTCCCCCTGAATAATGAAGTATATATAAAACTTTAATAATTTCTGTCAGTAATTTCACAAGTTATTTGTTGCTATCCTTTGTCCGCAGTCCCTTTCAGCAGTGTTTTTTCTGTTCAGTAATTTGGTTTCCTCAGATAAATGGTAGCTGATTTACTGTATTTGCCCTGCTCTTCAATTAGACATCAGCAGCATTCCACTAGTGCACTCTCCACTGTTCAGACAAATTTTTAGCTTGCACTAGGAATAATCCTAATAGGCTCAGGTATTTAGCTGAACCTTGCATGCTGTGTTGGCCTGATATTAGCAGACTGCAGCACTGCTACAGCCAGGCAGCCATCTGCCATACAGCTGCTCCTGGACAGCAGAGTGCAGAGGTGAGCACCTGACCTCTGCTCTCCTGCACTGTGGGATTCTCCCACCAGCCCCATGAATTTAGGATGTGAATATGCACTAACAACTTTTCTTTCTGCCACTCTGCCTTCTTCTTTCATGTATTTGCTGTTCCCATCCTCAGCCCTTGAAGACAATTGCCAAGGTCTTGGGGTGCAGATGACGTCTGCGGATCTGTGTCTGTTCCAATATCTGCTTTTCTAAATTTTTCATGTAAATTTTATAAGATTGCATTTAGAACAGCAGATAATCTAAGTGCTGGATGAGAGAATTAAGGCAGAAAAGGCCCCCTTTATTTGATGGTTTCTGATAAAAGGCAGTCAATGTCTGCAAAGATTCTATATTCAGTCAGGATCACAGAGAACACAGCCAGAAATGCTGATAAACCAGAGTTTGGCTAAATTTATTCTTCATTAACTCTTCATCTTGGAAAGCCCAGTGAATTTTGAAAAATAAAGTCAATAAATTATAACAGCCAAAACCATCCTGGTCTTTGGTAAATTATTTCAACTTTGAATTTCTTTCTTGGTTCTAAGGGGCAGCTCAAGGGAACTGCTCATGTCAATAGAATTAGGTACATGCATTCTCAGAGTACTGTATTGTCTTCAAAACAGGCTTTTTAAGATCTTCATAAAAGTAAACAATACCTGGCAATTAGTACCCCCCCAGGTGAGTATGTAACCTATTTCACTTTTATATTTACTATTATGCAGCTACATATGTTTTAGTTTCATCAATATTAGAATCATAGTCAATGTGGAATAGGAAGCAGGATACTGATAGCAATAGTAGAAATTACACATTTCTATAGCTACTTCTTAACCTTGTATTAGTTTGCATTGTTTGCATAATTCCATACAGTTGTAGTTTTTTGTTGTTTTATGAGAGGTGCAGCAAGTGTAGAAGTGACTTTTTAATTTTTTCTTGGCTTGAATTCTGTCATTAGCTGGAAGTTACACTTTCATCCTTGTGGATTTTGCCTTTTTTTTTTTTTTTTTTTTATTAACAGACAGCCAAAGAGCAAATTGGCTGTGATTTGCTGCAACTGTGGGTTAAACACCAGTACTATCCAGAAGAAAAAAGAAAATGAAAATGGATGGAGATGCAAAATTTTAGTGAGCAATAGGCATACATTTAAAATCCAGCGTTGGCAGGCTTGCTATGTGCAGGAACCCCAAACTTCTGGGGGGAAAAAGAGATTTAAAAAACAAAATCATAGGGTATTCAGTGAGTTTGATTTCTAAAGGTACAACATACCCAGTGAACTCAGGTGCTTAGGTCCAAGGTTTCCTGCAAGTCACAGACACATCCAAATGCAACTTTAGTTCTGCAGTTAATGGAAAAGTGAGAGAGAGCATTTGTGTCTAATAAAGTGAAAACTTAGAACACTTGATAAACTATTTGCCAATACCATTTGTACACAATGTACTAACTTCAGAACTGTGTCTGCAGTTTTGTTATATTTAAGAGGAAAAGCAAACTAAGTCATTTTCCTAAGGCTTTGCATTCTCAGTGTATATTTTGTATACAGCTTATGCAAAAGTGCTTCTTGGTTTTGAATACACTTCCCCTTCAAGCTCACAAAATTTGCCTGAAGCACTGAGTAAGCTGTTGTAAACATGAGACCATGAAAGTAGCCACACAAGGAAACACAGCAAAGGGGTTTTTTCCACTGTAAAAACAGCTCTTTTCCATACAAGAATGCATGTCTACAGGCATGAAATTGAAAAAAAAAATTGCACAGATGACAAACTGGAAAGAAAGTAAAGAGATTATTTTAGCATAGCTTGTAAACATTGGTATGAGCTTAATGGTAGGAGTTAATTTTGTGAAGTCAGCTGTTGGCATGAATAGAAACATTTGTGAACTTTTGCAGATTCTCCAAGTGTGATATATTAAGATCCTAACAAGCTGATCTGGGGAAAACCACTCTAAGTTATTTCAAGTCTTTCCATTTCCCAAGTGGCAGTCCTTTTTATTTTCTAATGTTTTGGCTTTCAGTTGTATTTTTGTGTCCTTTGCTTTTAACAGTATTTATTTACCCATGTCCGTGCACAATCCAGTTTCAACTAAAATTTTAATTCTGGTTTTGTTTGCCTTGTCTGTGCATTGCCCTTCCTGAAGCACTTGTTTTGAATTGGAACTACCCCAAATTTCTTGTATTTTCTTTCAGTATGAACTATGGCTGTAGTTTCTCAACACATTATTCCCAGAGAGTTGTGTAGCATGATGTACACCACATCAGTGAACTGATTTTGCTGAAAAATGACCTGGCAAAAACGAGTTATTTTTATGTGAACTCAGTCTGATTCACTGCGGGGCCACACAAGGAGTTGTGCTGGCACAGCTTCAAAGTAACGTGCCATGCTGTGGGAACGGAGCAGGGAAGGTCCAGGGGCATTTGGAGCCGGTGTCAGCCTTCCCCCACAGCCCTTATACAGCGTGCTGTGCAAGCCCTGCCAATTCCTTTATTTGCATCCAACAGCCTTGCTGTGAGTTGTTCTCTCATCAGATCCATCTGCTCCTTACATTGTTCACTTCCCCGGATCTACGTTTCCCTTTTATCACCTCTCCACCCTCTCAGGTTTTCTCCACAGAAGAAATCCACTTCTATGAAATTTGCTGGCTGATATCCATATGCAAATTTCTGCAGATTCACTAAAAGTACATTATTCAAATAGCCTCTGGTCCTCTTTACTTTGTTAAGCAAATGAAGACAGAAACAAAAAAGACCGAGTACCTATATTTGCATTAGCATTTTGCACATTCATTTGTTAAAGACTCGGTGCTAACCCTACCCAAACCAAAGCACCATCACTGTCCTAAAAACAGCGGGAAGACTCCTTTAAATAGTTAGTTTGCTTCACATCCTCGTTATCCTGGCGATTGCAGGAAGGATCCAGGTCCAGAGCCATACCCTTGAAATGTTCAAACAAAGCCTACACTGCTTCAGTAACAAGACTCTCTTCCCACACATCTATTTATAGCTTGCTTTTGTTGATGGGGATTTTAAAATCATTTTTTCCCTCTTCATTCAGTTGTTCTGATTTTGGGCTATGCACAGACACAGAAAAGAGGAATTACTTGACAGAGTGCTCTTTAGCAACGGCAGTTCTAGAAAGGAAGATGTCAACCCTGATGCTTTTAAAAGCTTCTAGTGGGGCCAATTCACATAAATATACCTGGAAATTTCAACCCCTTCTATTCTACTGGGACACTTCAATGCTTCACTTCTCCCCACGATTTTAACTCAAGTTCCTGATTTCCTGTCTGGCCCTGTGTCTGCAAACTCATATAAGCTCTCGTTACTGAACACATTCCCGAGGTTATTGAGCTGAACTAGCCTCTCTCTCTCTCTGTCCTGGCCACGCTATGGAGAAACCTTCCCACAGGTCAATTTTGCATCCCTCCAGGTCTTATCTTCCTCAGTTAATGGCTTTCCTTAACCCTCCTGTCTGAATGTGAGAGAAGTGCAGCACAGCATCGTTCAAGCTGGACTTGCCTTGGCAGTCGTGTCTCTTTTATCCCCTTTTTCTATTTGTGCCATGCCCAGAGATTTATTTGCTACAGGCCTGACAAATCGCTGTGCAGGACAGCTGGCCATGATTTCTGCTGGTGTGTTTCACCACCCCCAGGTCTTTACTCTTTATTTAGCAATTCCTTGGCAATCACGGCAGATGATTCTGCTTTGTCATTAGGCTGTGATGCAGAAATGTTTCATGCATTCTTAGCGGAATTTGAATGTGCTAATTCCTGAGAAACGTTTTTCAAATCTGCAACATAAGATAATGTTTGTAATTGCATACAGATGTATGTACATCAGTTTTTCTCACATATATGCATTTATTTTCCATAGCATATACTTTTTTTATTTCACATTATATTTTACATTCCCACAACAATTATAGATATTTTTCCCTTCCTGGATTCTAGTTAATACCTTGTTATACCTCCCTTTCTCCACTGCATTTAACCCTGATTTAAGTACTGGTTTTGTTTCTTCACACTTAAATGTACACACCAGTTAAAGTCCATCCAATTCACTTTTCAAGCACATGCTGAAACTGAATATGACATTTTCAGTCTTTACTGTGCCCTTCACTTCTCCGGTATTCTTTATTCTGATCCTCTGCATCAGCTTTGTTCTTTATATTTAGTAAGTTTTAATTCAAATTAAGAATGAAAATGCAGCTACTATTGAAGCAAATAATTCCATCACACTGTTGCTGGCATTGGCCCAGTGAACTCACTGATGCAGTTTTCCTGGAGTACTTGCAATAAGATCAGCAGGAGCATTTCCACTGAAAAAGTTACATAAGTGTATGTGTATCTCAAGGATCAGAGCTGCAGTTGCACATCCAGCTCTTAGGGTTTAAGGTCAAGTTCTTTGGGTCATGACAGAGAGATGCCATTGCAATCAAGGGCTGCTGTCTGGTTGCTTTCCTTGTTCCCTACCCAGCAGAGTAAGGCTTTCATTCTTTCCAAGGAAGTCTTTCTCAGTGTGGTTACTGCTCTGCCCCTGCACAACCATTCTCCTCTTAAGCCTGTTCCTTGCTGTCCTAACCACAAATATACAAATCTTTCCTATCATCCTTTTGCACTGGCAGACTATTAAATTATCTTTTTTTCCTCCCTGCATTTATCCCTGCTTTTGGTAGCACAACTCTAATTTGTCCAAGTTTTCCTTCTCTTTTAGCACAAGTTCTCTGCTGTTCTTGTTGCTCCAGCTGATCTGTAATTCCCCTGAAGCCTGGCACCCAAATCCAAACATGATATTGCAGCTAAAGCTGTTCTGATGAACAGCTGAGTCACTTCACACAGGCTGTTTAAGCTCTCCTAGGTGTCATTTCCCTCAGCACAGCATTACTCACATCTGCCCACATCTGCTCTGCCTGTAACCCTCAGATCCTTCCCATCAGGGCTGCAGTTCAGCAGAAGGGATCCCGTTACCTGTGTTGGAAGCTGACTGCTCCTGACCAAGTGAAGTTCATTGCATTGGTCTTCAGGGAGTTTTTCCCCTTACTACTCACTTCAATTTGTGTGAGCCCTCTTTTTTTCTGACCAATAGTTGAGGCTTCTTTTTTGCTGGGATTGCTAGCTCACCCTGCACCAGCAAGGACACAGGAACTGGTGTAGTTCTCTTTTGCTGCACATGAAAGCATACTTTAAAGTTAATAAATCAATAGGTTTGCCTCATCTGCCACTGAAGCTAAGGGCAGGGGGGACTTTGTGACTGGTTTAACATCAACCACACTGCATTACTATATTTAATCATTTCACCTATATATTCAAATGTACACCATGAGTGGGTGAAGGAATCTGATGTGATTCAGAGTCAGGGTGTGCCCCAGCCTGCTGATCAGCATTCAAGTATGAAGGAGAATTCTTGGTGCTTCTAAGTCATGAGAGCTGATGACTGCCACACACCTACTCTCTTAATGGAACCACTGCCCTGGAAGACAACAACCGAGGTCAAACCATCCCTTGACTGGGCCCATTTTCAAAAGACATGTTTGAAAGGCTCAAATTTGACCTCTCTTCCTTCCACGGACACAGCCTAATCCTGGTTAAAATCTGAAGGGAGGGTGAAGCAGACCCACATTCTTCTCACCCCTCTGGAGGTGAACAACCTGTCCTGTGTTACCACACAAGGAAGTAGAGATGCACATTCACAGTGGAGTAGCTGGCAGTGACAGTAGGTGGAAAGAAACAGTGGAAAGCTGGGGGATACTGTGAGAGAAGCTGTAGGAGAAAGGCATGGCAGGGGAGGGGCAGAGGAAAGTCTAGAAAGGGGGGAACATAGGAGTCAAAATAGTTCCCTGTTGTCCTGATCTCAACACTTTTTCTAAATAAATCCTTTAGAAAGGAATCTCTGCAAGGATTCTCCTTGTGGAGCTTCCCTAGAGCCATCACAACTGCTCCCTGAAGTGATGCCTCCCTGACAATTTCCTACATCCCAGAAACCTTGAGTGCTGAAATCAAAAGTCAGGACCATCCAAAAGGAAGCAATAAATAGCATTAGGACCTGCAAGCTCCAGCATCACTGGTTTATATAATGATACAACTCTTACAACTCCCATTTATGAGGTTAAAAAAATAATGATTCACAAGACTGGCTGTCACCTGGAATGATTTAACCAGGCCATCCCTAATGTAAATGACATTGACTCACATTTCCAGATGTAGGTGGAACTGGCAATTGTCTTTTCCTCATAATTGTCTTAACTTGCTTTGCTAGTTAGAAATAGTTTCCTAGGTTATATTTCCAATCTGGTAATCATTAGAGGTACATTCTTTTCCATAGATGTTTGCATTTGTAGTTGATGGAACATCTAGGACAGAATTTGACCTACAAACTTAGATATGTAGCAGCAGCCTAAATAGAAATGCATGTACTTAAATCTGAACCAGAACTACAGTAAGATTTCTTGATACATATACAAAATTTAAAATATGAATGCACATGTTGGGGCAGACAAGATTTTCGTGAGGTTTTTTTTTTCTTTCCTTACCCCTGAAGTTTTTCAGATTTCTTGGCTTTAAGTAATCCTTTAACTAAATTTAATACAATGGCATTGTCTTAGATAATGCAGAGGAAAAACCTTTAAATAACAGGATAAAAGAAATGTTGGAAATCTCTAAAAAGTTTAATCAAAAATAGTATAGGTAAAGCAAGAAAATTATGAAATATCCCCCATTGGTTTTCATCCAAAAAGTGCTTGGACTCTCCTCCTCCTTTGGCTGTTTGTCTCTTCTATCCCAAGGCACAGGTTTATCCCAGCCTCACAATTAAAGCCCACAGTGTGACGTTGCAGTGACAAAAGTGGCCACGGCTGAGCTGACTGCAGTGGTATGTCATGACTGCCAGCACAGAGACCTGACCCAATTACTGTGACCTGACACACTTGCAATCCAGTACAGCCTCAAGTCTCAGAGCAACAGCCCCTGAAACCACCAGAGACTCATGTGAAAGCTGAAAGCAAGCCAAACGAGACTGAATTAAACCCAGGAGGCAGCTATTCTGAAAAACCCTAATTATATCACACAGTTTGTTGATCCATGCTTACTTTGCTTGTGAGAGCACTTTGGGTGAGATACCCCCATGCTTTTGAAGAACAGAAGTGTTGCCAATCCAGGAGGAAATGACAGGGCTGATGATATCCTGCCCTGAGCACCCATCAGGGATGTAACACAATCCATGTGCTGACTGATGGGTGGGGAGTGAAGCTGCACTGCAGAGCAAAGTGGTGGCAAGGTGAGGTGCAGCCCCCAGGCAGATCCATGCAGTGTTTGCTGATTCTGCCCCTACCAGGGAAGGGTTACACTGCAGAGGCTGAGACAGCTTATAGGGGGAGGTAAGGAAACATCAGACATGGTCGCTCTGTGTTTAAGAGCCACATGTACAGCTCTCATGCACCAGGATTCTGCAATGTTCATAATAAAACCGAATCATAGAGCAATCAGGTTGGAAGGGACCACAGTGGGACATCTGCTCCAACCTCCCTGCTCAGGCAGGGCCATCCCAGAGCACATGGCACAGGATTGTGTCCAGATGGTCCTTGAGTATCTCCACTAAGGAGACCCCCCACCCTCTCTGGACAATCTGTCCAGTGCTCGGTCACCTGCACAATAAAGAAGTTCTTCCTCATGTAGCTGCCAGTTAACAGGTGCTTTCCTCACTTCCCAGCCTTATAAAAGCTTGTGAACAAACTTTCTGTTTCCACATTTTACCTATTTTTACCTCCTACACTGTTTTTCATTACCATTGAGAGCCAGAATCCCTAAATTGAAAAAAAAAATAATGTGCTATTTCTGAAAAAAAAAAAAAAAAATTAATTACCCAAATGCAAGAATGTACCCTATCAATCTTAGCAGCCTAGCTTCTTTATTCCAAAAGAGAAGTCACAGATTACTGGACTTAAAATGAACCACTTGAGGACAAATTAACCATTGGATTATTTTGTAAATTGCTGTCTATTTCAAGTTCATTGCTTGTGTGTTGCTATAAATAAATGTGTACTATCCAGGACAGTGATGAACAGTGACTACAGTACCCTGGAAATTCAGTCCTCAGTAGTTTTGTTCCTAATCAAATCCTTTGTTCTGTCGTCAAGTTCCAGAAAGTGATTTCTACATAAATAATAATAAATAATGTGTAATTATTACTCTATATTATTTATTTTCCCCATAATATTCTTTTCAACGCTCTTAGGAGATAAAGCCAGCTCTCCTGTGGAAAAGTGGACACAGAGAAGAAGGTGGGCTTTGCTGTGATTACCACTATTGAAGAGCCAAGAGAAGTTCTCTTAGGTAAGACTCTTAACCAGACTGCTCTGGTATCTCAGTGCTCACAGCAGTCACTCTGTTCTCTCCAGAAGGGAGCAGCATGCAGGCAGGGAGAATGAGAACAAGAATCTCTGAAGCAGTGATCTCTGACAGGAGTTTGGGGCTGGATACCCAAGTGTGACATGGCTGTAGGGGAAGCAAATCATGAGAGGGCCCATAGCCTCTCTTCAGAGGCAGATCATAGGAGAAAAAAGCAACTCGTAGGAAAAAGCAACATTTCACAGCTGACAGAAGAGAAGAAAATACAGAGGCAGCTGTGGTGAAGCAGCTGGGATTCAGTTTCCCAAGAGCTTCCCAGCCCAAGGGAACGGCTGGAGGGCTTGCTCCCTCTACTGGAGCATCCTAACAGAGCCACAAGAGACTTGCTGGTTTGACACACTCTCAATCCCACAGCAAAGCTCTCAGACTAGGAAATAAAAATTAATGCAGTGTTGATTACCATTGCTGGCTTAGTGTCACAAGGATTTTTTTTTTATCAGACTAGGAAATAAAAATTAATGCAGTGTTGATTACCATTGCTGGTGTCACAAGGATTTTTTTTTTTAAAGACTATGCAGTTCAACATGCAGCTGAAGGCAGAAGGGAGAGAGCTATTTCATTGCTTTGGTTTTGAAAAGAATCAAAATAGGGCATACAAGTTCAAATCTACATTTTTCAGGCCATAATTCTGTCAAACTGGAACACAGGAAAAGGCAGACCTTTCCAGTGTCTCATGTAATGCAGAAGAGCAACTCTTGCTGTATGACCTTTGATCCAGGACAGCCTGGCCTCCAATACCTGGGCTCACAAATAAACAGCCTATTCCTGCAGGAAGCTGAGAGTAAACCTCTCCTAAAGCATCTCCAGACAAACAACGTCACCACTGGGTTATTTAGCATTCACGTCAGGTGAGATGGGTCAGAGCAGCCTGAGGCACAGTGACAGCAAGAAACCATGACTCAGACACTCACTGACACTGCTCCACTCTTGCTTGAAAGAGTTGGTGGCTGAGACTCCTCTTCCTCTTTTGTAGAATCAGGGTCACCTTTGGCCTCTGAGATTGCAGGATTTTGCACTTTGCAGCTCAGTTTTCTGTCTGCTGAATGAGAGTTCAGGAAGCCTTATTTCTTTGTGCATTTTTAGACCTTATGTTACATAGTGTTGGTGTGGAATCTGCCTTCTGTATACAGCATCTGACACTTGGTACAAAGACCACCAATTTTAGCTAATCATTACAGGCATGACAGTAAAAAAGTAAAACATTTGACTAAAACCTCATCTACATAAATTTTAATGTTTTTTGTGGCCTCTCCAGTTTAAATGGCTTCTCATTTGCCAACTTTCTGTCATCCCAGTGAACACCTTGGTCCATTGGTGCTCCATCACCTTACGGATTCAATGGAGGAAATGGAAACCAAGCTCTGCAGCAGTGACAAAGAGGAAGCCTTCAAAAGAGAATTACCATACTGCATAGGAGAAATAGACTTCACAGCTTCTGGGAAGAATCATGGAAAGGTATGGGCACTGAGGAGTTTTAACCCTTTTACAGTACTGCTGTTCTTAGCAGTAAACTCAGAGTCTCCAACAGTGAGGGTCGATGTGCCACAGAGTGAGGCAACACATTATACCCCAAGTAAGGACCATGCTTTCCTGAAACATGAGTGTGGTCTACAACATGGCCTTCTAATATTCACAAATCAATCACTTGATTTGCAATTACATGATACAAATGCAGGTGATCACTCTTCCCTTTAAAAGAAAAATCAGTCATGTGCCCTGCTTCCTTCACTTTGTATCCTTTCCTTGGTTAAACCCAGCAAAAATTAATCACTATTTTTACATTTTAAACATAATTTTGAGCAGTTTAAAGGTTTTCCTTAAAGTTCTCTCTGTTCTGCCGATGTTCAGAGAGGGGTGTATATGGACTCACCCACCTCCTCCCTAGTCCCATGCACAAGTTAGTACTAGAGCAGAAGGAATTCCTAGAAATTCCTGAAATCTGCCCCAAGGTTTTGTTTCACCACAAAGACTTAAGCAGAAAACCAAAATATATACAGTACTGGAAGAAGCAGTAGATTAATATAACGTGCCCTCAAAAAACAGATATGAAATCAGGCAAATATGTTTGAAGCTTCTGAAGAAACAATAAACACCTATGGAATTTGTTGACTTCCCTAGGCTGCCATGAATCTGAAGGCAGCTCAAGAGGAAACTGTAAGGGAGAGTGTGATTTGTCAGTCTGCAACACAGACCCATGGAACTTACCCAATTAGTGAGGCGGCAATTATACAGAAGTCTGCTAAATGAATTCAAGTCTTTAGTTCTCTGTCAATTCTTGCTCAAATGATTTTTTCTTAAATATCCAATTTGATGATAATTTCCCTCTGCATTTAGCATGAACAGACTCTTTACTGTATTTTTTCATGTTGCTGTTATTCATTGGGCTTTTCTTGTGTTTGTTGAAGTTTATGAAGGTCCAGAGTACCGTTCACCCTGGAATTATATTTGAAGTTATGCTCAACAAATGGAAGCTACCTGCTCCCAATTTGGTTATCTCTTTAGTAGGGGGAGAAGAAGATTTTCAGATGAAGCCTTGGCTACGGGACACCTTAAAGAAAGGACTTATAAAGGCAGCTGAAAGCACAGGTGAGTGCTTTAGGCTCTAAAGAAGAAATTTGTATTCCTAATGGATTCTCACACCTAGTCCCCAGTGATCTGGTAATGACAGTGGGCCTGCTCACACGATTATTTTTGAAAATTCAAGACTTTGCTGAATGCAACCTACCTTTGAAAATGAAAGTGATTGTGTAATAGTAGCAAAAATAAGTTCTTTTGAAGCAAATCACTCTAGGCAACCATTTCTGAACTGTGAAATTACCTGATATTATTCCCTCAGAGGTGATACTAGAAATATAGCATCAAAATGGGGCCAAATACAATTGCCCCTCTTTTGTGCCGTAACAAAATAATTCTGAGGAGAGCAGAGCAATTTGACTTCAACAAGAGTGAATTTAGGTCAAAAATAAGAATTTCTGCATTCTCACCTGCAAAATACAGAGAAAATATCTGAGCATTTCACAGCAAGCTCTTGGTTTAGCTTTAATTTCTGCATTCTCACCTGCAAAATACAGAGAAAATATCTGTGAGCATTTCACAGCAACCTCTTGGTTTAGCTTCGTTGCTCCAGACAAGATTGTACCAATTTTGCTTTTTCTACCAGAGCTCCTTTTGGTACTTTTGTGCTATACAAATATTCTCCATCTCCATCTGCCTTTTGTACTTCAGACTGGGCAGCATCAAGATCCCCAGTTTCTTCATGTTACATATTTGAAAAAGGCCAGCTTGCTGTTTACCTAGGGCTCTCCAAATTCCTTGTCATTGTAACAACACTCCTGTAAATTCTATTATCCTGAAGAATTCACGCTCCACACACCCACACACAAGAACAGGAGAAGGAACTCCAGATTAAAGATGGCCACATTGCATCATGGCATACATGAAGAATGTTTGCTTGAGCTCATAATTTCTTCTTGTTTTCTTTATTAATGTCTTATGTGTTTGCATGTATTTTAATTCTAAAAGTTGCAGTCCATCAAGACATGTCTTTGCTTTATCTATTTTTAAACAAACCTTAAATCCAGTACTGTAAGTAATGCTACTTGACACACAAACACATTGCAATACAAAGAAAGTCCCTAACTGCTTTTTAAAAATAACTTCAGGTGCCTGGATTTTCACCAGTGCTCTGCGTGTAGGAGTGACAAGGCACTTGGTGCAAGCAGTGCGAGATCTTGCCCTGGCCAGTACCTCATCCACCCTGAGCGTGATTGCCATAGGAATAACTTCACTCAGGGAAATCCAGCACAGGGAAATCCTGGAAAACACAAAGGTACTGCTCTCTTATTCTCTTGCTCCGATGGAAGCTGCACCCGTACAAAATTTGTAAGTCGTTGGCAGAGGGACTTTGATATAACTTTAAATAAACAAACAGAAGTGGGGTTTAAGCTGTGTTTTGGGAGGAAGCAGAAACAGCTCCAGGATTGTTGGATGATTCTGTGCCCTCCGTGTCCAGCGGGTGGCAGCATTAGGCATCAGCAAAGCAAGAGCACAGGGTTGAACGTCAAGAAAATATCCCAGAATAAGTGACTTTTCATGCATTTCTCCCTTGTTCACTTACTGCAGCAGCACTTACTCCTAGCTATTACACAAATACTGCAAAAAAGCATATTTTGTGTTATGGGACACCACAGAAATATTCCAGGACAAACTTCTTTAAGTAAACACTGAATTGGTATTTAATACACAAAAACTTGCTCAGTGCAACAGGTCAAAAATACCAACCATGCAGGATTTCACCTAGTTATGGGGAATTCTCAAATTGGGTCAAGGGGATCAAAGTCCTTGGGAAGAAAACAAAAACAACCCACCAACAAATAAAAAACCTCACCCAACAAAACTGTTGCTGAAAGTGTTGCTGCTGAATGGACACAGAAGTGGAGAGGAAAAAAAAGAAATAGCATTCCCTCCCTGTCACTGCATATACAGTCTGTCCTAAATAGAATATTATGACACTAAAACAGGTGTTTAATGGCAGTGAATGACAGTTTCTCTGTACTATTTTATTCCCTACAGAAGCTAAGAACAAATGACAGACTGCCCTTTGAATTCACACCTAGTTGTTCTCTCACAGAGGCCTGAAAATACCAGCTAGAGACCATACCAGCAATTTATTGTCATGGTTTTTTGTTTGGTTTTTTTTGTTGTTGTTGTTGGGGTTTTTGTGGGTTTTTTTTGTTTGTTTTTTGGGTTTTTTTGTTGTGTGTTTGTTTGTTTTTTGTTTCTTTGGTTGGTTTTTTGCCAATGACAGCTACCTGTGTGCCCTACAGGTGGGACTCTTTGGCTGGAAGACTTTAACCTATTGGTGTGGCAACTGGGCCTCAAAGGAAAGAATTGGACTCTTTGGCTGGAAGACTTTAACCTATTGGTGTGGCAACTGGGCCAAAAGGGCCTCAAAGGAAAGGATATGGTTCATCGTGTTTGTGAATTTCATTCAGGAGAGTTTGCAAATGCAAACTATTTCACCTCCCTTCTAGGCTAAGTGATCAAAATGCATCTGGATCTTTCCCTATCAGCATCTACAAAACAAGTGCACTCTTTTTTTATTTTCTCCCCCTCAACTAAAGCCCAATTTTTTTGTCAAGGGATATTTTGCAAAGAGCATTCCTGACCCTATGACTTCTGGCACAGCTTACACCCAAAGATATTTTGGTTTTTAGTCAGTAACTTAAAGACAAAGGAACTACAGACAGGAATGTTGATCTAAACCCAACTCTCTTTATATTTGGCACTGACACAAGCAACTTGTTGTATAAAAGAAGGCTAACAACCCCCACTAGCAAGGAGAAAAACAAGCCCTGAAATCAGTGGATCCCTCCTGTTGTAGTAAAGCAGATGGGATTTAGATTCTTTATGTAGGAAAAGCTAATTTTTTATTTACATAACTAATTTTTATATAGTTTTCACAGCTCTTGTGTTCAACTCTAATTGGTCAGTAGTTTTATACTACTTAATTTATTGGTTAGTAAATGGCATTTTCACATGTTTATCAAATTTCTCTATTCTTGGATAGTTTACATATTTTTTACAGATTCTCATGGGGCAGAATTCTTGTTTTTGTAGGTGTGAACAGTTCTGTTACTAGAATAGTTTGTTTTGTTAACTGACTTTTTATTCCTTTGATTCTTTCTTATGGGAACTTATAGGCTCAGTTGGTAATTCAACAGAACCAAGCCTCATTTCATAAAACCTTTCTTTTATAATATCTTTACTTATACACAACACCCTCCCATCTCTTCTGTGTTAATGGTATGCTTTAAACACCATTGAAAGATCACTTCCACGTTTTCAGGGAATAGAGAGGAAAATCCCCAAAGGCTTTTTTCAACTGGTTGTTGTGCCTCCGGGTCCTAATCAAAGGCCAGCTCTTTAGGGAGGAGGATTAATGTTACACGGCAGCAGAAAAGAGGCACACCCTCTGTCAAAGCAAAATCTGAAGGAAATTAATTATGTCAAGAAGTTTTGCCCAAGGAATGAGAGACAGAGAGAAGAAAGTGAAAGAAACAGGCAAGTTTACTGCTTTTTAGTGCAGGGAAAATGCAATACGCAGTGACAACTGCCAAGATTTTAAACAGTTGTGCTAATCTACCTGCTTGCAAGAGGAAAATGATTAGGAAAATGAAAAAGAATAATCAGACATTTACAACCTGGAATGATGTATCAAAGTGGATGGGCAACAGAGAGAAAGAAAGATGTATTAAGAAAGAAAGGGGAGTTTGAAAAAGTGTACATATAGAAGCCCATGTGTAGTGCAATATTTAGAACAAAAGACTGTAGCAGGGGTTCTGTTTTACCTAGAAGATGAGTTTGTGAGGAAAAAAAAGGAAAAAAAAATATATAACTCCACTCGCTCAAAATAAAAGAGGATTCCCCTTTCTAAAATCTGTCTGCCACTCTCTGTTCTAGAATGCAGTTTCTAAACTGAGAATAACCATCAGACTTCATACAACCCTGTCACTTAAGTAAAGCTGTGTATAAATTGACAGGGACATGGAGCAGGCTAACTCATTCACTGGTCTAAACATGGTCAAAACACTACTGAAATTAATAGTTTTCCCCTCTTTACACCAGCTGAGGCTTCACATCTCCATACACAATTATCAGGTCTCATGGCCCCTTTCCATTTGTCCAATAAACCATTCCAAAACCTGCATTCCAGAGATGATGATTGATATCACTGTATTTTGCAGAGGCCAAGAGGGAAACTTCAGGGACTCCAGCCAAATCTGGCCACTTCCAGAAGGCGCAGATTTTTCTATCTTCACCCTTTTTTAAGGGTCTGTCAAAGAGTCTCACAGGTGGTGAGCTGTGTCAGGGTGCAGACAGCACAGAAATGGAGAGGAAGGACTTTAAAACATGCAGAAAGCACTGACATCTCCCCTCCTCCCTCCAGAGTGAAAGCCTTGTACACTACCACTCAGAAGACAACACCCAAGGCCCACTGTATTCCTTGGATCACAACCACTCCCATTTTATTTTGGTGGACCACACCACGCTGGAGGAGCCGGATGGAACCGCCGAGCTCCGCCTCGCCTTGGAAAGGTACATCTCAGAGCAGCGCACGGGATACGGGGGTAAGCAGGCTCTGGGAGCCACCCAGTCTGAATAACCTGAGCCCTGGCCCTAGCTCTAGCCCTAGTTACCCCCCAAAGGTGACTCCAGCTCCCACAGAGGCAAGACCAAGTCAACACATTTGTCATCGTGTAAGAGGCACGGCGACGGTAACTTCTGAAGTTGAGAAAGCTGCTCCTCTTTGGAGCGAAAATCTGGACTTTTATTGCATCTCCTTAAATGTAGGCTCAAAGCTGGTCTTCAAAGCACAGCTCAAATTGCCTTAAAAGACAACATATGGAAAATAAATCCAGCTTCAAGTGCCTTTACTGGTGGTTCTAAGAGATTGATAGTCATTGTTGTATACTTTTATCCCCTCTCACACACAGGGTCTTGAATTGCTCCCACACTGAAAGAAAAGACTTGTTCCAAAGCCCTCTGAAATATTTCAAGCCGTATTTGTTTTGGGATAAAATCTTATCCCAGGTAAACACTGTAGCATCTAATGTCCCTCTGAATCTGTGATCTTTTTTGGAATAAGAACTGAGTATTGGACAGGCCTCCTACTGCTATTTGTGGAAAGAACTCAGTTGTCAGGAGATAACAGAGCTACATTTTTTTCTTACCTTTGCTTTGTTTGTGTCATACATGCAGTGCTAGCACAGCTGAAACAGGAGGGAGACCTCACTTGTTCACAGCTTTGTGCATCAATAGAATATCCACAGCCCACGGGGTGGTAGCACAGAGGTACCTGAGAGCACAAACACACCTGAAGGACCTTACCTGGTCACTGAGATAGGAATGACCACAGGCAGGCTGAAAGGGTAGCCTGAGGCTGCAGTGCTGAGAGTTACACAGCAGCCTCTTTCTGCTCACCAACCAAATCTGATTGAACAAATCTCAGGGGAACATAATTCTGACAAAGAATGCTGATTCATATGACAAATACTTTGCTGGAACATACTGTACCAGTGTTATCTTGTATTAACAAAACCAATGTCATTCATTTAAGCTCGTTTATAAACAAGCTGAGCAAAGCTATGTGACTTTACTGAAATACAACACTTTAATAAGGTCATGTGGAATTTCCCTGTTTAAAAAAAAAAAAAAAAACAACAACAAAAAAGACCTAAAAGTCTTTAAGAATAACTTTTTTATATATGGAATCGCAGAATAAAGTCAAAATCCATCTGACCTTCCTCTGGCTAACTTTTAACTAAATCTGTGGCAAATGAAGAGTATTTGTAGCCTTAACCATACTTGAGGAACCTGTAGTCCCAGAGGTCACTCTTCAAAGAGCATCACGTCAGAGAGGTGAGACAATGCCATGCCATTCACTAAAACAAATTAAGTTTCTTACCAACCATATTCTGGCTACAGCTCAGTCCAACCTTATCTCTGTAGTCATCTCAAAAGAAATACAAAAATAGGTAGTATAGATCTGTACTGAGTTTTGGGAGATCTACAAAGGGAAACATCAAAAAATTGTTTGAACCAAATGCCTTTTATCTTTGAGCTGAAAGAGGCATTAATCTCTTGATACTACAGTTTTGATTGAGCTCCTTCAGGCCAATCTATAGTCACCTTTGCATTGCAGAATTCAGCATTTACAGTAAAAACCATCCAAAACTCTGTCGGCCCCTGTGGGAAGATGGCTTAGGACAGGGACCCTGACCTCAATTCTTCCCCCAATACCATGACATGTTAAATATTTCATTAATATTTCTTTTAAAAGTATCAGACTGTGTTATTATTAATCACCACACCAGGCTGTGCTGAATGAAACATGAAGCTGTTTGAGCAGAGTAATAAATACATGGCTCCTATCAACTTGTATCTGACTCATCCTGCCCAGTCTACACGGTCAGCCTCTTCACATTCTTAAATCCTCCTTTCAGAAGGCTTTTGTCCTGGATTCCAGTCCCCTTCCAGCACACACTGGGCACGTGCACAACACCCAGGACAAACAGAGCTTTTCACCTCTAACTGTGTCTTGCTGGAAGATGCCTCTCTGGCAACCCACCAGCCTTCTGCTGCACCCTAATGCAGCTCCATTGCTCCCCAGCCTGACAGCCCTGCAGTAAACAAATCACTTGAAAAGCCAGCAGTGGCATAACACAGAGAGATGCCAATATCCATATTTTGCAGCTGAGGTCAGAACAGCCTGGACTGCTTGCCTGGGATCACACAAAATTTCCAAGCAAAGGTGCCTTTGTCCTGAATCCTAGGCCAGGACCTCTCTGTTAGGTCAGTGCTATTCTCTTCCCCTGCCACGTCCTTCTGCAGGTTCATGTAGAGACCAAAACAGCACGAAAGGGGAGAAATATTTTCAAGGGGTCAGCAAAACAGCAATAGGTTCATGAAAGCTGTTACTTTTTAAAAAATTGAACCTTCTATTCTACAGGAACAGGTAGCATTGAGATCCCTGTGCTTTGCCTACTGGTGAATGGAGGACCAGGCACACTTGAGGTAAGAAAGTTGTTTCCAGCTTTAGAAAAATAAATTAACTGATGCCAAGTAATTAATGGAGAATTTGGCTGTAGGGCAAACACATCTATTGGCACTTTGCATGAAGTCCAAATGCACATCTATACACCATTAAGAACTGAGTTCTGTTAATAGTAAATTTGACAGTATTTGTTTGGGAGAAATATTTACTTTTGAATAGGTACCAACTGATCATTAAAACTTCCATTGCCAGCTTGTCCAGTGGGATGAAAGAATCCAAACCCAAAACAAACCCACAGAAACGAGCTCCAGATCTAGCAAAACAGAAATACTCTAACTTGAGAACATACACCAAAAAAAAGAGGAATCTTTTAGTGCTATTCAGCAACAATGACACAACTGTCTGTCCCAGAGCTCAGAGGAAGCACAAGACCAGGTTTGCTGGATGTGCCATTTAAAATGGGAGTGTCCTGGTTCCACTGACCAAAAGTACATTGTAGGATTGAAGACTGGAGTGTTGCCTGATAATAATCCCAAGTGTTCCTCAGTAAAGGATCAGTTTTGATTTTTTTCCTGAGTGGTTCTACAACTTAAAGAACATGTTAACAAGGAGATAGTCTTTGACTTTTATTCTACTTTACTTATCTTTTTTATAATCCTGTCAGTCTAGAAAACCTTTAGAGAGACATAATTTAACTATAATTTAAGGTTTCCAAGTGCTGAGACTGTGACATGCAAGCTGGTAACCCCTTTCCAGAATAATGACTCCTTTCTGGGGATGTTTTCTAGTTTCAGTTTCATGTGTCTTGTCAAAACTTTTGTCAGCTGGACTAAAACACACACTCATATTAGAAATCTCTCTGCTTAAACAAAGGTTATATCACCTCATGATCTTGCTTCCTTTCTTTCATGAGAAACTAAATATTGCAGTGTTTCCTGTATCTTTGGTTTAGAAAAATCCCATGTTATGACATGTAAATCCTCTTTTCAAAGTTTTACAGAACAGTGTGACTGGAAGACAAAAAGTGACTGGCTGGAGTTCTTCTAAACCGACTTTTGCTGGGAAAGGATGACTGGCCACACTTTTTTAGAATACCAATTTCTTAAATGGATTTCTTAAAATGGATAATACACACCAGAGACTACAAAGAGTTTTAAAAAACCTCAATACCTAAACTAAAGAAAAAAACCTTTGCACCACAATTGAATCAATGCGGTCTTGTGTAACTCCAGAAGAAGAAACAGACTGGCAGCAAATAGACATTTTTGCAATTATGATGCCATGGCCTCTGCTTTCCTCTCTCAACAACCTGCCTGACTCATTATAATTGCAAAAGTAATAGAATTAGTAGCCTTTAACTCTTGTAGTTGCTATGATTCAGTGGTTTTTTTCGTGTAGCTCAATGTTGTATTCCCACAGGCAAATTCCTGATTTTCAGAACATATTGCCAGGTTTAGCAGACAGAAAAAAAAAAAAAAAAACCTCTACTAAAAAGCCTGCTGATAATTTCTGTACAGGCTTACTCTCTTGCACTTGAATATGCTGAAACAGACTTCGGGGGAAAAAAAATCGTCAGGGTCAAAGAAATTTTGTGCATTGTTTGTCCAAATAAGGTTGCTTAGCTACTCAGCAGATGTGTCATGAAAAGAAGCATAGTCAGAGGCCTATACATGGATGACCTGCTACAGAATTCAAAAAATCCTAATAGCTTAGAGGAGTCTGGACTGATTCCTTAGTGAATCTGATTTAGGTACACATTTATTCCTGGTTTGCTAAAAGTCCTTCTTTTGAACAACATTTTCTTTCCACTTATGAATTTTTAAAAATCTTATTTTAAACTACAGAGAATTTGCAGCGGGTTGGAAAATTCTGCTCCCTGGCTTATCTTAGCAGGGTCTGGAGGTACCGCTGACATCTTAGCAGCATTCATGAATGACCCACAGCTTATCATGCCAGAAGCTGTTGAAAAGCAATTTAAGGAGAAATTCCCTGCAGAGAGCTTTTCGTGGAAGGACATTCTCCAGTGGACAGTGACAGTGAGTTCATGTCTTTGAAAAGCCATCATGTCCACAAAGCCCTCTCCACTTCAGTACAGGTTTGGCAAGAAGCTGCTCACAAGTTTTGGGAACTCCAGTGCTTTGACACCGGTGTCGTAGAATACCTCTCTAGCATTTAAAATCAAGTGGTCATGCAAACCATGCATTTGATCATGCAAACTACTTTTTGCATGCATTTGATCATGCAAACTTGCTGCCCCAGTAGTTCAGCTGAACACTGTGGGCTCTGTCCTTCCTCAATTACTTCCTCAAGTAACAGCCAGCACCCAGGAACCCGACAGTCCTTCTGTGGGACACGAAGCATTATTTATCTCCACAGCTGTGGAGCTTGTGCAGCTGTGACAGAAGAGACCTAATTCACGATCTACAGCTGGTAAATGGAAACCTCCCTGTGGATAAGCATGAATAAATTAAGTAGAATGAAGCGTGTTTAGAAATGATCCTATCTATTGTCATCACTTGTTCTTTACATATCATTGTTCTTAAAACAGAAAGACAAAACAGATTCAGAGATCTTCTTTACTCTTTGTCTTGGGGGACACTTGCACAAGCCTTTTAGGAACAAATACCCACTCTGAGATTGTCCTTGTGTGAAGAGCACTGGGTGCCTCTGAGATAAACCAATTCCACCTGACCTGGTACTTACTTCTCCTTCACATTCCCTGCCATAATCCTCAGCTTTAAAAGTTCTTCATATTAATTCCATTAGGAACAACTTTACCAAATCACTAACAAAAGGGGATGAAAGGCATCTGGAAGCAATATTGCCAGAGGCTCACAAAGTCTCAGTGCAGCTGCACTGCGAGAAAGAAAACTCAATAAATAGAGAAGCAGAAGGAAAGATAAGAGTACTGTGTATATATATATCAATATTTGAGGACTTTTACTCAGAGAAGAGTTAGAATATATGCTTTTAAATAAACAACTCAGAGAGCAAAACTTAAATGCCAAAGCAGGATGAGGTAAAATGAAACTAGTGGTATGCTGGCTATAACGTGATTTTGAGTCAAATAAGAATGTAAGTTAAGGAAGGATCTTTTAATTAAAGCCCTGCTCTGGTTATCAGAATATTTAAGTTCTGTTCCTCCTATCCTGGTAGGTCACTTAGAAAAGGCAGCAAAAATCCCTCCTTGCCTTATGAGTTATTTATATATGGGAAACCAATAATATTGGCCTTCTTGCCAAACCTCAGATTTAGAACTAGATTACAAATTTTTGGGAAATACTGTCTGGGTGATCTCTACTGGGCATGTGGGCACTAATGTGCATCCAAAGGACAATGTGTAAAATTACTTTTGTTTTGACTCCAAATAGATTCAGAATATTATTTCACACCAGCATCTTCTAACTCTGCACAACTTTGAGCAAGATGGTTCAGAAGAACTAGACACAGTCATTTTGAAAGCCTTAGTAAAAGGTAAGGTAGAATAAGCAAACATTGTAATGTTTATCTTACTTGACTTCTATGCCATAAATATATTTCCTCTTTTTCCAGAGCAAATTCAGTTGACTGTTGGATCAGATTTCATTTCTGATGCACTGTTCTTTTGTTTGTTTATTGACAAATGAACTGTGGCAGTTACTGTAGCTCCCGTAAGCTTCCTTTAAACTAGTGTTTGCTTTTTAAGCTCATGCTATTGTATGGTACTATTTTAGCCACTCCTTTATTTCATTGACTTGCTTCTTTTAATAACAGAGGCTATAAAAGAACTAAAATATGCTGGAGCAGTATATTATTCTGATTAAACCATTAAAAAAACCCTCAATGAAAACAAAACCAAAACCTACAAGTAGACCAAAACTACCTTTGTTTCAGAGACAATCCATTTCTCCTATAAGAAATCTCCACTGTATCTTCTGAAAGAAGACATTACTTGTGCTCCCATCTATTTCAGTTTCTGTTAAGTTTGTGTTAGCTTAAACTTAGCATGGGAGGGAAAAAAAAAAAAAAAAAAAAAAAAAAAAAAAAAAAAGACATTCTGTTCCTGATGTGCTAATTGACAAAAGGCAAAACCAACAGCCAGTCCTGTCCTCTGCAGGCCAGAGTCCCTCTTAATATCCAAAAGTAATTTAAATTTAATGTTTTTAATAGAGTTCATGTAGAAAAAAAATAACACATCTGAATATTAATGTTTCTTAATTTGGGAAACCATTGCTGTGAAGGGTTTCTGATCAAGCAACCCACAGATCTGTGATAGCTGAAGGAGAACTTGCATTGCTAATCAAAGTACCAATACTATATTAAGTTAAACATAACTATAAAGTGCTGACTTCATTTGCATTTCCTATTTTTTTCTAGCCTGTAAAAGTCAGAGTCAGGAGGCTCAGGAATATCTGGATGAACTGAAACTGGCAGTGGCCTGGAATAGGGTCGACATTGCTAAAAGTGAAATATTTAATGGTGACGTGGAGTGGAAGGTACCAGGTTTTTTTGCCTTAGAGGACACTCAGTGTATGTTCCAACGTGTACAGGACACTGGAGCATGCCAAAAGATGGCTTCAGTTTTTACCACTACCTGCACACTCTACTGAGAGACTGGGCAGGGGCATTATCCTTCCTGAGGCTGTTTTTCTTTCTGCCCCCCTGTATGATAATGGCTAAAAACAGAGGAATAACTCAGTGGTCATCATCCCTTTCTGGAGCTGTTTGAGAGCAACAATGCATCTGTATAGACATTATAGCAAAGAAAGCAGAGTTTACAAAGCACAAGAAGCAGGCAGATATTACTGTTAGAAGGTGGCACAAAGAATGTCACTGTTTGTAACTGCTGTACAAATACCCAGTGTGGCAGGTGCCTCACACCAAGTCCTACAGCACACAATTTATATTGATGTTTTAACATTAACACTGGCACAGACATTTTGTCAGAGAAAAATGAAGCAAGTCCCACCTCTTTCTTATTGTACTCACTGTTGACTGGTGGAAGACAAAACGTGCCTGTTAAATCTAACCTCTCTCATCATCCATCCATGATTACCCCCCAAAATTTCCTTTTTTCGTTTGTTTTATTTTTTTTCTCTTTCATCAATCTAGTCCTGTGACCTGGAGGAAGTGATGATGGATGCTCTAGTCAACAACAAACCAGAATTTGTGAAGCTATTTATTGACAATGGGGCTAACATATATGAATTCCTGACCTACAGTCGTCTGCAGAGACTCTACTGCTCCATTTCTCAGAAATGTCTCCTCTATGAACTTCTCCTGAAGAAGCATGAAGAAAGCAAACTGACCTTGGCAGGGCTCACTGGTCAGCAGCTGAGTGAGCAGAAGGAGATCTGCCCCCTCTTCACTCTCAGCGAGGTCTCTAGAGTCCTCAAGGATTTCCTTCATGATGCATGCAAAGGTTTCTATCAAGACCTCAGACATGGAGGCAAGAAGAAATCTGTGAGTCACAGCTTTGCATCATTGCTCCCCTCCAATATAGAATTTGTACCATTTTAACTAGGTCTAGTCTTTGGGGTGGGGCAGGGAACAGATTTAATTAAAGATGTGTGGGGTTTACAAATAAGATTTGCATTTATGAAGGAGTAATTAAACATAAAAATAGTGGTCTGCTTTTCTCTTTTCTTTTTTTTTTTTACAGAATTTCAAGAAGTAGTAGTGAAAAGGCAATTTTTTTTTAGGAGAAAGAAAAGCAGGCAATGGAGATTTTCAATCCCAGGCCTGAAAATGGTCATCTTTGTACAATAAACTATTCTCAGATTTATACTCTGTACAAGTAGACTGAACTCAGATAGTGATATTCAGTAATATCCAGTATTTGATATTTGCCTTTAGAGCATTTTAGTCTTTTTATGGAGTGCCAGAACACAGAGCAAGAAGTAGGAACAATTGTGTGACGTGGCCCTGGCAAGTGCGCTGGCCAACATATCACAAGGAAAATATGTGATGGGGGTACCAGTGTGCAATGATGTCTATAATCCACAGTGGTGCAAGAGATGCATCATCATTTTTGCATTTTGACAATGTATTTAACATTAAAATGCCTAAGTACCAAAGTGCTTGCAAAAGCATTGAAAATAAGTTTGGGTGCAAGGTGTTAAAACAAAGATGTATAAAGAAATTTCATTAGAGTTTTGTTTCAGACAAATGAAACAATTAAGCCTTTTGGTATTTGCCAAGTTCTAATTACACCTAAAAACTGTTAAAATTAGACACCAATTTAAAAAAAAAAATTTTTTTTGAGATGTTAAATCACTTTTGCTTTGATAAAGCCTAGCTAAATTAATTAGTAGTATGAAAAGTTAAGTTTTAATCTACTTTGCATTTTTCATTCACAAGGATGAGCAACTTGAGACAATACCTCTGAAGTCACTAAGCATACTCCAGACTTACAAACTTGCCAGAAATAAAAATTTGCCCCCAAAGCCTCACTTGACCTTTCTGGCATTTGGCAGTAAGTGAGCTAAAGCCCAGTGCTGCAGATAAGGCCCAGTTCAGAGATCAGCTCCTGCTGCCTACTAGCTTTTTCCCTTTTAAATCTTCTTCCCATGGCTGAATCCCATTATCACTGGCAACAGAAAGAGCGTCACAGTGCTGGGAAACCGGCATCACTGCTGCCAAATTGTATATCTTTTTTCAGGTTAGGAACTAGTGGTTACAAAAACAGATGAGACTTTTAGGATATCTTTGTCTCCTGCAAGGCTTTCTATGCAATGTAGTTGATTCAATAGCTCGCTACAAAGTGAAAAAACACCCCCCCCCCCACAAAAAAAAGTGCCATTAAAATAAATTTGAAAAGAATCCTATCATTTAAATTATTTAAAAAAATATATTCTCACAAAGCCCTATTTAATTAAAAATAAATTAAATTAAAATAAACCCTAGCTGCTTCTAACCAACACAATAGATAATAAGGTAGTTTTTAAATATACTTAAAACTCAGAACTTGACCTAAGCGGCTACACTTCCTCTAGACAATTTTTTTATCGAGTGCTGAAGGAATGAGTGTTCTACTTAAACTGCTCTCTGCATGGGGAAAGGTTTCTCAAAGGAAGGACTAAAAAGGGGTATTGACGTACTCTATTCTTGTCCTGTACAGGGCCTTGGCAAGATTTATTTCTGATGAAATAAAATGCCTTTTGTTCCCTTTTCTCAGAAGCCTTGTCCTCTGTGGCAGCAGAGCGGAGCCCGATATAATTGAAGGCAAGCTCAGATTAGTTAATCACATGTTTCTCTTGTCTGATATTACACACCAGTGATGAAACCCCAGCCTCAATAAAGCCAATGAAAACTTTAGCATTGGCTTCAGTGGAGTCACCATTTCATCCAGAAAGTTCTCACACATATTGGGTTATACTGGGGATACAAGGATTCTTTAACTCAGTACAGAATGAGATGATTACCTTTTGGTCCTACTGAAAAGTCAAAGAAATGTGAAGTATTCAGCGAGGCTGAGAGAATCTTAGATCATGTCATTGCTCCTGGAGCGAGACTGCCAGCCAGGTTTTTAATTCTTCAAACCATATTTCAGGACAAAACGAACACAAAGCGATTACCTGGGCCCTTGGACATGAACCAGAAAAGCGAAAATCCTTGGAGGGATTTGTTTGTGTGGGCAGTACTTCAAAACCGGCACAAGATGGCAAACTATTTCTGGGCTATGGTAAGCTCCGAGCTGTAGCTGCTTCAGGTGAAGCAATGGCATATTTCAAGTTTACGAGATGTTTTTTTGCTCAGCCTTGCAGCTCTGATGACAGATGGGTTCGTTTGCAGTACACGAGAGGCGGCATTTATAGCGCCTTTCATCTCTGCGTGGCTCCTGCCGCGGGGCCAGGGAGAGCAGGAGCCGGTGTGAATCAGCCCGGGCTGAAGCCCCGCTCCCCCAGCTCCCGAGGAGTCACAGCTCCCAGGAGCAGGGTTTGTGCCTCCGACAGGGGCCGATTGTTTGGCTCCGAGCGTGACGGGAGGGAAGTGAGAGCGCTGAAGCATCTTCAGCTTACGTGCCCGGCGCGCAGCATCGCGCCCTCCAAGGCTGAGCTTCGAGCTGGCATAATCGGCTCCTGTTTCACAACCCAGCCCTGCTTCCCACATCTGGGAGCCCCCCTGCCCCCACAGACAGAGAGAGAGCTCTCAGCTCCATCCCTGCCCCTGCAGAGCAGCGCATCTGGCGGGGGCAGCCCCAGCGGGGCTGTGTGCGTGCGGGCACATCGGCACCGTGCGGGCCCGCAGCACACCGCACATCCCCGCAGCACACCGCACATCCGCACCGTGCGGGCCCGCAGCACACCGCACATCGGCACCGTGCGGGCCCGCAGCACACCGCACATCCCCGCAGCACACCGCACATCGGCACCGTGCGGGTCCGCAGCACACCGCACATCGGCACCGTGCGGGTCCGCAGCACACCGCACGGTGCGGGCCCGCGGCACACCGCACATCGGCACCGCACATCCCCGCAGCACACCGCACATCCCTGCCCCGGCCGCTACACCGCACATCCGCACCGTGCGGGCCCGCAGCACACCGCACATCCCCGCAGCACACCGCACATCCCCGCCCCGGCCAGCTCTGCTCCCTGCCGTGCCCGCATCTCCGCCCCAGCACAGCCACGCTGGAGCTGTCTCGGCACAGGGAGAACGCGTTGCTCTGTTTCCAGAGCGTGTTGTTCTCCTTTCTGTCCTTGATTGCTATCCCAAATCAGGTGCCTCTAAGAGCTTGGACCCAGAAGTCGCCAGCCTTATAAGGCACAAGAACTACCAATAAAGAATCATGGAATAGTTTGGGTTGGAAGTGACCTCAAAAATCATCCAGCTCCAACCCCCAGCAACGGGCAGGGACACCTCCCGCTACACAGGTTTGCAGGGACACCTCCCGCTAGACAATGCTCAAAACCTCATCCAGCCTGGCCTCGAACACTGCCAGGGATGGGGCATCCACAATATGTGGCTTTCATTCTCAAATGTCATCAAAACTGGCATTTTGATCATCATTTTCGACTTTCAAATCTATACGGGAGGGAAGATTTTGCTTGAAAGGCATGAACTTTCTTCCCCGTTCAGAAATGCCCTCCAGTGGAGGGTGGCAGCAGCGACCCCTTCAATTCCACAGGGTCAGGAGGGTGTAGCTTCAGCTCTGGCAGCCTGCAAGATCCTGAAAGAGATGTCCCGCCTGGAGACGGAGACCAAAGCAGCCTGTATAATGAAAGAGGCCAAGTATGAGCAGCTCGCTGTTGGTAAGTAATGGCACTTTTTGAATGGCATTGAAAATTTATGAAGGAACTGCCATTGGAAGGCAAGCAAGTGAAAAAAATAGAGTTTCAGTCGTAAAAGGTCATGAATAATTTAACAACCTTGCAGCACAGGCAGTCCCAAACATTCAGAGGAAAGATTTAAAACCCACTCATTTTGGAAAAAAAAAATCTCTGTTCCAAGACAGGCCCCCTGGGACACACAGATACTCTCCTGCTGCTTGTTGGTATTTTAATTGTCTGATCTTAGTACAAGGTGTGTTACAGTGATGTGAAAGATTGAATAGCCAAAACACTTCCAGGCTCACAGCAGCCTGCTCTTCCTGCAATATCAAGCTTGCTCTGTAAGGGCCACTAGAGCAACAAGTTTTAAGTTTTGTCATTGCTGCTAAAAATAATTTGAGATTACCTCACCCAGAAGAGGGCCAAGTGCACTGCAATCTGCAGTGAGGCTCAGGCTGGTTTTGCAGCAGACGAGATGCCCCTCCCTACAGCAGTCAGATCCAGGCATCCGCAGTGCTGGAATGCTGAGCCCTCGCCCCTTTGCTTGCTGTAGGAACAGATGTCTGCACACAAGCTTCTCTGCTGATCTGACTTCAGCCCAATCCACACCTTCATGCTGTGGGGAGAGGGCTTTAAAATGTGCCTCACCTGGAAACAAACACAGAGGCTCCCCTTCCTTTGGGGTAGTTCATCGAGCAGCGCAAGGCTCATGCAGGCGTTGCTGCATTATTTACACAGAGATCACATTTTTCCCTTCTTCTCACAGGGCCATTATTATTTACAAAAATTAAAAATTAGGTTCTCATATAATCACAGGGCTCAAGTAATTTAGTAATGGAATTATGGGGCCTAATCAAATACACAGAACTTCTCCTTCTTAGCTTTGATACGTATTAGATCAGATCCTCAGTTTTAATTTCTGATTATGCAAAGCAAACTTTCTTTAAGAATGATAAATACCACATCAACTAGAAAAAATTTCTTTGTGTAATTTTAAGTGCACTTGACCTTTTTGCCCATCCTCACAGCGTAACAAGGTGTAGGCTGCCTTGGGAAAGGTACTGAGATAATCAAGTGAATCAGTAGAATGGAACAGACACAAGAAGTTGGATCTTGTCTAATGAGACGATGTTGATTTTTTTTTTTTTTTTTACTCATTAAATTTATCCTGGTTTCTAAGCTCCAGGACCAGTTTCTCTGGAAACAATTATGCCACAACACTCCACCAAGTCTAATATTATTTTATGTCAAGTAGCTCTGTCTCAAAATGAAGGATTTGTTGTCTACAAGAAAAAACTGGGCTGCTTGTCTTCTTTAGTCTGTTCAGGAAAGTGAGGACAGCATGACAGCTCATCCTTCAAAGTGTAAGAAGATCACCCAAGAGATACATTTTTTTGTCTGTGTTTTCTTCATATGGCAGAACTGTTTAGTGAATGCTACCACAACAGTGAGGAGAGAGCATTTGCTCTGTTGGTGAGGAAAAATCAGTACTGGAGCAAAACCACGTGCCTTCAGCTGGCCACAGAAGCAGATGCAAAGACTTTCTTTGCACATGACGGTGTCCAGGTAAGTTTTAAATGTCCCCAGGGCCTTGAGTTGCACACAGGAGAGGGCAGCACAGGAACTGAACAACCCCAATGGATCTATTCCCCTGAGAACCGTTCTTCAGAGAAGGGACACTCCTCTCCCTCTAGCAACAGATGAAGAGGACATTACACCATGTCCTTGCCAAAGCAGCACAATTCCCCCTTTCCCCACTCTCTCATCCAGCTGGCACACACACCAGTGTGCTGAGAAGGTTTAGCCCTTAATCCATCGTGTGCTTTTTTGCTTTTTATTCCTTTCTTGCTCACAGAGAAGCATCAGAAAAGCACTATAAATCTGCCTGGGGCATAATGAAGCTGCTCCAAGATGTGAGGTAACTCCTTGTTCAGATTCAAGAGAGAGCTCACTGATAAAAGCTAAATTAAATTACTATTCAGCTTTGCTCTCACAACCTGACTTCTCTCCACATACACAAAGCTAAATTAAGAGTGATGCTGCTTTTATCTCCCAGTGCCTGACTTGGGCTTCCTTAGTATTACAGATGTTGCTTAATTCCGTTTGGCTTGCTGTTCTTTCCACTGGTCTCCAGATAACTCCTTGCATACTCAGCACCTGCAGAAGGACACACAGAGAACCTGTTTGCTCTGAAGCCGTGAGGTTATCAGAGCATTCACTGTCTCAGGTGTGCTTCATCTGCAAGTATCTTTTTGTGACATTAAAGACATCTCTTCTCTTTTTGACTTTCAGGCCTTCCTGACAAAAATATGGTGGGGAGACATGTCTACAAGCACACAGATCCTCAAGTTAATCTGTGCATTCTGGTGTCCTTTCCTAATCTACACCAATTTAATATCATTCAGGTATAAACACAACTAACTGGGTGCAAGAGATAAATAAGTGATGAAAAATAGGCCATAAAAAAATATTCAGAGTCAAAATTTCTCCCTGAAGTTATTATAAACAGTAACATCACCTAATATCACCTAACCAAATCAGTTTTCTATAGGGCTGAGGGATTTGTGTGTCCTGTTGCCAAACTTAAAAGATCAATGCCATGGTTTCACAGAGATCATTCCATTTTCCACTGTCCAGAGGAAAGCCTGCTGGAATTCTGTCAGCTCCAGATTCTACACGGCAATGTGTAGAATATCTGCAGCTGTAGCACAATTTGTTTCTAGATCTGGAGATGCCTGGCTCAAACCTCAGTATCTTATCCAAGGAAAACAGCAATCACAAAGCAGTGTTATCTGCCACAAGCCTTGATATCCATAAGTCTAGCTTAAAAACATGGGACTGACATTAAATTACCAGTCAATCAAAATCAAGTAAGAATTTCAAATTCAGTGCCTTACAATCTTAGGTTTTCTTGAAAAAGAATCCATGTACTACAAACACTAATAAAACAAAACAAGAAGCCCCACACCATAAAAATCAACCAACCAAATAAAATTTAAAAAACAGAAGAGAAAAAAAGAGCAGCCAGAAGCTGCTCAGGTGGTCATAAAAATTGTCAATCTGAAACTTCAGGAAAACCTCAAACATTCAGAGAATCACATACAAATAATGAGAATTAGCAATATGAAATAACATGTTATGAAATACATGTTTCTTGACTCTTAAACTACATAAAAAGCAAGAGGAAAACTTGTTTGGCAATGCTGACTCAAGATTTGCCTTCCGCCAGCATCACTAAAGATGACCTTCTGGCTGCCAGATTCACAAATTCATTTAATGTGACATTTTGGCAAAGTTTTCATGGAAAGGTTTGAATTATTACACATAATCAAAACAATCCTTTCCAAACTTCCATTTTTTTGCCTCCTTTCCCTGGAAATGCAAGAACTGTCACATGTCCCCTACTGCTTCTGGCATTTCCCTTCTTAATTGCTTAATTGGAATGGAGCATTGAGCAGTTCTCTTCTAAGACTGACTGAGGGGTTTACTTCTGCTCAAATCCTAACTATTTTGAGGAAACTGAGCATCCTGCTCCATTTTTATGAAGCACACCAATTATCACTTCTCTGAGTCTTATGGGTGAATTCAGCCTCCTCCTTAAAAATAAACAGAATTTGTAAAGATAAAGTTTATGCCCTAATTTAATAGCTCCCCAGCAGAGCAGATCCAAGATAAGGACATGGTACCAGTTCTGTATCAATGCCAATTCAGTAGTGAAAAATGGCTAAGCATCATCTTTTAACTAATGAGGTTTTTTTTCCTTACAGTGAAGAAAAACAATCAAAGAATGAGCCAGAGCCATTCAGAGAGCTGGACAGTTTGGACTCAGAGAGGACTCTGTTTTTCTCCAAGGAAGAAGATAGGTAAGTTTAAAACCATAAGCTAGTGTAGCTTTTATGAGAACAGTCAAAGAACAGGACACTTCTTGTGTATTAGTGACCATCGTCCTTAGATCATCAGCTAATGATCTAAAGATCAGCTGAAGGGCCAAGAAAGTCATTACTCCTCAGGAAGTGCCCTTTGATTATTGCTGTGCCCTTTGATTACTGCTGTTGTTGCTCTCTAAAAGGAATATAGGAAAATAAACAGAGATATAGCACTGCTTTAAGGAGACACCAGTTTAGTTTTTCTGAGCAGATAATTTCTACAAGAAATTAAGAACAAGGAATTTACTTGGGAATCAATAGCATTTCCTGACATTCCCATCAGCTCAGGATGATTAATACAAAATGGATTTTAGGAAGTTATCAGATTACTGAGCTGAGCAGAAAGAAGGATCTCAGCAGAACCTTGCATCACTGCATACTTTCTTACAAAGGTGTGCTTGCACCCATCAGTACCAGGGAATTTTACATTGAGTCAGCTTCTCACACTCTTAATTTATATTTTGACAGATGGGCTCTAAGGAACCTTAGGCATTAGAGAGAGCATCACACAAATGAGTAACTGAGTACAAAGGTTTTTTCAGTTTCTTGTGGTCAGTCACACATCTTTGATTCAGAGCAGAATCCCCCCCATACTTCTACCACATACTTATCACCAAAACCTGGGAGACCACAAGGACTTAAGTCAGGATAAGTAGACTTTTGATTGGCACAAAGTCCTCTTAATGGCTAAAGAGTGGCTAAATTGACACATTTTCCATGATTTAAAGAGAACTCCAGAAATATGTGAACAGCGGTAGAGAGGAAGCGTCAGCTGCAGTATGAAGTCCTGGACCAAGTCAGAGTTATTAGGTTCTATTTTTACCTCTGGTATTTAACTGCTGGTATATTGGAGAAAATCATTAGTTCTTCTCTCTCCCTCCCTAACCTATAAAATAGGTGTAAAAGCATCTGCCTCTTGGGAGCTATTTGTAAGCAATATCATAAAGCACTTCCATATCCTGAGTGCAGCATGGTTTGGTCATTACATTGCATGTTCCAATTGCTATTATCCTAGCAATTTATTTTAACAAAGAGGCTCTCTCCGTCCCAGATCTATTTCAGCATCTTACAGTAAAGCTGCAATTATCTGTTTATGATATTAGCCTGTTACCATGGGAATGTATCTCATGATGTCATAAATGAGAGGTAGTACAGAATCAGGCATATAGAAAAGATTGGCCACAAAGAGAACTTTTCTCTTGTAACAAATGTATTTAATAATTAGCAAGATTGTCAGAGGAAATTAAAAACCAGTGAAGAGTCATTGTTTATTTTCTGTGAGGTGAAATTGAAAACATACCCTAGTGTGCACATCCTTTGTCGGAGATCAAACTTCTCAGAGTAAGAATCACAAAATTAAAGGTCCAATAACATCCCTAGCTTACACAGGAGACCATTTTATGTGGAAACAAATCCTCACACAAAGATCAAATTGCTATCAAACTTGCATTTTCTGCACAGGATATTTTCCATTGCCAATAGATACCACCTCATGTTCCAAAACACAGCAAAACAGCTGTAAATGTATAGGTCAAATTTCCCTTCAGTTACCAAAATACTTGCCCTATTCCACACCACCCAAAGACTGCCTTAATACATATTTTATGAGGTCAGCTCTTTTTGCTAAAAGGCTTCTATATTGCTATTTTGCAACTTACTCTAATTTAATCACAAAGGGCAGTTATGCAAAGCAGCAAGGTATTCTTCAGTAGGGTCTATCAGATTCCAGCAAGGATAGTCAAGAAACACAGGCTTAACACGATCCAGCACTTAGAGACTGGGTCAGAAGTTCAAAGTCACAGCAACAACAAGAACTTCCACAGACAAACACCACAAGAAATTTTAAAGCCAAAATAATTAAGAGCTGACTCACAAAAATTATTTGGCCATTTTCTTTTCTATTATTTAGGTGTATAAAGGCCAATCACCCTTCCCCCTCTGCTTGTGCATTTGCAGTCCATGCAGAGCACAATGAAGTTAACATATAAAATCAATACAACTAAACTGAAATAACAAAAATGCTCACATAATTCTGATGTGACTTGGTTTTTCAAAACCTTCTTTTTGATTTGAAATATTTCTGCTATAGTAATATGATTGCTCTGACTTCTACAGCCTTCCCCCTTGGCCAGCCCCAGCATCTGCCTGTTACTATCTTACAAGAAGCTTTATATAGAATAATATTGAGCCTGTTCCCATGAACTAATTTTAGGAGATTGTCACCAAGCATGTATTCTTTTTGGTTTGCAGAGGAAATGACACATTGGAAAAACAGAACCCTTCTGCAAACACAGCATGGGCAACATTCACGTTTACCCGGTGGAGAAAATTCTGGAGTGCCCCTGTAACTGTGTTTATGGGGAATGTTATAATGTACTTTGCTTTTCTCTTTCTATTCACTTATGTCCTTTTACTGGACTTTAAACCACCTCCACCTCAGGGTCCATCTGTTAAAGAAATTGTGCTCTACTTCTGGGTGTTTACCCTTGTCTTGGAAGAGATCCGACAGGTGAGTAACCTGCATCACCATAGTGCCAACACAGCAAAACCTGCAGCAATATTTCCAATAGATTTACAATCTGTATAACTGTACAGGCTTGGACATCTCAAGTGTCAGGTGCACAGAACAACACTGAACTAAGCTTATCCTAAACATCTCACCCCTCTCTCCCAGAGCAAGCTCTTCTTCCCCCATATAAACCTACATCTCTACCTCTGTTTTTCCATCCTACTGCAGCCTGAGCCAAGTCAAGTGGGCTGCCAGCATTCAGATATTCTCTGCTTTGTAAATCCTTCTCTGATTTCATTCCACAGAACTATGTCCTCGCACCACAAACAATATAAGTTGGAAGTTACATTCTACACCTGGAAACACAGCAGACAGCTCTACATCCTTTTAAGAGATTCTTCCCCGCTGGGGACTGTTTAAAAAAAATCACAAGTAAATTAATTCAGATTATTTGTGGCTTTTCCTAAAATAATTTTCAACTCAAAATATTAGCAGATTTCTTTTGGGCTTGCTTTTCTTAAAAAAATACCCAACCAAACAAAACCACCAACCCCCAAAAGGCCTTCTCTATTAGTCTCCTATTACTGGTTTTGGAAATTCCTCAGTTTAAAAACTGAAACAATAACTGTGGTGCAAGTGTGTTGCAACTGTGGGTGCACAAAGCTCTTCTCTTTAGACACAAAAAAAAAGGCAGTTACAATCATTTACTCTGGATGAACCAGTAAGTGTTCATTATACAAGCAAAAGAGACAGGAAAGTTCATCACAATTTATTTGAAATTATGCAGCAAGGCCATTAACAGAAGGACATGGAAAACATCTAGATCAAAGAACATTTAATTATAAATATGTAAAACATGAAGACTGCCAGGCTAAAACCCAATTAAGAAAGCCAACTCCTTGCCTAGATAATCAAATGTGCATTCACTGACAATTCCAGCACAGAAATGCCAAATCTGTTCATGCTGTTTAAACAGCAATGCCTAGAAACTGAACTCTGGAAGCTGCATTGTTTAACCACTTTTTTCCCCCCCCCCCTTATTATGCTCAGAATTTGTTTTTGCTCTTTGCAATGAAAGGGAAAAAGGCAACAGGTATCCTGTTAACACTCAGAAGGAAATAGTGAAAGTGGAAAGAGATCAATACCAGAGGTTATTTCTCTTTTTCAGAGTTTCTATACAGATGAAGACACAAATTTAATGAAAAAATTTAAACTGTACGTGGAGGATAACTGGAATAAATGTGATATGGTCACCATCTTTCTCTTCATAATTGGGGTAATCTGCAGGTGTGTATTTGCATCAGTAGCAAGGGCTGTGCACATCAACTGACAGCTGAGTCTCATGAGAGGACAGGCATGAGAGCACAGGCTCTAACATTCATTTTTACAGGCTTTGAGATGCGTTTCTGCAGTAGGAGCCTCTAAAATTTATATATCCAAACACATGTACTGAAAAGCTCTGCTTTGTTTGTTTTCTGAAATCCCTTTTACTAAAAGTACCTTATTTTTTATTATTTGTTAATAAATCTCATTGAAGCCAAGAGAGAGAAAAGAGGGGTCCTCCATCTCTTGGTTATTTCTCATCACCACACAGGCATGATCAGTACTTGCTGAGAGCTGATATTTCATTCCATGTCTTCTGCAGGATGCTGAACTCAACTTTTCAAGCTGGTCGTACAATACTCGCCATTGATTTTATGGTGTTTACACTTAGACTTATCCATATTTTTGCAATTCACAAACAACTTGGACCAAAGATCATTATTGTGGAAAGAATGGTAAGTGTGCATTTTGTCTCAGATAAATACTTCTGCCTTCTAAGAAACAGAGAGTAGGAAATCTTGTCTTTAGAAAAGAAAGAACTTTATAATAATCTGTCTTTATTTTTACATTTTTAAGGCCTGTTATTTTTGCATATTCCTGTATTTTGTTATAAGATGGAATGTTTGAAGTAGATCCTTTCACAGACCTCCATAGTTCATTAAGCTGGTCCTAATTTACTAATCCTTGTATTTTACCTAATAATTTATCCTCAGATCTGACTAACGAAGAGCAGTCTTTGCCTTACTGCTATTCCTCCTACTTCCTAAGCTGTGTGCATCCAGGGCCAAGACCTCAGGCAGATGACAGGCCATGTAAAGAAGGGCTTCCAATAAACGACTTGGGGAAAAAAATGGGTTTTTTCAGCAAGTGGGGGGGGGGGGGGGGGGGAATCAGGGGAAAAGGAATGGGGGGGGGGGGGGGGGGCGGGGAATCAGTGGAAAAGGATGGTTACAAGTTTCCTACAGGAGTTATTCTTACTTGTACTTTTTAGCTCCCTGTTACAATGAAAATATATTAGTACTTTGTGAGCAGATGTTGGAAGATGTTGATAATTTTTTTTTGTTATTACTGCTCTCCTTCAAGAAACAAGACACTGGGATTACAGTTACTGTGCTTGGGTATGCATTCGTATGTTGAAATAGCTTTTTATTTAGGCATGTTAATCCTCCAGGTCAATTAGCTCATGCTCACTGATTACTAGAGTTCATCTAATTGTAAGTACCATTACAGAATCTACAAACATTTGATTTGTGACTCACAGCAGAACTCAGTAAAAGCTCTACAGTCTAAACAAGCCTATACATTGAATAAACATAACTACCAAGCTATTTGAATTTGTCTACAAATGCAATAACTCTGAGATGACATTTGGTTGGACTAGCAAAAGGGTAAATGGCAAATAAATATTTGTTCTTGTTCATTATCTAGGTTATGGCATTAGCAGACTTCTATTGTGAGAGAACAAGTCAGAGCTACAGCTCCTAACCCTTCCTTTGCTGCCTGCCAAGCTAAACCAGGGCCTTGAGCAAGTCCTACCTGTGCCCACTCTGCTGGCACCTGAGGTCCTGCAAGATAACACCGGGGTTGGGAAATGTAACAAGAACATAAACAGCAGCCTAGAAAAAAGCCCTACCAGGCACCTTTCATCTTTGCCCCACCCAAGCCAACAGGATGCCTCAGCTTTGGTATTTCAGTGTTGAACCTTACATCAAAGTAACAGTGAAGGTTTCTTCAGTAAATGAAACCTGCCTGAAGGGTTCAACAGGGTTCGAGCAAAATCATCTCCCTTATTTAAGAGAGAAGCAATCCCAGATGGTCTCTTACTGTCTTTCCTCTTTATACCCTTGCTACAGATTCACTGAAACAGGTCTGGTAATTGCTAAAATTCCAGAACAATACTCATTTCCAGAGAAACTGCAGATTGGAAAAAAATAGTTCCAGACTTTTCACCACTCTCCCATCACCTTGATACCATTACAGCCCTGCAGCACTCCTAAATTTTAGATCATCCAGAAAACGAAAAAGATTAATGGAAGTCAGACATCAGCTCTGTCTTGCCTGGGTTAGAGATGATGTTTCTTATCAGAACTCCAAGTAACATCCTGGAGCTCTGAAATGCCTATGCTATGGGTAACTGCACAATCCAATAATCTAATTGAAAGGAAACTACAGTCCCTAATGAACTCTGTCAAATCAGATGGGGAGAGGATGAAGTGTTCCTCTTCCACCAGGGAAAAATTATTGCACTTGATATTCATATTAGATTTTTTTTAAGTAAGTGTTTTAGGATTCAATTACTTCTGCTTCTGTAGAGAAACACAATGTTTAAAAGCAGGAAGCCCCAAAAAGAATCTTTCAGATGCACCACTTAGCTTGAAAGCTGAAGACAGAAGGAACCTGATCCTTGCAGCCTTCTCTGCCTGCTGCATCAGTGGCTCAGTACTCATCAATGAGCACTGACTGCTACCAGGATTCTCTGCTGCAGCAGAACTCTGGTAATTCACAGTAAAGCAGTCCATGGTACTGAGATAGCTCACAGAAAATATGCACTTAAAAGATAAAATGTGACAGTCACTTAAAAGATAAAATCTATTTCATTTTTAAATGTTTGATGATTGGAAAGCAAGATTTTAGTTTAAAATGGGCCTTTATCTAAATGAGCTATCAAAGAAGAATGCTTACTACAGGCCAAGGATAATGTGGTAACAGCAAGGTCAGACGAGGAATTCTGGGCATGGAACTGTAGCCTATTCCACCTCCCTGAACCTAAATGAGCTTGTAAAGAAACAATTATTTTAAGCCATATTCATATAGAAAGACTACTGTTCCTTGACTATGCTATCACAGTCACTGGCCCTCCTTTTCTCTCCTCCCCCTCTCTTTTGCAGATGAAGGATGTTTTCTTCTTTCTGTTTTTCTTGAGCGTGTGGCTCATTGCCTATGGTGTGACAACTCAAGCTCTGCTCCATCCCGATGACAGCCGAGTGGAATGGATATTCAGAAGGGTTCTCTATCGTCCCTACCTTCAGATATTTGGCCAGATTCCACTGGATGAAATAGACAGTGAGGAAACTTCTTTCCCCCTAACTTGGCCATTTTTGAATGCACACTTCTGATGAGAGCATGGAGTTCCTTCCAAGTATTGCCCTTTTTTAAGTCTTTGTCCTACAGGCCAAAGCTTACACATTGCTGTCACACAAATAGTGTATTTGCAAAGAGATAATGGGCATTGTGGAGTTACATTAGAGCATAAGGGCTGGCCCTGTTTAGATAAGCTCTCAGAAATACACAAGGATTTGCAGTTTTAAAGGCTGGCATATCTGCTTTCACTTCAATCCATTTCCTTTCAGTTTAACTTAGACCCAGATAACCCTCAGTAAACTCAAATAATGAAAAACAGCACCTCCACACATTTTGGCAGTAGTTTAATGCAACAGTGTTAAAACCGTACTGCTCTGCCCATAAGCAAACACACATTTTAAAATAAAATTACTCCAGAGCATTTATTTACCCTGGAGATAAAGCTGCCCAAATCAAATAAAGCTAGTAATTGCTTATGTGCAGCATTGCAAGCAAAACAACATTAAAATAATCACAAGACACTGAAATAATTAGACATAGAAGTTCAAAGGCAACATTTCTGATAGGTAAGCAGTAAAATACAGAATAGGTCACCTACCTCCCAAAGAAGTCTGCACTAACACCACAGCATTTAGCCAGTGCTAAATGTCACAGCAATAATGAAGTGGGAGTCAAACTCGGAGCAATATAAAATAGAACCCAAAAAAGCCATAGACAGAAGCAAACTGGTAAGCATTTTCTCATGTTCACTGTGCTTAATAGGAAAAAGCAAGTCTTTGAAAAGCCAAAACACCTGAATGACACAAGAGAGAGAAAAGTGATTCATGTCCATTTTAAATACCTATGGTGTAAGCACGTACAGCACAATCAGTCACCCTTATTTCCATTAAAGTAATGAGAAAGAGACATATTTCTGGAATATAATTCAACTTAGTGGCCAAAAAGTAGCACTCCCTAGAAAGGTGTGTTTCTCTCCACTGAAACTCCAGTGGTTGTCTCTATCTGGGTAAATAACTGGTTGAGAGTAACAGAGGAAAAAAAAAACCAATTACATGGGCAACTTCCAGAAGGGATTAGTTCATCCTAGGGCTCTCTGGGACTTACTCTGTTTAACATCTTCATGAAATATATGGAAAGGGAGAGGGGAAATGAGGAAGACAAAATTGGCTGACAAAACTACATCACTGGGTAGCAAAGACAAAAACTGACACCTAAGAGAGGCAGAGGAGCCTCATGAGTGCTGAATCATCAAATGAAATTCAGTGTAGATAAGTATAAGCTAGTGCCCTTGGTGAAAGAAATCCCAGCTTGGTGAGCTTTGATATAACCACGTGCTCTAATGAATGTAACCAGGGGGTTATCTGTAGCACCAGGGAAAAGGATTATTAGGGAAAAAATACAGGGAAAAAAATTAAATATAATTATGCTACTCTAAACTTGTGGGTATAATTCACAGCTGGAGACAGAATACAGCACTAGGCCTCTAGTCTAATGCGGAAGAACCAGACCTTCTTCCTAACCTCAACCTCAGATACACAAAGCACTTGAAATTTAGAACGAGGAACCAACCCCCTTCCCAGCATTTACTGAGTTTTCTCCTCCAACCCACATGCCAGGCATGAGGACACAAGGATGTGGAGGAACACAAACTCAGAGGTGGTTTGATTTTGAGGACTCAAAACTAGTCTAAAAAGGATACAGCCCTTTCAAGACAATCCCTTTTATGATGAACACTACTACAAAGCCAGCTGTGACAGACACCTTGCCACGAAATGAGCAGCCAGGATGTGGAGGTCTGCAGTGTCCTAGGGCTGCAAATACCTTGCACAACAATGCAACGTCTTTTTACGTACACAACACTATTACACTTCCACAAAACCAAGGAAAGAAACACGACATGAGGATTTGCCATAACTATTTTTTCCCCTCCATCTTCCTTTGCAGCATCACGAGCATATCCCAGGAACTGCACATTTAACCCCCTGCAGATGCTACAGGAGAACACACCATCCTGCCCCAACAGCTACGCCAACTGGCTCGTCATACTCCTGCTGGTCATCTTCCTACTGGTCACAAACGTCCTGCTCATGAACCTCCTGATTGCTATGTTCAGGCAAGAGGGATTTCACTACCTATCAGGACAGAGGCTGCAAAGCTTTAAGTGGATGCCCACATTTTCTACTTCACTGGCTATTCCTTTTAAAATACACTTGTAATTTTCCTAATGAATATCACTTGGAGATTGATAGGCAGAATCCTGTGATGAGACAGCTCTTAAGTTCCCATCATCCTTACTCTAGTCACATTGGAGATAAGGAGAAAAGAAGCCTCTTTTACTGCTAGATATTCAATTAAACATGCACAGAAGGGTCTGAGTCCCTGGCTGTGTGGAACCACAAATCTGCAGGTGCACAGCAGCCATAAACCTGGCAGGCTTTACAGCGGATGATTTGCACATCAGGGAAATGCTTGTTGTCAACACAGCTAATAATGATTCATTTGGTTGAAGAACTGATGTGGCATGTTTGCTGATCTTTCCTGAGAAAAGTAGAATTATCTTTCTTAAAAAAAAACCCCAAAAGTGCCAAACAAAACAAATGTATCATTTAACATTTAAAGACTGCAACTGCAATTCTCGTAACATCTAAGAATTTGCACAAACTTTAGATTAGATTAGCACTACTTGCTGACCTTGCTGTTCCTTTTTAAAAGTAAATACAGGACTAAATTTTGTTATATTCATCTTTAGCTTGTTGTGGTGAAAAGAGTTACATGTTTTTATTCCTCCCTTCCTCAAATTACAGTTACACTTTTCAAGTTGTCCAGGGCAATACAGACATCTTTTGGAAAGTGCAGCGCTACAACCTGATTGTTGAATACCATGGCCGGCCTGCCTTAGCACCACCATTTATCATTATCAACCACATTACTCTGGTTCTCAGAAGGCTCTTCAACAAAATGGAACACAAGAAAAAACACCTGGGTGAGTTGTTAGCAAATGTGATCAAGCAACTGTAGAGCCTGACTCTCTCCAAGGACATGGTGCATATACAAAACAGCAGAGCAAGTTGGATTTCCTTAAGCTGAGAGTTACAACTTATTTTTAACAAAAGAGTGCCAGGAGAATACAAACAAAAAATTAAGGTTTATAATTTAAACTATAAACAGTTTCCCACAGTGCGTTTCTTGATGCATCATAGTTATTACAACAAAGGTAGCAATATAAAATGGGTTATAGGGATTTGATTTCTGAAGATTGAACAACTGATAGGTTTAAGGAATAGTTTTTTCATTTGCTTCTGAGTTTTAGCAATTATTAACCCTAAAAAAAAACCTCCCTTTAGCATAGCAACTTTTCACTACTAGTATCAGAGAAAAAGGGGTAAAATATAATTCTTATCTTATTTTTCTTACAGAAAGAGATCTTCCAGTGGGCCTCGATCAAAAAATCATAACATGGGAGCTGGTGCAAAAAGAACATTATCTAGTAAAACTTGAGCAAGAAAAGAAAGAAAGCAATGAAGAAAGGCTGAAGGCCACATCTAATAAGTAAGTTATTCTATTATATATTAAGAGTAACTTGCAAGCCTTCAGCTTTCAGCGAGTTCAGCATTGAAGTTCTTATAAAGCTTATATAAAGGGTCCAACTGGAATGCAGTTAGGAAACACAGAGTCCATGAAAAAATGTGAGAGGCCAGCATCTCTACAATGTTAGAATGTTTGTCACTCCTGAAGTATGTACAATTATAGACCTGCAAGTTCCAGCCAAATCTGTGGCCAAGCTCAATGAAAATCTTATTCATGAAGAAAATGGTGGAAAACCAGTTTGTTTGCTAGACTGCAGCACATGTAATTTCATCCCTGGTAGGAATACAGCACAGACTTTTGAATGGAAGTTTAAGATACCTTGAATTAGCCACAGATGCAGAAGAACAAATACTTATGCCTTTATGGCATGGGACTGGATCTCCATTTGTGTACCTCTCTATATTTTCCCACTAGGAATATCACTTGAATTGGTTTAGTCTGATAAAGTAGAAGTCCTAGATTATTATTCAGAGGTTTTAACCTTTAAGTGAGAAACAAAGTCTCCCTTATGACACAATATGCAGGGAGAACAGAAACATCTAAGACAGAAAAGCACTCCTTAAAGAAGCTTTTAACACACATTCCAGCTGTTTTCTCTTACAATAAAACAGACTTCCAATAGAGGCACAACGGGTGTGAAAGTTACCATAATAAGAAAGTTCCATGGAAATGTTCCTGTGCTGTCTGCTTTTTTTCTAAATAAACCTCCAACTCACAGAATAGCTGGAGACCAGAACAGCATACTTCCATTCTCAGAAAATACTCCTCTCTTCACATAGACCCTTAATTCATAATAATTTAGAATGATTATACAGGTTTAAACTTGATTCTCATAAGCAGATCACTGAAACTCCAGGAGTAAGAGCTTAATTGTTGAGATAATGCAATAAATGTATATGCAATTGCTTCCAAACAAAGGGTACTATATCCTGTATATAATAAAGATGGTGCATTGTAGGTGAAGTTGCCAGAGGGGAAAAGTGAGAATCCATCTGGCTTCACAATATTTCAGGTATAGCAGAGCCAGAAAAAGACTGGAAGAGATTCAGATGAACACCACTACCCCCATGGTTTTTGCTTTTGCTCTTAGGTGGTAGCAGTCTTAGGAAACCCTCAGGAAGTGATTCTTTGAACTTGGGCTGCACTGAACCAACCTCAAAATGCATTAGACCCACCCAGCAGCAGATCTTTCACATAGATGGGATTGGAACATGGCCTGTGAGAGGGAAACTTTGAAAGAGTAGCTAGGAGAAACCAGAGAGGGATTTGCCAAATCTATGAGGAATCAGATGCTAAAAATAAGGAACTGATGGGAGAACAGGTGAAGGATGCAGAAAGCATGGGGATAATTCAGTGATTTGGAGGCACTATTTGGAAGCTCCTTAAGCAATCCCTGTGGACTGCATGAAAAAGTGATTTGACTGTCGAGCCAGTTTCCTGAAAGTTTGCATAAATTTTAAGGGGCTTATCTCTGTTGTGGCCTCAGTTCTCACACCAAGATCAGTTTCCATTGGGTACTGATGTTTCCAGGTAGGAAAGACACAAGTGGCTCAAAAAACAAAGCAGCTCCTTTCTGCTGCCCTTGATTTCCACAGCAACTGAGGCTAAGTGGCCCTCACCAGAAGCTGAATAGCTGCCCTGACCTGTCATTTGTGAGTCCCTGAGCAACAGGTGCATGAGAGTGTTCCAGAATTGCTGTTCTGCCCAAAGAAATACTTCTGTGAATACCTTTAAAGGACAAAACTTGTAAGGGGCTCTGGGATGTCTAGGCAGCACAGAACTGCAGTGAAAGGCCACAGGTGTAGTAAAGTTACACATGGTTTGTATTTCATGATTTCTCCTGAAGCCTCTCCTTTTTGCTCAAGGTGTTTGCTTTGTTTCCACAGGGTAGATAATTTGTCCAAGTATTTTAGTGGGTTGAAAGAACAAGAAAAACGATTTAAACTTCTGGAAGCCCAGGTAAGTAGTATTTTCTAGGCATTTATATCAGCTTTAAGATTTCACCATCTTTTTCTCATTTAATGGTGGTTTGGCAGACCCTACTTAGGGATAAAGGGACAGAAAAACAGATCTGTATTATGGTTTCACTTTCCTTATTGCTTTCTGGTGATAAATGTATGTAAAGAAAAATTTATAAACACCACTAGAAAGGAGAAAAGGGAATACAACATTTCCTGCTCTCTTTGGTAGTTTACTTGAGAGGATTTATTTCCTTTGTTAAGGATGCTTCTGGAATGAAATGCTTCATCTTCTCCCCCCCACCATTCTTGTCCTTCTTCTAATATTTTCTTTTTTTTTTTTTTCCCCAAATGTCAGGTTTGAAAATACACACATTCTGTCTGATCTGACCTAATCTTCTTGCACATCAGTTTTTCTAATTTTCTTAAGATACCAAGTACCAACACTCAAAAGGGAAGTGTCCAACACACAATTATGAAATCCAAATAATAGCAGGAAATTCTGTCTTGAGCTTTTGATGACAAACCCTCGCAATATAAACAAACAACATTTCTTACACAGTCTGAAAATGTTAAACCACCTGCTATGTAGCACAACTCTTATTGTTTTCTTTATCTCTGCAACTCTCCTGTAGAATTTTGGCCTCGCTGAAAATTCTTTATCTTAATACTCCTGCTACAGTTTCCTGCTCCCTTCTTATTCCTTTTATGGCTTCCTGGAAAAAGTCAGGCTATACAGGTCCAACAGAAACACACAAGGAATGCTTTATTAAGTTTGTGCCAGCTTGAGGTCTTGCAATATCCTCACAAAAGAGGTAGGTATTTAATCACTACCTATTTTGTAGATTTGCTACTGTACAGCTGTTATCTCCTCCATGGCAGAGGGTTTAACAAAAACCAACCTCTTGTGCACTCAACCAGCTCCAAACTATACATGTAAGTACTGAAAACAATCATGGAACAGCTAATTAATACAGTTGAACAATGTACTTTAAAAATGCAAGGTGGAAAAATAAGATTGGAAAATAACCCCATAATGAGATTCCTAATGGTATTAGGAATATAAACAGGGAACAGAATATTCTTAGTTCAGAATGAAAAAATTACCTTTTGTAAAATACATTTAAAAGCTTTGGTGCAAGGACTGTCATACAGGGTGAGTTAGAATAATCTCACCCAGTTCAAACACATGAGCAAGTATCCATTTGCAACAGAGGATTGCCTTGGGGGTTTCTTGAATCCATGAGATAATCCTACGGAAGCATTACAAAAGTATTTAAAATGCATAGCAATAATCATTATAAATAAAAGCTGAGCAAGTTTCCTAGTATTTTTTTAATTAACAGAATCCATTTGCCTTTAGAGCTGCACCCATTTCTGTCAGTTAAGAATCATGTCCTGTGTCCCAGGGCTCCACTGTATGGAGTTCTAATCATTAGAGACAGGAACAAGCTATTTCTCAGCCACTGCAGGATATCCAACACAATAAGATTTTGGATATCCTTCTTAATTACCTATTTCAATATCAGCCTATTGCTGCCACACAAAATAGCCTCCAAAACCCATAAACTGAGCATATATATACTACATGGAAAAAGTAGCTGGAAAAATCAAGGTCACAACAGGATCACAACAGATTTGCTCAAGTCACTCAGATTTGAGCTAACCTCAAGATTTACTTAATTCTGTCAGAAGTTTATATAACACTTATGTGAGTTGCTTCATTATCAGTATTCCAATAAAAAAACTCCATCCCACAGCAGGCTTCCCAGACATTTTAACACCGTAACCAGATAAAAATCAGAAATTTAAATAGCTGAAAAATAAGCCTGTGTTTATCATTTATTGAGCAAATGCAAAGTAACACAATCTACAGTGTCTTTTTTCAACTTTTTAAAGTTTTTTAAGCAATTACTACTATGTGCCCCTTGTCCTAAGGCTTTTAAACATGACTTTTCCAATCCTATTAGGTGTGAAGACTGCCAACACGGAAGCACCTTTGCCACAAAGAAGTGAAAGAGAAGAGCATGCAGATCAGTTTGAGACTGACATTGAATACATTGATAATTAAATTTTATTCTACTTCTTCACATTAAACCTTTTGTCCTACTGAACTACTGTAGAAAATCCTAATCTCTTGAAGGCCTACGGGCAACAAGCTCTCTATGCTAAACTCTATCAGTGCTCGACATTCCTACGGATTTCTTGGTCTTCCTCCTTCAGTTTCCTGGGCTTTCTTTCCTGCTGCTCCCATAGCACTCGGCCCTTTCTCCAAAACCATTCCACAATCAGCATTAAAGCTTTCTCCTGCAGGGTCACTCTACTACCTTATTTTCTAAATACCATTTGTTCTCCAGACACCACACCCTCAATTCACCATCATCGCTGCCAAATTCCACACTTCTCTGCTCAAGGGAGTCTCCCTTTGGAAGGACAATCACTTACACGCTCAAAAACAAGATCCTTCCTTGGCCGAGACATCAAGCTTGTACTCGTGAGCTGCTTAGAAAAGGAAATCAAGAAACAGTTTCCAAGGAAAGGGCCTGAACACTGAAACATTACAAAACATACAGTTCCTGGAGTTCCTATACAATTGCACTCACCAGCCTCTCTTTCCACGCTGGCTCCTACGAGGTATTCCTTTGCTGGTATTCCCTCTTAAGGACTCCTCACTCAGCCTCAGAAAGTGGAATCACCTGGTTTTTGTTGGTCCCATACCCCACCACAGCTGCTGCCAGTTCCCTGCTGGCAAGGAGCCTTTGCCTCCCTGCATCACACCACGTGGAATACCTCCTCTACATCTAAGCATCTGATTTCATTTTACTTTTCTTTCTCAAGGGTCAGAGGGAAAAAAAGAAATCACCTAAGAGACTTTAAAGCAAGAATGTGTACCAAGAATTATCCTGCAGTCTAAGAATTTGGGCTGTTTGTGGCTTTTTCCATTACTTAAACTGGCTTGTGCATTTTTAGCATATAAAAACTCGCTGGCTTTATTAGAATCTTGCAAGACATACCACTAAAACATCAATACCATTCTCTAAGGGTAAATTTCTTTGGAATAACATAAACAGCATCAGAAGGGGGAAGTATTGGGCTGTGTCTGACTGATACAAACTTCAATTGCATTTACTCACACGTATAATATTGTCTCTATGCAATGTAACTGTAGATTGCACAAAAGCTTTCTGTTACGAGAGGTGGAAAAAAAATAAATCTCAGCTCTGACAAAAATGAGCCTTTTATTAACAGATATTAATCTTGTTATGATGGCTTAATGAAACAGGCATTTGTCCAGTTTATTCAGCTGTGCCCCAGGCCTGTGACTCCATTAGCAGCAATGGAATTTTGGTAGTCCTACCTGTTCCTCAGCCTGGGCAAGCAGAACTCATAAACCCAGTAAGTTTGTACAACTGAGCTGCACTTTTTTGTTAAGAAATAACAGATACCTCACAACAAGCATTCCCTGCTCTGGCAGCAGCTTACACTTTGAAATGGCTACTATTTTAATAGTGTGATCAGCACACTAGTTATCCACTGGATCCCAAAATCTATCCATTGGGATCTGCTGCGTGTGTCCACTCAGATGCAACGGAACAACCAATGCATTTACCAACGACCCACTAAGCAATGTGCATCCAACTGCATACTCATGAGAAAATACATTCTGCTCTGAAAACTGAAGGGTAAGTTTAGAAAAATGGAGCACAACTGCTCCTTTTACACTGTTTTCTGCTTCTGCCAAACATGCATCAGTTCAAACACAAAGCCCAAGAGATTTGGGCCTCTCAGTTAATTACTGTTAAGATGAACTCCCCCCCTGAGGAAGTCACCCCCTCAAACACCCTTCAGAGTTTGAGCAAGCACAATCTACCAAGAAATATCACAAACTCTTCAAAATTAACCTTTCACTACACAGTTGTAAATACCACTCTTGGGATTGGTTAATTTAGAATACTGACAAAAAAAAAAAAGTCAGTTCAAAGTGACCTGAACTAATTTGAGTTTCAAATAATGTAACCTTTCAAAGAATTTAATCTTTCAACCTTATTTATTAAATTTACTAGCACTGTGGAAAAAGCCCATTATATCTGACATTCCTTGCAATGTGATTCATTGTATGAGATGATTCATCCTGTGAGGGGATTATACATTGCAAAATGATTGAAAATGTTAGAAGTGTGAGGTTTAGAATCTAGAAGACTTGAGGGAGAAGTTAACAAGATGGCAAAGTTAGAGTAACACTTTAAAAGGTTTCCAAGAGAGTTTAGAAATCTATAAATAAAATGTTTGGTAAAACTGCTACAGCTGCATTACTCAGTGTGGTTCAGACAAGAAATCAAGTTCCAACCGAAAGTTTATTGTATCACACAGAACAAAATAGTCTCCAATTCTGGTATAAATACCTGATTCCCACAAATACCCCAATCCACATACAGAATCAGTATGGAAGCAGCACCTGCTGGAAAGGACATACAAAGGTGCAGATCCTCACATCATATAACTGGGCACTGTTGTGCTTTCACCCTCAATGGCAATGACAGAAAGATGTTTTTAAACAAAAGAGTTAAAAGGTTTTCCTTCCTGGGACAGGGCCAGGAGAATCACATCCAGTGGAAGACTAGGTTTTATTTCCATTGTTTAAAAATCTCTACATAATGAGCTCATCACCTTTTCTCCAGGATTCCACAGGATTTGGGAACAATTCCAAAACTGGGAGTTACTAGGAAGCCCTGCAACCGTTTAGCTAACACTTCTGTGTCTTTGGGTACTTCAGCTCTGGAGTATCACACTTTATTCTACCCTGTCAGGATGCAACTATCCTGTGCCCACAGAATTCTCATAAACAAAAAGTCTGGAGTTTATTTTAGGTAGCTTAATTTCTAACAACATAAAACATTCTTGGTGGCTATGATGCAAACTGCTGAACAAAAAGCTATCACGTGGTTTTCAGACCAGAAAGGGAAAAAAAAAATAAAAAATGAAGAGAGTAAAAAAATAAAATGAACAAGAAAGTCCTGGGATGTCTCCAATGTACCAATGTACTTCATCCTTCAGGACTCATCCTCCTCCCCTTCATCATCTACTTTAGGTCGAAAATTTTTCCTGCTCTTCTTCTTACTGCAGTGGAATCCAACTGTTCCCAGCGATGGCTCTTCACCTGCACCACTAAGCCTTGCATCAGGTTTATGCTCTGTGTTCTGGTCCCCCTCCATCATGCACTCCTCCTCCTCTGCTGCCTTTCCACTGCCACTCTCTAAGTGCCCCAGCTCAACCTTATCTTCTTCCCTCAAGTCATCCGGCTTCTTAAGAGATTTTCCTTTCAGATCTGTCTTTATCTGTTTCTTGTCATCCTCCCCTGTTGATGTTTTCTTTTCCAGTCCATCAACACCTCTTTTAGTTGGTTTGGTGAAGACAATCCTCCCAGCTCCACAGCTGGAAGGGTCCTGGTTGAAGGACGGGGTGTAGCTATCTTGGGTAGCCGAGCTCTGTTGCTCCCCTCTTTTCTTCAAACCACCGAGAAATTCCATGGCCACTGCCCTGTTAGTCTTGTCACTGGACTCTGAAACTCCCTCTAGGCTGTACTTGGTCCAGCGCTCTGGGTGTGCCACGTAGTCAGGCACCGCAGGAGAGGTTTTGGGAGCCTGCACTGCTCTGGCTTGCCTTCCCATGTGTTCTGGGACTATGTTACCTGAAACTGTGGTCGGAGGCAATGGACGCTTAAACCTCCCATCAACAACATTATCTTCAGGCATGGAGGGCACAGACAGCTTGGCTGCCTCTTCCAGGCAATCAAAAATGCTCTGGCTACGCAGAGAGAACGTAGAACTCATGCCCTTCAGATGGAATGGCTGGACAGGAGATCTGTGACCGCTGTTTGAAGAGTCGGGTGTCTCTCCTGATCTGAAATCCCCTTCATCTAGAGATGGCTCCTCGGGAGATATTGTATCAACTTCTGCTTCACCCACCAGCCCCAAGTCATCAGAGTCAGAATCGCTGAGTGACACCGTGTCTGAGGGCAGAGCTCCTTCAAAGTCTCTGCCACCATCAGCCACTATTCCCAGAAAAGGTTCACCTGCCTCCTGGTCTCCCATCTTTGAGCTGTCACTCCACTGAGGTCTTTGATGTAGGCCCAGGAACAACTCTAAGTACACTTTTCCAAATGCCCAGCGAGTTTAGTGCCTAGAATACAAAGGAGCATAAAGACTTAACTGTGAAATGAGAACCAAGAATGAGACCATCACTCTGTGTCATGCAAAGTAATTATAACTGCAATATAACAGTTAGCTGTGCTTTTGGGATTCCCAAGCAATTTTGCTTCAAATGAAAACATTATTTAAGGAATGAATGCACGTTAAAATTAAAGATTTACACAAGACTGAAATACAAGAATATGAAGTAATTGAAAGCAATGCTACCAAATTTAATCCCAGGTTACATCAGGTCCAATTACTAAAAGATGAACATAAAGCTCTTGAGTTAATCTGAATGCCCCAAAGCTGTCTCATACATCTTCCAGGAGACACCAATTAATATGCCTCTGCATATTACACCCTGTACTTATTCTCACTGTAAAAATCCACAAAAACACATCCAATTTCTCACACTTTTATTTGGCCAGTACAACCCTTATTGCACTAGCACTGTACCTGCTGTCCCAATAGCCATCATGTTCTGCCTATTACAAAGGACACTATCACTGATCCTACAGTGACAGAAAACCCACAAAAATATCAGGGCCACTGTTTCAAGTCTGCCTTAATGTGGCATAAAGTACAAGCTCCACTCCTTCCTTTGGCTTTATGCTCTCAAGTCATTACTAGATTCCAGGAATTGGAAAACCAGCCAGCTCAAGAAATTGATCCCATTGGATTAAGAAAACTAATCACACATGCCATGCTCACACATGGAAATGAGGAGAGGTTGCAACCACAAGCCTGCAAGAGCTGGCCCTTCAGTCAGTAAATGAGTGTGATTTGAAGCCTGACTTGCAGGAGCTGACTGGAATACCTGAGTGCCACCTGCTTGAAGGGAACCTCACTGAATTCAGGTGGTTGATGATCAAGCTGCCACTTGCTGGGCAACTGGAAACAGAGCTGGTGGTCACACACATTTTGGTTCAGCTCACCTGACTTATGGAAACAGTTCTAACATATTATTAGAATAAGTTTGACTACCTAATTATAGGGTCTTCTGAAACGATGCAGTAAACAGACATGGAAACTTTCTCACTCACTTTCTCTTGAGACTGAGTCAGCTTCCCCTCCTGAGGGTCAGTTAAAGCCACCAAAGATCTCAGCACTTCCACCCTAGAAAACAAACATTTCCATCACGATACTGGAAATGTAGTTTTAAAAATAATTCTGTCTCCCTGAATCATCCAAAGCTGCAGAACTGTGTTCTAAATCTGACACAAACTCCTGGTGGTATAAAAGTCTGTAGATATTATTGAATTTTTGGCAGAGGAACAGCACACAGCCTAATAATGCAGGCACCACTATATTTACCCAGCCTCCACATTCACACTGCCAGCATTATCCTGTAGAACAGAAGGGAGGTTTCAAAGAAATTCAAGCTGTAATTTGCATGTGCAAAAGACTAAATAACCAGTATTAAATGCAGCTAAGAAGATACAAAAATAATAGTTATGCATTGTAAACATTAAGTGCTGCTAAGTATTAAGACCATGGGTAACACAGACTTGTGTTTTCAAAGAAAGGTCATGTTCAAAGTTAGTGCCAGATTGTTATGAAGCACAAAACACACAGAATTTTCAGAGGAGTGCTAAGTTCCAAATCAAGTCTGGCTGTCTTTGACAGAAAGCATCTGATGCCTACTTTTGAAAATACTGCCCTCCATGTAACCCCTACCAGGAAATAATCTTCTTAAAAAGATACAGCCTTCTGCTTAGTTTTGCAACACATGAAAAGTAACGACTACAACTCAGAAAAGGCCTTGAAGTGCATAATTAAGTAAAACAGCTGTTTTCAGATGGTAATAGAAGTGTTCATCAGGGCCATCTCTCGTCTGAGGGCACTTGCACAGAAAGGAGAAATTCTGCTCCTAAGGAGATGTTTTAGCCTTAGCAAAGTTAGTGGCCAAACATGCCGGCCCTGTCAGCAGACCAGACTCACTCACAGGTTTGTTATGGTGACGTGATCCCAGCACGACTCGGGAAGGATGACGTCTCTGCGGATGGAAAGGTTCCCAGTGGGCTCCTCCATCCTGGTGTCGCTCAAGCAGACTGTGCGCCTTCCTGCTGCCTCCTGTGAGGAGAACGGAGACCTCAGGCACCGCAAACCACGGCCTGCTCTCGGGGTGCAGAGAGCACCGCACCAAAGCCCACACCGTCACTCGGGACAGGGATCCACGGGCCCCCTCGCCAAGGAACAGGGAAGAGGATCAGGGAAAGAACTGTAGAAAATCCTAATCTCTTGAAGGCCTAAGGGCAACAAGCTCTCTATGCTAAGCTCTATCACTCGCCCTGCGCAGGGCAAGGTCACGGTGCAGCCCTAGCCGTGCTGCCCGTCGGCGCCGGCCCCAGCGCCCTTTCCGGCCCGGGATGCTGCTGGATGCGAACCGCCCGCACCACCCGCAGCCCTCGCTGGCCCTGCACCCCGGGCACCGCCACCCGCCCGGGCACACAGCGCGAACCGCCGGGGAAGGGAGGGGAGGGGGGGGAATGGAAGGGGGAGACCCTGTACCCCGACACCGCACAGCCCCAACACCTTCCACAGCAGCCGCCCGCCTTGCTTGCCTTGCCCGCCTTTCCCACCTCTGCCCCTCCACCCACAGCCCGCGGCGCGCCGGGACACCGAGTCCCTGCCAGGCTCCACGGAGCGGCCACACGGGCAGCAGGACCACAACTCCCGGCGGGGAGAGCGGCGCGGAAAGGGCCTACGCCTCTCCGCTTCACCTCTCTCGGGGCTCCTGGGAGTTGTAGGCGGCCGCCTCTCCTCGGCGGAGGACATTTTACGAGCCGGGGAGCGGGGCGAAGCGGTGCTGAGCGGCGGGACTACAGCTCCCAGGGCGCACCGCAGCGCCGACATTTCGCAGCCTGTGCGGGGCCGGGCTCGGGGCTCGGTGCCCGGCCGGGTGCGGGGCTCGGTGCGGGGCTCGCCCGTGCAACCCGGGAGCCGCGGTGCCGCCCCGGCACTGCCCGGCGCCGTGAGGGGCAGGCACGGCACCGCCGCCGCCTTCCGCAGTCGCAGTCTGGAAAGAACCTCCATGTCACAGCTTTTGTTCTCATCGGAAAAGCAGGGCTTGGCCACCGCGAACACATCCGAAGTTTTCTGCTTTTTTTTTTTTTTTTTCCGTGGTTTTTTGGTGTTGGTTTTTTTTACCCCCTCTCACGTGTTTATTCTCAAACCAGAAAGCCCCAAGTCTCTTGAGGCATAAAACCACTATCCATCCAAATAAAAAAGTTTCCATTTTCCATCCCAGAAGAACATTTTTTACGCGTGTGTCAAGAAGTGGAGCTCTGTCTGAAAATGTTTTATTGGCGCTGGCCAAAGAGGCTCGATTTTTGGTTTTCCCCTTATTTCAGCAAAAAGTTCAAATTTTCAGTGCAAATACATTTCCCAAGAGGCTTCAATATTCAGCTTGTTTTCCCTGTATTTAGGAAAAGGTTTGCTGTCCTGGGTGGGTTGTGCCAGACAATGCTGTGGCTGCAGAGGCTTCACTGGCTCCCTTCGAGCTGGGCCTCACCGTGACTCACCCGTAATATAAACTGCAGCCACTTCATGTGCATCCTCAGTTTTTAAATACATACTATTGCCTGCTGGAGTGTTGCTAATTACAGTAATTTATGACACGAGGTCTGTGTTTGGAACACACTTGGCAGCAGCGATGAGGTTATTGCAAAATGTCTTCTGTCTAGCTGGAGTCACGCTGTAGTTTTAGAACAGCTCTAGAGGTGTTTCCCCATTTGGTGATCCTGTTTTGTTTTTTTTTTAATGTATACACATATGGTAGTACGGTCACAGGCATTCAGATGGGTGTCCAGATGGAGGGAGGAAAGGAAAACATGAATCTTGAAGTAGGTGAGCAGGAATGGTAAGGAGGAGAGCAGTAAAGGGACAAACAAAAGGAAGAGTAAACCTGGGTAAAGGCTGCCAGTGCTGTGTAACACGGTCTGGGGTGTTGGGGAGACAGCAGGAGAGTCTCTGAGCTTAATAAGGAGCAGGCAGAAAATAGGATGTGCAATTAGCAGTGGCATGTCCCATTTCTGTAAGAGTGGAGACAAACAAGGTACAACAGACTGGTGCAGACACTTTTGTTTTGAGCCTTGGTTCCTTGTTAGATGAGGGGCTTAAAGGGGCAGGAGAGGGCAACACCACCTCCAGTGTCTCTGTCACCCGTGGATGTGGGGGCCTTCAGGGACAAGCCCCATGTCTCCCTTTCCAGAGGCTACAAGTTCTCACTTTTTGCCTGGATACCCTGGTGTATTGATGACTAAGGGACCTGAATGTACCCTTTTCCTCTTTCCTGTTTTTTTATTAATGAAATTAGCTCAGCTGGTTAGAGCATGGCGCTAATAAAACCCAAGGCTGTGTGATTGATCACCTTACAGGCCATTTACTTAAGAGTTGGACTTGATGATCCTGGTGGATCCCTTCCAGCTCAGCCTATTCTGTGACAGAATCTGTGATATTTAGTATCACATGCAGCGGAGAACTGAGGCTGAGCTGCTCATTCTCTGGTGGCTGAGGACAAGGCAGCTTGCAGCAGTGGAAATGCTGGTGTGTTGGGACTTTCGCTATTGCTTGGCGACAGCTGAAATAAAAATAATGAGTCAGAGTCTGAAGACCAACAGATGGGAAAGTGTTTTCCCCTTGCTGGCCTGAGCTGAGTGGCTTGAAGAGGGGCTGCAGGACAGGCCATCATCCAAATGAGAGGACTGTATCCAGCATGCAGGCTCCGAGGGGCCGCTCATTTACAGGGATGGCTCCATGTGTCTGCAGGAAGCCAGCACGTCCCTGTGTGTGGGGGTGGCATGTGAAAATGCACAGCAGCCTCAGCCCCATCACTGGCGCCTCCTGCTCCTTTCCTGCAAATAAATCTGTCTTTTGGCCCCATCCAGTAGCTGTTTCCACTGCTCCCTGACAGGCTCCTGCTGCTGCTCCAGCCCTCGGAGCCTGGGGTAGGTGCCTGAGGCGGGAACCACTGGTCCTCCTTCTCATGGCTATAGGAAAGTGGCAGGCCATTCTCCAGCAGGCACCCAGATCCTGAAAGCCAGATAGAGCAATAAGATGCATTTTTCAACATCTCCTGCATCTGGAAGGGATGCGGAGGTTACTCAGATGTGGCCACATGCAGCTCTTGAGGGGAGGTGGGATGGGAAAAGAATCATGCAGAAAGCACGGCAGGCAAAAAGGAAAAGTGGAGTCATGACCACCACAGCCTTCTCTGCTGGGAGAACACAGTCACACCAAGCCAGACTGGTACAGTCTGAAGGAAATAAATGAGTTGTCCTCTCCCATTTGCCAGAATGAAATCCTACAAATGGCCTTGAAATCCCTTGTGGGGTGGGTTTTCAGAATTCAGTGCTTGGTACCACCTCTCTTCTACATTGAGCTTTGCTTACCTGTTTTACTTTGTACTTTCATTTGGTCCTGCAAGCAGATTAGATTTATTCCAGTGCTGTTTACCCATGTTGGTGCTATTTTCCCCTAAGGTAACTACATGAAATTAGTTCCTGTGGAGTGAGTTTTAATGCAGGCAGGCTGTGAAGGTCTTTATCAATTCTATTCTTCACAATAACAATGTTACTGCCAGCCTATAGAGGACCCGCAGAGAGACACCACAACCCCTTTTTTTTGTTAGAGACATTGCATGTGTGGGAGGGAAGTCCTTTATGAGCAAAATTAACACTCTCTGCAATTACTCCAGTTGCTTAAAAGAAACAAAAACAGTTGGGGGCGTCTGTTCATTTTGATTTAACTACAGAATATTTGCACCAAGAAAACCCTTCTCCCAGTCTTGCTGCTTTTTCCTTTTTCCTATCTCTGACCCAAAGTGCCTGATACTAAAAAAAATGCATAATGAAAGGCTGAAAAAGGTCACTGGAACCAGCTGAGTGGCCTTGAAGTTAACATTAAAAAAAAAAAAACAAACACAGAACCCTAAAACTTCCCAGATCTCTTGTTCCAGCAAGACCTGTGGGAGCACCATCAACCAACACTGAGCCTTGCATTAACAGCATGAATCCTTGCTGGAGGAGATCTCAGCAGTTTGCTTGCAGCCAGCAGGCAGGATGTTGTGTGTTCTGGCATGAGGGAATGCCCTAGCAAAGCAGGGCCAAGAAACACTTTTTTCAAAAAAAAAAAAAAAAAAAAAAAAAGAAAGTGCAAGGTATGATTAAGAAACACTTTTTTCAAAAAAAAAAAAAAAAAAAAGTGCAAGGTGTGATTAAACTGTAATTAGAAGTGCTACTTCTTGCAACCATTGGCACTTGAGCTGGGTCATCGAAATCCAGTGAGAAACACCAGGCAGTCCACAGTAGTTGCAAAGTTTTTATACTCTCTAATGTGTCTGCAAGTGTGAAAACAGCGTGGCTTTCGGTTCTGCAGGAGTTTTAGCACCTGGGAGGTATTTTCGGTTTGCTGCAGGTCCCCGAGCACTGAAGTGAAAACATCAGGCCGCCAGAGGTCAGCTCAAGAGGTCGCACAGAACAGCACTTCTGCGTCCCATTGCTTAGGTTATGCCCTGTGCAAGGCAAGGTGATGCTCCCCAGGCTGAAACTGAGGAGCGGTCAGGAAAAATATGCAGCCTCTGTCTAGTTCAGGTGCACAATGTGGTACTTATGGAACTTGGGGTTCCCAGCCTGTGTCTATCACTTATTCAAGAGCTGGTTGGGTAGGTAATTGTTTCCCTCTCCGCTCCAGCAGCCACTGGTGGCAGATGTTTCCTCTCTGGGGGCTGTAATTCCACTGCTGCCGACTCCCTGGTGCAGCTACAGTTCCCAGCCCTACCACAGCCCGACAGTGAATGAGATGGTTGAAACAGTCACCTTTTTTCCTCCCCTAACTGGAAGGGCCGTGCTGACATGCCCAGCAAAGGAAACAGTGGTTCAGAGCAGGAATATGAGCACATCCTTCATCCCTGAGCCCGGCAAGCGGAGCTGGCAGGCAGAGGAGGCAGCAGCCCTCCAGCAGTGAGGGCGCTTTCCTGTGCAGAAACCTCCACCATCCACAGCTCTGGCTGTTGGGAGAGCTGGCTGGATTTATTCCCTCCTGAGAGAATATTGCAACTCTTGGTTACAGCTTTGACAAACTCCGATTAGGAAAAGGCAAAAGCAATTTATGCATGTTAATCACAGATGTCTTAGTATGAGACAATTAGGCTCATTGCTGCTTAGAAAACAAACAGTCCAGAAGAAGCTCACAAAATAGAGATTGCCAAAGCAAAAAATACCTCCAAAATGTCTCATTAGAAACACTCTACGAGGTTTTAAAAAGAAAAAAGTAAACCAGTTGGGGAGGGAGGAGGAAAAGAATTTCCACTGGAAAAAATCCTGGCATGCTCCAGTTTAGAAAAATTCATGCTTGTATTTTTAATTCCTGAAAAATCTTGTTTCACAAGGAAAAAAAAAAAAAAAGTCACATTCCTAGGCAGCAGAATTCCACAGTAATGTCTCCAGTGACTTTCCAGGTCCTTCAGACCTCTGGAGAAAAATGTTAAAGAGAAGTTTAAGCCAGGGTTGTCTGTGCAATATGAGCACAAACAAGCTGCAAGCACTGCATCCACCCTTCCCCTCACACTCAGCCTCACATGCTCTGACATGGCAGGACTGCTGTTTTCCATGGATAACCCATATCTCCACACAACCTTAAAGGGGCCTGTTTCACCCAGCCCTCTCCCAGTATCACATTCAGCTCATCTGTTTCAAGCACATCAATGTTCATGCTCAGACCTGAAGTGCAAACAAAGGGGATTGCATTTAGCTGGGGAAGGTTTAAGATCCCAGCGGTAATTCCAGGCTGAGGTCCCAAGGCACACACCCTGGATGCCAAATACATGCTGTGATTTGCCAGTTAGTCTCCACTATTGTTTCTCCCCCTCGAACACCAGCCTGAGTCTCACAGTGACTCACATCAGCTTAATCCTAGCTCCAGAGGCTGGAATAATTTTATCCCCATCTGGAGCAACAATGCAGTGTCACAATCCAAACGTTTTAAGGCATGAAGCAAAGAGCATCACATTCATGGGAAACCACCTAGAGGGTCAGCTGAGGACGGTCTTCCCTGCAGCCCAAATTTTGCTTGAATACAGGAATGAGACATGCCTGTTCCCTTGGAAGACATGGCAGAAACCAGTACACGATGGAAGGAAACAAGATCTGACAACACATCATTAAAAATCCACTAACAAGGAGGGAGTGCTTTGTTTCTTTTTGTTTATTGTTTTTAAATATCACTATATTTTTGTTTCCAGAAGTCATTATGTCCGACTCCATTAACATTCAGGTAAACAAGTGACAGAACAACAGATGGGCATGATCTCGCAGCACAGGCACAGCCGCTGGGAGCAGGGCTTGCCTTTCTTGCAGCAGCTCAATGTCATGTTCCCTCCTTGCCCTCCCTCACCCTGCACCCCCTCCCCCTCTGTACCAGCACGGGCGATGGCTGGCAGCCGCTGCAGGACATTCCTGCTTCAAACACACTGCAAAGTCCAGGACAGGACAGAGGAAGGCAGGCAACTGAGGGATCACAGCACCTGGCCGCCCACCTCGCTCTCAGCCAGGCTTGCCCCTGATGGTGCGGAGGGGCAGGTGGGAGCAGCAGTGGTGGCATTACCAGACCATCCACAGAAAACAGACCAGCCCAGTCCCCGTCCAGATGGCTGCACAGGGCATTTTGGGCCATTTTTGGTCACTTTAGGAGGAGCCCCTCAAGTGTGTGCAGGACTACCACCACGCCCCTCTCCACCCCGTGCCCAATTTCAGCACAGTCACTCTTTGCAATCCCCATTAGCTCCCCTACAGCTATGCCCCGTTTCCCTTGGGGAGGGGCACAACTGCAGCAGCAGCCACCACTTCAGGCAAGCAACCTTTTTGCCTTCCCTCAGCACCAGTCCAGATGCATACTCAGCCTGCCTGCAGGCCCCCCTCCAGAGGCTGTAAAAATCCCATGCTGTCAAAGCCTGGTTCACAAAGCATCCTGGTGTTAAGGTTAACTGGTTGTAAAATTGCAGCAGTTCATCACACTATGCACACTATGAGAAATGTTTATTAAGTTGATTTTTGTTTTGTTTCTTTAAAAAAAAAAAAAGGCAGAAAGAAGTTAAACACACTGCTTTGTGGCATGCTCCACAGTATGAAAAAATCCCAAGCATTCAGTTAAGCTGTCAGCGGCTCTGTTTGACCTTTCGATGCGGTCTTTGAACTCAGACCTGGATAGCTGACACTCCTCATCCCCACCTCAGCTCACAGCCATTTTCTCAGCTGCCACTAGCTCCAGGAGGGATGCTTCCATGGAGAGGGAGGGGTTTGTATTTACAGCCTGCAATTCCATCCTTTTCTTCCCTGGGGCTGTGGAGAGAAGCAGTACAGGGTGCCATGTTGCACACACAAAGGCACAGGTATGCAGGAGAGGCGCTGGGGGTTTTTCCCCTTCACCTCAGCCAGCTTTGGGACTGACCAAGTGGCAGAAGAGCCCTGTGGCTTTTGGATCCTGAGGGCCTGCAATGGGACGAGTCCCCTCAGCCCTTCACAGCTCCCTTTCTAGTTTGTGTTAACTCAGGTCCAGCTTCACAGGAGACCCAAGTGGGTAGTTTTTTTCAGACAGGGTTTCTCAATGACTTCATTGTTCTTAAGCATGATGATTCCTCTCTGTCCCTGTTCTCCCAGGGCTGACTCCTCCAGCTGAGGACCATTCCATCAAGTGTGGGGACTCAGCTGGTGACTAAAGAAAGCACTGTCCTCTCTGCAAGCATCCTTCTGTCCCTGCTCCCACAACCCTTCTCTAGCTGTTCCCCTCCTTGAGCACCTTTCCTCCAGCAGCCACAGAAACAGGAGATGGCCCAGGAAGCTGCCTCTGGAACTCTCCACAATGGCAAGCCACCAATGAAATGAGCCAGAGGGGGAACTGCACCCCCATAGGACACAGCCTGAGCAAACTTCCCACTCTTCCTCCTCTCACAGCTCTCAGATTCCCTCTCCAAGTACCACTTTCTCCCAGTTGCTCCTGCCTGGGATAACTCAAACCCTTAAAGTACAATGTCTGAGGACACATCTGACCTGCATCAAGACCAAGTCTGTCTTCAAACAGAGCTCCAGCTATGTACACAGCATCAACTGAATACTGAACAATATCAAAAATACGGCATAAAGAAAAGAAAACAGAATTGAAATGCTTAATGGCATATTTATACACATTTACCAACAGTCAACAAAAAAAGGTGGCAAGTTACACATCCATTCTGTATGCTGACAATCCTGATGCACATAGATGTAAACACACATGCTTGGATGATGCATATACATATGGCCACGTAACAGAGTAGATGACCTGAAGGAGCTACGCTGGGGAGCAGGGGAAGGGGTTACCTACTGCAAAACCTCATCTCATTCTCAATGTGCACAACATGGACATTCAGGGCAGTGTTGCTTTAAGGCTATTTCTGAGGCTGAATCTTTTCTTGTCCAACCCCTCAGTATGAAGATCTGTTGAAGCACTTCCTCCTCTTTACCCAGCACAACCTGATATATATATATATATCTATATATATTTATCTATATACTTTTTAAAGGCCCTATATACTAAAAGGCAGGAAGAGGAAAGGGGGGAGTAGAAGGGAAGAAAAACTTCTGAATGGATCAATTTGCCCCAGTGCAGGAATCTTCTATCCTGTAATAGCAACAGCCAATGCAGCCACGTGCCGTGGACAAGGTACTAGTTTGAAAATGACTGATGATCACAGGCCTCCCTCCCTATCAGATCTGAAGCTCTCTGTTGTGACAAAGGGGGAGAAAATCTTTAAGAAACAGAAACACTCCTGAAGTGGGGAAAGTGATCACTAATTTAAACTCCTCCCCTTACCTGCTTCAAGGTGGCAAAAGAGCTGACACACTATAATTTCCAGCTCAAGTGCCCGTACGGCTAAGGAAAAGGCTTTGCTTAAAAATATATATCTGTAGAACTATACATATAGATCATCTTTTTAGTGACACTCTGATTTTATTACATAGCTCCTGGGTCACTCTCCCCCTCTATCTACATGGTGACAGAGTGGCATATAAAAGAAGCCACAGTGATAACCGAAATTACCAGATCACAAGAATGTGTTTCAACTGGTGCGATCTAACATGCTAAATTACCTTGATTTTATAAGCTGATCTGCTGTTAATATAACTGGAAGGTCTTAAAAATAAATTTTTTCATAATCAGATTATGACAATTTCTCAGCAATATTACAGTGTGTGACAATATGCTGTAATTAAGAATAATTTCACTGAACAAGAGAGTGATGCAAAGATGAAATTTTAAGCATGTACACATATGATTGGGAACACCCAAGCATCATCCTGCAGTACATAAAAGCAGGATTTCTAAAGTCAAGGACTTTTTTTTATGTTTTCTTCTTTTTTCAATATAATTTCTATGTGAGCATTACCTTAACAGTGGAAACATGGTATAGAAGTAGATTCTCCTTGAAACATGTCTACAATGAAACACTGAAGGACATTAAAAAAGTAATTTAATTTTCAGTTGGTTATATTTGAAAAACTGGGACTAAAATTCACCCCCAGCCACTGACCTTTTAATGCAATGAATCAATGGAACTGAGCCAATTTATAAAATTATAGCCCCAAGGAAAAAAAAATCAAAAAACCAAAAAACATGTTTACTCATTAGAGAGTAAAAAAGTTTCAGCATGACTTCTGTTAAGGACTGACCTACCAATGGAAACAGGCTGGAGAGGAACAATGCCTGTGTTTCCCCTGGGATACATTGCACCCAGGCGATGGAGCCTGCATCCTTTCCCCTCCTCTCTCCCAGGCTTTCAACAGTCAGCCAAGGTTTCCCTATGGACAGCCTGGAAACACCAGGGAGCTGGGGTGATGGTTGGAAAAGATGAGTACAAATTAACAAAAATACTGAATTCTCCTTCAGCATCCAATCAAAAAAGTTGGTAAAACCAAGGCAAAGTTTTCTGAGACCAGGCTGCACCCTTCTCCTCCACACATCTTCCACCAATGTTACTTCTGAGTTGCTGGGGGTGGGGAAGGAGGAGGAAGGACTTGATCTCCTGCTACAGCAGCTTTCCCATCACACAAAACTGATGTGTAACTAACTCAGCCACAAAGATACGGGAAAGTTTTATTTATTAAAACAAAAAAAAAAGTACTTCAAAATAAAAATGATAAGTACTGTATGGTAATATTGGAAGCATTTATATACATAATTTTCTTTGTCTGTTGTTGAAATGTCTCCTGGTCACTCGGTGGCACTTGGGGTCCCCTCTAGCGCCGTCCGCCCTGATCCCCCCTTCCCCTGCCCGGCTCTCACGGCTCAGTAGACGGAGCTGTTCCTTATGCCACAGCACAGCACCATGCTCAGGATCATCTCAAAGATCTGTAGAGAGACACAGGGGAACCACTGAGGCAACAACCAGAACAATGCAAGAGCCTCCCCATCCCAGGGTCCCCCACCCCACATCAACACTCTCATGCCAGAGGTAAGGGCAGGAATGCTATGCCTTTGTTGCTGTTTTCATATGGAGCTGGCCAATTTGAGATAAGGCGCTGGCCTCCCGTCTCTCACTGGCAGCAGTGGTGGCACCTGACAAGCTTTTTGGCTGCCAGCTACACAGCAAATGCCTCGAGATCTCTCCAGCACTACATCCCAGCCTTTGAACGGATGTCATGTTACACCCCCACAGCGCCCAGCCCTCACTAGGGAGCAAACCCAGTGGAGCAAAGCAAGCAAATCCCTTCCCACTGCAGACCCCAGCAACAAAACATGGCAGCCTGTAGAACAAGTGGTTTTAGAGGAGGTTTCAGAGGTGCTCTGCCTTTTTGGCTGGGCTTGCAGGTGTTCCTGCTCGACTGAGCTTGCCAGGTGCCTCCCCTACCACCCCGACTCCCCAGAGGGATGATGAAGCCCCTGGTCTCGCCACGTTCCAGAGCTCTGTGGTGCATAAGGCTGGTCCTGCATGCGGAGTTGCAGGGGCATCCAGAGGAGAGGGATAGATGCAGTCCAGCTGGAAGAGGACCAGGGTGCCCCGAGGTGGCTTTTCCCTGACCCACCAGGCTGTCACACTTACCATGATCACAGCAACCACGACAGCAGCGATACCGATCAGGTAGAGCTTCCCAGAGAAGAGCTCATCGATTTTTTTGTGGCAGTTGGTGTTCTGAGGCACAGAAGCACACCAGTCAGACAGCCTGCTTCCCCAAAGCCACCCCCAGCACCAAGAAAGGAAGGTCAGCTTCCCCCTGGTCCCAATTATGTCCCCAGGTCCTGGCCCCAGGACTTCCAACCAGACTTCACCCCCTGCACCTGTTAGTCCCCTCAAGCAGGAATAGCAAAGGAAGAACCAAATGGGAACCTTTAACATCCTTCTACACCATCCCCAAATAAATGAAATCTCCACCCTTAATCAATTTCCCAATAAATCCCCAAATTTCCTTGGCAGCAAAGGTTTCCTGAAGCAGCTGTGCCTACCTCAAAAAAGGTTTTCAGGGAGTCCCTTCGGCAGAGGTCATCCCTCCACACAGGAGTGAAAGTCGATGTTAAAATATCAGAACCACAGCAGTCCAGCTACATGGAGAGAGGGAAAAAGAAACAATGGAAAGCCAACATCAGCACACAGCAAACACTTATGCAATGCTATCCCCACCATTACACATTCTTGAAGTCACCCAAGATTGAGGAGGCATCTTGGAGGGGGAAACAAGGGTGGGGAATAAGTCACCAAAGTGACTTTTTTCTTTCCACGCAATGCAGCTGCTTCCTACAATAGTCCCAGACAGATCTGGCATAGATTTGCTGGAGGAGAGTGAACCCAACTCTCTCCAGGGATTTTGTTTCCTGTGAATGGACCAAGTATCAGGATTAAGTCCTCAGAGCTACATTCTTCTTCCACTGAATTTTTACTTAAATCAGGGTGCTGAGGTAAATGAAAGGCAAAGAGTTTGGTCCAGACTTCTCAGCACCATGTGATGGAGAGAATACTGAAGAGAGCACAACTCTGCTTCTTAAAACATAATAACAAACTTGATAGGCTAAGACCTGCACGTAGTATCTGCACTTTAAACTCTGCTTTTCCCACCCCTTTTCCTGACCTCCATTATTAATTCTCCAGCACAACCATCTTACCGTTTCATGGAAGGTCTTCACTACAGCTTTGGCGTTGTTTGCATCTGATTCTCCCATGAGCGCTTGTTGAAGCGCTTGATCGTAGAACTGCTTCACATCTTTGGCTATCTAGGAAAGACACAGGAAAAACTCCTTTTCAGCCAGAGAAGGAGGAGGAGAAAACCTATCCAGCAGATATGCCTGAAGAACAGATTCCCTCTAATGGCACTTGGGAGTTTTTGAATAGATTTGGATTTGGACTCCACTTGTTTGCACATGAAAAAAGGCATGTCCTTCACAGGGCTCCAGCCCCTCCAGTTGTCACAAACATTAAGAGCCCCATCCACCAGCCAGCAGATTTCAGACAACACTATCCAAGGGCTCCACAGACTCTGTCGAGGAGATAAAGACAGCCAAGGCCTGGAGGGTGAGCCACAAGTGGAGATAGCCTTCATCCCACGTGGATGTGCTGCTGGGCTCAGGAAGGCAGAAATGGCTCATTTTGAACCACACATAGACAAAGCAGGCAGGCAACACACTTCCCATTGAGGCTGCACACACTGGAAAAGTCAGGAGGAGGTGCACAGGCAAGGCTGTCTGTAAATACAGGCACCTCAGCTGACTGAGTGGCTTGGAGGGGATGGCAGGAATTTGGGAGAGATTGCACACTAAAGCCTGGTGAGACAGCTCATTTGGGTCAGGAAGCTTAGGTGCATTTAGATGGATTTAAAACCCTGGCTGGATCCCTACAGACATTACTGTCCTGTAAGTGGTTATGTGAGACAGCTTATCCAGACTCTAACCCTGCTGGTGAACTGCAGCCACACATGAGGGCCTGCTCCACAGTGCAGAAATCTCCTAACTTTTAGGGGAACTGGCCTTGTAACTTCTCCTCTAACACCTTTCAATAATTTGAGAGAATGAGGTGAAAGAAGGCCATGCAAGAGAAGCAAAAGAAAAACATAAAAGCAAGAAAGGGAAGATGCTTTCTGGAACATCTGCTCTTGGCAGCACAGGCTGGATTAGCATACGAAAAAAGAAACTGCAGCAAGATGATGCATGATTTCAATCAATTATCCCAGAACTCTTTCATCACTACTCAAAAAAGCTTGCTTTGGAGGATGATATTCTCCAACCAACCCATTTCATTCTGGTACATAAAAATAATTTCTTTTTAAATCCTATTTATTGCCTCCCCATACTGAATTTACAGCATCTCCAAGAAGGCAAGCTGAGGGAGACACTGCCTTCAGCTGTGAGAAAAAGTGTGCCTTCTGGAAGCATCTCTTGGTGGCTGGAGTGATTCAGTGCTTCCCTCCCAGCCTGTGCTGCTCCCAACCAAGGCAGGGAGAAGCAAGCCTGCCTAGTGAGCAGGGACTTCAAAACAGCCCATTCATCACCAAGGCTGCAAAACTAGCTGATGCCAACAGACTGCCACCCTTCATTTTAAACTGCAAAATTAATTTGGGGCCTGAGGTCATCACTTCTGCATTGGGAAAGCCTACATTTCTCAGCTTTATGCTCAGTGGCCAAGCTCTTTCTCCCCAGGATGGGACACAACAGCCGTGGGGTCCCTCCTTACTCAGCCTTCACTTTTTTTTGCTGTCGGTTGCAGTTGCACATCTTGGACTCTTCAGGATTCACAAACTAACATCTGCAAGAGGCACAGCCCCTCTGCAGAGGTTAATTAGTTCACTAAAGTTGCTAGGATACAGCATTGTGCCTGCATAATAATGTTTAGCCACAGAAGAGTTTATTCCAGTGAAGTCGTGCTCTCTCCTGAATGATACAAGGGTGTTCCCATTCACGCCGAGCCTGTGAGCCATTGCTCACAAGCATGAGAAAGCTGAGCAGGCCAGCACCTACTTACACAGCTGGCTAATGTCTCTGAGGAAAGTAAACACATTTCCAGCCCTGCCAGAGAGTCTAACCTTGGCTTTGAGCACAAGCAGTCCCCTTCTCTCCTCCAAACCCCTGAGGCCCCGTGATCAGCACCCAGGCTGCTGCTTGCTGCAGCACAGCCATGGTTCCCATCCACAGGCAGTTCTGCATTTCCAGACCAAACCTGCGTGTGTGTGAGCACATGTGACCACAGTGAAGGGAAGGTGAGCAGAAACAGAAGGGGAAAAGCTGCAATTACCAGTTCTGCCCTTCAGTTCAGCTCCTCCAGCCAGGAAACCTTATCTGAGCAGTCCCTAGCAGGGTGCTTAGCAGGGACAGACACAGGACTTGGACCCTCATGAGTGCACAGCACATGGATCACAGCAAGCACAGACAGACAAATGGCCTGAAGCAGGTTATATGACACTGGGGAAGAGCAGGAAGCACGAAGCAATCCCGTTAATGCAGGCTCTCCCTGAACGGCATTCCCGCCCTTTGGCACTACCCGGCTGGGCTCACTCCTCGTTCCCTGGCACCGAGGACGTGCAGATGGCTTTCCTTCACAACTTCATGCACAATCCACTCCTCCTGTGACTGACAGTGTGGCAGCTCGGAGGAGACCCAAGCGAGACAGGCTATTTTTATTCGAGACATGGCACTACATACCCTGAGGGCAGCTGCTACCTCAAGTGCTCACATTTAAAGTTCATCAGCCCGGCCAAGAGGAGTGAGGTGGCCTGCCCAGGTCACACCGCTAATCCAAGCTCCCTTAACCCAGCCTGGGAGCAGTTTGTGAGCAAAACAGCTCATGCTGGGATATGCTGCCATTCTGCCCCAGCCTACCAGTCCCACAAACACAGGTTTTAGAGTCTTACTTGGTCTTTGTTGACAAAACCCCAAATTCCAGCCGCAACTTCACAGGCAAACAGGATCACCAGGCAAGTGAAGAACTGCAAAAACAAATGAAGAGAGGGATCCTTAACATATGTGCAGCAATTAGGTGGGGAGAGGTGTGGAGCAGCATTTCCACTGACAAATCAGAGCAAGGTGTCATCTGACTTCAAACCATTTTCTCTTTCATACATGCACTGAGCCCAAACACATTTTCCTGTAACTCATCACATGCCACCCCATGTCCAGATTGTTGAGCAGGGATTAGCAAAACCTTTCCCAAAGGGACTGGCAGGGATGAAGATGCCCTGTGTAGCACAAGATAAACTGCCCCACTTCATGCACCAGCAGAACCATCCAGACAAGGTTTCTGCTCTGCCACAAATGCTCTGGAATTGCCAGTGCAGGGTTAAAAGCACATTTCAGCTGCTGAGGAGCTGGGGATGTCTGGGTGTGATTTATGGCCAGCTCTCTGACATCCACAGCCCTGCAAGGCTACTGCAGTTTTTTGCATAAATACTAACACTGACGTTTTCCCACAGTCCCACCCTGTTTGTGCAATTCCAGCATTCCTCCCTGCCATCCTCCCTTTTTGTTCAGAACCCGGGAACATATTGTGATGGTTGGTCAGTTGGACTGGGAATGGGAAGCTGTAAATTCATACAGCAGGGTCACATGAGAAGGCACAGAGAGGCTTGCTCCGTACGCAGCCAAGATCACCTCTGTGACAACATCACTCAGTGACTTCTTCCTGGGAAAAGCCCCATAGTGGGAGAAGTTGCCATGAAAAGTCAGGAAGCAAAAGAGGTGAATGCAGTCAAGGAAATAAAAAATTACAGTATAGCGTGGGAAAACAGCCCCTGGCTCATGAACAGTCTCTGTTCAAAACACATTCAGGACATTTTCTCCAACAACAGATGAAACAGGAGTTTCCAAAATGATGCCATGACCTGGCTCTCATATGTAAAAGGGTTATCAGCAAAATGGGGACAAGACTATTAACCTGACAGCAGGAAAGGACTTCCAACATCCTTGTCTGGTTCCTGAACAATCAACTCCTACGTGAACATCTACCTATTCCTAATTTTGCAGGAACATCTTTGAAAGACTAGGTTCCACATCACCCCCAAGGACTCACACCACCCTAAACTGTGAGTGCAGTGCACTGTAAGTCTGGTTAAGCACTAGGGCTCACTCCTGCAGTGGTTACCCTTCAGTGAAGGATGGTTTATTTATCCCAGATGTGGAGGTACAACATCCTGCAGATTCAGTTCTTCTGCTGAGAACACCAGAGATGTTCTGAGGCTCCAGAACACCAGGAGATGCAGCTTGATGCTATGGGAACATAGTGGTGGTCCTGGCCAGGCAGCTGGCTGTGTCCCAGCCCCTTTCCAGGAAACAGAGCCTGCTCCATAACAAGTGGCTCCCTCTTGTCTTCCTTAGGTCTTGCTGCTCAGCTTCCATGCCACCTTTGGCACAGGATTTTAATAGCGTGGAGCTTCCTGGTACTTCTCCCTTTTGCAGTAAGCCCAAAGTCACTCCCTCAGCTAGGTGGAAGAAAGGGGAGCACTGTTGCTTCCCTAAAACACCCCAAGGAAAGTGGCCTGGAAATGTCCTTGGAACTCAGTGGGAACCTTGGCCAGCAGAAAGCATCCTCATGGGGCATCTCCAGACTTTTCTTGGCAAGCCAAGGTGTGAGCAAACACGGGCAGTGAACAGCAGCTAGAGCTGCTAATTTCAGCCAGAGCAGCCGGCTTCCCTGTCGGACCTCAGGTACCTCGTACCATCTGCCCTTCTAATCCTCTAACTTCAGAGGGGAGTGAGAGGTAGCTCAGGGTCTGCAATCACTTGCATTAACAAAACAAAATCAAAATCCAAAGCTGCCAAACTGTGCTCCAACAACCCCTGTCAGATTTGTGTGCAGACTCCTTGTATTCCCAGCAGCCGGGATAATGCCTGCAAACTCCTGCTGGAGCTCCCATCCACTACATCCACAAGTGCTTTATCCACACAGGGGAAAAGCATCCCCTTATTACTGGGAATCAGCAGCAGCTAGAGGTGAAGTCATCTGCAAGAGTGAGGCAAAGCAGCTCCGTTTCCCTCTGTCCCAGCTGAGCCCACACCCATGAGTTGCTACACCACTACCAAGAGCCCTCCAGCCCAGTGAAGTCAAGTGCTGGAAAGTCATTTGAATTTAAAAAAAAATAAATTATGTTTTACCATTCCAGTTTTATTTTTTCTGCATCAAGTTTAAACTGAACCACATGTGAGAACTTGCTTTAAATAAATGGGTCTCCCTTGCTCCCAAGGTAAAGGCTTTTGGTGTGGCTACAGTTTATCCAATTAAGCTCACCCTGTGCCAGGAATCCCGAGCTGCTGCCTCACATCAAGGACGCCTGTAGCACTTCAGTAATGGGTTTTCCAGGATGTACCTAGATGTTCTCACTAAGAAATTATGGAAAGTCTTTGCTGTTTCCTTGTCCAAACAGATAAAAATAGTAGATGACTCCTTAAAAGAACTAGAATTGCTACAGGCAGCCTTGAAATATTCGAGTGAGAGGGGATGCTGTAGGGGACACCAGGTAAGAAAGAGGGTTTAGTGGGTGCTTGGTAAGACAGCTAGACCATGGAGGGATAACCACAAGGTGGGGGTTCACATATACCAGAGGAAGATCTCTAAGAATCCTGCTGATCTCACCCCTTCTGCCCTGCAGCCAGGACATTGCAGCACACCTGCCAGCTCAGCCAGAGCTCCACAGGCTGGGCAGAGACGCCCTCAACCACGCAGCACTGCCTTGCTCCTTGCAAAGGTCACCTAGCTCCCACCTTTGTGCTCACACATCCTCCCAGCCCCGCTCGCTGGGAAAGACCTCAGCAAGGGAAGTACAGCCATGTGCCATCCAGCAGGGAAATCAGGGTGCCAAGTGACTTCCAAAGCTTTGGCTCTCTTACCGTTCCCAGAAGACACTGAGACTCCTGAATAGCGCCGTAGCATCCCAGGAATCCCACGAACATCATGACAGCCCCGACTGCGATCAGGATGTAGATTCCTGCAAGGCAAAGCGAGAGGCAGACGCATTACTGCACAGCTCTGTCCAGCAGCACCCTCATGCCTGGCTGGACATTCTGGCTCCTGGGGTGGATAATTATGGGTGTGCAGAATTAAGGCTCAGGAGGTGTGATGGCAGCAGACATAGTAGAACACAATGTACATGGGTCTCAAAGTGTTTGAAGCTGCCAACACTGGAGCTCTAATAACTCCATCACCTCCAAAATGAGAGGAAACGCTGAGAGTAGCACTAGGCAGAGGATGTAGGAGGCATGACAAGAGCTCTACAGCATCCTCATAGCTGTAGCATGGAGTTACCCTGGCACAAGGTAACTGTGTTAAATATTTAAGCAGAGATGGAAATTATTAGTTAACATATCTTGTAAAATAAACACTAAGGCACATGGTTTATTTATATTAAACATCATACAAATATTTATCTGGCTAACATTTTAAAGGCAGATGAACCACAAAACCAAGGGGAAAATACTGCTTAAGCATCTCACTTAAAATCTGGCACTTTTTTTTGTTATAGGTTCTTCCACAGAGAATACAACATTTTTTACTTTAACTTATTGAATTTGTACAGGCAACTTGCACCATAACTAGTTCAAAGCTTGAGATGAGGCATCGGGAGTGGTTCAGAAAACAGAGGAATAAAAGTTTATTCATTCAGGAAACAAGAGCTTATCTCAAGGCTCAAGTCTGCTGCCGTGAGTAATCACCATGGTCTCACCAACCACGAGACTGGTGAAGCCCTAGTGATTACTCAGCCAAACACTACCAGCTCAGTTAAATTTGACACAGCTTTTTGCTGGTGTATCTCTAATATTTAGTGCATTTTTGGTTAACTAATATTCTCAAGTATTGCGGTTCTACTACTCTCTAAATGAATCTTATTTCCCATTCAAAAGCAATTTGATACGTGCAAAAATTTACAAATCAGGTAAGACTGCAGTCACTGCATTTCTAATGGGACAGTGAAGAAAAAAAAAGAATCATGATGAGGATAAAATAACATGGGACATCCCAGAAGTAACAGCAACACAGTGAATCTTACTAGTGGTTGGGAGACGCATCCCTTCAATGAAATGTTTTCTTCTGCTATGAGTGAAAATGTTTTACAGCTATTAATCAGACTGTCAGCTCTCCTTTAGGAATGGCCCTAACATATAAACAGAGCTCAAGATTAAAACTGTTTGTACATGCTTGTGATATTTAAGGTTTTTCTTATCTCTGTAGCTTTTAAACAATTTTCTGATAATTAAAGTGCAAAGTCTAAAGGCCATGCACTGAAAGCAGAGTGAAGTCAAGCAAACCCTTCTCTAAAACACCAGACACACAATAACGGTCTCCACGTGTTTAACGTTCCCTTGCAGATCCTTCAAACCTGGGAAAGGCTGAACTTTGCCTCCTGCTTCTTCCCTCTTTGAAACAGAACCCACCATGCCAAAAGCACGAGTGCTGAAGCAAGGGCTGACTTGGCGAGTGGCGGCGACAGAAACACCGCCCCAGCGGCTCCGGCGCTGGGACTCTCCGGTGTTTCTCAGCAGCACCGCGCTCACTCTATTTTTAGGCACTGCAGGAGGGAGGAAGCCAGCTGCAGGGGAAGTGCCACAATGGAGCATGCTGACCCTGCAGGAAGCCCCTCCTCACAAAACCTGATGGGAGCTGTGGCCGGAGACACCAACATCCTCGCGCCAACGCCGTCAGCACCGGGGGCCGGAGTCGCGAGCTGCACCTCCTGAGGTGCTCTGAAGGGTTTCAGCAGAGCCCGGGAGCCAGGAAAAGTCAACAGGCAAAAAGCTCCCCAAGTGGGGATGAGACACCTCCTGAGGTGAAGGTGTGCAAAGAAAGGAAAAACAAGCAAAAGAAACCTCCCAGGAGAGTTCCTTGGAAAGGATAGGCCAGCAGATGAAGTCGGCCTGCCCGAAGGGGAAGGAAGTGGTTTTGTCCCAATGGCTGGAGATAGCATGAGGTGGAGCAGCTGGGCAGGGAGACAGTATGGCAAACAGTGGGCTGGGCTGTGTGCAGGACAGAGGGGCCCCGAAGGGCTTGGAGGTGGTGGGAAGGCATTAATAAACCCTGTACAAAGAAGGCAGTCTGCTGGACACCTGCCAAGCCCGAGAGAGACTGATGGAGGCTGTCAGACACTGCATAACTGCTGTCTCACAAAGAACAACATACCAGCAGTGGTGTCCCAAAAACGGTCTGCTCACTGCCACCAGAAGCTGATACTGCCCAAGAACCAGCACTCACCACTCCAGCTTGTACCAGTGAAGCTGCTGGCTTGGGTTTTCAATCCAAGCCATGGCAGCTTTTTCTATTTTAAGCACTGGGCAGTTCAACTGATAAGTTCATCACAAGTCAGAAAATTAACTTTCCTCATCCCTGAGTGCAGCAGTTTCTGACTTCTTCTCCCATTAGGACAGTAGAGAAAAGACAAAGCTGTGCTAGGGACAAGTCATTTCCACATCTGACAAGTCACTATTCATGCTAACCACCCCAGTATATGGGTAACAAGCAGATGCAGCATGATGCTGGGATGCCCAGCAACCAGATCACCACAGACAGGTTTTGTTCTAATTTTTTTCAAAATAAACACCTTCTGGGCTGAACAAATATTGCCAGGAGATCACCGTCACAGAGCAGCCCAGGTTGAAGGGATCTCACCTGGTCCAACCTTTTGTGAAACTGGGAACCTCAGGAGAGACTATGCAGAACTCTGCCCAATTATATCTTGAAAACCTCCACTGACAGGGACTCTACTGTGTCCCTGGGGAGGTTTTTCCAGTGAATGATTGCTCTCACTGTAAAAGATGTTTTTCTAATATTGAGATCATCAGGAAAGCACAGGACCCACTGGTGGCTAGGAAAGTTTGGCTCTGAAAACTAGGAAATGAAAGCCCAGTGAGACCCTCAACTGATGGAGGAGACTAAAAGGAAACACAGACTTTTGCTGTTTTAGAGAAGCTTTCCAGTGACCTCTGTACTTGCTTCTTGCTGGGATTTCTGGCAGCTTCAAAAAACCAAAACCAATCCTGACCTGCTGAACTCCCACCCCAGGCAGGCGGTGCAGACCTTGGACTGTCAAGTAAGGCTTCCTGCTTCTCTCCCTGCTCTCACTTCACCAGCTCCTCATCAGAGCCAGCACCGCTATCAAGTGAGGAAACAGCAAGAAGGAAAGGAGGGGAGGGAAGAAGATGTGCACCACGTGCAGCTTCCTGACCGGAGCCCAGCGGATGCAACCGGTGCGGTGGGAGCAGCAGGAACGCGCAGCCAGGCGGGGGAGAGGGCAGCAGTGACCGGCCTGAGCTCAGCAAACCACAAAAAAACCCTGGAAGGTTTTTGGAATAAAGGCCACCTTCATTCCCAGGCACAAACAAGCGGCTGTTGCCTTTTGTTGCCCAGGGCCAGAACACGACAGCCTCTCCTGGGAGGCAGCAGAGCAGGACTCTGTGCTGGAGTTTATTTAAAAACAAGTACAAAGTATTTACAGCAAAAATAGCATGTGCAATGAGGAATGCCAGTGGTGTTTCACCACAGAAATGCCATGCTGAAGGCTGAGAAAGCAAAGGAAGGCAATCCAAGTGCCCAACCACATGCTTTGAATGGTGTTTGTTTTCCCACACCCATCCTTCCCCTCAAGGAATGGGGCTGGTGGGGGGGGTCTCCATTTCAGACTGGGTGCCAGGCAGCTGGGGGACTATTTCACAGCAATCACAGTGCAGACTGGAACAACCAAGCCCTTTTCCCAGAAAGCAGCCTGACACATCTTAGCTTTCATTCCTGGCACACAGGGACGATGACGCCTACTGTGGTTTTGGGCTCCGTCTCTGTGAGCAAGGCACCTGTCATCCCATCCTGGAATGGCACATTATCCTCCTCCAAGTCAGAGGAGACTCCTCACAAGCCTCTCCCTCTGTGTAAGCATCAGAGATTGGCTAACCCCTAAATCCTCTCCTGGGTGAGGAAATCTTGACTAAAATGGTTATTTGCTCCTTCAGAGCTCCACCCGAACTGGCACAATTTGGCAAGAGCAAGGCTCCATCTGCCTTTCACATGCCACTTCCCAGCTCATTTTTACTGCAGCTTTCTCAGGGGTTTTACAACAAGCAGGGCTGTTTGCTGTAAACAGAAAGTAAAATGAGAGAGGCATAAACTGCAATCTGCAGTGCCTACAGCCATGCTGCCCCCTCACACAGCAGCAGGACATAAGAGAACAGCTGGAGCTGCAGCCACAGGTACAGTGAGCAAATCATGTACAGGTGTTCATAGTACCAAGGCACCTCCACATCCTTGAGCAGTGCTACACTGTGATTTCTAACCCTATGGCACGGCTCTCTGATAAGGCAGCAGCAAGAAAGATTGCTACAACTGCCACACATAACCAGCCCCACACCGAAGCAAGCTGTGAGCCTCAGGACCTGTATCTGGGAGTTGGAGAAGTCAGAGGAGGGATGTCAATACTGCCTGGAGTCCTCTATCTCCTTTTCAGGTGGAGCCTTTGAGCAGAAAGCTTTAGGAGAGAGACCAACACTCTCAGCTTCACCTCCTCATCTGAATTCAAAGCAGGAGGACAGGAGCCATGATAGGATCTCCTCCCTCAAGCGCATCATGATGGGGACATGATGATGAGAAAAAGCAGCAGCAGCGGGCCAAACACCATCCCTCTTTCCCCAGTACAACCAGGGCACGCGCTACTTTAGGCTGCAGGGATCTTGTAAAGCTTTAGGAAAGCCCCCAAACATCAGAGACAGGAAACTGATAGTAACTGAGCACTTCTCTTGGTTTGATGCTAGGTGGGAAAAAGGAAACAAAAGGAGCCAAGAGGCCAGCTTAGCTCCCAGCTCAAGCAGATGATACCTCCATGGAGAGCCCTTTACCTGCAGGCCAGGTAGGAGGAAGGATGCTCAGTTCTGGGAGCAGGGAAGGGAGCAAAAAAGGCAGTATTCAGTGTCAGTACTTGCTTTGGCATTAAAGCAGCATAGCTAGTGCCTGCAGGGTTGTAAAACCCATGTCCTGTCCCTGCTGAGAAATAAAGAAAACAGGAAGAAATAAACAGTCTTTAAAAAAGGACACGATGAAAAAACAAATAAAAGAAGGAACAAGCACCAGAGAGTTCCTCTAAAACAAGCAGGGAGCAGGCCAGCCCTGGCTAGCTCTCCTCCCATGCCCCATCATGCCCATCAGAGATGCAGTGCAGGTCCAGGCATGGGCATTCCTGGACAGCACCCTACTTCTCCCCTCATTCCAATCCTTTCCCAGCATCCTTAACTCATTAGGCTAAATGGAAGCCAGCCACTGCCTCAGGTCACAATGGCAGTATTTCCAAAAGACAAAAAAGAAATCGAATAAGAAATCCCCACCAGCATGACACCATGCCTCCTGGGAAGGCCAGGCAGTTCTCCAAGCTGTGCCTGCCCCTCCCATGGGATGGGCTTTAAAAAAAGGGTCTGAGAACAGACAAAAGAGAGATGTTTATTCTCCCAACAGGCTCCTGTGGGGAGACTCTGCACAGCCAAGAGTTTTGCAAGCCTCTGAGGAAAGGAGGGAGGCTTCTCCCAACAGGCTCCTGTGGGGAGACTCTGCACAGCCAAGAGTTTTGCAAGCCTCTGAGGAAAGGAGAGAGGCTTCAGTGCCACCCTGCTGCTCCTCCTGGCCTGGAGATGGTGAACTTCACTGGACTTATCACCACTGCTGCTGCAGGGAAGGGTGGAACCATTAGACAATGGCAGGGAGGCTCCCTCCTACCCCACACCACCCACTGTGGAAGAACACCCTTCCCAGCAGCCAAAGAAATTACCATGATGTTCTTCCTGGCAGCTCAGGGGCAACATACAGGCAGAGAGTGGAAAGTCCCTCCAGGGCAGGGTTGGGGCAGGAAAAAGATGGCTGTGTAAGCCAGCCAGCAAAGCAGGGTCTCCCAGACATTTTTGTCCAGTTGCCTGGTGGAATTGGGCCAGCAGAGCCGGCAGTGCTTTCTTCAAAGTGGGGTGAGAGAGAGGGGGGGCTGGAAAAAGAGAGGGTTTGCTGGAAGATGACAAGTGGGAAGCCCCTCCATTCCTCTCCACCCCCTTTCCCAAGGAAAACATTACTGCTCTGTAGCTGCTAATGACTTCCAGATGGAGCAACAGGGTCACAAAGCATGGAGAGCTCTCATGAGGAGATGAAAGCCTGGACATGCTGCCCTCATCTGCAGGAACAAGGCAAGAGGAAGCCACGAGCACCCCTCTGTCAGAAACACAAAGGGGTGGTGGGGAAAGCCCCAAAGAACGTCCTCACGTGCACACACTTGTACCCAAATCCACTCCACACGGATTCCACAGTCAGATTTCTTCTCCTTTGCCTACCCAGGAAATGCTGGAAGGAGACTCAAGTTTTGTAACTTCAGCACACCTGCAAAAGCTGGGAGGAAGTCCATGGTACATCTCCAGGACTGGGATGGAAAAGGGTGGCACAGCACAGGTGAGCCAGGCTGGAATATGTTGGCCCATCCTCTGCTGCCCCAGCCTACAGCACTGCTGGGCATTTCTATGTGCTCTGGGATCCCACCCACAAAAAAAGCACAAATCCCACTGGAGGATTCCTTCAGTGCAGGTTTTCTAAGGAAAACTGTCCAAGCTACAGGTTTAAACAGCTCTGAAGAGCAAGGAGCCACCTCTAGCACAGGTCCAGGGCAGCAAAGCCAGTGGGAAGGGACAAAGGAAAAGAACAACTACATTACTTGTAGTCGGATAGATCTGAACCCAAAATAACCTGATGGTACCCAGGTATTTTTAAAGACATAACCAGTTTTAGTCTGCAGAGTAAATGAAGCACAGGGGTTGGTCATGACCAAGAATGAATTACAATTAAATGGAAATGCAATCAAATAACATGTTGCTTTCTTAACAGAAATTGAATTCTGTGATAAGAATACCAAAAAATACCCTATACTTTCAGATACATGGTTTAAGCCAGAAAAGAAAGTACAACAAAAGTGTTTTGGCTTAAAACTACTATTTTAAAAATAATTCCAGTATTATTGAAGGAGTTGATCTGACAGTGATTAGAGGAAAATCTAGAGCAAGTAAAACTCAGCTTTTGTTTTTTTTTTCCCCTTAAGGGACTAAATAATTAAATTATTGTCCTTAACTGTAAGTAAGTTTATTTCCAAGACAGAAAAATGCATGTACTTCTATTTTTAAAAATCCACATATATTATTTTTTAAATAATCCATTTTGCTCGGTGTGGTTCAAGGCCAAATGCAAACCTTGGTTTCCACTGCCAAGCATACAAACCTGACCACAGCTCATGTGTCTGGTGGAAAATCTCCAACACAGGGGGCCTTGACAAAGTAGAGCACAAATGGGTGCGAGAAGAAACCAGTCCTGAACCTGCTCTGTGTATCCACAGGGATCCCTGCAGCGCCTCATGCCAAGACTGAAGGTGGTTTTTGACTGGTGTTTATTACAGAACCTACAGACCAGGAACCTCAGGCTCTTCTGTAGCCTTTCACAACAAGTCTAGCCAAAGATGTGCTGTTGAGCCTAACCCCACGATGTATGGAAGTTGGCACCATCTCTAGAAGATGCCTAACATTTCCAGAGGGATGAGGACAAGGATGGGAGAGGGAGCAGAAATCAAGACCTTCTCATTGCTCATGGTGGATCCACAGCCATTGTAGCACTGCTGACCTCTAAAACCTTTGCAACACTCTGGAGCTCTGCTGAGTTCCCCCTGCAATGAAAACCTCCAGAAATCACTGCTTCTCAGGCAGTCCTGAAAAGGTTAATTAAGCTAAATTAGCTAAAAAGGCTAACTAAGTTATGGATAGAAAGGACAGCTCCTCCACAACCACTTGGCCAACACAGGTCTGTCTGGGTGATAGGCTGGCATGCTCTGCACTGCTGGCCACATCTGGGACCCATGGCAAGGGTGGTCAAGGCATGCTCATGTGCTGTAAGGACAATGGGCAAACCTGGGGAAAGCTCAAAGAGATGTCCCCACCCCTACCCTGTGCACTGCCACATAGCAGTCCCTCCTCTCTGCAAGGGTCAGATTTCTCTGAGCCCAGCAAAATCTCGTGACAGGACTTCCAAAATCCTGAAGACACCCATGAAAGCTTGCGAGCAGCTGCAGTTCAACTCAGATATGTACTCATTTGTAAGGAAGACTTCAAAGCCTTCATGTGCTTTCTGGCCCATTTATTCTAGACCAGTCTGCATGAAAAGCAGCTTGAACTTGTTTCCAGGGCAGAAATCATTATCCTGGATTGTATTTGTTCCGAGGAGGATGGTGAAGACAGTCTGAATCACCTCTCAAGGAAGCCTGTGTGCCCATTAGCTGTGTCCCTTCCATGCCTCAGCAGCGCTCACAGGCACATTCACCACCTTAGCCCCAAGCCATCGCTGCCCTCAGCTGTCCCCCCACCTGCCTCCCTCAGGCTTTGCTGCCTGGCTGGCTTGGGAGGTGGATAAACATTACCTAGGGAACTCCTCCACCAAAAAAAAACCCTCTTGCCTTTCAGCTGGGACAGTGACACCCACCAGGATGACAGGGAGAGGCAGCAGTGGCAGCAGCCTCGGTGGCCAAGTTTACCCCACCACTGTCCAAAACCTCACACTCCTCCCCTGTGCCACCCTGCTGCAGAGAGGAGACACTGCCCAGCACAGGATTTACTAATAAAACACACAAAACCTAGACACAGGCAAAGCAAACACCATCCTCACCCCAAAAGCTACGTGGAAAACCACACCCCAGCTGAGGAGGCTTTTGCACTCTCCATCCTGACTGGCCCTGCTCCCAGGGCCGAGCTAATTAGAGCCACAGGTCGTGCTGCCCTGTCACTTGCTGTGAGCAGCTGGAGGCACATTTCCTATTTTGGATCTGGCAGGAGAGAGCGGAGCCGAGACCATCGGGCTGCTGTGCTCCGTTCCTTGCTGGGCAGCCTGGGGAAGAGCACAGGCAGGGCAGCGACAGGGACCAGCACTCAGGGATGCTCCCAGCGCCCAGGGATGCTCAGAGCACCCAGGGATGGGTGTGAAATCCTGGGGTGTGGATTTAAGGCAAACAAGAGCTGAGGTTTTTGTTACTGCTCTCCTCAAAGCATTTTATACACAACAGCCACCTCCAGGCAGCAGATAACCAAATCTTTGAAGGATGGGGAACCTGGCTTTTTCCTCCCACTGTCATCCCACCAAGAAAGGACAAAAGTAGTAAGTCCAGAGTCACTTACTTTCTCAAGATCCCCAAGAGCTCTTAAAAGCAGTAACACCACAGCACCAATTTATTGTGGAGAGATCAGAACTGTTCCAATCTGTACTGGTATCTGCAGAGAGAGACCAGCTCACCCTTCTAAGGGCTCTCATAACACCCCGAATCACAGTTTTGTTATTTGTTTGGGTTTTTTTCAATGGTACTTTATGTGTAGGATCAGGAAATATATGAGAAGTGGTTAGCCAGTTCTTAGCAACTTATCAATGCCTCTAGCTATGCTGAAGGATGTTTTTGGCCTTGTGACCAACATCTTCCCAGCCTCCAGACAGACAAAGCATTCCAGACACAGTGTTATCCAAGAGCAAGAAGGATTTTGATTTCTGAACTTCAAATAAAGCAAATAAATGCCTATCAGACCATAAGCCAAGCTCAGATGAAGAAAAGTATTTTCCTTTATAGTTAGGAAGGCATGGAACTAAGGTGCTCCAGCTATCTCCATCCCTGGTACTGCTTGGTCTTTACAGTGCTGAAGCAGTTAAAGCATTTGCTGGAGCATTGGATTCAGAGCCAAAATGGAAGTGTCAAAAGCCAAGACTGCAACAAGTGGTTAGGGGATCAGATGGTTTGCATGCCGTGCTGAGGAAAAGCCCATGAACAAGGGCCCATTTAATAACCTCCCAGGCTAGCCCACAAGACAACTTGTGCAGGCAGTGCCAAACTGCTGGGGACGGGGGGTGGTGCTTGTGGGAAACCCCAGCCTGCAGGAGCCCCTTCCCTAGGGCTGGAAAGGCCAGCAGGGAACAGCTGCCTGTGCCCTGGGGGCTGCTGTGATGTTCTGGTCTGGGAGCTGAGGGCAAGGACTGCTCCTCTTCTGCTCCTGCTGCAGCCTCAAATATCATGCCTGGTACTCTGTAGCTTTGCTGCTCCCCACACCTTCTTTCTCCCACTTCCCTACTGCCCTCAAATCCATTATTTTTCCTCTTCCATAACAGACACCCTGGAAAAACAGCCTTTAACAAACAGCTCCAGCTTTGGGGTAGGGAAAAGGACACACAAAGAAATCAGGAGACCCCAAATCCCTGCTTTCCTACTTCCCTTCTCACTCAGTACACACCCTATGATGGAAGTGTTCCTCCTCTGACAGTGTTTATTGCTTCCCCCCGTCCTGCAGCAAAGCCTGGCTGGCCTTTAAAAGCCTCCTGACAAATCCCGGGACCAGCTCCCTGTGCCAGACACCAAAAAGTGGTATTTGCAAAGGAAAAAAAAAAAAACAACAGAGCTCTGGAGGCCAAGCCCAAGAGGTTCCCGTTCCCAAAGGCAGGAACATTGTGTGCATGTGTATACTGCATGCCAGAGAAGAAAAAGGAGGGAGTATCAGTTGTAAGAGAGAGGAAAAATGGGGGGGGCAGGGGTGGGGGGGAAGCAAAAAGAAATCCCAGTCTTCAGACTCCAGAGGTCTGGCTGGGAAAGACAGCAACTGAAAGAAATGCTCTGCTGTTATTACTGCATGGAAATTACAGCTGCCAGAAGGAATCCAGGCCAATCTGTTGCTGAATATAACTTTAAAAAGACAGCCAGCCTCAAATCATGGGCTGCTCACAGGGGTTGGAAAGTCAGTGTGGTGGTGGGACCCACAGTCCTTCCCCAATGCCTTCTGAACAGCAAAGGCTGAGGACAAAGACAAAATAAGGGTGGAAGAGTAAAAGATGCTCAACAGGCAGGAGGGAAGGACTCTGCCCCATGCTCCAGGTCCCCCAGGTTTAGGGAGAAAGTGTTAACTAGGGGAGGTATCACTTGTTAGCCCCCCAAAAGGAGGAGAGATTAGGACTGGTTCCTTGAAAGGAGAGAGTTTAACGTCTTGCGAGCTCCCTTTTCTGTTTTTAAAGATGAGATGTACAAAGGGGAAATGCTGCAAATAGAGCTCTGGGTGTGAGGCAGGAGAAGAGAGACAGCAAGAGAGAAAAACCCACAGCTATTCACAGCAGGAGCATCTTCTGTAACCAGGGACAGCCAGGGAGAGGGCTCAGGCATGCTGTTCCATGGGCAAGCAGTGAAATGCAAAGGAAAATCCTTTCCAGAAAGTAATTTTAGCCACAGGTGAGAACAGGACATGGGATCAGACGATGTTGCCAGCCCCATCAGCTTGTGCTCCAAGCCAGCTCCTGACTGGCAGCCAGCCTCTCCTGCAAGCTTCTCCCCCTTGTCTGTGAGGGATCATTGGAGAACAGGGGAAAAAACAGGGGATTTCAGCTTCCAGCACGCTGTCAAATTAACAAAAATCATGCTCAGCTTAACCACAGCGCACAGAGGCTCCACCTGCCCCTCCTGGAGAACATGAGTCACGCCCATCGAGCTTTGCTTTCATTGCCAGCCACTCTGCTACTTTTACATCCCTTTGGACAGGAAACAAGACCTGCTTCCAAGAAGTCCCCCCTCTTCCCAAACGTGCTCTGGAGAAAACCCACGACACCACAACACGTCTTCTTGCATTTTTAGCTAATGTGGATTTGGACTCTGCTCTGGGCCACAGCCAACGTTTATCAAAGGCTTTGGCTGGCACAGCAGGGGATATTTTGGAGAGTACAAGGGCAGCAGGAGGTATTTTTATTGTGACCTCCTTGCTGCTCACCTGGAGCTTTCTGGCCAGCTTTTGGGTACACTTCAGCCTACCCTGGGGCACACACCCAAGCAGCACCCCCAGAGCTACTCACCAACGTAGAAGGTGTTGGGGGCCTGCTTGTCCCCCAGCTGCAGGTACAGGATATTCGTTGTCTGCGAGTCATGGCGGAGCCACAGGGCCACTCCCAGGATGATGCCTCCTGCCAGCTGGGGAGAAAACAGAGGGAAGCAAGGGTTATCCACTGCTCCAGCCACATCAGACCCAGACTGGCAGTTTTCAGCCAGGAGCTTTGCTTTTCATCTTCCCACAAACATACAAGAACACCCTTTCTAACCATCACCCCTGCAACATTCTTTGTGCCTCATGGATCACGAGCCATATGATCTTCCCTGCTTTATGAGAAGACCCCCATCATTCTGGGGATGTGCAAAGCCCTTTCCAGTTCTTGCAGGAGATTTCTTTCCCAAGAAAGAAATTATTACTTTATTACTATTTTCAATAGAAGCAAGCAGGAGATGTGCCACTAAGGTTTTTACGAGATCTTTTCAACATAAGTTACGATCAGCCCCAGTTGATAACTGATATTATCACCCCACTTCACTTCTCTGTGAGGTATAAACAGAAAGTGGGGGAGCTGCCATTTATCCCCTCTGCCCGCAAGTCTTGCAAGCACACTACTTCCCATCCAGGGTCACGCTTCCAGTGGAACACACTTAGTGTTCCTCAGGCACACAGAGCTTTCCGTAATGTCCCAATACAGGAATTGAAGTGGAGCAAATCCTGGGGTCAGGTCAAAGCACCACCACACCATTTTTGGGGGCCTCCAGGCCAAGACTGCTGCCTTGCCCATGCTGTGAAACAGCAGGAGAGCAGTGCACCCACACCCACGCGTGCACAGCGACACGCAGGACTGACCAGGGCAAGGACCAAAACACACTCCAGATGTGGGAGGAGATGTTCTGCATATGGGACATCAACTCAGACACTGGGATATTTATGTACAAACAATGGGAAGTTCTATGACTGACTTCCTCACGGTTTTCTCTTTCAGGGAGGGACTGGGAATGGCCGTGGGAGGTGGGAGCAGATATGAGGCACTACAGCAGGGAAGGTGTCACTGAGAGGAACTCAAGGTAACGCTTTTCCAGCACGACTCCCTGTGTCCTCTGTGACATCCCCCTTCCATTTAAAGTATAAGCAAGAAGGGAAAAAATACAAACATCTGGAAAAAACCCAAACCCTTAAGAACTGCAATATCACTGCTGTGAAATCACCTGTTCAAATGCCAATTTAATTTTGAGTGTCCTAAATCCTTGAAGCCATTCATTTTAAAAAAGGGAAGAAAACTACCAAAAAGTATAGAAGAGGAAACATGCTATTTCTAAAAGAGTCTGAATCAGGTCAGCTAGAGGCATGACAGTCACCATGAAAGTCACATCCAAAAAAAAAAAAAAAGGCAGGGCTTTTTCAGGAAAGGTGTAAAGTCTCCAGCTGTGCAAACACAATAAGGAATACAGGAGAACTGGGATCTGCAAGACAGGCTGTTGATGGGAGCGTGGTTTTCCCCCATGGGAGCCATGGTGGTTTCCTCCTTGCTCATTTCTACAAATCCCAGCCACAAGATTTTTCCAGGAATGCCACTGAAGCTGGGGCAAACCCACACCATTTCCAAACTCACAGGGCAAACTGCTCTTGGGGCTTTTCCACTACCAGAGGGAGAAAACCCCCACTAGCTCCTGGAGAGGAAGGGAAATCTTTGCTTTCCCCCAGTTTGCCAAAGTAACTGGCTTTTAACACTTCTCCCACAGCAACCAATGCAACTTCCCTGCTGGCACAGTCCCTCATCCCTCCTGCACTGAGGCCAGCCTGAGGTTCTCCAAACACTGGCTATGGAGAAAAGTCACGAAAGCCAGTCTGTGCTCAAGTCCAGCTCCAAATAAGGCAGGTTGTGGCTTCGCACAAAGTTACCCAAATCCAGCCTGGAGTGGCTCGTTCATTGTCTGAGGGCATAACAAAGTTTGTGCTTTTACTCTCAGAGAAAAGAATATGCTCCCTCATTAATCCATGCCACTTAAAGTAAAACTTCTCTTGGTAGCTGCTAGGAGAGAAGGCATGCCAAGGAAGGTTTGGATTTCTGTGCTGGCTGGAAGAGGTAAAGAAAAAAAGCTGCAGCCGTTTTGGTTTTGTTTTTTTCCCTGCAAGGACACATTGCTCTGCCCTCCACACTCAGCAGTGCCACCCCAGCATGCCCTGGCACCCATGGTGAGGCTGGGGTGACACCAGCACCTCCTTTTCCAACCAAATCTGCCTTAAAATGCCCAACAGAACCAAAAGCAGGCTGCAAGTGGTCCTCAAGATATTTTTTAATCATTTGGGACCACCAGCTAGAGGGATGGAGCCTCTTCTAACGCATTAAACCCACTCCAGCAGTGAGGTCTGCCTGAGACAGCCAGCTGAACCAACTCCAGATGTTCCTGGTTTCATCCTGAATGTGCCCCAGGAACATCACACATCCGTCCCACACCGCCTGACTCCATTTGCATTTTTAACAGAGCATGGAAGACCTCTGAATGGAAGCTTTAATCCAATAGCAGCTGTATTTCCTAAGAGAAAATGACACTCACTTACTAATGAAAACAGCATTTGGGCTACGATGAGTAACTTTTTCCATGAAAACCATACATCCTCCCACTACCAAGAAGCCCAAAGCGGAATTACGGCTCTTTCTTCCCAAAGCAAAGAAAACAACAGGGGGAAACATTGTCAGTTTGCCACAGTAACTCTGCCTTCTGCTGTACCTTGCTTGGGATAATCTCATTTTTAATAGAACAACTTGTTCCAGATAAAATCTTGATGTTTTCTCCCACTTCCATCCTACAACTGCTGTTTGCCAACACAAGAAGAGCTCCAACCACTAATGGCAGCATCACACTCTAGGCTGCACATCCTCATACATACCGGTGTTTTTTTCTGCTGTGGATATCTATAATCTCACACAGGTTATCCCACTAAACTTTCTGTTTCCAGCTTGTCAGACAGCAGTGTTGCAGAGGCTGGGGCCATCACCTGTCATGGTATGGTCTGAGCACCCAGCACAGCTCTCCATTTAAATTTTTGGGGACTGCAATAATCTAAAAGCTGCAACCTCAGCAACGCCAGCAGTGTGTCGGACTTTGACCTGCTTTCCAAAAGCCGACCTCCCCAGCCTGCTGCTCTGCTGCCAGCACCACATCACTCATGGAAGGCACATCAGTGGTGCTCCCCAGGATGGGGCTGGCCCCAGAGCTCACGCCCTAGGCAGCATCCCGGCACAGCAGAGGTGGTGCTGCAGGCTCCGACATTTCCTCTTTACTGCTATTTTCCAGCTTCCAGAGATTTATTGCTTCTTCCACAGACAGCTAGACTTTTCCAGCTGGATCCTGCTTGCCCAAGGCTTGCTTCTTCAGGAATGCTGTTCCTGGTTGACACAGTGGGGGAAAGTCCCTGTGGAATGCTGCCTAGGGGCAGGAAAAGGCAGACCCTGCGTCCCCAAGAGGTGATGGGAAGGTAGCCCATGTAAGGAGGTATCACCAGATAAGCACCATGATGAAAGCAGGTGTGCAGTCCTGGTTTGCTGCCCAATCCACAGTGCACATAGTGAGGCACCTTCCTGGACTGAGCCGCACCAATGGACATGCTGTTAACCCTAAAATTTCCAAATCCAGCTGTGGGACAAGGGAACAAGCCCATTTTTCACAGCTTAGTTATTCCTCACTACAAGAAATTCTTATAAATTAGGGGTGCAAGGAATGACCCCATTCCCCTGTTAATGTAGTGTACCCCACTTCTGAGTTGCCCCCACCTTAACCTGTTGCTCCCTAAAACTCACATATGCCAGGATGTGCATCACCTCCCCAGTCCCTTCCACTACCCCCAGCCTTTTTCCTCCTGCTCCCTTCCCTCCACCCTTCTCTGAAACAGATTTCCTGGAAGGGAGGAGGAGAAGAAAGAAGTTCTGGCTATAGGGCAGCTTGCCAGGCATGCCAAAGCAAAGCAGACAGACATCCTGTGGAGGTGCCAGCAGTTTCACGATGCTGTGTCACTTCCCACAGCCATGGCTGGCCTTGCCTCCAGGTCCTGCTTCCCAACTTGTGAGAGCCCAAGAGCTGGGAGAGGCTCTCACCTTGCTGGAAAAATGCTGCTGGCAGAACTCACGCCATGCTGCCTGGGAAATACCACAGTTACTAACAAGAAGCAGAATGCTGCCAAGAAAGCTTAATGAATTTTAGCTGGTTTATGATTAAGGCATACGACTGGAGATCTTTAACAGGTTCTCATGCCACAGAGGTTTGCCATTTCCCTTACACCACCTGGAAGCAGAGCCCTTGGTGAGGGCAGCACCCAGACCCCATCCGAGAAGCCCAACTGGGGCTCCCCATGGTTCCTCTCCAACACTACCTGCAAAGCATCTGAGATGGAGTAACAAGGAATGCCCCTCCTTTCAGGTGTGGGGAACTAGGATGCAGAAAAGTAAAGTGGCTTGCCAAGGCAGAAATATCTTCCCATGCAAGAAAGAACAAACTAATCTGGGGTTGAATGCTTTACTCCCAGATAATTTGTGGGTCTCTAGGTGAAGCAGCATGAGTAGAGAAAAAGCAAGGAGACAGATTCATAACGTGATGGAAACTGCCTTTGGAAGGGCAGTACAAGCCCTTGCAAGATCTGTGCTGGGACATTACAGGTCCTGCATTACCAGCCTGAGGACTGAGTCAGGAAAGAGAGGGACACATGGAATGTGCCCAAGCGGCACCACACCTTCCCACAGCCTGCACCTCGCCTCCTGGAAAGCAGAAGATTAATTTATTTTCTACTGCAACAGCTGCACCTCATGGAATTGCTGAAAGGGCAAGGGGTGCAGCAAAGGGCTGACAGCCGAATGGTGGCCCAGGAAGCTGGGAACTGGGGTTCAATGCTGAGACCACCTCCATGTTCCAATGTCAAGTCTTCACACCGAAGAGTCAGTTGAAATTTTAAGGTGAGATGTGCTAGAGATCACTGCTGGGCTGCATGTTGGGGTGGGCTGTGGGATGCCCTGGAGCCCCTTGGGAGGGTGTAAGCAGGGGAAGGGACTTAGTAAGACACAGAGATGCAGTGTGAGAGGCACACAAGGCAGAAGGTTATCTTGGCACAGGCACTCACAGGCAGCAGTGGCAGATAGGGCTCTGTGACAGCACAGGCAAGCTGCTGCCTTCCACAGCCACGGTGCTCCACAGCCACTAAGGGTCAGGCTGAAAGTTTGCAGGCAAGGCCTGCCCAGGAATTGCAGGAAAGGCATTTGGAAAGAGCAGCATGGCCTGCAGGCAGGAGGAGGAGAGCAGCCTGCAGCCCTGCTCCCAGCAGCACACCTTCCAGCAGCGGCTATTAATAGAGCTGCCAGCCGGAGCAAAATTCTCCACTGGTGCCTATAGTTACCAGCCCTACAACACTGCAGAGCTTTTCAAAACAAGTTCCAGAGGAACACTCCCAGAGGAGCAGCATGCCAGAGGCCAAATAAAGCTTGATGGATGGGAGGATAATGGGAATCCAGCACCAAAATCCAAGAGCGGAGTCCTACAATGGGGAGCACCATGTCCACAGGCCACTGCCAGCCTGCCCCAGCCTGATCCCTGCTGCAGACAGAAGTAGCACTTCCCAGGGTCTAACTGCCCTCAGCAGAGAGGAAAACAATTTGAGATATTGCTTTAAAATTAATTTGGCCCCGTACATAAACATTTAATTACAATGGGGATACAACTGCTTTCCCTTCTTAATAGTACAGTGAAAGGCACTTCCACAGCGCAGGATCAAAGTGTTTCTCACTGTTAATGCTCTTGCAGAAGTTAAGTATGACGGTGGCTGATAGCACAATAACATGAGGGAAACAGAGCAATCCCCATTCCAGCCAGCAGCGCTCCCTCCTTTCAGCTGCAGCCCAGCCCATCAAGCGCAATCAGGTACCCCCATAGGGCAGGGTGCACCCATCTCTTCAAAAAACCTTCTGCACGCAGAAACTTCAGAAGAGGTTTTGTAGGTGATGGAAGGGCTGTGCTCACTTGACAAGAGTGCCCTCAAACATCCCAGAGAGACATCAGCAACAAAACTGGAGTGTAGATACTGAGCCTGCTAAGGAAACCTCTCCCTTGCCCTTCGAAGACAGGTATTAAGCAGCTGCAGGGTCAAACACACACTAGAAATATGCTTGCCTGTACAATGTCCCAGGATTCCAAACAAAACCTGTAGAAGATGCTAGACCAGCATGAGGGCCTTGCTGCTCACCAGGCTCTCTGCAATTCCCAGGGAGACCAGCAGCCCAACCAGCACCAGTGGCACTGGAGCAGTGCTCAGCCCATGCCTGCACCCACAACAAGATCCATGCTACTTTGTTAGTCCACAGTTATTTCAAACCCGTGTTTCAGAGCTACAGGAACCCTGAGATCTTCCATTCTTCATTTAAAGCCGTGAGCAGTGGCACACAGCCACCTTCCTCACCACAGTGGGAGGGTCGTGTGTCACCCAGCAAAAGCATTAGCTACCATGGGACAACTGCCACAGAGTGCTGCCACCTCCCCACACCGTCACCTCTCATCACCCACACCAAGTATCTCTGTGCAGCCTTTGCAGACTCCAGCGTACAGTTAACAGATCTTCCGGTGTTGCACAAGAAAATACACAGCTCCTCTACTTCTTCCCTTTCAATCACTCCTGCCGAGATAGATTCACTTCCACCTTCCCTCTGTTCCTGCCCTTCCTTCCTTTTGCACCCAGGCTGTACAGCATCCCCTCAACACACAGAAGAGCTAGACAGTGCCTGCAAAATGGCATTAGGAGCAAGCTCTTCCTTTTAATTAGACACCTCTCTGCTAGGGCAGCCAGCGGTGCTCCCCACCTGGAAGGCTGCCATGGGCTGTATTAGCTAATAAGCTTGAGCGATCCTTCTCCAAGCAAGTCAATTCCCTCTTGGTTATGTTTAATTATATTTTAAAATAGCTCGCTGGCTTCCTTCGGCCTCCCCAGGGACCCTTTGCAGCAGTGGTCAGTTCAGCCCCACACACTGAGCTCTGCTATCGGGCTTGGAAAATTCAGGACCGCAGTCAAAGTCTGGCCATCCCAGTTCTAGGGATGGGATGGAGAAGGAGCTCCACCTGCCAGATGCCCAGCCCTGCCTGGGCTGCCCATCACACCAGCCAAACTGCCCAGTAACAGCGACTGCTCCCTCTCACAGGGCAGAGTATCCACCCCCCATCAGCCACCCCAAGGTTTCAGGACAACCTGGCAGCACAGAAGAACTTTTGTCTTTCCAGCCCTGTGTTCTGCTAACCAGGTGAAGCCCACAGGAGCTGACCAGGGCCTCCTTCACCACTTCAGTGGGTGGGTGCACTGTGGAACACGTGGGGGACCCTCTCTCCTGGGACAGGCACTCGTTTGAACATGGGGCCCATGCAGCAGCTACTGATCCCTCAAGAGACACCTTGGAGCAAGCATAATCTTGGCATCTTCTTCTCAAGAATGCATGCACAAAAGAAAAACAATCCCAAAAAATCAAATAAAACTGAAACATCTCAGGTACAATGAACGAGGAGGTGGCAGCAGGGTCACATTTTCCTTTTTCAACACAGCAGCTTTGTGAAATTCCTCCTGCGCTGCGGGGGGAAGGCAAGGGGAGGAAGCCAGAGGGGTGTCAGTTTATTTACACTCCAGCAGGATAGCGGGGCTATATAAAAAAGTTATCAGAGTAACTAAGGCTGAGAATTGCTTCCTTCTTCCTCTTGGGCACTAGAAAAACCTCCTGTGCAGCGCAGCATGGTGCCTGCCAAACTTTGGGCTCTGCCTCTGGCTTGTTTTCACCAACAGCACCGAGCAGCAGCTGCACACAAGGCAAATCATAAGCAAATAAGCACGGGGAGCCCATCAGCACTGCATAATAACCAGCTGGCAGGACTGAAGGGCTGCAGGTGCCCTGTCTCACACCTCCCTGCGGTTAGAGGTGGTTTCCCAACACAGCCAGCCTGCAGCTAGGGTGCTCAGCACCACATTCTGTCCTTAAATGTCACCCCGCCAAAAGTACCACCACACTCTGTTGTTAACCACAGAATTCCTCCCCAGGTTGGCAGCTAACCTGTCTTTGTGGTAAACCTAAAATTCTCCTCACCCACTAGTTTAAAGAGCAACACAAAAGGGCTTGAAAACTCCAAGATCTGGTATTCAACCACCATTCAGCTGGCTAGCCCCCCAGAAAGCATCGTTAATTCTAATGAAGCCCAGGCTCCCAGTCTGCACAGGAGACAGCACAAGGGGACCATCAAGTCCAGCCCTGGGAGCTGTTTTGGGGAGCCAGTGGGTCCCAGCTCACAGGCACCCTCCTGGGGAGGCACTGAAGCATCTACCTCCACTCTCAGGGAGCACCCTCAGAAGGGTAGGGCAAGGCACCAGAACTCATAACGGGGAAATTATACAGAAGAGATTGGCAATTCCTCTTGGAAGCAAAGCGCCCATTTATAAACGAGCAGCTCTTTTCCAAGACTTTGAGCTGAACAACTGATCTTGCTGAGAAGTGGTGGCTGTGCACAGCCCCCAGCATCCTTCCTGCCACCCAGGAGACCCTTCCTCACAAAGCATAGCCAGCAGCTTCTTCTACAAGAATAGCAGGAAATCGGGACCAGAAGACAAGGAAAAAAAACCAGGATAAGCACAGTAACTCGGAAGGAACAACACTTCACAGACAACCCTACCCGCCTCCATCCGGCCATTTTAAGGGTGGAGGAAAAGGTTAAAAAAAACCAACCCGGAATAATCTCTCATTCACGCAGCTGGCAACACATCAGGTATCAATTAACACCGTTGTTATCAGAGCTCGTCCCCTGTCTCTTGGCCAGTGTTATACAAGGCGAACAGGCCTGAAGTGAGCACCCCCTTGGTTAAGCCCTACACCTCCCAGGGATGGGGACCCCAAAAAAGCTTCCCCAGGCACCCCCAGGGAGGAGTCCGCAGGCAGAGGCTCCAGCCAGGCAGCGCCACTCCAGGTGCCAACGCAGGGGTTGCTCTGGGAGCCATCGGTCCCCTTCCCACTTCTCCAGCCCCTCTTGCTACATTCGCTGCTGTAAGCAAGCACAGAGGAAAAAAAAAACCAAAAACCCCCCAAATCCTCGACAACAGAGCGGGATGTCAGACAAGGGGCGCAGGGCATTGGATAAGGGGCATCCAAGCGGTGCCTTGCCTGCCAGGGTGGGGCTGGACTCACTTCCAAGACAAAAAAGCATTCCGTGGAATGGAAACCAGAGTATTTAAAACACGAAACCAGCAGCCTGCTCGGGCATATCTCGCTGCCCCCGAGCGCAGGAGCAGGAGAGAGGGACTCCTGCCAGCCAACCTCGCGCTGCCGGAGGCTCTTTCTAACCGGGACAAACCTGGTTTGCAGGGAAACGGGATACGCCGCCTTTTACTAAATTAGCCGCATGTCTGGATGGATTATTTCAAGAAAAACTTTCTCAGGAAAGGCAGCCTCTCCAGCCTGGATAGAATCTGCATCCTAAAATAACTTCCCGGGCGGCGGGGCAGCGGTGCCGGGCGCGGGGCCAGGGCGGCCGGGTCCCGGCAGCCGCGGGGCGGGGGGCGCGGGGCCAGCCCCGAGGCGCCCGTGCTCGCCGAACGCCCCCTCCTCTGCGGCGGGCGGCACGGCCGGCGCCTCCCCTCGCCTGGCAGCATCCCTGCATCCCTCCCTCTCTCCCTCCTTCCCTCCCCGGCTGGGGAGCGCCGCTTTCCCCGGCGCAGACCCGCGGCACAAGAGGGGCTGCGGGAGCCCCCCCCGGCAGGCGCCCATAAACATCTGCAGCGGCTGGACGCGAGCATCTTAAAGGTCTTCTCCAACCCCAAACCATCCTACGATTCTACCTCCCCCTCTGCATATCTATTTAAAAAATAGACATAAATAGATATACACGTACAATTACATACATACGCATGCATTAAAATAAAAAAGCAAAGCATGATCAGCTCCTCCGCCCTCTAAAAAAAAAAAAAAAAAAAAAAAATTAAGCAGCCCCTAAGGCACATCCCAGACAGCAAGTCTCAATGCTGGGGGGCAAGAAGGAGGCTAAACCCAGGCGCAGGCAGACGGGCCATACTGCAGCCCCCTTATTTAAAGGCTGGGGGGGCTCAGCCCCCGCTTCCCGCAGCCCCTGTGCTCACCCAGAAGATGAAGTTGAAGACGAAAAGGAGGTATTTGATGCACTTGGTGCAGCCTTCCACTCCCATGGCGACGGCTCTCCCGAATCTGTGCTGCCTGGCTGACCGGGGCGGCGGCGGGCGCTGGAATCCCGCCCCGCGCCCGCCCCGGAAACGCCTCTCGGGCCCGCCCGGCACCGGGGCTGGCACAGCCACCCCTCGCCTTCCCAGCCCGGGGGTCGCCTGATGTTTCTCCCTTTCTTCTTCTTTTTTTTCCTTTTTCTTCCCCACTTTTCCCATTTCCTATTTTTTTCCTAACTCCTCTTTTCCTTTTTGCTTTCCGCTCCTTTTTCTATTATCTGCCTTTTTTTTGTCTTTTGGATTTTCCCTTCCCTTCTTTCCCCCCTTATTTAATTCTCCTCTCCTCTCCTCTCTCCCCATCTTCACTCATTTTTCTTTCTCATTTCTTCCTCCCCCCGCTTTTTCTTCCCCCCCCCCCTTTTTTATATGTGCTCTTATTTATTACTTTGTTTTTCCCTTCTTCTCACCCTCACAGGGACAGCTCACAACAAAATTTCCTACACACAAGTAGGAAACACGGGGGCAGGTGTTGGTGGGCTGTAGGAACCTCCCAAGCCTGACCACCATCCCTGTAAACTTGCTGCCACCTCCTAAATATCACCAGGCAGCCTGGGGTGCAGGGAGAAACCTCTGTGAATAGGTCGCAGGAGGTTTTGTATTTCTATACAGGAAAGTTTGAGGGTGCATTCATGAGGGGATTCCCCCTCCCCCTCAAAATAAAAAAGAGCAAAGGTCTTTTGCATTAAAACTATCGGTTTGAAATTCAGAGAGGTGTTTCCTCACTTCCCCTTATTTTATCTCTAAATCTGCTCTGCTGAACAGTTTTTGTCTAAGCTTGTGGCTTCAGTACTGCAAGCAATTACATCAAGGTCAGTAGAACCACTCAGAATGTTTTTTCTTTGGTTACTGGGTAACAAGAGCATCAGGGGGGCTTCAGGGCTGCCCACCAAAGAGATTCCCCCCTTTTTTAAAATTTTTTTTTAATTTCTTTTTTTCCTTTTCCTTCCCTACTTTTCCCATTTCCTTTTTTATTCCCCACCACCACCTTTTTTTTCCCCAAGAAAAGTTAAAAAAAAGTTAAAAAAAAAAAAAGGGTCACACATATCAACAGGCTTGGGAATTTTAGTTAACATCCTCCCCTCTCAAAGCTACCAGTAGAAGCAGGATGAAATTTCCCAAGCTTTCAACTGAAACCCACTTTGGCCCACTCACTCATCCTTAGAAATATAAATTGCTCTCACCCCATGTTGTGCTTCCAGGAAGCTCATTCATTTCTCCAGAGGCAGGGTGGTAAGTCACACAAGCAGAGCATAGGAGGATGCCTGGAAAAGGCATCAGTGAGCAGCTCCAGCCAAGGTCAGCACCTCACCGAGCTAAATGTGAACCTGGCACCCGCCCACAGCGTTGTGTGGGGAAACCTGCCCTCTTCCTGCCTGGGCACTTCCCTCCACTGAAGGATTTCAGGGAACAGCTTCTGAGCCAAGTATTTGGACACTCTGATAGAGTCTTCCCAGCCGTGCATCCCATAGTCAGGAATGAGCTGTTAGCTATCACACATTTCCTGCACATGTATGTAGAAATCAGGTCAGCTTCTTCCAAAATCATGCCATTGCCCTCAGGGCTGAGTTGGTCCAGGGCTTTGTCACATTCATCAAAACTTTCTGTGTCCCTCAGTAACAGCCCATGCACTACATGGCAGCAGGGACCAGGCATGAATAGAAGTTGGCTCCATTCCCTAATTACTTATGCTGAGTATGTCCGCGATTGTGGGCTTGCCATGGATTCATAACCTCCCCTTTGTCTCTAAGCCACATTCACTCATCCAGACTTACCAACAAAGCTGGAGGTTCACCAGGCTATTTATGCATGTAACTGCTGTCCTGAATTATCAGCATGACCCATCTGGTCACGGCAATAGCTGTAATCCTGTGGGGCTCCTGCTCATCAGTCCAAATGGTAACGGCAGGATCCCAGAGCTGCTCACTCGCTCCAGCACAGTGAGCTGTGATATCTTCTTTTCTGCAAGTCCATCCTTTACAGCTATAAATATATAAATATAATTATTTATATATAAATATATTTATATTTACTATAATAGTATTATAGTACTATAAATGGTAAAATAAATAGTATATAGTACTATAAATAGTAAAACACCCTCACCCCCCCCGAAAAAATAAAAGAAGAGAGAAGAGAGAAGAAAGGAAAGGAAAGGAAAGGAAAGGAAAGGAAAGGAAAGGAAAGGAAAGGAAAGGAGAGACTATATGAACCAAGAAGTCTCTCGTGCACTCTAGGCAGCTGTTCCCAGAAAAACTTTCAGAGATGATGCTTGGAGAGTCTGTGAGTGGGAGAGGAAGGAACTAGCAGCAGTAGGGCCTTCAGTAGCAGCAGCCCCACCACCTATGAGGAAAAACGACTCTCAAATCAACTTTTGTGCACTGGAAAGCAGTGCAATCACTGCCACAAGGCTGGCATTGAAACTGCTTCCAGGGAGCTTAGGATTGCTTTTTTTTTGTGTGCTTCCAGGGAGGTTAGGGTTGCTTTTTTTTTGGGTTTTTTTTTTCCCCCCCCCCCCCCCCCCCACCCCGTGGCTTTTCTTGTCTTGCTTTCAGTCCTTTTTTCCTCCTATGATGGGAAGTGAATAAAAATGGAAAACAAGAAATAAACTTTTTTGTATCCTTCAAAAATTGTATTAGGCAACAATTTGGTTTGGAGCCAACAGAGTTCTGTTTCTGGAAGCTTCCTTAAGGTTCTGTTGGAGCACTTGTTGCTCAGGGACAGCTGTGGCAGGGACACACTCCCACCATCTCCTATGACAAGCTCCCAGTTACAGCCTAAAGCCTACTGGGTTTAAACTGGCCATGCCAAGAGTCTTCTCCAAAAGTTGGAAGCTGAAAAGTATTTCAGGCTTCATCTTTTCTTGTTGTTGTTCTTTTAAGCAGCTCAGCTGGGTATATTTGAAAACTTTGGCCTTTAGGTACAGGAAGAAAAATGCCATCACCATAGCAGTGACAAGATAAGAGACACTGTTTCCCAGGACTATGTGTGATTTCTGGTGTTGTACACTCATTTCTCATGTTTCATACTCATTTCTCACACTGCATTACTTGCTGTACAGCCTATAAAGTACCACAACTACCTTTCCAAGGCTCTCAGTGGCTTTACAAATTTGCAAAAATTCAGTTCATGTCTGGGTGTCACATGCCAGTATTGAGTGTGAGTGCTATGAATAGGGCTGATGACTTCCCTCTTCAGGAGGAAAAGCTGGTTCAAGTGCTCAGGGCATGAAGTCGTTCACAAAGCAGCCAGCTGCAGGCAGGGCTGTGAGGAAGCTACCTACCTCCCCTCAAGCCTTTCATCCCTGAAAAAAAAAAAAACTCCTCCAAAAATGTTTTCTAAAAAATGCCCCCAAACCCCAAATTAAAAAAAATAAACCCATCCCCAAGCAGCTATTTGAATGTGCTTCTGCAACTGGGTTTGCAGGCAGAGTGAAGCAGCTGAGATGAGAGAGGCAGCACTTGCAGTGTTTCTTCTGTCTGTTTGGCTTGGGTTGTTGGGGTTTTTTGTGAACCTGTTTATAAACGCCAGTGTCATGCCTGTGGGTTTTGGCACCTCTGGGTATGACTCACCAGGGTCCGTTAGAGCAGATGCTGCCTCCCAATCCAAGTTTAGCAGAACATCCCTTACCAGCAGGACTCAGCAAACCCAACCCCTGGGGCTTTGAGCCTGATTATCCCAGGGGGATGCCCACCTGCCTTCCAGCAGCTTCCCCTTAAAACTCCTTTTGTTTTATAAAAAGTGAGGGAGGGGGGATGAGGGAAGAGGACAGACACACATCCTCCCCTGCTCTTACACGGCCTGAAGAGCTGGCAACCAGGATGGGAACTGATGACCTTCAAGGCAGGCTCTAAACACCTACTGACCAGGGTCTCCAGGAGATCTGGGAGAGCAGATGGGAATCCCTTATCCACTGGATAGCTGCTGATGTCATACTCTGGCTGCATGCTTTGGGCTTGAATGACAATCCTCCTGCCCTCCTCAGCCAGCTCAAAACTGATGAATAAACTATGGGAATAAAATGCACATAATTTTGCTGGTGAAGTCCTAGTTAGCTTTTAAACACCACTTCTTATTTTTATTGCAAAATACTACAGAAATAGCCTGAATTCTCAATTTACCTCTGGTAAAAAAAAAAAAAAAAAAAAAAAAAAAAGAAAAAAAAGCCAAACAACAACAGCATTACCAAAGATCTTTAAATAGGACCTTTTGGAGATGCATGATAAGAAACTCAGAAATTCATTCTGTGGGAGGTTAACAGTCCCAGAGCACTCAGGGGTAACTTCCTTGGCAGCCAACACCCCACAATGCTGTTTTTCAAGGAAGAGACTTGAGCAAAGGCAAACTGCAGGGCACGTACTGGCCTATGGAGCTCCATCACCTCAGGAGAGACCTGTCTACACCCCTGGCCAGCCAGCCAACACCTTCATTTTGAATAGAAAAAAAACATATGAGGAATCTAATCCCCAAGTCTAAGGGGACATTTTCAGAATACCTTTCCTGTGCCCCAGCAGGAGAGGATGTTGCCTGCTTATCCGAAATCCCCATGCCCATCTCTATAAGCGGAGTCAAAGCACTGTGACAGTGTGGGGGGGTTGCACTTGCCTTGCAGCCTCAGGGGAGAGGGATGCAGCAAGCAGAGACCTGTAGCTGAGCCTGAACTTTCTGTTTCTAATAAACTCAACAAATGGTTCCCATCTGCCTGACCTGTCTCTCTGCCATCTTTAAATATTTATATCAGTGTATCTATGGTGATAGGTCAGGTTATATAAATGGTGGGGGAAGGACAGCATCAGCTCCTGCTGGAGCTCCAGCCGAGGGAGTGAAAACCCAAGCAGGCTTCCTCTCCAAGGAGAAGCTCTCTCTTCTTAGCTCATGAGCACAAAAAGTGAGCATTCATTTTTCTCAGGGCATCAGAGAAGACTGAGTCACAGCTGGGCTGAGCTGTGCTTTGGGAGGTGCCAGAGCCCAGCCCGTGGATGCAAAGAGCTCTTATTGTATAATCAATGTATAATTCATTAGTAGGTGAATAAAGACTGGAATAGTTTATTGCTGATGTAACAGGGCTAAAAAGAAACCAAGCACGTCCGTGAGCAAGCTGCTGCACACAGGGGTTAAACAATAGCACTCAGTGATGCTGAGGGGAGACAGGGGATTCTGTCTTGGGATAATATAAACAACCCAGCTAGCTGATTGCCAGTGACTCCAGGGTGAGCAATGCAGGGATATGAATCTTCCTCCAAGAAATGCTGGGAAGGACCTTTCTTCTTTGCTTGCTGGAGTCTAAGGGAATAGTAACTAGAAGGCAGCAGGGCTTTAGCTGTTGGTGGTGAACATGTTTCTCCCAAGGGATGCCACTTCCTTGCAAGCTGAACAACAACCACACATATCCCTTCTAGATAAAGAGGTGGATTTTTCCTCTTGACCCTCCTGACAGGGGTAGATATGCACGTTGTGTCCAGGTATAAATCTGTTAGAGGGACCCCAAACGCCAGGTGATGAAGGTAGCAGTAGTTCTGTGCTGCTGGTGAGAGGGATGGCATGGTGGGGAGTGGAGTGAGTTCACCAGCAGGCCTGCAGTCAGTTATGGGTTTGACAGCTCTGGCCAAAAGCTGCAAAACACACACAGCCTGAGTTTTTCCAAAACAGCCTCCAAGACTTATCCAGAGCTCTCCCTCTTCACCCCCAGGTTCTTCCCCTCTGTCCCACACATTGTTACATCTCTCAGTGGGCAGGTTTGATTCTTGCTGCCAGTTGCTCATTCTCCCAGAAGAGGAACTACACAGTTAAGGAATAGACCACTTTTCTCCCCAGCTGAATTTTACTAACAGAGAGAGCTGCAATGACACTTCATGTGAAAGCTGCAGGATGTGTGTGATCTAACTGTGTATTCACAGCAGCTTCTGACCTCAACTGCTTTCAGCTGTGCTGGCCGAGATCTGTGTGGGGCATCTTCCATCTCTGGCTGCATGTCTAGAGGAGAATTATAGCCAGCTGCTTTTCCAAATGCATTACTTCTGCACCTGGTTAGAAAAACATGTGTCTATCAACTATTACTTCCAAAAATATTTTGTGTGTCTGCAGCTTATAAACACAGCTTTACCTTGGCAGGAGTTGGCTTCCTTACACTCCAGCACTGCAAGGCTCCACCCAGATTTGCCAGCTTCTAAGGTTTTGCAAGGACTTGCTCAGCAGTGTCTTCTCTAGGAGGATGCTGCAGGCATCAATTCAAGCTGCACAGTAAAGGGGTTGCTGCATGAGGAAGTTGCCTTTCAAGGACTCTCAAACACAGGGTTAAAAGGGCAGGAAATAGCAAACCAGTCTGGAGTCAAGACAGCACACCACAAGGCTGAAAGATTCTCACTCTCCTCACCACCAAATCTCTGTAGAGAGTTACTGTATTATTTAACTAACCAGTGCTTTCCACAAGTGCTCTAAGCATCATCCACTGCCATCAGAGTGAGTGGAAAAGCTCCTCTGTCTCATAAGCAAGCTGTGGTCAGTCCAGCCATGAGCATATGGTGAGCCCCATGTAGGTTTCTATGGAATTTAATGCCTCTGTTGGCAGAGCAGTGCCTGAGCAGTGCATGGATGGTGAAGGGTGGAGAGCAGCACAAAAGGTGCCTGCTGCTCCTATAGGCTGATACTCCCCAGCCCCAAAAGCTTATAGGTAGTCCCAAAGGTGGCCACAAAGGCCAGAGCAACCTGGCCTTATGCTGGTCCCTCTTCCTGTGGCCTCAGATAGAGCTGGGGGTTGTCTAAAGTAAAAGGAAAAAAGTAACTCATGAGCAGAAGCTAATGCATGCTCAGAGAGAGGCAGACTGCAACTGCCCAGATAATCTTAGTGGAAATAACTGATAATTGCTGCAACTTAATTGACAAGTAGCTGGAGCCAATTCACAACTAAATATTTAACTTTGCACCTTTGGTTTGAAATTTCTATTTTTTTTTTCTCCCATATATGCCTACATGAATGGATATCTTTCCTAGCAGAGTGTGAGTGTTGACATGCTTATAACAAACAGCTTCCTCTAGAGCAAGCCCCAGGAAGGCTCACTGCTCTGCAGGTGTTTCCGTGTCTGGCTGCTAGCTTGCATCCCCAGTGCTCAGCTCCATGCTCTTCTCCCACCAAAATCTCTCTCTCACTCCTCTCAACACTGTGTAAATCTTGGCACTGCTTATCAATAAGTTCCTGGGGTTTTGCTCTGGTCACACAAGAGCTGTAATTTGCCCCTAGACAGCAGCAAATAAGGGACTAGTAAGTGCAAAAACATTCATTGTAGAACAGGGATTTTTTTGTTGGCAGAGGTGTAAAAACACTGTTTAACACTCACCCACCCTGCAGGTTCCATCCAGCTATCCCTCGGTGCTGCCACTTCTACAACTGTGAACAAAATGTTAACACTGCACATTTCTGTAACAGGTTTCTAAAAATCAAGGAGCTGAAGGGATCTGCTTTTCTGCTTCTGAAAATCACAGCGGGATGCCATCACATCCCTGCTGCTACACACAACACAAGCTCTGGGAGAAGAGCGTGTCCAACTAGGCATGGCTGTGTCACCTCCTTGTTGGAGGTGCTGCTCCTTGCAGGGGAGCTCCAGCAGCCAATGAAATGGGAATAAAGCTCATGAGATGGCCAGTGGCTGGACACACTCTTCTCCCAGATCTTGTGTTGTGTATAGCAGCAGGGGCTCCTGCCACCCTGCGATGACATCCCTCTGTAATTTTCAGGAGCAGAAAAGCAGATACCTTCATTATATATATGGTACTCCTGTCCACAACTATGCCTTTACATTAAAAACTGACCTGGGAAGGTGGAGCACCTAAAGATTCAGCAGTCCTGGTGGTGATGCTTTAACAGAGATTTTTTTTACCCGTTGACGAGGCTTGAGCAGGTAACCCACACCGATGACACTGACTCCACCAATTTGTCCACGATGTTTTTTGATACAGTACAATATCAGCAGTTAACTAGCCAACGCAGAGCAGCGTGCAAGACCTGACTACCTAATCCTTAAAATAGAGAAACCATAGACATTTCTTCCATGTAAATACTCTGGTTGTTACAGTTTAAACATGTCCTTAAGCAGTTTTCCTGCCTCTGCTTGCATTACTCCCTGAGAGGTGCCATCCTGCTGGCCCATCAGCTGGCTGAGGGTGGGACAAGGTTGATGAGCTGCTCCTTTTCCTCCAAAGGACCAAGACCATCCTCTCCCTCCAGCACACTGCTGGGACTGGCAAGCACAAGCTGCCTAGGGAATATCTCTTCCCAGCACTGAAAGAATTACTGAGTCCCCCCATGGTGTAAACTCCCAAGCAATGCAGGCAGCTTCATGCATGGCACAAAAAAGAGGAGGAATGATGGCCTTTTGCAAGAAATTCATCTTTATTGAAGCAACCATGAGTCACATGAGCTACCACCTGGCCTGATGAATAACAATAGCAGTAGCCTGACAGCAGCAGCTGGAGCTCACAAAGGAGATGGTCTCTTTCCAGAGATCAATATATGTGATGATACATATACATGTGTAAGTGAATACTTCCCCACTAGAAAGTGCATATCGTACCCAATTTCCTACCAGACTGAAGTGTGTTGGTGACTGCCAGGAGGTAGCTTGAATATACACTGGGCCAGTTTGAACTTCATCCTGCTTCCAGTGAAGTCAACAGTGAAGCTCTGCTGGTTCCAAGGGTGTGGAATGAGAAGTGACAGCCTCCCTCAGCCCTGCACAACACAACTCTTTCCAATGCAAGGTATTTGCAGCCCAGGTTAAAATGCCAGCCAGGTGCTGTAGGCCGTACTGCTGTTCTTGTGCATGCAAAAGCCCCTGCCAGAGGGCCAGGACTTGTCCTGAATATCAGCACAGGGTTTTCCATGTTCATCTCAGTAAACAATTGCTACTTACAATTTTTCATGCCTAAAAACCACTATGTACAAGAGAAGTGAAAGCTGTTGCTGGCTCAAAAGACATTTCACGCAGCTGTATAACTTACAGCTACATATATTGCAATGATGGGTTTCAGCTCAGAAGCTGCTCTGCCTCCTCAACATGAGGACATAGCTAGACTGACAGCCTTTTACAAATTCTGTTTATTATTGATAAAATGATGTAAAAAGGATGTGGAGTTGGACATTGTATTGTTTGACCTGGCTGGAGATCAGTCCTGTTCTCTTATAGATTTGAACTTCTGTTTGTGTGTGTAATATCAAAGTCCTTTTACCACAAGAGCACAGTGGGCTAGCAAAGCCTGATAAACATAGCGCTGGGGCCGGAAGTTACAGAATCACACAATCAGCCAGGTTGGAGATCACCAAGTTCAACCTATGATCTAACACCACCTTATCAACTAAACCATGCCACTGAATGCCATGTCCAGTCTTTTTTTGAACACCTCCAGGGATGGTGACTCCACCACCTCTCCCTGGGCAGCCCATTCCAATGCTCAATCCCTTCTTCTGTGAACAATTTTTCTCTAATGTCTAGCCTAAACTTCCCCTGGCACAGCTTAAGACTGTGTCCTCTCATCCTGTCACTGGTTGCCTGGGAGAAGAGACCAACCACCACCTGGCTACACTGTCCTTTCAGGCAGTTGTACAGAGTGATAAGGTCACCCTGAGACTCCTTTTTTTTCCAGGCTAAATAACACCGGCTTCCTCAGCCACTCTTCAGAGCTTGTGCTCTAGACCTCTCACCAGCTTTCTGGCCCTTCTCTGAATATGTTTGAGCATCTCAACATCCTTCCTAAACTGAGAGGCCCAGAATTAGACACAGGTGTGGCTTAACAAGCCCATGTGAAATCAGTGTGGCATGAAGATTTAGGAGGCTGACTAAATCCTATGAATTTAAAAAAAAAAAAATTGTGTTGCATTAGCAAGGAGGAATAACAGAAATATGTCCTTCTGTTGGTCAGTTGTTTCAAAGCTCATTCACTACTTTCTGACTTTTTGTCCTGATCTCCACCAAAAGTTCTATACATTTGGCAACACTTGAAAATGGGAAAACTAGCTGACAGTCATTGGATGCCTATGTAGCATCCAGCATGATCAGAAACATGCCCAAAGTTAATCATTGCAAGTGTCCAGGCTGGGAGAGCACATTTCCCATTAGTGGTGACACACTTCTGTCATTTATTTACTGATAGTGCAACATTGATCCTGGGCTGTGATTCAAAGCCATCTTCCTAGAAACATTGCATCTTTGGGGATCACAGGGAACAGCTCAGATGACAGCACGAGAGAAGTTTGGTTTAATGCTGTGATTTTTGCTGGGCTTTTCTCTCCATTTGGTTGTAAAGAACTCCTCGTGTCCTTGTGGAGCCACAGCCCATACTTCTCCTATCGAGGGAATCTGCATCTCTGAGCCCAGTTGTAGTGCAGGACAGGGAAATGTATGACACATATCCCACCACCTGACCCCACGCAATACCTTCCCAGGGCATTTTGTGGGTGACTTCAGACATCTTCCTGTGCCAAGAGCTGGCTCTGCCTGGTAGGGATGCCCAGGCATCAGGTTTCTACCTCTCTCGCAGGATGTATTTGCCTTTCCGGTACAGGTTGCTGCTGAAGTGGATGGAGAACCAGAGGAATGAAGTTAGGAACATCCCATAAACCTAAAAGGAAATAAATGAGATAGGCATACAATTAAGTGTGTAACTGATTATGATGCTCCCTCTCTGCAAATAAGCAATCACAAATATTGCCTGTTGTCACAGTTTGCTGAGCAGAGCTGGTTTTCAGCTGAATGGTGCTGAACACCATTTCTAACATGGAAGTTTAAAAAAAAAAATCAACACATGGTTAAAACATCTGATTGGAGTTAGCATAGCACAGCTCAAACCTGGCCCTAAAAATACCAAGAAATAAGATGAAACCAGGAAATTCAGATTTAATTCCTGCCACAGAACATTCCTCTATGCAAACAAACATACCTCTTATAATAGTAGCCCTTTTGTAAAGATACCATAGGGAGAAAAAACCACAACACCCATGTCTTGTTTGAAGAAAAAACCCCAACAAAACAAACAAACAGACAAACGCCTAAACCAACCCCAAACAGTTATGAATGCAGATGACCGTGTACTTCCTCTGTATTGTGATACTCTGCCTAGTGTATCACACATCAGTATTAACACAGGCAACATATCCAAGGTAAGGCTGCTGTGGGAAGGATAATGATGGCTGTAACAATGTGCTCTTTCTTCAAGTATGCCCTAATGTGCTAATGCCTTTGCTTGCAGCTTGATCTGGGGATGTGTGTGCATTGTTGGCTGAGGGACAGTGACATCAGAGCAGCTATAGCCCTCTTTATGTGCTTCCCTTGCATCCTGCCATCACAATAGCGAACTGCGCGGCGAGATTTCCTCCAGCACAGGCTTCAAAGACAGCTGCCTTATCTGGCTACAGCATCAAGCTGTGAAAAAAGTGTATCTGTTATAAAAGTGCTCCAGCTTTTATCTGAATATAGCTACAGTGAAATTCTCCTTATACTTGAGAAAAATCGGTGACACCAAATATTCACACATTACTTTACATTTACAGCTCCATAGCAATACCTGAATGTTTTCCTACTTTACTGCTATAAAATACAAATCGTTTGTTCCTCTGGGTTTTATTTAAATGGAGAAGACTCTTCTAATCCATGAATGTGCCAAGGAGGCCACAAGGCATAAAACAATCTCCAAATACACTTTCAATCAAGAAAGGTCATCACAGCTGGGGAGCAGCATGGAGATATCACATCATGGTGATACCATGCCTTCGTGGTGGAGAAAGTAGTCTCCTGGCACATGCTCTTTTCTGGTGTGCATCACGTTGTGTACAGGTAATTACAGTGATACACCTCTGCCAAGCAGTGAGTGGGCAAACAAGAAGGCTGGTTTTAACTAGTGGCCTGCTCCAGCTCCAAAGAGACCATCCCCATACAGCCCCAGAGCCCCCTCACCACTGAAAGACATGCTTCCCTTGCAGCATTTAATCTTCTCTTTTGTTCTCCCCAAAATTAACTGCAGAGCCTTTCTACATGAGCCATCATCTGAAGATGATTTCACCTCTCCTCTGTATGTTACTCCTTCAAAGACAGAACCTGGGAGCCCAGACAACACACTCTTTCCATCTCCTTTGCAGCCTGCTCCTTATGAGCCTGTGATTTACCCACACATTGCCCGAGATGAACCTCATCAGATTCATATAGTGATCATTAAAAGGATGAGACCTTCCCCTTCTGCACAGCTCTCTAGCTCCACTGCTGGTGCTCAGTAGCTTTCAAGACCTTCCAGCTTCTTGCTGCACAAGCAACTTCCCAGGCTGATCTAGGAGGTAGCAAGTTTTCTAAAATATGAAGGGTTTACTGCATCTCCTTTTCTGCCATTGTTGCTGGCTTCCTACCTAATCCACAAGGCCCCAGCGAGGTGACATGGCCTCCTCACTCACAGGAGAAGTCATGCAGGCAAGCCTGAGTGGATGAAATGCAACTGCTGCTGCATCCTGCTCCCCACTCCCAAATGCCATGCCTTGTTAGGGCACAAAAACCATCTAGCGAGCCTCTTCCTGCAGGAAAACCCCTCCACCTATCAGCCTGGCTGGATTACTGACCCTTTCCCAATTTCCACAGTGGAGTCCACCATTGCTTGTGTCTCTGCTGCCAGCATCCAAAATCACTCAAAATTCTAGCTTCTGGGGGCTAATTCAGGATACTGGATCCAGCCTTTCAGGGCCAAAATGTGAAAGGACAGACACTGTTACCGTGAAGCCAATGGCGATGCCCAGGAGCGAGAAGACAAAGTCCATGTGCTTCTTCAGAAAGTCCTGGATCTCTTGCAGGCAGTCCTGGGAAGAGAGAAACAAATACCCCTTGCAACACAGCAGCAGCTTGGTGGGGGGCTTTATCCCCACAACAGCACTTCTACAGCCTCAGAGAGAAAAGGAGGCAAGAAAGGGGTGCAGCATTGCACAGCTGGGCAGTTCTCCCTTCTTATGCTGCTGCAGCTTGGGAAGACAAACATCTGTGATATCTTTTCTGTTACTACAACACGCCTACAATTTTATTGGTGTGATGCATTTTGGACTGTGGAGGATGTGTGCTTAAGTGTGGTCAGGCAAAAGCTTTTTTCTTTTCACCCACTGAAAAATTGAAAGAAGGAAGTGGAAAGATAGAACAGCAGAGCAGAGTGTGATGCCAAATGCATTCCCCAAGGTTACTAATGAACAGCTCGATTTTGCGAGGTGCTGCAAGCATTAATATACATTAGCCTTAAGCATACCAATGGCCTCACAGAAATCCCCGAGGTGTTAGCCAAGACAGCCATTTCAGAAATGCAAGAGCATGCCCGTGATGAAGGGGTTTGCAGAACAAGGAAAGAGCATTCAAAGCCAGGAGCAAACGTGGTGTGGCCACCAACCTCTGTGGTTTCCTGTGTCACATAAAGCACATCCTCCCACTCACTTCCCTGGCTCCCAAGCGAGGGAAACACACCACTAAGTGGGAGGAATGAGTCGCCCATACGGTGCCCAGCTTTGTTCTGCTCTCCCTTCCTGCTCTTTGAGCAGAGTTCCACCCTGCCCTGGGATGTGACATTCCTGGAGGACGTGCTTTGAAATGCTGCTCCTGCGGGATGATGTGCGCCTGTGCATCACGGTTGCTGCTAGCGCTTGACATCTTCACCTGACAACCTGTTTGTATCACTGCAGCGGTGTGGTTTTGTTTTTTCCTAGAAATACCATATATTGATGCTGGTGGCTTTAGCAGCTCTGGTGGAAGAAACATCATCGTGCAATAGATATGCTCAGAGAGTATGAAGTTGTAGCTTCAATGCACAACAGTCTAATACTGGAGGCTTCTCCAGCAGCCTCACTGAGATACCTGACAGAGCCAGAATGAAGCGTACTGGAGGAAGCTACTGCTGGGCATCACAGCCTGCTTCATGAGCTTCTCATTTTAATACCTATTTAATGCCCTGGAGAAAAAGTAATTACATCAAATTCCACATTTGCTGTTAACTGGAACACATTTTAAGTGTCAGAAATTAGTGTCATGTGAAAAAGTCAGGGTTTTTTGCGCTCTGATACATGCCTGTGATATCTCACACTCTCTGCAAGCACAGAAGATGAGCAGGAAGCTGGAGGGAAGTGACAGGCTGCAAACACAAGCATTTTGAAGGCTTTTTTAAACAGTGAAGGAAACTGCATCTGTGAGTCTGAGACCTGCTGATCCGCCAGGGCTCTTCCTCCTGATTCACAGAATCGTAGAATCATTTGAGCTGGAAGGGACCTTAAAGATCCCATCCAGTTTCAGCCCCCCAGCCATGGGCAGGGATACCTTTCCCTAGACCAGGTTACTCAGAGCTCCATCCCACCTGGCCTTAAACACTGCCACAGATGGGGAATTCCTAAATTCTCCAGGCAACCTGTGCCAGTACCTCACCACCCTCACAGCAAAGAATTTTTTCCTAATATTTAATCTAAAACTACTGTCAGTTTCAAGACATTCCCCCATGTCCTGCCATTACACCCTCCTGCAAAAAGTCCCTCTCCATCTTTCTTACATCTTTCTCCTTTTCTAGAAGGACACAATTAGGTCACCTCCATGCCATCTCTCTTCCAGGCTGAACAAAAGCAATCCTTTAAGCCATTCCTTGTTGGAGAGATGCACCATCCCTCTGATCATATTGGTGGCCTCCTCTGGACTTGCTCCACCAGGTCAATGTCCTTCCTGTGCTGGACCCCAGAGCTGAATGCACCACTCCCATACTGTGTCTGGTGTTATTGAAACAACAAAACCCCAACAAAGGAAATCCCAACCTGTTTCAACCCCAAAACATCAAAAAGCACAATTCTCATTAACACTTTAGCACCAGCGAGGTTTTGATAGCTAGAAAGTAGAGGCACAACTCCCTTATGGTGTGGGAGAATCCTTTCCCTTACCTGTCCTTCATCATGCACTTGGTTGGGTGGGCATGTCTTGTTCTCAACATCAGTTGTGTCCCCAAAAGGAGAGTGCTTCCCACAGCAAAGGAACTGCAAGAGAGGGAGAAGTCAGCCAGCTGCTCACCAGGGCTCTCCCCTTTGCTACCAGCTGCTGCAGCAGGAGGTGCTGGCAATGGGCCCCCGCTGCCTCAGGCAGGGCTACCCAACCAGGGTGGCAAGGAGCAAAGCATGTAGGAATCAACAACTGCAGCAATGCAAGCTAAATTCAGGGGAGGTGGATGGATCTGGCCTCAAACTTGCTCATGCTCCCCCAGGACTGCTGCCTGGGAATGGGGCCGAGCCCTTCCTCTGTGGTCATATTTATGCTCCCAGTGGCTGCTCCAGAAAGCCCAGGGATGCAGACTCATGTTTCCAGTAATTGTTATGGGCTGAGGGGATCCTCAGCAACACCCACCCGGGAGCTGGTTTCCTACAGCTGTGGTGCACTGGGCAGTTTGGAGCTCTGGCAGAAGGGGAAAAAAAACCCCAGGAGTAGAAATACTGCTTCTCCATCAATTCAAGTGGCAACTAAAATAAGCAACTGGTGAAGCCAGACATTGTGCCTGGTTCTCCTTGTCAAATGGGACCCTGGGGGTGCTGCTGGTGGACCCTGAGAGCAAGCACTTCCATACTTCCATGCCTGGGCATGGCTCTGAGGGCCATCACCACCACTGCAAAAAGGAACATTTGACCTCTTCTGTGTTTTGAGAAGCACAGATAGAAACAGCTTTGAAAAGTACTTGTTATGATGGTTTAAGAAAACACAGAAGGATACAGGGAGTTGTGTGGGAGGTGTCTGGAAACAGCTGAGCAGGGCTGACCTCCCCATCCAGCCCTGTATGTGCCATGAACTCACTCCCCAAACAAGCCCTGCTGTGCGAGGGAATGGCATCTCCTTTACTCAGCAGGGACTCGGGAGTTTCTCACTGTGGGGGACATCCTCACTCATCTCCTGTGGCTTTGGGGGCAAGCGTCCTCCCTGTGCTCTGGGTAACCACCCTTGCCTACCTGCTGAGCTACACAGACCAACAGCATCCTGGGTAGTGGTTTTTGGGAGCCTGATAGCAGTCTCCAGCTCTGTAAGAGGCCATGTAGCCTCCAGTATTCCTCAGACACAAACTTGAGGATAAATAGGGATAACCACATGCAAATACTACTGCTGGACTAAGTGGAATTCCTGCCCCTTCACCTCTACTTGACCAGGTGCACATCCACACTCTTGTACCACAGATAGGGAGCAATTCACAGGGGCTGCTGAGACAGAAAATACTATGGCAGCTGCAGGACAGAAGCTTTGTAGATCTTGCACCACAGTGATACTCAGAGAGGTGGCCCTTTGTTCCTGTTGGTAATCTGGTTGGTCAGATATGAGAAAGGAAGAATAAGAAGGGAGGAGCAGACTCCACAGCAGGCTGGAGGATTTATTCTTGAGGGAAAACGGCATTGCAGCATTCACGCGACAGAGCACAGGTGTCAGCCCCAGCCTGCCAAAGCCCTCAGGAAGACACCCCAGAGCAAGGTTTTCTCCTGCAGGTAAAATACAACTTACTGCTTCATGGATGGCAGTCAGCTCGTGCCTCCTGAAGCTGGAGGTGTTCCTCCTCACCTCTTCGTACACAAAATCATACACATCCATCATACTGTCTTCCACCTGCAATGAAAGCAGAGGTCTGTAGGTACAAAACACTGATCACAGTCATCTCTGGGGGGAATTGTGCTCTTCTTGATTTCCACAGAAGATCTCCCAGGTATAGCAATACAAGTAGTAGCAGCTACTAAAATGACCCCCAGGCAGCAGCAGGGGCTGGTGTGTGACCCACCAGACACTAAGGAGCCAGGGTCTCACCAGCTGATGGCTGGAGCTTTTGGCCAGTTTTGGATTTTGTGTCAGAGATGAACTTGGGTGCCTGTGACCAGTGTGCCTCTGAGTCCCTCTGCCAGCCAGGGCTGATGCCATCTCCACATCCTAAAGGTGGTACTGTGAGGACAGGCACACATGACCATGAGATGCTAGAATACAAAAAGTGAGAGGACCTCAGAGGGTCTGTGTTGTCTAAGTGGCAGAGCCATTTCTCGGAACAGAGTAAAAAAAATAATGAGAGTGATTCAGTGGTGACTCAGACCCTAAATATTTACCAAATGTGTGAGAACTTGAAGCTTGACAGATCCCAGCCAACTCCCACTCGGGTGTCAGAGGAAAAAAAAATATGACAGTTGCCCTCAGTGCCTGGAGTCAAAACCTCATTTCTTCCTTTCATTTTCCCTTGCTTCCTCAGCAGCACCGGTCCGAGTGGGCCTGCAGTCAGTGCTTGTCTTTCAGGAGGGAAAAATCAATGGGAGACAGGCAGAGCAGGTGGCCACCCAGGGACGTCTCTGGGAACAGAGTCACCTCTCAGCGAGGCTCTGCAGCTCAGCCTAAGGGTTCACACTCGGAAATTCCTCTAAGGAATAAACCCCAGCACTCTCTGCTCAGGGGTGAAACCAGGATCATTCAAGGTGGTTACATCTATTACTGCAAGATTGCCCTGTCCTGCCCAGCTGTCCAAAACACAAGCAACAAACAGAGGGTGATAACCAGGGAGGCGAGGGGGCAGGGGTTTGAGATTATTATTTGTATCCAGATTGGCTCTGTGCCTCCAGGAATAGAGTTTGAAGGCACACATCAAAAGATTTTCCATGGCTATCAACATGGCATAAGAGAGACCAGTGGCAGACAGAGCTCAGATATTATGGGCCAAGAAAAAAATACTCCATAGCAAAATGTGTGACACTGAGCTGTTCCACACAGGTGAGGAAGGAGGATGCTCCTTTCGTCCCTCTGGGGTATCAGAGTGCAAAAAGTGAGGTGGGTGCAACAATAAGACCAGATTTCTAGACAACTTCTGCACCAACCGTCCCCACAGCAAACCTTATAACCCAATAAAAAGGAAAATATCAAAGCTTTTCTAACTTCTTGTGGGCCATGAAATAGCTTTCCAGAAGCAGCAATTAAATAAATGGATTCAATAAAAAGAACGTCCATTTCCACTGAAGAATTAGATTAAGAATAATGAAAAAAGAATAATCTTCTGAGCTCCTCTTGTGGAGAAAGGAACAAGAGAGCAGCGGGTTTCTTAACCTAAGAGATTATAACCTTTTGAATATCCTGATCCCAGTCTAAGATGTAGGAATAAAAACTATTTTGTGCTGTGACAACATACATATGTGTTTTGGTAAGGGAACCAGTGCACATGCACAATATTTGTCTTTTCATATTTACCATGAGGGTCAGGATGCTGAGCTTTCATCCAAAAGGCCTAAATTTGGATGACTTAAAAAGAAAAAAATGAAAGGGTTCAAGCAAGTGACTATGTTCAAGCAAGGGTTCAAGGGGTGAAAGCAATCCAGAAGTTTAACTACTTTCTAAAGATCTCTTGAAATCTGGGCCAAGAAATACTGGGAGAGGTAGCTGTTTGAATGATAAGAGTGGATAGGAAAGAACTGAAGGAACAAGATGCCCATAACAAAACAGTGGCTGAAAATTATTTCAGCTGTTGGAAACAATAATTGAAAAAAACACAAGCAGTCATAATTTCACAGCCAGCTCAGCAGCAGTGATGGAAATGATGATGGTAATCTCCAGGTACATAACGACTACTAGAGACTTCAACTGCACCATTTCTGAGCTTGCTTGTGAGCTGACTTCTCAGTTACCTACTGATTTTTTTATTCTCATTTTGTCAAGCAGCCTCCAAGAGCTGAAAACACAAGTCATTAAATGGAAAATGTTTAATAGCAATAATTTTCTTTTAGAATGTGTGTCTGGGCAAGCCTAAGAGTACAATTTGCTGATTAGTCATTCTCAGCATTTCTATCTAGCAATTATATCTAGCATTTATATCCAGACATTATCTGAATAGGCTATTCAGATCCTAGTAAGGGAATATCAAACTCTAAATCCATTTTTTAAAGAGTGAATTGCTTGTAGTTCCGCCATATCCTCTTTCTAATTTTTGCTAGGATCATTTGATTTTGGAGGGAAAAACTGCTGTTTTCATACAACATAATGGTCTGTTTTCAAAGACTACTGCAGACAGCTTTCTCATTTAAATACTTCAGAGGTAGATAGCAGAAAACCTCAGTATTTATCACTCTGTTTCCTTCTGTGCAGAAGACTGTACCACAGAGCATACAAGATGTCTGATTTAATTAGAGAAGACATAGGAGAGCAAAACATCACACTTAGCTGCCTGGAAGGGGGTTATGTTTATACTCAGAGCTGCAGCCAGGCTCTGAAGCATGGGTCATGGATGGGAGCATTTATCCAGCCGAAAATATCATGCTTGCTCATGCATGCCTGATAATGTAAAAATAAAAGCCTGAATGCGTGAGACATTCACCAGGAGGTTGCATGACTTATTTGCAACATTGCTACATCCAGCAGAAGTTCATCCCCATATTTTCTATTGATCCAGCTACTAACACAGTGAAGAGCTAGACTGCAGCACTGCTTTGTACTCAATTGCCATCCTCAACAGATTCCTATCACACACTCCCCTGATGGGCAAGTTTGAGTCTGTTGCCTCAAGACAATTTTCTTTTTCTGTATCTTACACTGGTTGTTGGGGGGGAAAAATATTAAAAATATTCAGGGTGCTTTCTCTCACGTTTAAGAAACAGGATGATTGTGGAGTTGAGTGCTTACACTGATGCTGTTAATAATGTGCTTTAAGACAAAGAGCTGTGCCCCATCACTTAAACAGTACTTAGCATGCAATGGGCCGATACAGCTGGAGAAGAGAAAGTCCATCTGTTTTTTGAAAGGTCTTTCACTCCTCCCACACATAAGCATCATAATAGTCAAGTGGATTTTCCTGTTCCTAGTGACATGCTGTGATCCACTGCTGGAAGAGTTCTGCTGGACAAAGCTCTCCCTTGGAGGGAGACTGAGCCTGCAGTGCTCATCAGTAAGAAACACCATGAGCTGAAGGCAAAGCATCAGCTGGGCTTTGGTTAAGAAAAATCTCCAGCTTGAGTGATATGGAGGTCACACCTTACAGTAATTCTTTTTCTGGAAGAAGGTGAGTGAAATGTTCCAGCTCTAAATCAGGTAAATAATTGCTGCCTTCCACTTCTGTCTGCATTCCTTAATGAAATATTCATTTAGGAATGATATTGATGGGTTGCTGGATACAACAAATGGAAAATCACCACTGAAATGGATGCAGCTGATTCCCACTGACTCAGTAAGTACCATTTTTCACCTTAAGTAAAAGAAAAAAGGATTTTTGAGATTATTTATCATCCTCTAAATCCTTTATCCCCCAAGAAGCAGAATGTATGACTGCAGGAAGACATGTACTCTAAGCAATTAGAGTTCTTGCCTTTGGCTATTAAAACTAAACCAAATTTCCACCTCACCTCCTTCAAGAGGAAAAATTACATTTTTGACTTAGGTTATTTATTAGGGTAAGTTTTACCTGTAACTGGATTTGGAACAGAAAGATGAGACAAGGTCTGCCTTCAGTTCCTGATGCCTTTGCAAGCCAAAGATGCCAATGAATCCTAGTCCTGCTGCCATTGAATGCCTCTGTCTGGGCAACCTGGAAGTGTCACTTAGGTGGAAACTAATGTAGACTTGTACCAAGAACAATGGCCTGAGTCTTAGTGATCCATCTTTGCAACTGCTGTTGGGTAAAAATCCCTCTGCAAAGCTCAAGGAGAACATAGTGAAAGGAGATATCAGGATTGTCTCAAAGACAAAACCACCTTCCTCCTTTCCGATAAACAGGAATACTTGGCACGGCAGAGGAGGAAGACAAGCATGGGAAGCAGGAGGAGGATCCTCCTCTCCTATGGGTCTTTATGCCTTTGAGGAATCAAACTGAGCAGATGCACTGCAGGCTCAGAAGAAACTGCAACCTCAGCACTTTGTGTTCTTTCAGCATCACCACAGAGGATGCACTCACCAGCCTCACTCAGAAATGTGCCTCGAGAGGTGGCTACTGCAGACTCCGACACTCAGCTATGAACCACAAGCTAGACAGTTACGAAGTGAAACTGGAATAAACTTGTGAACTCAGTCAAAACCCTTCCTTGTTCCAGGAAGAAAAACACTTCTGCATTTTGCTGTCTCTGTCTTCCCTTTCCTCCCCAGTGTGCAGAAACGCATGCATTCACAGCATGTAAGAAATAGGGGTGGGGGCACATGCAACAGCTTGGGTTTGGGCAAAGCAATGATGCAACTGCAGCGAAACAGAGGAGAGAAAGCCACTCTGGGGACATTAGCCAGGTTGCAGAGCAACTCCTATCACATGGACCTAACACATGGTAAGACAAGCTTGCCCCATTCATACTCAACCAAGCCCCATTTAACCAGTCATTGCAGCTTGCTGAATGTTTTTATTTCCATCACTGCATATCAGCTTGAGAGCCTTCCCCTAGCTAGTCACTCCCAAATGCAGAAATCCAGCCAGTGCTGCAAATCAGAGCAGCCTTTGAGGTCTCCCGTGGAAAATGGCACAAGTTAAGGTGGTGCTGCTCCCCCTCTGACTGACAGTGGTCACTGGAGACCATGGATGCCACAAGATCTAGATGACACTTTTAGCCAAATGGTTTTCACCTTTTTTCCCCCCAGATTTGTGTATACATACAGATTTTGTATCTATCTATACATACATACATTAAAAAAACCCAAGCCAAACGATATGGGCTTCCCTCTACTTTCTGCTATATACCTAGAAGGACAGACCAAAAACTGCTGTGGAACAAAAAACTCAGAAAAAGCAAAAACTCTTTCTCTCCAGCCTCAGCACTTCCATCCTGTTCTTGCACAAAACACTTAAAACATGAGAAAGTGCTGAGCTGTTACACTGTTCACCTCCTCATTTCCTATCCCCACATTCCCCAAAAACCAGCAGATTCTAGCTGTGTGGGTGCTATACATCCCTCTTGGCCCAGGGGCAGGGGGACATCTCAACCTCATGCTCAGCCAAGCCATAAAACCCAGAGGCTACCTTTGTGTTACTCAGATGCAGCATTGCTCTGTGTCTGTGACAGAGTATCAAATGCCTTATAGGGAAGTGCAGAAAACCCAGGCAGGCAGTTAATCAATATCAACAAGGATTTTTTCCCCTAAATCTTCCAAATCTGTGGCTGCACACCTGTGAATGTCACACGTATACCAAGGTCCTCTTGGATTTTTTTTTGGATTAGCTTTTTTATGTTTGCTCTTTGTTGTTTTTTTGTTAAAAAAGAAAAAAAAAGCCCTTTAAATTTTCAGTCCATTTTATAACAGAACCACAAAGCCAACAAACTGCCAAGGGCCCACAATGACTCTATGTTCCTGTCTTTCAAAACACACAACCCAGCAATTTGTGAACACCCCCTCCCAAAAACGGTGGTCACATTATCTCAGCCATCCCTGAGCCTTCACCTGTAGCATTGAAACCAGAGCCAGTCAAGACTGCTTCCCAACAGAAAGCACTGAACAACACTGAAAACAGTTTTAGCTTATAAACGAGTGATATCAGCAATAGAGCCAGTCCCAGGGCAGCCCTGTCACCTCTGAGTGGGTGGTGGCTGTCCTGCTGTGGTGAGCATCCTACAGGTGCATGAAGGCTGGATGTGCTGCAGTGATGGCACCATCTGAGTGGCCTCAGGTGCCACTGCTGATGCTGCTGGAGACCGGAGCTGCAGCTCCAGCTCTGCCACAGAAAGCGGCAGAAACGGGGCCGCATGGGTTCAGCGCTGGGGCAGCCATAAATTATAGAACCCGTGAGTGCAAATGCCTGTGTGGAGGCTCAGACAAAGGAGAGCAGTGTCTCGCTGGGGGGAGTGGGCTGTCGCTGGCTGGTGAGAACATAAACACTGGGAAAGAGGCACAGTATTTAAAAACGTTAAGGAAGAGGGAGGGGTTTCCCTCCATTTTTGTTTTTTCCCATGGAGTTCAGAGACTGGGAAAAGCTTGGTGCTTTTAAAGCAATTGTGCCTCCTAGATGAAGAGCAAGAGCAAGGAGTATGTCAGATAGCTCACAGTTTTCACAGCAACATCAGTGACTTTTGTAAATGCTCTTGGAAGACCCCTGTGAGAAGTTACAATCCTGATCCAGCCCCTCTGAATCAAAGTCCAAAAGGAACCTACCTGTTCAGGTCTGGTTTCAGAAAACACCTGAGCACACCTTCAGCTTGTGTTTAAAACCCATTAAAATCTCTAGGATTTCAGCCTGCATTTAATCATTTAAGTCCCTGCAGGACTTTGCCCCAACACACACCAGAGGCAGCAATGGCAGACACACACACCCCCTAGGAAATCCACAGAGGAAGGATCTCTACAGTCCCACTTAAGAAATTAACTGGGAAGTGATGGGCTGTTCCTTACGTACCTGCAGAAAAAAGATGCATGTGCTGGTTTTATGCACAGTAGGAGATTATTTCCCTCCTGGAGACCCATGCAATGCTGCCTCTGGCTTTGCAAAGGTGCTGCTTGGAAGGGAGACCCACAGACAGATGACCAGTGCTGGTTCCATAGGCAGAGAAGGGAGGAGGGAAGCAGCTTTGTTCAAGAGCAAGACCCAGGTGTGGTAATGTTTGTTATTTAACAGCTGCAGCTGTTAGTTCCAGCCACGTACTCCAGGCTTTCTAACAGGTTAGAAAATCACCATCTCAAAAGGTATCACCTTGCTTGCTAACAAAGCTTGGAAGACTCCATTTCCACTTCCCAGCATGAGGAGGGAAGAGCAGACAAGTTACTCTGAAGGAAGCAGAGCTAGGCTGCAGGAGAATCACGATGTAGACAAATTACTTGTATTAATTCCCTGCCCATAAAAAGTTAAATCTTTGCATTTATTCTTGAAGTACAAGCAGTGCAGCACAGAGGGGCTAATGCCTTTCCTCTCATGTGGAGCCAAAAGCCACAGGTGAAACTTGTTTTGAAATCACCCAGCAACCTGAGAAACCACTTGATAATTAAGAGATTACCATATCATTGCAGCTAGTGCAAATTCAAACAACCTCTTCTTTCAGAGGACATGGAGAATCAGGCCTTTACAGAAATATGGACAACTATTTGCACCAGTTTCAAATTCCTGAGTTGGAAAATTGTAATTTAATCAATTTTACGCTTTTACCTGTGAATAAATCTCTGTAATTAAAATGCTCATTCTGTTGCAAAACTCCTTTTATGTTGCAGCAATTTTAGTGTCACTGACCCACCCTACCATCCTGGCTTATCTGGCCAGGGCCACAGGGTTCCTGGAAGAAGCTGCTGCAGAGAAAGGGAACAGCAGAAGTTGATGTGGAATAGAAACTCCTCTGGCCTCTTTCACAGCAGGGCCCAGAACATAACCCCAAACCTCAGGTTCAGCAAGACCAAGTGCCAGGTCCTGCACTTTGGTCAAGTGAGGTCAACAACCTCATGCAGCACTACAGGCTTAGGTAACAGTGCCTGGAAAGGGGCCCAGTGGAAAAGGACCTGGGGGTGCTGGGTAAGAGCTGACAATGAGCCAGCAGTGCCCAGGTGGCCAAGAAGGCCTAGGGCATCCTGGCCTGTATTAAAAATAGTGTGGCCAGCAGGGCTAGGGCAGCGATTGTCCCTCTGTACTGGGTGCTGCTGGGACCACACCTGGATGGCTGTGCCCAGTGCTGGGCCACTCACTACAAGAAAGACATTGAAGTACTGGAGCATGTCCAGAGAAAGGCAATGGAGCTGGTGAAGGGTCTGCAGAGGAAATCCAGTGAGAGTGAGCTGGGGGTAGTTTAGCCTGGAGAAAAGGAGGCTCAGGGGAAACCTTATTGCTCTCTGCAACTACCTGAAAGGAGCTTGTAGTGTGGTGGGGGTTTGTCTCATCTCTTAGGCAACAAGTGACAGCATAAGAGCCTCAAGCTGTTCCAGGTTCAGGTTGGACATCAGGAAGAATTTCTTCACTGAAGGGGTGGTCAGGCATTGGAATGGGCTGCCCAGGGAGGTGGTGGAGTCACTGTCCCTGGAAGTGTTCAAGAAATAACTGGACATGGCACTAAGTGCTCTGGTCTAGTTGACAGCCAAAGGTTGGACTCAATGATCTTAAAGTCTTTTCCAACCTTTATGATTCTGGTTTTGTGTTGGTTAGTAAGGGTACCAAATCTCCTCTATGGCAGCTGCAAGTACAGCTTTGCTCCAGCCTCTGCAGACAGGTTTCTAAACCAGCAGTTTGTGGGTGAGGAGAGAAAGGAAGCTGGGGAGCAGGAGGAGGAAGCAGCAGCCCTCCCCACTAGCTGTGCTAGACGTGGCATGTCTCTCTGCATTCCTACATCTCTCTCTGCATTCCACATCCCTGCTCTTTTTGCCCATGCTGTGAATGACAGAGGGACCTCACTTAAACAGACAGCAGTTTGTGGCAAAGGAACTGCCATAAAAATAACTTTGAAAAAACAAGACTCAGCTCTTCGGCTTCAGCAACCAGGACTTCCTAATGTGGTTGAAAACCATCTGAAAACCTCATGATTTCTGTGGTTACCACAGCAGTTCCAGCAAAGACCTTGCACAGAGGTCATCCCATCCCCTCTGCCCTCCCATGCACGTCGGTCTCTTGTTCGCTTTGATTGCGCCACTGTCCTTCCTCAGACAGGTTTGCAACACTTCCCTACCAAGGCCACCTCTCCCACTGAGAGGAGGAACAACTAGGATGCAACCTTTTAGGAGAAAGCATGATAAATCTCAGGTTCATGACTGTTGCATGTCTGGCATACATCACAAGAAAACAGACTATGGTGACATCAAGTCCATCTGGAATGCGGATAACTTGAAATTAAAACATTCAACATCTGTCTGAAAGAATTAATCCAGAAGCTACAGTAAGTCATGAAAGCAGAAAAGAAAGGGAAATGAGACGATTTGTTTTGTTTACAGTGCCCAGGTCTGAGAATACCAAATATTTACAAATAACTCTTCCTTTCTCCCTGCCCAGCTTCTCTGTAGGAAGTCCTGGAAAAGAGGCCCTAAAAGAGCCACACAGGCAAAAAGGGCATCTTGTTTTCATCATATTCTAACTACATTTCTACCTATTGTCTCTTGACAATAACCATGAAAACAATTTTTCAACTGAGTAGTGGGGTTTACTTTTTCAGAAGATTTTCTGTGAGAGGGTTCTGCTTTATGAAGAAAATGTAGGGGTTTTATTAATCTTTTTTTTACCAACAGGAGTAAACCAGTGAAGCATCTGCCATGGATCAGTGCAGGGGAGGCCTCCCATCCCCAGCTTGCAAAGGGAGGGGAGGACTGTTTTCAATGCTGCTTGTGTTCAGAACCTTGCCAGCAGGGAGGGAGAGGACAGGAACTACTGACACCAGCTCCCAGCTGGCATTTCCAAAATGAACAGCCTAATTTTCTGTCTGGCATTCCACTGAAAAATCAATGTATTTTTCATAGGAAAAGTTGACAATTTTTTTCTAGCCATGAACGTGGGGGCAGTACCCCTCAGTGCTCTTAGTGATTCAGGCACATGTAATGGCCATATTCATCCATATTCAGTTTTACATCCTCAGTTCCATTCCTTTCTTGATAGCTTTGTATATCCCATCAGGCTTACAAGACACCCACCCACTTGGCTGAGATTGATTCTCCCCCCCAGATTGCCACAATTAACTATTTTTGAGAGTACTGACATGCAGTAGGCAGCAGAGGACACCTGCTTGAATTTTGTTCTTTCTTTTGAGAAAGACAAGCAAACAAACAGCTCTATAATGAGACTTCAGAGGTCTTATCCCTACTTCATTCAATTTTCTGTATCACTGTGTTCCTGTCCTGGAAGGGCAGACACATCTGCATTTCTTTCAGTCACCTGTATTTTTCTCTCACATCTGCATTTCTCTCTCTAGTGAGACAAGTTACTTTTCAGTTGAAACTAAATTTCCACATGTTCTGTAAGTGACACTTCTAATTAAATCTTCCTCATTTACATTCCCTGCTTTTCCTTGGATTTTAGGAAGCAGAGAAACACAAGATGGTCTCTAAGGGTATTTTTTTTCTGTTGTCAGAAACACTGCTGATTTTCTTTGCTCAGAAAGTCAGCCTTTTACAAAACCACCTAATTTTGCCTAGTGGAAGCTGTTTTGCTTACAGAAACCCAACCAATTACCAAAGCTAACCATAACCATGGGTGCATTTGTGGACAGGGCACTCAGAGAAAAAAAAACACATGAAAATAATTTGAAGTAAAAACAGATGTACTGATCAAGAGATATACAAAGCAATACTCCTTTAAATATCTTCAGCAAAATATTTTTTGCATGGCACATCCCTGTATTACATAACCCAACATACAACCTTTTTATTGCAGTCTTTTTATGCCCTACACCATGTATGTGGATTAACAGTAAAACTAAATAGTCTGTTTAGAAAACACAATCTGACAATGCCAACCAGACAGTTTCTAGTGCCATTTCTCCTTTACTGACACGGCCTGTGCTTCAATCTACAATTTAATGTCTGCAGAAGGAGAAGGAAAGTGTGCTCCCTTCTGTGTTGGTCATGAAAACCAAATTATTTCCATATTAAACTGTTAGTGGGAATGTAATAAATGTTGATAGTTTTGCCTGAAACAATAAGGAAAAACAATAAAGAGGCTGTGGAAAGACATTTTTTCATGGATGCCTCAGCTCTGATTGATTCCACTTCAGCCAGTTAAGCACAGAGATAAAAGATGCTGTTATGCCATCAGCACTCACTTGTTTCCAAAGCAGTTGGACAAATTCACAGAGGAAAAACCCAGGGAGAACATTAAAGGCAAAGGCACCAGCAGTTGCCACTAGCAGACACCTGGGCCACAAGCTGCTGGCATCTGAAAAAACATTGCTTTGTGTTTGATGGGTTTTAATGCTGCTACCTTGGCTAACAGCAGGTCAGCCAAAAATCTCCTTGCCCAACAGCTCCTACCTTGGCCAACAATTTTAGCCTGGTCCAGTATAGCCACCTGCACATTTCAAAGGATTTTCAACTACTTTGGGCACTGGCCAGCTCTGGGAAAACTTTCTAGAGAAGCAGGACCTTATCCTTCACCCTAACCTTGACTTCTACTTTCAGAAAGACTGGGTTTTAGTTTATGCACAAGACACCGAACCATTTCAGTGTAGGGCTCCTTGTGCCTGCAAAAGCAATTGCCATAGTCCTAGTGTGGACTGAGTGGGATTTTGATGGAGTTGTGCTCCTCCACCACAGAAGGAAACCTCAAGGCCTGCTCTTCCATCACAGAAGGAAATCTCAAGGCCAGACACTTCAGACTGGTCTTTGATCATCCCCAGTATATGTAACCATAAAAAGATGAGCTAGCAGCATCAATTCCTAATTCACTGGGATGATGTTTCACAATACATCCTCATTGGTACCCAGAACAAGGCAGGTTATGCCCAGGGCTGGGGGAGGAGTAAAATAAAGACAAGGACTGAGCTACTTCATGAAGCACCTATCAAAGTCCCAAGCACTTCTCTGAATTATTTAGGTACTTGCCAAAAATACCAGTGTTCTGCTTTCAAAAGAAAGATGTCATGATTTTTTTCCACTGCCAATTCTCTTAAATTTTGTATTTTTTGAGTGCAGGGATGCAAAAAGAGGAATAAAGACCAACTTACCCAGCACCTTGCATATCCCACATCACCCATCTACCCCAGCACCAGGAAGCTCTGAGTTAAAAATTCAAACCCCAACTTTCTTCCAAATTCAGCCTCCTATAATCTCTTTCTGGTCGAGCTTTGTAGTGACCCAAAACACCATTTTCTTGTGTTTTTCATGTACCACTTCTGCATGCTAATAAACACATCTGGGTGCTTCTCCTGGCCACTGCCTTCAAATAGAGGCTCCCAATTGATGTTAGCAGGAATTAGAACCAGCTGGAAATGACTTTTCAAAAGTCAAGCATCTCATTTAAAACAAAACAAAACAAAGCAAACATCCCCTGAAAAAAAAATTCTCACAGCTAAGGAGACTTGCATTTTGTTTTGCCTTCAGCACAAAGCATTTACCCTATTAGATTTTCCATGGGCTTCTCCCTTCAGATGATCCCATTGAAGAGGTATCTGATGAAGGTGACCCTGTTCTTCCAAAGGACGGATGCAACAGAGCATGGATCTGATAGACCTCAATATGGATGGCTTAATTAACACCAGATGTCCCTTTCATGGGAAGAATATTTGCTATGAAAAAAATCTCTGATGAGATGCTGGTGGTATTTCCTAGCAGCCAACACTTACCTCCGTGCTGTGTGTGTATCTCCAGCAGGCAGCTGGGATCAATCCACAAAAGGCCAGAGCAAAACAGAAAAATCCCTGAGGATAAAAAGGAAAAATACCAACAGTTACAGTCTGGGGAGAAAAATACCCATTTGCAAACACAATCACGACATATTTAATATGCTTGTTTAAGCAAGTTTCATTAAAGTTTAAACATCACCTTCTTTTAATATCCCTCATAATGTCAGTTACTTAAAAGAAATTAGATGGACAATAATGTTCTCCATCAGGAGCCCTCTAATTACACTGTGGCAAATTGAAGAGTTTGACCAAAAAACCAGGCAGCTTCCTGCAGAGCAGTTAATCTATTCTGCCCAGATTCCTCTTGGACAAAGAAAGGTACAAAACATTATATTTACAGTATGCTTCCCTTCTGCTGCAGGACTGTGCTCCATAATCATGGGATTCAATCCCCTGCATTTAAAACTTGGCTATTGGCTTCAAAGAGGGGAAAACCCATACAAATAGTCCATAAAGAAGGGAATAACTGGGACAGAGATAGAAATCAACCTGCTCTGGAAGAAGAGCTGGGCTTACCCTGTGAGCAAGGTGGCAGCTGCACGGCCGAGCTGCTTTCCTTAGATCAGCACCATCCTAGTTAGACAACAGGATGACAGAAATATAATCAAGGCCAGAAACTGACCCTGAAGTGTCTAAACAATAACAGCAACGATGCAGGACATGGCCTGAATTTTGTCTTCTTCCTTAGGCTTGCAGAGCTGGAAGTTACATGCTTTGTGTTTTTATTTGAACAAATCTGGACCAAAAACCACACACCCTGATATAAAAAGCACTCGCCTGCTGTGACAGCTGGACCAAATGATCTTGTTCACATTTAAAAGAAAAAAAAGGAAGGGAAAAGTGCCTGTAAAGTGTTTGAAGGCTAAATGGGCTCATCCAATATGAATCCACAGCTTAGTCTTGGAATGACAAAAGGTGATGAATAAGCATCGGTTGAAAATTAATGCCCTTACAAGTTTTTCCATTAAACTGTGCCTCTTTCAACACAATATTATGTGGGAAACTTACCCAGCTGACTGCATCTTATTTTGGTTTCTAATTTTTTCTATGACTGTTTTCATTGTATGATATAGTTGAAATAACTTGGAAAAGTTTAAATCTTTCATGAAATTTTACCAAATTCAAGCTTAAGAGAGGAAGAACATTGCTTCTACCAGTTCTTCACAAAAAAAAAAAAATTGCTTAAAAGATATAGTTAAAAAAAAAAAGGCTCCAAACTCATGCATAAGCAGCAAGAAAGGAAAATGTGTTACTTCAAATCCTGGAAATGAAAGTGAATGTGCCAGTAAAATCCTTGGCTGGCTCTTGTCCATCTGCTCTGTTTCTCTGCCCTGCCTGGGGACTTTGCTCCTGGAACAAGACTGCCACTGGTATTCACCACTTTTTTGGGGCTGCCTTGTTTCAGGCTCTGCCTCAGACACTGGGGAAAACCCTGGTACAGCTCTTACGAAAAATTTTAAATTATGCATGTCCAGTCTCTCCTTTCATTTATTTTTTTGGCAGCTGCCTGGCCATATAGCTGATGAGATCACTCCTTGCCTTGCTAGGAGCTAAAATGAGATTACCCAAGACCCTAAAGGAGATGAGAGGAAAAGTCTGATCAAACACTGACGTGACAAGGTGGTTACAAGTCACGAAGATATGGAAGAGTGTGCAGGGCAAGATATCTCAGACCAAAACCCAGCTGGAGTGCTGAAGTGGAGGGTTCAACCCTGCAGGTACAGCACAAACTGGAGGGAGGAGATGAAGTTACACAGGCATGTTAGGATGCCCCTCAGTAGGACCAGACCCTGCATTTTGCACTGCCTCCAACAGCTTCCCCACCAAACAAACAGCATTTTCACCAAAATCAAGTTCAAAGACAAGAAAATTTTTAAAAAAAGAAAATTAGTCAGATGGAAAAACCAGCACTGATAGCAATTGTGACCACTCTTCCACATATCATTCCACTAAAGTTATAATTCAGGTGACCCACCATGAACCCGGAGAGCGTGAACAACAGGATGCCAGTGACAACCCAGATTCCTTCCCCTGTACTCTCCCTTCCTTCCCCACCAGCTCCAGCACTCACAACATCTCTCTGGGGCCAGCACCTACAGCAGATAAAAATCCTCCTTCTCATCTTCCCTTCCTCAGCTCCACCCCACATCTCAGTCCTTCAGCATCAGCTCTCCCTTTATTTCTGTCTGGTTTCTCTGGGAACACTAAGATGCAGCCCCTTGGGAAGCTCCCCCTCCATCCAGCTGGTGCACAGCAATTACATGGCTCCGAGAACATCTTATAAATGAATTATAGCCTGCTTTTTCCCTTCCCAGCCAAAAGGCTTTTGGAAGAGCAACTTTCTAATTACATTAGAAGACATTTGGAAGAAAAAAGAAAAAGGCAACGTGCAGTTAGCATACAAAATGTGGAAGGGTTGAGGCTGGTTCACCATCTCCCAGACCCTTGGAGCTCCTCGGAGCCAGCCACAGGCTGCTGCCTGCTTCCTTTGCAAGAGACAGCCACATCAGCCCTGTGGAGGGCTGTCACCAGGCACACATCAATTACTCTTTTATGAATGACATTGCTTCCATCCTTGCTGCAAGGAACAATTTCTCTTTGACAGACTTGGCAGAATCCATAGGAACAGCACCCTGTCTGTTGGCTGGTGCTTCTTTTAATTCACCTTTCTGATGCTTCCCCTTTGGTGAAGGGGGCCTGCTTTGGATGAGGGAGGGATCCTTTAGCTCATGCTGTGCTCTGTAGCTGTGTCCTGCCAAGCTCCCACACTTCCAGGGAAGGAGCAGACCTCTGCCCTGCTCTGCTCCAGCTGTGTTTTGGTGCTGCTGTGGTCATTGCAAAGGCCAACTCCCTGCCACACTGCAGAGCCCAAGGGCAGGGGAAGGGGGGCCAAACTTCAGATGGCATCCATCAGGTTGTGTCCCTCTCTGCCTGACCTAGTACATCTAAAAGCAAGCAATGTTTTTGCCCTTCCACAGAGCAAACACGAGTCAGTGACATCAGTCCGAAAGAGGAATCTGTCCTTGGTACCAGCTCTGCCACTGACACACAGATGCCTCACCCAGAAGTGCTGCACCATGAGAGAGAGCACCCAAGGCAGATTAAATTAGAAAGGAAGAGGCTGAAGTGTGCTGCAGTGGCATTAAGGGCCCTCTACACACTGGCCTACACCTGGGTATATAATAAAGCAAACAGCCTGTGCTGTGTGCTGCCCCTACTAGCTCATCAATCTTGATCAAAAACCAGGTTATATTGGGCATTCACTGAGGCTTTTTCCACTGCATTTTTTGGGAACATCTGCTCCATCCTGATCACAAATGTTCCCCTGTACAAGTCAGGTTTCAGACTGTAAAGTTGAGATGTGTGAATTTCAGCTATGTTGCTCCTTGTTTTTTTTTCTTTTCTTTCTCTTTATCAGTCTGACCAGGTAACAATACATGGTGCTTTAAACCTCACTGATACCAGAGTCTTTCCTTTATGCAAACAGGAAAACTGCTGCTTTCCTTCCTTTTCCTTCCCTTCAATAGCAACACGGCCTCCAAGGGCTATAAAGCTGCAGGATATTTACATTCAGGATTGACTGCATGATGGGCCATGGATCACCAGAAAGCAGAGTTTGCCTGAGCTGGAGGACAATCAATAAGCCTGTTGCTATTCTCCCTGTTTAAGAGGAGCTTTAGGTGTAATACTGCTGGATTTTGGCATATAATTTTTTATCCTTAAGTTCTCAATTACTTTCTTGGAACCAGCTCCTTCACAAGCAGCACTGGATGCACAGTAGCATCTGTCTGGTCTCATGATGCTGCTAATGCAGCTAGAAGACAATCTCCTGAGACCTGTGTGCTTAAACCAGTTTGACCTGTCCTGGTTTCTAACCACTGTGCACCCATTACTATTATTAGAACACCACCAGCAAGGCCTGCAAAGACCAGAGACTCCTCCTCTGTAGGCACACAAACCTCCAGATAACCAGGCAGCATGACGACAAATAATCCAAACAGACCAAAAAAAAAAAAAAAAAAAAAAAAAAAAAAAAAAAAAAAAAAAGCTCCTGTAAGCCCAATCTGGATCCTTGTCAGTTTTTCCTCAGGGTGGCTGGTTTACCAAGTGGCATTGTGGTGGACCAGCCACATCGATGCAGACATCCCCCGATGCACGGCTTGGTTTCCTGAACAGCCACAGATGTCAGGCAAATAGTCTGGTGTCTTCCCTCTTTGATTAAAGAGTGAATTAAATGGTCTTCTAAATAAAACACACTCTATGCAGGAGGAAAAGTCCTTTAAAATCAATAGCGGGGGAAGATGATTCTCTCTCTTGCAGAAGGAGGAAAAAAGCTCCAAGCAGCAAGGCCGATCGCTGCTGTGAGCTACAGCACAGCAGGGATCAGGGCTGGACAACACACCGAGCAGTTTTGGAGCTCCACAGGGCCAAACCCCACTGCTGCCTGCGATTACACCTCACTGCAGCCGTCAGGGCTGGCTCTCCCTGCTGTCGCTTCTTGCTGGCAGATCTATGATTAAATGAGTGCCTTTGGAGTGGGAACTGGGGGCAACACAAGCAGCTGGCCCTTGGTGAGCGATACGGCTGGGAGGGGAGAGGCGATTTATAACAGGCGAAGTCCCCACTGTGTGACTCAAGACGCCGATGAGCTCCTTCAACGGCTTGGAGCCGAGAATGCCCTTGCTACTGGCCAGCTCTGGAGCGCCTCCCAGGGTTCCCGTTAATTCCCGAGGGCCGGGGACGTGCCACCAGGCTGCAGGGCTCACGGAGGCCGCTCCCGTTCCGCGGCATGCCCGGGGGGGGCAGGCAGGCAGCGGGAGCGGGCAGGCGGCGGCGGGCCCCCGGTCCCTCCCGCGGCGGAGCGCGGCGCTGGAGCGGCCCCGCGCGGCTGCCGGCGGCCCGCTCGCCTCCTGCCCGCGGCTCGGCACGGAGGCGGCGGAAACCGAGCTTAAAGACAGCCAAGGGGCATCCCGTTATCCCTGCTGAGAGCAGCGTGGCATGAAGCCTCGTCGCCAGAGCTGCGGGGAAGGCACCTCGCACCTTTCCTCTGCCCCCCGCAAGGCAGCGATACCGTGACTGCCCTACAAACGTGCAATCAGGGGCCAGAATGCAGACGGCCACATCCCCCAGAGGAGCAACACTGGGAAGCTAAAGACAAGCCAACAGGGTGCACTAGGAGCCACAAAAATAAATAGCCAGTTTGAGGGTTCTGCCAACCATAGGTTACTTTGGCAGGCAAAGCTTGCCTGTGATATCCCAAACCAACCAGGCTGTGAGAGATGATGGGCGGCTGGAGAAAAGGATCACCCATGTTAAAATGGGAAGGGAGAGCAGCACCTTGTGGCCCTTGGACAATGCTCTTTGGACAGAGCTCTGGAGTTCACTCAGTATGTGCTGGCACTCTTTTTAACAGCCTGTTCTATGGAGTGGCATGCTCCAAACCATACCAGGGAGTAAGGCAACAAATAAACATTATAGAGAAGTTTGACTGTATCTTCAGGCAGCCATAACATTCTCCACTGATCTGTACATACCCATCTGTTGGTTTAGATGTGGTAATTGCAGGCACACATTAAAGACACTTCAGCAAAAGAGAGGGGAGTTACACATTCTGCTTAATTCATGGGAACTGAGGCCCCTTTGGGCATCTCAAACAGAGAAAGGAAGATGGTGTATTGAGAAGGTGAAAACATTAATTTCAGTGGCTGCTTTGCACTGAATTTTCAGGTGTCAGCTTTGCATTTCTGCCATCAGTATCATTTCCCCCAATTACACAGATTAGATAAATCTCTTTAAAGTTAGTGTATGACAGCAATGCAATTATTTTATATTAAGCAGGATTTCATGCTCAACAACCTACCTGTTAACTCCTGCCCTTCATATGGGAAAACACACAGTGAGCAGCATTTTACCACTCATCCCTCTAGCTCCAAGGCTGGAAGCTGCTCTGTGCAGGCTAAGCCCCACATGCAGGCTCTGTTTTGAAATGGAGCTTATCTCACAGTGCAGTTTACTACTGTCAACATGATCCAGGCCCAAACAGGCTGATGGAGAGCAGAAAGGGGGGATTTCAACTCTTATGCTGCTTCTCCACCCTCTACTTGTAGGCTGAAGTTCAGGGTCCTGCCCAAATCCCCCATGCCTGCTGTCATGCTTTGTATGAATGTTTGGGTGAGATGGGAAAAAGAGGGGCTAATTTTTCTGTCACAATTCAGGGGAAACATGTGAGACTCAAAATCACACTGCTAAGGTTTCCTCACAACAAACCACATGTTGACTTGATGAGGAGAAAAAAAATACCCTGGGAATTGTCATCACCATAGTTGCTTGGCAGATAAACACCTTCCCTCTGAAAACTGCATACACAGGACCTTGGCAAAAGAAACTAAGCACAGAATGATGCAATCCTCAGCCCTAAGAGCTCTGCAAGGTGATGCTTTTTCAAAAATGTCCCCTTGCAGCACAAGGTGGAACAACAGGACCTCCTTCCCCAGGCATGCATTCTCCCAGGGATAAGGCAGCGCAGACCCAGCAATGCACGATAGGGGGGCCAGCTCCAGGTGACAGAAAGCCTCTCCCAGGCAGTCCCTGCAGGTATGGATACGCACCATGGCAGTGAGGCACTGCGATTCCCGCACCGTGGCGGCAGAGCTCAGCAGGGCTGCCAGGATCAGGGTCATGCTCAGGCAGATCCCGAAGTAGAAAGCTGGAAGACAGACATGGGAGTTGTGGTCAGATGCCAGAGGCCTAGTCTGATGCTTGACCCAGAGAGGGGCCAAAAAGTGCATTTTGGGGAGCTGGCCCCAAATGACCAGGTTGCAAAACTGAAATTTTTCTGTAATTCATTCAATACCCCCCCGTCTGTGTGTGCTTTGCTCTGTATGTCTGGCAAGGCTGTAAGCCTCTGAGTGGTTCTCACAGCTCCAGCAGAGTGAAGCAGCCTAAAATGGTGTTGGTCCACCCAACAGACCAGAAGCTTCCAATTACTTCAGCATTCTGATAAGGATCCCCCCAAATGGGGGGTGCTGGTGTGCAGCAGCTGTCCCACAGCCTCTATCAGGACTCCGGGCACTGCTAATCTGGTGCAACACTCACCCTCTGGTTTCCTCCTGGCTCAGGCAGGATCTCACAGCCAGTACCCTGGAGCGGGGCTCAGGGACCACAGCACTGCAAAGGGCTTTGCTAGCCTAACCACACAGAGGTAATGCCTGTAAACAAGGCATTGCTGGTGATGGGTGGCTCGGGTGGGAGAGCCTGCAAGGCTGCAGTCAGTGGCAATATGTATGTGTAGGAACAGGGAATATACCTTAGCCTTGGACCAACACAGTTTTTACACCTGCCTTATTAAACTGAAATTAAGAACTGGATCTTGAGAGGGTATGAGCACGTTTAAGACCAGAGTGCAGCTCGGGAGAAGCAGCAGATGCAAGTGCAGCAGTGGTGAGCAGGGTATTTTAGTATCTGGGCTATCTTTGCTCTAGCCTTGTACCTGAGACTCAGTTTATACTTCTCCCTTGTGAAAGCAAAAATACCGCACATTTCCACAGAAAAGCTTGAGGTGCTGCTGCCGCCATGCATTTCTCCTCCCAGCCTCAATTTTCTATGTTCTGCTTCAACTCCTGTAGTTCCTCTCCTTGTTCTTCCAGTCTTCTGCCAGCCCTAGTGCACTTTTAGTGACTGAGGAGCTCCTCCTGAGCTCTTACCACAGCACAGGGTCAGAGAATAGAGGAACAGGTGCAAACACAGAAGCACCTGAACACCCCATGCACACACAGCATCCTTTGGTTACAGGCATGCAGGTCTGATATGGGGAAAGAAAGTGCCTGTGGGACTGTGTTAGTCCTAATGCATCCTCCAAAACCCAGCTCCTTCCTCCTCTTGAGATACTCCTGAATTTTCTTCTATAGCTTTAAGGAATTTTGCAGCGCTGGGTATCACCAAAGGTCTCACTGCGATGTGACCACAACATACCTGTGTGGTGGATGACCTTGTAGGTGTTGCTGTCCAGGGAGACATTGCTAATGAGGGTGAAACGGAGCCCATAGTGGGTGACTGTGCTCAGCGTGGCAATGGAGAGCCCCAGCAGCTGGAAAAGAAGGGTTTCAGGAAGGGATTTACAAGGCAACAGCTCTTGCTGGGTGCACACAAAGGTTTTAGGTGTATCTGGATACTCCTGAGCCCCATGCAAATGCAGACAGCCTCATCATCCAGAGACCACCACATGTACCCCAAAAATGCACATAAAAGGACAAACCCCAGACACTTAAAAATACTAAAGCTGTTTTTCTCTCTTGCATAATGAGTGCATGTAACATTGTGCAGCCCACAATCTCTTGGCCAGTGCCTATGGATTAAATTCCCATCATATGAAGAAAACTGAGAGGATTGATGTTCTTGCGGCACACCTGTGCAGTGCCACATACTCTGCAGACTGTGCATGTGTGGCTGTGAGGGCTGCCAGCTACAAGAGGGGTTTTGAGCAGGGGTCAAGTTCTCTGTTCTGCTCTTTGCAATGCCAGTCTCACTGCCTGCTGTTGGCTCTGTTTCCTATGGCAGAGCACAGAGATCTGAGTCCTGTACTACTCTAAGTTGTCTGTGGTGGTTTCTGTCTCTGCAAGGTATTGTCTGTTTCTGTCCCAGCCCTGAGAGCACCTGTATGCGTAAGGCATGTGGTAACTACTTGCATGTCCATACCTCTCCAGGTGATGGAGAGGGAACATTTCTGATGGCACCTGGCTCTATAGCTGGTGGCAGAGCTGGGACAAAGGCACCAGCAGCAAAATGAACTCCAAATCTAGTGCAATGAGCCTGGAAAATACAAAATGTAAGGCTACTCCTAGCTCTGAAGATAAGGCTTCATCATTTTGTGCCTTTACAATACAGAAACATGAGGGAGCTATACCTGTGTCAAATGTGACAATGTGATCTCAACATAATCCTCACTGTGTGACATTTTCTAATAGCTTTTGCTGGAGGCTTACAGTCTCAGAGACTAAATCCATTCAAAACATAGCATTTTGTCTAGCCTAATTTGTGGCACCTTCTGATCACTCAGACTGTGCATTACTGCGTATCTTGACCCACACCCAGCAAAATATTAAGTGCAACACCAGTTAGCTCAGATTTCTGAGAAACACCAGTCTAAAATCCTCCCAACAGCGAGAGTGTGATTCTAACCATTCTGAGCAGCTGTGCCTTAATGTCTCCTCTAAACATGCTTAGTACCAATCCTCCTTTCATTTCCTCCAAGTGGCATTTTCTGTTATTTGGAAGAGAGAACCACCTTACAGCCACTGCAGTCTTGGAATGTTGAAATTTGGAAAAACTACAAACTTCATTTGTGGCCCAAAGTAAGGTATTACCTTTTAATAACCCTTAACAAGTCACCAATCCTCTTGAACTAAATACAGATTATTGTTATTACTGCTATTATTATTATTATTATTTTTTATGCTGGCAAGTTTTGATGAAGTGGAAAGGCAACAAGAACACACGAGTGAAAGCATCCATAAGACGTGTTCTCCAGGTTCTGCCATTTCCCATCAGCTCTAACAGCAGATGTCCAGAAACTCCCCTTGAATTTGCTTCAAAAGCTGATAAAGAGTCCCTGGAATTGCTTTCGCTTTGCAGTGCTGATCCACATGTCTCTCACACACACTTCCACCAAAGACTTGTGGTTTCATATCCTCACTGATCCCACCTGCAGTCGACCACCCTCCCAGCAGCAAGCATGACTGCTGCAGGTCCATTCTCTCTCTTTTACTCCAAAGAGACAGGAGCAAATATCTTTTTTGCTCCCGCCCATTCTGCCAGCAGCGACCTTTTCTTTCTCCTTGGAGGAAGCTGCTGAGTTGTGAAAGAGCTGCAGTGGTGTGACAGCCTTGAGAAACCAGAAGTCTGTCAGAGGAGGGGGGGGATGCTGGTGGCCAGCGATAACCGCCCATGGTGCAATGATAACTCAGGCAGTTGGCTGTGCTTGCCCTCCACCCGCCAAAAACAGAACGTGGGAAAACCATCCCCTCTCAGAGTGGGGATGGGAAAGGCAACAGCTCACCTCGGTTCTGCAGAGATCCCCCCAAACCTGCCTGCTCACCATGACACAGAGGCTGGTCACCAGCAGCTGGCACTTGGTGGTCCTCATCCCACACCTCAGTTCCATGGCAGCTTGTCCCCAGAGAGAGCTGGCGGTTGGTCCCTCCAGCTCTTGATAAAGCCTGGGTTTCCACCAAATGGAGGCATGGCCACAGTGGGGCCTCTCAGGAAGTGGAGTCCCCACCACGTGCTGATGCACCTCCTCCTGCCTGATTATTAAATCCTCTTTAGGGCAGTCACCTTCTGCACAGGCCCCCAGTTAGCTGCTGTCAGCTCCCACACAGCCAGCTGGAGAAGAAGGAAAGGCATACAGAAAAACAACCTTTCATGGAGTTTGGAGCAAAGCTCCTTTAAAAAAGAATTAAACTGATTAGTCAAGAGTCAGTGTCAAAATATCCCAATTTTGACTTTCACTGGGATGCAGTTTTGCTTAATGAACATTGTCCATAACATTTTTTTCATAATATATATAAATAATATTTTGTAAAAACATCTAGGAAAACACTGTTAAAAAACAAAAAACAAAAAAAACAAACAAACAAACAAAAAAAAAAAAACAAAAAAAACCAAAACCTATTGTTTAAAGAAGATATTAAACTCCCCCCAAACAGATCTATGTAAGAGTCTTCTCTCCCCATGTAAAACCACCACATGGCAATAACCTTTGGCTGAGCTTCTATTAGAACTTGCATTTGCAGATAAGGGAAAAAACACATTTGGTAGTATTTTATTCAGGAAAATGGTCATATAACCTGCTCAGGAGACCCTCACTGTCCATGGACATTTTAACTGTTCCTTTCCCCTCTCCTAGCACTGAAGACTCCATGGACCCGTGGCTGCAGAAAAGATTCAGGTGATTTCTTCAAAACCAGCTGTCTCCTGAATGCATATTTCTTAAAAGTAAATCGGAAAGAAGTCTCAAGAAGGATCTGGCCAAAGTGAGCCTGAATGACTGAGTGCCTTAATTATCCTTACTTTTGGAACTAGACTGGTGGAGAACAGGTGAATAATTGCACTCCTGTCAGGTGGCAAAGGGAGCGAAAAAGTATAACAATCCCACAACAGTAACTGCAGTAACAGGAAGATGACAAGGCAAGGTGGAGGAGAGGAGTGAAAAAAGGAAGGAAGATGCATTTTGTAAAGCAAAGAGAAGAGAAAGCAAGTTGCACAAAGCCATGAGCATGGGAAAAAGCATATTATGATTTTCTGACTACATCACTAGCTTTCTTGCAAGCTTTCTTGCAGATCGTCTTGGTTGCAGCCTCCCCAGACACCAGTGAGAGCTGCCACAGCCATGCCAAAACCAGGTATCCCCATGGCTCATGGGTCTCTGCCCTGATGTTCAGGAGAAGGCACTGAGGTACCTATGTGCAGACAGAGACTGTCCTCCTCTGGCCACCAGCTGGAGACCATCTGAGGAAAACCAATGGACAGACAGCAGGGCAGGAGGGCACTGGGGTGAGGAACACAGGCTGGTGAGGGAGCTGATGCCAAGCCACCAACATTTAGGAGCTGGACCCCTGGGAACAGACCAGGTGTGGAAAATGCCTTATAAGACACTGTCAGAGTTAGGATTGTGTCAGAATTCAGAACTGTGGGCACCCATCACTTCTTCTGGTACTAGAGAACAAATGGGGATGTTGTTGTCACCTGCATTTTCAAGAGGAAGGATCCCTGGCAGAAAAATAACAGAGCTGACCCACCAGTGGAGTTACAGGTTAAATCTGGAAGGGCTGCGAGAAAGTATGAGCACAGCTCTGTGTGTAACACCAAGCCACGTCAGCCCAGCCACGAGCGACAGTCACCGTGTCACCTGCCCTGAGCACACCCAGATCCCGTTTCACAGCGGCGGACAGGAAAACAAAACATGGAGTCCGTCTCCGTTTCCCCCTGGATCCCACTTCCTTCCCCAGTCCTAAACACCTGCCACCGCAGAGACCTGTGCGAAGCCAAGTCTCACACTAGAGGTCCCCACAGGCCAGCGGAACCCTTTCCCGAAGGGCGAGATACTCGACGTGGGCTTTCTGAAGGGCATTCCCCTCCCCAGTTCCATGCAGTTCCTGCAGAAGCCTCGCACCTCACCTCATGTCCACCTGAGAGGTTCCGAAATCGTCATCTACACTCCTTGCAAGGGCTGCTAGTTTTCCCACAAAAGATGTCCTGCCTCCTTTTCTCTCCAGCCATAAAAACGGGTACTCTCACAGAGCTCTGAAAACAGGTCTGTAACTTCAAAGACCTGTGTTTAAACAGCTCCTTCCTCTATTTTGGTTGAAAATTACTATTCCTGAATAGCTTGACCATGTCTTCTGATGCTTCTCCCACCTGCAGTGCTTGGTGTCTGCCTTTGTGCCCACCCTCCACTAGCTGCTCTGCCTGCTGGGCTAAGGGGTGGAGGGATTTTCTGCTGTTTCTTTTCCCTCTCTCTTACCCTCTATCCCATACAGGTATGCCTTGAAAGTTTCCTCTTGGGGGCACAGCATATGTGGATTTCTAACATCACAAAAAATAACAACAGCAAAAAGAGTTGCTGCCTCACATTCACAAAAGCCAAAAGGAAAGTCACTCGCTCACCCAAAAGAAAGCAGGAGCATCAGTAGAGCTGGGATATTAAGATGCTGGGCTGTGATTAAGGAAGGCACATTTGGCACATGGAAGGGCACTGCTGAAGGGAGAACAGGGGACTCTGTGTGCTCATCCTACCTGTGCCCATCAACAAGGCAATCTGTGCAACACTTCACTTTCTATGGGATTAAACTTCCTCTGGGTGCCCAGTTGTTGGCACTCACCTGCCTCAGCAGGCACACACGTAGCTCTCTGCCCAGAGAGGTGAGAAGCAGGGTGTCCCCTCAACTTCATCCCAGTGGGAAGAGAGGCAGGGCTGGTGGCATGCCAGGGAACCACCCTCACAGCCAGCATGCAGGCTGGATGTCAGCATGGCTTTTCCAGCAAGACTTAGCCTGCCGCCCATCCTGGCAGGTTTCATCGATTGATTCCCTTTACAAGAACCCAACTTATCACTCCCAAAAGCAGTGCAAAAAGCACAGGTGACCACAGCTCCTGTCTGATAACCTTATCTCTGGTTATCACCTGGAGCATGGAAAGATAGTAGTGAGTCTGAAAATACCCCAGGGAGCACAGGTGCTCTCTTTCTAGCCTTGTGGCAGCTTGCAGATTTCTGTTACAAAAAACCTCATCCCCAGCTGCATGGGTCTCAGAGGGATGTTGCCATCTCATCCAGAGGGAAGGGTTGGTTTTAAAAAGGGAACAAAGCCAGATCATTTTTTTTTTTCAAAGCCATAAACTCCCAACCCTCTTCTGAGCTGGAGGGAAACGATGCGCACTCTGTCAGAGAGATGTTCTGAAAGAGCTGGGAATTTCATGTGTTAATGCTTCATGGGATGAACTTGGGACACTAAACACAAATGGAGAAGAAGAGGCTGAATTCGTACTGATGCTTTCTTGACATCCACTCTGGCTCTCACTCCATGAAGTGCAGTCACCAGTGATGGAACAGCAGCACCCCAGTCTCAGCTGCTTGAACTCTGTCAATGCAGCAGGGAAGAGAAACTTCCCCCTTCGCTTTGGGGCACTGCTATTCATCTGAGAAAGGATGGGCTGGAAGCAAGAAGAAGGATGTCACCCAGGAGCCAAAACTACACCCATCATCCAGGCAGGACACACCTGTGCAGGTCTCTGCTGCCTCTCAGAAGCCTCCTCCTTTTCCAGCCCACAGCACCACTGGGGATAACACCTCTCCTCCACAGCAGAAAGCAGCTCCAAATGTGTCAGATTTACAAGTGTCAGTGTCTCAGCCCATTCGGTCCCTCAGCTACTGCCCGTAACACGGCTGGGTTCACCCTAAAGCTCGCTCGTAAATAAAACATGTCCATATCAAACCGCGCCGCAGCCGTAGGGATGATGGGAGGCCAGGCAGACCTCACAGCCTGCCTCTGCCTTCCCGGGCACATCACAAGGATGCATTGTAAAGGCTGCTTAGCATTCATATAGCACATACACACAATCAAAGCTAAAAATCAACTTTTAAACCCGGGGCCATCTCTTTTCAAGAAAGGAAAGAGAGGAGGAAAGGGGGGGGGGGGGCTGGGCTTTGCCAAGCTTCAGATGCACCATACAACTCCACTGTGAATAGAAACAAGGCTGGCTGGAGACTGCCTTGGAAGACACAAAACCAGAGAGAAATCATAATATTTCCAAAGCACTTCTTTACTTATTATTTTCAAAATGTGTCTCAGAAATTCTCTCGTGATTCCAAGGCAATTTGAAATTATTATAGGTGAGCACATAAAGTGTCAGAAGAGTTATTAAAAATAGTCCATCAAGCCAGAGAAAGATTACATTGGAAAAGAGCATAAGCTGGAGACAGGGAGCTCCCTTCAAAGAATAAACTCAAATGAACTTCTTTCTCCACAGAAAGAACCATACTCGTAGCTCTAAAGCACAGTGCTCTGGTCAAGTTAAATTATTTTTCCTTTTTCACATGCTATCTAATTGCAAACGATAACTGCCCAGGAGCCAGCTGTGCAGGTGACAGACCTGAAGAGACAATGCGAGCCCTGCCCCATGTAGCCCTGCTCCTGGCAGAACCAGTGTGAGCACAGCCCAGCCTGCTAAATGGGCTCACCAAGAACGGGGCTGCTTAACTGCCCATCATCCTTTATTTCTCACATTCACCCTCTCAAGCTTTATTGCAACTGGACCTCCATTGCTTTCCACTGAAGTCCTCAAAGTTTTGGTAAAATACCCTAAAAATCTCATGCCAGCTGCGTGTAATGCATGGGTGGCACCAGGACTGAGCCAGCACCCCACCTGCAGCCTTCCTGCTGACACATGTGCCAAGCCAGGGGCAGCACTTTGCTCTCACCTTTGGCAGGTGCAAGAACTAACATGTAGTGTAGAGGCCCTTTCCAGCGGCCTTTTCCCTTCTCCCTGAGCATCGTTTGGCACCTTACAGCACACTGGCTGAAGCCACATGGAACTAAAAGGTGTCCACACCAACCATGCAGTTAGCATTTTGCCTTACCTGCTCCAGGAGAGGAGAATTTCTTCTCCCCACTCTCTGGGGATGGGTAGCACATTGCTGGATGCTCTCTCCTCAGATTATGATCAGGAAGTTGATTGTGAACACAGACAGTGTTTAATGATGTCTTGTTCTACGGGATCCTTACATAGTCATTAACTTTATAAAGAGATTTCAAAGGAGATTGCATTTTCTGAGTACAAGATGTACCTACCCACCTACCTTCCTGCAGACTGTTGGGAAGCCAGCTGCACTGCTAGGAAAGCATAAGCACTTGCTGTGTGCTGTGCTCAGACCCAGATCCGATGGCCACATCTGGCTGGAAACATCAGCAGCCGTGAAGCCAGTTTGGACAAATCAAGCCCATCCCTGAGCTAAGTGTAGAATCTCTGTGGCAGAAGGCTGCATGCTCTCCCTTGAGACTGGGTTTACTGGTGTGCGTTATTAATGAAAAAAATTCCCTGTAGCTATTTTTGTGTGATAAAAATCCAGTTATTACTCTTGAGTGTGGCACTTCAATACAGAAGGCTTTCTCTTGAAAAGTTTCAAGGGCAGTAGCTTCCCCTTTCCTGTGTGAAAGCTTTTCAGCAGAAATTAGAGACGAGGTAATAAAAGAACATCATTATTACTCCACTGAAGTAGTGCTCCTAAGCTGCCAGCGAGCGCAAGGGAAGCCCCTTGCTCCAGCCAGGGCACTTCTGCAGATGCTGGAGACAAGTGCCTGACATAGCCTGAGCTGAGCAAGCAACCTGTGCACTCCCAGCAATGCACAGGCAGCTCCCCTGCACTGCTGGGAATCCACCAGGAAAAACGCTCCTGCCTGCGCTGCATGCCATGAGCTGCTCCTCCCGGGTCAAGTCCTTCAGAGAAGCTGTAGGGCCGCTCATTGCTTTGCCCCCAGGTCTACAGCACAGCCAAGAATGTCTCAGAATTTGGTGCTAAGGCTCCTGAGTGTTTGACTACCAGAAAATCAAAGCGCTCACAGGATCCTTACTGTCAGGAATTTCAGCTCGGCTGCCTGTGACACTGCAGTGGGGTTAGTTCCTTCAAGCCACTGCCATTACAACCAATCCCCAGGGAAAATATTTCTCTTTCAACATAACGGAGCCTTGCTGCTCCCTAAATACCCCACACAGGTACGAAAAAAGATCCCTCTGTGTTACATCAAGGAATCATGGATAGCTCTTTGAACTACCATTTTTGGCTTAGATACACTTGAGCACCAGCAGCAGTGTGGTTCAGGGCAGCCAGGGGAATACAGATCCTTTGATATCCAAATCGTGCTGCAGAGCCTTGCTGGCACCTGTCCATGTGATGACACATCCCCACAACCAAGCTGGTCTCAAAAGACACCAGCTTGGAGCATTTTCCTGACACTGGGTTATGTTCGCCCCTAAAAAGTGAAGCCCTGTAACTGAACTGCCTCACACCACTGGATTTTTATTTTTTCTTTTTTTTTTTTTTTTTTTGTAAGGCTAGGTGGGAGCAAAGCCCTGAAGACAGCACATCCTGAAGCTGTGCTGAAGCTGAGAGTGAACACAGCCCCAGGGCAGTGGGTTCATGTAGCTCCCCCTCCATCCATCTTGTTTATTTAGCAAAACACCATGTAAGTTATTTCTTCCCACAAGTTCCCAGGACGGAAGCTCCTTTGTCCTCCCAGCTATCAGAATGCACCTTACCCAGCTGCTCTTCCCACCGGAGCTGGAAGAAAGCCTTGCTTGATGGAGAGCCAAGGAGGATTGCTTGGCATGGCAGAGGGAAGCGGGGCTGCAACCCCCGAGCTACAAGAGCTTTTCATTTTCCTTCTTGCCTCCATGCCTTTATCCTTGAAACTCCCATTGAAGCCCAAAAAGCTGGTCTGTGGAGAACGGCATTGGCAAGACGACCCCACGCTATTACTACAAATATTTGTTATTATGCATTTTTGGCGGATGTACCAAAGCAGAGCCCCGGTGTGTCCCGTCTCTCTGTCAGGCAAGCACCGACCGGCGGCCAGGTGCGGGCACTCCGCGCTCCGCAGGGAAAGCCCTGGCAGCAGCTGCCGGGCCACCCCTTCCGCACAGCGGCACCGGGTGCCCGGTGCGGGCAGGGGCCGGGCTGGTGGCACACCTGAAGGGGCAGGACCCGGGGCCTCCACCTCACCTGGGGCAGCGGGGACTGCCGGCTGCTCCAGAGCGCCCGCCGTGAGGTGCGGGAGAGGCGGGGCGAGAGTGCGGCCCCACCCTTGAGTAATAATAAAAAACTAAATAAAAATAAAATGTTAAAAACTGCCAGGGCAGGGGCGTTGCGAAGCTCCACAATGGGAAGTCAATAGGAGCGGGGCGAGCGGCGGCGGCGGCGGCGGCGCGTTGATAAGGGGCCGGCCGGCAGCGGGACGCGCCGCAGAGGCGCGGAGCGGCGGCGGGAGAGCACGGGCATGGGGGTGAACTGCCCCGCGCTGCCCACCCCCGCCTCCTTTGTCTCGCTTTAAATTTAGTTTTGAATTTTTTTATTTTAAAAGTTTTGGTTGTTGGTTTGTTTTGTTGGTTTTTTTTGGGTTTTGGGTTTTTTTTCCCGTGCCCGCCGCCACCGTGGCCGCCCGGCGATGAACGGCGGGGCTCTGCCGCCGCTGCCCCCCGCTGCGCCCCGCTGCCGCCGGCGGCCCGCCTCCCCCGAGCTGCTGCGCTGCAAGCGCCGCCTGGCCTTCGCCGCCCTGCCGGGCACCGGGGCGGCGGCGGCGGCCGCCGTGGCCCGTCGGAACGAGCGGGAGCGCAACCGCGTGCGGCTCGTCAACCTGGGCTTCGCCGCCCTCCGCCAGCACGTCCCGCACGGCGCCGCCAGCAAGAAGATGAGCAAGGTGGAGACCCTCCGCTCCGCCGTCGAGTACATCCGCGCCCTGCAGCGGCTCCTCGACGAGCACGACGCCGCCGCCTCTTTCCCCGACGGCCGCGGGCGGGTGGCCGTCGGGGAAGTTGGCGGCGGCGGCGGCTACTCCTCCGCTTCTCCCTCCTTCGCCTCCTCCGCGCCCGGCTCGCCGTGCTCCTCCGAGGAGAGCGGCTACGACGCGGCGCTCAGCCCCGAGGAGCGGGAGCTGCTGGACTTCACCAGCTGGCTGGGGAGCTACTGACGCGGCGGGAGGTGAGGGGCAGCGGAGGGACGGGGCCCCGCTTCCTCCCCCGGCGCTCGGGGCAGCGCGGTACGAACCCACCGGGGCTCTCCTCACGTCTCTCCGCAGCCGCGCTCAGCCCGCAGCACATCGGCGCCCGCGGTCTCGGCGGCAGCATCATTCCCCGAAAGTACCGACCTCCACCCCGGCCTGGCCCCGCTGGCTGCTTTTCTCGCCGGGTTCAGCCGTCGTCTTCTGGTTGTGGAAAGTGCAATGGGGTAGTTGACTGCGGGGTCCCGCTCCTTGCGCGGCGACAGCGGCTCCGCCTGCCCCCCGGGAGCTGCCGACCCACGGAGAGGATGCCCGAGCGAAGCTGCTTTCCCCCGCCGCTGCTGTCTGGTGTTGCTTTGGAGGGGTGGAAAAGGGAAAAAAAAAAAAAAAGGCATTAGAAACACTTGATGCTTCCTTATTTCTGGAGGGGGAGGGAATTTTTTATCATGTCAGATTCTATTTTATATGTAACTTGAACTGCCTATAGGGACACTGGTGTATGAAGACTTATTTTTGTACAACAAACCTTAGAGAAAAGGGATGAGGTGGTTCTATTTTTAGCATGTCCTATCCACTTGTTCTTGAACACTACCAGCTGGAATGTTTTGGGAACATACACGTTATAGATGCAAAGATGTTTGTTTGGGTTTTTTTTTAATTATTCTCTCCAAACACTTTGGTAGAAGACTGTAAACTTATGTTGTGTTTTAACGTGGTGTCTGAGTTTGCCTGGTGTGAAGGTCCACCTCTCTGAAAACTGAAGTTTAAAAAAAAAATGTATTGAAGGCATTTTTGTATGCACTTGCTAGGATTTCTTATGTTGTACATATGCAGTTTTTAAGAGAGTATCATATTTTATGTAAATTGACTTTATAAATAAAAATCTATTTATAAATGGCTTCCGGGCTGTAAGATGTGTGTATTTGCCAGAATTGCCCAAGGTGACTTAACTGTGGCCTGAAGGGGTGGGAGAGGGGAGTAAGGAGCAGTACAGCAGAGAGGCAGTTCTCCCTGAACCAGGTTTCATGTGCAGAAGGGAGTAAGGAGCAGCATAGCATAATCTCCAGGCTTACTTTTTTCCCCCCACTCAAGTTTTATAAATTCAGCGCTTGGAGCAGGTCCTGCTGGGGAGCTGCGGATGTGCGTAGGAGACAAGGCAGGTTCGGTGCTGTTAACCCCTGTCCTGAGCATGCAGAAAGCGCAGCTGCAGGAGGCTGTGTTGCCCCTGCCTGGGCTGCTGGGAGACTCATGGGAAGGTAAAGAGGAAGCAGGTATCTGAAGTTTGTCCTGGCAGCAGCTCTCAGGAGGTGGGTTGGGGTGCCTTTATTCAGGGGAGCAGCACCTCTGAGAACTGTGTTGTCCTTTAAAAACCATCCATAACCACAGTGTCCCACCTTGTCCTACTCTAACTTGAGCTGCATGTTCAGAGTCTTTATCTAAAGACAATAAGCAAATGTGAATCACTCGTTGGAAACTACAGGCAGACTCATAAGCTCTGTCCATTACTTTTGGGCTCATACTGAAGACCTGCTTCAGGGGAGGTGAGCCAGAGGTAAAAACTGTGTGGGTAAGAATGCTGTGAAATAAAACACGGGGCTGATGGCATGAAAAACTATGGCAGAGACTATTAATTCCCTTAGAGAGCTCCAGTGAATATTAGGAGTTGAATGGAGCAAAACGGGCTGGCATGTAGAATATGCTGAATGAACACAAAGCAGAAATGGTTATTAAAATTGACCTACTTTACAGGGACCCTGTGTATAATCTCTGCTGCCTTAGTACTGGGAAGGTAAAATTTTTCAGGAGTGTCACTCGGCAATTCCAGATTCAGTAATTCCAATGGATGCTCTGTAGTCCAGATCTGTACGAGTATTCCACATACATGATTCCATTTGAAGAAGGGGAAAAAAAACTCCAAAAAAGCCATGCGAAAGTGAAGGCTCTAAGAGCAAGCAGCATTTAGAAGCCTGCAATCAAGAGCAATAGCTGTTGAACTGTGCTTCAAGTTCATTCCCTAATAAAAGTTGCTCTAATGAAGTTCCTTTGAAAGGCACAGGGAATTCAAGTGCTCTAATAAATGTCTTGCAAAGGTTTTATACTCTTTGTGGCTCTTCAACAGTATCCCAGGTAGGAGCAAGAGCTGTGAGCTGGCCTGGGCTGTGCTTGGCAGCAACAGGGAGGGCTGGTGGAAGGGGGAGTAATGTGGTACCTTTCCCCAGAGACAGTGTAATGGCTTCATCCTCACAGGTGACCTCCAAAAAATTAGCCAAACATATAGAATCCCACATATTTATTCTCAGCCTAAACCAACATCAATCTTTTCCAAGCAGTTTAGACATCGGGACTGCTGCACTGGTCTGCACAAGTGTCCCATTATTGCAGAATGCACTTGTTTAAAGCATGTTACTACTGCTGGGCAGGGTGTTTGTTTTCCTTCCTTAGGTGCACTGATCATTTTAGTATTTCCAAAAGCAGTATTTGGCTCTCAGTCAAGTAACCCCCAGCATTGTTACGATGTTCATCTGATCACCCAAGATACCATTGCAGCAACTTTGAAGCAGTATCAACTGTAACACTATTGGCAAGAAATCAGCTGTAAGCAATTTTCACTTAAGCAATACTAATATTAGGGGGAAAAAGAGCTTAGTCAGCATCACAAATTACCTCAGTGCTGTCAGTCAGAGCTAGAGGGAAATCAGGAAGGTACAATTTTATTTTAAAAACCCCACAGTGGTCATGAGTCTTCCAAACAGTTGAGGGGGAAGAAGGTGCAAGAAAAAGGATGTATGTGTGCTTTAGAAACATGGGATGGACAGAGGGACTCCTCTCCCCAGCCATGGTCATGGTGACAGATTCTTATCTGCTGAAGAGAGCTCTGCTACACCAGAGAGAAGAGCACTGAATCACTGTGCCCTTTAAAGGAAGCATTTGGGAGGATGCAAGGTAGGTTCTGTGGCAGTTGCAGCGGGTACCTTCAGCTCACTCATCTTCAGCACTACCTGAAGACTGCTTGGACCTTGTTGAGAAGACTACTGACCCTAAAAACTCACCCCTAGAACTCTACTCCATTTATGCAAAATACCTGCCAGTTCAAAGACTTGGAGATGAAAGCCCTCTGACCATGAGAGTCACCTGTCAGCAGGCAGAGTAACAGCAGACCTGTCTCTCAGCCAGGTACTTCCCCTGCTGGGAGGAGCCAGCTACACTTGATGATGGGACCCTCAGTGTCTGGGTTAGCTGCCATCAACCAGGAGCTCCCCTGAGGGATTCCAGAAAGCCTGGGTGCCTGCCTAAACTGCTACAAGAAATGCTTGTGGCAGGGATGGGGAATGCCTCTGATGAGAACATCATTTCTCTTTAGATGTACAACTAGAAACTCAGTGCCTAAAATGGAAACCCCAGCTCCCAGCAAGACAAAACCCCAGCCCTAAGGTACAGGGCTGCAGGAGAGTAATTTAGTCAGATTCAGAAAGAAGAAGATATGCTGAGGAATTCTAAGAATTAAGAAAGAAAAAAAAAAAACAGCTGGGGGCTCCAGGGGGTACACACTTGTCAATGTACAGATACAAAGCACACTTCTGTAAACCTTCCACATCTCCATCCACCGATGGGTTCCCATTTTCCCGAGCAGCATTTCACAGGCCACAGACACGGCAAATAAAGCAGAAACAAGTTGCAGGATGGTGTCAAGATTAGCTGCCCCCCATCCCCACACAGAAAGAACCCTTCCACTTTCAACCGCAGTCCCCTCCTTGGCATTCTTTTGTTATTTGGACTGAAGCTTTTCTTGTTACCCAAAGCACTTAAAGCCTAGTACATGGTAAAAATAATCCTGTGCATTATGGCCTGGTGATGTTTAAAGGATGATGCTGTCCATCATGGGCAACCTCAGCTTCAGTTCCATGGCTCCTTCCAAATTTCTCCACATACTACTGAAAATAATTTTGAAGGAAGGGCCTGTGCAGCCTGCTGGAAGGCTTGTACAGCACAGGAAGACCTGGGAAGCAGGCAGGAGGACGGCCTCCAGCATCCCCATGGCAGAATGGCATTGCTGGAACTCCTTGAAGGGCGAGTGGCTTCAGCAGAGCCCAGCACCACAGAAAAGAGAACATTTGGAGATAAGAGTCATGGGGAAAAGGGCTCTCTCCTGCTCCTACCACCACAAGTTATCACCAGTAAATACCCTCTTTGCCACAGATCATTGTGCAGAAAACAGCCCACGATTGGTTTCAATGTAAAACAACTCAATTTACACTAACACCTCATAAAGATCTTGTTAGGGACAGCAGGCAGCGAGGGAGCTCCTGCGAATCAGCTTGTTGCTGCCTCCCCTCCCATCCGTGAGGAGAAGCCGCCAAGAAAAGACTTGTCCTGCCAGCCTTTGGTCTGAGTACCGAGGCTTTTCGGCTGCCACGGTTTGTGGGCAGACGGCTGTGTGCCGAGACTAGTCCCGAGGTCATTTCACTCTTTTCATGCAGGTCACAGAATAGCTGGCTAACAGCAACAATTTTCAGGCATTTCTTATCTGGATTGGATGCTGGCCAGGAGCCTGGGAGGGTGCATAGCTAGGAGTGAAAGGCAGCCCCTTGCACAGCTGACGGCAGGCAGAGCTGCCCTGGCTTTGCCCAGCTTGGGCATTGGCCAACCAGGGCTCGATTTGCTTCCCAGAAACTGCCACCAACAAAGCATTGGCCAAAGGCATACCTGGGAATAAAGGGCTAACAATAGGAAAGCGGCACCAGGTGTAGTCACAAGTGAATGTCACACCCTAAGGAGGCTATCGGGCACTATAACAAATGGCTCAGAATTCCGGGGACACCATACACACCCAGCTCCTTTGGAGCTTTGTGCACACTCTGGCACACAGGAACAGAGGAGCTCTGCCAGATGCTTTCAGAGCAGCCCTGGGACTCACTGCAGGTCTTCTCAAGCCAGTTCCTGGGGCTTGCTCTTTGGAGAAGTGAGTGGATGCTCCTGTGGCTGAGTCTGAGAACGTGGAGGGGTTTTACATTTACAGATTCTCAGTCTTTTTATTATATTTGAGTACTTTCTTCCACCCATTATTTTCCCATAATAAAGATCTACTCAGAATAATGGTAAAGCTGGTACAAAAAAGAGAGGGGTGGCATTGTTAAAGCCCTTCCCAGTAAGAGAGGCTGGTTTGCACCTCTGTTGCCACCATCTTCGAGAAGGGAAAGTTGAAGGGGAGCATCAGCATCCTTAGCTTAGGGGAAGTGTTGCAAAAACATCAGAGACTGAGATTTCTGCTGTAAATTAAATTGAGAATGTCTTCTGTTCTTGAGAGCCTGCAATCAGACAAAGATCATTGTTCAGATCAGGATGACTAAATTCTTGTTTTCTGCAGGTCACTGCCTGCCCCCTTACTCTTGCTGTCACCTCTCTTTTGTCCCCAGGCATAACAAAGTGGCAAAAGAGTAAATGAAGTGATCCCCACAAGTCCTGTCACAGCTGTGCTGCAGGTGAGGCAGGAGAGAGATACTCAGAAAAACCCCAGCCAGGCTCCAAAACCAGCATCTACACACGGTGAGCAAGAAAAACCCAGGACTAGACACACATTTGTTATCTGCCAAAGCCATCAGCGTTGTAAAAGACAGGAGAAATAAACAGTCATGTAGAGAAACAGAAATGGAAAGGAGAAGCAAGTGTAAGAAAGTGGTCAGCAGTGGAGAGCACAGTGCATTAAATCAGAGAAAGAAGCACAGTGAAATGATTTCAAGTATTGGTCTGTGACACCCTTCCCTCCCCTTCCATAAATGCTTTTGTTTATGGGTAGATGTTAATAACAGCAGAAGCATAAACATCAGAAAAGGAGAAACTTGTGGTAAGGCTGCAGGGACCAGGGCAGTGCTTCAGGCTTTGACCTGTGAGCATCCACTTTGCTGCTGGGAAAGCCTCAGTTCTCTCCTTTCATCTCCTGGCCTCAGCCCCAGCACTCACAGCCTGCAGTACAACAGTTATCCAGTCGCCAGACCCAGTAAATTGTGCTTGCTTTTTAAGTTGTTTGGTTTTGCCTTTTTTTTTTTTTTTTTTTTTTTTTTTTTAAGGGAAGAGAAAACAACAAAGAGGCATGATAGCCCCAAGGGGAATTTTCTGTTAAAGTCACTGCCAAAAGAATGACCAATTTGTAAGTGAAATGTTGACACTTTTATAACACAGCAAATATCTTTCCCTTGAATGAAGCACTTCAAGATTTTTTTTTTTCCTTGGTAGAAAAGATGAATTTTGTCAGGATGTTAAATACTTGTAGGAAGTGTTGCAATACTATAACACGTTTTCCCTTTCACTCAGTTTCCCATGTACAATTCCTTCAAGGCTCCACAAAGGAGCCACACTCACTTTAGCAGAATCATCCACAGAAAAAGCAGATGAAACCCACTGGGTAAACAAAAGCCTAGCCTAGAAGTATTAGTAAATACCACATCCCCTTACCGGCAGAGTACCTGCAAAGCCCTCTGCACAGGCTGCTGACTCCCATTTTCCTGCTTTCACCATGGGCTTGTTTTTATCAAATGAAAGCCAGCTGGTGTCAGTGGAAGCAAGCGGTCCCCTCAGTGAAACACCTGCATGTGATTCAGTGCCGAGGGTGCTTCTGTGTCTTCTCCTTGCCCAGGAGACACCAGAGGAAACTGGGCAATGGAGAGGGCGAGATGTGCTTCCAGCAGCTTGAAGTTTGCAGCACATGCTGTGTTTGGGCCTGATTTGAATGGAGGCAAGGATGGGGACCGGGTCTGGGTGAAGCAGCACAGCTCTGCACCATCTCCTTGCCCAATTCCCTGACCCCTCTCTCCAGCAGCACCCAGGAGTGTCCCTGCATCCCTGCACGCCGCATGGACCCAGAGTGCTGCTGAGATAGTTTATACCCGTTGGTCTTTGGTCTTGCTAGAGGACAGCCAGTAAAGGGAGGTGAGAGCAGAGGAGCTTTTGAAGTGGGGAGACCACAAAGCTCATTTAGGATGCATACACCACCAAAAAAACCCCAGCCACCAGACAGTAATAACTTCAAAACCGTGCTGACTGGAGTTGAAAACAGTGATGTACTGGCAGAAAAACTAGTGCCTAAGCCAAGTTCAGACGTGGTGTAAGCTGAATGTGATTGTTTATGATGCTGAAGAGCGCTAATAGTTGCCGGCAGGCAAGTCTCGCTGTTAAAGAGAAACACACAACTTGTTAAAGGGACCTCTGGGCACTCTTTCAGGCCTAGCAGAAATCATAACCAACCTACTCTCTGCAGTAAAACCTGCTGGAGAAAGCGAGGGCAGTGTCATGTTCCTTGGTGGAATCTGAGGTGTAGGACACAGGCTGCTTTTAGAGTGCACAATGCAGAAATCATGGAGGGAGCAGAAAGCTGGAGAGGGCGCAGAGGAAGCGGGACACAGACTGGGGCAGGAGGCCGCACAGGATGCCTACAAGATGTTTTCTTCTGCCTTGTTTGGGGAACAGGATTTGGGACCATTCTTTGTGAAAAAGCAGATGCAGTGAATAAGAAGAGTTTTAGAAGTAAAGCATTGGCATTAGAAAATGGCCCATTCTGGCAGTTGTTGAATGCAATGATTTCTCATTCCAAAATGTTTAATATTTTGTTGAGATTGACAAATTTCTTCATGGTCAAAAGGTACAGCAGACCATTTGCTGAAGAAAAGATTTCACTCTGGGTGAAACATAGTTCAAACTTAGTTTAAAATTTCATTTTGAGGTACCTCTGAATTATAGATACATCAAAGTCTAGTGATTACATTTGATCTACCTCAAAAAATTCTGGGCTCTGCTTCTTCCTTAACAAAGTGATAACAAGTCAGCACGAGAAAAAGTCAGGTGGCCAGCTGAAAAACAGCAGGTTGGAAAAAACAGAGGTATGGATGTGTGTGACAGCTTGTCCCCTAACCTCTCCAGCCATGGGGGTAGCTTTGATGTTCAAAATATGCTCCTAAAACATCTCAGAGGGCAGGATCTGTGTGGCATTAACAACCCTGAGTGCTCTTTGCCCAAGATTCAGCCCTGCTGTAGGATTTGCAGCACACAGCTTGGGCACCAGAAGACTCTGCTGAGACACAGGCTTTATGTATAGGGAGGGGTTCTCCCACAGGGTCCTCTCAAAGCCCATTTTTCTCCAGTGCCTTTGGTTGCCCCTCCCCATCTCTACTTAAAATTAACTATGCATCAGATATCAACCCACTTTGTTCCTCAGTGCTTTCACCGGGGGAGAAAGCTGGAAGTGGGAGGTGGAGCACAGGGAGCAAAGGAAAAAAAAAAAAAAAAAAAGAAAAAGGAAAATATGGAAGAAAGTGAGAGACTGAGGAGGGAGGGGAGGAGCGGGGAGGAAGGGCTTGAAAGGGCGACTGAGGGACAGCGGCAGGGTGGCCCCCGGCTGCCTCACATTGTGCTTGGCTCTATCCATCTAAATAAAGGGACTATCCTGACTTGCGTCCCAGCTGGGAGAGGTTTTGTTGCCTTTTGGGTTTTGGTGTCGTCCCCTCCCCCTGTTTTGCTCCCTCTTCTCTCTTCCCTCCCCTTCCCTCCCCGCTTTCATCCCGAGTGCATCAAAGTGCCCCCGTGTCTCCGACTCCTCGGGCATTTCCACCCCCTCCCTGCAGGCACAATGTCCCCCTTTGTGGCCACCACCCAGATGACCTTTTCTACCTTCTTGTCCTCTTTTATCCCTGCGCCCCCGGGTAAGTAAACCCTGAGGCGAGAGATGGGTAGAAGCTGGGACGAGAGAGCTGGCCGTGGGGCAGCTGGGCTCCTTTTGCAGCCCCGCTAGCCCCAGCGAGGCAGGGTAACCCCAGGGGAATGAACACGAGAGAGTTACTAGGAACTGGCTTGTGTACCAGGGACAATCAGCCTGCCCAGCATCCCACAGTGAGGTGGAGATGCAGATTTCACCTCAAAAGAGAACGCATCCCTACTTCCACTTCATTTAAATGCCCACGTCAGCCCCATAGGAGGGGCAGGCTTGAGTCGGGGTAGCCAAAGGCATGTGGACACATGGGCCTTTGAAGAGCAAATGTCCAGCCACAGCCTGCACCGGGGATGTTCACAGGGGAAGAGAAAAACATTTGCTGGGCTCTGTGCAGCAGGAGCCTACTCACAGCCCATCCTGTTGTGCCCGGGGGCTGCTCACTTCTCCCCTGGCTTTTTTCCCCTCTGCATGTTTCCCTTCAGTTCCTGCTGGTTTATCCATCTTTATTAGTCCCTGCTCGCTTTGGCAGAGCTTGTCACCTGCCAGGGCTCTGGTCCTGCATGGGGCTTCACCTCTGCTCTCTGCCATGTTTTCCAGTGCCCCCAGCCTGGCACATGTTCCTGAGCAATCATAAACGCACTGTGGCTTGATACGGTGCTCCAGCTATGAAATCCCAGTGAAAGCCTTCCTTCTGCATGTCTGATGCTTTCAGGCCTTGACATTCAAGCAGATGTGCCTGTGTTGAGTTCTGTTCCAGCTATGCACACTGCAAAGGCAGGTCCAGGATGGACATGTGAACATCCCCTATTCCCTGGGGCAGACAAGGATATCAGAGTGGGTTCAGGTGGCTCTCCCTGGATTAGCATCTGGCTTGTGTTACTTCACCTTTTACTTCAGCTTTATTCGTAAAGGGAAAGCTCAGATCCACACAGTGCCCCAGGTTGTCCCAAATGGAGAACTCTCCACCCCAAAGCCCTAGTTTCCATGTGTTTCAGATCCTTTTTTGGCTGCCCAAGGTGATACAGTCAGATTCTAAATTAGTCCCTTATAATCTAAATTGAATTTAGACCCAGAAAATCCCCAGCTTTCAGATGTTTCTGGTTACACAATAACTCTGGCTCTTCTTCTCAGAAGAGTGAAATGGCAGGATTTTGAAATTCCTTGTTGGTTCATGTTTGCATATAAATGCTGATTTTATCTTTTCTGTACACAAAGTAAACACCAAGCTGTTTTACAATAATGTTGCCGTTGGAACATGCACCAAGGATGGCAAAACAACTTAGAGATGTTTCCAGACCCAAGGACCATGCCCCCTTCACACAAAGAAGCCGCCCGCTCCGAGATGCCCGGCACACCCTCATCCCTGTTTATGCAGATCAACAGGCAGGTTTCATTAGGCACTAGTAAGATCCCGAAGGAAAAGTTGGGTGGAGATGACAAAGGATGTGTGTTCACCCAGGCTACCTAAGCGCAGGTTCCTGATGGAGCTGAATTTTTCCATAGGTCCCTAAGAACTGTGGAGCCTGCTGGAAGTGCCCAGAATCACTGCAACTGAGAAATGATGTCTCTTACTTAAACTGGGATTTACATCTCTTATAATGCTGGTCAACATTAATTCAGATTAAAATAAACATTTAAAGTAATGTAGCTATTGATGATTAACTCTCTGGGGGGAAACTCTTATGCTGAGAGATGCTCTTTGTGAAAGAACTAAATGCAGTCATGGCCAGAAGCAGAGAAAGGAAGATGTGCTGCCAGGAGGAGATAGTTGTCAGAGAGTAAATTAATTCAGCATAATCCCAGATTTACAGAGCCCTGCTAGAGGATCAGAGGTGGCCATACTTTAAAAAAATGACCCTGTCCACAAGCCTGACAGCCTTAGTTATGGAAAGAATAATGTACAATCAAATAAACCCACATTTTCTGATTATTTCTTCTTATTTGTCACTGGATATTGCAGAAACTCTGTTTGAAAGTCAACAGCTTCTGGTGAAAGAAGCGCTCTTGGGTATAAAGGGAGAGGATAACAATCCAGCCCAAATACCTCCCTTCAGCCATCTAGGAGTGCAGTGTCTACTTCAAGTTAGTCATTTGACTACTCATCTGCTTTAGCAGCCCAAGAACACAGAGGCATTTTCTGAGAGCAATTCATTCTGCTTGCCCTGGGATGACTGTTTGACATGGGATCAGCCACCCCTGGGTGATGCCTGGCCCTCCCAACATCCACAGGTGGGTCTGTGGTGAGGAGATGCATCAGTGATAGCCAGCTTTGGGTGGTCATGGGTAGAGGAGTTGCCTCTTGCCCTATATATCTGGGTGCTCATGGAGGCTGGAGCACTTGCCCCATCCCAGAAGTTATCTCTGAAAAAACACCTATTCACCCCAAAGTTCATTGAAATCCAGCTTCCAGTGGCCTTTGTGTCGCATCTGTACCCTCTGAGACAGTATCAGAAAGAGACCCCAGCTCCCTGCTGCTGGTCACCACACCTGATCAGCACGGAACAGACTGAAAAAAGCTCACAGCCTAGTGCACTGGGCATCAACCTTTCATCTTGAAATGGCACTAAATGCATCCCACAAAAATCCAGGTGATATATTTATCGTGTCCTAGCAGTCATACGAGTTTTGAATGTTAAACTGCCTTTGACATTGCAAGAGCAAAACTGAAATTGTCACACCAGCTGTTTAAAGGGAAACAATTTTAAAAATATACTTGCAGGATATTCATATTAGGAACCACACTTTCCTTCTTGTTGCTTTGGACAAGAGGTTTAGGAGAAGGACTGGTGTGTGTACATGTTCTCAAGGCACTGACTTCTGTGTCCGAAGCAAGGGGCAGCAGAAGGTGGATGAAGAAGACAACAGAGAAATGTCACATTATTTAGTAATATGAGTTGTTCCACGTCAGAAGCAATTGCAGTGGGACAAACAAATCATCCCAAGACTCCTGGCACTGCTGCCCAAGCCAGGCTCATACGTCTGCAGTGCAAAGCACAAGAAGCTTCTGTAATGCAACACCTCCCATTGCAGTGTGTCAAGCCCTGCTGCCAGTCCCAGCTGTCATTTGCAGCCAGGTAGGTAACACTGCTGCACATTTCATTACTACAGGCAGACCCTCAGCCTGCCTAGAAATGTGAGCAACAGCTTGGGGCAGTATGAAAGAAAGAGTATATTAAATTGTCAGGAACGACAGAAAATGCATATACCAGTATCTTGTCTCTAAATGGAGTCACTTGCCCACACAAGCTCCTCATCTGACCTCACTTGGGTGGCTTTTACTGCCTTCATTGTTTCTGTAAAAACCTCAGAGGCATTTCAGTCCATAAAGAAGATGGAGAATCTATTAATTGCCTTATGGCTGCAAGACAAGTCCACCCCTAATTTGCCCTGAGCCCTCCTCCTTGCCAGAATCCCCAATCCCTATTCCAGGGGCACTGAAAGCCAGGCTGGAGAGATCTCCTCTCTGCCTCCGCTGCTGCCCTTTGCTTTGCAGGAGGACATGTATCTATGACACGGCAAGCGAGCGGGCAGGTACACTTGTGTTCCTTGAAAGAAGCCCCACCACGTGCATTTTCTGTAGGTGAACAGATGTGCCCATTCTATGTGTCCCAGCCCATGCTGATCTGGTGTCACTGCTCCCGTCCTGGCACCGTTTCCCTGTCCCCACAGCCCCGCCACCCGGCTCCCTCCTCCCCCCCGTTTCTGCCTTACCTCCAGCCTCTCTGGGCAGTGATTAATGGTGCCCATCAATCAGGCACGGCTGCGATGAATGCGGCAGCAGTTTGCGATTAACCTTGGAGAACCTTGTCCCCCTGTCCCCGGCCATCCCCCTCCAGAGCCCCCCACTGAGATTATCGGGTGAAATGAGGCAGGATGAGTTTGTACCGGAGGGGGGGGGGGGGGGGGGGGGGGGGGGGGCGGGCTCTGGAAAACAGGTCCCCTGCTCTTTTCATATTGAAATGGAGAGTTCTCAATCGCTCCTTTGAACTTTGCTCGAAGGGGTAAAAAAAGAAACCCGAATCCCAGTGTTTTCCTTCAATAATGCAGAGGGGAATCAGGATTGTGACAATCAGCGTTAGTGACAACAGTGGTGCCAAAAAGAGTTGTTTCACCTGCCTGGTGGGAGAAGAGAAAGTGTAAAACCATGGGGTAGCTGCTCACAGGGGACAGGGTTCCACTTGAGACAGGGTTCCACTTGACCTCCCTCTGCCTTCTCTGCTGTCTGTGTAGCAAACCTTGGCTTTGCTAGGGCTGGACCGACACAGGACAGAGGAGTCCTTGCTTTCAAGAAGTGATGGCAATGATTTCTTAGTTTCTTATAATGCTTCATGGCTTCAACAGGGATTCGGATTACTCATCTCTGCCACTGGAGGAGAGTGGAAAGAGAAGGTGTTCCCATTTCTGCTTGTGCCAAGTGCTTACATTTGGGATTGCTTGGCTGGAGCAGAATGAGATCCTTGCAAACAGCAGCGTGGCTCTCCCCAAAGCAGCAGGGTGCACCTTGTGCTGTGGTTTGGCACATTGCAGCAGACTGAGGAGGAAAAGCCAATGACACCATCTGAACTGCACCTGCACTTAACACACTGCCACGGAGTGAGCTGATGCTGAGTGGTTTTGATTTGGAGGTGTTCAAGGGCAAAGTTTAGGCCTCTGGGTGAGAGCATTTGCTCATGGTGGTGGCTCATTGCTGGGGTTGGCATTTCTCAGGCAGGCAATGCTGTCACCTTGGCACGATCACCCCATGGGTCTCACACCTGTTGTGGCAGCAGGGAAGGAGGTGAAACAACCAGCACCTTGAGGAGAGACAACCAGAGATCAATCTAGGGCTTGTAATTCCAGGAGGAAAGCTCTGGTGAGTGAGATCATTTTCCAGTGAGTGGGATACTTTTCTGCTTTCGCTCCTTCAAAAGTCCTTAGTGCCCCTTCATTTGCTTATAATCACCAAGAGGCTTTGTTGGTAAGAAATAAAAGTTCACATGCTCCCATTTAGAGACCCATGGGGCCCTTTTTAGTCTTGTCCCTTTGCAGATAAGTATGCAAATTAACAAACGAACTTCAATTAATAGCCAAATCCATTTAAAGAAACAGCTTCATACTCAAGCATTTCTGAACAGGGTTTTACCCATTATTTGTCTCTCATTTGAATGGTTATTATGAACATTTTGAACTCTGTTGTTCACACATTTATATACTCACACATATACATGCAGTCTTGCATGCATGCAAATGTTTTCAAGCTCAGGAGGAAGAAACCTTGCTTTGCTCGTGGATTTGGCATGGAGCAACTCAGGTTGCCATCAGTTCAGGGGCTGACCTCCAGCATTTGCCTGTTTCATCTTCTTCTGCAGCTATCCCATCCCTCCTCATCCCAGATTGTGGGTGCTTGAAGGGTGCCACAGGGCTGCCCCTTTCAGGAGAGCTCTGGTGGGGAGTGGACAGACTGGCTGCCCAGCAGCCTGACAAAGCAAGGCCGAGCTTCACCACAGCTCTCAGGGAGGTGGGGCGAGGCAGGGAGGGCACATGACTATTAAGATCTCCCTTCAAATGTTATTAAATAATGTTTTTCTGCTGCAGCACAACAGGTGTGGGGAGGCACAGGCAGGTAAACCCAGCCCAGAGCAGGGCAGCCTGCCAAGTCTGTTTCCTTACATAAATCTCTCCACTTCAAGGTATGCAATTAATCCCGGCTCCAGCCTCCGTTTACCACAGACCTTCTTTGTACACATGATGTATTAATCACCAGAAAGGACTTTTGCACCTCTGCTATCATTCTCGCTTTGCAGGCAACTGCAAAGAACTTTGAGAACCCACAGAGACCAAAGGACGTGGTGGCCGGGTGGGTTGGTGATGACACCAGACAGCCAGAGGACGTGTGTGGGTACACACACATGTGGGACTCTGTACCTCTGCCATACCATGCTGTGCGGCATCTCCTCTGACGCTGATTTTGCCAGCAGATCCCCTGCTCCTCTTTCCCTGGAGACAACGGATGTTAATCAGTAACAGCTCCCCACCCTGAGTTTTACAGGGCTGATTACCAGGAGAGCTCATTAAAAAGCCAGGAGGACAACAGATCCCCATCAGGAAGCCTGATCCTGCAAGAGCCTGCATGCAGTTCTTCATCCCTGGTGTACATAGGGCAGCAGCCCTATCTCCTGCATCTCAATGGAGGGAGAGGGCATGGCTGGCCCACACTGGAGCCTGCCCACACCAGGCTGCCAGAGCACCCTTGTCCTGGCCCCATTTTGGCAAGCCCAAACTGTTTGTGCTGCCCAGTTTGAGTTCTGCTGGAACATGACTCTGCAGCCACCAGTGCCCAGCTTGCACCAAGAGTCCAGTTAGGCCAGGCAACTCAGATGTCAAGAGCCCTCAGTTTTCCCTTTCTCTCCCTGTTTTGCCCTCCATGATGTATACACTGTGTGTTTAATATCACTTTCAGAACCAGCAGCAACAGAAGCCCTGAAGTCACACACCCATCTGGATCCTGGCACCAGCTCTGATGGCCTCTCCTGTCCACACTTCCCCAAAATCCTTTGGGGTAAAGCAGAGAAAGAGGGCAGCAGATGGCCAGTGTGGTTTAACATGTACATGGAATGCTCCTATCTCCAAGGCCTCATAAAGATTACAGATGCGCTTCTTCAAAGCAACAGAGAATGGAGCATGGGACAGGCAAACGCCCACCCTGCTCCCACCAGGGCCATGGGAGCCTGTGGGGATGCCTCTCCTCCCCATCTGCCTGGGAGGGATCAAGGGCTGAGCCTTCAGCCCCCACGATAAGGGGGGTGGGAGGGAGCTGTGAGAAAGGCTGGAGCTCACTCCTGGCTTCCAGCTGCCTCAGCTTGGCTTTCAGCGTGGCCAGCGCCATGTCCCTGGCTGGGGATACATGTGCATGAGGTAGCTGAGTCACAGAGCTCCTGCTCCAGAGACTTTACTCAAGTGCTGCTCAGCACCCATCTGAAACCTGGCTGTCACCCAGGGGACACAGCTGGGCACCCAGCACCTATTGCTTGGGGCTCCCCAGCTGTACCTGAGGTTTTCTGGATGTTGGCAGCCAGTGCCTGGTTTATGCTGAGGAAGGTCTGCAGCCTGCAGGTAATCCCCTGCTCCTGAACCTACAGTGCTGTGTTCTTTCAGGCCATGTTGTCCCTTGTCCCAGGGTGCTACCAGCTCCTTACTTCAAGCCATGAATTATTTTCTGAGCCTGACCACTCAAAACCTTTCCACTTTTTGTTTTCCTTTGGCTGTAAAGTTTGTCCCTGGATGTACTCAGACTATCCACAGCAAGGTAAAAATACCTACTGGGCTTCTCTAGCTGCTATTTCTTTGGCTGTAGCCTTACTTTCAGGTGAGAAGCAGTCTGCACGATGCTGGTTCAGAGTCATTTGGTAGGAGCTTGAGCAGAAAAGAAACTTTCCAATTTCTATAGTGAAGACTTGCCTGCCCCAGCCACAGAGGGTAAGGCACGGTGTGAAGGCATAGTGCCAACAAAGTAGCCACTCACCCCAAGATAAAGCTGCTGATGACTGATGTTAATTAAACACATAACGTTTTTGTTTCGGCATGCTTATTAATTATTATTATGACTATTTGCAGTTTATATTGCAGTAATGCCTACAGGTCTGAATTAGCACCCTGGAATCACTGCTGTCCAGAGAGCAAGCATCCAGGTGGGCAGAGGCCAGGCCCTGAAAGCTTACCCACAAAACTAGCAGGACCTCAAGCTAGCTTTTCATCCCAACAAAACTGTCCTTTTCTCCTTGAGTTGAAGCTGAACTGTGCTGTTTTAAGCAGCAGGGATCAGAGGGGTGCCCTGAGGACAACCTTGGACCACTTCTGCCATGTGGCCACCACTGGGGACTCAGGGTGGGGGGAGACCTGCAGAGCTCACAGAGTGGCTGGGAACCAGGTCCAGAAAGGACACTGGGTTGCCACATTACCTGTTCTTCTTGCAGTCAGTAACAAAGGTCTCCACAGTGCAATGTTTTCTCCCTTCGGGCTGTTTTTCATTGTTCTTTGATGCAGGGGCCACAGGCAGGAAGAAGAAGGTAAAAAAAAGTAAAAGAACAAAGAAAGAAAAATTAAAAAATCAAAGAGGCATGATTTTCTAGGTCCTGAAATCATTGCAAAGTCTGAGAGCCAAGGGATTCTCTTCTCTTTCCAAACAGGGCCAAGACAGGAGCAGAAAGTGAGAATGGATGTGAGGGCATCACAGCAGTGTGAGCATGGTCCTCTGCAGTGCCCCATCACCACTGGCTCCCACACAGGACACAGCACCAAGGAGAACCTTGCAGGCCAGAAAGTGGTGATGTGGGTCCCTTGCAGAGGAGGATGCCTTTTGTTTCTTCTGAGATTAGGAAGGAGAATACAGCTGTGCCTGTGCTCTGGCTTTTGGACAACATCCCTGCAACTGGGGCACTGCTAAGGATGGAATGGACACTGCATGTTGATGTAGTAATGTGTAATGTTATCTGGGATCTCTGGAGGAGGAGGCCAGGCAGGACCCCCCAGGTTCCCTGGGCACAGGGCTGCTGAGCAGCTCAGTGCTAATTCAGTGCACATCTCAGCATCTCCACGTGCCCCTGTGAGACAGAGCTGATGCCAGAGAGGGGCCACTGAGATCTGCAGCTGGGGACCCCAGGAATGAGCAGAGTAAGAGTAAGAGTATGCCTGTCCTTGCTTTCATTTGCCTCCCTTTGTCATGCTTATGAAGAATTCGTTTTTTCTTTTGAAGTCTCCCTTCCCCAGCCCGAAATAAGCTGCCTCATCACTTTGTCCCCCCTCTCCCACCACCTGAGCTTTTCAAGCATGGCTTCATGAACCATGGCTGGCTCTGGCTCTATATCACCAGCCAGGAGCTCGAGGATCCCTCCTGCTGCCTCCTTTGCACTTCTATCAGGTTCAACCTGTTCAATTAGTGGTGCCCCAGGCACTGTGGGTTCCAGCTTTCTCTTTCTGCTTCATTTAATTTGAACACACACACCTCTCCCTCCCTTCTCCTCCCTGCTCACTTCAAGGCCCCAGGCTCTGCACTGTGAAAGGCACAAGGCAGGGCATCACTTACACACCTGGAATATGTTACAACAAGCCCAACAGCCTTTTACAAGGAAGTCTTGGGCCCAGACAATGAGTTAGAAAGTCCTTTTGCAAAGCCGCCTTTCTTGGGTAACAAAATGCACAGCTAAAACCCATTCACTGATTCCCAGGGCTCCTTGGGGGATTGGTTTTCTGAGCTGCTTTCTTCTTTTTTTGCTTGGGTTTAACATTGTCCTGTGCACACGTGGAGAGCCAACCAGCCGTGCACACAAGCAACACACACAATGAGGAAAGGATTAGCTGGAACTGCTCGCTGGCTTTTATTCTGGTTTCAAAAGGAAGCTACTTCTGGAACACCTCAGTTGCTTACCTCATCGTGGAGAGTATTGTAATGGGCACCTCTCTTGCCCCATCCTGGCACTGGCATGGGGATGCCTGGAGAAGCTGCAGGATGGCAGATCCATGTTGTGGGCAGGGTCCCCGCTGCTGCTGCAGTGTCACACAGGGTATGGAGGAGGCCAGGTCTCATTTTCCTCTGTGTGTTTGTGTGGACAACACTGGCTCTGGCACAGGGATGGATGCTGTGCCTGTGCACAGTGTGCTGGAGCGATGCTCTTCCTGCCAGGGGAAATGTGGTGGCAGTGGGGACAAGCTCTGGGTGCTTTGTGTGAGCAACACGACCTGACAGGCAGCACGCTGCTGCTGGGGACTTGGTCCTGCCACGGGGACCTTCGGGGACACCGGGCTCTCCAGAGGGGCTGACTGGGAGCATCTGAGCTGTGCAGCAATCCCCCACAAAGGCACAGCCTGCAGTACTTCAGGGTGGGTAGGAAATGAAACTTAAAGCTAAAAATAAAGAAAACAATCTGATCTGTGAAATTGCGCGTTCAGGTGCTGTTGGTGTTTGCAGGGAAGAACTGCAGCTCCAGGAACCTGATGGTGGCTTTGGAGCTCCCTCACTGCCTGCAAGCCCAGCTGAGAGCCTCAGCCAAGCAGAGGAGCCCTTTGCAGTTCCCTGGGCAGCTCTTTACTGGCTGCATTAGCTGCTGGGCAGCTGCCCAGGGGCCCATGGGGCATTTGCCCTCACTGCCAGGCTGCTTGGAATATCTCTGCCATGACAAATCTGCCAGAGATGTTGATCCCAGTTCAGTAGGATGAATGGGACAAAGAACTATCAAAATTGACACAGTTAGACTTATTTTTGTCAGCAGAAATGCTGACTGCTGTGTGAGGACCAGCAGCAGCAGCAGCAGCAGAGAAAACAACATTACAATAACAAAGTGACAGAAAGTCATTTGGTCTGTCATTTCAAGATGAAGATTTAAACATTTCTCTTACTAAAGAACAGCCAGAAATATTACACCAGTCTGTGTTAAATCTCTTATCTGCTTCCACTACACTCAGCTGTCCCACTCACGTCTTGGCTGTACGCTGCAAAGCATAAAAGCTTGCGTGTCTCATTTTGTGCTGGACAGTTTCTCCATGTGGTTTCTTAATGCCTCAGGAGTTTATTCTGCAATATTCCATTTTTTTCCTGTCACCAATCAACTTAAACGGTTGGTTGTTTGCTAATTTTACAGGCAGAGAAATATTTGGCCGAGCTATACTGCTGCAACAGTTTAACCAGAGCATTCATCATTGTTTACCAAAACTCAGTGACTGGGTAGAACAAGAGTTCAGCCTGACCACTGCTGCTCGGGAGCCCAGAGGAGGTGCTGAGTGGATGCAGATGCCATTCAAGGTCACCACCTTCCTCTGAGTGAAAGTTAGGGATGCTCACTCAGCATTTAGTGATAGACTCCTTTATGTGGAGAGCTGCTGGAAGCCCTCCTCAGCCCTGCAGGAAGAATCACAGGCTGCTGCTGAGCAGAGCCATCTCCAGCACGTGGAGCAAAATTTTGGTGGGGATGAAATCAATGGGAATTTTTATGACAGATTTCAGGGTCAGTTTTCATAAAATAAAATAAAATAAAATTTAAAAAAATAAAAAATGAGTGCACTGTTGTCTTTTCTCTCAATCTTTTGTAACCTTCAAACGCTGCCTCAAACCTGTTCCAGCCACTTTCTGTTTTGAAATGATGAGACGACAACAGCAAAGCTCCCTATAGTCTGTCTGTCTCACTGGGGTGACTCACTCCAAAATGCCACAGGTCCATGACAGTGCCTCTGTGCTCCCTGACTAGGTCCCTGAGTGGGATTTAGAGTGAGGACCAGCCAGGGGTGGATGGGAGTGTGGGGTGCCCCCGAAGCCTCACCTCCATCTGCCTGGAGCCTTGTGGGGCTGATGAGTACAAATGTGCAGCCAAGTGAGTGGATTTGAAAGGCAAAAAAGACGTTTAATGCAGGAACTTGTGTAATTCTTTGTTTGTAAATCCCTGGGTTTGCTGTACCTATCCCTCAGGAAGGTGATGCAGCCAGCTATCTAATTTTTCATGCATTTTGCCATTAAAAGGACATGCTTTCAAGAGGGCTGGAAGAAAAGAGGCCGTGCTTATTCCATTGACCCCGTGCTATCTCTTTATAAACATGGCTGACGGATTTCTATGGCTGAGATGGGTAACAAAAGGCTCTGCAGAGCCACAGCTGGGACTTTTCATGCTCCAAGGAGAGATGAGCATCTTGCATCCCACCGAGGATTTTGGCTGGAGCTGCCGCAATTGTTCCCACCTCCCTCCGCTCTCTTTCACCCGGGACATCCTGCACGGGTGCTCCCCGAGCTGAACAAGGGGGAGACAATGAGGATGCTGGGCCCAGAGCGAGGGGCAGCAGGAAGAAGAGCAGAGGAGGAAGGGCAGGAGGGGCGAGGAGGGACAGGCACCGCGAGGGAGAGGAGAAAGGTGGAAGGAGGGCGCTCGCGGCGAGGCGAGGGGACGGGAGCTGCCCCTTCCCCTTGAAATCGGCTTTTCAGATGGAAATGGAGGGTCAGCAGCCGCCCTTGGACAATGGCTCCGTTCCCCGCGGGCACAAAGAAGCGGGGGGACGCTGCCGGAGCCCCGCTCCGCACCCCCGGCCCGGGCAGGCCGAGGGGAGGCCCGGCCGGAGCTGCCGCCGCTGCTCGGGCACAGCCGGGCTGCAGGCCCAGGGCCCGCGGGGCACGAAAACTGGCTGGAAGAATGCTAACAAGCTAGGGGGAAGGTGGGGGAAAAAAAAAAAAAAGACGGAGAGAGAGAAAAGCTGAAAGATTTCAACACAAATAATCTTCAAGGAGTGTTCTGTAAACAGAACGGAGGGCAGGGCGCCAGGAGCACCTGCCTCTCCGCATTGACATTAATTGTTTCGGGAAGAAGGGGGGAAAAACGCCTCCTCTCGCCGCACGGTGCTCGTTGTGTGCCCGTGCCCGGGTGTCTGGGGAGGCCGTGGGGCTGCCTGGCCGTGGGTGACACCTGGCAGCGGTGGGTGCCACAGTAAAGGCAGCTCTTGCCCCCAAACCCCCTCTGCCTTCCCCTACTGCTTTATTCCCGAGTGATGCCTGAGGATCCGAATGCTTGCTAAAGGTATTGGTGGTTTAAACCTCTTAGTGTCTTATATCACCCTTGGTTCCTGCTATTGTTTTCTCTCCCTGTACCGTGTGTAATCCCTTGCCGGGCGCTGCCAGGCTCCTGACCTCGCAGCTCCCCTGCATCGCCGAGTTCCTCAGGCACAAGTTTTGTCCTGTTCTGGGGGTGGGTATAAAGGAGCTGGAAGGCTCCTGCACCCACACAAGCGGTGGAGAAGGATTAGACCGTGCACGAACAAGTCCCTAATCATACAGTTTGGCAATCTCACGGTAAGCCACCTCACCCCTCCCAGCAGGGAGTTAATCTCCGTTCTCAAGCGTGTGGCAGCACCCTGCAAAGCAGCGTCAGTGTTTGCAGGGGCTCAGGAAGGATGGTGCTGGAGGTGGCAGTTCTGGAGCGATTTCCCTCTACCCCTTTCCAGCCTGCAACCTGTGCCAGCCTCGGCAGAAGAGCTCTCTGCCTCTCATGAGCACAGCTCCAAGGACCTAAAGCGTTGACACGCAAGTGCACACAGTTTATGCTGAGATCCTACGAGTACCCATTATGCATGGCATCTCCAAACAACAATAACCTGGGGGCTGCTTCTTCCCTTAGAGCCATGAAGGACATCAAGGCACACAGGGTTATTCGGTGGTGGTGGGGATGTGGGTGGGCTGGACACGATGCAAACGCAGATGGGACACAAGGCTGAATCCTTGTTTGGTGCTTGGAGTGTAACTGAGGCTGCCAGAGCTGCCTCAGGGGCATCTCCTGTCTCCCTGCTTAAACAAATAATGCTTGCCTGAGGCACACAGCAGGCCCAAGCAAAGCAATCCAGAAATCATCCAAGGGTGCTGATGGATTTGTTAGGTGGTGTAAAGGGTATACTGGTTTCATCTGAGCACCACAAGGCTGATTACAACTTGCTAAGGAGCTCTCCTGGCTGTTGCATTCAAAGATCTCCCTACAGATGCAGCCAAGGGCTGATGGCTAATGTTTGTTTGCTGCTCTGCCTTGGAGCTAGATGGCACCACCGAATTTTGCAGGCATTGCTCAATTACCATGAAACAGCATGTCAAAACTTCTACATTTGCTCACCTTATGCATGCAGAAGAGTCTGGATCGAAGTGTCACCAGAGGTGACTCTTCAGTTTGGCAACACAAGCTGGAAAATGACCAGCCAAGGCTCTGTGATGAGAAGCAGTTCATATAGTGCTTCCTCAAGGGAGAGAAGTCTGCAGTGAACTTGTGTTTGTTGCAGCATCACCCACTTTAAATGAGGGTTACGTGGGTGCAGCAGAGCACTGGGAACAATGTGGTGTTCTGTTGGTGCTGCATTACTCCAAGGTTTTGGCATTGACCAGGTCTCCAAAGCTGGAGGAGATCTGCTGGAGGAAAGCACCAATGAACTCAAATATCTCCTGTTCTTTGCTTTTACATAGGTTTTGTTATTTGATGCCCAAGCTTTCATTTTTCTGTCTCCAGCTTTCTTCTCTTGATAGTCAATATTCCTTACTTGGGACACTCTTAAACCTCACTGTTAAGTCAGTCAGGCTTCAGACGGACTTAGCTTTTTTCTGCCCTGTCTAATGTCGTCCTCAGTACATCCTAAAAGTACCTCTCTCTGCCCCATCACTCCTCTTTTGGGAATGGCCATCCTACCTTAGATCTTGGCCCTGGATGCTTCCCAGTGAATTGCACATCCCCAAGCAGTCAGACCATGCTTGGTGTCCCCAGCTGACATTAGGGACCCAGGCAGAGTTTCAAGCCCCCACAATGGATGGGGAAACCTGCAGATTTGGGGGGAAGAAAAAGAAAGAGGCTGCCCGTGGCCAATGCCTCTTTCCCCCCATCCTACCCTCTCCCAGTTTAACCATTAACAGGCTGGCTGGCCCCGCCGAGACAATGGTCTGTTTGTTTAGCATGGGGGGAGCTCATATCGGGGGCCTGGCAGATTTATCAAAGCAGAGTGATTAGCTCTATTAGAGAAGGGATTTGTGTAAACAAAAAGACAGGTGCAAAGAGACGATTCCAGCTGGCAAGGGCTTCACAGAGCATGAAGCATTTCAGTGGCAATAAAACTTCTTCCAGGAAACAAGAGTCAGACTGGAGAGAGCATGGGTGTTTCAACCTATTTGACTAGCCCTCCCGACCACCGACCCTCCCAACCATTCATCCTCTCTGCCCCAGGCAAGGGGGATGTGGCCTTTGGTGTGTCCCTGTCTCTCACTGCTCCCCTGAATCTCCTCCTGTGGATGGGTTGCAGTGTTGGCACATGGTAGTGGAAGCTGTCCCTTGGGGATGTGCCACTTGTCACCCCTGAGCCATTTAATGGACTCTGGTTCACAGTGGGGAGGCTAAACCCTGTCCTGCCATCCCTGTTGTCTTCTTTCCTTCCTTGTCCTGATGGAGTGATGCTGGGCCACCGTGGTCTCACCAATTGTCAGGAAAGGTGTTTGTCATTTGTCAACAAATGTGGCTTGGTGCAAGCCTGGTGCCAACCTCTGCAAGTAGAGACAAAGGCTGAATCCCAAAATGCACAGACCTTTACGTGTTTTGAGAGCTTTCTTTGGAAACTGAAGAGGAAAGCCCTATCAGCAGCACACATGCCATAATCTTCTGATTCAGAGCACCTCTGTTCACTGCATTCACAAATTTATCCTAATAGCTGCTTTGTGAAATTATTATTCAGTTTAAACTACACCGAGACCAGAATAAACATGATTTTCACTCCACTGCCAGAGTGTTCAGGCTTTGTCACAAGAAAGCAGAGCATGCAGCTCCCCCAGCCCACCTCTTTGGATCATTGCTGAGCAGAAGTTGAAATTTTGATTATGAAAGGTCATGTGAGTGAAGCAAATCAAGGAAACAGGAGGAAGCTCACCATGGGCTGTGGTTTAGCTTCTCTGATTTGAGATCTGCCAAATGTGACCCAGGAAAAGAGAAATTTTTCATCCCCAGCTGCAGTTCATTGTCACAGCAGAGGACTGTTGAAAATAATCTGTCTTTTTTTTCTTCTGCAATAACCTTTCCTGCAATAGCAGATATGTTTTCTGCTTCCCTTGCTACCTGTGTCCTTAAATGATCTCTTCAAAGGAGCTATACTGATGCTGTAATATTTTACTGAATGTAACATGCATTAAGCTGTTTCTTCAGACATGTTATATTAGCCAAGAATGTATTAGCAATACTGGCTGAGGGCTGGGGTTTGTAGATGATTCAAGCCCATGAGGCACCTAAGCACCTACGGAGATTTTAGAAGCACTCTAAATTATAACCTGCAATTCTAGATACTGGCTTGTTTGTGTCTTTAGGTACCCAGAAATGCTTGTCTTATTTCTCTCTAATGTTATTATTTTCATTTTACTACAATTTAGTATTATTATTGTTATATTTTTATTCCATTATTAAGCTGTTCTTATAATAACCAACGAGTTTTTTCACTTTACCCTTGCAGTTCTCTTCCTCCCATCCCACTGATTGGGGAAGTAAGTGAGCAGCTCTGTAGTGCTCATATCCCAGCTGAGGTTAAACCACTACAGGTGCCCAGGGAAAGATCCAGTCCTCTGTGTGGCTCCTGAGACCTCTTTTGTGCACAGGTCACTGGTGTACCCAAAGGTTGCACCCAAGGTGCCACTGCACACCGCTGATTTCTGCACGGCATGTGGAACTTCAGTCCACCTTGCCCTGCCTTTGCTGGTTTTTATATACCAACAGAGATGATAAGGTTGGTCTCTGTTTGCAAAGTATGAAAGATTTCATGAGCTATTGCTCTGCTTGCTGCTGGCCACGTGTGTAACTGCATTCTTTGCCTGCTTGGATGTACTGGTTATCACTGAAGGTAGCTATAAAATCAAGCCCTGGGGCTATGTTTTCAGAAACAGGTGCCTCAAATGTGGGCCCAAAACATGCACATCCTTAAGGAGAGCTGTGCAGCGAGCACTGGGCCCTGTGCACACACTACCCATGTTTCTTGAACAGTACATGTTTCAGCTGCCCAAAGTCTGGTGCCACTTAAAGGTATCCTTTGAAGCCCAGCTTTGTATAGTTTTGATGAGGTTACTTTACTGAGAAATCCAATGGCTCACTCATCTGCATGTGTGTCTCGGCTGCACTTACTGTGTGGATGACTTGTGTGTTGGATGAGGATGATTGTCATTTGTCCTGCTGTGTTCCCTCCCCCACCCTGCAATTGTGACCTGCTAGCATTCTGCTCCATGCTGTTTCTCTCTTTTTGGGACATGTGGGGCTGATAATGACACAGATGTTACAAGCAACTCTCTAAGCCTCAGCAGGTCCCAGCATGTGAGTTCTCTCTTACCAGGTTTGTGGCGGTGCCTTTTGCACCTTCCTTCGTGGTAACGCTGTTTGGCCACCAGGAGCGTGCATGTCCTCTCTCCTTCTCCCTTGCTGTCTTGCTGGTTTATGACCACTTGTTGTTGTTCATCTCAGCTGAAAACAAAAGAGCAAGAAAAGCCTTTTGCACCTTCCTTCGTGGTAACGCTGTTTGGCCACCAGGAGCGTTCATCTCAGCTAAAAACAAAAGAGCAAGAAAAGAGATATGTGTGTGTGTGTGTGTGTGTGTGTGTGTGTGTGTGTTTGTGTGTGTGTGTGTGTGTGTGAAATCAGAGGTTCAGTGAAAGCAGAAGCTTGTGTAGAACCTAAGTAGAGCCCTAAGCACTACACCTGATTTCTCACATTCATGCTTTCCTCACAGCAAACAAGCCTCTGTGCTGCTTAGAGCTGCAACCTTTCTGGTTGAAGTGTTCCTATTTCACCAGTATCACATAATTTGCATTGAGGGTCAGTTCCACTTTCTCTTGGCATTTTGTAGCTATTGAAAGGAGAAAGCTCAGAGGTTCTGCTCTTGCCTCAGACTTCAAGGAACAGAGCATATTTCACCCCATTAATGTGAAAGCATCAATTCCCTTGTGCATTCAAATGGCAAAATAGATCCATCAGTGTGACAGAACTGTCTGAGAGATCTTCATTTATGCCTTTTCCCCAAGGGTCAAACAGTGGACATAGGCGAGAGTGGAAAGAAAACCAGGCTCATGAAAATTCATGCAATTATTTCTTGGCAAGTCATCACTACCACTTTGCTTTTGGGTCAGGAGGGTGTAGAAATGCTGGTGGCTGGGCAGAGATCCTGTGAACCTAGCCTGCCTGCTGCCTTGCACACCCCAAGGAGCCCGAACACAGCGTCCTGCGGTGAAGAAACGGCAAACCTGTGATTTCCTCTGCTTTGTGCTCCTCCTGGGCTCTGCTTTGCCAAGGGTGCCTTTTGCTCCACCATCACTCAAATTTAGTTTGCACATGGGCAGGAAGTGAATGAGAGGAGAGGCAAATGAGATGTTCTGCCCCTGGCTTCTTAACAGAAAGGCTCCAGTTTACTTTGCCACATAATCAAATCCATGCAAATGCTGGGTGTCAGCAATGTCTGATGGTGGCTGTTTCAGAGAAGGATGAGGTAGTGGTGTTCACTGAAACCTGTGACAGCACCTGTACCTTGTGACCAACAGATGACCTGCTGACAGCCCCAACAATTGCAGTGCATGTACAAAAGGTGTCTTTTGGATTGCCTGGATGTCACAGATCTCAGTGCTTTGATGAAAGGACAGCGGGAGTCCTACATGTGAGTCATGGCTGACATTGCTCTGGGTGGACCTGGGCTAGCTGAGAAGGTGCCAGTGGCCCTGTGCAGCCTGTGCCTGGTAGCCAGCAGTGTCACATACTGGTTGGTCACGTATTGTCCAGCTGGAGAGGCAGGGCTAAAGACCCATCACTCTCACTGCAGTCAGAGGGCTGCCAGCTCAGGACACCCTTTGTCTCAGATAGCTCTGCTGCCATGTGTTATGCATTTCACCCTCCCAGTGCCAGGCAGCAGCAAAGATTGGCACTGTTTCTGGGAATGGAATGGAGGAGGGTAAACCTACAGATGCCTGATTTCTGGGTGCCCTATTTGTATTTTAGCCCTCCATAGGCAAGGGCAAACAACAAATCTGGAAATGAGCCTGATGCAGCTTCTCTCCTTGAAACCTGTCCCAGTGCTTCCCAGCAGCACGGAAATGCAGCAAGACTCCCAGAGCCCTGCACACCTCTTGTCTGGAATATATACTTGTGTGGAGAGGTACAAGTGCTTCCTATTTGGTAAGTGCTCTTAAGAGCTGTTTACAGCTTGCAGACACCAGCAGAAATCCCTGGGAGGAAGGAAAGGGAGCTGCCACCCGAATCCCTTCTACTTGGGATTAATTCGTGCTTCGCAGCATGTTTCCCTGATGGAGCAGCAGAGGCCCCAGGGATTATTCCTGTGCTAACCAACCCACTGGCTGGCCCCAGCCCCACTCCTCCTCTAGGCAGCACTGCTTCTCAGCAGAAGGTCTTGCCCCAGGTTGCTCCGTGGCCTGCAGTCCTGGGTTTCCATCAGAAAGGATCAGCTGTGATGTGTGGGCTGCAGGCAGGCAGCACAGAAAATTAATACCCTTTTCTTCACTGGCTCAGAGGAGGGAGAGTTTCCTGCCATCCGAATCGTGCCATCAGGATTTGCTATAAGAAAACAAAACTAAGAATACCAACAGCAACAAAAGCCAGTTCATATGTAAAGGAGAATCAACAACGAGGCTCATGTGTTATGACAGCTCTCAAGGACAGCCCCAGACCTCAACCATCTCTGGGGACATTCGTGGTCCTCCTTCTGGGAGGACAGCCTGGTACCAAAGGGCACCAGCACTGCAGCTTTGTAACAGAGGTGCTGTGCTGCTCTGAAACCCTCCTCCCATGCACTCAGCAGCCTTGGTGGCCATGGAAAGACCTGCTTAAGCCATGACAATTAGGAAAAAATACCTTCAAAGAAAGGCTTGAATATCTGGAAGGACGCAGAAGTTATGAAGGCTTCCTTCACTATCTGTTATGTGCTGACTTATGAGTCTGGGTGGCTCTCGAGATGATTTGTAGTGGAGGAGCATCAGTGATTGCAGTGGCTGCTGCTGGCCTTGATAAAACCCCAACTTTAGATCATGAGTTTCTGTCCTTGCCTAGGCTTTCACAGAATCCCAGAACGGGTCAGGCTGGAAGGGACCACAGTGGGTCATCAGGTCCAACCTCCCTGTTCAAGCAGGGCCATCCCAGAGCTCGTGGCACAGGATTGTGTCCAAATGGTTCTTGAATCTCCAGTGAGGGAGACTCCACAAATTCTCTGGGTAATCTGTTCCAGTGTGCAGTCACCTGCACAGTAAAATTCTTCCTCACATCTTTCCTTTCCTCCTTTTCCTTTTCCTTTTCTCAGAGAAGCGTTCACAAGAGGAGCACTGCAGCCTGCTGAGTTAAGCTGCAATGGAGTGGAAGTATTCCTTATGCCTGCTGGTGCAGCAGAACACAGCTCTTCAGAGAGGGCCGGTTCCCAAGTTCCTCTTCTGTGCCAGGAAATCCCAGTTGTTCCCATTCCTTGGTGCAGACAAAACTCATAAGCAGAGACAGCAGCCCCAGGGCTGAAGGCCACCAGGGGCTGCTGGCAGGGTTCTGCTGCACTGTGGTGGTGGAGACAGTGGCCACACAGCTCTGCCTTCCTGGCTGTAAAAGTGTCTGGATGAAGCAGTGGCCCTTGCTGAGGCAGCAGCCAGCTTCTCCTTGCTGCAGCAGGAATTTTTGGCCAGCTTCCTCATCCTCAGCACCCCTGAAACCCCTTACACCTCTGTCCTGCCATAAGTGGCTGATGAATCCTTCTCCTGCACATCTGCCATTGGTTTACTAGCATTATTTTATTTTATTTTATTTTATTTTATTTTATTTTATTTTATTTTATTTTATTTTATTTTATTTTATTTTATTTTATTTTATTTTATTTTATTTTTATTCCAGGTAGTTCCCCTATGGTTTGGCAGTACTTGCAGTGAACCCTGGCCCATCCTAGGGCAGGGGGCACCTGTCTGGTGAGGGCTTCGCCGGGGACCAGCTCCGTGCTGCCGGTGGAGCATTCCTCCTGCACCTTTCCACAGAGGTGCATGCCTTTCGTTGCCTGCCAGGGAAGCGGAGGAGCAGGATTGCTCAATTAACATATATGTACCTTGGCAGGGCACCAGCCCGGATCGCTGGCTCCACCCTGCCTTCCCTTCCCTCCAGCCATATCGTTTCCCCCCTCCTCCTTTGACATACCATTCCTCCTCGCTATCTAGGCTAATCTTCATCAGTCATTGCCCTGGTGCTCTCCTGCTCTGACACGCTCCGAGTTTCAGTACAATTCCTGCGGCAGGTCGTGTCACGTCCTCTCACGCCGGCTGCTTTACACGGATCCCCGCTGAGGCACCGCACAGCCTTGAGCAAGACTTCTTCTGCTTGCAGTAATTTAGGGTGTCTTTCTTTATTGCTGGCTGCTCGGCTCCCCGGGAGGAGGAGCCGAGGCTTTCAGTTTGCTCCGGAGAGCTGGCTAAAACGCGGCACGGGGCAGAAACCAGCCAGCGTGTTCCAGCTTGAGCTGCCGCCCGTGTGATTTAGGCACTGAGGGATGCAGATTTGTTATTTCTGGAATGTCCGTGAGTTTCACTTGGGGTGGTTTTTTGTTTGTTTTCTAGACGGGCCAGACTGATACCCTGTTTATGGCCAGCACGCTGTTCTCTTTTAAGCAAAAAGGGTCTGCCTCTGCAGGGCTCTTTGCCACATCTGTGCTGCTGCAGGAGATACAGCACTTCCCTCAGCAGCCCGGGTGTGCAAAGGCAGAAATCAAGGCTCTAACAAGGGAAGGAGTCGGTCTGTGCCATTCATTCCTCCTGATCTCCCTATGGCCTGTGCTTCCCTGCCCACTTCAGTCTTGTCCTTCATCTCTCCAGGCCTCACCAACCGCTTTTCCATCCTTCACCTGCGCTCTGTTTCCATACGTCCCTCTCTCTGTTCACTTCACATCTTTGCAGGGTTTTTCATGTTAGATGACACCTTCCCTTTTCACCTTGCAACTCACTCAGCATGGCACATAAAAAGGTGCCACTCTTGTTTTGGTCAGGGTTCTGTGAAATCTCCCTCCTGTCCACTCAGGCCATGCCTTGCTGCTGGAGGTGGGTTTTGCAAAGCACCAGGCACTGCATTCCAGTGAGGGATCAGTGATGGGGAAAACCTTGGTAGCTGTGATTGTGCAGGTGAAGTACCTGAACCACTATAAGGATATGCCTGGAGGAGACAGAGGTGAAACATCTCCAAGTATGGGCCACAGGAGCAAATCAGGAGGCTCAGTGAAACCAAGGCAGTGTTCCTGTGTCCATGATTGCCCAGCCTGATCGGTTAACATGCAAAAGAGATTGTGCAGCTTTTGTGTTTGCATCTGGTATTGTCCCAGGGCTGGGCCATGGGCTGAGATCTGTGGTCTCTGTGCTTTGTTATATAGTGGTTACATGAGCTGATGTTGCAGGGCACTTTGAATACTAATTAGGTGTTTGCATGTTATCTTTTGCCCTAAGTAATTGCCATAGAGCTGACAGATGAGATGTGGTGAGAGAAGGCTGTGCCAGAGAGAGGACACACTGCATGGAGAGGGGTGAGGACATGGAGATTGGGACCTGTCCTTACTTTTTGGTAAGTTCCCAAAGGAAGTTTAGAGTCAGGCTGAGAAATGTAATCAAACCAAGTGATAAATATACTCAACTATAGCAGTCCCACTTTGAGTTTCCAGGCATTTCTTTCTTGACGTTTTTACTGTTGCTGGGTAGGAAATAAACTCATGGAAATGTGAGAAATCCTCTTTGATTAAGGACTCTGGGTTTCTCAAATCTGTGCCTGTTCTAACATGGTGCTGTTCTCCCTGTGATCATTTTATCTTGGCTGAAACACTCCAGATTTATGTTATTTAGGGCTATATCTCTCCAATGACATGTAAAACTTCCAGCTGAACAAGGTAGAGCAGCCCCTGAGCTCTGGTGTCCCTGGCTGTCTCACCTGCTCCATCAGGGGCAGGAAGCAGCAGAGCAAGGAGGGCCCCATCCACAATGGCCATCACTTTATGCCTCCCGCTCTTATTTCCATCATGGCAAACAGCTGTTGCTTTTATTTTAATTAACAATAAATAAGGAAGAAGGAAGTTCTGAATTCAGGCATATGGAAATGCTTGGCCAAAAAGCAGAAAACAGAGAGAAATCAGTTTGAGGAACTTATTTCCTTTCACCGTGACAGTTTTATCCCCTCCTGAAAAGAAAAAAGGCAAGAGCAAAACATGTCTGGTGTAACCGCTAAACCACTAAAAAGGCCAACAAAAATGGGTTGCTTAACAATTGGTCTTCAAATAAAGGTGGAACAGAGCTGTGCTTGTTGCAGGCCTGTTCCCTGTCTTTGGTCCCATGACTAAGGCTTTTATCACGTGCTAAGCCAGGGCAAGTTATTGCACTGCACAAGCAACGATGACACCAAATCTGGAGGCACTCTGCAGTGGTGTCTTCAGAGGTGCTGTGCCACTGTGCCAAGGGCAGTCTGCTGTAGCTGCTCAGCTTAGGCTCACCAGACAGCCCTGAGTACCTTTAGGGACCCACGTCCCACCTGGGCTGCAATCCCGACGGAAAGGGGTCAGCAGAGTGCTGCTGCCCTTTGTGCCTGCTTGAGTTTTGGCCATGCCTGGGCAGCCTGGCTCTGCCCCCAGCCCCTCTGCTCTCCCTCCTGTTCCACCAGCTACTGCCTGGCCCCGGAGAGAGTGGGGAGGAGGAGAGCATTAGGCAAATATCCCCGGCTTCTTAAGATTCCTGCTTAATGAGCACGTTTGCTCTGTGCCGCATTGCCCCCCTATCAGTAATCTTATCAGGCTGAGCCTGCCTCTGCCACCTGCAAGCACAGATATCAGAGTAGGTGGGGGGGGCATAAACCAGCTTGTTTTAAGTTCCTAGGCACTAAAGGAGTTTCAAAGTGAACTTATCACTTTATTTTTGTCATTAAAAAACAAAAAAGAATAGGATAAAACATGATGGGCTTGCTTTATGATTCATTGATTGCAGATGTTTCCTGTCAGGTGGCAGCAGTGCTTGGCTTTCTGTTTGTCATTTCCAAAAGGCAAAGGTGCTTGACACCATTTGGAGCACATGTTGAGCCACCAGGCCATACAAGCTGCCTCCCCAGGGGGTGCCAGGTCCGAGGGCTTCACGTCTCTACGTGCCTGCATCTGTGCCAAAGGACTTTCATATCTGTTCTTGGGCTAAAAACACATTTCCAAAAGGAGTCATAGGGACTCACTGAAGAAAACAAGGTGTGGTAATGGGTAACTGCCCACTGCCACTTCAAGTGGGTTTTAAGGTATTTTCTGGCCAACTGCTCAGACATCTTACTCATAGCAGGTTCGGGTCAGGTCTTGATGAGCAAACAAGCAGAGAATTACACCTGAGTTCACCTGTGACCTTACCAGTCCTGCAGCCTGTGTGCCCAGACACTGTCCAGGGGTTCAGTGCTGGCCCACTCTTGGCTACATTAATCCTGGAGCCTGGCACAGGCTTTATCACATTCAGGCACCAAACAATGCACAGCCCCTCTCTTCATCATTAAAGAGCAGAACAAACATAAATCTCCTATTTCTACGAATGTATTACAAATATATAGGACCACAAGTATTTAAAAGTAGTCTTGACTATGTTAAGATGAAAATTCTGTTTTATTAAAAAAGTTTTGAAGCCCCATCCTTTCTTCAGGTGACAAGTTGCATCAAAAATCTCAGAGATCCTGAATAACAGAAATCCCAGAATAGCCATGTGCTGGACAAAGCACTGCTGACATTAAAAATGTGATTTATCTCTCTTTTGACTATTTATCTTATGGATGCCATTGGCATCATAGCCCACTTCCCTCATTAGCCGTGCCACAACTGCATCAAGGTGTCCGCACAGGGCTTATGGAAGCAGTGAGTGTTTCCAGAGTGTGTTTGGATGAACAGCAAGGCTCACCAACAATGTGTGTGCACCTGCTGTGCTGCCATTGATGGCTGTCTGCTGTAAGGTCTTCCTTGGGGTCTGTCTGAGGGTGAGCAGTGGCAGGGGCATGCAAAGACAGATGGTGAAGCAAGAAGGGCATTTTCTGTATCCAGCCTGGCTGCTGGCCTGTGCCTGTGCCCAGTCAGGTGTGCTGGTGCTGAGCAGCTGGGCTGCAGCTACACCAGAGCACTCGTAGCCCTGCAGCTTTGTGTGCACAAGCTGCTGACATGGGTCAGGATGAGAGATGCCAGACTTATTCTGGAGATAGGGAAGGGGCCTTTTCATCTCAGGGATCACTGTGAGCAGCCTTCACATGTGGGCTGAGGTCTGGGGGAAAAGCCTTCAGGTGAACACACTGCTAAACACCACTGAGCCCTCTCAGAGCCAAGACCTACATCCAAATGTCATTGTGCTATTTTTGAGGGGGAAAATCCCACCTTGAGACAGCAAAATGTAGAGGCTCTAAGAGTTATTTTTCTTCTCCCTCTTTCTTCCCTGCTGAGCCATGAGGATGCAGGGTAGCTGGAGGCACAGCTTGCTCAGGGTCTGTCAGCTCCCCAGCCCTACCCTGTGCTTTAAACAGGACAAACAGGTTATGACATTAAAGTTTCAAAACCTATGGGGGGTACCTGACACAGGAGAGGTTAATGCAGGGGCACTCTAGGCCCCTGGAGAAGGGGAGGGGAAGCTTTCAGGCTTGAAATGTAGACACAACTTTTCCAAAGTTGGAGCTGGCTCAGAAGAAAACCAAACTCACTCTCCCCTCCCACTTCTCTCCTCTGGCAGACTGTGAAGCCTACCTTGGCAGGCAGAGGCTCAAAAACACATTGCCTCAGGCAAGGCTGTATCTCACCCTGATCCGAGCAGCCCTGGGCCAGGATCCCTGCACTGGCTGTAGAACTTCTGAGCACCCAGTTGCCAGCCAGCTGAGGGGGAAAACTGCACTCCCCTGCCTAAACACCAATCTGAAACAGCCCAGCCATGCCCAAAGATCAATGGCCTGAAACCCAGAGCCTGTGGAGATGCTGCTGGTGAGGTCCCTGTCCCATTGCCATCACTGTGCTGGAAGTGAGGCTGGAAGAAAAAAGACACAAGTGGGTCTTGGGTTTATCACTCTAACTGGCATGTTGGCATGGGAATCCTGTGGGCAGCCCACAGGACTGTGAGATTTTAACAGGATCAAGGGGGAAACTTGCCCTGTGATGAAAGGGGAGGAAAGCTCTTGTCCCTGGGCATAAGATCTCTCCCCTACCATGCCCTGAGTTCCTTGCACAACTATTATGGAGGGTGAAAGGAAGAAAAACTCCTTTTTGGCTGCCCCACGGCCTGGGGAGCCCCGGCGTTGTGGCCTTGCCTCCTGACTGGGGATGCTGAAGACTTAAAATTAGGCTGCAGCACCCACCATCACAGCACAGGAGCTGCCCTGGCAGGGTCAGCAAGCAGAAGTTGGGAGTCAAAGCACCTCTGTGCAGGGTCCATCACTGTGCCTGCCCCAGAGCCCCAGAGCAATCTGCAAAAGCAGCAAGCACTTGGGAAAAGGTGAGAAAAGCCTTGGAGGACTTAGAAAATTTGCTTGTGGGCTCTTAACTGAACCACAGGTGGGCAACATACCTTAAAGTTCCTGTAGTGGGAATCCAAAACACTCTCTAAGGGTCACCCGAGGAATAGTGGTGTCCAAGCAGTCTCCTGGTGTTAGCACAGGTTCTGGGGCTCAGGAACTGCCTGTGCTGCCTGTAAGGGAGAAGGAGAAAAAGCAGCTTTTTGGGACTGGAGTAACCACTAAGTATAGTCAAGAAATTTTGTTACAAAGTTTGTTACACTCCAGCAGCATCCATGCTGTCCTTCATTTCCTTAAAACTGCTAGGAGCCCTCCCATGGGACTTAAAATACCATTTTACAAGAGAACAAGATGTGTCCACCCACTTACAGTGCAAAGGTGAGTGGCATCAGGAAAGTAACAGGTGTGCCTGGTCCCAGGGCTGTTTGGTGCTCAAGGCTTGGGGACCCCCATGGAGTTGGAAAACCCCCAGGGACTCCTAACAGGAGCTCCAGAGGTTGACCATTGACCTCCCTCCCAGTTCCAGCACAACTCGATGAAGTCCCCTTCTATGCTCTTTCCTAGCTAAGAGATGGTGTGGCAGAGAGGGAGGTGCTGTGTGTGGGTGTCCCTTGGCTCGGCTCTGCCATCCTTGTGTGAGGGATGCAGTGGCTGAGCATCCCAGCTGCTCTCCCACCGCTGCAGTGGAGAGGAGGCTCCACGCTGCTAGAGCTCCCCCCACTGCATGTGCTCCCCCGTGGCTGACGGGTCCCCAGACCCTGCGAGAGTGACACCCTGACATTTCCCCTTCTCCTTCTGTCTCCGAGTGTCATTTGTCAGCATAGCCAAGCTCTGTGTCCCCCGCGGTGCTTTGGAGGGCACCCGCTGCATCCCACAGGAGGGAGGAAAAGGGGGGGCAGTGGAATGCAGATGAAAACAGCTGGGAACTCCTCCATCTGCCAGAGGGTCAAGGTTTCACTCACAGCCATTGTGGGAACTTCCTCATGGATCCACGTACTATTTTATTTTTTTAATCATTTATTCTAGCTTCTGAAGCCCTCCAGTGACAAGCTGTCATTTTACTCTTTTAATCATATTTTGTGCCTGTGCTGCTCTCTAGGCAAGTCTCGGAGCTGCTTCCTATCTCTCCCAACACTTAACCATTTACAGCCTGAAAGACATTCAGAGAGGTTTTTCTCTTTTCTGGAGGATGAATCCATCCTCCCTTTCACCTTCCTTTCAGCAGCTGCTGCAGCTTCTGCTACAGTTGCAGTTTATGTGCAGAAGGATCCCCACCAAGGAGAAGGGAGCGCACTTGGAGAAGAAAAGGGTGGCAGTCCTCAAGGAAACCCCTTTGTGACTCCTAGTTCAGCTCAGACCTAGGTCCAAGGGAAGTAAAAGCTAAATATTCTTAATTATTTGCTATTCTCAGCAGTGCTCTGTAGGGCTGAAAAGATGGTGTGGAAGAGAAAGCTACTATGGGCTCAGTAATGCAATTTTCTGTTTGGTGGGCAGCACTTACCAGGAGCCCTGAGGAGAGATACCCAACCCCTGGTATCCCTGAGCTCCTCTGGCTGGGTTTGCTCTGATGCAAGCTGTACATTACCAGCAGAAATTCTTGAAACCCAAATGTCTGCCAGATCAGCTGGAAGCCTGAGCCCTTCCCAAGGGAGCCTGGAGGCAAGGAAGCAGGATGCTGTTCTAATGTAGAAGACACACACAGCATCTGCTTGAGCAATCTGCGGAAGTGGCACTCAGCAACTTTGCAAGTGCCAGGGAAAATCCACCAAAGAGATATTTTTAAGTGGTGGAAGAATTGCCTCCTTACAGATGGAAAGCAGGTAAGGAGGTGGCCCTGCTGCCCTCATCTTTTGTGTAAGTAAGGAGAACCTCTGAACCCACTGCTTTGTATATGCACAGGGACTCTTCTGACTGAATGGAAGCAGGAGAAGCTCATCTGGACATCAGTGATGCCCACAGTCACCATTTATATGCTGCAGAAAGAGGGCTCTCAGGGACTTTAAGGGAGCTGCTGTAGTGCCTGAGAGGGTTTTGGAGGGATTTGTACCAAATCTACACAATCTTCCCCTGCTCTCACCCTGCCCTTCTTCCAGCTGTGTCTCTGCAGAGCAGTTTCTGCCAAGGGGCTCCTCTGAAACGAGAGCTCTGCTGCACTGGCTGCGAAAGTCCCCTCCACTGGCTGTGGCAGCAGTGACATTTAATGCTCCCCAGCCTTGCAAAGACAACGCCTTTGGGATTCAGCCCACCACATGCACCGAGCAGTGGGCTTACAGTGCCATGAGCAGGGACAGATGGTGAGGAGAGCATGTTGCTTAGGTACAAACAGCAGCAAGAGGTGATAAGAAAGGTTGTGTGCAGTTGCTGAGGGAGACCTGCTACAAGCAATTGCCTGTAAAAACTCCAGAGAGATCCAGGATGAGTTTGCAAGAATAATGTTCTCCCTCATGGGACAGGAATTTGCCCCATGGCGGATCTCAGCCTCTAGCTCTGCAAGATGCACATGTATCTGCCTGTATGAAATGTAGCTGGATCTCATCCATGCTCGGGTGGTCCCAGCAACAGGGCTGGGACCCCCTGACTGCCACACAGTCCCCTGCCATGGAGCATCCCTGCAGCCTCTGCTGCCTTCCCACTTCTCTAGTTATACCCCACATCTTCTCTGTGAACCTAAAAACTTTGCCTGCCCTTCCAACTCGGAAGTGAACGGTATATTCTTCATTTTTGTAATTAATGCTATTCCTATTATTAAGGGCTACCAAGAATCTGCCTTTGAGGGATGTATTAAAGGAGATGATGGGTAGATATGTGGGATTGGACAGGCCCTACCCTGCAGGCTTGATAACCAGTGGTGTGTATCTTCCCTGACCTGGAGATGTGCTGGTTGCAGTTCTGATTGATTACAGGTGCCAATTTGGTTACACAGTTGCTGAACACAGCATATTCCTCCTTTCAGATTCTGATTCCCACTTCCCTGAATAAGTCACAGATAAGACGACCTTGTCAATGCTTGCCTGACAGTTTCCAAAGCTGTTTACTCTGATCTCTTCCTGGCCATCCCAGGAAAGCGCTGCTGGGATGGAGATACTCTATGTGCCAACCCATGCAACATGAGCAGAGCAAGGGCAATGACTGTCTTTAGACATCAGCCTCTTCTTTTCAGTGCTGGTGTTCTTTGCTTCCCACAGAAAAGCTGAAAGAAAGGAGTGGGTGCAGGGGCAGGAGTGGGGGGTGATGGTGTGGCAGAGACCCTCAGCCACTCCTCCCCGAGGAGATGCACATTCATCAGCTGGAGCTGATGCCAAGGGGGAAACCTTTGTTCCCTCTCCCAGATGCATGACAAGGGACCCACAGGCAAAATAAGACTGTGACACCTTCTCATTTGCAGCAAACTTGATGTAGTTTTTCCTTTCTCAGCTCCCCTCCTCCCCTCACTTACCCCCCTAACCTATCTGCAAGTCACTTCCCAGGAGAGGGGCTGCATTCCTCCCATGGCTCAGCAGCAGAAATGCAGACAGGCTGAGAAGCAGCCTGGTGAGATTCCTACAGTCTTTCAAGCACTTAGGCTGAAACTGGAAAACAGTGCAACCAGCAAGGAACAGGAGTGCATGGCACAGTAACAAGGGCTGAGAAATGCATCAGTGGGTGAGAAAGGTTTTAATTCTGCAGTGGTAACAATGGTGTGGGACAGACTGGGTATGTGGCTAGATCTGACTGCTGGAGTTGAAATCCGAACTCTTAAGACAGCCTTGAAAACTTTTAAGTACCTTTAAAAACCCCAATATTTTTGAAGCCAGCATCATGGCAGTAAAGGTGCCTTCTTGGGCAGGTGCATCTGCTCAGCATGTTTAGAAAGCAGCATACAGTTCCTCTGTGCTGGCAGAGGGAGCTCCTGCAGCCACAAAGTCACCAAAGAGAGTAGAAACTCTGAATATCCATGTCCCAGGCAAAGGTTTTTTCCCCTTGGGATTCAAAGGGTGGAAGAGTGGGTTGCAAAGGGCTGGAAGTGTCAAGAGAGGGGAGAGGTAGTATGGGCATGGCTCATGGCTATCACTAACATGTCCTTTGAGGATGTGCCTGGTCAGGAATGCTCTCCTGTGGCCAGTCAAGGATAAGGTTCTCCTCAGGGCACTGCTCAGCCAGTGTCAAAACAGCAGCAACAGCAGCTTTACTCAGGCATGAGGGATGTCTGAGGCATGGCTGTGGGTGCCCAGCTCCTAAAAGCCTGAACTGGTGACTGTCATGGCTCAATCCCTCAAAGCCACCTGCCCCAAGAGAGAGGAGGGAGCCAATGAGATCTGTTCACTGCAAAAAATCTCATCTTCCATTTCAAGGCTAATGGAGGGGTCATGGAGCATCCAGGGAAAGGACTGCTGCAAATTGTTGCCCAAATGCCTTCTTGAGCATCTTGTCATCTGTGTGCTCCCACATCTCTGCTGGTCTCCTCTGTCAGAAACAACCAGAGTCCAGCAATGGCATGGGGGCACCTGGGCAGGCTGGACAGGGAGCAGAAAGAACCAAATTTTGCAGAAATTTTGGTTAAGGTGAATTTGGATTAAAATTCCTTAGAGATTTTAAGGCAGATTGTCAGAAAACAAAGATCACTTCAACCTCAGGAGTGTGCCATAGGATTACCAAAGCTTTGCATTATATTTTAGATGTCTGTCACTCCTCAAGTAAGAAGCTCATTCCTTGGGTTTTTTCCCCTGCAAAAATATTACTGCAAGTGCAAACTGTGTCCTAGGGCATTTCATAGAATCATAGAATAGTATGGGTTGGGAGGGGTCTCCAATATCAACTAGTTCATGTCCCTTGCCACGGGCAAGAACACCTCCCACTAGATGAGGTTGCTTAAAGTCCCATCCGACTCGGCCTTGAACGCTTCCAGGAATGGGGAGTCCACAGCTTCTCTGTTGCAACCTGTTCCAGTGCCTCACCACCCTCATAGTAAGGAATTTTTTCCTAATAACTAATCTAAACCTGCTCTCTTTCAGTCTAAAGCCATTTCCCTCCTTGTTCTCTCACTACATGCCCTTGTAAAAATTCTCTTTCCAGCCTTTTTGTAGGCTGCTTTGGAGACTGGGGGGCTGCTCTAGGGTGTCCCTGGACCTTCTTCTTCTCCAGGCTGAACAACCCCAACTCTCTCAACCTGTCTCCACTGGAGAGGCACCCCAACCCTCTAACCACCTTAATGGCCCTTTTGCAGCATGTACATATAAAGGAAAAAAAGCCAGGTCTTATATCTTGCAGCAAGCCATGAAACACTTTGGGTGTGGGCTGCTGCGGACCTGGAGAGGGGCTTTGCAGCTGTACCCTGCCACTGCCACAAGAGCAACCACAGCCCCGAGACGGGGAGAGCCCGACCTCGCTGGGGCTGGCACGGACCCCTGCGCTGAGCCGCTCTGGGGCAGAGGGGCTCCCGTCTGCTGGTGCCCGGTTCGGGGGGCAGCAGCGGGTCTGCCCGCAGCCCCAAAGCCGGGGAGCGGGGAGGGGTGGGGGGCAGGATAGCGGGGATCAGGGAGGGGTGCGGGGGCAGGATGCCGGGGAGCAGAAAGGGGTGCGGGGGTAGGATTCCAGGGAGCAGGAAGGATGCGGGGGCAGGATGCTGAGGATCAGGGAGGGGTGCGGGGGCAGGATAGCGGGGATCAGAGGGGGCAGGATGGCGGGGAGCAGAGAGGGGTCCTGGGGCAGGATTCCGGGGAGCAGGAGGGGTGCGGGGGCAGGATGGCTGGGATCAGAGGGGCAGGATGCCTGGCTGCCGGCGGATCCGCAGCGCCGCCCGGTGCGCTGCCGCCGCACTGCGCTGCTGCTGCCGCCCCTGACGGCACAGCCCGGCCGCGCCGAGCGCCGAGACCTTCCGGAGCCATCTCTCAGAGCTCCGGCCCCTCCTTCGCCTTCCCCAGGGTGAAACAGCAGCGGAGCAGCAGGGCCCTCCTTGCCATTGAGGCACGGCTCCCGCCGAGCCCTGTCTGTCGCTGAGTTTGTCCGTGCCCCTGGTTTTGTCCAGCATCACCTGTGCTAAGCGTGTGAGGTCCAGGTGGAGCCCCAGAGCAGATCACAGCCTGCTCGCACACAGCAGGCTGGGGGTACCCGCTCAGGGAAGCAGTTCACAGGAGCAAGACTGTTTTAGTGAGGGTCTCCTCACTGCTGGATGGCACCTTCCAAGCCCGGCTCCTCCTCGCGCACCTTGCAGCCCTCACGGTGCACCCTGCGAGGAAGTCACTTGTTCATCACAGCCCACGCTGTCCTTACAGCCTCAGGCATGCACAGATCACCCCTGTCTTGCATAGGTTATCTATTTCATCTGTTTTCCACCTTAAAACACTACGCAGAAAACTACAGATTTCTCTGCATTCACTGCACCACCAGGTCGTTCCTATCTGTAAAGTTTACCACCATTTTCTTTCAGGCCTGTGGTTAAGATATCAAACTGCCTTGTTCAGAGAGGATACCCTCCTCTCTTTTACCAAGGATGCTTTCTTTAGGGCTGGTTTTCCATGGTTTTTAATTGCACAACTAACTCCTCTTTGCATTTTAGCTGCTCATGTCCCTAAACAGAAAACCTTTCAGTCTGTAATTTGGGCTGATTTCAATTAAGACTACATTATTCGAGAAGGATTTACCATGGAAGTGTCTCAGACCAGCTCAGATGCACTGCTACCCCAAGGTGATGGTACCACCAAGACCTGCCTTTGCACTGGGGCAACAACCCTGTCTTTTTCCCCATAAAGAGATCACGTCCTGCTGTTTCCTTGTGCCTCCCAATTCCACCTGCCTCCAGTGTCGCTACAAAGCACAACCAAAAATCTATACTTCTTCAATACCCTGTGCCTTGCCGAGGACAGTGCTAATAGGAGAGGCAGACCACTTGAGGAGCTGATCAATAGGCCCTGCCTGGGTTTGATGGTCGGTGTCTCGGGGAGCCAAATGCTGTCTAAACCCTCAATTACCCTTCCCTCGCCTCTCCCTGCCTCCTGACAGCCACGGTGGTTAAGCCCTCTTCAGCACTCACAAGTGGACTGCTGCCTAATAAAAGGCTGCAAAATGCCAGCACATCCCTGTGCCACTTCAGCAGGTCTCTATTTAATGCTGAAAAGAAATGCAGTGAAGCAAAACTGACCCATGCCTCCACTTATAAGGAAAGCAGTAACAACAGAGAAAAGAAGCAAAAAGCAGGTTTTAAAAATACATTACAAGGAACAGGGGGTTTAATACCTTTTAGAAACAGTTTCAGATGAAGCCTGTGGGCCTATTTTTCACAGCAGATGTAATTTTTCAAAGGTGACTAAGTGTCCAGCTTTTCCAAAAATTGGACCCAGAACAGTCACTTCTATACAGGGGTCTGAACCAAAACCTTTTTGGGTGGCATGGGTTTTGAGTGTGGAGAAAGGGAGAGGGGAAGTGGCCAGCCCTGCCCTGCCATGGGATATGCTGATCTTTGGAGCTGTTCCCTGTCTGCTGTCAGGATACATCCCCAGGCTGCAGGTGGGGCTGATGGGGAAGGAGACCCAGATGCCCATTCCCAGAGATTATTGTCAGTCACCCTGAAGTGAAGCAGGATGCCATTGGAGGTATGAAAATGAGGGTGAAAGAGGGTGAGCAAGCATGCTGTCATGGGAAGACGAGGGACAGGAGGTTTCTGTGGGCTGGGGATGTGCTGAGTCCAGCTGGATCCAGCCTGCTTGGCTTCCTGGAAATTCAACAGGGGAATGAGATTTCAGGCTCCCTCATGCCCATCTCCACCCATTAAACAAATGAATGTTTACTGAAAGGCAGAAAGCTATTCCAAGTCCTTCTTGTTTCAGGAAACCGCTTCTTTACGGACATCTCCTGAGTCGTAAGAAGCATCTGTCAGTGGAAAGGAGGACAGGAGCACGCCTGAGTGCTGCCAAAGTTTTGCAATCTTCATTTGATGTGTCCCCCCATCAAGGCAGAGCCTGCCTGCCTGCCTTGCCTGGCATGAGGGCCCTCGGGAGCAGCTCCAGCCTTTCTCCTCCCAGTTCCAGTTCAACCCCTGGATGACCACCAGAACCTGGGGCAGAAGGGGGGCTTCAGAGAAAGGGAGAGGAGAAACTTGCAACATCAGGAGCATTTTTGACCAATTCCTTTTGTGGATGGTGAGTCAGCGGTGCTGAGAGGATGGTTTGGATTTCACTTCCTCCTGGATGTGTCTCTGATTACATCTCCTTGAGACCTAACAGAATTTTGATAGCACTGAGCAAAAGGCAGGGTGGAGATGGCCACGGGACTTTATAGCTGATTTGCCTACAAAATAAACACAGAAGGTTTCTACATCAGCTTTACCTCATATTTTAAGGCAAGGTGGCCCTCAGAAGGAGATTCCATGTTCAGGACCATCTTGCAGACTCCTCCAGGCCACCAGTTCTCAAGAAACACAAGAATGGATTTTCTTTCAGCCATGCTTGTGGGGGTGTGAGCAGAAGTTTATGTCCTGCACAGCTGTGGACTCTGGGAGAAGCTGGTCTGCTTTTCAGCCCTTGCTAGCAAGAGTAGAAGCCCAGGGACTGACCTACCCATGGTCAATCCTACCACCTACAGTGAGACAGGAGAATAACAGAGGGATCAGGAGAGCTGGTGAGGCACCACTGGGAAACTCAGCCTGTTTTTCTTACCCTGTGTTGGAGGCCTGACAGAACAACCATTATGGGAGACAGGGAAGGGAGCAGCGTGTGGTGCCATGATTACAGAAGAGCCTTAGAAAGGATGTAAATATGATTTTTCAGGCTACTATTGAACAGAATGCAGCACCTTCCTGTTTTGGGAAATCCAAAGCCAGTGATAACAATAACAAATAACAAATAACAAATAACAAACAAAAGCCACCTTCTGAAGATTCATATGAGGAACTATTTGTCCCGAACGGCTGGAGGATGTGGGGGAAGGTTCCCTGGCTGTGACTCAGCGTGGGGCCAGCCTGGAGCACTGCGTCACTCTGTGCCAGCGGAGAGGACAGGCCAGCAGGCACGTCACAAGCAGCAGCCAGTCACCTGTTCCCGTGCTCTGGCCATGCCAAGAGTCTGTCTCCACAGCTCACAGCTGCCCCGCGGGCATCAGGGACCCAAGGGGCTGAGTACAGAGCCCCATGGGCTCTGGAAGTAGCTGCAATGTGTCATGGCAATCAGAAGAAGGTAATAAGGTGTCATATTATTAGCAAGGGCACTAAGTGGTCCTTATATAAAAATTTTCCCAGCAAACTAAAAAGTGTGTTGACCAGCTGGAGGGAAGGAGACTTTCTTTTTTTGTTCTTTTATTTTGCTTGCTTTTGGGGGAGGGATTGTTTCAGGTGGGCTTTTAAAGAGGATTTTTTTCAAGCGCTGCTCTATTCCTTTTCTTTTGTATTCTCTGCACTGATGATCCCAGAATGGCAGAGTAGCTGAAGCTGGAAAACATTTCAAGACAGCCTTGTTCTGTTCCCTGCTTTGGCAGAGCAGCTGCATGGGGCTGGGTTCAGCTGGGCCCACCAGTACCCCTAGGGCCTTTTGTGCAAAGCTGCTTTCCAGCCAGTTGGCTCCCAGTATGTGCTGGTGCCTGGGATTGCTCCCCCACACTTTCACTTGCTGGAGCTGACCACTTCCTCAGCCTGCAAAGGTCCTTTGGAAGGGCACCATAGCCATCTGGCCATCCAGTGTGTCACATGTCACCTGGGATAACCTCATTTCAATTCCAGTTTTTAAGCCCTTCCTGGGAATGAGGAGTCCTCCAAGTCCTTTTTGGGTCTGTAGAGGTGACCAAAAAGAGACCAATGGGAACCACCCACAACGTGTTTTCCATCTTGGAGCATGGATTTCTCTGACTGAGAAGTTCTAAATACATTGTCACCTGACTAGTCCAAAACATGCTCTAAGAGCTGCTTGCACAGAAGGCCTTTTAAATAGATCTGGACCAGATGGAGAGGTTAATTTATGAAAACAAGAAGCTAGGAAGTATAATCTAAGGATAACTGGTCTCACCCTTGCACTCAGGCCCCCATTATCTCTCTGTGCCTAAGTTTCACTTCTTTGACTGTGGTTTGGTGGCTGCCTGCTGCTCTCTAGGTGGGAGAGCAGTGCCAGGAGAGGAGGTCTTGTGCACAGCCGCAGCACAGCTGTATCACACTGCTGGGCCCCAAGCTGTGCTGGAAGAGAAGAGCATTTCTTCTCTGGAATTTCATCCTCAAGGAGTAAACCAGGGAGCAACATTTTATTTCAGCCATGCTCTCCACTGCCTGGCAGCTGCAATTTGCCATGGACACACCCCGTGAGTGGAAACAGATGCTTGAGCTGGGGGGGACCATGAGGAGGATATCAGCTGTTCTGCCTATTTGAGGTGTGGCATGGCCTATACTGCTCCTGCCCTGGATGATGTCCCTGAGTCCATATGAGAAAGATCTGGCACTTGGGAGGGGGTGACGAGGGTGGGATGGTGCCCCAAAGCAGACAGGGGACCACACCAGCTCTGCACCATTTGCTTGTTTACGATGCCCCAAGCTGTCATCCTCCTGTAGCAGGGAGGCATTCCAAACAGTGCTGGTCCTGATCAAACAGGAGCTTAACAGAGGCCTTCTCCAGGAGCTGCCAGGGCTGAAAAGCAGCCCTGTGTCATGAAACATGGGAAAAGCAGGCCGTTGTCCCTGCTCCTGGCCCGTGCTGCTTATCGGCAGTGCAGTGGGAACAGCTCCATTTAGGGATGTTTGCTCTGCCTGACTGCAGCAGTGTGATAGGGAACGTGGTGAGACATCAGGGCCCCTGCCGCTCCCCACGGCCACTGCCTGTGTGCAAAGACAGATCCTCGCTCCATCCTCAGCCTCATGGGTCCAGCCCATGGCCGTGTGCCCACCTCTTCCATGCTTTCAAGCACATCTGCTCTGCTTAAATTTCCCCAGTGCACCCCTCCCTAGCCTCCACAGTGGGGTTTGGGAAAGCCCCCTCCCCACCTTGTAACCCCTTAATCCCTTTGAAAATCAGAAAGGACCACTTGTCTTTTGCTCAGTTATTTGCAAGCCCCAGTACAAGGGGAGGAAGCTGGTCCTGAATGTGGTGCTGGGATTGCACCCCAGCCTAGACTTGCTCTGAGCTACCCTTGGCTCCTCCTCACCTCATCCTCAGCAGTTTCTCGGCCAATTTCAGGAATAAACCTCTGTCTAATGGCAGGGGACTCTGACTCAGTGCATGCCTTAGTAACAGGTTATCAGCCATGTTGATCCTGCTCCCATTTCTGGGCGCTGGAGAGGAGGATGCAGCTCTTCTGCAACTCCAAGAGAAGGATCCCCATGACAGCCTTCTGGAGCTTGTGTACCCCAGAGCATCCTTTAGGACGTGGAGAGCTTTCTTGGGATGATGTAGACTCTTGGAAGAGTTGGGGCTGAGTGTCTCTTTTGTGCTGTCATGAAGGGGACCACATTTCTGAATTTTGGACACCATTTTTAAGCATGGAAATCGAGGGCTGGATGGGGTATTGCTTACTTTCTGTGCTGTCCATTGACAGCCAAGTAATTCCTGAACTGATGGTGAGCTCTCATTAGTGCATGTTCTCTCCCAGCGATGCTGCACTTGTGTCTCTTGGGGGTCAAAAAGTTCCCTGCACTTTCTTCAAGGCTCTTTCATGGAGATGCTTCTCAGCAACCTTATGAAATGAAATCTATTCTAGTGGACAAAAAACTGCTGTAAGATGGAATGCTTGGGGACCTGGAAGGGTGTTAGGTGCAGTTGCATTGGCTGAAGCCAATGGGATGAGTCCTTTTACACACAAAGCTGTACATTTTCAGGTATGCTAAAGCTCACTCTGGAGAAAAAATTGGAAAATATTACAATCTGGGGAAAAATCCTTGATTTTTATAACAGGAGCCTTTGATCCTCCTAGTTATGCCACATGAGTGACTTGGGAAGCAGAGGTTTGGTTACAGTCCTGAAGAGTATGGGATCAGTAACAGCCAAACCAACCATAGGAAAGTGTTAAACTAACCTTCTGCCATCCCATTATCAAAAGAGAAAAGAATAAAAAAGGAGATAATCCTTGTTTAAATATCACAAGCAGCAGCTGAGTCAGTGGGAGCTTTAGACTGGAAATGTCAGGGAGGAATTTAGATTTTCTGAGCAGTCGCTGCTCTGCAATTATCATAAGGCACTTACAAGGACCCCTTGTCTCTTGTTGCCCTCAACATGCATCTGCAGGGAGGGGGAGCAGAGAAAAAACACATGGCCCTACTGGGGACAGATAAGGAAATCCAAACTCCATCCCACTAAAGGCACAAGGCAAATCCCTTCAGGCTATGGTCAGGCTTCTGCTGCTGTTCAGGTCAAACGTAGGTAGGGAGGAAGGGAACGGGGAGGTGGGGGAAGGCAAACCCACAGGAGAGGCAGGGAAGCAATATATATGAGAAAGAGGGGAAAATCACATCCTGCCTCCTCCTATAAAGGTATTTGTTTGCTTTTGGTGGTGTTTTGGAAGTAGGAACGAGAAGGGAGACAGAACAATGAAGATCTGGGGAGTTTTTAACCTCTTCTCTGTAGTGCTTTTCCTCTTGGACCATCCCACCTCGTTGCCATCCAGCACGTCCCTGATGTAAATTAAATAAGGGAAAGTACTATTAAACCTCCTGATGCAGGCACTGCCAGCACCGAAGGGAAAGGGGAAAGGATGAGCACACAAACCACGTAATTTCTACCACATTAAGTGATGTAAAGAGATGAATTTTCCAGCTGGTACACAGGGAAAGGCCAAAGACTTCCTCTGCAGGGGTGATGTGTTCTTACCTGTCTTTTCTCAGGAAAAATGCCAGGTTTCTGAAACCAGTCCTGGCCGGGTGCAAGGTGGAAGGACCTCAGCCATGCAGTGCTAGTGGGTCTTGGGAGGGGTCTGCCTTTCCTTCCTGGGTCTTCCTGGCTGGGGCAGTAGGTGCCCGTCCCAGCTTTGTGCCTTGTGTGTCACCACAGCTGGATCTCCTCCCGCACAGCACACAGGCTGTCCATCCCTGTTAGACTGACCCTGTCCTGTCTCGGACAAAACCTTCAAGTGAGGCACCTGTTCTGGTTAGGACAGTTAAGGCAAAGGGGAACACAGCGTTCCCAAAGCCCATTTGGCTAGCTTGCCATCACTATTGGAAACATATGTCCTACTGCTGACCTGAACTTTTCTTCTTTGCCTAACTTTCAGCTATTGATCTTTTTGTTCTCTTCTCCACGAAGACCTGTATGAGTCTAAAGATCCTTAGGGATCTATGTGTGTAACTGACAGTCCCATCATTTGGGAAGATAGGAAAAATAATCTCATAAATGCTTTTCCATGACATCATCCCAGCAGCTTAATGGCAGAAGTACTGAAGTCAGGCATATTGTTCCAGTAGAGATCCCAGACTCTTTTCTTTCTTTACTTTCCATGACTGTGAATCAATAAAGCATTGTTGATATACCTTGAAGATCCAGAAGAGAAGCACAGGGCTTTGATGAGTCATCTCCTTAAGCCTGCTGGGTGGAATGAACCTTGCCATGAAAGATGCATTTGTATTCATCCTCTGAAAAGGAGAGGAAAATATTTTCTCGTGATCTTTTTCATGTATTTATTTACTTGATGACTACCTGTTAGGAATAACAGATGAGATCCCAAGCAGATGTGAATCAGTAGGAAAGCACTTGCTTCCCTGTGAAATGATGGTGATAATTTCCAGTAGAGATCTGGTTGTGTCTTTGTAATAAATCTCACTGTTCTATGCTGAATGCAAAACATCTTTCTGTGTGTAAACAGAACGATGAATAAACGTTTGTATGAAGTCAATATGGTGACATTTTCATAGGTCTGAGACCCTTTGTGTGACACGTAACGCTAAAATCACATCAGACCTTTTGTTTGACAGGTGGATGGTTTTTATCTCACAGTGCCCGAGGAGAGAGGGAACAGACTGAAGTAAGAAGTGGACGATTTGCTGTTCACATGGAAGTAGCACTGAGTTGCATTTTGCTGGGCCACCTTGGTGACCTGAGCTATTGTTACAGAAGATGAGAAAAGGGGTAGGAAAAGAGGAGGGGGAGGAAGATGTGTCTGTGTTAGAGAAGTTACACGTTCGTGAAAATTGAGTGTGTTGGGCAAACACTGACAAAGCTCTGAATGAAAACTCTTGTCCTCTTCTAGAATCCTTTGATTCCACAGCTGGAACAGCAGGCATGGGTGGCCAGGAAACTCAGGGGAAAACAACACTCAGAGGAAGGGACCAAGAGCTGATATGTGGCCAAGACTCATCCCAGCCACACTGTGCAGCCTTGCAGTCAGGTCCTAAGTCACAGGTGGCCATGGGCTGAAGTCCCTTCAGGTGCCATGTCATCAGCTTTGGCCACACTCAGAAAAGTCCAACACACAGTGGGGGTTTCCTTCTGGAAGGGCAGTGGGAACTTGCTTTGGTACCTCACCAAGGCTTGTCTTTCTCCTTTCTGATGCTGCTTTGAGTTACATAAATTCTGTCTTACTCCATGGCATGGGTGAATGAGCAAGAAGGTTAAACATGACAGACACCATGGTCACCAGCAATGAAGAGACTAAATTCCCCAAAACCAGCAGCAGGACTGGGACTTAATGAGCTTGGCAATAAAATGGGGACATGTCCTTAACTTTCTTTTTTCATCTACAGGAAGAGTTGAAAAATTGAGGTCACTGTAAACGTCTTAGTGCTGGGATTTCCGAGGGTCTGGAGAAAAATCAGCAGTAGCAGGAGTCCCTTTTCCACATGTATTCAGCAATGCAAAGACCTGATGGACTACCAGACATCAGGTGAGAGGAATGAAAGGAGGTGAGAGCCAAATATTTCTATTGATCTCTGCATCTCTTACCCACCATTAACTGTTTCTTCACAGCTGAAGGTCACAGCAATTACCAGCCTGGTGGCAGAAGGCAGGAAACGAAGCAGTGAGTCAAATGACTTGCCCACGGCCATGAGCTGAGCTGTCAGAAAGGCAGTCCCTGTTTTCTGTGTTCATGGTTGGCAATAGAATTAGCTGTGGACATTTGATTCCTCTCGTCATAATGATTTGGATATTTTCTGGCTGCTCTTTAGCTGCACAGTCTTTTTTTTAAATTTTTTTTTCCAAAAAAGGCAAATTCACTGTCAAACTCAATGTTCAAAAATTCTGTGCCAGACCTTCATATGATAATTACTGTTTCTTGAAGGTTTTCCCACCTCTCTGGGAGCTTGTAGAATCCTCTTCAGCCTTTCCTCACTTTTCAAAAGGGTTGCATTCAATTTTTTTTTTTTCCAAAGAAAGTAAACTCCAAGAACTGGGAGTAAAATATTTGGTGTCACAGACTTATATAAAATCAGGAGTAGTGGTGGTGCAGAAAATCTGTTGCAATACACATAAATTGCCTGTCTGCACGAAGATGACATTCTCTGATGATCTTGTTAAAGAAATTGTCCACAAGTTGAAATACAGTGGGCCAGAGGTGTCATCAGTTAATTTTACACCACCACTAAATGGCATGTTCCAAGAGGTGTGCATTATATTCCACCCCCTGCTCCTGACTCTCTGCTTGCTGGCCACATTTCCGAAGAGAAAATTGCTCCTAAGTGCTTCCCCATTGATCTGAGACAAGATGGTTGTTTTGGATTCTGCAGTGGCAGGTGAATCATCAATACAATATTTCTGAATTTTCACTCCCCTGTTCCAGGTCCATTTGCTGAAATAGAGAGCTGGGTTTGCTTCTGAAAACTCAGGGCTAAATTCTCAGTTCCTGAGAAGAGGCTGTTTCCCCCCTCCATCCAGGTAGCCTCCAGTCCCTTTGAAAACCCTTTCCTCAAACAATTCACTGCTTTGCTGGAAATCAGGTTATTTTCCTCTGAAAAGTTGACAACTTCCCAGAATTCTATTTTCACTGTTTTCCAATGAGTGGAGATTCAATGAGTCTTGAGGCAAGATTCGAGCAACATGGATAAAGAATTTTATGTCTGAATGTGAAGATGAAAACAGAGTTATGAGACCAGCCCCATGCTTCAAAATTGGAGGCAGAAGGAAGTTCTTTTGTGGGTTACAGGAATATTCTCAGGTTTAGCTAAAGGCTAATCTGGCCTTCTGGAATGTGAAATCTCTGACATGGATGTTTGCATTTAGCTGCTGAGGGCATTGGCCTTGGTCCTTGAGCCATTGGTTGGCATCTGTGGAGCAAATCTCTCGTGTACACTGCATTGTGAAAATGCACTGGCACAGTGAGGCAAAATGTCATTGGAGGAGGTTGCATAGCCCTACTCCATCATCTCTAGAAAAGTGTGTGTTTTGCTTTTTTGTTGTTTTTTGTTTTTTTTTTTTTTTTTCTTTTAATGTAATTGGCCATTTTGATTTTGCCTTGGAAGAACAACCCCTGCACAGAGACCCATCACGTCCCAGAGGTTGCCTCTGCAGTGGAGGGGTGGCACAAAGCATCTCGCTGCCCTGACTGGAGATTTAGCACATCTCTGCTGCTTGCAGCCCCCCTTCCCCAGGGCTCATCTGTTGTGAGACAGCCTGAGCACAAAAGTCCACGTTTTCTAGATAATAGGAGGCTGCAAAGTTAAGAAGGAGGTGAGGATTTTAATTATCTCTTTTATTTTTTTCCCCTCCTGATGCTGGCCCAGTCTTAGGGAGGATGCAATGATGTGAAGGCCTGAGGTGTCATTATGGGTTATTAAACTCCTTTGTGGCACTTGGGGATGTTGAATGGAGCCGTGAAGGGAGAAGAGGAAAAAACATCTCTTGATGGAGCTGGCTCACCCCCCTATAATTGCTTCAAAATTACGGCAGACTGTAATTATTCATGCTGTGGAGGGGAAGAGGGAGAGAGAGCAGGTGGGTGGAAGGAAGAGCAGCAAGGGTGCCTGGGCACCCCTCATGGCTGCCAGGGTTGCCTTGGTTGTGATGGGAGGTGGCAGCTCACATCACAGTACACGGTCCCTTTCTGGGCCTTGCTGGGGGACTGTCACAGCACAAACCCCGTCCCTGCAGCTCCCTGGCCCACCAGAGAGATCCCCCACTCTTACCCAGTGCCTTTGCCACTGGTTCACCCTGGGGCTTGCATCAAGACTACAGGTTGGTTTGTGGAGATCGCTCCAGCTCCCCGCAGTTAGGGGTGGGTGTTTGGCAGGTGGGGTTCCACCTTGGGCCCCAAACCCAAGGTGCCCAGAAATGGTGATTATTGTAAACAGTGCTTGATGATGGGACATGGTTGGATGATCTAGTCGATAAATTGAGCCTTGCACCGTGTTGGAAAGAGAATTTAAAGATAGGCTTGTATATATATTGATTGTCATCATAGTTATGCTTGTAGCAGTGCCTTGCCTGCTCCAGTCCAGCCACAGATATTGATACCTTGCTCCTATCTCTGCACCACCAATCCCACATCCCGTGGCAGGTGAAATGAGCCTCCACAGGACCCACAGTACTTTGCACTTTAATGCCTTTCCTGAGTTGTTTCTGGGTCCGCTTTATTCTTGAGGGAAGCACAGTCAGAGCATCCCAGTTTATGGACTTCTCTGTCTGGGGACTAGTGCAGGGAAAGAGTGTCCAGCCGTGTTTGCTGTGGCTGCTTTATGCCAGATTAATCCCTTAAAACACACAGCTGGATACACATGGCACCCACACACATTCAAGGATGGTCATGTGGTTGGAGTATGAGAAACAAAGCAGTGATGGAGACCCATCCATTTGTCGTATTTCCTTTGTAAAGCTTCCTAAAGGCTCCTCTTCCCTATTTGCAAATCTGGTAATTAGTCAAACATGACAAAAGCTGAGACAAACCTGTCTTGGTTTAACCAAATAGGCTTACACCCCCACAGAAGTCATGTCTGATAGCAGCAGAACTTAAACATGGACCCAGGCAGGTGGTTTAGGGAGATGTAGACACATGAAGAGATGAAAAAATCTAAGATGTGGCTGGTTTCCAAAAAGATGGAAAAGGAAACAGGTGGAAAATATGTTGAAGAGCTTTGCACTGGACTGTCTGGGAAAAAGTAAAATCCTTTTGCAGCCATGCTGATGATTGCTGTGAAGGACATCCACCCACCTTGCTGCCCAAAAGGAGGACCTGCTGCTGCACGTTTCTGGGTTTTTCCCAGTACCCAGCTCCCCTCCTCTGCCAGCTCCTCCAGGACAGGAGAACCAACCTGATTTTCCACTCTTATCAGAGAGTGAAATTCTTACCAGTGCAATCCCCTCATGGCAATCTGGACATTTTGCCCTTGGTTGCATGGAAAGCAGAACTTTGGCTCCATGCTGGACAGCATTTCCATGCAATGCAGGACTCTCATCACCAGACAGGGACGGCACGGGCAGATCAGCAGGGCTTAAAGAAGAAGAGAGTTGTATGCCTAATTTGCCAACAGTAGGAAGACAAGGCAATAAAAATCAAGGGTTTTGGGATGAAATAACTAAGTAGAAGGACTGATGATGTTGAATAAAGTACTGGATTTCATAAAGGAAGTAACAACATGCAACGAGACAAAAGGCAAAGAGAAAATATATTCAGAGAAATTCCATCTAGTCATACAATAATCTTGAGAACTTGTGTGATGTTATCAGCACATTTTAAAGCCTCTGCTTGTCAGAAGAGCTTTCATATGTAATCTCTGAATAGGTTACAGCCTGCAGGAAGGCTGAGTGGCTTCTTCTGTTCCCATATTTACTATTTTTCTAATTTTCTCAATTCTTTACATGAACTGACATTTTAAGGCTATCCTCTTAGCAAATTTATTACAGATTTGGATAACTGGAGCTTGCTGTGATGGCTGATTTTAGGTTTATCATCACTGGCAAATACTTCTCTAAAGAGACCTTTAAACTAAGTCAGTTTCCAAAAATAATAGGTCTAGCGAAATGATTTCTCGTTCTGACTTTAAGGTAAGAAAACAGCATGAAGGAAAAGGGATTAAATTAATCAATTAATTTAAATGTTGTCTTTGTTCTTTAGTTGAACTGAAAATCTCAAACGAAAAATGTTGTAATTCCATATTCTACCTGCTGTTTTAAATGTAGCACAAGCCAGAATAACTCATCCACAGTTAAAACTTGATTTGGTAAATACATTCAAATGCAATTCTTGTAACTCTCCTCCTACTCAAGTCCCTATTTCCTTTCCAAGTGAAATCCCAGTGAAGCTGGCCCAGTCTTGGCAAGACCCTTCATTGACAATGCTTCTTTTTAACAGATATTACTCTAGAAAAGTCTCTGAATTGTTTCAATTAAATATTTCTGGAGTACCTAACACAACTATGGCTTTTCATCCTTAATGTCTTTGCAGCTTCATCCTAGATTGTGAGGAAGAGCCATGCCCTTTGCCCCCTTTCTATGCCACCTTTACTGGCATTAATGGAGTTACAGAATCACCACTGAGGTCTCTTCACTGATGCCTCCCATGAAAGATACCTGAGTGTTGTTTTTGTGGCCTCTTTTGGAGTGGGTTCTTTTCTTCCTTACAATCTTCAGAGCCCTGTTCCTGGCATCCCAGCCTGTCCAACAACCATGGTTCACCTCAGCCAGGGACACAAAAATAAAGCACCCATAGCAATGTGCTAATTTGTATCCCCAACAGAAGGGTCCTCAAAGCCACCCCAGCAGACAGGAGGTGGCTGAACCTGCAGTGCTGCTCCTTGACTGCCTTCTGGGCAGTGGAGTGCCTTAGAACCTGCTCCCAAAATATTTCCTGAGAAAACCTTGAAACACCAGGCAGCATTACCCTCCGTCGGTTTGGTGGGGTTTTATCTTGTGTTTTGAGCATCCAGGATTTAGCAGAGAGTAAATACACAGTTTAGGAGACTCAGAGGGGATTAGGGATAAAACTAAAGCAAAAGCAAGGGCTGTTCTCAGTGTGTGAGGTGATACCACATGTGAAGACACAGAGGCTGGGGATAGATAAACCACGATGGCTGCTTAACTCTTTCCTCTGGTTTTTACTGTACTGAACAGCCAAGTGCCCTCAGCACCTGCAATAAGAGAAGATACTCCACACGACTTTAAATCAATTTTGTCTCACTACTGCACCAATCTTTAGCTGATGCCAACTGCTTACTTCAGCTTCAACTCCCACCAGTGAGCTTTCCAAGCTGCCTTGGTGGGGCAGGCAGTGTTGGTCACGTTTCCTGCTCCCTGGTGTTTGGTAAACATCAATATCTTTGCATCGTCAAGGACATCAGTGGGTTGTTGGTCCTCCAGAGCTTTTGGCACTGCAGAAGTCATCAGCAGGCTGGGACGAATTCATCTGTCCTGCTGGGTGCAGGATGAGCGACCAACCCTGCCAGATGTCAGGTCAGCAAGGTTGCAGGTGAGCTCTGGGTCAGTCAGCTGGTGAAAGGCCACCAGCTTTCCCGCCACAGGGATTTGTGCCAGTCAGTGGCCTGTCACCAGGATGGTGGTGGCTCACACAAAGCATGGCCATGCATTCCTGCAGCACTTGTTTGGGTGGGACAGCTGCTGCAAATCTAACCAGAGAAAAATGCCAGTTTTACTCACAACAAAGCAGAGACCCTGGCATGGGTCTGACCTGTCACACACTGTCAGCCCCAGCTGTATTCAATCATTTGGTCCCTTAGGAATTACTGCAAGAGGAGCAAAGCACTCAGGAAGGCAGGACTGCGAGGGTTTTCTAGGTTGTTTCCTCTAAAGCCTTTTCCGTTTCTGAGGAGTCAGATTCTGCCCTCCTGCTGTCAGAGTGACATAGCCAAATCAAGCTCAGAGGTGGTGGGGGAGCCCTGGAAGGCACAGCGTTGTCAGTAGCCGGGCGCCGGGAGGTGCACGCATGAGAACGGCATCCAGTCCCGCAGCTGCCTTGTGGGAATCAGTGTTATTTTCCTATTGCTTTACTGCCTCCATGACAAGGCAAACAAGGGGGGAAAAAGGCTGGAGAGGGCTAAATCTCTCCCTTCCTTTTATTTCATCCTTTCACAGATTAAAATCCTTTCAAGCGACTCCCAAGCTGGGGAAGCAAATGTGCCGGACTGAAACATGTAATGAGAATGAACTCCATCCAGAAGTGGGGGGGGAGGGGGAAAGGAGAGAAGGGGTAAATTAGAGAAGAAATCTTTTGGATGCAGGCAAACAGGTGGGGGATTGTCTGGTCTGTGAAGGCAGGGTGTCTGCAATCTTTGTAGCGATTAGATTTAATGGGACAGACACGTTTCTCTCCTTCACATCCCCTCCTCCTCTCAGCCCGAGGGGGAGAAAGGAGGGAGGTGGTGATGGGGAGGTGGCAGGGGAAGAGAAGATTTGAAAGAGTCTTTGACGTCAGCCCTGCCCTATAAAAAGCTGGCAAGGAGCTGGAAAGCAGACAGCAGAGCTCGTGGAAGAGCAAAGATGCCAACCCCGAACATCTCCACCTCTGCAGCCAAAGGCTTCCGCAGGGCGGTGTCGGAGCTGGACTCCAAGCAAGCCGAGGCCATCATGGTAAGACAACCCTACCCCACTTCTTTCCCTCCCCCTCCAAAATCCACAGCCCCTTCCATAGCTATAGGCAGAGGCAGGCAAGGATAGATGGACCAACACTTTGTTTGTGGGACTTCCCCGACATGGGCACATCCGGGCCCCAGGCTGGCAAAAGGAAATTACTCCAACAGTTCTCTCCACATACTGATACATGTGAAATGAAAACATTTAAGGGGGTGAAAACTTGAAATAATGAAACAACTCAACCAAAAGTAAGGTGAATAACCCACAGACCTATGGCAAGAATAGCAAGGAATCCCCCTGCAAGGAATCCCCCTGTGAAAGGCAATTTTAAGATCTTAATGATTTCCAGGTTTCAAGACATTAAACTGCAGAGATTTCACCTGTTCTAGCATAATAAAAAAGTGGGCCTGTCATTTCAGACAGCACACGAGGCACAGGCTGTTTAACTTGTTTGTTCATGGCTGCTGTATCCAGTTTATCTCCCAGAACATCCTTCCCCCATTTCTGTTCCCAGTCCTCCTTGATGTGTTCTCAGCCCTGTGTTTAGCCCAGGGAAAGCTCCCGCACACACCAGGTCTGAATGTGTCAGGAAAAGGAGAGGAGCATCAAGTGTCTTTAGAAAGCCAAGCCTGGCCAACCCATCAGACTTGCTGTAGGGACAGGGACATTTCAGCTCTTAACTTTGAAGCTTCGCCATGCAGGATGAGCTTGAAGACTCCCAATATTGGATGGTCCTGTGGGGCAAAGATGTGGCTAGGCAGCAGGTGACAATGCAGGAGCCAGAGCAGACAGTGGCAATGGGTGCACCAGGAGGGGACCTTAGGGATAGAGATGGGTGAGGCAGCAGATATGTTTGGCAGATGTGTGCAGTGTGACTCCAGCAGGTCACTTTTAGAGCTCCTCATTTCTCTCCCTTATACATGTTGCCATTTTCACCCACTCTCCTCTAAACCCTGTGCAATGCTCTGCCTCACTAAAATCAACCACTGCATTGGCAGAAAGGTGTTTTGGACCTTTTTGAAAGTGGAGTTTGCTGGAAAAGAAGGAAAACATTTAGAAAACAAGGAGGTAAGCTTGCTTTCTCTAATAAATAGAAATCAGGGAAGGCTTCCCTCTCACACAATCATTTTCATTCTGCAAAATAATGAACACTCGAGTGGCCCTTGAAAACCTGATATTTTCCAGGCAACTTGTAAAATCAGTATTTGAGATGCTCAGTGTCTGGAGAAGTGAAGAGTGTTTGGTTATTGCACCCTCTGGGACGTTGCTCTGAGTTTTATGAAAAAATGGGCCACTGAACATAGGGGCCAGGGGAGTTCATGTTCAACAAGTGGGCTGACAAGAGTGAGGCAACCTGGTTGGGGTGAGTGGCACCTCCAGCCTGGAGGGTACATAAAACTTTAGCCCATGATTGGATTTTTTGAGTGAAAATTTTCAGAAAAGGAAAAACAAATAAAATTAAAACTTTGCCCTGTGAGGATCGCTCTGAGAGCTGGATGCATGAAAATCTTTTCTCTTTGCTCTCACCTAGCACAGATGATCTCCACAACCCTGCCTTCTACCAGGCAAGAGGCATGACTCTGCATTTGTATGTGACATGTTCCCTGGCCCTTGTGTTGTCTCTGTGACCGTGGGTGATCTGCCCCACAGCCATCACCCACCATCACATCACCTCTGAGGTGTTCCCTTGCCAGGGGAGCTGCAAACTGGGGGGAAAACCCAGACCTTTGCAATCCCAGAACTCCTCTACACCAGCAGGTATTTTACATGTCAGCTGGACCAGCCAAACATCAAACTCCATGGAAAAATCTTTGGTTACATATTAAGTTTTTCTGCTGCTAATAATTTTTGCAAGAGACCCTGGGACTGTAGCTGGGGCAGATTTTGGTTACGGAGCCAGGCAGAAGACAGCCAGTGGAGCCAAAATAGCAGGAAAAAGCACCCAGGAAAGCAGGGGTGGGACATTAATGTCCCCAGTTTTTACAATCCTTCCTGATTGCTGCAAATAATAAGCTGGGGGAAAAAAACAACAAAATCGCTCAGAACACAGTATTTTTAATGGTTATATGCAGGCTGGGCACTCTGACTTGCAGTAAATTTGAGGAAGGAAAAATGAACAAACCCTTCATAAGAGGTGCAAACTAACCTTCAGAAGAGGTGAATGAGTCAGGCCCTGGTTAGGCAAATAAATGCTTTGCAAAATCAAATTACAGTTCTCACTGTAGCCAGATATGCACTCAGGGAGGGAGTCTGCAATGCAATTCAGAAATATCATATAATGGTGCCTTTGGAAGAAAGGAAGGCATTTATCGTGAGATCAGTTTGGTTATTATATATGGCACATTCCTAATTTCCAGCAAAAGGAGATAATAGCCCAATGAGCATAAATGTGAGGGGCAGATTTGAGGACAGTGATGTGGAGAACATGTGGCCAGGCAGCTTCAGCTGGCAGAGGAGGCAGCAGGCAGGCATATCCCCCCCAGCCCTCTTCTCCCAAGCAAAATTCAGCCTTTTTTTGCTTTGTTTTGATTTTTGTCCCCCCAATTTACCCACTTAAACTATGCCATCATGCAGCTACAAAACTTCCAGGACTCCTTGACAGGGACCAAAGCCCCCACTCCTGCCTGCCAGGGGCTACCAGCCCCAGCACATGTGTGGGACTAGTTGAGTCTGCTTCTCCTGGTACAGCTTTCCAGTCACCCAACCCTGGCATTTTAAACCCCACCGAGCTGGATTTTAACCTGGTTTACACCCTGAATATGAGGGTCTAATTTCCCTCCTCTCCCCTTCTCCAACCCAGAAGTAAAATCCTGCTGCACCTGGAGGCACAGTGTGACAAAGCACCCTTGGGTAAAGCACTGCCTGGCTTGGCATGGCTGTGGAGCTCATTTTCTGTGGCCGGCACAGGGCACAGTTTGCCCTGCTTATTGCAGGCACTTTAAAGTACACACCAGCTTAGCTTAAAACACTGCAGTGATGGAAAACACATACTTAAAGCCGAGCACATGCCCACAAGATTTTTAAAGTTATGACTGAGATCACCTGTTAGATGTCTGCTCTCTTTGGGCACGAATACCACCAATTCAGACAAGCAGCAGCATGCACTTATTTGTTAGAAGGTGTTTTTCTGTGCCCTGAGGAATAAAGGGTGGATCTGGAAATATAATTTTGGAGGAGTATCTTTATGGAAACAGGAGCAGATAGAGGTGTGTGGGCTGATACCTGGATGTGCTGAGTTTTTGAGGCTGTATTTGAAGTGTCAGCTTTACATCGCTAAAGTATCCAAGAGGATTCTCACAGGAAACATGAGTTACTGATAGTGGGCTATGAAAATCAGAGAAAATAAACTTAGTAGTCAGTCAGGCTGTCTTGTTAAAAGGAAAACACTCTTAATTTTCACAAGGTAGGGAAAGCACTGCTTAGTTAGTATATTAGCATGTTCTAAATATTTTCAATGAAATCTCAGGGAAAACTGCAGCCAGTCCCACTCTGTTCTTCTTCGGTTCTGTGCCAGGTTTCTTTTAGCAAGCTCTGGAGGTTTGTCATCTGGTTTGGGTCTTGAACACAGAAAACTGGAACCAGATGCATTGCCTCTGCATAGAAAACTGGTTGTAAAAAGACCAAGAACAAATAAGTTGGTATATGAGCTATTTGTATAACAAAAGAAACAGCAGTGATTGAAATAGTTCGTAGTTCACTATAAGTATAAACAGGTGTCCTGACATGACCTCAGGCACAGAGCTGCATTGTAGGTTCAATTCCAAGTAACAGAAATCTGCAGGAGTTTGTTCAGACAAAATAAATCTACAGATAAACAGGAGGAATTTATTTTCTGGGATATATGGTTGTGGTTTCAATTACACTTCAATGGATAAGCATCCACTTAATGTCAAAAGTAAATGTCACACTGGATCCTGGGAGAAGTTTTGCTAAGCTGCCCTGCTAATACACCTGCAAACAGTTCCTGCTTCCTGGCCAGGCCACAGCTGTGGGCTTCACCTGTCCCTCACAAAGTATCTTTTCTCAGATGACCTCAGGTTTATCTGATGTCTCTCCACTTGGGTTCATCAGACACCTGAAAACCACACAAGATTGTTTCTGAGGATATCGAAAACTGCTGCTAGGGGAGGTGAGGGGAGAAGCCCACTCTCCAGTTATGCTAAAAAGATATTTTACACAGATTTTCCCCCCTCCCCCCCCCTCCCCAAAGATTCACATTTCTGAAAGTTCCATTCTAAAACCTCAGTCCTCATGAGCAGATCTTCCTCTACAAAGCCAGGCAAGTCAATCCAGCCTTTCCCTGCTTCCTCTGTTGACACATACCAGTCACATCTCATCCAGCTGCTGGGAATGCCTCTGATCTCCTGCGCTCTGTGAGCAGCGTTATTTATTTCTGTTCTGCCTTCAGTCTCCACGGTTCGTTGGAAGACGTCAAAGCCTCATTGAAGATGCCAGGAAGGAAAGAGAGGCTGCGGCTGCAGCCACTGATGCTGCAGAGTCCACAGAGACCATTGTATTTGAGGAGAAGGATGGGAGAGCCATGCTGAACCTCTTCTTCATGCTCAAGGGAGCCAAGACTTCACCACTGTCCCGTGTCCTTAAGGTATTTGAGGTGAGTACCTTGGTACTCAAGGAACACACTCCAGGTTTCATGACTGGGCTGTGAGAAGCATCACTTGAATGTAATAAAGAAAGCTCAGACTAGGTCTGCCTGCTTCAAATTATCAGTTAATTGTCTGGTATCTCTGAAGCCACGCTTTGCTCATGGCCCAGTGTGTCCTCACTTGCCATCACTAAAAAGGGGGCATACCTCTGTCTTGCAGTGCTGTTAAGCTCTGGCCTTAATTTTGCTTAATTATTTTCAGTTTCACACTCGAGTCCACATCCTTATGGTTTGTAGTGTACTCTGACAACCCTCCCCACTGCTCAGCACTTCAGGCACAGGGCTCTGATCCCACATTCACAGCAAGCTGTGTGCCCTGCCTGTCTACAGACCAAACTCACCTCACTTGTGGGTCATTACCACACTGGTCCTCAGTCAAATAGTTACAGAAACAACTTTGCTCTGGGTGTAAAACTGGCATATTGATTTGAAAATTACCTTCTCTATTCTGATTCACATGTTAAAGGTTCTGTTGGTTCCCCTCAAGAGATACATGCTGTCTATGCCTTTAATACCAAGGAAAACTGGTAACTGAGCATTTCCCCCTTAGCCAGCAGTGTAATGTTGCATTATATAGGATCTCAGTGCCATGAATGGAAAGACTGAGATAAGTGCTGCCTATTTAAACAGTAATCCAAGCATGACAGCTTGCATTCATGTAGTGAATTTTCATCCACAATGATTCAAAAAGTGTTTTGCAAACTGAGGTTCTGAGATGTGTTTTATCTACGGTGGTTTAATTTCATTGACTTCAGCAGTGAGAGGAGAGGACAATTTGTTCCTATTAATCAGTCACGTGGCTTGTAAGGGGCCTCTGGAGGTCTCTGCTCAGAGCATGTCCAGTCACAGAAGGTTGTTTGGGGCTTTGTACACTATACAGAAAACCTGCTACTTAAAAACTGTAAACATACAAAAAGTGTGGTTCTGGTGGATAAGTATTTCCCTGAAATTGTAGGGCATTCTAGCTATTCATTGCCCATTTAGAATTACCTCTGATAATCTTATGAGAAACATTTAGATCTTCAGCAATTACAATTCCTCTACGAGGATTGCTGAAAGAGAAGCTGTTTTCTGGGCAATATATGGTCCTTGTCTCAAGACTGAAAGAACCTTTATGACAAAATTTTCAGACAAAACTCATGTGTTGCGATGACTGGGGTCTGCTCCCCAGAACACACTGATGCCAGATAAAGCATGAAAAATCCGTCAGTGTAACATTCAACAGGCTGCTCAGTGGGTATGAAACAGATGTGCAAACTCTTGTACTTGGTAGATTTTATGTTATACTGAATTTAAACTCTGTAATTTAAACTATTTTAAAACATCAAGCGAGAAGCTGTGGCAGCTTGTGTTCAAATATTGTTTGTTTCTTCCTGGAGCAAAAAAGCTCTTTGAGCTTGTCACAGAGAGAGCTTTAAATATAATAAAAAGACAAGCATGTCAAGTCCCAACAGAGGAAGATTCATTTCCCAGATCCCTCTGGCAATGCAGGTACAAGATATGAAAGCAGACGGGCATAATGACATTTACCTCATCATGAACCAGGCTGCAGGGAAGCTGGTTTCACTCTTCTATATGTGTTACATGCAGCTGAAGCACAGGTAATGCAATCACGGCTGTCAGATTAATGCAAAGGTATCGATTGTTGAGGGGACAATGTAATAGTGAAGTTGGTAGGTACATTAAAAAACACCATCCTAAATTTAATTTACCTGTGGCATCGCATCTGTTCCTTCTCATCTTTTTTTGCCTCAGATTAACAAAAGAAATCATGTCCCTTCCTCTATCAAAGGTCCTGCAGGAACTTTGGGAAGGTTGGGTCATTGCCTAGTGCCTTGGGCTTGTACTGCCAGTTCTCACTGAGCTAAAGGAAACAAATCTGCCAGGGCCCTTTGCGAGTCTACAGACATAATTTCGCCTCCTTATTCCATGGGGGTCAGTTCCTCCAGCGAGCCCAAACGACATCAGTGCTGGTAGCGAGCCCAGAGCAGCGCTGGTGCGGGCGAGCCGCGGCAGCCCCGGCGTTCAGCACCACGGCCAGCGCCGCGCCGCCGGCCCGCCCGGGCAGCGCCCGCCCCGCGGGATCCACCGGGACCTGCCAGGACCCGCCGGAGCCGAACCCCACCCGCCACAGCCTCGGCAGTGCCTGCGGTGGGAACACGTAACGTGGCCCTTTACCACACCAACTGCTTCTCTTGGTCTTCTTTGCCATGGTAGAAGTCTTCTGTCGGTAGCTATTGAATGGCCTCGGTGTTTGTGCTGAAGGAAAAAATGTGGAGTTAATGGGTAAGTGTCAAGAAGAAGGAACCCATCCCAGACTGGGATTGTTCCTCCTGGAAAAGAGAATGCTTCTAGGAGACCTAATTGCAGCCTTCTAATAACTGAAGGAGGTCTAGGGGAAAGATGGAGAGGGAGTTTTTACAAAGGCACGTAGTGTCAGGACAGGGGGACGAATTCAAACTGAAAGAGAGTAGGTTTCGGTCAGATAGTAGGAAAAAATTGTTTACTGTGAGGGTGATGAGGCACTGAAATAGGTTGTCCAGAGTTGTGGATGCCTGAGAGTGTTAAAAGTCTGGTTGGATGGAGGTCTGAGCAACCTGGTCTGAGAAAGTTGGCCCTGTCCATAGCAAGGAGGTTGGAATGAGACAATGTTTAAGGTCCCTTCCAACCCAAACTGTTCTATAATTCTATGTCCATATGGGCATCTTTGGGTAGTAGCAGAAGGTGTTTCAAGTGTTGCTTAATGGTTTTTTTTCCTTCCTTTCCATGTCTCAAAAGACATTTGAAGCTAAAATTCACCACCTGGAGACCAGGCTTAGCCGAAAGCCCCGTGAAGGGATTGCTGAGCTGGAATACTTTGTGCGCTGTGAAGTCCACAGCTCTGACCTCAATACTTTCATCAGCTCCATCAAGAGGGTAGCAGAAGATGTGAGGACCACTAAGGAAGACAAATGTAAGGAACTTTACAAACATTTTCACTCATGCAGAGAGGCTGAGCTCTACCTGTAGAAAGAGGGTGGAGGCTTTGTTATTCCCAGTAAATGCTGCTGTGTGCTGAATTTGAGCAAACCAGAAGTGAACTGCCTCTGGGATACCTGAATCCTGAAAGTAATTTCCCTCCTTGTCTTTTTCTCAACAGACTTCATTGTTCATAGAACATTCTTCTGGTAAAGATTGAAAAAAATTGAAATAGGAGCTTGAATTTCATACTTTGTTCACACCTCTCCTCTTGAGTTCTCCATCTCTACTCCAGCATTTTGTATTATAAATATAGTAGTATTGTATTTTGTATTATAAATACTACAAAGTAGTTTCGTACCTATGTGTTAGGACCTCTGTACAGATTCAGACTAATCTACAAGACACTTCCTGTGCCATCCTCTGCTGAAGATAGGATGATTATTGTAGAATAATATTGTAGGAGAATATCCCTAGAGAACTATGACTGGCAGGATCTCTGGGTGTTTTTTAGTGGGATCACTCAGTAAAATCTAATTTTCATCTTCTTTAATTTTGCCAAAAAATATTCTGCTGGGAGATGGGCAAGGAAGTAATGACATGCAGATCATAGCATTAGACATGACTTTAGGAAAAGAGCACTGAGTTTGTGAAACTACTGCCTGGAAGTAGCTGTGCCATGCTGTATGTGTGCATTTGGTACACCAGATCAGGTGTATCTTATTCAGCCTCAGAGCCCCTTCTCTTTAGGGAATCTTCACTTCCACAGACAGACTGTTCCTTTCTCTCTCCCCATAGTTCACTGGTTTCCCAGAAAAATCTGCGAATTGGACAAGTGCCACCATTTGGTCACCAAGTTTGACCCTGACTTGGATCTGGACCACCCGGTGAGTCAGTCTGTGCACCCTGTCACACCAAACTCCTGAGCTGTGCCACAGAGGCAGGGAGCTGAGAACACCCATCAGTGCAGCTGACCAGGGGACTGGAGTGTGACTGACACCTTGAGAGATGACTCTCCCGCCAGTGGTGAATTTTCCTGGGTGAGAAACTTTAGCAACTGATTAAAAGTCCTGTCTCTGTTCCTGTTTGTCACCACAGGGCTACTCTGACCAAGTATATCGCCAGAGAAGGAAATCAATAGCAGAGATTGCTTTTCACTATAAGCAGTAAGTCTCCTTCCTAACATTCATGCGGGGATTATGACATGTCAGGGAAGTCATTGTATGTCACCTGTATGATATTTCTCTTCCTTTATGTTTTGTCTCCCCATTCAGCCTTTCCAGCTCCTTTTGTGTCTCTCTTCTTTCTTTGCATTCCAGTCTCTCTTTAATTAAAAAATATCTGTTGTCATTAATTCATACATTGGTAAGGACATAGTAAGAATAAACCTCCTGTGTAACAAAAGCCAGATATATATCCATCAGACCTCAAACTCCATTTGGAAATGAGGCATATCTTTGGAATGGCATCTAGTTTTGACTTCAGTGTTTCGAGTACTGAAAAAGACACCCATGCCCAGAAAATTTGTTCCAAAGGTTCATTATCCTGGTAGTGAAAAAATGTGGGTTTTATTTCTAAGCTGGACTTCAATAGCTTTAGCTTTTACACAATGGATAACACATGCCTTTCATCTGCTAGACAAAATACTGCTATCAGATTTTTTCTTTTTTGCTATGAGGGTATTTATAGGCTAAATGATTCACCTCCAAACTCTGCTAAATTAAATAGATTCCAGTAATGTTCTCATCATTGTCTTATATAGATTTAAGACTATGCCTTGTACTCTTACTTAATACTTCTATTCTGATACATGCAGTGATAGCACTCAGCGTGTTCACTACAACATCAAATGGAGTCTGATATTCAGTTAGGTTTGTAAAATATTCCCTAGATCCTATTCAGTGACGCTGCCTTTCACCGTAGCATTCTCTCTCTGAGCAGGACTTTAAGTGCTGAAAGCAGACTTCGAAATTATATAGGTCACCTGTATGAGCTACCCCTGCAACTGGTGTGATCCCAGCAAGGGATTCTGCTCTTGGTTCTCATGTACTTTGCCAATTTGAAGCCCAGAATAGGGACACTGATGGTTTTATCCTGTTCAAATACTAAACACACAGAAAGTCACGGTGCCAGAGGAAGAGTCCCAAGTGACGCAGGGTTAAATACTGTCCTAAGATGAGGCACCAATTTAAGAGGTCTTCTTTAACATCTCACCTGCAGGTTAACATTTATGAGCCACTGTGTAGCATCCCTTCAGGCATCCCTTCAGGAACTCTGCTTTACAACATATGAATATCTCCTTTGTTCAAACACAGAAAAGAAAGATTTAGGAAATACAATTTCTAACTATGATGAGAAAAAGCAAAATATTCATTTCATCAATGCCCATTTACATCAATGTTGAAATTTTCTTTTCCTGCCATCCTTAACCTTATTGACAATATATTTTTCTGCAGGTCAAATGCATTTAGTTTTCCTTATTAGCTGCTTTTATTTCCCAGCCACCGGTTCATTCTTGGAGCCATCAGCTCCCTTAAGTTCATTTTGTATGAAATGAACTTATTTCCACACATGAAGTCTTTCAGTTTTTTCCAGAGAAACCCATTTTTTTCCCCCTGGTAAATATTACACCTGCTAAACTCTTGCTCCTCCCTTGTCCATTCATAATCTCTGACTAGACTCATGCTTTTCTTTGCATCTATGTATTTGTTGCACCTGTACAAATGACCAAGTACTTAGGTTTTGTCTTTCCTGTCACCCCCTGGTTTGGTTTTTAAAGAACATTTATGAACATCATGCAGAGCTTCTCCAAAGTGCTTCCCTCTCCTAGGGAAGAGGAGCCTGGCTGGGGCTCTGCTCAGTAATGGTGCCTTTGCCTTGCAGTGGGGACCCAATCCCTCATGTGGAGTACACGGCAGAGGAGACAGCTACTTGGTGAGTGCTGATTCCATTATTAGTGCTGATTTCACTAGTACTGCTTCACCACTACAAGCTGGGAATCAAACCCCAAACATTTAGGGCATGACCTCTGGAAAAATGTGTCAGGAGTGCAAGCATCCTATTTAATGGCTTGTTATAAAAAACACTTTCATGGTGCAGCCTCCAGGAGTGTCCTCCAAAGAAGCCTCCCCACAGAGCAAGGCAGATAATTTGGAGCCCCACTTCTCTAAGGGTCTTGACTCAGTAGCAGCCTCCAAACAAAGAGCAGTTATCAGAGCTGCAGGAAGAAGTGTGAGGCCCATGGTGAATATCTGTGTGGTACCTCACAGGCCTCACTTAGGAAAGCACTCCCTTTGAAGGTGATTTTTTTCCAAGAGTGTTGCTGCAGGAGTGTTTCTGAAAACAAGGCCAGCTCATATGAGCTGAGTACACAGGCTTCTCAACAAGGTCATCTGGTTCTATTGACTGTCTTCACAGTGCAACTTCAGGAGTTAACCTACTGGGAATATTTTAATTCCAGCTAATACCTTTCATAAAGTGTTCTGACCTCCAAGTCAGAAATAGGTCTGTGCAGACACAGACCTGTGCTGCCTTTGCAGGTTCATTTGAATGTGTGTCTGTGTGTGTTTACATACCTCTGTCAATGTGCAGAGACATAGACTTAGGTGGAGAAAGGCAAAAGGACACGGAGCCTAAAAACATGAGTCCCTGATAGTACATAGCCAGAGCGCAGGAGAGGACTACACACTGAATGTCTGCCACCTCTCCTCCTGAAGGAAGGAGGTGTACAGCACCCTGAAGAGCTTGTACCCCACCCATGCCTGCAAGGAGTACCTTGATGCTTTCAGTCTACTGGAGAAATTCTGTGGCTACAATGAGAACAACATCCCTCAGCTGGAGGAGGTTTCCCGCTTCCTGAAAGGTGAGTATGAGCCCGGGGGACCCAGGTTCAGGGTCTGCCAGTGGGGCCAGCTGCAGATGGAAACTTGAACCCAAAGAAGTAGTGAGTGAGCTGAGATTTAGGAGGAGAGCTGGTGCCGTGGGCATTGCCCACAGAGGACAGAGGTAGAGCCCCAGTGGTGGGGCCTGCAGCTAAACACAGCGGGCTGTGGCTGAAGGGCAAGCCCGTGGTCAAATGATCCCACTGAACAGCTGAAAAGCAGGTGCTGTTCCTAGGAGGAGCAGATAGATTAGGCTGGTGTAGCCCTTTAGCTTCCAGTGCTGGGGGCAGCGGCACAGCCCGTGGGCCGTGCAGCTCGCACAGTCGCTGTGTGCTGTTCCAGAGAGGACTGGCTTCCAGCTCCGGCCGGTGGCTGGCCTGCTGTCAGCACGGGACTTCCTGGCCAGCCTGGCCTTCCGCGTCTTCCAGTGCACGCAGTACATCCGCCACGCGTCCTCACCCATGCACTCCCCCGAGCCGTGAGTATCGCCCGGCCCCATGGCCTCCCTGCCCGCAATGTCACAGCAATCACCCCGTTCCCCAACAGACATGCTCTGTCTGCTGCTGACTGTGTTTTCCTCCTTTCCCCCTCCCGTCGGCAGGGATTGCTGTCACGAGCTGCTGGGGCATGTCCCGATGCTGGCTGACAAGACATTTGCCCAGTTCTCTCAGGTAAGGTGGTGTCTGCTTTCCCACCTTGAGAGGTGGGAATCCAAACCACCTAAACCTTTCTTGCTCTTATTAACCATGAGTTCTAGTGGTGGACCAAGACCCTAAACACTGACTCTGAAACAAAATGGTTTTAGTCTGATCATGGTGAAGTCCCAGAAGACGCCTGGCATGGCAGGGCAGCAATATGTATGGTCTTGAGCCAATAAAACAGAACAATCAACATCTAAGGGCCTCAGTCCTGATGTTTGTCCCTTCCCTTCTCTTCCTAGGACATTGGGCTGGCGTCTCTGGGAGCGACTGATGAAGAAATTGAGAAACTAGCAACAGTAAGTTTTCCCCTTTGCTGGATGGGGGACACAACACCTCCAGCAGTTCTTCTGTGGTATCAAGAGGAATGGTCCAGCCTGGTATTCTAAAGTTTGCAGGCTCAGAGCTCCCACCCAAGCTGCCCCATGCTCTTTTCATGATGACTGTGCAGAGCAGAGATCAGTTAAACAGCAGAGCTCGCTTGCACATTAACCCAATTTTCTCGGACACCAGTAGTATCACCAAGCATCGTATTTCCAACAGCAGCACTGCTGGGACTCTTTGGGATGGGATTAAATGACGTCTGCTTCCTTTGGCTCTCCCTCAGCAAGGTGACCTGTCCTGCTCCAAGGACACCAAGCAGCAGCATCTCACAGCAGATGGAACAAGCCCAGGGACACAGACTCTGTCTTGGTGTAGCAGCAACATAGTTTAGCACTTTCCTCTGAAAGCAAAGTGTGGACAGGGGACAAAGAAGCAGGTGCCTGTTCCCTTAAACAACCGCAGACCCTGGCCATGATGTAAGGGCTCAGAAGTGACAGGGAGATTAGGGTGAGGAGCTGTGTCCCTCAGGAATTTTTCTTTTTCTTTTCACAGCTTTACTGGTTTACAGTGGAGTTTGGGCTCTGCAGACAGAATGGAATCGTCAAAGCCTACGGAGCTGGGCTCCTCTCTTCCTATGGGGAGCTCATAGTAAGTCCCACCATAACCTGCCTCTGCTCTAGACCTGTAGAGAAAAACACCTCCTGCTTCTGCACAATGACTTTCCTCAGTCTGTTCTCCACCTTTGCCTATGCCATATGTGCTCTCCAATCCCCTTAGTGTCACGCTGGATTTTTTCTGCCATGTTCACAGCACTCCTTGTCAGATGAACCAGAGGTGCGGGACTTCGACCCTGATGCTGCAGCTGTTCAGCCCTACCAGGACCAGAACTACCAGCCTGTTTATTTTGTGTCTGAGAGCTTCAGTGATGCCAAAAATAAATTGAGGTAGGACTGGGCAATGAGAGAGACCCAAACAATAGGAGATTAAGATGTTATTTATTGAAATAGGGCTTGACATTATGGCTGCTTTCAGTCTGAGTTCTCAGAAGTGCTCTGAAAACTTTGATCAGGTCTTCCAAAGTAAAGCAGTTCTCCAGATCCTACAGGGAACATGCTAGACATGAATAGATCTATCCAGGGGAAAAAATTAACTTCTGCCACCTAGGCTTGTTAATATGTGTTACTGGACCCCAGATACCATCCCACCATGGTAATTGGGTATCCCAATCCTATGGGACTGCAAACAGGATGGTAAGGGTCAGCTCTACCCAGAGACATCTGTTCAGAAGAGCATTTTCTTGTTCATAGCCAGAATTGCCCACAGGAGGAAAGCTCAGTCCTTGAACTGCTTTGATTGACAGAGGAAAACTTTGCCTATGCCACTTTTATCCTCACTTAGGAAAGAGACAGGATGAGGCGAACATGACATACATGACTTTACAGTTCCTGCAAGAGGGGTATTTAATATAAATAACGTGGTGAGGACTGCTATATTTCAACCTCTGCTTTTATTACCCTCACTTGCACTGTTCATACAACCTGGAGTCCAGCTGCTCAAGAGCAAGCACTGGGGGAGCCCGTGCTCACACACACACACACACACTAGGCTGCTTTAAAAAAACCCCAACTGCTGCCTAATGAGTCATTTCCTTGCATTTAAAAAGGCAAAATACCCCATATACACATTAGGCTAGAGGGTCTTGACTGTGACAAGCACTGTAAATTAGCCTCTTTAAGGAGCTCAGAGACCACACAGATGCTACTCTGTGAGGTGAAAACATTAAAGCATCGTCCCTTTTGCATTACTGGCAGCTGGGCCTGACTATCAGTGTTACACCTGGAGAAAAGCCTCTTTTCCCAGAAAGGACACACTCCCCCGGTGCCCTTCCAAGCAGCCATGCTGTATCTAGTTGCATCCAAAGGTGTCAAGTGAGCACACCCATTTTGGAGGGCAGGTTTCTAGCCTTTAGCAGCTGTGCTACGAGCCCTCGCTGCGGCTGCTGACATAAACAAGAGAGGTGAGCAGGACTTTGCCTGGCAGAGCTGAGAGGAACCACATCTTTTAAGAGGAGGACAATGTGAGTATGCAGAAACCTCCTTTGTTTGTGCTTTTTCTCGTTGTTTTCCTGCAATGGCATGGCAGCTCCCTGCTAGCGCCAGCCTGCGCCTTGGCCCTCTGTGCTGTGTTTTCCCCCAGATCCCTCCACTTCCGGCCTAGCCAAGAAGTAGCAGCTGGAGGAACATCTGTCTGCATCTGGGAAAGTGGCTGCGCTTCCCCAGCGCTGCGCCAGAGCAGAGCCGCGGTAGCCACAAGAGGGTAGCCTAAGCTAAGCAATCCAGGAGCGAAAGGGTGAAGCCTCAGCAGAGGACAGGAGCATGCCTGTTCTTAGCGCTATTTGTCCCCTCATGTTCCCAAGCTTTTCCAGCGTGAGACTGCAGCCATAAGCGCCTAACTATAGATTTTCAGCTCCACAGTCACAAACGAAAAAACCCTACCTTGTCAAGTATATAAATCTTAGTGCTGGAAATGAATGTGGGCAACTTTGGGGAAATCCTACCCTTGATTTGCTTTCACTCGAGCACATACTTCTCCATTAGAAAAGCAGCAACAAGGTCTTGCTCTTGAGAGATATCAGGTGGAGTCAAGCTCATCGCTGAGATTCAGGCTGCATTTGGCTTTGGGTACAGCAGTGCAGCTTTGCTGAAGCACAAGGCTCTGGTGACACCATTCTCATCCTCTAGCTCAGGTCTGAGCCACTGCCTGTCAAGTTTATCCTTAGTATGCCAGACAGATAGTTCCCCCCTCCCCAAGCAGAGATTAGTCAATGAATGCATGTCAGAAAGGATTTAGTAATATACTATGATAATACCACAGGCTTTCCCTGCAATTAGCTTCTAAATCTCCTTGGCCTTTCTGAAAAAGGAATTGCAGCAGAGGATGCCTGGCAATGGCCATGGAGGTGACCAGTTTGATGTACCCTCCTGTTTGGTACAGCCCACAGAGAGCCACACTCATGGTGTTCCTTGACAAACAGAAGGGATCTCAACTACTGCTGTAGTGGAGCTGGAAAGATGGAAACTCTGCCTAAAGGAGGCATTAACCTGTGGTGATCTTCCTGGGTAAATGGTGATGAGTAGGAGGGAGACTCAGGACGCATCTCCTGTACCCATCCTTCTGCACCTTCCCTTGCAGGAGCTACGCGGCGCACATCAAGCGGCCCTTCTCGGTGAAATACGAGCCCTACACCCACAGCATCGAGCTCCTGGACAGCCCCCAGACGATCTGCCACTCCCTGGAGAGCGTAAGGGATGAGCTTCACTCGCTGATTAACGCGCTCAATGTTATCAGTTAATACAAGAACTGAGCCATTTCCGTCCCCTCCCTGCCCCCAAAGTGCCCGCCCTGCCCTCACCTGCTTCCCAGCCGACAATTCCTACCTGTCTGTCTTCTCCAAACATTGGCACTGCTGCCTGTCACCACGCAACCCCAACAGCTTTCCACTTTTGTATGTAGGGCCAGCTCGGAGGAGGGCAGCGGGACGCACCCGAGGCCTGCTGGCTTTTTGGGTAGCTTTTCTATTGACTGCTGGAAGAGGCTTAGCAGATACAAAAAAGCATGGCCAAGCTAAAAAGTTGAAGTCAAGAGCTGTGTGCTAAGCTCCTGGGTGAAAGGAAGAGGAGAAATTCTACTGTATTTAAAAAGAAAAAAAGAGAAGCAATACTTTTTTTTTTTTTTAAATCACATTTTGAAAAAAAATTTTATTTTGCCTTTTTTTTTTTTTTTTTTTTTTTTTTTATCCCCAATGCAACTCCACGAGTCTTGTTCTTAGTTATCCTGATATTACTATCACCTGATGTAGCTCAGGTGTGTGACTAATGCTATTGCTGGCCATTTGCAAGGAAGGTAAACATCTGGTTTGGATGCTCAAACCCAGTTTCATGCAGTTTTCAGTGTAGATATTAATGGCTTGATCTGACCCAAAGCTCTTGGTTTCCCTCCCCCTGCTTTTGCCCTTCTTATCTTCTTGCAGGCTGTCTCATAACTTAGCGGTTTGCTCAGAAGTTTGGCCCAAGGTTATGCAGCTGTGCAGTATCAGAGCTGGGCTTGGGATGTGTGGAGGCTGCTAAACAGCTGTGGGGGACAGTGAAGGGGAGAATTACACAGAGTTGTTTGCATGATCATTTATAACGTTTCTGTGCCGACTTTTGCTGTCCTTATCCACAATATATGATTTTTATAATTTCCTCTTTAAAGAACTGCAAGACTTGGCAGTGAAGTTTTGGCTATTAACACGGCTAACATTGTTCTCCAGTGTTACTTCTACTGTGGCTCAGTCATAATAATTTACAATCCATTACTCTTTATCCCATTTCAGACCTCCACATATATGTGCTTTACCCCCAGTTCTCTCAAATTTTAACTCCTTAGCTACTGGTGGCACTTAGTCTCCTGCCTGCTTCAATCTCTCCTTTCTGTTTCTTTTCTTATTTGACCCTTCCTCCTAAATTCCTCCTAAATTGCTTAAAAGGCCATTACTGAAATCAGCAGTTTGACACCAGGGCTAGCTGCTTTTCCTCAAGCTGTTTCTTCTCTTCAGGTTTTTCTGTAAACTGATAAAACTACTGAGTTAATTCAGTTATTGTCATTTCAGAGACCTTTTTCCAAAGCTGCAGCTATGATTTCCCAATCTGGGTGGATCCAGATCATGAGCTGTAACTCTCAAGGCTCCCTTAAGTGGTGTAACAATTTTTCATTTGGGTTCTTCAGATATTACTATTAGATTAAGTAGCTGGAGCAAGCTATGCAAGACGAAGGCAGGCTAGGCCATAGTTTAGTATCTAGCCATGAAAATCTTACTGGTGACTTCAGTAAAACAGACTAAAAAATTTTTTTACAAAATAAACAAACAAACAAAAAAAAAAAAAAAAAAAAAGAAAAAAAAGAGAAAACAAACAGACAAGCAAGCTAAAAAAAAAAAAAAAAAAGAAAAAAAAAGAAGAGAAAACAAACAAGCAAGCTATAAAAATTTTGTCTGTATAGTTAATGCATGGGTTATGATCTTGTTAACAAGAGCAGTGCCACTTTGCTGGTCTTCAGGTTGCTGTTTCTCCTCTCCTTTGGTAGTGTCCAGCTCCTGGCTTGCTGCCCATGAAAGCAAGGATGTTCCAAACCCTTCAGCAATGCCAGGCTCCTGATTACGACTGTGCAGGGAATCTCTCTGTGGAGCCATTTGCTCTCTGATCTGGCCTCCAGAACTGTAAAGGTCTGAAGGGGATCATCTCTAGGTCTCCAAAGCACTTCACAGTCATTATCTGCCTTCTTAAATATCTAAAATTAATGTACTTTGTAAAAAGACCAAACTCATTAATGTGGAGCGATAAGCCAATTTAGAAATCCTTGCAACTGCAAGGATTTTTAAATTCAAGTCCTCTGCCTTGCCTTGGAGTTTGCACTGCTGCTCCTTGACTCTGTCAGCTGCTGCTTTTTTGAGGAGCTGTAGTAAAATCTGCTGCAACATCTGTAAAATCTGCCTGCAAAAGTAGAAAATAAGCAAGACTTGCAGCATAGTCCAGCCCCATGAGAATGCAAGCACACAAGCAGATGTGCTACAGGCGGGGGAAGGTGTGCACCAGGAGGGTTGCACTCCCTTGCTTTTGGGACACAGGCTGAGCTGGGGCAAGCTCTGAGTGCAGGGGCTTGGGCTGCACAGGCCCCAGAGGCCCCTCTTTGGGCCATTTTCAGTGTCTCTGTTATTCACAAATTCGTGACAAATTCCAGAATTTTTTGGCCCCTTATGAAGACATCTGAAAACATGAACCCGTTTGTATTTACTATTACCCTCACCTATTTAATATCTTAGAGGATTTATCTTATTAGTAACTTAATAGGTCCCCTTTCACTTTATCTCTAAGCCTTGTTCCTTTTTATCTGTTTTCAAATACATTACTTGTCTCCTTATTGCATAAGCTATATATGAATTGGATCCTTGCTCTCTCATTCTACACATTTTTCTCATGCTGCTTCTTCTACCAGACCATTGCTTTCTTCTTTATCTTGCCATAATATTTTAGGCTCTTAGACATAGGACCACTAAGAGACAGGCTATCCAAACAAAATATGGTAGAGTTGTAAACCAATCCCTAATCTGTCACTGCTTTTAAAGCTACTGATAGCAAGGTTAACTTTTTAACCTATAACTTTGGATATTGTCCTACAATTGTCTTTAGATTATTTTTAATAGTCCGACTCATTTCTTTCTGCCATTCTGGGTGATTGCAGGTGGTAGGGTTTATACAGTCCTTGCTTAATCCCCAGGCTAGTTGCTAAGACTCGAATTCTCCACTTAAACCCGCTCCCCCTTCCCAACCCTCCCCTCTGTTCATCTTACCCTGTCTCAGGTGCTGTTCCGCACCTCTGAACGATTTTCTGTAGCAGCCTTGTTACAGTTCCAGTAGTTGTATTCCTTTTAGGTGGAAGAACTTCAGCCTGCCCAGGAAAGGTATTTATTGTGGCAAACAGATACTGATTTGTGACAGTTTATTGGGGTGATCCCGTGGCACTATTTGTCACAGTCTTTAGTTTAGCCGATGCAGTGGAGTTGGCAGCTTTCTTTTACTAATCCACTTTTGCACACCTTATGCAGTTTTTGTTCATGTCCTATGTTTCTTACTTCATTTGAGGCCAAGTATAAACACTTTGCACTCTTTTGAGGTTACCTTACACTTTTTATGTAGCTCTTTATGACAATTACCTTAGACTGTCATAATGAGCTATGTAAAGAAGTGTAGGATGCTCTTATTCAGCTGGCCACACTATTCATCCCATCTTTTTTAGCTGACACCTGGTTGGGGCTGCAGTAAACAAAGTCTGAGTTAATTTATCTACTTGCTCACTAAATTACTTCTCAGTATTGCTTGCAGTCTTCATATTACTGTAACATCCTTTACATATATTTTATTCCCACTCTCCCTCTATGCTTGTAAAATAGAACTCCTGTTTTCTTCATAGGTGTCCCACTATGTGCTTGCCATTGCTTTTCTCCCCACTATGCGACCAGTATTTTGTTCTACTACCAGGTGGTAGCTGTCTGTAGAGAGATGTTGGTAGAAGGATTTGTCATCTACTCACAGACTGTAAGTTCCTTGGCATGATCCTTTCTCTAGTTTGCCCACTATTTGTTCCCTCATTCCACTGATAGGAGTGTCTTGGGTTATTTTTCCTCTTTGATCAAATGTAGCACTCCCATGAGTGTACAATACCTTTGGTTCATTCCTGGTTTCCATTTAAAGGATATCCACATTAATATGCATTTCTTCCCTTTGTGTGTAAGAGCAGAGTAAGAGCAGACTGGGGTACAATGGCACTATCGAGGGGAAAAGCCTCAAACTCCACCTGCCTCTAACCAAGTTTTTTCATGGCCAAGGAAATTTTGGTCCAGCCACTGGAGAGGACTCATATGCTACTGGTATCCATTTTCCTCCTCTATTTCTCTGCAACAGCACTGCTCCCACAGTATCAGCTCGTGTTGAAATTCTTGTTATGAATAACTTTCCCTTAACTGAGAATTTGAGTGCAGAAGCTTTTCAAGCAGCTTCTTTCATGTCAGATAAAGAACTGTCTTGGTCTTTGCTCCAGCTCCCTCCCTGATTCTTTTCCTGTCATTTCCATAATGCTCTGCTGCTATTAGCAAAGATGGATACACTGCCATAAGATACTAGCACAGCTATAGATATGCTGCCATGAGAAATTAAATTCTCCCAGCACTCTTCACAGTTGGGATTGATTAGTGGGAGTATTTATTTCGCAGAAAGCTTAACCTTTCTATCATTTATCCATCTTCTTGTTTCACCAGTTTCAGAGTCCAGGCATTTAACTTGAGGTTGTTTTAATTGTGCCATATTCAAGTTGACATTAAATACTGTTAGGTCTATTAATTTTAAAACTCAGCTGCATCTCTCTTCTACCTCTTCTTCTGTAGCTGTGGTTCCCCAAATATCATCACATAAGGCAGTCTCTTTTCTTTGTCCCCCACAAACATCATTCAAACTCTTTCCTCACATGAGCATGTGCAGCAGGGCAGGTGCTCAGCCCTGTGGGATGCAAGTAAAGGTATCTTGTTTGTCTCTTAATGTGAAAGCAACTCTGTCAATTGCTTCTTCCCCTGCATTTTGCCATATGGAAGCTTAGTGTGAGTCGTGGGGGTGCATTTGTGCCACTACCTCTCCTAACTCATCCACTGTCCAAGGAGCCTGAGTCAGCCTCAGGGCTGCCAAGGACCTTGCAGGTACCTGTGCTCCACTGAGAGTTGGTTGGTACAGGGTATCACGTCCTGCTGCTCATGTCCACGACATTCAAGCAGGCTCCTATAAGTTTACTAAAGATTCTCCATCTTCCTCGGGCTTATGGACTGGTAGTGATTGTGCTAATTAGATCCTTGTCTTACCACCCAGCTGGGGAATTTGATTAAATGCCCATGGTGGCAAGATTAAAGGTTTACCAAGGAGGTGCCCGATGTACAATGATAAAATCTGGTGGAGCACACACTCTAATCAAATTACCACTTAACCCCCATTTAATTCTAAATATAAGCAGTTTCTCTACTGTTGTGCTTCCTTTCAGTGGCTTCATATCTGCAGCTACCTGCCTTGGGTTAATTTTTTTTTTTTTTTCCATTTTAGCAGCTACAACAGTTTGATCTGCCATACCAATCTACCCTGGGACAGCATTTGGAGTCTTTGTGGGACAGGCTGCTATTCTCAACTTCTCTTTCTTTTCCCATTTGCCCATATCATCCTTGAAATCATCTTCCTGTGATGGCTCCCGATTCAGTTCTCTACACCACTTTCTGGAACTCCAGCAGTTATTTTTAATTTTTGCATCCCAATCTGCTTTTGCAAATGTCTAATTTTAGCTTTGCATTTACTATGATCAGGTCCCTTTTGAGCTCTCCCTTGCTCCAGGGCGAACCACTGCACTATATATGTTAATCACCCTCCTTAATTCTGTAGTTTCTCTTTTTCTAAATTCATCTGATTCTCTAATTGCCATTGCACATCCTTATTGCCTTTTTGGGCCACTAGATGGTATTCCTTTTCTAAAGACAAGCTTATTTCAAGTCACTGGATAGACCCTTTCAAAACACAATTTTCCCATTGAAGCAGCTGATGTTCTGGTGTTGCCTTGGTATAGATTATTGCTGTTTCCCGTAACAGTCCCATTAATAGAAGCGGTGAATCCTTGCGTCTCTTTTCATCCACTCTCTCATATCGGGAAACATTTGGTCTCTATCACCCATCGGCTTCCTGTGGGCTAGAGAGGCGCCCACAGCCCCTGCTGTAATCTCTGATATTGTTGGGACTTCCTGCAGCCCTTCAGTATTCCTGGTTTTAGGCTCTTTCCTGATTTGTCTTGGATTTTTCCCATGCTTTCAATTTTGTCTTAAGCTATCCCTCAAGCACTGTGCACAAGGCTGGTTAGGTTTGTGGAGTTGCCTTGAACGAGGTCATAGAATCACAGAATGGTTTGGGTTCCAACCCCCTCCCATGGGCAGGGAGCCTTCCACTAGACCAGGTTACTGAGAGCTCCATACAGCTTGGCCTTGAGATCACCCAGAGGAAAAGACTTTGAGGATCTACCCAGTCACACCCTTCACCAAAAGATATTATGAATTTCCCTTTTCCTGACCATGGAGCAGATTTGTAGGATTATGTGGCTGCTTGGAGCTAAGCACGAGCTCATGTCCTTTGGGTGTGTCATGGGATCCTTCACACCATTCCCCCAGACCTCACCAAATGTGACTGCAAGCTCTACAGAAAGTGACCGGGGAAAACCAAAGTGATGGGTCAGCCCCGGTTAAACCGTCCCCTAGAAGGAGCATGGGCTGGCAAGGGAGGAAGAAGGGGGAAAAGCCTTCCTCAGAGCCAGGCCCCACCACCCCTCTGGTGTGTGCCTGTCTCAGTGCCTCGCTGAGCGGTCTCACTGTTGTTGCTGCTGCTGCTGCTGTGGGTGGATCTGTCTGTCTGTCTCTCTGTGTAAAGAAATATGGAACAGAATTATTTTTCATTTTGGAATCGTGCTGCTGCTCACATGATATTAAGAATAAAAAAATATATTTCTGGTCTAGCATCCTGAGTGTGACTCTTGAATCCTTCTGCTGTCCAGATTCAGGTTGGCTGCCTTGCCTGTGGGCAGTATGCAAAATCCAGCCTGGGGCACGTTATGGTGGAAGACCTGCAACTTGCGCTCGTGCAAAATGTTTATTTGGAGGTGGAAAATGCTTTGCAGACGAGATGATCTAAGCCTTTCTTTGGCAGGATATTACCAATTGCACAATTATGCATGAAACAGTAGTTGGGAGGTCTCTTTTAAACAGTAAAACACCAGGGGACTTGCCTTCACCAAACACATTTTGTCCCAGCATTTCTCACTATTTCTGTGTCTGCTGCATCCAAGTGGATGAGGTACAGGATGCCCAGGAACTGGGATGCAAGTCCAGAGACCAGAAGATGCCCAATCACTTAAGTGTTTCCTACTCCAGAGTTATCCTCATTTTAAAGGAAACTAATTCCTGCAAGCTTGGCCTTTACATGAAAGCCAGACCCTTTCTCTTGTTAAAATCCCTTCCAGAATCAAGCACAGAGGTGGATATTGCCAGCACAGATCTGGGCCATGCATCCAGGCACCCCAGTGCACTCTGAGAGGGAGTTTCCTAATTTAGGACTTGTAAGGATACCCTGTATCTTCACAGTGCTCGTTAAAGTGTTACAGCTGTAATGAATTCATCTTCATTACATGCTTGGGAGGTAGAGGAGTACTCTTGTCCCTGTAAAAAGCTGACAGATAAAAGGAGGCAGAGAATCAGAGACTCAGACCAGGCACAGAGCCGGAAAAGTAATTACATGCCTAAACAGCTTTGGGAAGAAGTGTCTAAGTGGCAGATCTGGGGCTTGAACCTCTGTCAGCCCCCTCAGGACCAAATCTTTCTTCTTGTGCCGTGGTGGTAGGGATCAGAAGAACTCAATTATTTACAAATCCTATAGCCGCAGGTATGAGCGCACACACGCACCGCCTCCCCGGAGAGGGGAACGGATTCGGATAAGGCTGCGCCTGACCTGAGCTGTCATTCGTGCTGCTAATCCAGCTCAAATCAGTTTCCCCTGTTTTTTTTTTCCCCAGGGACCAGAATGGGTACTGCACTTTCCACTGCACAGAATTTGTTGTCAGTTTTCCGACACTTGTTCATTACAGTGTTTGGAAGAATGCTAGGTTTTCTAGGTGGAGAGATGATCTTTTGACATTTTTCTGGCACAGCTGAAAGCAGAGAGTATCTGAAGAGCCTTGAAAACTGATCAGGAGGGGCTTTTGGATGGTGATTTTTTTTTTGTTGTTTGTTTGTTTAGTTTTATTCTGGTTTTGTTGTTGTTTTTAACTGAATAGAGAGGTTTGCAAAGATTAGGTAAGGGATTGAAAAACCCCACATGTCTGCACCCCAGATGTGCTACTGTAGCCTTGCAGTACTCTCCTTGTGCAGCCGGTGGGGTTGGCGGTGACAGGTCAATAAAACAAGAGTTTGGAGATTAGATGTTTTTCAGTCTAGCAAGTGCTGTGCTCCAAATGGACGAGGATTTCTTCCTGCGTCTCTTAACCAATTCCCTTTGAACATCTTGTGTGAGGTGTGAATCACTCAGGGGCAGCTGTAGCACATGCACATGTTGACTTCTGTACGCAGCAAACCTCCCAAAACCCAGGCACATCCCAACAGGGATGATGGGACCCATACAAACTCCTTGTGCATCCCTGGAATGCTCTACTCCAGAGCTGTAGAGGGTTTGCGTCTCAATCTAAATTTTCCCAAATCCAAAATACTCTCTCCAGCTCCAACCAGCCACTTTGTATGTGTTTCTGTATATTATGTTCAGAGGTTTATCTTTAGTTACTTGTGATGATGCAACTGCTTTTCAAACTCGTCATACAAAGATTTGAATTAAACCTGAACTACAGCAATGCAAGACTGAACAGGCTAAATGGTGAACTCCATTCTCTGATGGATTCAAGGCCCATCCTCATTGATTTTTTTCTGGAGGAATAATGACATAAAATCCTTTTTTTTTACTCCTGACATTAGTTCTACTTGGTGTCTCGTGATTATTTTCTCTGGGCACAGCAGGGTGAATTGATCTACAAAATATTTTCAGGGATGGTAGAGGATTAAGTATCTTGCACAGATATTTCAATGCAACAGTTGTTACCAAGGACTGTGAGAGAAAAACAGGGTGGGGTAAGGGAGTTGTTCATTTTCCTTCCACTAAGGTCAGCCTTAAATAACTCTCCCACCTCCCTCGGAGGCTGAGACAAGATAATAAGACAAAAATGTCAGAGCAAAGCACGGGGCCCCTCTATTTACAGCAAAGGCCAAATCGCTAACCAAGAGATCGGAGCTTGCTTTCTAAACACCGATAAGCGGCAACTTTGAATTAACAGCCCCGGTTCCTCTGCCGCTGTAAATCAGCCTGACCCCGACTGCCCGCAGCACCCCAGTGCCTCCCCCCAGCCAGGGGCTCTCCAGCAGCAGGAGGGGGCTGCAGCAGTGGGCTTAACCCTCCCGGCCCTGGAGATCCCTGTGCCTGGCTCCAAACACCCCCCCTTCTTCCCCTGCCCAGCCCCCTATCACTAACAAGCCTTATCAGCAGGATTTACACCTCCTTGTCTAGGAACCCATAGGAAAGCCTATGGACTAGTCACCGATGTGCATCCAAATCCCTAAAGTAGCTTTAAGTGCTCAAAACAATCCACTTACCCAGCGATAATTAATGGTATCAGACCTGGGAGTTCCCGTTCCCTGGCAGGGGAGATCAGAGCACTCCACAGTGGGTCTGGCCGACCACAAGCAGGAAAAGGGGCAGCCCTTCTGTGAGTCCTCAGCACCTCCGGCCCCAGGGAGCATCCTGGGAGTGAGGAACGACAGTGCCAGGAAGATGGATGCTTGGGAGCCACCACAGCTCGTAAGAGCAATGGTGAGCTGGGTTTTTTCCAGTGCAGATGCAGTGCTGGGAAAGGTGCTTTGGCACAGAGCTGTGCCAGTTGGCCAAACACCAAATGCCACATGGATGATGCTGTAGGAGTGAGGGGGAAGGAGGAAAAAAATCACAGCTCCTGTCTCAGGTCCCAGCCCAGCAGGAGGAACCTGAAGTGCTGAAGCTCAAGGTATACCCTGTGAAGGTGAAGGAGCAAGCAGTGCCTCCAGAAGTCATGGAGAAAAATGGGATTTTAGATCAATGTGCAGTGGTGAAAAACACAGATGTATGTGACACAATGATTTATTTTCAATCCATGAGACCACTTTACAGTTGGGACAGATCAAATCTGAGCCAGTTAGAAACATTCCTTTGTTTTTTGGCATTTTCCTCCTTACCCTCTTGCTGCTTTGACTGCCTATAGTATCCAGTTTTAGCACCCAGCACTTTCTGCTGTGTCTGCCCATCCTTTCCAGCACCATGACCAAGGACCAGGTGATCCTCTGCTCTGTTTCACCAAAGGCTTCTCCAAGTCCAAAGGGTACCTGTGGTGCCACCTGCTGTGGAAGTCATGGTGGTGGCACTATGGGACATTAGTGCTTACAGTTTTGGACACTGGAGAAAACTCCCTGACAGACTCAATGGCCCCTCTCATGGCTGTTTCCTGAGGACGGGCTCAAGATCCTCTCTGTTCTCGTGGACTCGACGACAAAAAGGACAGATGTGGTATCAGTGCTGAAAATGGGTATTTTTAGATTGGTGCTGATCAGGCTACTTTTCCAGTGCTCCTCCATTCAGTGGAAGTTATTTGTTACTTTTGTTTCTCAGTACTTGTCCTCTGGCAGGGTGTCATCACCTCTTCTAATGTTTCTCCATCTCCACCAAGGATTACTTTTGGGCCATTAATAGCCACAGATTTAATCTTCTCCTCATTGATAAACAAACTAATTTGTTCTGCTGTGTCTGCTAATAGCTGTTTCTAGGAACTAATAACAGCTTTTAGGTGCTATTTTCTTCTTTACCTTCTCTAAAACCATTTGGCTGCTAATATTTTCATAGGGTTAAAAGAAGCATAGCTGTTTTTTCCTTCTCTATTTATAACCTTGCATATGCTCTTCCCAAAGTGGATGGGAAAGATTTTGGGAGCTTTACTCTGGAGATCATTAAATTTGGTTGAGCTTACTTGAGTAGCTGCACTTGTGGAGTGGTTTGAGCCTGCAGAGGCCAGCAGGACTTGAGCAAGGTGCAGCCAAATTTGCAAATTCTGTGGTCCCTGGTGAGCTGGGCTTGCCAAAGGTCACCATTTCCCTGTGAGAGGCATTATGTACTCAGGAGGGGTGGCCAGAGGGTTTGAGACTCAGGAGGCTGTTCTCAGAGCTGCAGCACACCTGGGAATCTCCCTTGTTCTCTGAGGAAAGCTACTGGCTCTTTGGAATTGCCAATTGCATCTTCTGCCAGTGAGCTGCATCTCCAGGGGTGTGCCTGTGCTCACAGTCCTCTCTGCTCTTTCAGCCAGCCTGGAGCTGATGGGAACTGATGGGTGATTCCTGCTTGGCTACACTGAGCTTTGGGACACTTCCTGCTCCTTTATAAGCCCATCCTTTGTGCTGTAAGCAGCAGGATAATGTCCCTGGCCTGAGAGAGTCTGGAAAATTGTGAAGTCCAGCAGAAGCACCTTGCTTGGGCCTGGTGGCCAGTGGGGCAGTGGGGGTGGCTCACACGGCCACCAGCCAGGCGGCTGCCTGGATTAGTTTATGGAAGCAGCCCAGATTACTTGTATCAAAGTGAGCATCCCCCTGCTCTGCTTGCACAATGCCCCCTCTTAAGCAAGGGCATCTCTCATTGTGTGACTCCAGATAAGCCAAGGCCTCACCCTTTGCTACAGCAGCCCCTTCTCTCCCCAAGGCAACGTACCTTTGCAGGAATCTTTGCAAGTATTCCCAGAATTAATCCCCCTCCTCAGTGCTAGGGTCACCTCCCTGCCCTTCATCTCACACCCGTGCCACTGCACGTGTGCTTGGACACGTCCCTGGGAGCAAAGCAGCTGGAAACCACATGGAAACAGGGAGAACCAAGGATGCTGTTCACCCCCAAAACCTGCTCTTGGGAGTGCAGACTCCTCAGGGTGATTTGGGCTGCGTTCCAGCAGCCTGCTGGCACAGTGCAGGTGAGCACTGGGGCTGTTTGCTTCAAAAGCCACTGAATTCACCCCACAGGGAAGAGGCGTCCTGTGGTCACTGCTGTGTGGATCCCTGCTGCTCCTCTGGGACAAGGCACATGCAGGCATGGGAAGGACGGTGGCAGTGACCACAGGGCAGCAGAGCAGCAAGGGAGGTGTGGGTGGCATTTTGGGGTCCCTTGGTGCTGAGAACTTGCTTGGCTCCAGCCCTGACCTTTGCTGTCACTAAGACTTGCACAAACTTGTAATTGTTAACTAGTTCCCCTGTAGTGGGCTTGTTATTTTTTCAGGAGAGGGATTGAAAATGTGAGACATCTACAGTGGTAAAGATTTTATTGTGTTGGCAGCGGACTGTAAAACTCAATTACATGTCACTGGGGATTGCCTAAACCTTGTTCCCACTGATGCAACTGCTCAGGCTTGGGGGGAATGTGAGGAAGGGAGGTGGTTTTGAGTCACCTCTGGAGGTGCTTTAGCATGAAGGGCAGGAGCAGCCCACTCCCACCCAGCCGCTCCCACCCTTCATCCAAGTGAGCCCAATGTGGACCTGAGGATCTGGGGGGATCACAGGAGCCATGCAGAGCTGAAACAATGGATGAGTGCTTGGCTCATCACTGCCTAATGACATGAAAGTCACGGGGAAGCCCAGCCTGGAAGGAGTAAGTGGAGACTTTTCTGTAGAAAAAGCTTTTCCATCGAGAAATGGGTTCCCCTGTTGGCCCCCTCTCTCAGTTCACTGCTGACATGGGAGTTTTCCCTCTAAGACAAAACTTTCCGCAGTTTGTATCCGTTTTATATCCATTTATATGACTGCTAGCATTTTTCATATTCCAGAGGACCATTTATGGTAAGAAAATACGTTTTCCAATAAATAATCAAAGTGATCATATTTTGGAAGGGGAAAAAAATCATAGTAGGAAACTTTTGAAAAAAAAATTGGCCTGTGCTGAACACTGAGCCAGCATGATATCTTTTTTCCTTCCAATAAATCTTCTGGCTTATTTCTGTACCCTAACTACAGTGAGCCAAGAAGAATTCCTGAACGCTTGGGTACAGTCAGCCCTGCCCTGGCTGCGGCATGCTGCAGGAATGCCACGAGCTTTTTGAAGCTACCTCCAGGATTTGGTTAGCCAAGAGTGAGAGAAGCATCAGGCTGAGAACATGGCACTTTCAAAGCAAAAGAAAGCAGTTTCTTTTGTGACATCAGTGGTGTAAGCCTCAGAGAAGGGGAGAGTGTGGCAGGGAAGCTGCCTAGAAGGGAGACAGTGGGTGGAGGAGTCTCCTTACAAAGCCCCTCTGTCAATAAAACTTGAGTTCAGGTGAGCTCAGGTAGCATTCAAAAGTGCAAGGAGGAAAGCCCTAAATGGCAAATCTCAGCATGTGATTAACCTGGGGAGCACCCTGCTCAGGAGCCTTTCCAAGGCAGTCGCTTGACTGAGGTCCATTGAACCTGGAGCAGTTGAAACTGCAGCCAGCAGTGCCTGATGACTGCAGGCAAATGATTGCCAAGGGGATCTGGAGGACAATTCTGAGGATTGTCCTCTCTGTCTGAGATTCCCTGCTTTGGAGGAAGCATGAGTCAGACAAGACTTCTGCTCTTGGCTCTGGCAACCTACTTCAGTTGGGGTAAAATGCCAGGTTTTATCCTATGCAGCTGCTAATTCCCCACCTTTACCCAGCAGTAAGAAGGTCTCAGTAAGTGAATTCCCTGAACTCCTGTCTTGCTGAAACCTGAGCCCCTCTCCATGAGTATACCACTAGGTCATCCAAGTACATCTAATATCTTTTTTGAGGGGAAGAGAGGCAGAGATAGTGTTACACATTGTGCAGAAATGCTATTAGCTGTAGTGAGCATCACAACTTGGATTTATTAGCAGGGGGCTGAGAGACCTACATGGCAGGGGATGTAACTGATAACCTTGTCTTGCATCCGTTTGAGCAAATGGGTCCTGTCCCTGTGTGCTCATCAGAGATTTAGCGCTTCTCACGAGCTTTTTTGCAATCACAGTCATTTAGCAAACATATGATACTTCACACTCACAGCCGTGACAGGGGCATATGGCACTTCCTACCTCCTAAATGTTGATGGATGGAATTGCTTTGACTATTCAAGGAATCAAAGGCCTGGTTCGAATCTCAAGGCCTTGCGTTGATTTTGGTGAGCTTCCTTCTGATTTGTTCTCTGTCTGGAGAATCAGGCTTATTCCAAGTTAAACAAGCAAGAGAGTTCAAACAGATGAAAATGTCTCCTACTCAGTGGTCCTGAGCACTTGAAATCTCAAAAGTTGGAGCAATGGGAAGTTTGAAGATGATCTCATCCCCAGCATTTAAAATGTGCCTTTTCAGGCAGAAAAAAAATAAAAGGAGAAAAGAAAAAGAAAGTATACTTTAAGCAGAAAAAAGTACAAGCTCGCTATTGGTGGCAGAAAAGTTGAGCACAAAGGTACTCAAAAATTGGATAATGTGGTGAAAAGAGCAAGAGCTAGATGTGTTGCCAAAATCAGACCCATAAAGGCCAGTGGACCACTGCTGACGCACCATCTATCTCCTTTTAAAAGCAAACTTACCAGTTAGAATGCAGATATCTGATTATCTCCCGGTTTTCACTGGGATTTACCAGAAATGTTTCTTGGTGGTGAAGACACCATTTTGGACAGAGCTCCAGAGAGAAGAGCTGAGATGCTCAGAGCTCCCAGCTGCAAAGGGCAGAGACTGAACCTTTACTCTGTTTAATCCCAAACAGGAATTTGAAGGGGCAGGTGAAAGAGGGAACCTGTCTTTCAGTGGGAGAAGGGGAAAAGGCTTTTTATTTATTTTTTTTTTCACAGACACAATTTCAAATGCTCAAACTCTGGCCCTGTGCTGAGCCAAAACGACCACCCAAGGTCTCCTGCAAAATGCAGATGTTATTCCTCCCCCTGCCCAAGGTGTGGACGCGTGTCTCTGGCTGAGCACCGCGTGGCCAGTGAGCCTGAGCACAATAATGTGTTTTCCTTCTCCTAACACCTGACAGTAGCATGATTTCACCAACCACTTGGTCCCATTGCTGCATACTTTCCAAGGTGATATAAATCAAACAGATTAACATGTTTGCTTTTAATTTTACATTTTAGAAGCAGCTGTTGAACCACCTCAATGCCAACAGTGTCTATTGCCAGCATTAGTGTCATTAGCAGTCATTGCAGCTGTAATAGCACCATTATCTCCTGCTAAAAGGGTCACTGATGGCTTAGGACAGAGCTTCGGGGAAGTGAAAAGAGCAGACTAAATGAGATGGAAACAGCAAACAGTTGCTTCTATCTTAACTTGCATAAAGACCTGTGGATGCTACGCAGAGGGAAATTAATTTGCACAAGTAGCAAAAATTTTGGCTGGAGTGTCATCAAGGAGGAGGGGCTCTTGGTAGCTCTTGTGTCACTTGGGCTAACATAAAGCATATAAATATGGGAAAGAGAGAATGGGGACATTACTACCAACCATCTTCATCCCTCAGAGTGAACTTCTCTCCACCTCTTGCTGCCACCTCTTGGGTAAGTTGGATTGCCTCCCTTTTACTTTCTACCTGCTGCGCAGACCTGCCTTCTTAAGTTGATGAAGCAGCCAGTGACAATTGTGGCTCTTGACCCAAGAAAATGAGGCCTCCTCAGGTCTTTGAGGACATTGTGCTGGTTTTGGGCCATCATCACACATTACAGCCCCTTCTGAATGGGCGGAGAGGATTTTTCCTCTGAAGGGGTCTGCTGATCTTGGCTCTCCAGGGCATGTACATTATAGGCCTTGGTGGGATGGCTCTGCCAGCCTTTTGAGGCAAGACAGCAGGGAGCCTGAGACTGATGGAGCACGGAGATGGACTTACGGTTATAGTCAGTAGTCATTTACTGTCACTTGTAAATCCTGGTGCAGAAAGCTCTCTTCCTTCTCAAGCTAGAAGGTCCATCTCCTACTTTGGTCTCATTTCCATGCCAGAGGAGCTAAAAGACACAAGAAGCTTGATTACAACCTATTTTTACCTCCTAGACTTTCCTGTGTCTCCTCTGCCTCTTAGCCCTAGGCCTCAGCCTGCCCACCATGGCTCTCTGGATCCGATCGCTGCCTCTCCTGGCCCTGCTGGCCCTCTCAGGCCCCGGCAGCAGCCACGCCGCTGTCAACCAGCACCTCTGCGGCTCCCACCTGGTGGAAGCTCTGTACCTGGTCTGCGGGGAGCGGGGCTTCTTCTACCAGCCCAAAGCCCGGCGGGATGTTGAGCAGCCTCTAGGTAAGTGGGGCTGACCGTGCAAGAGGTGCAACAACCGCCTGTCTCTGACAGTGACGCCAGGAATGTCCTTCATGGGGAATGCCAGGAATACCTTCGGCATACCAACAGCATCACACTGCCAGTGAAAAGCTCTTCAGGTTAAATAGGCAGATGAGAGGGTGGGCAGGGAGAGAGGATTTATGAGGCAAAAGGAATTGTGCCTGGAAGCTCAAACTCGTTTATTTCTTTGCGTGGCTGTTACACCAGCCTGGGAGTATTCATAGAAAATAAAGGGGGAAGGAACCCAAGAAGCCTCTTTCTGCCCCAAGACAGGATCCCCATTGTTGTCTCCATTCTACTCCTCAGCCATGTTTGTCTGCTACATTCATAAAATCCTCCAGAGACAAAGCTTCCTCTGCCTTCTGGAGCTGCCCATTCCCAAGCTCAACTGACCTTCTTCTTAAGTGTTTCTTCCCAATATCTAACCTGAACATCCCTTGCTGTAAATTATTTCTTGTCTTCTCATTAGTGGACAGGGGGAAGAGCCTAGTCCTTTCATCTTTATGATTGCTTTTCAAAATATTTGGATACTGTTCCCATGTCTAGTTTTGACCTCTCCTCAGATGCACAACCCTACTGCCTTCCTAGGTCATGTTTTCTAGATCTCTAAACATGCAACTCTGCATTTGTCCACATCCTTGCTGGCTGGTGAGGCCTGGAGAAGCACACTGAACATTCTGTCTTCCAAGCTTCTAATCAACTGAATAGATGAAGAAGAGATCTCTGTGCAAATTGCATAAATTTCAATCCTCTCATTTCAAGATCAACCTTCACTTAACATTCCCTGGCTGCAATACATGTCTCCCACCATTTCTCTTCCCATCACATACTGTTTTCATTTATATCCAATTCTCTCTCCTGTGTTTGCAACCACCTTGTGAAATAGTCTTAGGGGTCTTTGTAAGGTGAAACAAGATAATGCCCTAGCAGAGGGTTTGCCCATGATTTGTTCAGGATGTCATTTGCCCATTCTCTGATTATTCATTTCTGGAGACCACTGCAAATTGATTGGAGGTTTCATTAGCCAAACTACCTAAATACTGTACAGAGAATTTTAATCATGCCAACAAGAATGCAAGTATTTGAGAATTTTCTACCATTTTTTTTGGGACTTTTGCCTGAGCCACCACCTCTTTGTCACACAATCTGGTTATGTTTACAGTCTGCTCGCAGCTGGCTTGAAGGATGAAGAGAAGTAAATCACAAAACTTTGACTAGCTATTTCCTTTTCTACTTAACATTGGACCAAATTTTTCCCAAATTTCCCTTCTAGCACACTAGCATAATGATTTTGTGTTACTCTTGTGCCTTGTTCATTGCCTCATGCTTCGGGGGCTTGGGGATTTCGCATCTTGTACTGTACTTGTATTGCCCTAGAAACCACATCTCATTCTCACTTTCCAGGCATTTTCTCTTTGCTGTTAAGGGCCCTTTTCTTCCTGAAGGAAAAACTCACTGATTTATTTGCCATTTTCCGTATTTTCATTGGGCAACTAAAACCTGAACAGATCTGTGCACAAGTTTTCAAGTTCTCACCAGCAAATAATCATTCTGTTGAGTGTTATCTGTGTCCAAATACCCTAATTTATCATTGCTTCTAAAAACTTGCCCCCAGCTGTGAACACAGACACACACAAATTCTTTTGCTGTCAGCTTGGGGCTCTATCCAGGCAGCCAACTGAATCAGGCTGTTCAGGAACAGCTGGGAAATGCACCCAGCCTCAGAACTGGACTGTCCCTGCAATTCCATGAATATCCCGGTTGTCTGCCCAGGTTCCCAGAAGAGTGGGTAACTGCTTGAAGGGCTCTGCAGTCTCAAACTCTTCTCTATAGAGCAATCCCATTTTATCGTCTCACTTACTAGTCGCTCACCGCAGGGAAGGCTCAGGATTTCTCTTTCTCTCCACACATCTTCCCCAACAAAGCCCCTGTATCCCTTTATTCCTCACATTTCTGGTAGTCACTCAGCTTGGCATCTTCTGAACACCAAGGATTATTTTGGGAGAGGAAACAAGGTGCTACAAGCAGCATCAGCCTGGGGAAATGTGTGCAACTTCCCTCCCATTTTCCAGCCAACTCTGGCTTAAAAATCTGGTGCCTGCTAAGGGGGTGTCTGCAAGGCTCAAGAGCCAGGGCTGATGCTGCGTGATGTCCCACACCTTTTCTTCTTCTCCCCTGGCAGTGAGTGGTCCCTTGCATGGTGAGCTGGGAGAGCTGCCATTCCAGCAGGAGGAGTTTGAGAAAGTGAAGCGAGGGATCGTTGAGCAATGCTGCCACAACACCTGCTCCCTCTACCAGCTGGAAAACTACTGCAATTAGCGGCAGGGCTGGTGCTGGGGAGCTCCTGGGCCGCGGGCAGAAACATGCACTTATGCTACTGCACCTTCAAAGCAATTGAATAAATATTCTGGATCTATTTGATGGACTGTGCTGGTTCATGTGTCCACATCTTTTTGTCTGCTTTGGAGTGTCAGTGTCCATGCTTGGGTAAAGCACTTTTCAGCCATCACTTCAGATTATCCTTCTGCCACACGAATGAACTCCATGGGAGGGAGGGAGGGAAGGGTATTACACAGCTTTGGAGCAGGCATATGGAGCATCCGGCACACCCAGTACTTGGAGAACCATAAGGAGAAGGCAGAGAGGTTTAAACAAGACTTCTCTTGCTAGGGAAACATTACATCTGTAACAATGTCATGCTGGTCAACTTCCTGCAGTTCACAGCCCAAATATAGCCAGGCAGCTGGAGACTGAACTTCCTCAGCTACATAATGGAAACAGTACAGATTAGGCAAAGAATTATGTCACCTATTCATTGTACTCAGAAAAATCATGGATGACCACCATGGCCAATTCAGAAAGTTTGTCTAGCTCCTACTTGTGCTCGTGGGAAGCCCAGGGAGAGTCCCTGCTGTGGGATGTGCTTGTTGTTCACAAGGATATCACAAGCCTTGTGCTGAAAGTGAATTTAATCCAAGAAGGAGTTTTGAATCTATTGTCCATGTGCTGGGCAGTATCCTTGCTCCTGGTGCTGCAAACCTCTTTCAAGTATCTGGTCCCAAAATTGCCCCTTTCTGTAAGGAAAATCTGCCCAGCGGTGCCAGGGTGGCCAGAGTGTCCCAGAGCATAGGGAGTGTTCCCTCTGCCGAGGGACTCCCGTGGCAGTCTACTGAAAGCCATGCAGAGGGGCTCTGTGGGATGGGCTCAGCCTGGCAGAGGTGACAGCAGCAGCCAGGGCTGCTTTTTGCTGGTGACAGATTTTGAAAGTTGGTCTGAGAGGAGCCTGTGGTTTTAACAGCCTCATTTCCCAAACCAGTTCCGACTGCCTCCAGTGGAGCTGCACAGATGGAAGCTGCCACCTCATCCCTGCCAGGATGCGTTACTCCCAATCCTATCACAAGCACAAATCTGGCCAAACCACTACAAACTGAAAGGCTGGAAGAGCAGCTGGATGAGCTGCTGTAAAGAAGATACAGGCATAAAAAATGAAATCAGAAAGCACTCATGATTCCCCGTGGTGACCTTCCCTACAAATTCCCAGTCAAAAGCCCAAGACAGGGGCCTCCTCCTGCAGGTGCCACACCAGTGCTGCAGTGCTACTCAGCCAGTTCTGCTCTCCTTGACCACCTTTTCATCCCTCTCCATCACCCTTTCTGCTGGGCCCCACTGAGTATTCCCAGCAGCTGAGCTTTCAACTCTGACAAGCAGCTTCAGGCCAAAATCATGTGGTTATGAAAGCACAGCAAGATATATTCTGTTCCTGAGCTACTTGGCTCCCACCAAACCTCACAGTGTATAGCTCCAGTGGTTTCTAGAGGGGACTCCCTGGAAGCAATTCTCCTACCTGTCCTGGTGAACCATGAGGTCAGGACAAGTATTACTGAAAAAGAAAAAAAAAAAAAAAAAAAAAAAAAAAAAAAAAGAAGAAAAAAAAGCAGAGCTATTGCTCGTTGTAAGGCCACCAACATATTCAGGCATGCAGCCAAGCACCAGCAATCCCATCCATCCAGGAGATACCACCCTGATCCAAAAGGCAGATGTTCAAGTCTGCTTGGATGTTCTTGGGGAGGGAAAGGACATCCAGCCATGGTGGTTCCTCCATCTGGCACAGCCCTGTTTATCTGCTGGCACTCCTGCCCTGGCAGCAATGCTCTGCTCGGGTGAGGACAGCTCTTCAGAGATGCCCAGCTCATTTCCTGCCCTCTGCCATTGTTTGGTCTGATCCTTTGTTTGTTTGCTTTTTCTGAATGCTCTCAATTAGGACTTGTTGGGAAATTGCAAATGCCACTTTTTCTGCTGGAAAATGTTGATTCATCAAGATCAGCACACCCCGCAGGACCGGACTGGTTTTAGCAAGGCAGGATTTGAAAGAATGAAGGGACATAGAAGGTTTAGGTGCCTGCTCTTCATCCCCTGCATCCCATTGCCCAAGACCACAAGCCATCACCAGGCTCTGGGCTACCCAAGAGTGGATGCTTTTGCTTCCAGAGAAAGATTCCAGAAGGTGACTGCCCAGGTCAGGGAGGGACAGATGGCCCCATGTCCAAGCTGTCCGAGCTCTCTGCAGAGCACTTGAAGGTGCTGTTGCTTCCTTCCTCCCCAAAGCAAGAGCTGTCCTGGAGATGAGTGGCCTATGGTGAGCTACACTGCTCTCCAGGAGGTGCAGAAGAAAATAATGCAACAATTTTAAAGCTGTAGGAAGCCTAAAAAAAAAAAAAAAAGTTATACACTTTTGCTTTCCAGAACTGAAAATAACATAAAGGGCCAGCTTTTCACTTTTTAAAAGCTGCAGTAAGGTGAAGGCCAAAGGAGAACAAAGGTACTTTTTCCCCTTTTTCTGGAACTCCAGGGAAGAAAGCCTGAAGGCAACCCTATACATGTTCCACAATGGAGCACAGGGCTCCCTGGCCTGCAAACGTGCTGCTGCTGGCTTGCTGACCCTGTGTTGTGCCAGGACAGGCAGCTTTAGCCCCCCACCCCACCCCAACCCAAGAGTGGGTGTCCCAAAGGTCCTTCCCGACATCTTTAATGGTGCTCCAGGGTGGAATTTCTTTATAAAGCCTCCCTCAAATCCTTGTGCCCTTGCCCAGGCCATTCTCTGTTCTCAGATGGGCTTGGGAGATGCCAGATCTTATGAATTCCTGCAGGAGAAATGATTCAAGGACAGGGAATGCCGCATCCATTGACCTCCCTCCCTGCTTCTCTTCTTGCCAGGCTTTGCATTGCGATCTTTGGGAAGCAAATGCATCCAGTCCTCTTTATTCTGACTCAGCAGTTGCTCTGAAGTGATTTTTGCGGTAGCGGTGGGGCATCATGCCTGACTAAAATATCTTGGCTCTGCTACTCTTGCAACAAACTTCCAAAGGTCTCATGCTCGTGGTGGAGGGCAATTTGAAGAGAATGCAAATAAAGGCTTTGGTTCATTCATGCTTCTTGAATAGAGAATAGAAAGCTGAGCCGCAGAGGGGATTGCAAGGCAAATTCTTTGGGCTGCTGAGTTGTTAACGCTGCCTAGAAAAGGAAGGACCGAAGTTGCCCCTGTCTGCCACGTGCACGAACCCTCATCCAAAAGGGCAGCGCTACGGTTTCGAGGAAAAGGGAGAGTTATGCACAGAAATGGAACTGAGGGGAGCCTCTGCAAGGCACTGGCCATTGGGTCCCCGGTGGTTGGGGATCAGATCATGTTCTCCAGCTTGCTGGATGGGCTCTGCTGCTCCAGCTTATCTGGAGAGGAAGGGAATGCTGCCACTTTCCCGGAGCTAATCTGACTGTATTATTTCCTTTCCGGGAAACCACAGATAGAGAGCTCTCTGTTACTCTGGGAATTTAAGAGATCTACTTTAAGAAATAGTCAGACTATATTCTGGGATTTATTTCTTTTTAACCATCTTATCAGTATTTTAGGAAATTTTAAACCTCCTTACAGCGTCTCTCCTTATCTGCAGAGTGATTCCTAATAACAGACTTGCAGCAATGACTTGAGTTGGAAAGCATGCACTGAGCAGATTCAGTGTTAAGACCTCAAATTCCCTCTGGTTTAGACCAACCTCACCAAAGACACCTATCTGGCACAAAAATAGTCTTTCTTCCTTCTCCTTTCACTCTGGGCAGGAAGAAAACCTTAGGTCAGGCTATAAATTGATCTGGAAAGTCACTGCCAGTGCATTGTCGCTGGCTGAATTATTCCTGCATGCTGTGGGGAGGAAGGAGGCTGTTTTTTTCCAAGCCCAGTGCCAGGCTGGCTCTCACATGCCCCCCAGTCCCGTTGGGCAGAGCAGGCAGGAGCATATCCAGGACAATAACGGGAAGCGAAGCAAGCCCGTAGGAGCACACAAGGAAATGATCTGAGCCTCAATCATTTCCCTCCATCCCTCAATCCTTTCCCTCCATTCCCAGTCATCTTCAGGACTGTCAAGAAAAGGTGGACAAACCTCCTGAACTCCTCAACCTCCTTTCTGTTGCTGAAAAGAGACAGCTTTATATAAATACCACTTTATTTTTTTTTTTTTTTCCATGCCTGGTACATGCCAGGAAAGCCAGGATCTCCAGAATGCATGTGGTTGCTCACACTAAAATTTCCAACAAATGTTTTCAGATTTTGGAAGAAAATGGATAACAGAAAAAATTTGGCTTTTGATTTCCAGGTTGTTGTCGTTTGTTGTCCTTTGGGCTTTGTAATGCTGGATTTTGGCAGTGGGGATGTTTTACATAACTGCCAACTTCTGAAATGTAACTTTTTGTCAGAAAATAATGCAGCTTCCTCTTTTCTAATCAGAAAACGGAAAATCAAGTATAAATGACACCACCCACCCTATACTGACGAGAAACCATTCTGTGGAAGTTTCAATGGAAAAAATTCTACCCTTTTTTCCCCTTATCAGAAACCTCCTCACTTTGGAGACTGAGACCCAGCAGGGTCCTGGCTCTGCAGACTTGCCTGCCAGTGGGTCTTGCACACCCAAGTTTCAAGCTTTTCCTATGTGTTTTGGGAGATTTTAAAAACTTATCCCAAATAAATGCTGTCTTGGCCCCTGGGCATCTATTGATTTCAGTGGCAAGAAAAAGAAATCACCAAGTGAAAAAGACCTGGTCAAAGCACATCCAGGTTGCACACCACAGCCTGCTCCTCTCCTGATTCTGAAGTTGTTTTTTTTAGTACATCTGCAGCCTAAACCTCGCCACATTTTTTCCCAAAAACTGGCACATTGTCTCAAAATAATGAATTTCAACACCAAATAAGGAAAAAAAAAAAAAACTGTCCCCAAGGAATTCTGATGAAATGTGGAAAGATTCTTTTTCAGTCCTAGTCCTGGTGCAGATGTTATGAGGCAGGTGTTCAATGTGCAAACCTGTGCTCCCAGGGCATTTTGGCTCACCAAGCCGTGGGTGCTTCTCTCAGGTGTGGGAGCTGTGACAGGGAGGGGATGAGGTCACCCTTCAGTCCCTGCACCCAGGCTGCAGAGGGGTCATCTGCCTCAGCCTGGCTTATGCCTTGAGCCTGTAGGAGGACCACCAGAGGCTGAAGTCCCTCTTGTTAAGCACTCCTTCAACAACAGCTCCTTTGCCCTGAAAGATCCCTGACCTCACCTCAGGAACAGCGAGCAGCACTGAGCACTGACATCATGCCCATTTTTCCTTTATGGTTTTGACTACAGAGCCTGCATATCATTCTCAGGATGCTTGCCCTTCCTCACCCTGTGGAGCTGTTTGACTGCCCCATTTCCCTGTGCATCCCATTTAAGAACACAGGACTGGGAGCAACTTCCAAGCCAGTTGCCTTGTACCTTGCTAACCTCACATCACTGCCTCCTTCATCTCCAAAAAGACTTTAACATCCCAATTTCTCCCTTTAGCCTGTGTGCAGTTTTAGTTTCTGGAACCTTTCCTGAGGAATTCATCCTCTCCTGTTGGGCTTCACCGTGCTCACAACCTGGAAAAGATCCCGAGGTTTCACATATCTGTTCAGAGCAAAGCAATTACCCGTGGCTCTGTCACTGATATAGGGCAACACAAAAATGTTGGGAATCCGTGAAAGCCAGATTCCTGCGAGGGCTCTCCCTTCTCCTGCAGTCCCGGCTGCTGCCAGGGGATGGAGCGCAGGTCAGCCCACCGCTGGATCCGCACCCCTGCCTGCAGCTGCCGGGCAGCACCGTCCACCCGCAAAAACAGGGGAGAAAAACTGACAAATACAGACCGTGCTGGGGAAAGTCTCCCTGGAGATGTGATGCTGGAGTAAGGTTGGCACCGAGGCCATGGGACCAGCAGAGCTGGGGCAGCCAGGAGATGGGTGGAGCAATGGAAACAAACTGCTCCCGGCATGGCCAGAGACCTGCGGTGAGGATGGGTTGCTGATGCTGCTCTTGCTCTGCTCTTTGTTTAAAGGTTGTTTTCCTTCAAGGAAGATTTTGGTTGCCTTTCTGAACCTCCTTAGAGCTGGCTCTCACAGCCAGGGCACCCTCAGCACCAGTTCATTGGCAGCCTGCAGCCCACCTCCTTTCTGTGCACTCTCCCCAACATTTCCTCTGAGGTAGCAGAGACCTGTTTTGGGTTGCGTGGGCCTGTGTTTTCAAGTCACAAATCTCCTTTTTGAGCATAGGTCTGCAATAACTTCCAGCTGCAAAGAACCTGTGCTGTGCAACAACACCCCGGGCTCTTGTGGCGCTGGCACTGAAGAGCTGCCAGAGCACAGATACCTGTCCTGAATGGAAACACTGGAGTTTCAAACTGGGACATCTCCCCACCCAGCTTTGCCACAGGGCTCGTGCTCAAATCCTCACTCCCACACATGGCATTTTATGGGATCTTGGTCCTCATCCTTGGCTATGACACAGCTGTGACAGCTATTCTGCTGCTGGGGACAGCCAGTAGCCCAGCCAGCCCCTCCTCACGGGGGATGAGGCCCTAAGGAGGGTTATGAAATGATGCTACAGCCAGCAGAGGGAGTGCTCAGAGCTTCAGGATGCACAGGGACACCTTGGGAAGTGCCAGAAAATGTACTAAACCCAAGGCAGGAGCGATGGGGCACTGAAACAAAGCTTCCCCCAGGATCAGCTGCCAGCCTGGTGAGGTTCAGGATGGGGAAATGGAACCCTCCTGGAAACTTTGGGTACTGATGAGCCAGAGATGAGGATCCACAATGAGAGACATGCTTCAGCCTCTTAGACTTGAGGAATTTTGCAGAGCCTGTTCTAAACTGCCAAGTGAAATCCCCCCATTCATTCAGTTCTGGCTTTGGGCTCCTAACTTTGGGCTCTGGGCTTTCCAAATGAAGTTATTGCTGCATCTCAATTAGTAAGTAATCACTCCTACAGAATTTTGTTTCCAAAGCAATTGTCCTTGTACTTCACATAGGTGCTGGAATCAGGAGGCAGTCTGTGGGGTGGGAGTTGTGGGAAGCTTAGGCTTGACTCTGCCCACCAAACCTATATTTTAAGCAGACCTTCATTTGATTTTAGGCCAAACAGAGCAATTTGTAGTAGTTTAGTGAATTAAAGACTTAACATCTGGCAATATCGTAACAGTCTCTTAAATTATTGTCCAGGAAATGCCTCAGTGGTGTTGGGGGCTCTTCACTCGCACACAATATTAGAAATATAATTAGTTTCGCAAATGCACAGCATCAAAGACTCATGCCTGGTCCTTTCCTAACTGTGTGGATTCCCCAGATTTTTAAATGAAGGCCTTTCAAGCACCAATGGGCAATTTTGTAACTCATCTCTAAGCAGATCAATAACTAAAAGCAATGTAATGAAGTCAGGTGTCTCTGGATTGTGTTAGGACAAGCCCATGAAAGGATTCTGATGTGGACAAGATAAATGCCATTAAATCACTGGCAGGGTGAGGTTTAAGTGGGGAGAGCCTAGCACAGAGTGTTGGGAAGGTGTTGTGCATGGTGAGCACCAGCGTGGGCTGATTAACACTGCATGCAAACCCTATTGCAAGCCTGATAAAAGACAATGGGACACATTTTCACCACTAAATACATCAGGGATGAAAGGGAGCTGGGAGCTGGGGAAAGAAGCAGAACAGAGCACCAGGAATGACCTGACCTGCCTGAAGCCTGCTTTTCTACTTGAGAGCAAGGAAGCTTGCCCTAAATATCTGAAAAAAAAAGATGAGACAGACTTGGTGGCAACCAAAATGGTGGCTCTGAGAGGAGTCCTGATGGTGCACAGTGGCCAAATGCCTTCTGAGATTTAATGCCAAGAAGGTGAGGTAGAGCCCATCTGGAGTGAGGTTTGGTGGGCAAGAGGCAGCTACTCAGAGGGATACTCCAGCTGTCAACAGGAAAGATTTGTAGGGCTTGAATCAATGGAGGTGACACACGTTCAGTGGAACAGAGCCAAAGCCAGAGAACGTCTGTGCTTGAAACCCTTCCCTTTTGCAGCCATACCCCATTACAGCTGAGATGTGGCAGTGAACCCTGCCACCAGCCCAGACAGCCTGTTGACCTTACTGCTTCCTTCTCAAAGCCAGGATCAAATGAGGAGAATAAATCCAAAGGAAGGAAATGCTCCCTCCTACCTGCAGTTGCTTCCCAAGAAATGAATAAGATTCCAAGACTGAATAATCTTCTTCCCTGGTCAGGAGAAATCTCAAGCAGCTCTGCAGCAGAAGACACTGTCTGTCCCACAGACTCTGTCATGTGCTGTGAGCTGGTCCCAGCTTTTAGGTGGAGGTGCCTTGATCCAAGACAGCCTGGTATTTCCAGCTTAGAGTTACTCAAAATAAGTCTGAGAGGAAAGGCAGCACTTGCTTGTGATGTGGATGGCTCCTTCAAAAGCTGAGCCTGTCTCATTCACAGCAAACTGGGACTGGGAAGCCTTCATGAAGATGGAAGGGCCACTCCTGTGATAGGTTCAGTGAAGGAATAGGGAAAAAAATACATTGCAAAATGGCTCAAGCAGTGATTCATTTGGACTTTTATTATGGTAACTTGAAATCAGCAAGAACAAACAAGCTGTCAGCAAATCCATTTTAGATATGAACAGCCCTCTAAAATCAGTCTTAGATGGTAATATCCTCCACATGTGCTACTGCAAATCCCCTTTTTGACAACACCTGATGGCTGGTGCAAAAGCAGGAGAAAACTCCATCCTGCAGAGTGGTGGGAGCTCTGATGTGGAGCCTTTCCCCTTGACCACCACACCCTGCCCCTGCAAACCATTTTATTCAGATTTTATATCTGAATGCCAAAGAGAGCATCCTCTGGGCAGCCCAGCTTGGGCACTCACTGGGGCACAGTGAGGTTCCACACACCAGGGCTTTCCTGACAGAAACTTCTCATCAGGGCTGCAGGTCTCCCAGCTTCATAGCAGAGCTGTTTTCCCCACTCCATCTGGGAGTTGGGACTTGCATGCTTTTCTTTACCTTCCTGACAAAGTCACAGACAGCAGCAGGATGGCAGAGTTCAGGAACAGCCCGTGGAGGCTACTGCTGTCTGTCAGAGAGCCCTGGAGCAGCTTCCATTACGAAAAAAAGGCTGTGTCTGGGACACTGGCTCCCCACAGCCTCTGCTGTGGCCATGCCAGAAAAGAGGCAGGTGGGAAAGCAGATGCTGTTTGGGTAAATGCCTCAGCAGTGTCTTCTCAGGCAGGTGTTGAACACTGGAGCCAGGTAGAGCACAGCCTGGTTGAGCCAAGTGAAGTGCCCACACTCTGTGGCCCTCTGTGTTTGGTCTCAGTGGCCCTTGCAGCCTCCTGCACCTCCACCTCCCACCCCACACCTAACTCTGTGCCTGGAGCAGCTGGATTTGGGATGCAGAGATGCTGCATCCTGCAAGGGAGGAGCTCCATCCATCATCTGGGCTTAAGACCTCAGGAGATTCTTGCCCCCATCAGATGGTCTTGCAAAAGCACCACAGGATCAATCCTGGTGCTGGAAACCAGTGGGCAGAGAGAGGTAGGACACAGAGGCTGGAATGTTGGTGACCAGAGGCCGTGTGGTGGTGGCAGGGATAAGAGCAGCCCAGAAGAAGGGAACCACCACCAAAACCCTCCAAGCATGGTGGCAGTGGCTTCCTCAGCCCCAGCTTTCTCAGTGGCCTTGTGCAGGTCACGTAGCCCACTTGCAAACTATCACCATTCCCTGGATCTCACCCCCATGGGTTACCCATCAGCCAGGGAAGACCCTTCAAATCAGTTACTGAAGCTCAAGGGCTGTTTTCCATTTTATTGCAGGAATCTGGGGCTATTTCCACTCTGATGACCAGAACCTGGCTCCAGCCATGGCTATGCCAGCAGAATCATGCCCAGAAAAGCATGCCTAATTTAAAAGCCAAGTGCCAACATCCCAAGCTGGTTGTTTAGACTAAATGGAAGGTTTTCAGGAAAAAAAAAATCAGTCTGACTTAAATTCCACCCCCCTTCCCCAGGAGATTACTCCCTATCTGGTTGCCTCCCGAAGGTGGGAGCAAAGGCTCAGCAGTGAGTCATCTTTTACTTTGTATACCCCGGCAGTGCTATTGCTGCTCTCATGTGGGGCTCTGGCAGCAGCGAGGGCGGCCGTGGGTGGCAGAAAGCGGCCACGAGGCATCAGCCCGGAGTGGGTTTGCACCCCAACAGCACTGCTGCATGTGGGGGGATCAGTAAGGCATCCCCAGAGATATCACCCTCCCCAAGACAGCTCTGGCACAGAGCAGGCAGGACCTACGTGAGTGGGGTCTCAGTGGATTGGCATGGGAGCTGTTGAAACCCCCAGTGACTCAGAGAAATGATGCTCATGTAAGTTAATTAGTGAGCGAGGGTAGTACTCAGCCTGCCCAAATGAGCCCGAAGCCCCTGGGCTGACTCACTGCAAACAGTGAGGTTCCCCCGGAAAGGGATCCCAAAGCAGCTCATAGGAATCAGCAGCTGCACTCATCCTCTCCAGTGACAGGAGTCCTGAGTGGGACCCAGCAGGTCTGGCCTGAAATAATTCCCCATCTTGGTCACTGGGATTTCTTGGAGGGAGAGCAACTTTCCTCTATAAGGAAAGGGGATGCCTGCTATCCATTGCAGGATTTTTCTCTCTCCTTGTATCACATGTAGAGACAAAGGAATTCATTCTATCTCTGGAAAACATATTTTTATTTCTTTTCTGTTTTGGATTAGGTTCATGGAGAAGAGATTGTTCCAGTCTGGCACCTCTTGTGGTTACTGTGCTTGTTTTGACTAAAAAACACCCGTGTGATCTCTACATATTTGAAATGGTTGCCTTTAATAAAATAAAAAAAAAAAAATCTAAACAGAAATCTCTGTAACTTACTTTCGGATGAAACAAAAATTTCTTTGGCATGAAGATCTACCTGGTGGACAGAGATGGCTGAGCAAGAGACCCACCTGGAGAAATGAAGGGAGGATGGGTGGGCACATTTGGAATAGGGACATGATTTCCATCATTGTCATTACACTTGCTGATCATTAGATATGTCCAGGTATTTGCATAGCAACAAGGGCTCACTACAGCCACCTCTCATAATTAGGGATGCCCTAAACTGAGACCAGCTGAAGTCAAAAGCATTATTTCCAGTAAGTGTTGTGTTGTCCCACTGGACATTTGCTGATGCAGGTGTTTTAATTACCCTCTGCTCCCACTGCCTCATCAGCACGCCCTTGCAATGGGCTCAGATAAAGGCAGAGGGGCTGCTACAGGCCTAGGGACAGCAGCAGTGTCACAGGCAGGCAGGGAGTCACCTCCAGCTCATGCAGGTCGGGCACTGAGGGTGTGCATCCTGGGAACACCCGCACCGAGGTTAGGATCCCAGAGCCACGGGAGGCGGCTGACAGAGCCTGTATCCACACATGGATTATGCAGGGAAATGCTCGTGGGGGGTCTCCCTTGGCTGTGGTGATATCTTTCACTGCAGTTTTCTTTAAACTGTGGGGAAGTTGGATTAGGTGAGGAATTCCACAATTTCTTAGCTTTTCAAATAACATGTCTGCGATATCACCCAGTCTGACTTGAGCTCCCACCTGCCTTGGGAATTCAGTTAACCCTTTGCATGTTGCCTTCACAGAGGGCTTCTCTGGAGCCCGTTATCTCTGCTTGATGAAGAGACATGAGTGACACCACCGGGGTGGTGCCGGAAACAGGGGGTAGCATCTGAATCACCTGCCATTTGGCTCTACCTACTCAGACAAGCAGCTTCCCCCTCAGCCCAGAAATACATTTGGACACCACACACACACACACACGCCTGCACGTGCTACACAAGCATACCACCTGCTGTTTTGAAAAGCTTACGTGCATGGGTTCTTGGGGAGGGTTACCTTCCAAGCAATGAGTAATTAGCTTAGCAGTCTCAAGGGTCCCACCCCGTGTGAGGTCTCCTGCTCCAGAAGTGCTGGGATCTCAGGAAAATCCTTGCTTCTCTCACCAGAGTCTTTCTGAAACACAGCTGGCACCATAAAAAGCCCTCCTCCCCATCTCACAGGACTGTGTTGTACCTCCTTGCCCTGTGACACTAATGAGAGATGCCAACCCCAGCTGTACACCTGTCCTTGAAGGTGAAATAGCTATGAGCTGGTGACACCCCCAGGCCCACCCTGGCTGGCACCTGGCTCAGGGCACAATACCCAGCTCGGCTCTGCCAGCACCACACCACACTATTGCCATGCTCAGTGAATTTTTCAGCAGCAGAATATAAACATTTCTAGTGAAGTGCACTTAGTGTGAGTTGCTTTGCCAAGAGCTGTTGCCTCCCCTTCTTCACTATGATTATGAGAGAGAGTTCTGTTTAAGCAAGAAAACAAATTGTCCACACCTCCTCCCTCCCCACTGGGCATCCATCACCCAGGGCAAGGGCAGTGTGGTGTGGAGGGGACACTGGCAGCATGGGTGGGCACAGGGTGTCCCTGTGTCACCTGCATTGGGAATGGGAATGAGGTGAGGGTCTAAGTTATTGTAAACTCCCCCACAGCCCCTGCCATTTGTAGGTGCTGGAAGTCCCAGCCTCAAAGGCAATGAGGCTACAGGGGACAGACTTATCCCTGCCATGAGCTGGTGCACAGGGATGAAAACCAGAGGGAAATTAAGTGGCTTGCCCAGGGTGATGGGTGGGTGCAGTGGCAGAGGAAGGCTCTGTATGAGCCCCATGCTGCCCCTTGTCCCCATGCCCACAGCCACCTGCCCATGGGACCCCAGCCCCACATCCTACTTTGGCCTCTTCACTGCTCAGCTCAGACATGAAGGCATCAGTTGCTAGGCCTGGCAGCACATTTATCCTGCCCAAAAAGCCCCAGCCTGAAGAAGTGACCCCTTACAAGGTGTGAACCTCTGGCCTGGAGGAGATGCTGCCACCCAGCCCTCTGACAATAAGAGCTGCAAACAAAGACAAGCACTGAAACACAGCAGCAATGCTAAAAGAAAAGGAAAAAAAAAAAAAAAAGAAAAAGAAAAAAAGAAAAAAAGAAAAAAAAAAAAAAAAAAAAAAGAGGAAGAAATGCCTGAAAGATACATAGCTGGGATTCCAGAACCCCTCAGAGGTATTTGGGCTTAGCCAACAGGCTCGGGTTTTTTTTTTCAAAGCCATTAATTGCACAACAGAGACATATCTGCACCACTCCAACTCTTTGCAGCAAATAAGGGCCCCACATATATTGTCTAAAATGCATCACCCTCCATGCTCCATGCCATCAGCTCCCTTGGGCACTTGGAAAAATAACCCATTCCACAGTGGTATTTGCAGCTGGCACTCGTGTCTGATTTTCTGCAGAGTATTGAAAGGGTGCTCAAACCATGCACCTCCCAAGGGTGCATCTGAAATGCAGGAGCTGCATCCATAGGGGCAGAGGGTTGGAAATCCCACCCTGATCACCTGGGCAGCTTTTCTGAGCTGGTTGCACAACGAGGCCAAGGGAAAAGTCTTCAAGAAGCTGCGCCGAGGCAATACTGGTGCACATAAGGACTGCAGCCCCCTCTGGCATGGCCCATCACTGGCATTGCCATCAGCCACACAGTGATGGCTGCTCTGTTGGAGCTGCTGGAGAGGATCTCAGAAACAGCTGTTGTGCCTCATTTTTTGGGAAAGACCTTACTAAAAGCTCACTTGTTTTCTCTCATGGATCCAGCAATATGCAGCCAGACTGACCAGTTCATACTGATACTCCTGTGAGCAGGATAAAACATTCTTAAGGGTGATCCCTGAGTTTTCCAAGTGCAAACAGAGCAAAGGTGTGTGTGTGTGTGAGGGTGCCTTGCTGCAAGATGAGACACAGACACCCTGAGAGGACATGGTGTGCTCCGGCTCAGAGGCAGGGGGCATCCCTGCACACCACCTTCTCACTGCTCAGCTCCTTCCTGGGAAACACAGGGATGCCTCCCACTAGAACTGCCTTCCAGAACATTTTCATCAGGCCATCCCTGCAGGGACACAGTGATGGGTCACCATCTTCACCCCAAAGAACTCCAAAGGGTTTCCTGCTGTCTCCTGTAACGTTTCACTTGCAGGATGTTTTGACTCTGAGCTTGCTCTGTAGACAGACCCATATTTGTACAATGCTGTAAAGAGCAAACTTCATCCCTGGTGCTTGGAAGAACTAATTGTGCCTGCTGGAGCTTTTATTGATCATTAAACAATCCTGGACCACTTCTTCCCCATGACATTCCAATGGGTATTTTGATGGAAATGCTTAAAAAAAAAAAAAAGGAAAACAGGAAATGGTGATGTGCTTAGCTGTTAATATAGGCACAGACATATTTTACTTCTCTGCTACTCTGCTTGTTGCACATTTTTGACACAAATAATCAGACAAACTTGGAGCCTTCTGGGCTTCCTCTACAATGAAAAGAAGCTGGGGTGAGGGCAGGCATTTCTCCTTTGTTGCCCTATTCTACCCTTCTTGGAAATTCCTTTTGGGAAGCTGCTAGCTGAGCTGGAGTCCTCCTTGGCAACCAAGGATAGACAACCAAGAGATGTTTGCTGTTCCACAGATGATGGGGAGAAGGGAGACACTTTTCTCCCTTTCTGGGATCATTTAGGACCCTGGCACCCCTTGTCCTCCTCCTTTTGGGCCACGCTGCAGATAGCATCCCAACAAACAGACCTGCTGAGCTTCACTTGCTGAGCATCCTTTGTGCTTTTTCAATTCCTCCCTCACACTTGGCCACAGGGACACCTCTCCACCCCACATGCTCCTTCCCATGGCCTCTTGAGCCATGTGAGGCTGCTCACACTGGAGTTTTTCTCTAGTCACTGGGGACATTGAATTTTAAAAGACATTACAGGAATATCAAGTCTGTCCAGCCCATAAAAAATGCATAGTTTGTCCTCCATATAAACAGGGGTGAAAACACTACCCTGTTTTCACTGACAGTGCCTTTTACCACTGTCACAAATTCCTCTGGCACGGTGCAATAACTTACAGTGGAATAACTTCATTTTTGCTTTCTCAGCAACCTCCAGGTCCTTAGGAAGCAAATGCCAACACCTCTTCTGAACACCTTAGTCCAGTAAGTGCTCCAAGGCATTAGCAGATCTGGGCAGGAGTTAATATGAGTCCCTCTTTCACTCTGAACATGCCAAAAAAGGTGCCCTGCTGATGCCTAAGGGTAACTGGCTTTTTTAGTGCCCATAAAACAATCCTGCAGCAGAAACCCTCTGGGCTGGGAGCGTGGCCTCAAAATGTTCTTGCTACCCAGGGGTGCCAAGAGTCCTAAAACAGACCTGCCCAGCTTCTGCTTTTGTTTGTTCCTTGTTGACCAGAGGCCCCAGGTGAATTATTTCTCTCCCTCTTAGTTCTTTGACTTCAATTTTTTTTTGCAGGGACCTTCCATATATCACATCCCCCTTTGCCAGTGAATCTTTCCCGTTCCAACAGTTTAGTGTGGTCCAGGATCAATATATCTCAGCATGCAAGGACACGGTGTTATTGTCAGGCTCCTGGGTTGTACAAAGCAAAAGGTATCGCTTTCTTAAAGCCACTGGAAGATGCTCTGGGCCAAGTACAGTTACTCCTCAGCCACTGAACAGCTGCATACAGGACTCTGGCTAATCCCCCTCCACTCTCACCACGGATGATTTCTTCTAGTCCTCAGTGACCCCCAGCCCACCCTCACCTTCCTTTCAGCTCATCTTGAACATCTCAACCCAGACCTGTAGGGCATGTCAGTAAAGTAGTTTGGGTTCTCCTGGCTGTCCTCACCCTTGGCACAGGAGGATTTAGGGAGACAGATGAGAACACAAACAGGGGTACCTCTGTAGTGCTGCAGGCACTGAACAGCACCCAAACCACGTACTGCACATCCCTGCTTTGCCCACCTTGTAATTTGGGCTGTAATTGTGAAATAAACCAAATGAGCATCACGGGGTGTCTTGGTTGGGCTGGGATCAGGTGACCTCTTCTCTCTTTGGATTCTAGGTGGGAAAGGAAGGGAAAAGTCATGTAAATGCTCCTTTCCCTGAAGGTATCTGCTTGGCTCACCTCCCTAGCAGCATCTCTAACATCCATCCTGGCCCTGGACCACTGCATTTCTGCAGTTATTTACATTCCTCTGCCTTTGCTGAAGCACACATCCCTGTCTGCGAGGTCCAGGCTGGCCCAAGCTTTCCGGTTTTTCCCCCTTTCCCTGGAAAGCTTTCCGGCCTAAGGCCACGTGTTGGTGGCCACCCACGAGATGCTTTGATCAGCTCAGATGGGCAGCGCCGCCAGGAGGATTTGCAGTCTGCCCCAACGCTTCGAGCTGCTGCAGCAGCAGAGGTTTCCCCTCTGAGTCCCTGACATCCCCAGGTCGTTTCAGGCACCTTTCAGATATTGCTTTTATTTCAGCTCTGTCTTTAGCTTCACTTAGTTTCAGCTTACTTTGGTTGACTTTGCTTTGTGAACACTGTCCTCCCTCCTTGAAAATTTAATGGGAACCCACAACTGTAATTTCTCTCCTGAGCTGCACCGATGACCAGAGGTCAGACAAATGCAAGAGGCAGTGCTTTATTTTTACTCTATTTTCAACGTTTTCAGATGATGCCTTGCTGCAGCCCCATCCACTTTCAAACCAAAATTCTTCCAGGCATTTTGCAAGACCCTTGGTGGTCAATGCTGTGCTCTAGAGGCCTTCCTATCCCTCTCTTTCTGCCTCCCTGCCTTCAGGTTTGCTGCGTCCTTGGCTTTATTGGTCCTTCTCCTGCTCCCCCTTGCCGGCCCTCCTCGCAGGCAATGCCAAGGGCTGGAGTTTGGGGTGGAGGCAGCTATTGTTCCAGCTATCTGCAGTGTAATGTTCCTTATGACTGTATTAAATGAAGGGCGGAGGTCACACATCCCTAGTTTAAATTAGGTCTCGACTGACCTTTAACAATATTACACTCGTGGATCCTCTCATAACTCACCGAATAAACTCCCCGAGGGTTTTACTACCTCACTCTTTCCTTCCTACTGTAAGGATGCCCGAGGCTTAATGTGCTTTTCTCCAATTTCGCTTTGATTTCTAATCCTATCCCCTTCCTCTCCCCCCTCAATACAGATATATTCACTCCTTTAAAGGTGGAGGGAAAGAACCTGTTCCTTTTCTCTTCTGGGAGACAGCTATTTCTTTTGTGTCTCTTTCTTCCCTTCCCCGCCCCCCTCCTCTTTCTTGACACAATGCACTATTTATTTGCACTGAAGGATAACTAAGAAGCAATTAAAAGATCAAAAGGCACAAACACAAGTAGATCCAGTGGCAACTTGTGGGGTTTATTTTGCTGTGGCTGCTGCTGCTGCTGCTGAATCTTCATCAAACTGCTGCCGTGGTTTTCCCCCAGCCAAAGGACACCTCTCTTACTGGGTCGCCTCTTCCTCCAAACCGACTTTTTTATGATCGCTATTTTTCACCCCCATTGTTTGCTATTGCAGTTGTTTACTGGAAAATCACTTGTTTTTCTCAGGGAGATTAACCCTCCAAGCTTTCTTTTGTCTACTCTCAGGAGGTCCTTGTGGTGAGCTGGGGGAAGGGAGCTGGGCTCCTTCAGCTATTAACAGTAGCTTACAGCCCTGCTGACCCCCCTGCCAAGGTTGGGTCCTTTCCTTTGATGGGGTTCTGCTTTTGCAGGGAGGAAAAGGTGCCTTGTTCTTTGTTAAGACCACCTCTGCTGAGCAGTTTGCGAGGATCCACGACTCGGATTTACTAAGTCCTGGGCATCTAGGAGAAACTCCAAAAGCCCAAGGTAAGGGGAAATCTGGAGCCCTGACAAACGCCGGCAGATGCTGAGTCTCGTGGACGGCCAGGTCACTTCTTTACATGTTTAAATATCAGTGTAGGAGCTGAGAATTGATGCCTGTGGTTGAGTCTGATGTGCACGGAACCGCTTCCTCAGCACCTCCCAGATGTGCCGATGTTTCGCCTGCAGCCTACAGCCCTGACACCAGGACTGCTGGGTGTGATGCGCAGCGACACATCCCAGAGAACAAACCGCACAGCAAACAGAAGGATGCTGGGGACGAAAGAAAGGGATGCCCAAAGCCTAGTGAGAAAGGATAATCCTGCCCACGTTTTCTTGGGCACGTTTAGGGCAATTCCGACTGCTGAGAGATGAAGCAAACCTCCGATCCTTGGAGGGAAAAATAAAGTACGAACTTGAAAAAAAGAAAAGAAAAAAAAAAAAAAAAGGGTATTTTATTGCATGCTGGGGTGAGGACTGCTGCATCCTCGCCCTTTCGCACCACTCGCTATGGCAAGCGCTACCTGAGGCGGGCCAAGCTGCCGCTCAGGTCTCAGGTAGCCTCGCTCCTCTCTGCTCCGACAAGGGTGCGTGCCTGGGGCGCAGCCTGACTCGGTGCCCCAGCAGAGGGACACCCTCCGGGGCAGCGGGGCTGCCTGGGGCTGCCTTTGAAAGCCAGCGGGGTTCCTTCCCGGGCAGACCTTGGGGAGCTGGCGGGAGCCGGCCGATGCAGCCCGGTGTGCAGCGCGGAGCAGCGGGAGCGCGTTCTGCCCGCGCTGCTGCACACGCACGGCAAAGCCTGGGAAAAGTCCCTTTGGCTTAGAGGCAGCAGTGCTCGCCTGCAGGAGCCGGCGGGAAGCCGAGGCGACCCAGCCAGCGGGAACCGCGGCGGGAAGGTGCTCTGCGAGGTGCAAGACCCGGGTGCGGAGGGGCAGCGTCCATGTTGTCCACAAGGACACGCAGGGGTGGCCGCGGGGGCTCGCTGCCCGCAGCGGGGCAGGCACGGCGGCCGGCCGGGAGTGCCCGTGCCATGGCCAGGAGCTCCTCCGAGCCGTTCGGCGGCCGGCGCCGACACCTGTGCCCGTGTGCACCTAGAGGGGCACCCGAGAGAGGACGGACTGGGCGACCCCCGCTCTCCCACCCCGCCGGGACTCGGGGCTCGCCACCTCGCAGCGAGAGGCGCTCAAGGGGTGCCCCCCGGTATTTTGGGCAGGGGCTCGGGGTGCGGATCCACAGCTTTTCCCCTCACCTGCGGGGCGGCCGCGGATGCGCGTAGCCCCCCGCCCACCCGGGGCCGGCAGAAGGGGCAAAGCTCTCATCCCGGGTAGCAGCACGCAAAGAAACCGTGCGGCAAAAACTTTCTGTCCCCTCTTCCCTCCCGAGCTGGACTCCGGAGGGTTACGAGGGAGAAGGAGGGAAGAAAGGAAGGGAGGGAGGGAAGAGAGGGGGTTAGACCGCTCTGCAACATTATTGGCTGCGTGGCCGGGCTGGTGCTCGCCGGGAGAGCATGCCCATTGGGGGGGGTATAAAAGGTATAAAAGCCGGAGCGCCCTGCTTGTCTCCTCGCTCGTGGGGCAGCAGCCGGTAGCAGCGGGCAGCGAGGCAGCCAGTCCCTTCGCCCCGACCAAAGGGACGCACTCAGTAAACACAAAAGCGAGAGCCACCCAAGGGGCAGCCCAAGCAGGAGAGAAAGAGTTGGGAAGGAAAAAAAAAAAAAAAAAAAAGGGGGAAAAAAAACCCCGAAAAAAAAAAAAAAAAAAAGGAAAAGGAGAGGAAAAGAAAGCGCTCGCTCGCTCTTTCTCTAGAATAACAGAATACCTGATCGTAACAAAATAACATCCTTCAGACAAAATCCAGCAGGGACTTGACATACCAAAAAGGCAAGGCGAGGAGAACGTGCCAGGGCGCGGGGAAGGCAAGCCAAAGCCGCGATCGCTGCCAGGGCAGGAGAGCAGCATGTCAAGCGCCGGGGCACACACGGATGAGCGCTGCCGGCAGCCCGCCTTCCTCCCCGGCCCGCCGCCGCCGCAAGAAGTTGAGAGCAGCAGCGGCAGTGCCAAGGTAAGCGCCGCTCCGCGGGCAGAGCACGGTGGGATTCGCCGGGCAGAGCCGTGCCGCCCGGGCACCGCCGAGCCATCCCGAGCCGCGCCGGCCCCGCCGTCCCCACGCGTGTCACTAGAGGGACCCCGAGCGCCGGCCCAGCCGCGGCCGGCGGGGCGGCCCCGCTGCGGTGGGGTGCGCGGGGTATCCCCGGGGGTCCCGCCCGCCGCCGGGGATGCTGTCGCCGGGGATGCTGCCGCCGGGGATGCTGCCGGCGCGGTCCCGCGTGGGGAGCGGCGGAGGGCGGCCGCGGGCGTGCGGGGGCCGGGCCGGGGCTATGCGAGGTCACGCAGGGCTGCGCGGGCCCCGGCTGCCCGCGGCGCTCCCTCCGCGCCGGCCGGCTGCGGGAGCGGGAGACGCGCGGGGAGGGCACCGGCGGTTCTCCGGCTCCGGAGACCGGGGAGATTATTAAACTCTCTTCTGCAAAACACTGCGGTGTGTTTGGTCTCGGGAGGGATAAAAATACAGAGAGGAAAAACAAGAAAGCGAAGCCAAAATGGAGTGAGAGTTAATGGTTGGCGCGCAGCCTTCGACTTTCTGTGATTTTTTAAATTTTTTTTTCTTCTTCTTCCTTCCCAGTTGCTTTTCCCTACAGTAATTGTTTTAAGAGCGCAACTTGGAATGGTTTTAGCACTCTGTTGAGCAGTAGGGAATTGGGGCACATGAGGGAACTCGGATTTAGCGTAACTGTACCAGCAGATGTGGCTGCCTCCCCTCCAGCCAAGGGTACTTCAGCAGGGTTGCTGATACGCCAGGTCTCGCTAGGGTGGTGTGGAGCAATCAAGTGTAAAAACAAGGTTTGTGTGGGTGGTTTTAAACAGACACCTCGGGAGAGCCTCTGCTTTCAACCCAGGCTTCCTATACAAAATCTGTAGTTTTCTTCCAAGTGCTGGGATGTGTTTGGGAGACTGAGGCATGTTTTTCTTCGGGTTTGTTTATTGTCAGATTGTGTGTGTATGTGGGAGGCTTTTTTTTTTTTCCTTTTACTTTTACTTTGCAGGGTTCAACGTGTTGGGATTTTTATTCCTCCTCTTGCCTTGATTTAGAGTGGAGTTGAGGAGCCTGGGTCGTGGGGTTTTGTTAAGGATGACTTTGTGCTAAGGACATCTGGAGGTATAAAACTGACTGACACTTCTGATTTGACTTCCACTATGCTGTTTTGGACCCAACTTGACAATTTTGGTGGGGGTGAATGGGTCAGAGCTGTAAATCTTGTTCCGTGTTGTTGACACCCACACAAGTTCACTCAGCCTTTCAAAGGGGCTATCCCAGCTCCTGTGAAAATTCATTAAGGGATAAAAGATTTGACACCGCAGGTCCCCTCCCACCGCTGCATGAAATTTGAGAGCCAAAATGTGTCTGCGTGTGTGTCCCAGTGCTCTTTCTGACAGGTGATCTTTTTTGCAGCCTGGCTGGAGGGCTGCTGCTCTGACCAGTCAACCCAGTGTTGTCAGTGTGAGTCTTCCCCTTGATTCCTATAGGCTTCGGCACGAGCCCAGCTTGTCTCACAGAGCACCAGAGAAAAGCATTTCTGTACTTTTATTTTTTTTAAATAAAGCAAACACAGCAGGTGAGGTCTTATTTTTAGAGGGACCGAGGAGCTGGTGTGTTTCCAGCAGTGCATGCGAGCACTGTAAGTGGCCCACCCTCTCCCAGCTCGTGTCCTGGGACTGACCTCTCCGATCCTTCTTTGGATTGCCTTTGCTTTTAAAAGCTGATGAGTGTCTTAGCAGGGAAAGCGATATCGGCCTCCCTCGGCATGGTTGTGTGAGGGGTCAGGAGAGGTGGGGGGCACCAGGGGAGGAAGTCTGCCTTGGCCTTACAGCCCGGCTCTGAAGGGGTTAAAGTTGCTCTGCCAAGACATAAAGCAAGTTCAACGTGTTGTGGGAATATCATTTGCCAGTAGACTCCAGTCACCACAGTTCCTGATTTAACAGCTTAACTTGCTGTTAACTTTCCCTGATATACTCCAGGTTTTGGAAGGGAATGCAGAAAGGAGAGAGGGACAATAAAGAAAGGAGTTAAGTGAGGCTACTAAAACAGACTTAAATCCCTTCCCTGGGTCCTGCCAGCTGTCTTTAGAAGAGTTAAGCAAGATTGCATTTCCTTTTTTTTTTCTTTTTTTTTTTTTTAATACAATAAATCAAATATTTCTGGGCTGCATACCAAAATTTATGCAATACACTCTTACTCCCCAGTGGGGTGAGTAAATGGTACTGAATACCCCATTCACCTTTTTCAGCTTGATTTTTCCACAGGCACAGTAGTTCTCCTGCAGCACGTATGGACATGGGGTGCAGGCAGTGCTTCCCTGCCTGCCCTGGCCCCTGTCCCACAGGCAGAGGAGGCAGGTGCCTCTCTGGGCTCACGGGATGGAAGGCAGAAAGGTGACTCCCCTCTGGTGTGGGGTGGAGTGGGCTGCTGATGGGGACGAGCAGTGAAGACAAGGAAAGTGAGGGCTAAAAATAGCAGTAGTATTGCCAGCCTCAGCCATATGAATGTCATGCAAGCCAGGTGCCAAGAATCAGAAGGTATTTTATTTTTCTCAAGCCTGAGATAAACAGGAAAACCCCTGGTCCTCCTGACCCCGAGTTTTTACTCGCCTGACATCTCAGTGGTCAAAAGTTTTGTGTTTTGAAGCTTGCTTCTTCCAAGCTGTGGGTGGCTGGAAATCTCCTTTCTCCTTTAGATGAAAGGAGAGGCTCTTCTGTGGCACAGCATGAGGTGATTGCTCTGCCTTCAGGTACCGCTGGGCACCTCATCCCTGTGCCTCTGCCCAAGATGCGGTTCCTGGGTGGTTTTCAGCTGCCAAGGCACCTGCCTCTCACACTGGCTTTCATTATGCCCTTGCTCCTTGGCACCTCGGGGCGTCATGGCCCAGTGCCCTGGGTGAGGTTGGGTTGCCCCGTGGGCAGGGGCGGCATTCACTTGGCACTTGAGAGTTGGCACATGCCCACATCCTGCTCCTTCGGGGTTGCCACGCTCAGAACTGGCTCAGCTCCCCACTCTCCTGGGGCTGTCCACGGAGAGGACTATTGCAGAGAGGCAGATGTTCAGCATCTCTCACAGGCAATCATCAGAGCAGCAAAACATCAGTCTGCCCTTTTTTTTTTTCTTTTTTTTGAAGGGGTGGAGTGTGAGGGATGCTGGGATGTGTAAACTGGGCTTTTCCCCTCTGACATGTGCCACTGGGTTTGGGCTGATGACTTTTCTTTTGCCATGCTCCCTTTTAAACACTGCATTGCTCCACAAAGAAGCAAGATTTTTTTCTTTTTCTTTTTGCTGTCCAAATCCAAATTTTACAGACTGGGCCATCTGTCAATTCCCTCCTACGTTGTTCTGTTCATATTAAATTGCAATGAAGGCCAGACTGAAGAAGGAATTAGGTCAGACAGGAGGTTTTGTCTCTGTTTTTGGGGAGATATTTGTTGCCCAAGAGGCATCATGGTTTGGTTTGCTCAGCACAAGCCTGGATGCAAGGGATGCCTGAGCTGTACTCTGAGACTTGGCAACTGGGCCTTTTAGCACATTGTGGCCTCTTGGCCCCCGACTCCCCAGCAGCTGGACAGAAACTGTCGATCCAGCTGATTCAGCAGCAGATCCTGAAAAAATACTTTAACAGTCTCGGGTGGGAGGGTGACTCCACAGCAGACTTGCCCTCGGGCTCACTCCCAGCACAACACAGCCACTCAGAGAGAGCCCTCTCTGCTGCCTGGGGACTGCCAAGAGGTGTTTGGGGGTCCCTGGCCGTGGGTGCAGTGGCTTGTGCCGGAAGGCAGGAATACACAGGAGTTCCAAGGTAGGAACATCCTGCACATGGCAGCCTGCAGCTGAACTGGTTCCGGTGGCAGCCTGGCTTTGTGTGCGGTGCTGGGAATGCCAGGAAAAGCATGAGAGGGGCATGAAGGGTGGAGAGCAAAGCAGACCTTCTCCAGGGAGGGAGAGGCCAGCAGTATGTGCTGATACCTTGTGTGAGCCTGTTCTGTGCTGATCATGCTGCTTCAGATGTGAGTTACTCAGAGGAGCTTCAGGTGTGATTCCCAGGATGGTACAGGTGCAACCAAGAAATTCCTCTTGCATCGCCCTCTTGCACACTGTGGGGTCCAAGCCCTCCTCAGGAGGACTTTGGTGCTCAGATTGTTCGGCATCTGGCATGTCTCATGCTGCCATCCCACTTCATCCTAAGGCCTTTGAGGTCTGCCTGGGCACACGAGGAGCAATAGCAGTCAGAATGGCTGGTTGAACCTGCTTTGGCAAGAATGGGACAGTGGTAGCTGTAGCCTTTCTTTGAGCAGAGACAGGACCTTGTCCTTTAGGGAAGTGGCCCACTTCCCTTGTGCAGCCTTATTCCTGTTCCATTTCACGTAATAGAGGCTTTCTAATAAAATATGAAGGATCTTCCGACCATTGGTGTGAATTTGCTGTTGTTCAACAGCTGAGGAGACCATGCCTATCCTAATGCTTGGGACTAGAAACTGAAAGCTGTGCTGTCTCGTGTTTCCAGTGGAGAATGAAATCTTGGAGGTATTCACAGGGCTTAGACTCATCATGCTGAGCAGCCTTTCAGTTCCTGCCATCGGTGCAGCTGGCATGGTGCTTGCACCAAACAGGTCGTGGGCTGCAGGTACCCAGGGTACCCAGCTGTGCCATGACACTCTCTTTTGGGGTGAGCAGCACCTGCTCTGGCAGCCACGGCAAAGTGGGTGCAAGCTTTCCTGCATGGGTCTGCTCATCTCTGCTTGTGAGGGAGGGAAGGATCAATTGAAAGGTTACTGGGACATGTTGAACCAGTGATGGAGCCCTGGGAGCCTCTGTAGCCTTTGTGTGAAGTCTGGGGGCTTTTGATTTGCAGAGTCAGTAGGGCCAAAGGGAGAGGGAAGGGTTTGTGGGGTTGAGTTGGGTTGCAGTTCCATCAAGGTGGAGAGAAACTGCAGCACTGGGTAGTAAATAAAGATGCTCTTTGCTTTGCTGCCTGGTTTCTCATGACACAGCTACTGGAAGGAGCAGGGAGACGCCAAGGTGACAGCAGAGGCTGGTGGCTGGTACGTGGGCAAAGGTGGATTTAGCTGCATTTCCCACCTCCACCGTGGTGAGCCGTGCTCTGGATGGCAGCACTGGGGCTCTCCCTGTTCCTGTCGCTTCAGGGGCATTTCCTGGCCGGAGTTATGGGGTGTGTGGGCACCTGGAAAGAGCTTGCAGTGGAGGCAGGGAAGGCTGCCAGGGGCTTGCAGTGAGCTTGGGGAGGAGCGGGTGTTTTCTGAGGAGCACAAGTGTTTTTCCACAGAAGGTATCGGGTCTCCTCAGCATCAAATATCACCTGCTGACAAAATCTCGCTCTCCCCTTGCTTCAGAGCATCTCACCTTTTCTTTAGACTGAATGTGAAGGAAAAGTGGTGTTTGTCACCTGTGCCACCCTTCCTGTCGGATCTGGCTCTGGCTTGGGGCACCCAGCATGCAGCCTGCTCATTAGCCACAGTGCCCACAGCCAGCACGAGCCTAACTGGGGACACAGGATCATGTGGGCATCCTGAAGTCATCCCATATGACTGCCTTTGATGGCAACACTGGCTGGTGGAAAATCCGTCACCCCGGCAATGAGCACTGGCACTACCTGAGACTTGGGGACACCAGCAACTGGGATCTGCATGTAGAAAAAAGGGCTGAAAAAGGCACAGGAACAGGGTGGTTGGTCTGTTGTCAGCTGGAGATCTGGCTCCTGATGCTGCAGCACCAGGGGCATGACTCCAGCAGTGAAAGTGATGCTGCGTTCATGTTGGAGAGGCCCAACAAACAACTGTGGGCTGCTTGATTAAAAAAAAAAATTGAGGTGAAAAGGTGCTGGTGGTAAAACACTACAGCTTGGCAGCATGGTGTCAGAGCCTGGTGCCATCCCTCTTCTCCTACTCTAATACAGAACAAAGTCTCTGCAGTGTGCTGAAGGGACCGTTGCTACTGGAAAAGCTGATCCTGGTCCCATCACTTGCTGATTTGAGACCAGTTTGTTCCCAGGGCTGCTGCCTCTCTTGTCCACAGCTTTGGAGGGCTTCTGCCAGTCTTGCTGATCTCTGCCAGCACAGGCTGAACAATAAATACTATGGCCCCCAAAACTGAAGTAGGAGGAATGTCCCCCACAGCCCATCCAGACCTCTGTTTTGGCTGTTCCTGCTGCTATCCCTGTCCTCCCGCTGCTCAGTAGAGCTCATGACTTGTAAGCATGATGCATTTCTAGCGGTGACAATTTGAGCTACGTGCTACTAAAAATTCGGGAGCAAGGGTGTCTTTATTGCTGGCAGGACCGTAGTGGGGCCTCAGGGGACCTGGGCTAATTTCCTGGCTGTGCTGCAGACTTCCCCTGTGACCTTGGGCGAGTCATTTAATCTATCCTGGGCTTCGGCTCCATCTCCGAGCATCCCGGGGGGGTGAGGTAATATTCATTAACTGATATTATTCTCGAGCTGCTCAGATGCTATAGTGATGAAAGCTGGATGTGAGACCTAGTGTCTTGGTTGAATATTAGCAAGGAGAGAGGATGCTCTGCTTGAGGTTAGGGTTGCCACCCACCGTCTGCTATTTTGACGTGCATCTCTTCATTTTGAGCTTACCTGTCTGGTCAAAGCCCAGTGTTATTTGGCTGTATGTGTACTGTGAGGCTCATCACTGAGGGTCTATAATGCCTTGAGCCATTCATGAGTTTTGCCCCATCCAGTGGGGTGATAGCACCCTTGCTTCACACCTGCAGAGGCTGACACAGAGGTAAAGCTGTTTGCTGGAGCTGAGTCTTTGGGCTAGTTAGCAAATATCCAGGGAGTTTCTTTTTTTTAATGCTCTGCACTGTCTGACACTGCCTTTACCCTCCCTAGTGATGCCTCAGGTGTGTTTCCCATGGGATCACATTATTCCTGAGGGATGTCTTCTCAGTCCCAACTCTTGTCAGCAAACACAACTTGTGCAATCAGCTCCTTGATTGCTTGAGCCTCATCTCTCCCACATGCCTGGGACAAAAGCTCTTCTTCCCAGCTTTCCTCAAAAGCAGCCCTAGAACAGGTTGAAGCTTCACTTGTTTTCGCTTTGCACAGACATGTTTTCAGACAGGGCACAAAAACCTGTCATCAGAAGAGGAAAAAAAACCACATACTGATAATAAATGGAATAAATTCCCTTTTAAAAGGGGGAAAAAATCACACTGTTGAAAGAGCAGGGGAAATAAAAGCCTTTTAGAGGTAGGCTGAAGCGGGATTTTCCAATGGAAAACCGGCTTCAATGCAAACCTTGTCTGCCCGGCGGGCCGAGCGCAGGGAGCTGGCCTCACCCCAGCGGCTGTCGCAGCGCTGCCGCTCCTTCCCTGCAGCAGCAGCAGCAGCATCCCGACACGGCTGGGCATCCCCTCGGCGGCGTGCTGCGGGCGGGGGGCGCGGGCCGGGGGAGGTGGCAGAGGGGGTCTGTCCGCGGTGCTAACGCTGTGCCTCTGTCCCCAGGTGCCGAGGATGTGCGCGGCGAGGCGGATGCTGCTGCTGCTCCTGGCTTTCCTGGCCTACGCGCTGGACTCGGCCGCCGCCTACGGCACGGCGGAGACCCTGTGCGGCGGGGAGCTGGTGGACACGCTGCAGTTCGTCTGCGGGGACAGGGGCTTCTACTTCAGTAAGTGCTGGGCAGGAGGCTGCCCCCACACCACACCTTGCCTCAGCAGGGCCAGGCCGGGAGGGAGAGGTGGGCTTTCCCAGCCTGATGCTTTTCGTGATTTCCTTGTATATGGCAGTAGGCCAGGAGAGGAGCAAGAAAATGGACATGCTCAGGGTGACATGCAGCCACTGGTTTTGGGGACTGTCTGGTGCCATGGGGAAGCTGGGTCCCGCATATGATGCTCGGGAAAGTCGAATGTCTCTGGGGAACCATATGTGGCTGGTTCACCAGTGATAAGGGCAATCATTACAGTAATGAGGGTGTCTGCAGCCAGCGCTCTGCTGAGCTTGGGTCCTGGTTTATTCTGAAACTTTGCTGCCTAAGCGTTGCATCCTGACAGCAGGCAGGAAGCTGAGCGCTCTCCCCTCCCAGGCAGGCTTTGCTTGGGTATAGCAGTACATTCTAGGCTGCTCCCAAAACTTTGTGACAAAGTTTGTGACCTCCCAGCTACCAGTGGTGAAGTTGTTGCTGAAGAGTGTTGTCTTACCCCTTTGCAGGGCAGCTAATGGAAAAAAATGCGGCACAACTGTTGTGTGCAGCGTGCAGATGGCTTCAGACCAGCTGACTGCAGCAGGCTTTCCACCAGGATGCTTTGGGTCTTTGGACCATTGGTAGTACAATGGATTAGCTGGTAAACAGGGAGGATGAGGGGTAAACCAGTGACAATGGATGCTCAGTAATCTGTGGGCAAAGGTGCCTCGAGTGTGATAATCTTGTTTTGGTGTTTCAGTGCCCTGCTCTGCTTGGGAGTGGGAAGACACTGTGTCTTGCTCCCCACTGATGACTGAGCCACAGGGTGACAGACTACAGGAAAGATGCAAAGCCCAATGGAGAGGAAGAGAATGGAGATACCAGTTGCACACAGAGCTTTTGGCAGTCTTGTTTCTGCCTAGGGAAAAGGAATTAAAAAGTCACTTTCAAGTAAACAGGGTGTTATTTTGGAGGAGTAGATTTGAAAGCTAGCCTCCCTCTTGTTCCAGTCTGATTGGAACAACGGGGTGCTGTGAAGTTAGGGAATGACTTTGGACGTCCTTTTCCAAACTGGATGTTCCTTCCCAACCTGGATGCTTTACTAGACTTGTCTCCTGCTGCCTGCTGATGTTGGGGAGAGAGAAGTGCAGGGATCCCACGTCCAGCCACAGCAGGGTTCACATTGGGAAGGGCCTTCAGGTTCAGTTTTGGGCAGGTGGTTGGGCTGCAGCTGCCTTTGCAGCCCTCTGGGGACAATCCCCCTGCCCCATCCCAGCTGAGCAGTGGGATCTTCTCATGGCTCCCTGGGTGCCGTGGGCAGGCAGTGCTTTTGGGGTGCTCTGGGTGCACTTCCTTGCTGTGATGGAGCCAAGCAGCAAGGGTTTGTGTGGCAGCTGCCCTTCCTCTCTTCATCTCCCCTTCCCTTACCAGCATGGCAAGGAGGCAAGTGCCTCTCCTGCTCTTACAGCTCTTCCTCTCCCTCTATATGTAGAGGAGCATCTGTCTCCCTCCCTGCTTTCTCTTCCCTTCTCCCTCTCTCTGGGGATGAAAGGGAATGGGGCTTTTGTTTTAAGGTCAAACTGATCTCCTTTCACCTCAAATAACCCAGCTGCCCAGGCCAAAATAAAAACACTTTTGAAGGCAGACAAGTCTCTTGGTGCCAAGTGGCCAGTCGGGTGCTTGCAAGGGCGTTTTTGCTTTATTTCTTTTTGTCCTCTCCCGTCTTTACCTTTTCGAATATTTCTGGTGAGCCCAGGTACTGGGGGTGAAACATAGCCCAATATTTTAACCCTTTCAGGATCTGACCAGCCTGTGCCATGCAGGGTTGAAGACATTTGGGCAATGTCTCTGCTTGATTCAGGTTTTGGACATCCCCATTTCACTTAATTTTTCCCTCTCTACCTCCATCAGTTGGGCTCATAAGTGATTATTTCTGACCATGTTCATCTTCACTCCTAAACCCACATGACTACACTGTTGCACCATGTAGATGCAATAGGACACAGTTGTGTTGCATCATCGTGGGTTTACATCTTAAAACTGGGCCTGGGTTTGCATTGAGCACCTCACAGCTTGGGATGTGTGACCTGATAAGCAGCCTGTGCTAAAGCAGCTGTTCACACAGGAAGGAAAAGACTTGGGGAGCCTCATTCTGTGTGTACCCGAGGGCCTGCCTGCTGGACAGGCTGGTAATATTGAAAAAACCAAAAATAGTATGAAAATACATTATTGCTTTTTTTTTTTTTGTAAAGCAATTATTTAAGAACTTGTCATGCTCTGCATTCTTGCAAGAGAGCACATTGTTAGTGAAGCTGGCTGTGAAATACAGTGATCTTTGCATCAGTGCAAGGGGGATGCATGCACAGATGGTGTCCTGGGAGGCACCATGGCTGGCAGGTGCTTGGGACCGAGAATGTTGAAGCTGCCTCCAAGAGCTGGGGCTGCAGAAAAGCTGCACTAACAGGGGCAGGACCATCAGCACTGAGGTTACCTAGCCTTGGGACACAGTGGACATGGTGATGCCAGCTCTGTATCTATCCCAGGCATGCATGGGCAAGCTAGATCTGAATCTGAGCATGCTTTGCTCTGCACTGCTGATGCTTCCTCTCTGTGACTTTTAAGTCTTTTGCCTTGACCGCAGCTGCTGTCAAGGTGGTGGCTTCCTGCCATGGCACTGTGGCAGGATTGGTCCCCTCGTCCCCAGCAGCCACCCAGGGGCAGCGGCACAGCCCACGGCGGGATGCTGAGTCCAGCCTGGAGTGAAAAGCAGGGCAGGTCGAGAGGAAGCCTCAGCCCTGAAGTTGCTGTCATGCAGCGCTGGCAGGGAGGGAGAAGGGGCTGCAGGGGGAGAGGCGGCCGACTTCTCTGTAAACAACAGCTCCTGTTTCCTCCTTTCCAACAGCTGATAAGAATTTAGCTCTTTGCAGCCGCTTGTGCTGACGAGGCACATTCTTGCGCACCCGCCGCTCCTCCGAATAATACTAGGAAAAAGTAGGGGGGAAAGTGCGGTGCCGGGGTGGGGGAGGGCCAGGCCGGGGGCACTGGGACGGGGCCTGGTGCTGCACAAAGGCCCCCTTGTTGCTCCCAACATTCCTGCGACAGGGGCACGGGGACTGTTTACACCCAAAGTCCCCTTCCACTCGGCTGACCGCCTGATTGACCGGAGGAGAGGGGACCCAGCCAGGGTGGCACCAGCACCGTGCACCCCTCCCCACAGCATCCGTTCGGCCCCGGTGAGGCTGGGGAGCCAGGAGCAGTGGGGCGTTCATGGTAGGGAAGGGACCCTCCTGTTCCCCATGGCAGTGGGCACTGTGCCTCCTCTGGCACAGTGGCATAACTGAGCTGCAGGTACGTGGCCTCTGGGTTTTCCCAGGAACGGGTTTGGCTTTGTGCCACTTCTGGGATGCCCTGTCAGGAGAGCCTGTACCTAGGCAGGAATAACCCCAGGCAGCTGGAGGGCTTCACACTGCCGGGCTTTGCATCACAGGACTTTGCATCTCAGGGCTTGTCCCCTGAGCAGCGCTGTAGAAGGTTTCGGTGAAGCACAGTTTTGGGAGAAAGGGAGCCTAGCCATTCACTGAAAGCCGAGAGGAAGCGCATTTCCTCAGGAGGAGGAGGTCGTTGCTGTGATGGGAAGTGGCTCGCGTGCCCCGGCGATGCCGCAGCCTGCTGCCCACACAGTTCTCCCCTGCGGGCAAGGGACAGAGCGACAAAACCCTCCCTGGGTTTGGCAGTGGCGGCACAGAGAGATGCCACCCATGGGCAAAAGCCAGGAAATTCAACCTTTAGTCCCTGTGTAAATTGTGTTACAGAACAAACGCTCTTCCCAATCCAGGTCAGCAGCAATATTGCTGTTAGCCAGCAATGTCCTGTTGTCTCCAGGTACTTTCTGAGACTAAATCCCTGTTTGTTATGTTTGCTTATTTTTTTTCCTAAAGTAACTCTCCCCCAGAGGATTGTAGTGGCATTTGGCAAGGTCTGTACGGACAATTATGTAATGGAAACGTGCCCCATCGGAGAGTCACGGTGGAGCTGGCAGTGGTGCCGGCGAGGGGAACGGCTTGCAGCAGCTTTTTGCAGGAGAGAAAGGGCAGCACATGGGGGCTGGGGGCCACACGTGTACCTGATGGCCAGGCAGGGACAGCAATCAGGGAGGTAGAGGCCGTGTCACTGTGGTGGTCCCTGCTGGGAGCTCACGCTGGTGGCGGCACACCTGGGCATTTGCAGACGTGATCTTCCCGTGTGTACCTACAGCAGAAATTGCCCTTGAAGGCACAGCGGTGAATGTAGTCCCGCTTTCCTCATTGTTTTTCTCCTCCCCTCTTCTTTCCAAACAATCACATAACTGCAAGTGGGAAACTTCTGTTTTTGAGAGGAGATATGTAACCTTTGAAAACCTCAACTTCTCCTCAAACCATGTGTGTCATCACTTGTGCAACCTTCTGTTCAGCGGGAGTGTGAATGTAGCCCTTAGGGAATGTGCTAGCAAGAGGGGGTGACTTGAATTTTTTCTCTTTCCCTTCTGAACTCTCCTTCTGCCCGTATCAGGATGCCTTTGTGGAGCAGCTTAATGCTTCAGCAGCCTGCCATGGATTGAGTTGGGCACTGGAATTGATAGGACCTAAGCAGGGCTCATGTGTGGTGTGGGGTGTTGCTGGAGTGCACCTCTCCCATGTATCTCACTGGGCATTGCATGCACAGAGAAGAATACATGCAGCTGGCCCTAAGCTGGCACCTGTCCCTGCCTCCTTTGGCCATCACCACCCAGACTGCCTACTCTGGCATCACTTGAGCTGTGGGCACCCAACACATCTTTCAGGGGAGGGCCCAATCCGGTATTTATTGACCACAAGAGAGAAAATTAAACTCCTAACAGTGATCCCTTCAATGAACCTTTGCCAAGGGGGAACCAACCTTGTCATCTCCCTGTGGGGCTGGTTAAAGGTTGTGCCTGAAGTTCTTCTAGAGAAAAAGAAAAGGAAGGTGGTGGCAAAAGGGGAATAAGTGTGGACAAGAAAGCATTTGAAATGACTAACACAGGCAGGTCTCATGGTATGGGTCAGCTGCCTCATCAACCAGCACACTGATGCTGTGTTTGTTTGTGTGACCTCTGAGCATGGTGGAAATGCACCAGCATGGACCAGAGGGCTCCTGGCCTATGGGAACACAACTGATTTTAACAGAGAGCAGGTGCCCTGCTGCCAGGCTATTACAGAGGCAGCAGCGAGGCCTTTTCATGGTGTTTCGCATGCCAGCGTTGTGCTCAGGGGGCTCCGTTGTGCGTGGAGAATTGTGTTGAATAGTGTCTGCATTGCACGTGTGGGGCTGCATTGAATGCGCAGAACTGCATCCCACATGCACATCTGTGTTGCACATCTGGGGCTGCTTCTGACATGTGGGGTTGCACTGTATGCAGAGAGCACTGTATGCAAGGAGGCACTTTGGGTGGGGATCCAGGGTGGGATACTCTCCAGGGAAAGTGGTCAGCTCCATGTAAGGTAGACTTAGGTTTTCACCAAGGCTTAAGATCCGAGTGCCTGCTTCATCAGGAGTGCAGGGGAAGTGGATCATGCACAGGGCCAGTGTGGACAGTGGTGTGTGTTCCTGCAGGCCACCTGGGAGGTGAGGGCTCAGCATGCCATAGTGAGCAGTGCTAGGCATTGCTCTTACACTGGTCACTCTCAGAAATCTCCTGAATTGCCAGAAATCTCCTGGCTGGGATGTGGTACCAGATCCTGTTTGCAAGCCCCACTGTTGCTGGCCTCTGTTTCCCTCCTTCGGAGCACCTTGCCCTGGGAGGAGGTGCTTGTGGCAGTGTGCAGAAGCCTGGCTGCAAACCCCACAACAGCACAAGAGCATAACATGCTACGTGCAAAAGCATGGAGAAAATCCTTTTGTTTTGGGCCAGTTTACATTTTGGAAGGCACAATTCCCAAGCAAATTTGCTTTGCATCAGAAATTCAACTTTACCCATCTCTTTTATTTTGAGAGGGAGGAAACGTGGTGAAACTGACATAAGCTTTTCCTCTGGAGCAGTTTGGCCGTCATTAAGCAGTGATATGAAATGCACTTGGTCATTGCTGCACCAGACATGGACTTTTGCATCCTTCTGCAGGCAGAAATGGGAGAGGAACCCTTATTAAAAGATTAAGTTTAATAGCTATTCTTGGCAGGTGTGGGAGCCTGTATTCTTTCTGCAGCTGTCTCAGAGCTGTCCCATCTGGTAAAATTTAGCCGCCTTGGTTCACTTCACCTGCCTGAGTGTTGATCCGGCGGAGGGAGGTTGGCAGCCACAACGCTGTGCTGCTTCTTTCTAATAAAATTCGCTTGCCAGGATCAACATCGGAGACAGTCGCAGTAATCGGCACAGCGCTGGTGTCAGGCTGGGCTTGGGCTTCCTCACCTCAGCTGGGCCCGAGAAGGCCACCCATGCCAGAGATAGGGGAGGGAGATAAACCCCCATCATTTAAAGTGCCTTTAAACTGCTGCTGGAGGCACGTGTTGGCATCAGTAGCATTTGTCTGGGAAAGTCTTAATGTGAAATTTGGCTGGTTTGTTGGCGCGTGTCAGCTGGTCTGGGAGAAGCGCTGCTGTGTTTGAAGGATGTGGAGCCCACTAGTCTCTGGTGGCTGGTGGTGGAGGGATGCCTACAAGGAATTGGGGAGGGGGTCCACCCAGGTTGGTGATGGCTAATGCCAGGGTCTCTGCTGTTGCAGGTAGGCCGGTGGGACGAAATAACCGGCGGATCAACCGGGGGATCGTGGAGGAGTGCTGCTTTCGGAGCTGCGACCTGGCTCTGCTGGAAACGTACTGCGCCAAATCCGTCAAGTCGGAGCGTGACCTCTCTGCCACCTCCCTGGCGGGTCTGCCGGCACTCAGCAAGGTGAGGAGGCTGTGCGGGGATGGTGGCCCACCTCTGAAATAAACAGAGAGAGAAAAGATGGGAAGGCCGTGGGTGGAGAGAACAAACCCCAGCTGCAAGGTCTTATGTTTCTGCAGAGCTTTTGAGAGACAGCTGCCATTGGCAAGTCATGCCAAATAGCCTGCCAAAAGTCAGCTCTTAGGAAGGTGGGGAACCAGAGGTGGGCTGGGTCACAGAATCATACCACGGTTTGGGTTGGAAGTGACCTTTAAAGGTCATCTAGTGCAACCACCCTGCAATAAGCATCTACTGGATCAGGTTGCTCAGAGCCCTGTCCAACCTTTCTGTGACTGTTTCCAGGGATGAGGCAATATTTCCATGGGAGGGATGGAGGTCCAAGAAGGGAATCCCCATCTGGAGAGCGGGCAGACTCGAGTGGAGGCTAATATTGCTGTCCCTCTCCTTGCAGGAGAGCTTCCAGAAGCCCTCGCATGGCAAGTACTCCAAGTACGACGTGTGGCAGAAGAAGAGCTCCCAGCGGCGGCAGCGGGACGCGCCCAACATCCTGCGGGCTCGCCGGTACCGGTGGCAGGCGGAGGGGCTGCAAGCGGCCGAGGAAGCCAAGGCGCTGCACCGTCCCCTCATCTCCCTGCCCAGCCAGAGGCCCCCAGCGGCACGAGCCTCCCCAGAAACGGCTGGCCCCCAGAAATGAACCCTGACCAGCTGTCTCGATTTTTGATCTCCTGGGGGAGGGCGGGAGGACTGGTGATTCCCGACCCCCAAGCCCCTCCGTCCCCAGGGCCGCTGAGCCGAGGAGCGGGGCGGCGGGGCACCCTCACGCCGCTCCGGCCCCAACCAAACAACTGACACAGCAAGGAGGGGATGGCGGTGGCGGTGGCGAGTAGCACCGCTCCCACGGCATCTTCCTTTTGGGGTGGGGGGGAGGGTTGTTTCGTTTCCCGCGAATGTTTCATTTCCCCGCGCCCCCAGTATTTCCAAGCCTGTACTTGCGAAGGGACAGTTTGGCACTTGAACTTTTTGCTGCTGGGTGCTGCGTGACATCCCCGGTGCCAACGCCAGAAGACAAAAGAAAGAGCAAGAGGAAAAAAGGATACGAAGTTAAATCCTTTTTTTTAAATCTTTTTTTTCTCTCGAAGCGTCCATTCCGTGTCTTTCTTGACAATAAAGTGAAAAAAACAATAGAACGGGGAGAAACATTGAGGGATGAAAATTTTTTGCCTCATTCCCGCCCCACTTTTTTTCTTCTTTTTTTTGGTTTTTTTTTTCTTTTGGTTTTTCTTATTTTTATAACTTTCTTTTGCACCTTTAAAAGAAAAACGTACCTGAGAAGTTCCAAGGAGCCCCCATCTGCGTTTTTGTGTGTGTGCTTCATTACAAGATTCCAAATCGACTTGCACCTTTTTTGAAATCACCGATGACGGGAGAAAGGGAGGAAGAGGAGAGAGAAAGCAAGAAAGAGAGAAGGAAAAGGAAAGGGGAAAGAAGAAAAAAAGAAAAAAGTGAGCTGATGCTCACTTTAAATGGAGGAGGCGTCTGCATTGCACATTTGCCACGGATTTAGTTGATTTATATATATAATATATTATATAACTTTTTTGGCAAAAAAGCACTATTTTTATGGGACATTTTGTGTAGTATCTGAAGAGGGATTGTAATGTTTAAAATGTGTTATGGTGCTAAAGTAAGTTGGAAGGGAAAAAACCCAGAAATAGCAAGGGAGGGTGGGGAGGGAAGGACAAGATAGCGAATACTGAACTTGAAATTTTAGCTTTTCGTTTTAGGAAAAGTGTGATAAATGTGTTTCTTTTCTCTTCTGAAATATAGCTTGGTCATGACCATATGAGCTAGTTGGCTGTTACTCATGTACACAGATGCACGCACACACAGAATACATCGACACGCATCCTTTTTTTTGTTTAAAAAAAACCAAAAACAACACAACCACCGCGACTTAGACTAAAAGGGAGCTGTTCTGGAGACAAACTATTTTGAACGGTGAAAGTGTTGCCAGTCAGAACTCAAGGCCCTGCTTCTGCACAGACCCCCCTGGAGCTTGGCTTCCCGAGCCAAGGGGAATCTTGCTCTTCCCTGTCCTTGCTGGAGTGCCGCTGGTCCAGCGAGCAGGCGGGCGGGCAGCCCTCACACCGAGCCCCTGCAGAAGCAGCAGTTCCACGCCCTGCCATCTCCTTTTCCTTCTCTTGCCCTTTGCGTCCTTCTGGCCGGAGCCTGGCATCCCTCGATGCCCTGCTCCCTGCGCAGCTGGAAGGGCCGCTCCTGTCCCTGCAGGGCTGGGGCTGCTGCTCGGGAGCGGGGAAAGGCGAGTCTCCGCCTCGAGGCTCGGGACTTGGTGAGCGGATGGGTTGGAGAGGTGGGCAGAGGGCTGTAAAATAGGTTTGGTTTAAAATAATATATATTATCTGTCTAGAAACCGTAAAAGGGGGGGGAATCAATTACATCTCCCTAATATACTCTCACTTGCTAATAAAATGGGGACACTCTGTTAACCAGTTCTGTACTTGCTTTGTCTTATATATCCATACATTTAAAACATAAAAAAAAAAAAGACTACTTGAATTGTACTCTATTTCGTGGTTTGGAGGGGAGGGCTAAGGGAGTCTTGAGAGGGGGAGGATTTTAATGTATAATCCTTTTGTTTGTTATTACCTTGCAATGTTGAGCCATGAAGCCTTTGTTAAAAAAATGGCACTGCAATACACGACAAAGAAAATCCTTTATTTATTTTATTAAATATATATGGAAAAGAATGAAAATCAGTCCAAATTAGGGAGGAGGGAAGGGAAGTGGGTGGGGTAGGAAGGCAGAATAAAAACAGAGAAATTGCAAATAATTGACTTTTTTTTTTTCCTTTTCATGTGTCTTTTTTTAAAAAAAACTTAGTTTTTATTTTTTAAAAAGAGAAGTAAAAGCTTTCCTGGATGCTTTGTACCAAAAAAGAAAAAATTTAAAAAAAAAAAAAAAACAACAAACCTGTTAAGCAAATAAATATCCATCCAGAATATGAAGCCTGACTTTTACTTTTCATTTATTTTTGCTCCTGGGGTGAGAGTTGGGTGGGAAGAAGGCCACGCCAAGAGCCACTCCCTGTGGAGGAGCAGAGTGCACTGCAGATCCTCTTTTGGAGCTCAAAACTGCAAGAGAGCGTGTGGTACTCTTAAACACAACATGAAACCTCAGTCCTGTGGCAGATGCGCCCCTGAAGCCCCCAGTCATCTGTCCAGTGATTCCTGGTGAGATCTGGGGTTGTTTCCCAGCAGCTGTTGGGCTTTGCTTAGCTTTTACCAGTTTGGTTTGTTCCCAGGGACCTGAAAACTGGATGGGAACTGAAAATGGGAAAAAAGAGCAAAGAAACATGTCTAGGTCTGGTTTCCTGATAGATGGAGCTTCTCTGGTTTCTGGGGGTAGATGCAGTTTCTCTTTATGTTTTTAGGAATCCTAAAAGATCTGCTTTTCATCACATACAATCATCATGCACCACAGCAAACAGAAGGTAGAACACTGCAGTTTGTTTGGTATTAGAATAACTGTGGGTAAAACAGTGCCCACAGTTTCTTTTAAAAATTTGCAATAAACAACAACAACAAAAATTTCACATAGTTTTCCTTTTGGGATTTTTTTGGTTGGTCAGGGAGTGTTTTGCACAGATGTAGGGCTGACTGCTTCCTCTGGCCATGTACTTTATTGCAGGTGGGGAAAGGATGTGTCTGCCTTTCTGACCATGTTCCAAGACCCGATGCGGGTTTCGTTCACATTCAAATGTGTCCCTGTGAAGAGTGAGGACTGATTTCATTGTGGCTTCTGATTGTAACCAATGGAAATTTTGCTTTTGGGAACTTTGGCCTTTTTCTCCTCTTTGTTGTGTAAGCCACTGTCGTGGAGGGTGTTTAGAGCTGATTAAAAAGCAAGAAAATCTTCAGCCAAATATCTTGCTGCATTCCCCAGGAAGGAAAGCAAAAAAGCTGGAAGCACCATAAGGGTGATGATGATGTTTCCAAGCAGGGCTCTTCATAAACCCTCTGTTTTGCCTTATCCTATCAGGAGTCACCATGGGGCCAGACGAGAGCAGCTAATTTGTTTGGATACCCAGACACTTCAAAATGTGCCATCTTGCCTTTTGGCTTGTCAAGGACTGCCCTTACTTGCAAGGAGAGGCAGAAGCTGCCTCTGAGCATCGTCCTGGCCAGAGGGTGGGAGTCTGGATGAGACTGGACCTTGCTTTGTCTCAAGTATCTTCTGTTGCCTGCAAAGGCTCTTTGCCAGGTGCCAGGTAAGTCATGGTCTTAGCCTGGGAATCGCAGACAGCAGGCTTGAGAACAAACCCAAGCCTGCCATGTTTTCTCAGATGCATGGACAGAACTGGTTTTTGTAATGGTGCCTCTCTGTGCAGGCACAGCTCTGAGTGCTTAGCTGCTGGATTGCAGGAGCACGGCTGCAGCAGTGAGGGGCAGTGATCCCTGGGGAGGCACAACTGGCGTGTCTGAGCTTTAATGCACCTCCACGTCCAGCCCAGCTGGTCCAGGGACCTCCACCCACTGCTCTGCTGATGTGCAAGAGGGTGGGGAGGCAAAGGATAGTTTCAGCAGAGAAGTCCTAAATGCTGCTTAGAGACCTGGGAACAACTGGGAGAGCTGACCCTGCATCCCAGCCCAGCCCCAGCTCTGGCCCCTGGGTCTCAGCTTTATTATGTAGATCTGCAGGCAGAAAAGGGCAATTTTTTTTTTTTTTTTTTTTTTTTGTATAAAACATCTCTTTGGAGGGCATTTTCCCAGGTGATACCCAGAGGGATGCTGGAAAAGAGGGAAGGTCCAACTTGCTGTGTGGAAGTGGCCACAGTATTTTCAAGGTATATAAATCAGTGTCTCTGGAGTTGTCTGGATAGAGGGAGACACGGGAGAAAAAACACCACTAACCAACAGATATTTTTCCCTTTTGTTCCCCATTTTACATTATTTCTTAGGGGTTTTTTGTTTTGTTATTTATAAATCCAGAATGCAGATGAGCTGTTACCTAGCTTTCAGTGAGTTGTACTAGTGCCATCGCAATAGACTGAGCCTTCAAGCTGGTTCCTCTGTGCCTCAGAGCAGCTTCATCCCTTCAATCCTGCCTGTTCTCAGAAGTCTCTCAGTGATGGACCTAGCTGCACTAAATTAAGGACCTATCTGCACCAGGTGAAGGGGAAAAAAACATGTTTGTTGTGTTTTAAAATCACCTGATTTCTTTGTTGCATCTATGATTGCCCACTGATTTTTCACATGGCTGTGAGGAGACCTGAGAAAGATCCTGTTGCACCATGGATTATTTCACTCGTGCACTCAGCAGCAGGCAAGACTCAGATGCTTTCTGCACCTCTTGTGCTTTTCATTTGTAACACAGCATCAATAAAGCAAAGCACTTCTAACAATCTCCTGGCAGCTGACAACTTTCCCCCTTCCACTTTATTTATTTTCTAAAGAGCAGGTGAGTCATAAACGACCCCGAGGCTGGGATAGCAGAGCAATTCCACTGCTCCCAGAGCAGACAAAGGGGGAAGTCTGGTTTTCAAAGACAAATAGATCCCATGTCCTAGGAGGGGTCTGTCATTGCCACCAGGGTGCCAGCGTTGGCTCTCCCTCCCCCAGCTGGCTGAAGGATGCTCTGTCTGCCAGCAGGCAGTGTGCAGTGGCAGACATAACTTCAACCTGCTGGAAAGGCACAAGTCCTCACAGGAATCTTGGCCTGCTTTGCTGCTGCACTCCCAGCTGTGCACGACCCAAGGAATGCACTTGCTCATTAAAATCATGTCAGAGTTTGCAGAGAGCCCTGCGAGAGCCTCTTTCCCTGCTTTCTTCTTGTACCTGCCAACAGCAGACTGAAAGCTGAGGTTTCCAACGTGCCAGGCTCTGGCTCAGGGACCAGCAATAGCCTGAAGGCAGAAAATTTCTGAACTAGGGTGTTTTTTGACTTGGGTATCATGGGAGGTCAAACCTGACATGCAAAATGGGCTGTTCTGGTCTTCATCTGGCTGCTTGCAGCTCTGGGCTGGGGATTTCAGGACCGGCACAGCATGCAACAGTGATCAGAGGACATCCATCTTCGTGTGTGTTCTGCAAAGGGCAACATGACACACAGCTTTGGCCAGAAAGTATTAAGCATATCACAGTTTTAGATGGAAAAAGACTATGCAAATACCTGAGTAACTCACAGGTAGAGCAGCCAAGGTAAGTGCAGAACTTGCACCCTGTCACCAGCAGTAAAATACCTGTTTCACTTTTCAAAATTACTAGGAATTCATTCAGCTTCTGCTGACTTTTCAATGCTCTTGCATCTTGAACATGCTGGTAGTTCTTTGCTGCCAGCTTTATAAAGAGCATAGTTCACAATTTTAAGTCCATGAGGTGAAATGATACCAATGATTGCAATGTAAAACAATGTATTTTTATGCCTTTCCATGGGAGAAGTACTGGCACAGTCTCTTTGCCTCCCTGTCCCCTCACCAGCTTGTTTAAATGAAGGTCGTGCTCCTTCTGTACACAACCACATCCTTCAGCTGTGTCAAACTTGAAAGGAACTGATTTAGAAAGGCAGTCAAGAGCCAGGGAGCTTATTACAAAGCTTGTCATTGCAAACAAATACTATTTTGAAAAATAATTTATGAATAGATGTCTTCCCCCAAAGCATCCAAGTTTCTTGTCTCATTGCCTCTATGGCAGGGCCACAGTGACTTATTATTTCTGGTTGGGAGAAACCACTTCCTAAATACCAGATGAAGCCGCCTATGATCACACCTATTCCAATGCAACCCGGTCTTCTATCTTCTCTCCCTGGATGGAAGAACCTGGATGGTTCTTCCCTGGATGGAAGAACTAACTCCTTCATTTCACCAAGGTGACAGCATTTTGGGTGCACTTTTCTTAAGCTCCATGTAAGGAGCACAGAGACCTATGGTGTTTACCCCTCCAGCTTCTAGGACAGATTTCTCCCCATTATCCTCCCTCACTAAAAAAAAAAAAACAACCCAAAAACAAAAATCACAAGGAACAGGAATTTTGGATACTTGATTGTCCTGTCTCAAGCCAGAAGGGCACACTGATAATGGTAATCTTTGTTTTCTTTGCAGCTGGGGCATAGCTGAAAAGGGAGGAAGGCAATTAAGAGAATATTAAGACTTCATCTTCCAAGACGTTGTTGCTTCTGTTCCTCCTCCCTGTCCCCTCTGTTCCCCGTGCGTAGCAGAGAGAGCGGCAGGAGTATTATTTCTCAAGGCCTACACTGACGTCAATACGCGGGGTATTTATTTATGAAATTGAACCAAACAGTGGGGGAGAGAGGAGTGGGGGAAGATGGACGCGCGGAGCTAGCAGCTGCCAAGTTATAATAGAGCAGCAGTCTCCCAGTATTTTTCTGTCCTCTTTCTGGGGGAGGGATGCGATGATCAGAGCTTTGGAGGCCCAGGGAAAGTGAGGCAGAAGAGAGAAACAGCAGAGACAGGCTTTAGCATCGAGAGCAGGGGAAAGGTGTGACAAGGGGGAATCATTACAAGGTACAGAGCTCATTTTTGGTGCTGGGATACTCAGGTGCACTCCTTAATGCAGACACCTGCTTTCAGGCAGGCCCTGACCAGGCTCTAGCAGCCCTTTTCTCTCAGCCTTTTTAGTCTTTATATAGAAAATTCAGAGTTTCCAGCCGAATAAATAATGGTGCCCCATCCTCATTCCCTGTTTCAAGCTCAGTCAGCAGAACGGCTGTTTGGGGAGCCCAGCACTGAAGTTAACTTGAAGATTAATTTGCTTCCTGCAGTCAGTGAGAAACAGTTTTTCAGAGTATAAATTTTGTCCACCAATATCAGCATGTGCAGAAGCATGGAAAGATGAAACTCAGAAAGGGAGAGCAGTTTCTTTTCTTTCCCCAAGGAGGATACAGACACCAGTGCAGAGCAACCACAATGGGGAGGGGAAGAGATGCCTAAGGAGCACAGGTGACCGTGACAACATGATGCCCTTCAGCTTCAACTCTGGCAATCACTGGGAGAAGATGCCTTTGGGCATTTCTCACCATCCTGGACGTCATGCATAGGAATGCAAATGAAGTAGGTGAGGATGGCTTTTGTCTTTCTCTCACCTGCTTATGGCCAGCCGGTTAGCATAGGATAGAGCTGGGCAGGGAGAGGAGGGAAAGTGAGCACGGAAATCAAATTCCTCCTCTTTAGCTCTCTGGGCTCCTCCAGGTTTATTATTATTGAAAGCCTTCCCTGCACAGCTCCTTTCCCAGCCAGAGGAAAGCCTGCTGCATTGCATGAGGTGCAGTTGAAGGAGCCCTGCAGATCTCCAGGTTTATTTTTAAAGCTCCTGTCTTTCCTGGGATTCCCCTGCTGACTTCCCATTGCCTCGGATAAGAAGAGGTGATACTCTGGACGAATTTCTTCCTTTAAGGGAGAGACCTTGCAAACAGCATCAAGGTGTCAGCCAGCCCCGAGTTTATTGTTTTTCCAAAATAAGGGAAGAGAGACATGTTCTGGAGATCCGTTTACAAGTCGGACTATCTCCAGTTATATAATGACACAAGCCTGGCTGCCAGCAAATTGTTGCTCCGAGCTGGGAAAGACAATTAGCTCGCCTCTCAGGGCGGCGAGCGTGCACAATGCCGGCTTTGTGCCACCCTGCCACCGGCCCCGGCATGTGCGGGAGAGCCTGGCTCACCCATCATCTTCAGAGGTGGCGGAGGGAAGAGGGGAAGGAAAAGCCCCCGCGCTCGGAGGGGCAGCGCCCGCAGCTCGGTGGCCGCCAGGGCGGGGATCCCTGCGAGGGATGGGGGCGCCGGGATGGAGTCGGTCTGCGAGCGCCTTCCTGTCCCGGCGCTGGAGGGATGACGGTAAATCGGTCGTCGCGCCACAGGGCAGAGGCAGCTCTGACCCCTCTGCTGAAAATGGGATGAGAAGCTTCGGTGTTTGGCTTCCTGCGCTTCCTGGCGCGCTGATGGATTTAGGCGTTCAGAGAAACTCCTGGCGCTGCCTGGGGAGTCAGTGGAAAAAATTCCCCATCTAGAGATGGGAAATACCTAACCAGCTCAAAAATGTGCTCACTTGAAAGGGAAAGGCCGTTTCCAGGTGAACTTGCATTCCTGTACTCAATGGATATGGATGGAAGCACGGCTTTGGGAAATTCAGACTCTGGTCTGTTTCAAGGCAGCCGGCAATTAACGATAGCTGTGTCCTGCTCAGACACGCACCTGGGCCAAACCAGGCTTCCAGAATTGCATGGAAGGAAGGACCTGCCCCTGCTGTCCCCTTGACACAGTGGGGCAGGGACATGCCATGGAGCTGCACATGAAGAACTTCTCTCAGCTCTCCTACATGCAGCAGCAACCCTGGTTTCAGCAGGCAGTGACGCATGGAGAGGAAAGATGGTCTGAAATAAAATACCCAATGTCGTCAACAGCCACAGATTAATTCAGTGAAATCGCTCGTTGCTGCAAGGAGTTAGTGAAAGAAAAACACTGGGAAGAGAATGCTGCCTGTGTGACAAATAAGGGTACACAGAGCTGTGTTTCACAGGGGAAGTGTTGATAAACAACACTAAACCCTCATGCTTCGGGGGAGCTAAGTGATGATAACTTGGGGGGCAGAGGAGACTTCTGCTAGCATCTTGTTAGTCTCTGAACACATTTACCTCATCCTTTACAGTGTTTAATTAAATACAGCACTGCTCTGAACCATTCAGGCGGTTTCTGCTTGCCTAGACAAAGGTGCTTTGCAGAATTTTTTCTGTCAAGAGCATGACAAGAATCCTTATGTTAGTACCACTGGCTGGAAATATTATGTGTAAATCTGCACTGCAGATAAACAAGTGCATCCTCTGCTTGCAGAGCTCTCTCGTGTTCTCGTTCACGAAGCACACCTGCTCTGCATGTCCATCACGCAGTTTCTTGGGTGTTCAACCTATCCCTGTGGATGTCAGTAAAGCTCCAATGGCAACCATGTACATGCCTAAGACACAGTGCTACTCTCGGTCCAGCCCAGCAAAAACAGTTCCTTCTGGAAGTGAGTCATATTTCTTCATCTTTTGAACCACTTAAGCAATTTGTCTTGCAGACTTTCTGACTACATTTACATAAAATGCATCCTTCCTTTCTTTCTATTTTTGGTTCCATGCATGGGGTTATTTTAGATGGTGTGCTCAGAGGTCACTGTGACATACACGCAGAGAGGAGAGCACGCTATGCTTTTGGTAGGTATTCTGTAATGTTTATGCAGGTGGCAGGCTCTTGGTTTCCCTGGGCACTCACCATGGATTTACATGCCAGCACAATGACAGAAAAGGGTAAGTTGCTGGTCACTGCCAGAAATGCCACAATTTTGTCTACAAAGTGCAGCTTGTAGACATGAATAACCTCACAAGACCCCTGGAAGAGAAGCTGGGAGTATGGGTTGCTGGCAAAACTGAGGAGGTGTAAAGGAGGATGGGATCATGGAAAGCTTCCAGGAATGGCTTGTACATATGTACGGCATGGTTAGGAACTGTTCCTGCCTGGAATTTGAGTGCAGGCTATTATTTATATTCTCAAAGCTCTGCCAGTGCATGGTGCTTGCAGCATTAGAGCTAGAACTCAAGCCCTGAGCAAGTTGAAAGCTTTCATTCACATCTACCAGATGCAACAAGATCCTTTGAAGTCTGAAGGCAAATGAGGCTGGAAAATAAAATAGCCCACGTCCTTCAAAAGTTCCACCTTACAGTATAGCGTCCTTCCCAACTCAGCCAGGTATCTTCAGGCTGGAAAAGGAATGACTGGGAGGTATATGAGAGAGGTTTCTGAGGTTGTGAGTGGCCTGGGAGCAGGGATGGGTCAAGCTTTGCTGTCCCTTCCTGTACAAGAACAGGCAGTGTTACAGGGAGTTAGTAGGAGTCAGGCTGTAAAACAAAGAGAAGGAGATGGCTCTTCATGCAACAGGCAGTAGATCTGTGAATCTTCTTACCAAAGGATGTTGTGGATATGAGAAGCTTGCATGGATTCAATGAAAGTTCACAGAAGAGAAATACTCTGAGAGTTACTAAATAGATAGAAACTCTATCTGGCTCAGGAAGTTCCTGAGCTGAAAATAGTTGGAGGCTGGGACAACACTGAGGGGAAATATTGTACATGCTTGCCCTTGTTCTTACTCTCCATAGACTTCCACTCACGGGCTTTGTTGGGGTCTGGATGCCAGGTTAGACAGACCTTTAGTCTGACCCAGTGGAGCTGGTTTTATGTCCTTATGTAACTTCAAATACAGACAAGATGGGTTCTTGCATGGTTCCTTCCCAAAGCTCACCACCCTCAAGCCCCCTCACCCGCTGTTCACCACAGCTCAAGCACCAGGCACACCTTTTTCCAGGCTGCATTTGACTGAGCAGCTGAAGAGCCTGACTGCTGGCAGACAGATTTTTTGAACAGCTTAAGGTTTGTATGCCTGAAATACACTCACTCTCGGGGTTTGATTCTATCAATTGTTTGTCAATAACATCAATGTTGGTCACTGCTGCCTCTCTCGCCTCTGTGATGCCCTATTTGTTCCCATCTCAGCAAAGAGTTTCAAAACTATTCTGAACTCAACTGTTTGTTTGCAGAAAATTATAATTCTGGTCTGGTCACCACTTGGTACCGAGTTTGGCTATGGAAATTGAGTCCTTATTGACATCTGTGTGAAAATTGCTGAAGCTGCCAAGACATGTAAATCTGCACATATCTCAGATGAACTGCTTTGGGACTTTATTCTTCCTACTTGGGATATGTTTTAAAGGCTTTATTTGTAGCAATAACAGTCAGAGCCTTTCTCACCCCTCTCTTCTCTGAAAAACAGTATTTGAAAGATGAATCTTTGAATAACAACCAAGAGCCCTTGTTAGCCTTCCCTTCACCTCTTCTCAGCTGCTCTCCTGTCCTGGGTCTCTCACTGTGGCTTTGAGAAACTGCTGTAAACTAAAAGCAAGAAGAACAGCAGTTGGCTCTGAAGGGGAATTGGGAAAAAATGGTCTGGAAAAAAAGAAAGAACGTGAGAAAATATGTATACCTGTAGCTTGCTGACTGTCTTCTCTCCCCCAGATAGTTAGAGGGAGAAGCACGCATAGCTAGAGCAAGAACTGTCTTCTGAGATGAATACATGAAGATTTTTGGGATTTCATAGCAAGCCATCTGTTGTGGAAACAAAAACCCTAGCTCTCTTGCAGTTCAAAACTTGCTGGGGTCGATGGTGTCCAAGTATCAGCATGTTTGCAGCACTGCAAGGATTACTTGATGCAGAATTGTGGTCCTAACTTTGCCATCCTTGGTTGTCACACCGACTGTGGATCCCCACTGAGGAAGTTTCAAAATTAGCCAAGGACCACTTGGAGACCTCCAAAAATGGACTACTGTTGCAATGGGTGTAGTGGGATTCTTGCCTCAGGTGAGATTCACATTATTGATACTCTTATTACTTTTTGCTGCTCCTCAAATAATGACAGAAGCTATTTTTAGCAGCTTGGACCCTAATGTTTAAGAAAAAAAAAAAAAAAAAAGATAAAACCCAACCCCTTTGTGAGCCATTTCCACAACAATAACTTGTAGCAGGGAGGAAAGAGAGTAGGCCAAAATATGTAGCCCTCTTCACCAAATAAGGACCCTTGTAAGGGCAGGCGCCAAGGACTGCAAGGTTTAGGAAGGACAGGGAGGGCTTTGGAGTGGAAGAGTGAATCAGCATGGCCATCAGGTCACACCCACATGAATAATACCTCTCACTTCCCTTGAATTGTACATTGTAATAAAAACCTAGCTGCCTTTTTTTGGTATTCTAGCATCTGCCTGAGAAGAGTCAGATGTGAAATTAGGTTTCCTGTACCTTAAGAGATTAATTTAGTTTAAACTAAAAATCAGGGCACATGTACTGTCGGGAGTCGAGAAGCCTCAAATGACATATGACTCCCTTTTAATACTATTCTTTTTTTGGTATGTGTGCTATGTGAATCTAAACATTGAATAAAATGTGTTTTCTTGAAAATTTCTCCCAAATTTTATAAGTTTACCACTATTAGGAATCTCACTTATGCAAGTGCCATGTGCAAGCATCTGCAAAACCAAAGGTGATCACATTGCCAGCTGCTCAGTTTCCTGGGGCCCTGTGGAGGCACTGCCATACAACAGGGAAATATTAACTCCTTCTTTTGTTGTCCTTGAAGTATTCTGTGCTTTCCCATAACACATCAGCTCACCTGCCTTCCTTCTGAGCACCTGAAGGAGAATCCCTGGCTTGTGTTACTCTTCCAGTGTGCCTCATGGCAGGAAAGAAGCAGAGTCTGTATCTTAACTACGACGGGATATTACAGCAGGGGCAGGACTGTACTGCCATTAGAGAATGGCAAAAAACCCATGCTGAAATGTGATGTTTTCCTTCAGAGGCCCATAACAGGTTTCCCTTCTCACAGAGGGAACGTCGATGGGAATTTCCCCGGTGACTGTGAGTACACCATCTTTATCTGAAAGTAACTCAAGATAAATTTTTCCATGGAAAAATTTTCCCTGTGAACTAGTAAAGGCTGTTAAGTGTCTCAGACAGTCCTGGCTGAACTTTCTTACACTTTTAAGTTCTATGCTACTAAAAGAAGCATTTGCAGTTTTGCCACAAGGTCAGCTCTGTCCCCTTAGTGTTAAAGATATACGACTGGCAGGAGACTGCTGTGCCCAGCTGGAAATGAACATATACTACTGCTCACTTCGCTGAGCAGAGAATACCAGCTTCTGGACAAGATACAATGAGAAAAAGATGGAAGAAAGGTTGTATAGGTATTAGGGTTGCTGAGTGCAGACTAAACAGACCATGTCAAAATTTTCTTCAGGTCCACATGCCTTATTGCTCTCCCATCTTACAAGCAAACAGTTTTAAATCATTTTAGGTCAAAATTGGTACTGCCTCTGATTCACGGACAAAAGCTTCTGGCATGAGGCCTTTCTGGAGTTTCCATGCCTCTAAAGATCTAAGACAGTCTGATGGTACCCTCAAATACCAGAAGGAGTCATAAGGCATGTCATAAACCATTTTCTGTCATCTTCTTTTTCCACCTGTAAATCCCTGCCACAACTCCATTATATGTTTGGGAGTGGACAGAAGGCTCTTTCTTGAAATCTTGTAAATAAATCTTAAGACTTGTTTATTCCACCCACTCTCTGTTTTGGGAGGTGGCACTGGCTAACTCACTAGGTTTATGGCACAGGTTTTTTCTGCATTGGTTCTCTGGTTGCAGCCATAAAAATTGACATTAGGCCACTATTTTATAACCAGAGCCATGTGTCACCCAGGCCCACCTACTCAAACCAATGGCAGAACACCAAGGGCAGGTGCATCCCAAGTCATCTCTCAGGGCCACATCATCTGGTTACACATCAACATTATTTCCTGAGATGGAGCAAACACAAACCCAATTTTTAATGAAGTGTGATTTCACTTTGTTAGGAAATGCACCTTCCCCAACACTACCACATTGTATCGATGTACTGCTTCAGCCAGTGGTAATGACAGCTAAAAAGTGGTAGTTCTCGTGCTGCTTGTGGCTTTTGCTGGCCATAGTTTTCTCCCATGGTTTCCTTGCCTCTGGCCAATATGTTTCTGCGGTCACCCACAGGCTCAGCTGCTAAGTCCACAGGGGCAAGGGCCCTCCACATCTGGAAGTCCTGAGCAGACCAAGCTCTGGGGCCACAGCAGGAGCCACCACACTCATTGCCACCACCTCCTCCTCCCAGCCAGCTGGAAGGAGACAAAAATTTCCATCTCTCTTGTCCTTCTTCCTTCTTAAAGTGGAATTTCAAGGAACTGTGTCAAGTCAACAGTCTGGGACAAAGAAAAAAAAACCAAAACACCACCAACAAAAAAAAAGCACATCCAGGAACACCCTGGAATTTCCTAGTGATTGCTGATAGCAGATGAAAGGCACTGAAGAACAGCATCGATGATTACAATGATTAATGTTTCTTTCCATGTGAATACTACCGAAAGAGGACAGATTGTGTGCCTTGAGAGAGCAGCATTCCTTTGTCTTGCTCATCTGCCCCTTGCAAAGACCTTTATCTGTTTTTCAAATCCAAAAATGGCTCATAAGAAAATAAGTCCTCCCAGCCTCACAGGTTGTGTCATTATTCTAAGCCTGTCCTCTGAATGCTGGTCAAAATTAAACCAACAATACTTCAGGTCTTTCCCCTCCCATTTATTCCTCTCTCTGCTAAGGGGACCCCATTTTAATCATTATTTAGGAAAAGACAGCTGCTTCCTGTTTGTATCATTAATTTATTTTGTTTCCTGAAGGGAAGCTTCGGTGAAAAGAATCTTTGGATAGCTGGAACGTCTTACAAAATATCACTGGCTGCACGGGCCAAGGTTAAATACAATAGCTAGGTTTATTTTTAAATGATTATTATTTTTCTAAATCCATGCCAAAGCAGAGACTAAAATTCTAGCACACATAACTAAGCTTTTACAGTAAATTCTGCCTTTCCTACAAAACTCCCCAGAAGGGAGACAGACATTCTTAGTTACAACAAAAGCTAAAACACCAATTTCCCTCCAACTATTATGAAAAGCAAGGCCGGAGGGAGATGAGGTGCGGTTCCCTTTCTCCAGTTTCTCAAAACCTCATGCTCTGGTGAATTTGATATGCTGAAATCATTCCTGGCCTTCCACAGGAATCATGATAGCCTTCCACAATGAGATGAGTGGCTCGGTGTGCAGTAAATGTTATTTATGCCAATTTTAACAAGGTTTTCAACACTGTCTCCTATAACATCCTTACAGACAAACTGATGGAATATGGATGACATAAATGGATAGTGAGGTGGCTTGAAATCTGGCTGAAGTTACAGAAACAGAGCACATGGCTGTGGTGCCATTCAGAGGGACTTCAGGAGGCTGGAGGTATGGGTCAACAGGAATCTCAGGTTTAAAGGGGAATGGGATGTCCTGAACATGGAGAAGGATAACCTCAGACAGAAGTATGGACTGGGAGATGATCAGCCAGCTGGAAAACAGCTCTGCAGAAAAAAACCTTAATGTCCTGGCGCACAACAAACTGAATGTCAACCAGCAACATGGCCTCATGGCCAAAAAAGATGCCAAAAACATTCTAGGCTTCATTATGATGAGCATTGCCAGCAAGTCCAGGAAGGTGATCCAACTCTGGAGAGCTGTGTCCAGTTCTGGGTGTCTCAGTACAAAACATGGATGTGCTGGAGCAAGCCCAGCAAAGAGCCCTAAAGATGATTAGGGGACTGCAACATCTATTGTGGGAGAGGGACCGTGAGAGCTGTGCCTGCTGAGCCCAGAGAAGAGAAAGCTCAGGGGGATCTTACCACTATGTATAAACATCTGATGGGGGAGGAAGGATGGAGACAGACTCTTCCCAGTGATGCCCAGTGGCAGGATAAGAGGTCATGTGCACAAGCTCTTTGGGACTGATAGTGAGACACAAGTCATACCACCAACACCATCCTTGACTACGTGAGGAGCTGTGAGCTCCGCTTTGCACCAAGTCAGGTCTGTTGCAGCATTTTTGGAGGCTGTTAACACTGTTCTAAGCCCTCCACCCAGCCCCCATTCACCCTCTCACTGTTTTGGCCTCACCCCTTCCATTTATTTTAGCGGAGAGGTGCCCACTGGCCCTGGAAGCCCCTCTGCTGTCCAGTCTTCCTGCTGGGAGGAATTATTTGGCACCAGCACTATAGATCTTTTCACAAGACCAAAGATTATGGGAGGTTTTATTTAATGCACATGAAGTAACCCCTTGCCCCCTGCACTGTTTTTTTCTGGTTTCCTTTCTTATGCTTGGTTCTCTCCTTCATGAGGAGCTTTCACATGCCAAGCTGCTTTGATGGAAACCACTACTTGAGAAAGAAAAATTGCACGAGATTTTTTTTCTACTCCCTCTTTCTATATTGGGTATAGCTTAAAATTGAATAATGAGCATTTGTTTTCTTAGAGGAGTATTTAACACTGCAAATCCAGCCACGAGAGGCAGAATATGATAAGATATACTCCAAAGAATGGTGTTGAAAACAATAACAAAGCGGACAAGGTTTTTTATATAGGGAAAGCTAGACTTTATTCCTTGCACATCAAGTGACTAAAATGACTGACGATTTACTGCACCCTTCCCTGGCTACATAACTTCATCTTGAAGTGAACACTCAGTTTGGCAAAGTTAAAAGCTACTGAAAAGCAACCTTTTAGGAAAAGTACCAGATAATTTTTGGTGTACGCTAAGACTGCTGACAGCAAGCCAGGGCAGGATTTCCAGCAGAAAGTGATTGCTGCACATGGGCTTGCGTAGAGGAAGAAAGGTGGAATGAGCAATGTGCTGGAGAAGGCACATCCTCCTACACCACAGAAACGTGGCACCCTTGGGCTGCACATGATGAGCAGCATGAATGAATGAGTGCTGCAACTGCACACAGATTTAACTTCTGTCACATCCCAGGATTTCTTCCCCCAGGAAAGAAATAATATTACAATGTGCATTAATGAGCATTCTGTGCAGGCAAGAACCAATGTTTACAATTGCGACTGAATTTGAGGCTCATTCCCCCAGGACTAACAGCCACTATTTGAGATGTTCCCAGCGTTGTCTGGACACTGGTTAACACATACAATACTGCTACACCATTTCCCAGCTGCGCCCATGTCCAAGGCTGGGCTCCCACTCCACTGCTGCAGCTGGCTGAGGCACAGCCCTGGATTTATAAAAGACTTGAGCTTTATTTTTTCTCCAGGAGATGGGTGGGAGACTTTTGATGGTACTATTTCCTGCTGGATGGACAGAATTTAGAAGAAAAATAAAACTTTAACCTCTTCACTCAACTATAGTGAGAAGACAATCTCACCATTGGGCAAGGTTTATTCTGCTGGGAAGCTCAGGCTATTCCCATGCTGGGTATAACACAAGGTCAACAGCAGCAGTCTCCAGGAATATTAATCTTTCACCCCTCAGACTGTGCCACGGGTAATTAATCACCTGATTGCATAACTTCTTGTAAGACAGGAAAAATAAGCTGCCTTTGCCAGCTTTTTGGACAAGCTATTTCACATACATTTGAACTTTCTTCCAGTACTTGTTGGGTTTTGATTGCAATGAATGAATTCCATCCAAAGCCGTTCCCAGCCGTGGAAGAGCCAGACAGCATGGAGGCGCACAGTGTCCCAGTGCAACACTGGGGAGTGGGTCACTGTGCTGTTTTCAGGGGATCTGTCTGGCCTCCCAATGGGTGGGGAAAGGCACATCATCCAGCAGAGCAGCTCAACCCAGGGGGAATAGCAGAGCACCATGTTACCCTGCATTTTACATCTGTATGCAATTGAAAGCAGGGTCTGGCCGAGTTGCTGCTGACCCCAGAGAGCTGCAACTTGTTTAAGAGCAAGGAAATCGTGGAGTTTAATCCTAGAAAGTGAAGTTGTGTTTTGCTACGATCACCTGGGACAAGCCACTACAATAGGTCCAGCTGCAGGAGATCTTCAGGCCCTGGAAATCATGTAAGGCTGTGAGGGGTGTTGAGCCAAGTGCATTGCTGGAGTGGTTGAATATCAGCTAATCCCATCTCCCCAACATGCTGCAGGACTCTATCTTCCTTTCTACAGCTTTACTAAATGGCTGTGAGAAACCTAGGTTTTCTTTAAAAACATTTTATATGAGGTTGTAATGAAATGGGAAACAGTGGTCCAGGTCTATCTCATGCCTCATGCTCACAAGGACCATCCCCATAAACCAGCTAGCTTCTAACCCTGAGCCTCTAATAGTGGGTGAAGGTGAAGGCATTCCTGACTTCCTCAGTACTGGGGGCACCCTTCAGCAGCTCTGAGCATTTCACCACCCCACTGCTGCCTCCCAAAGTGGGTAGTGGCCATCCTTTGGCTCTTTGGATTGCCCCTGTTAAATATTTGGTGAAGCTTCCCACTCAACCATCTGAGTGGCTCAGAATATTTTCTTCCTGTGCTGCCTTGACTTAATGGTGATACACGGTGACACAGAAGCAGTAATGATTTAAGTGTTGTCCTGAGTCCTAAAGTGGAGGGTTCTCAGTCACACACTGAAAAAATATTTAGTGGCCACAAGAACCAGAACTAGATAAGACTGATAGATGCAAGCACTATTCCATAACAGGTCCTGGAAAAGCATTCAGGAAGCTTGGTTTGAAAGTGTTCCTGTAAAGATCACTTTGTCCTTTGGCTCTAGGCAGCCCTTTGGCAAAACCTGAGAAAATTTCCCTGTATTAAGTGTTTTGAGATCCTTGCAGGAAAGATGCTAATAAAGTGGGTGCCTTAGATATGGCTATGCAAGGCTACCTCTTGCGCCAAGCGCTACAGGTGACACATGGGCAACTGGCACAGTGAAATGCAGTTTTCCAAAGCCACAATGACTGGGGACAAGAGAGTAGAGCAGAAATCCTGTGCACGTGCAGTCACACTGCAGATGCTGCCGTAGAGGGTCATGCTTGCAGCTCATGTGCTTAACCTAAGACTCCCCAAAGAAAGGAGGAAGAGAGCAACTCCTCACTTGATCAGGGCACCAGAGACCTCCAAGAAACACCCTACAGCTTTTTAGCTGGTTGCTCTGCCTTATGCTTCATGGAGCAAACCCCTCTATTAAGCAAGATGTGATGAGAGTTTTGATATATTCCCAGCCACGCACAGTAACTTTTGCTCCTCACTGTGCAATGTGTGGCCACCAGCGGGTCACACTCCATCTGGCCACACTTAAAGGGCTATCAAGAATAGGTCACCCTCATGAATTTCCTCCAGCTCTGATGTTGCACCAATGTAATGACATGACACTGCTGAATTACAGACAAATTAGAGCCAAGGCCAGGCGCAGCTATTCCCCAGGTACCTTTCACATGAATAAACAAGATAAAGTCTGGGAGGAAAAGCACAGGAAATGGTTCTATTTACAGCATGATCACACATCTTCCAAAAGCAACTGAGCCAGCTGGACAACTTACTATCTTGAACCACTCTCCTGCTGCAGGATGCTGCCCCTTCAGATTGGTTGGCAAGGAACTGAAAGAAGCTCAGAAAGCAACCGCCCAGGCAGTTCAGACACCAAAAAGGATAATAACTTCCAACAGGCAATGGTGAGGACAGAACAGAGGGGCTGATGCCTTCAGCCAAATGCTAAGTAACACAGCAGGAAACTAGATGATTTTAAGACAGCAGCAAGAGAACCAGTAGGAACAAGTTCACCTAAATATATCATGGCTCATGGACCATGAAGCATTCCAGTCTCCATCCATGGAAACCTTACTGCCAACTCAGTTTCCTGGAAGTAGAATCTGCTTTAACCAAGGTTTAGCTACTCCCATGACAAGCAATGCAGAACCAGCTTAGGGCAGAACTTAGGATGTTCAAAGCAGCTGCAAAACTCCTCAAAAAATAGTATTTCATATTAACTTGATAAGTGCAAGAAAGCCTTACCTATTGTCATCCTCACTTCTCCACTACTAATAGAGGAGAAGAAAAGAGGAACAGCATAGTCTGATCAGCTGGGGAGGATCACCTTGTCGTTTGGGATAATATGACATAGATTGGTACAGATCAGTTAATTTACATTAAAAGTAGTGGAGGATCTAAGCTGAGCAAGCCAAGAATTGTGTTTTCTTAAGAAAAATTCAAATAGACAGCTGAAGATAAGGTCACTGGTCACTGCTGAGTGGCATTCTTATATTAAGTCTTGACCAGTGGTGGACAAAGCTGGTTTTCAGCAAGGTCCCCACCAACACCAGGCCCCTCTGCCTCGTCTCTGAGAGGCTGAATATCAGAGTCCCATGACCTGGGTTTGAAGTAATTGCTACTGTCAGGAGCAACTACTTTTTCCCTAGCTGATTGTGAATCAAACATTCCAATTCAATAAAGTAAAGGCCAAATCACCCTGGATTTTGCACATATGTATAACAGTGTTCAGATGTGTGAGTGTAGGCAGGAATTATTGAGGGCAGCAAGGAAAGCTTCAGGTTGTATAATATCCGTGTCTGTGAGTTAACATGAGACTGTTGCTGCCTCTTGCATTTCAAATTTTCCTGAGCAACTTTGTAAAGCGTTGGTGGGGTAGAAGTGGGGTAGAAGAAGATTTTGCTTCTCTCATTTACAGGACAGCTCAGCCAACGAGGCAACTGAATCAATGGCTTTGGTGGGACATTTACTGCCCATAGCAGTGTCCCAGAAACAAAAATACCTGTGAAGTCCATTGTGGATGTGAGGAGAGAGACCTGTGAGTGTAATGCTTGTGGCTAAAGTAGATGATACAGAGCTGATTTTACTGATTTTTTTTTCTTTGATCACCTCTCCCCTCCAAGATGGTTGCAAAGAAATTCCAAACTCCTTGCTGAAAGTGCTAAGGCACATGGGGAGCAGGGAGGTGATCAAGATAGCCAGCACAGCTTCTCCAAGGGGAACTCCTGCCTGACCAGCATAGTGGCCTTCTATGGTGGAGTGACTGGACAAGAAAAGGGATACAGGTGTAATTTTCCTGGGTTTCTGTAAAGCCTTTGACACGGTCCCCCACAACATCCTTCTCTTTACACTGGAGAGAGATGGATTTGATGAGTGGACTGTTAGTTGGATAAGAAGATGACTGTAGGGTCACATCAATGGCTCAGAGTCCCAGTGGATTCAGTGGCAAGTAATGTCCCTCAGGGGTCTCTATGGGGACAAGGGTTATTTCATATCTTCATTAATGACACAGATGAAGGGATCATGCTCTGGGATGCATCAGGAAAATCATGGCCAGGAGGGTGAGGCAGATGATTCTTCCCCTCTGCTCTGGTGAGACCCCACCTGCAGTGCTGCATCCAGCTCCGTGCTCCCCAGCACAGGAAAGAACTTGGACTTACTGGAACAAGTCCAAAGGAGGACCACCAAGTTTATAAGATGGATGGAGCATCTCTCCTATGAGGAAAGGCTGAGAAAATTTGGGTTGTTCCACCTGAAAAGGAGAAGGCTTTGGGGTGAATAATTTCAGCCTTCCAGTACCTGAAGGGAGCCTACAGGAAAGATGGAAAGGGACTTTCTAGAAGAGACTGTAGAGACAGGCAAAGCACAATGGCTTCAAACTTAAAGACAGTAGGTTTACATTGGATATTAGCAAAAAAATGTTTACTAGGGATGGTGAGACACTGGAACAGTGTTGCACAGAGAAGCTGTGAAGCTGTTGATGGTGCTCCACTTCCAGCCCCATCTCTAGAAGTGTTTAAGGCCAGGTTGGATGGATTCTGAGCACCCTGCTCCAGTGGAAGAAGTCCCTCTCCACAGCAGGGGGGTTTGGAATTAGATGATCTTTAAGGTTTCTTCCAACCAAAACCATACTACAATTCTATTATTCTGTAGATTATTAATGCCTAAATACCTGCAAAACATTTTCATTGCTACCTGTTTACTAGGGAATGGAGAAGAAACATCTCAATATTATTTCCAACTCAGACAAGATGAAGATGGGTAACCCCTTTTCAGGACAGTGTTTTAGCAGGGTCTTCAGATTGTATTTACCTTCTATGCTAATTTGCTTGCTTTGTTTGACCTCCTAACAGGTACTTTTCCCACTCCTCCTAGAATTCTGGCATTTTTGTGAAAGATTTGACATAAAAACTAAGGGGGATGTGAGGACTCGTCAGCTACCTGCTGTAACTAGACTGCATGCATCATAAAAGTTTTTCTCTCCCATGGATTGCATAGAGTGGAAAAGTGTGTTATGTGGCCGGACAGCAAAACCTTCAAGAAAGTGAATGACTCCATCAAACAGACATGTAGGTAATTTAAAAGACCTAAATAAATTGCTTCTTCAGCAAGACTTTCAGGGTGTTACTATACTAACCAAAGAGTGTCCAGGTTGTGATTGTCACTGTTAGCTTCCTTTTACAGGCAAAACTTACCACTAGCGGTGGGATTAATGAAGCTAGAAGAAGATTTTCACAAACAAATACATTTTTCAGGTATGCAATCATTATTTTACTACATACACATTCTAGAGCAGACAGTTGAAAATAATTTAAAAAAAAGTTGAAGAACTTTGCTCAAAATGAGCCATTTGCTGTGAAGATGTCAATGTACTGAGCTGGATGGGTGAGCTGTGAATTTGGCTGCAGAAATTCAATAACCAAGAATAACCAATATTTTGGTTGGGAAATATTGAAGTCACACGATTGATTGGAGACTATCCCTCCAGTTTTGCTGCTAGGTACCATTAACCCTGTCACTCTTCACACCCTGATCCATGCCCATTTGAACTGGAGGACAAATCTGCAAGTTGAGTGGAACATAGCTGTGGGATAGCATGAGTGATTGGCCAGGATGGAGTGTCCTCTGCTAGCTTGGCCATGTGGTTCTGGTTTACACGTCTCAGGTCTTTAAGTGACTCCACTGGCTTCAGCAACACAACATTCTGGAAAAGGAAAAGTATTTAGCCCACCAACATGACCTTTACAGTGCAGCTGCTTCCAATCTCTACTGTTTGCTGCTCACTAAAGGGCTCCAGAATGAAAAGAAACCAACACCTGTTTCTTGGCCCAGAGCTTTGGATGTTCGTAAGACAAAGTTTGTCAAAAATTTTTTGTGGTGCTAATCAAGGGAGACCTAGGATCTAATTGTAACCCTGGCATGTGTTCCCACTGTAATATGCCTCACCACACCAGGGTGTGGTGCCTTTGCTTTCAGCCATTCATGTGCCAGGAAAACTTGAAGTAAGAGGAGTAAAAATAAGCATTAAACATAGGACAATTGTTGTCATTGCATGTTAGCAACTTCACTTCCCTGCTGCTGTGGAGATGGCATGTGGAGGAGACTTGGACTGTCCCACAGCCACTTTTGTATCACTTTGTAGATGGATGTATTTTCTATAGATTGACACCCATGTTTTCTCAAGGAGAGCGTTTCTGTTTGCCAGGATGTTTCTGGGGCCTGTGCAGACCATCCCATCCACCCCAGTGCTCACATTGCTACTCAAAACACCCTGCAGACAGCACAGGTCCTGTAGCACCAGGGAGAGCTTGGTGTTACAGGCTCCCAAAACATGAAACCCAATCTGAGCAGTCTGCCTGCCAGAAATTAGTCTTTGACACAAATGACTGTGGGTTGTCCTATTCAGTCAGCCATCCTACCATTCTCTGGCTATCAGAGCACAATCAGTGTATCTGCAGCCACTGAAAATAAAGAAGCTCTGAATTCTTTTTGGCAACTGCAACGAGCTGGAGTGGCCAGCAAAGATGAAATCTCCACTAGGTCAGCCGTATTTTTTTTTTTCTTTTTGCAAACCATGTGTTAAAAATGCTTTCCCGCCCAAGGAGACTTCATACAAGGCAAAAGCAAAGCTAAGTTACAACTTCTTAAAAATAGGACACGGCATTTTATATTTTCTTCACTCCCCCAATACTGTGCAGAGCCATCCCACCCACATGAAGCTGTTGTCTGATTCACTCTCATGTCTCACTTGGAGAGAGGCTTTCCACCAACGGGGGCACCTGGTCAAGAACATGACATTCAGGGTGGTGCTGCCTCTTTACACTTCAAATAGTTTCAAACAGCTTTATATCTATGACTGCGGGGACCTTTGCATACACATAAGCATTACCAATGGGACAGACATGTTGTCACATCCTTGCAGCAAGTAGAGAGATCAGTTCTTCTGGAAAACGAGTCTTCTTGGGCCAAGCTGACTCAGTGGCTCAAACAATCAGACTTCTCTTCTGTATCGGTTCGTTTGCAGTGTGACGCTCCTCAGGCAGCAAGTTGCCCTCTGCTATTCTGGGAACGCACATTTGACCTCTGTTACAGGGGTTTATTGTCAACATATGTCCACTGGGAGCCTCAGCAACTTCTCCCATTGTCTATTGTCTTATAAACAGGCTTATAAAAGCGCTGCAGCAAAGTCAATAATGCACCAAAGAGGAAATTGCTGGTAACTCAAAAGCTTAACTTTCAACTTCTGTGTCTTGCAGTGCTAGGAGAGGCGAGCCAAGGGGGAGGAATGTGCAGCTTGCTTTTCTTGACATCCCTTCACCTTCACACTTTGTGTCAGGATCAGAGCTGCCATGCTGCTGCAGGGTTGCTTGATGCGTGGCAAGGAGGAGTCCACTGATGCCAAAAGCGTTGTGTAAACTGGGGTTCTTGGTCTTCAACAGCTTCGAGGGGAAAAACTGGAAAAAGAAAGAGAGAAAAGCTGGTGGCAAAGAAGATTTTCTGGCTGGCCCTAAAGTGAAGTGTAACTTCTTCTTTACTAAAACTCCCAGTGTGTGGCTGAGCTATTGTAGTAAGCATAGAAAAATTTGTATTTTTGCTGTTAACAACAGTGACATCACTCAATTTAATGCATAAGTGACACAGACCCTTGGTAGCATGTTCACCCAAGGGAAGGCAATATCCCTTGAGACCAGTTTAGTCATCTGTAGTTTCATAATACTCAAACCCCAAACTTTGATGTGTAAAGGCAAAATCCCCTCTGATTTTTGAGATGGCCCCACCACTTCCAGTTTGCTGCTGTGGCCAAGCAAAGGACATGCACAGGCATTTTGGGAAACAGAACCAAGTTCTTCCCCACACCGAGCAGCATCCGGCATCTGAGCAAGACACAGCTTACCTCTTTTCCTGGGCCATCAGATCTGACAGAGAGAGCAGGAAAGGACAAAATGGGAAAACCAAAGACTTCCATTAGTGTTGCTGCCAGAGGCATCCAGCTATCTACTCTGGTGACAGCAAAGGGGACACTACATCCCTCAAAAGCCGTAAGTTATGGCCAACCATACTCCAGCTGGTGGGACACACTGTGCTGTTAACCACTAATGCTCAGCCATGGGCAAAGGGAAGATATCAGTACAATGAGGGCTACACAGGCATGAGAAGAGTAGAAGAGTAATAAAAAAAAAAAAATCACTTTAAAAAAGAGGAAAATAGAGCGGGAACATGAAAGAGACAGAAAAGACATTGTGGACTCCACTAGACACACCCCTCTTGCACTTCTTCCCACATGTGAGGTCAAGGAAGAGTTTTGAGCCTCTCTTTGTATTTTTAATGCACTTTCACTGTGTCCTATCCAGTGCCTCAGAGCTGTTTACTGCCCATGGGGATGCCTTTTTCACCAGGAAAGCAAAGGCTCCCATCCCAACCGAGAACACTTAAAAGTTGCTCAAGTGTCTGCAAAGGTTATGTTGCCCCATTTTCTAAAGGCAAAGCAGTTTTATCTGGAAAAGGAAGAAAAACATTTAATAGCAGCAACGGCAGCAACAAAAACTGAACAACTCATGGTGTTTGTTTACAAGAGCACATTCATTGGTGTCTGGGGGGTTGACTCAGTCCCAAATGAAAAGGGGTGGCACCAGGCAAGCTCTGCTGATAAACAAGTCCACCTCCCACCATGAGGTGGTCTGAGAGCTGTCTTTCCTCACCTTGCCAGGCAGCCCTAGAATTCTCCCTCAAGAGACCCTTCCCTTCCATGAAACCCTGTGGAAAGATGGCTTTGGGGTACTGGCAGGTGAGCAGCTGCCACCCTTCACTGTGTAGTCCCTGCAAGGCAGAAAAGGGTCTTGGCATGAAAATCTGGGGTCCATGTCTGCTTGGGCATCCATATGGAGGAAATGGGAAGGTCTCACACCCACATCTGCTTTGCCCTGCAGGGTTGGGTCCCTCCTTAGGTCCTTGCATTCCTGACTACATGAAGGATACCTTAGCTTGTCTTACTTGGCACATGGGGAAGAGCAGAAACTCCTACAAAGAATGCCAGATACCATCCAACTCAATCTGCAGCCATCTCACCAACCACAAATGTGTAGGCAAGACAGGAAGGTTGCGTTTGAGCTGCTCCTGGTGCATAACATCATCAGATCATGCAGCCTGATTCAGTGATCAAAAGGACACAATAAAGCCATTGGGATATGTGCTAAGATGGGTATAACATATGTATAAGGGAGGCTAAGTAAAAGTCTCAGAAATAGCATCTGTGATTCACTGGCCATCCCAACTCAAGTTGTAAAGTACAACTCACCCAGCAGATGCACATCCAAAACACCTCCAAAAGATTAACAGTCATGCACTTTCTCAAGTGTCATTTTTAGCTGTGATTAATATCTGAATTTTGGAATTATTAATATACTAGATTGCTTCTCAAAAGCAGAGACTTCCTTAAATAAAGTAAATGTAGATTTGCTCTGAGCTCTGAAAAAAAATACTTTTAAAGGGGCAGAGCCTCACTGTTGCAAAAAAAATAATTAAAATAAAAGGTTCATTTTATATATCTCATAAATAAAATGTTCATTTTATCTATCTCATAAAATAGAGGCATCAGCACCTTCACACCTCATTGTACATACAAAGGGAGAGGAGTCCATTTCCTCCCTAAGCCCAGGCAGTGGGAGCATACTTTGCTTATATGCTATCCTCTAGAAAAATGTTTTCTCCACATCCAGAACCTGTGTCCATGTCATAATGCAGATGAGGAGAAGGGCTTTTGGAGGAGAGATATTGCCTGGTTTCAGGACTACCTCCCTCTTCATGACCACCATATCACCCTCCAGTAAATGGGTATCCAGCTTTGGCTCTACAGCTGCATTACTCAGCTGATCCTCTTTCAGCTCTGATTTCACTTCTCCTTAAAAATGCTTTGCTATTAAACATGGAAGTAAAGCAGATGTTTGGACCCTAAAGCTTAAAAACCTCAGGAGTAACAAATCTTCCATTTATGCCTTTCTTATGTGGTCCAGACACATTTTTCAGGCTTGTAGCATCGTCTGAACCCTATTTTCCTTCATTTTGCCTCTGAAATTGGCACTGAAGTCTGTTTGCACTATGTAATCAAAAGGTATATTTGTCGCCGCAGCACTACATCTCACATGGAAAATGGTCTCTCTCATTTCTTCCCCCTGTAATTCTCAGAGTGGCTTGGCACTGTCAGGGACAGGTGCTTAGGAAATGCTGATATATGGCAATTTTATGTCATTACATGAGGCTGAAACTTGTTTGCAATACTGATATAACAGAGGACTACTACCCTGCTTCAACTAAATTTTGAATTTATTAACAGCATGTAGGCTGGGAACGTGAATAGCTGGCAAACCTGCATCCTCTAGCATCTGCAGAAAGACATTATGAATTGGAAACCCCTTATTCCATTAAGAAATTATTTCAGAAATCCAGAGCACAAGTGGCAAGTGCTGATTGGCTATTGGCGATGTCAGACACATGTCAATAACATTACTTAATGGGTTTTCCCTGTCTTTATTTATAAGTTCCATTTCATGCAGCCATTGCCCCAAAGGATAATTATGACACTTTTTGGGTGGCTTTGCTCTTTTGGCCTTTGGCCTCATGCCTCAGAAAACCACCCAGGGTATCCAATCTCATAGAAAGCCTTTGTGGCCAGTTGTGCTTTCTGGAGTAAGTACTTTTTTTCTTTCCCCCCCCCAACTTAAATAAGCCATGTAAATGTTTCAAAATATCCTTAGTTTCCATCAGTCCTATGACATCATTGCCCACCCCAAAGGAAGAGCTACGCCCCACACCTCTGGCCAGCTGAGGAAAACACCACTGGTAGGATGCTCATTTTTCTTGGAGTGGAATAACACATACGAGAACATGTTCTATGTGAAAGGACATTTTGGAGCAACTGTTTTACTTAACATTGTGTATTTACACAGTTCTCATGTAAATATGTCTTCAAACATATGACGCAGTTGGGAGCCTCAGAGCTGATATTTACCTGTTTTAATATATCTCGGGATATATTTGGGTTTGGATATTTTTTGAAGATGAGTGACAAGACTCTTTACCCATGCACTTTCAGTTTGCTTAAAATTTGATTTTTATACCATATTATAACCATATTTATTTAAGTTTCCCACATTCTGTCAAAATCTGTTTACACAAAGAACATTTGTTTTCACTACTGCTTGTGAGGAATGAATATAATAAGTGCCAAGGGATTTTAAGAAGTTGAGAGAATTAGTGTTTGGAAACAATACATTCAGCTATTTCTTAGGGAAAGATTCATGGAGCACAGACACATTCTCCACTAAATCTATCAGAATGAAGTAGTTCTCATGGAGACAAAGCATATCCAGTCTCTTCTCAAGTTTCAAACATATTATAAAATAGAGAGCTTCTTAAAAAAAATTTAACAGGATTTTTTTTTTTTTCCCAGAAAAGGAAAAAACCCCATAAAGTAGGTTAAGATAATTTTGCTTGTTGAAGTGAAATCTGGAGTCTGGCACTGAAAGGTGGTACCCACTGCTACCCAACAGCATCCTTTTCCACTTACATTGCTTCACCATAATATGTACTGAAATAAGAGTTATGACCAAATTATTTGTCAGAGGTTGTTTGTCGTAGCTTTAATGCACCATTGTAAATTTCAGCAGCTCCTGGACTGGGTACTTCTGGTTTTAGGACTATCATAAAGAATATTTTAGCCCATCAAATGCTGCTTGCATGTAGGGATTTGCTTCAGCATTTCTGTATCTCAGAGGCTCATGCTGCAAAATATCAGGGATAATTCTGAAGCTTTGATTTGCAAATAAGGAAAGGTAAAAAAGAGGGGTCCATCTATACCATATTTTGTAGTATTATTTAGAAAATGAACAGAGCAGCTGCTTATAAGGCAATCCTGGTCTCATTTGCTACTGAGATGCAGATTGAGTAATGGCTCCCCAAAAATCAGCATTAGCATGATCAGTTGCAAATGCTGACACTTTATCAAAATTCATGTAATTTGATTTTAGACATTATACTACCCTTTATATTTCAAATATTCCTAGGAGATTTCCTCTGCTATCTGGAAAATAATGAAGTGTGTAATGAGTTATTCCCTTCTTGACTGTGTCCTAACAAGCTAGAAACATGGGCGTATTTTCGTTGAAGCATTAAAAAAAAAAAAAAAAAAAAAAAAAAAGAAAAAAAAAAGAAAAAGAAGACAAGACAAGGCCCTTTTATCAAGCCTTTGATTACAGATTTACTTGGTTATAAATACACAGCTGAACTGATGTATTTAAGGTATGCATGAACAGCAGACAATACCCCGTTTTCTGTAGTCTCTGTGGAGGTCTTTATACACAGCTATAATATAGTTTGATTCATTTGCTTGCCTTCTGTAGGAGACATCTCAGTTATTTTGTCTTTTAAAGTCCCTAAGCACCAACCACCCAAAAGCTGTTTCTGGAGGTTTGTTGTTAGAGGGTAAGCTAGAATGTATTTATGATCCACTTAGTTTCCCTGTCACCTTAAACCTGGTCGTCCATCATGAGCTGACAACATTTTCCTGCAGAAAAAGCTTTGTGGCAATTCAAATTTTCTGTACTGCTCAATAACGAATGGTTTATTTACTTACCAAAATCCCTGCAGCCCTCTCCTGCTCTTCGGAACACTAATTCATACCACCCCACCCAGTGCCAGGTTCTCCCACCAAAAAAGCTTCCACTGCACTGACCATGAAGCACAAGAACTTGCAGCAGACATGCAGCGCCTCCCAAACAAAGCATCTGCAGAAAAGTAAATTGTTATCTTTTACCCCTGGCCTTTCTTGGTTAGAGAAGAAATTGACTTTTCTCCACCTTTTCCCAGAGCAGCCTCCAAACACCAATTCTTGCTGTTAGTCTTAAACCCATGGGAAAATAGTAGTCATTCCCACTGGGTAGCCTGCAGGAACACATATTGCTAGGGAACTTCACAATGTAAGATGGCAACAAGAGTCCTCAGCTGTCCAGAGAAAGTCACCAGAGAGAGGACCAAGTCTACAGATCTTCCCATTTGAGATATGCTGTGATGCTGGACATCATATTAAATATTCAGTGACCATTGCAATTGATGGAGAACTGTTCCTCTCTCTGCTCATGACTTGGCCTCTGCCCTAATCAACTTTCCTGAGGCAATAAATTTGCAACAGTGCATGTGTCTCATATTCTTCATAGAGAAGAACATGGAAATTTGCAGGGTTCCTCCCTTGAGTTGCAGGGTAAGATGCCAAGTAGATCTTGCTAATGCCTTCACCGGGATGTCTTAGGAAGCTTGGCAATGAACTTGCTCCATGCTGTCCTTATCCTGGCATTAGGTCTGCAGCTTATTTGCTTTTCCTTTCTGGAAACCATCTCTTAAGAGGCCTGGACAGGTATCTTTGATAAGTTTTCCACCACATATTCAGCACAAGACCCATGAGGCAGGAAGCCTTTTTAGATTACAGATGGTGCACAGAAAAATAATGCAACTTGTGTGACGTGTCAACTGAATTGGAACTTGCTGAGTCCCGAAAGCGACCACCAACCCCTGGAAAGCCAGTGGAGAGCCCCATCACTTAAGCCAAGTCACACAACATATTTGTCTCATGACTGGATTGACATGATCCAAATTCAGCGATGTTTTTTCCAGGCCACAAGCTGGTGAAAAGCAAATATAATTGTTCTATGAACAGCCTCCTGCATTTGTTTAGGGTTTGTCATTTCCACGGGCCTCTCATTAATAAATGAGTACACAGGAATATTCACGTAACATTAATGGCCAGGGGGCATTTCACGGAAGATTTGAAGTGACTGGTCACAGAAAAATCATGTGAAGTCTTTCCATGGGTTAAGCAATGAGCCTGCTGGCTCCATGAGGTGACTCTGGTTTGTTTTGCTACCTTGGGCTTGAAACGCACAGCTGTGCTTAACCACAATAGCCACAGGAATAAAGCTGGGCAGATGCTGCATCCCTGGCTCAGGGATCATACTGCATGAGGTAGCATTAGGGAAGGCTCCCACCACCCTCTCCGAGCTCCATGCACACATCCCTGCCCTCCCTGATAGCCACAGCCCCCTCTCAGCTGCTGTTTATTTTTCCTAGATTTTATAGTGTAAAAGCTATAGAATAAATAGCTCATGTGGGGGGAAAGCAAAGCACCAAGCTAAAATAGGAAAAGCAGGCTCAACGAGGAGAGGAGAGAGGCAGATTCCTGCAGCTAATAATTCCCTGCATGGCCTAGAATAAGCTAAATCAGGACTGTTGGGAAGCGTCCCCAGGGATCTGCGCTGCCTGGCTCTCCAGATGAAGAGCTTGTCTGGCTGGGCAGATCCCATCACTTCATTAAAGGACGAGACCCTACACTGCCAGGGATTTAAAAAGGGAAAGAGATTTGGGGAATCCTCTGGTGATTGTTGAACACTTCGACACCTGTTTCACTGGAAACTTCAGGATCTTTGGCAACCTGAACCAGGGCAGCCACAGCAGAAATGTAAATTTGTACATTTCCCTGGACTCAGTATCCCCACCCCTACCTGCCACTTTTCATCAGCTGCAGCCCTGTCCCCCGAGCCGTCTGTTCCTGCAGGGCCAATGCTGGCTGTAATCCCTTGGGTTACTCAGGTATAAGTGAAAAAACAGCGCCGGAGGCAGCAAGGTGGATGCCAAGGGGAGAGCACGTTGTGATTGGGGCAGGTCATGACACTGGTGTTCCTCGAAATTGGAGGCAGCCACACCTCTTCCCGCATGCGGCTGGACCCCGGGGCAGGCAGCGCGCCGCTTCCTGTTATTAGAAAACCTCAGGATGCTCTCGCAAGAGGAGAGCTCATTAGCAAATGAGTCAGGAGAAAAGGAAAGAGCACTGCCCCATGCAGCCCCAGCCGTGGGCAGCGAGCTGGAGCTGCCCAACTCACCCCCTTATGGGCTCATGCCCGAGGAGCAGAGAGAAAGACTGAGCATGGGCACACAGCACTGGAACCACCACGGCTGAGTGTGGCGAGTATCCATCTTCATGCATCCATCTAAAATTCCCAAGAATAACAGGAAATACAGCCGTTAATTTTCTGTTTCGCCTGCTTTGGGGCGAGCCCACATCCCACAAGGCCTGGAGCCAAGGAGCCCCACAGAGCCTTGGGGCGGGCAACATTTGGATGAGATAATCATCCACTCTTGAGACGTGAGAGAAGAAAATAATTATGATAATTAAAAAAGCAAGCAGCCACCGTGGCAAACAAAAGCAGGGAGGGCAAGCACACTCTCAGCAGCCACAGGGAGGGACAACTACAGGCCTGTCCTCGCTGGAAGGGACCAGGCAGGCAGGAAGCACCTCGGCTGCTGCCGTGCTCGTCGCGCGCTCGCTGTGCTCGCTTCTCCCCGCGGCCACGCATTATCATCATTTATTCATTCCATGACCTTGAAATCCCTCTCCCCTACCAGAAAAACAACAAATCCCCGTCAGAAAAGTGGGCTCTACAAAAAGGAGGGGAAAAAAAAAAGCTAAAAAAAAAAAAATCACGCAACCTCCCATGTTGCTTGTATTAGGTCAGATGGGAGAACTTATTTAATTAGTGACTTTTATAGGGCTTTATTTTTCGATGCCCAGTGGAATAGTTAAGATTGGTAATAAGAAAGAAGTCTGGTCCCGTGCCAGCCCTCCTAAGACAATGGTGCAGGGAGGAAAGAGCTGAGCAATATATTTGAATGTTTTCAATGCCTTGGGTATTTGGTGGTTTTTTTTAAACTTTATTTTTCAGTGCCATATTCTAAAACCATTTGAAGGGTGTACATGGAGGGGAGGGGAAGGAAATTGTTCAGGACGGCCCAAGGGGAGGATAACAATGAATAATGGAACAAACCCAGGGAAACTGCTTCTTGCTCTGGTTTCTCCAGGGCAGGGGAATTTTCCCCTGAATGAGACCCACTCCAGCACAGAAAGAGGATGGCTGGCAGGTGGCCAAGCACCAAATTTTTGTTGTATATGGAGGTGGATGGGTCAGGTGCAAAATCATGATGGATAACTAGGAGGGAGGAGTAGAAGATGAGTGCAATTTACTGCTGTGTTCATGCTACTGTTCCTTCTCACAACCTGTTTCTGCTGCTCATCCCTATCCCAAGAAAATACTGCAGGCTTTTTCCTCCCATGCTTGCCACTGAAGGAATAGGGAAGGAGGGTTCAGCTTTACAAATTTCTCATCAAAGGACTATGCATTTCTCAGCCTGTGGGATGAGCTGACAATGCCAGGGAATGGGGCACCTTCCCCAGCAGCCCTGGCCTGTGCAGCACACATGCAGCTCAAGGCCACGCTCCGAGGCTGAAATGCAGCACACAGAGTATAAACCAAAGCAGATGTTGTGTTACAGATTTTATGGTAGTAGTCTTTTGCTCTCTTTGGGCCCAGAAGCTGTGCTACCCACTCACCTCCCACTGATAGGGGAACTTCCAGAGGCTGACAGCAAAGCTCTTCAATGCCAAGTGTTTGAAGGACATTCATAGGCCACCATCTAAGACAGTAGCCTCACCAGTGGCCAAAAAGCCCCATGCAGCCTAGTTGCTCAGTAGCCAAACTTTGGGAGGGCAGTCAGCCTGTTTTCTGACAGCAAGAAGAATAATGTAACAGCGTTCAATAAATTCCTAGCAAGCGCAACCAAAAAAAAGAAAAAAAAAATTAAAAAAAAAATTAAAGCCCTGTTGAGCTTTGTCCTTTGCAAAATGAAAAATATGGTTGTTTTGCTCCATGGGAGGAACAGCGGAATCAGCTTTAAAATCGACAGCAGATTTGGCCAGATTCCACAGCCCTTTTGGCTTCAGCTTCCTTCCAACAGTCATCTCCCTGCCAATTTGGAGTGCTCAGGACACAGCTACACACCTGATGATACGCTGAGTAACGGCCTTGGCTTGCAGCTATCTGGTCCATGCAGCAGGGAAGCGGGAGGGTGGGTAATTATGAGAGGCCTTCATCTGAGCAGCCATGGCTTCCATATGTCTGCAGCTCCCTGGTGCGAGGGCCAGTGGTGCAGAAGGGATGCAACTGGTGGTACCTGAAGGGTGTGTGGTGGTCCCCAGGGTTCAGCAGATGACTGGTGACAGAGAAACAAACTCAAATCATTGATGGCTCTACCAGCATTGTGCAACTTCAAAGTAAAACAAAATAGACATTCTGGCACTTAAAAGTTAGGTGAATTTGCACTGTAGAGATGGTGTTTGGAGGGCACTCCTGCTGAGTGCCAGCTGAAATGTCCAGGCTCCCAGCACCCAGCCTGCCTTTTGCTGGTGTTCTGCAAACCCTCATCTTCTCCTACCAAACCTCTCCCTCCATCCTAACCAACAGCAGCACCATCGTGAAGCAGCACCCTCCTTGCCATCTCCTGGTCCATAGGGAAAGGATTTTCTCAGAAGAAACACAGGAATGTCAGGAGGACTGCACTGCAGCAGCAGCTGAGAGGCCAGAAGGGCCCTTGCGCAATGACAGAAACTTTAGGAGCACGTCCTGGTATCTATATGGTTATTTGTATCAGTGCTGACAAGAAGGAGCTTTCAGCACCGCAGCTTGGGTGACAATATTTCTTTCCTCACTGTTCCTGCTTTGACATCAGTGAGAGAGTAGGGGCTCCACAAGGGCATTGTAAGATAGAAAAGACAATTTAAAAAAGTTAGAAATGGGAAAGGACATGTCATAAAAGTCATTATTAAGCCTTCCCTTCAGTCCCTCCACATTTTTCACGGGGGATAAATGTTCCCTCTGCAAAAAGAAATTTGGAAAATTTCCACCTATTCTACTGGCTGCATCCATGAGAGTATTTCTGCCTCTGGCAATAGATTCTGCTCAAGTCTCACTATGCCGATGAGACATACGGCTCCGACGTATGGCGCCAGTATATTTCTTGAGCGAGGAGGGCTGGTGTGAGCAATACAGCAGGAGGTGCTACAAATAGGCAGAAAGTTTTGCAAAAACATGGAGTGGGAAGAGTGTGCTCTTGCAGCTAAAACCTGTGCTTTCTACATCTAATGGTAACAGTCCTCTGCTTCCAAAATTGCACAAAGCCGGCAGCTAAAATAACTGCTTTTTGACCTTTTTATCTTCACCGATCTCTTAGAGCCTTGCCATTCCCCTCTTGCTGTCCCCAGCCACCTGCCTTTGTCATTAGCAATAATCAGCAGCAATAAATAGGAGACATTTCATTGCTGAGGAAGCAGCCTGAGATATTTTGGGCCAAGCCATCCGGGCTTGAGCTCATAGACCCCACTGGCCAGCAGGAAAAGACACAGCTAAAGTCACCTTGTTTCCTATTGTGGAGTTACAAGTTCTGCTCTGAGCAATGTGCCCACACACAGCAGCTGGGAGGGTTGGGTCCCAGCTGGAAGTTGGCTGGGCTGGAGAGGAATTACCACCCAGCAGGGGTTTCTGCAAAAGCAAGGGAAAGAAGGCAGAAAAAACCCCAGGGGCGGTATGGCTGGAAGCAAAACCCAAGTACAATGAATCTCTGGTGGGACTAGTCAAGGAAAGAGAGGAGATCTCTGTTGTGGGATGGGCAGAGAGGTCTGTGCAGGTCCCTGTAGGACTTGCAGAAGAGGCAACCTCCTGTTGGGTGTGAGGGTCTGAAATGATGTGACTGAGAGGGGATAGGACCCCAGACTGGGGAGGATGGATCATCAGGGCAGTGGGATGGAGGTGCTCTTTTAGGTGCCTAGCTCTAAAGATCTATCTGCAGAGGCAGATACCTTTAAGGCTCTGGGTCTCACGTGCTTCAGTCACATTTTAAAAATAGGACAGGAGGCTTCCACATCACTTAGGTATTTTGGAAAATTTTACTCAGCCTTTCTGCAGCTCCTGTCAATCCTTCTCAGTGTGGTGCCGAGATGGATTCATGGCATGTATACAAATAGCTCTCTTTCCTGGCCCCTCTCAGCCACGGCTGGAGACACCTTGAAGGAGTTGATAGCTGGATTTGATGATCTTTAAGGTCTTTTCCAATCTTAATGGTTCTTTGATTCTGTGACTTCCCCTGCTCTCCTCACCAAGAAATGTTGAGGGGAGGAAATGCCTTTGGCTCTCCTGGCAGCAGTGCCCCCCTGCCCTTGTGGTGTCAAACAAGACACCAAAAAGCATGAACACCACAGTAACCAGAACAAAGGCCATCTCAGCAAGGAGACGCTTTTACCTCCAGGGCAGAGGGGATGCCTGGGTTCAACTTCCTGCCTGTTTCCAGGGACTTTGCCCCCATGGGGGAAGCTGACCCAACATGGAGCCTCTGAGGTCTCTAATGCAACCCAGTAGAAAGATGACAGCACATGACATTTGCAGATCCCTTCACCCACCCTGCATCACTGCTGGACAAAAATATCAATACAGAAGCAGATCAGGGTAAGGACACTGCCTGGTATGCTGCCAATTACAGGAGCTAGCAGTGGGGAAGGATGTTTCCTATTTGGGCTCTTTCAGACTGGAAAACTCTACAAAGTTCAGCTCAGACAGTCCGATCAAGATTGTAGGGACTGTTTGTTCCCAGGTTTGGCAGGGTCGTGAATGATGCATGAGTAACAGCATCCCCGAATTAGTGTAATATGCTGTACCAGGTTAGAAAGCATTCTCTAGTTCTGTTTCTCCTCTTTGTGTGTGTGTATTTCTCTTTAAAGGAGAAGGGAAAGAGCTGAAAACATTGAAGTTGTGCTTTTGTTGGTTGGGGCACTGATGAACCCTGTTCCGATCGGGCTGGTTATGAATCACTGGAGAGCCATATCCACACCAAACAGTGCTGCAGCCAACCTGATGTCTGCTTGGCAGTCATACTGAGCAAAAGCTTCTTAATTATTGGGGTTTTTTGCTGTCTGAATCCTAGTGGAATAAAGAGAAATGAACAATCTACCTTTGAATTTAGGAGACTGGGTGCATAGGATGGGGTGTGTGTGTGTGCACCCACATTTGTACACATGTACTAACACATACGTGGTTTGCTTTCACTCTTGGGATAAAGGAGAAACCTCCCTCACTGATTTTATTTGCCTTTGTCTATCCAACTCCCTTTCTTCCCTTCCATGGCTGATTTTGTTTGGGGCATTTGCAACATGCCCATCTCATCCCAGCTATCAGGAATGGTGTTTTCCTTACGGTGACCACAAAGGATATCACCTTTCCTCCTGTGGCATATTCCCTCCAGGGCTGCTGTACCCAGGACCTGCTCTGCCACTCCCCAGCCACCACCTCTGCCCATTCTTTGGGAGAGAGAGTCTTCATCCACATGGCTCCAGCACCTGTCTTCTGCCCAAAGCATTTCTCCCACTCCCACAGAAGCACTGACACCCTCCCTGAAATCCTGGGTTTAGCCCCTTCTCCTCTGACTCATGCTTTTTCCAGAAAGGGATGCCTTGAAATCCCCCTCCTCTTCCCCCTTTCCTCCAGGGCTTGTGGAAGCCAGCAGAAAGGTGCCACTGGAGGATGCTGAGCCTCAGCTCTGGCCAGCACTGCCACTGCTTTTTCCCACAGGACCCTCTTGGCAAGGGGGAAGTCACTGGTGTCGAAGGCCGCGGAGCAGAGCAACACCGGGATCTCGGACCGGTGTGGTAAGAGAGAGCTCTCTCCCACTGGGTAACCCGGCAGCAACTGCTATTTCAGTAAACATATCATTTTGTGCTCAGTAAACACACATTCCAGAGGAATGCTCTCATTGTTTTTTTGCTCTGTAATGCATTAATGAAGAAATAAAGTTTAGGTTGTGTAATGGTGACAGCTTGAAGTCATTTTGCCTAGTGTTATTTCTCAGCAAAGGCTCAGCTCTCCCTGGAATGGGAGAAAGAAAAGACAACCAGATTTCACTTCAAACTCACCAACATGTGCAGAAAAACAATCAAAAAACAACAGCAATTAACTCGCTTCCACATGCCCCAATAAAACTACCTCTCTCAATCACTGCGAGCTTTGTCATGTATGGGGTTGTTTATGGAGGAGACAATACAAAGTGGGTTTATACAAGGCTCTTGTTTTAATTTTTGTTTTATATCCACTGGAACCCTCAAGTAGTGAATTCATTTCCTGATATAGTAAACATTTCTGATGGCCAGGATTCTTTCTCTTTTCCCAAATGAGCACAAACTCCTGGTCTAACTCACCAGCAGTGCAGTCTATACAAACAGACCCATCAGCTAAATTTTCAAAGAATGCGTCTTAAGCACACAAGCTAGGAAAATAAACAAACAGCAACGCCTTCATGAGAGCCCAGCAAACCCTGCTGCAAGTGGGAAGCTTTTCTTCCCCCAAATTCCTTGAGTCCTCAACTGCATGTGGAAAAGCTATCAGCTTTTCCCCATTACTACAGAAAACAACCTTGTCCTCGTAGCTGCACACCGATGAGTGCCGGCTCACTGCTACATGATCTCCACAGCCCCTCTGATTTGTGACCCTATTTGCACTATGCAAATGTCTTCTGACAGCTCTCTTTTCCTGTCATTAAAACAAACAATGGCCCCTGAAACCAAAAAGGAAATCAGTAACAGGCGAAACCCTTTTTCTCTCTTTTTCTTTGCTTTTTTTTTTTTTTACTTTTTAATATTTTTTTCTGGATCTGGAACTAACTGTTAGTAATTATCCTGAAATATCCACAAACCTTTTCTTCTCCCAAACTGTTTTACTCATCCTAATGGCCAGCCCAGCATGTCTAATATAATTGCATTTTCAAAAGACCTAAAATGAAAAAAAACCAAAACAATGATCAAACAGGTAGAAAAAATACCTCCTCTCTTTTTTTGGGTTTACGTATCTCTATATTCATACACGTATGGAAAAAAATATTACTAATTTGAGAAGCATTAAAAATAGATCCTAGTGTATGAAGTAATGAGAAATAAGAAGGTATTTAGGACTGGGGGAGGAGGTTCTCAGGGAAGAAGACACACCTCTCTCTTTAGTCATCTCTCTATTTTCCAGAATATCCATCCTGTCCTACACTCTACATCCAGCCCCAAAATGTTCATTGTTGACGGCCAATAGCAGGTAGAGGACACCTGATTCTACTCCTCCCAGTACACAGATGCTCTGCTTTTGATTTCAGTGGGAAAAGTCCACATTCAGAGACTTCAGCATACTTACACACTCCTGGGATTTGTTTCTTTGTCTTTTAAATAATACGATATACATAATCCTAAACTGGGCCAGTTTCCCACCCCATCACACAAGCTTTGTGCCTGTAGGGCTCAGCTGAAGTCAATGGTGTTAATGTTGACATAAAATCATGGTGACCAAGTGGGAAATTAGGCCCGTAATACTTGATTGTCTTTTGCAAAAATTTTCTAAATGGTCTTAATGGTTTTGTTTGTGGTATGTGTTGCTCACTCCTGATTGTACTTCTGCCAAGTTGTACTTTTAACTATAAACACTGGCCTCTCAGAAAATTTGAAGTAAAGCAAACCAGAAAAGATGTTCAAAATAATGCTACAACCTAATTTAATTTATCCCTTGGTAATTGCATTTGTAGATAATGAACAACGCAAACAAAACAGAACCCAAGCCCTTCCAGCCTTGCAATTGCTTTCACATGTGGGCACAGCAGTTACAGCCCGCATATGGTTAAGTCTGTCTGCATCAGGAGAAGTGTTTGGAAGATGGGGGGCAATTTGAGGTGACTCCAGCCTTGGATCTCTGCTTGTAGGTGCCACCTATAGAACATTAGCCCATCTGCCCACCTTGGTGAGCCCACCCAGTCAGAACTTAATTTTTTCTGCAATCCCCATCCTTAATTCTTCCAGTATCAATCGATCTACTCCACATGTCAATCCCGGAGGAAATATAGCTGGGCGACTGCTTGCCAAATTCAATTAACCATGCAATTGTAGCCCTGTCTCCTGGCCCTGTTCCAGTAAGATATTTGCATGCTCTCTTGATTTCAATCTCATGATGTGCTCCAAGTAAATCCTGTTGAATTTAGGCCTCTGTTTGCAAATGCTACAGGAACTTCACAGATGTGTTTGACATGCTGTTATTACGTGAATGGTTTCTTTGGCTGTTTCTCAGTCTTTGGGCTTGTTGTAAACTATGCTGCCTGACTGCAGTTCAACTATTTGTTGTTGCCTTTTTTTTTTTTTTTTTTTTTGTTAATTTTCATTTGTACTCTTCTTGATGAGTTTCTGCGTGTGTCCCTGTTTACCTCCGTCACGAGGCAGAGCTTCTCCACTTTGATTTGAGGAGTCTGGAACCCACAAGCAGCAATCAAAACCAGCTATGCAAACCCCTCACTGCACAGATTTGCACAAGTGTTTTCCCCACATTTCACATTTACACTAGTATCTTCAACGTGTCCCCATCCTCTGAATATTTCAGCAAGTGTTGTTGTACCTGCCTGAGTGCTTGCCAGAAGAAATCACTTGGAGAAGCACTGCTGGTGCCAAAATAAACTCATGGTTTTTATTTGAGGGAGGACTTGTAAATAGTATTTTTCTAGCATTCACCCATTTCTAAGTGGAACTCCCTGTGTGATGAATGCTGTTTACAGCGCAGCTCTGTTGTGAAACAGGGAAAAAAAAAAGGCAGATTCTTGCACTTGCTGGCAGCACGCCAATGCAGTGGAGGAAGATACATCCCCTCCTGCTGTCACTCCATTTCTTGCCCCATTTCTTGCTCTGCTTCGCACTCAAAGCCCACATGGATACACAGGATTTTTATGCTCTGGGAATGGCAAATTTTAAGAAAGATGAATGGGGAAGTCCTAATCTGGGTGGAGAAATTTTCGTATTTTCTCTATAAGCCTGGCCCTGTTTTCACCACTTAAAGAGCCATTAAAGGAGGTTGTACACCCTGCAAGGAATGATGAGCCAAGTCAAAGACAGGGAAAGCTCCTCCTTAAATAGGGGAAATGCAGGTATCAGATGAATTTCTGAAAAGCATCTTTTCCTAGGTCAGCAATGGAGCTGCAGTGCCAGGAGGGGCTCAGGAGTGCGTCAGGACCTGGTGCAGCACAGGAGGAAAGCAGGCCAGAGAGCCAGAAGCCCCATCTCCACCACTTTGTCTCTCCAGGTAATTGTGGATTCTTCTACACACCCCAAGAAACCCACACTTTGCAGTGATGAAATCACACATTTCTCCCACAAGTAAAAATTTTTCTTTCTGCTTTCTCCCATTTTTACTGTGTTTACAGTGAAAGGGAAGTCTCTTTGCAGATGGAGCGTAGGAATGGGAGTGTTGTGTGTGACTATGTGGCTCTGCAAGAGCCACATAGTCCTACTGAAATCCTGCACCTTCAACCATTCAAGACCTGCTGTTTTTCTCTCCATGCCATCCTCAGAGACGAGGAAAAAAAAACATCTGGAAGCTACTGGTGGCTCCATGGTGGTTTGGAAAGTTAAAGGAGGTGAAGAATTATACAGAAATGCAAGCTCAGTTAAGGCCAACACTGAAATCAAGAGCAACTCTGGCAGTGTGAATGGCATCACTCTTATTTCTAAGACTTGAAGCTGCTTTTGGTCCAAGGTCTGATCCCTCCCCCTTGCTCCATCAGTTTTCATGTCTTAAATGAGAGCTAGGTGTGAGTGTCTTTTTCTCTGTGGAGTCCATTTGTTCCCAGGCTGGAAAGTAGTTGCCAGCTTTAGAGACACTTTAACCCTCTTTTTCCATTTGAGGTATGTCCTCTCTTCACCCACACTTCTTTGCTTTGTTTTTGGTTTTCTTCATTCCCGTTTTTAAAGCTGATTACTTCCTTTGCTGCATTAGCTGTTCACCTGTTCCTCTGACTGAGGAATGGCTTAAACACTCTTTTGACATAGTCCCTTGAAAATGGGTTGCATGGCTGCGGTCAATGAACATAGCGTGGGAAAAACGCATTAATACTTTCACCAGTAACACTGAGGATGGCTATAAATAAACCCTTCATTACAGTATTTATATATTATTACATCATGCAACCACTTAAACCAGAGAGCAATTGGAAGTGCTGAATAATGCAAGGACAATCGCCTCTACATTAGTTCCACTGTCATTGGCATTATGTGTTTCCTGGTGACATCGCCGCGCTCGTTGCTTCACCCAGTGTTGCGTGACATTGGTGGTGACGTTAGAGCATCAACGGGCCCTCTGCAAATGACAGACAGCACTTTGCACGACACATGTAGCCTGGTGTTATATAATAAGGGTGCTCCACTGGAGAATTTTGGCAGCACATGTTCTTTTTCTGAATGTTTCATTCAAGCCAAGTGTCTCTTTCTCGAAGGTTTTCTTTAAAGCAGTGGGCCCATGCTGCAAGGGCCCAGAACCCTCCATGCATGAAGGAGGGAGATTTGCATCGCAGTGATACACCATGCATCTTAGGAATCGCCCCATGTGGTGCTGATGAGACATGTTGGTTCCCCGGTGGGTCCTGCCTTCTCCAGGTAGAGCCAGATGCATAGCCGAGAGAGATGGTAGGAGAAGGAACCCGGAGATGCTCAGAGCCTGGCAAGAAGGGATTTCAGTGGTGATACTCACACGCATGTCATCTGAATCCAGTTATGGGGTATACAGAGGATTTCCTCCCAGAATGAATCAGATTACTTATATGTGTTTTCAAATCACACAGAAGTATCATAATTCTTCTGAGATTTTTTTGTTGTTGTTATTGCTGCTCTTCTTCCTTTTTCTTTCTTTTGTTGCTGCTCTTCTTCCTTTTTCAAAACACTTTTCGGAGTGGGTAGATCATGGTTGGTGTGACTGTGCTTAGACCATGGCTGAGTAAGATTTCTTGCTGACTGTGGATTTCAGTTTCCCCAGTTTTGATATGCTTCCCCTTAAGGAAGCCCAGTAAAACAAAACCCCTTTCTCTTGGCTTGAATGTCTTGTTGCTGGTTTTCGTGGCAGGGACGCTCATCTCAATTACATTGTGGTCAGCAGCATTCAGTGCCTCACTGATCGTCACTTGTCAAATGAGCTCCTGTGTGGCACAGAAGACTGTGGAGAGTCTGAAGGATCTACACCACAGTGCTTGGAAGGGGCTGCTTCCAGAAGAAGTCATTTCAGACGTTGAGAAATCTCATCTCCAAACCTTGTCCTCACATGACATATGACCAATTTCTGCACAAAGATCTGCAGTTGACTTTTATTACAGCTCTCATTTAGCTGCTTCTTTGATTTATCGCAACAATGCACATTCAATATCTTTCTTCTGATGTGGAGGCCAGAAGTATAACTCTGCTCATATGTTTGTATTCTCAGGACTTCGGATTTTGCAGATTCAGAAACTCATTCATAGAATCACAGGATTTAAGGCCAGAAGGAACCATGAGAACATCTGGTATGACTTCCTATATTTCAAAGCCATTCAGTTGCAGTCAATTAGCCCAGTACCGAGCCCAGTAGCTTTGCTGCATCTTTCAGAAAAACATCCAGCTCCGGACATACCAATATATGGGAATATGAACACATCAGAAGTTGGAGACTCATCAAATTGCTTGATTTTGAAGCTCACATTAATTTAAAAATGTGCTTCATTTCTAATCCACTTTTGTTTGGCTTCACACGTAGCCATCATCTTTACACTTTTCTCTGCTTCATAACTGAGCGGCATTGCCTGGCGCCCTACATCCTTCAAAGCTTGGATTTCGGTTTTTTTAATCCTGGCACCTGGACAAAAAGTTGATATATAGGAAGTATTTGTGAGTCAACTTTACTGCAGTTTTAGCTATTTAAAAACTTTTCTAACTGTTGTTTGCATTATCATTTGTCCTTAACTAATACAGAAAAAATTCACTGGGGATATTAAGAAAATATTTTCCAAAATACTTTCATTTAGAAAAATGAAGAGAAATTAAACTTGCTGATGTAAAAACCAGACAGACATTTCTTGCTGAAACAAGGGCTCTGACCAGCCTTGCCAAAGGACTTCTGAACACTTCACCCATCTCTCTGCACAGATGTGTTGTACATTACTACACTCTCTCCATCCCCTTTAGACATGGAGATAGACAGATAGATCTGTATTTCACACCATCAAGGCATATTTTCCATCTTTGAAACTATTTGTGCATACTTATTCTACATCCTTTCTATTTTTCAGCAGCTATACCATTCACTGGAACTCCTGATCCTGAAGAGCTTGATCATGGCAGTAGCTTGTCCTTCTGGATATTTGTCAAGGACATACTTTCCTCACCATTGCAAATTTACACCAGAAGCTTTTAAGTTTTGCTTCCTTCCCCTTTCTAAGTGGGCAGAAATTTTAATGATACACAAATGGCCTTCTGAAAGAGGCTCATTTCAATTTTCATTTTCTGAACTTTATGACTTTCTGCACTCCATTCAAGTGTCTTTGGTTTTCATTAATTTTAGGGTACTCAATAAATAGCAGTGGAAGAACTGGGAAGCATCAGATACTTGTCTCACATGGAGTTCTCCATCTTTTGCAGTACAAGAAATTCAAGAAAGCTGCTGTTTGGGCTGAGGAACGCAATAGCAGGACACTGGCAGGGAGAAATGCCAGTGGAATGTGGGTACCACCTATCCACTGTGTTGCTAATACTGTAGGTTTTACCTCTGGGCCTGAAGAGCAACTTAATCTGTGTGGCTGCAAGTTGTGCTCTGAACTTTGTTTGGAGAGCTGGTGGGTGATTCTGAAGCTAAGGAATGTGGCTGTGTCTCACACAGCACTGTTTAAAAGCATCCAGGCTGGGGTTGTTGGCCCCCCAGGAACCACAGAGTGTGGAAGGGGGAGAAAAATCATTAATATTAATAGCACCAGCCTTGGAGGAGCACCCCAGGGCTCCATCAGTGAGGACAATGCCAGCACGCAAGGTGTGGAGCAAACCAGTACACTGTCCCTTTGCTTGAGGACAACCAAGAGACAGATGTACCTGAGCACACAGTTACTGCACCTTTTGAAGAGTTCTGGAAATGAGCTATCACTACTGTGGGGTCATTTTGGCAACTGAGGGTATCCAAAAGGCTATGAAAAATGAGACCTTCTCTGAAACAACATTTTTGCTGGTAGGAGGAGGGCGTTTGGACAGAGGCACTCTGGTTGCTTGTAAAAAACTAGATGAATGTAAAGTCTGCTGCAAAGCATGTCAATTCTGGAAGATTCTGACCTCCTTCTTTCTGGGTTTTTACACTGTTCCATCATTTATGAAATAACTACACATCCCATGCTGCTGATATATGACCCCCCGCCATGGATTCTGCCAGCTTTACTGAGAAGGAGCTGAAGTCCAAAAGAAAATTAGAGGAGCTGAAGGAGTGAGCCACAGGGGAAACCTCTGGTAAAGGAAGGATTTATCCTGCTTTCCTTTATCCACACTTATTCTCTGAGTCTTGCAACAGCCATGGTAGACAATAGCAAGCTGGCCAGAGTAGTGACCCACTCCTGTAGATCTCCAATATCAAAAGCATTTTGGTGTTGGTGTGCAGGCTCAGCCCTTCCTTCACTAAAAAAAAGAGCAAAAAAGGAAAAAGGTATAACACTACTGTGACGGAGCCAAAGGTGATTTTTCTTTTTTTTCTTGGCCCTCTTATCACTTCTGTGGGAACCCAGCAGTATTGTTTCCAGAAGGCTTGGTCTCTGTCACCCAAGTGTTTGGCATGTTTGGGGACACCCTTACTACTTCCCTTTCCTCCCCTGCAGAAGAGTCCAACTCAGCTTTGACCACAAAGCCCAGGAGGCCTTGGAGTTTGTCTGAAACAAAAGAAAAAGATTGCGAAAGGCAGTGGTGTCAAATAATGCTTCCATTTAGTAGGAATTTTGCTCCCCTTGCATTCCCAGGCAGCACCTGCTGTGTGAGGCTCTTGGCCAGCTCCTCTGAGCCTCTGTGGTAAAACAAACAAAAACAGCAGGGAAAAAAATTCCTCTTTATAACGCCTGTTATCCTCAGGCTACCTTCCAACGCTGCCTTGCCTCCCCATGTTGACTGTACTCTCCAGGGAAACAGGCTACTACGGGGCCAGAAAGCCTTGTGCAAATGGGCAGTTGAGCAACGGAGGAAGAGACCCTGTCTTATTGAAAACAAGACTGTTTTCCTTCTTTTCCTTCATGTCTAAATGCAGAAGGGTCCTGATTGTTGTCCCTGCCAAAATAAAAAAAAATTAAAAAAAAAAAAAAAAAAAAAAAAAAAAAAAAAAAAAAAAGAAAAAAAGAAAAAGAAAAAAGGAAAACACCCTGACATGTTGTTACTTCCATAGCAAAAGCAATTAGGAATCATCCTGCATTAGTGGAAAATAGGGCTGGCAAGGGATGGGTATCCTGGCTGGAGGGGCAGGGGAACATATCTTTGTAGATGTTTATAGTTCCCTGTTCAGCCCTTTTTATCCACTATTACTTCTTACATGTCTTAGCATTCCAAGGCTCTTCAGAAGTTGTTTTCTGTTTCGAAGCATGGTGGAACTGGCTGTGCTGGAGGTTATTTTGTCTGGGGACTGGCACAAATGGCCCACTTGCTTTTTACCTGCTCAGCCTTCAGCTCTGCCACCAGTGTTGCTGGTGGGGGCTAGTGCAACCTTCAGGAACCAGGTTAACCTTTCACAAGAGTTTGACAACATCTTTCTCACCTCACACTTCCCCTGCAATCTCTGCTTGCTCTGCACGTGCTCAGCTGAGGAAGGAAAAAGACATTAACCTTAGTTTTGATCCCACCTTAAAGCAACATCTTGCAGATAAGTCTGAAGCCCTGTCCCAGGGCAGAGATTCACAGGCTGCTGAGATCCCCTGGCCTGACCTTAGGAGTTGTAGGCATCACTTCAATTTCTGTAGTAGAAAGCTTATGTCTCTCATTAACACCGGAATTTCCATGAGTGCCACTGCTGAAGAAAGTCCCAAGCCACCTGCCACAGTCCACTGCTCATGCTCACCGAGGCAAACATCCCATCCCTAGAGCATGTCCCCAGCACTGGGGTCTTCACTAAACAGCCACCCCCTGGTTGTGATTCCTCCTCCTGACCCCCTTCCTCCCTCTATACCCCTAAAGCCAAGCACAGCACATCGGCTTTTCCCGTGACTTTGCAATTTCAGGCCAGAGTTAGCATTAAACTGGCCAGAATGGTGCAAGGAGCCTGGATAATTACTGCTGGAATTGTGCTGCATAGCCCCCGTGTAACAAACTTGCCTCAAATAACCCAGCTTGAATGTCAGAGTCCGTGCCGTATTGTGTTTCACATTGTGGCTGTGGGAGCGCTTCCCCAGCAGGAATCAGGGTAACAAATCCCTTGCTCTCGCAGGAGGGCCCCATGAAATGAATGATTCTGGATCTCACGCTCCTGAGGAGGTCTCGGTTACTCCAGCAGTTGCTGCTCATAGCGGGAGCTACCATAGGGGACAGAATGAGGGAAGGGTGGTTTGGCAGGCTTTGCTGTATCATCAGCCCAGTGTCAGAGCAGGAAGGAGCACCAGGGCTCTGCTCTCCCCTCCAATCCATACTTTTGCATAGATCTTAAATTAAAAAGAAACTTAAAAAAACCCCAAAAACGGAGAGTGGATAAACCCTGAGGCTTAGATTGAATCAAATATATCTGCTTGAAATCTTGCACAGCTGCTGGTGCAGGAGGTTCCCAGTTTCTCTCAGCTCAGCCTTACCTGCGAGCAGCACCAATATCAGTACGTTTATGGGGTGGCAAAAAATGAGACATGCTTGCTCCATGAGCACTATGCCAAACCCTCCCGCTCCCTCTTGGAGTAGCTTATGGCATCCCCTCTGCCAAGCCCTGTGGCTCAACACCCAGCACAGTTGCTCTCCATCCACATCAGAAACTCGAACTCCCCCACTTCTCCTTGGGAGAGGGAGTTCAGCTCCCTGAACTATCTCCAGTCTCTTCTTATCTTGTTTTCCTTGTCAGCCAGTGAACTGTGAAGTGACAGCAGAGAAAAAAATGAACTCTGACCTCATTTTTCCCCCCTACAATTAGCCAGAACTGTGCCTTTTATTTTTTTTTTCCTCCCCACTTTTTAAATGATTAATAAGACAACTTGGTCCTTAGCTTCTGCAGTGAGGCGAGTGTGCTGACAAAGCACTGCGATGCCTCTTCCAGGTCACCCGGCAGCAGGCCATGCCTTTATGAAAACATAAAAATTGGAGGGACTATTTGAAGAATTTGGAGACTGAGACACAGGAATTTCACCCTTCAGACCCTGGCAACTGCATGTCTGTGGTGGTCTCTGAGCCCCAGTGACTGCCATGGAAAGGAACAACTACTTAACCACAACCTGCAAGCTGTGAAAAACAGACTTTTCTTCTCTTATTACATTTCCTTAAAATCTGCAGCCACTGCCCTTTACCTGTTTCTTGTGGTGATGGCCTCAGGCTGTGCAGCAAGATGGATGCAATGGCAGAACACAGATCTGTAAACACTATCAGTGGCAATGCACAGGGAGATCCTCACTCCTGCTCGCTCTGCACCTGAGCATCACTCTTCCATATGTGCTCATCTGTCTCTTGAGTTTCCAAAGCTCCTTGCAGTGGAGAGTAGGGAGTTGAGGCCAGGTGGAGTTAATTCTTTTAGATCATCTTGCCTATTTTTGTGCCTTCTTTATGCCACCTGTTACATTTGGAGACAGAAAAAGCCTCTGTGCACACCCAGGCACTGCCAGGGTAGGAAGAACTCATCCCAGAAGGATGCTTCTGAGGGGGCAGGCAGGCAGGGGAAGGACCTTCACCAGCACAGGCACAAATGGACAAAGCACTGGAAAGCAGCACTGGGGGGAACAATTCTGCATTGGCCTCTAGTTGATGGATTAACAACTGGATTGGCTTTCTCCCCTAACAGCAGGTAGTGCATGCCCTCCAGTCCTGTCAACTGGAAAGCATCACTTAAGGAGCTGCTTTCCACACTGTTCCCAGCAGACCCCTCTGTATCGCTGGGGCTTGAGAAAACCAATGACAGGCCAATACACGCAATACATTCAAGACATTTTAAAAGCAGACAAGCGTTCCAGTGGAGTTTGTCAAGCTGCAGGGCTACTGCCGAAGGGGTGGTGGGGTAAGAGGTTTTTTAAAGGCATCCTTGGCATGTTAGAGAAACAATTTGCTCTTAGCTATATCTGTGGAGTGGCGTGTAGCACAAAGGCTGTGATTCTTGTCCTATCATGATGTCCTTGTGTACCAGTTGTGGGTCACTCAGTGGGAAGAGAAGGCCGTGCTCTTGGCTGAGGGACACAGTGGAACTTCCAGGGGGACTCTGAGCAGAGTAGAAGGCAGTGGATGAGCATGGAGTCTCCTCAAGAGCCATGAATGCAATGGCAAGCCCTTCATTACAACTTTTGATACCATACAGAGGGTGAAATGGATTTCAAAGCTGCAGCATGTGTCTGAAAGAGGTGTATTCTGGAATCAAGGCTCTTGTGGTTTCACCTAAAGATGATCTGCCCCATAGGATTTTAGTGCCCTTGGTTTTGTCTGTTTCATCCCTGACTTCTGGGTGACAGGGCCTGCATTAGCCCCCACAGCCTCTGTCCACCTTTCTGCCCTTGGTGCTAACCAGCTCCAAAGTGGAGTGTTTCCCTGCCCTTTCCAGGAGGCCTCCCTGGCTCTTTTAACCTTTCTCACAAGAGCTGTTATCTGTCCAGATGTGAGTGAGGGGGAGGACTCCAAGAGAAGCCTTCTTCATTACCTCCAGCAAACATTCCCTTTTCTTTGGCAGATGCTTCCCACTCCTCCCACTGTGCAGCTGGGACAGGGAGAAGATGTCAATATTTATGGGGTGGTAGATATGGTCCTTAGCGTGGCCATGGAAAAGGAACAAAAACAGTTGCTGTCCCTGGACAAGCTCTCTGAACCATCAGAGATGTTCTGCTAGTTCATGTATGCCCCTCAATAAGCAAAAGCTCCCATACAATTGTTTAGCAACTGCTAGTTTCTAGTCGTCATTATGAACTTTTTTACTGTAGTACCTCCCAGAAGCGAGTCCGATTGGGCTCCTGTCACGCTATGCAATCTTCAAGCTGCCAGGGAGGCTGAATTCCTTTCTCTAGGAGTTGACAGTCCAAATAAACAAGGCAGACAAAGGAGAGGAGGGGAAACAGAAGCTCAGGGGAGGTGAAGTGAGTTGTCCAAGGTCACACAGCAGGTCAGTGCCAAAGCTGGGAGCAGAACCCATGCTGCCAGCTCTTGCTCTCAAGTCCTATCTCCCGGGGGAAGACTGGGCCAAAATAATTTATGAGACAAAGAAGTTCTATCGCATCCCTCCTGGCACCACAAAGTTCTTCAGCTTGTGCAAATAAAGCACAGCCAGATAAAGAGGCAGCTGAGCACTAGTTATATTTTGGTTTGCTAGGTCTTTGTTCCTTCACATGTTAGAAAAATTCTTTACCGGCTAAAATGATCATCTGGGTAGAAGTATGAGAGTCAAGAAGGAACATTGCTTTGGGGCACTGACCTGCAGATCTGGATGGTGGAGGTCAAGGTTGGATGGTATCTGTGGGAAGAAAAGTGCCGACTCCCACCGCCTAATCCAGCCTGGCTCAGAGATGAGATGCCCTTCTGCTGCACACTGGCACTGCAGTGGAGGCGCCAACAAACAACCTGGGCAGTTGAAGGGGAGGGATAAGGAAGAAAAAGAAGTCAGTTGAGATAAAGAAACAGCTCCATCATGATTTTCTTATGGAGTGAGAGGAAGAAACTGATGAGGCTTCTATGAGGGCAACCAGGCAATGGACCTGGAACCTTCATCTGGTTTCAGAGCATGGTGGAGGTGATGTGGCTGCTGCTTGCAGAGAGATGATAATCTTGGGACTCACCTCACCCTGTCTCCCTTGAGAAGTAGGAAAAAAACCAACAAGGAAGCAAAGCAGCCTCCTTAAGGTCTCGCCTGTTCTTTGCCTGAGGCAGCACTGTGGAACCTAGTGCTCTCTCAGTCCCACTGAAGGCATCACTACTTTCCTGCCCCATAATAGACCTTTCATCTCCTTCTCAGGAAACAGAGGGTCCTGATACTGTACACAGTATCCATCCACATGCATGTACTTCACCATCAAAATGGTATCAGCCAGCTCTCCCTTTAAGCAACAACTCTGGCTGGTTTGTTCTTATGCTGTTGTGGTAGGGAAGGAGGGCTGGAGGCTGGACTAGGACATCTGAAAAGTGTATGGGGGGCTCTCAAGCTCACGCTCAAGCCCTGAATTCCCTGTATCTCCTGCGCTATGAAGCAATAATCTGCTTGAAACTAAACTCCCTTTCATCCTGGCAGTGTTGTCCTACAGGGAGCACAATTCTCAGAAGTGTTGTGGCACCATGGGTTTGGGAAGCTGAAGTAGTGACCATTCTTGCTTTTGCAGTTGGTTAAATGATCTTTCATTAACAGATGTTAAACATAAGAATGTTCACTGCCACTCTTGCCCCTCAATTACTTTTCTTGCAGTGCAAGATGGGCCTTATCTCAATGGCAGGGCAGGTGGAAGCTGTTCAAGCCATCCTCGCTGGCTGAAATGCCACTGGCTGATTTTTTAAATTGTCTGCAAAAGGTTCATTACCTCCTGTGTAATATTTTGTTGTTCAGATGCTTGAGTGCTGTAAGGACAATGTGCCAGCCATGCACTGGGTAGTCCTGATGCCCTCATGCCTCCCTCAGCCCATCCAAGGGTCAGTAAATTCTCAGGGCAAGACAAGGACCACAGCAGCATTTGCAGGAGTGTATGATAGTAGATCAGCACTGGAATAGGAAAGACAGCCCAAGAGAAAATATTGGATGTCTTCTCATGGAAGAGCACTCATATCAGCCCATCTTCCCAGCATACTGTTCTGTGAACCAGGCTGTCTGTCAGATAAAAGAGCAAGAAGAAGGAAAAAAAAAAAAGAAAAGAAAGAAAAAAGAAAAAATGAAGCATAGAGCTTGACAGTTATGCAATGGACTCCTATTTATGTAGCATGACAGTTTAGCAATGGACTCCCAGAACGTCCCAGTGTTGTCCCTGAGGTCAGGTTACTGAGTGCCACATCTGACAGAGGGGTTGTCACAGCTGTCCAACATCACCTCACCTGCAGTAGAGCTCATCCATCACCTCACCTGCAGTAGAGCTCATCACAAAACCTCTGTGTGCTGCCAAATCCAGGCAGTGAAAACTGGCAGGATCTGCTCATTCCATCCTCCATCAGGCTTTGCAGTGGTGATGTCAGTGTGGTCATGAAAAGAAAAATGCTGTACCTTTGATGTTGGTGCCACCAAACTCAGCAGACAGATTTCTGACTGATCGCTTGTGAATGAGAGCACTTGAGGCTGCTGGCCTGGATGTTTGTTTAAATTTTGCCCAAGTGGGTTTTTGGCCTGTAAATGAGCAGAGTTAACCAGGATCAGAAAGACTGGTTAATCAGCAGAGTCAGAAATTAATGTAAGACAGCATTCCTCAGGGTATTTTGGTGCCTCTACCTCAAGTCAATCCCAAAGAGGGCAGAGGAATGGGAAAGTTGAAAAAAATGTTGAAACAACTTTTCAAACTCAACTGAAGGACACTTTACAGGACACTAAACAGTTTGGTTTAAGTCTGAGGCAAAGGTTGGATATGGGTCTTCATCTGCCAGAGGAGGTTCATCCCTGGTTCAAACAGAATGTCATGGCTACTGGGCAGGAGTAGGAAGTGAGGAAGTAAGAAATTAAGGTAGTAGATTCAACTTAATCCTCATTGAACATCTGGCTGCAAGAGGAAAAATACATAGTTTAACGGATCTGCCACTCAGCAGTTTCACTTCAGTGGAGGGCCAAGACATCAGTGGTTGAGCAGGGGCCTGAGTTACCTGCCACAGTCCCTGGCCAGGGAAAGCCCCCATGACTCCATGTGCAATGCATGGGCAGCCACAGGGCACCCAGACCCAAGAGGGCCTGAGGCCAGCACAGCTTCAACCCCTCCCATGCAAAAGGGCAGGGGCACAAGGCCAAAGGGCTGCTGTGACATTTGAGGTGCTCTAGAAGGACTTCATGGTCACCCACTTGCCATGCTGAAAAATCATCAATCCTCTGTGCTGCCACCAGTTCCTTGTGTGACTTTGGACAGCTTAGTCAGATCTCATTCTTTTAAGAAGTCCTCAGAACACCATGGAGATAAATAAGCAGAAAACTGAAGCTCTCTGATACTGTGGAGATAAGAGAAAGATAGCACGTAAGTAGGAAGGATGGCAGGCACAATATGCATTCACCAATCTCAAGGCAAGGTTAAGAACCATGCTCATTCATGCATTTCTGAGTTCCAATAAATGTCCCTTAACAGGAAAGTAATGACACTTATAGGTAACCTGAGGTGCCATTTAATTGGGTGTCTTGTAAAATACAAGCAGGCCTTTGGTGTTGGTTTCCCTCCACGCTTCACTCTTCCTCCCACTTGAAAGACTGTGAATTGGACAGAAACAGCACACAATGACACAAAGGGTGTTTAACCATTAATAAGGGTGGGCAATGGTTAGGGAAGTAGCTAAATACACCAGTTATAGCTAACCAGATGTCTTCTTGTCTCTGTCTTGTTGAGCTTGGGTTGGGTTTTTTCGCAAGCTGGCCCTGGTTAAAGTCTTCTCAGGAGTTAATGAGCCAGAGGAGAATCATCTTCCCCATGGGCATGTTTCAAGCCAATGGTTCTTGCAGGTTTTCTTGGCTATTGTATGCAGGAGCACGGCTGTGGTCAGGGTGGTAAATGCTGCTCTCTGCTGAAGGGCTGCACGGCTGGGCACAGCCCTGCCTCTTCTCTCAGCCTGGCCTCAAGGCCTGCCTTAGATCTTGGCCAAACTGGCTGGTGCTTGGGCAAAGGCAATGTCTGGCCCAGCGCATCATCAGCTTCAGCTGTCAGCAGAAAGAGACATTTCAGGCTACTGAAATGCACATCCAGCTGCACAGCTGAACTCAGTTGAGGGCTGCTGGGGACACAGGCACACTGCAGCCTCTCCTGCCATCCTTCACCTTCACCTGGGTCAGTCCCTCCTGGGAAAAGGACTCAGAGTACTCACGGCTGACCCTTTGGCTGCCTGGCTGTGGCTGCAGGGGAAGGAAGACAGCCAGCAGAGCTGCTCACAGCAGAATCACCCCTGGGACTTCCCTCATTTCTCAAAGAAACCAGCTCAGAAACATACCAGGGTCCACACAGTAAAACTCAGCACTAAAGCCTGTAGCCTGGGTTTGTTCTTCAGCCATCTGTTTAGGAACCTCAGCCTATTAGTAAAAGAAAAATAAATAAGGTACTCTGAGGTGTTTCTGGATTGTATATGTATTGATAGTTACATAACAACAAGAGAAGAGAGACTGTTAAACAAATAGATTTTAAAAAAATAAAAAGGGTTGCAAAATCTACATTTGTCAGAGAGTACAGGGTAGGCATAGGGAAGGGGGGCTGAGCAACCCTTTTTGGGCTGGCACTAGAAATTAGCATTTTGGGGAGGGGTCAAAGTCTGTGGTCAGAGAAGTAACTTTAACCAACTGGAGTCTACTGCCTCTCTGCCCCTTGAGTAACAAGCAAGCACTTTGAAGACTGATAAAAACAAGTTTTCACTAAAGTCAGCACTCCCAAGCTCAGGCAAAGCTAAAAGAGGGAAGTTCAGGCCAGTTTTTGCTTCTTCCACCAGCCAGGCCACCAGCTGAATCCTGACCTCAGCATGTTTTTGGCTGGTGACAGTTTAAAACCAGGAAGGACAAGGACAGGAATATGAATGCACCAAATGCACCAACAGTCACCTAAATCCTCCTCTCCGATGTGAATTGAAACCCATAATCAACCATTTCAGAAATTCCAGCAGAGCTCAGAGCTCTGACATGGTCCATATAGTTTAGAAACTTAAATAAACATCCTGACTTCTCAATTGCAGAGAAGACTGGAAGCAATCTCACTTCTTGCTCAGATACCCATGTGAGCCTTGCAGTATTGCCAGGCAAGGGAAAAAAGCTACCTTGATTTAACCTATAAGCAGTGTTCAACCTGGGAAAAGCAGGAATCATTCAAAGGAAATATATCTGGGAGGCAAGGTAGTTTTGATGAGGTCCCCTTTATTGATTCTGACCTGCCATGAGGGATGCTTCAGGTACCAGCCCAAACCAGTTGCTATGAGAACTATTTTCCAAACTTTTGAAAATTTTGTTCCCAGCTTTTCTGTGAGCACCTCAGATCTGCTCCTACTCTTGCCAGTGTTGCTGGACACAGTTGTTTCCTAATGAAGTGATGGAATTTGGGAAGCTGTGCATAAAATGCAAAGGGGCTGATAGGAATAATCCCAAACTGGGCTGAGAAAGAAGAAGAATGAGCAAGCCATGTTACACAGATGGACTGGCAGTTCTGTTTTCTGAGAGCTTCGCATTAAAAAAAAAAAAATTAAGACACCTGAAAAACCTAGAAAAGAACACTCAGATGATTTATTAATAGGGTCTCAGGGTCCTTTTACTCCATGTTCTCTATATTCATAATACTGTTACTGAACCTAAATTATTTTTGGTGCAGGATTCCCCAGAGTTGAAACCACTGACAAGGGACTATTTGCATTAGCTGACACTGAAACTTTTTGTTCTTTTTTTCCCCCCACAGACAGTTTTATTTTGGACAAAGTGGTACTTTCAAGTTAAAAACCTAAACTCTTCCAAAGGAAAACTCCTGATCACACTGAAGAACGAGCACATAAAAGGGCCCCGTAGCCTGCACACTGAATTAACCTGACCCTCTGGCATCTGCTGGCTTCCTGGCAAGCCTTGGCAGGTGGCTCCCTCTCCTACACCAGTGGAAACTTTCACTCGCTCTCGCTGTACTTTGGGACACGGAGCGGGAACTGGGGAATGTGCTGGAATCCATCTTTCCCCAAACCACAATATTTGCTGATGCCGTTTGGTTCTATCAGATAAAACACAAACAGCGAAACCCGCTCCACTCTCTTCCTCCCTCTGACGGAGGAATGAGCTCAGCACGCCCCGGCGTCTCAGCCAAATCCCGCGGGGGTCATGTAATCGCATTCCTGCTCCGTCTGCCTCAGTTACCCCACTTGGACATGTTATGTCTCCGTGTTTCCTGTTGTGGCATCCTCGGCATTCCCCAGCACACTCCCAGCCACATTGCTGCTCCGTGTACGTCAGGGCCCAGGACGCGCTGCTGGCGCACAGGCAGCTGGCAGAGGCACTGGATGCATTCCTGGGACACACAGGTAGAAGCTCCTTCAGGTCTATTCTGAACCCGGGACTCTCCAGCCGTGGCATATCTGAGGACGTGGACGTGTTTGATTCTTGCCTTGGCACTGTACTGACAGAAGGAGACCATGGGGGAGTCTGGATTTAGTGCTGATTTTAGGGGATCAATGGGATCAACCAGGAGGGCATTCGTCTCCTCATGCAGTTTGCTATTGGAAGATTAGTGAGTGTTTTAGAAAGAGCACAAAACTCATGAGTGCTGAAAACTGCTATACAAACACCTCCTAATGAGCAAATTAACAGCAGATTCCCAGATCTCATCAACCAGGGTTCTGCATGAGACCCTAAATGATGGAAAAATCTATTTTAAGAATGTTTAGGGAACTTCTCAGGACGTGATAATTTTAATTTTTTTTTAATGTGCTGAATATAATATTTTGTACACTGCTCCAAGTACAGACTCTGTTCAGTACGCAGTGCCTATGCAGACACACAGTGTGGTGAAACATGGTGGGTAGGGGTCTCTTCTTTGGGGAAGTGTGAGAGAGGAAACTCACTGTGGAAGCATCCACTTCCAGCCAATATCACTGTCTTGCTTCACAGGTGAAAATATATTAAATAAAAACCCCTTGATTTTCAAGGTCCAGCTGATCTGTATTCTTGTCCATTTAACTATGTGACTGAATGAGTGAGCAATTCATGAGTGATTGGGATAAGAGATGGGAAATGGTGCAAATAAGGACATTGGACAGAGTACAAAGAATACCATCAATAATGTGATTTCATTGCCTGTCTTGCCAAAAAAGTCACATAAATAAAATGCATTATTACTAACTTGCAAAGTATCAAATAGTATTTTCCATTAGAACTTAAAAATGTCTTCAGGTCTGTCTGCAAAATATTCATGAATTGTTGGCTTTTTACTTGCCTGGTTGCATCCTGTCCTAGGGCCACATCCTTCAGGCAGAGGTGGCTGTGTTTGTGAGTGGGTAGGCTGTTTCCTCATCCCGTCCCCACGTAGCACTCTGGTCCTGTTTTTGTGCTTCTGGTCCTGTTTTTGTGCTGCAGAGATGATGGGAGGTGTAGTGACTTTAGCCTGGAAGCAGGCAGGAGTGTGCTGTGTTGCAGCCGCAGTGATGCTCCCTGTGTTGTCTTCCATCATGGAAAATCTGACAAATGAACTTACAAAGGGGAAAAACAGTCAAATGGAGTGGATAGAGGAGGCCTGGCTTAAACAAGAAATGTGCAGCTCAACCCTACTTGCCATGGACGTGCCTGAGGGTAGCCAGGGACAGACACATGAAAATCACAATAAATATTGGGCAGAAAGAAGGGAGACACCATTGTTTGGCTCCTTCCCTCCCATCCTGCTCCTGTTTGTACAGTCCCCGTAATGACACATGTATCTTGCCCTGCTGGACTTTAGACTCGGGTGTATGTGTGTTTTGGGCACTGAGTTCAGAGCCCAAAATTAGACAGAGGATGAAAAGAAAACACTTTTCCAACACCACTTAGCTGGAATGAAAGTATTTCTGCTACCTCTGGCTGGCAAGAGCACCCACTGGGTGCCAGCCCCTCAGCCCAGGCATACAGCCAGTCCCTCCTCACCCAGGAGAGCAATAAATTATTGCTTGTATGGCAGAGACCCAGTTCCCCCGCACACACTGGAAGAAGCAGACCCCAGCCCTCCTACTGCCCATGCAGAGCAGCTGGGAGACCTGGAAATATAAAAGCAAGCTAGAGGCAGGCAGAATAAACCGTTCCCAAAACCACTGTGAGATGCTCAGCCTCAGGAATGTGCAAGCTTTAACAGTCTCAGAGCTGTAAAGTGCTGGAGGAGAAAGGCTTACCTGGGCTGTGGGCTCACCAGCTCCGCAGTGCTGCCCCAGCAAAGCCCTGCCACACAGTGAGAGCTGGCACCAGGGAACCTCACCGTGGGTGAGGAGGGTCTTTGGGAGGCTGGGGGACCTGGGAGAAGCTCCTGACTAGCTGCTAGGCATTAAGAGTAGCAGAAGTCATTGCTCAGAACCTCATTTGTACCTTGAACGTGTCCTGGTGTCCAAGCTGATCATCAGCCAGTGAAAAGCTGTGCCAAAAGCTGATCCAGAAAGGGGGACTTTGGTAGGAAGGAAAAATCAAAAACAAATCTGTCCCTTCTGCCCATGTCTCCTGGAGGTGGAGGTGAGAAGCTGCTAAAGGGCTCAAGCAGAAGTGCAGCTATTGCAGAGAAGCTTGGCTGGACCCAGCAGTGTGATGGGGCAGGGACCATCCTCCTGCCCCATCTCCTCAGCCTGCAAACTCCCAGCAGATGGCTGAGGCTGAGGACACATGCAGATGGAGAAGGCTGTAAGAACTGGGTTTTGCTGACCTGGGCTCCGGCAGCTCTGGATTTCAACTGAAACCTTGAGAAAACACATTGCCCCACAGTTGTATTGCACGAGTAGAACTGGAACAATCAGTGTGGAGTTTTGTGGAAGGTGAGGGAGACGTAGATACAACTTAATCTGATATTTGTTTGATATATTCCTTTGATATAGCCCTTGATTATAAATTGTGCAAGATACCGTAATGGCCTAATTAGCCTTATCACGGGAGTCTTTGAAAATAACACTGCAGGGGTGATGTCAGCTTTACTTTAAACTGAAGTGTATATTAAATATCTGTGGCATGAACAGAAGCATCAGGACACCAAAAAGGCAATGTCAAGCCTTCACAGGTTAGGGTGTTAGAGCTTTGAGATGTGTGTTGCATATGTCTTATTTCAAGTTGCCAAGTGCAAGACATGAGAGATTGGATGTGTGAAGGTTGTCAGCCTTTGGGACTGGACCTGGGGCCAGCCAGAGCCATGCTGAATATGTATAAAGAGCTACAAAAAAAGCTAACCAGGAAAGTTGAAATTTATATGGCTCTTGCAAAGAGTGGTTAAACTTTGCTGATAATCTTATTTCCCTCACTCTGAAATTAGGATGATGGTTTGCTCTTATCTCACAGGTAAGCCACAAAGATACATTCATTAAAGTCTGCATAACATTTGTAAAGTATGCAGACACGAGGATGAGACCCTCACAGAAACACCCAGAAACTAAAGCCTGAGTTAAGACAATATTTTCTAAGTGGGAGACATCCATCTTGTGACAATGTTTAGTTACAGTGACTTTTATCTCTGCAATGCCAGTCAAGCCACTAAATCATTGCATTTGATGGATGCTGGGGCAGCACGGCCGCAATTGCTCATTGTCAGGCTGATTCAAAGGTCACAGCTTTGCTAAGCTTTGGATCAAAATCCAAAACAGTCCCTCTCACGTCCCTCAGGTTTGAAAGAACAATAAATTTACTAATTTAGCTTTAGTGTTGGGTAGGAGCTGGTGCCACCTTTATCTGTTTCTCCTGAGAAAATAAACCCAGCATCACCATCCCCAAAGGAGCACTGTGATGCTGCAACATGCTGTTAACCTTCACAGCATAAGACAAAGGCTTTGGGGAGGGAGGTGAAGGAGGGCAGGATTTTGTGGGATGACTCAAAGGCTCTGCAACACCTCCCTTGATGAATGGCTTTGTGGAAGTGGCTGTGTGCCCCTGAGCTTTGTGAGGAGTGATGGTGCTTGTGAATCAAACCGTGGATGCCCACAGGCCCAGTGGAGCCTGCCACAGCTGTGGCTCAGTGGCAAGGACACTGTTACTGAAATGACAATAAAAAGGGACCACTCTTTTGGGGTGACCACTGTAGAGGGGATCACCCACTATTGTGGCTCACCCTAAATCCTTTAAAAACTAGTATACAGCCTCCAGCATTGTAATTAGCCCAGGTGGTTTCAAAAGAGATGCAAGAAGTAGGCACAGATAAACCATCTCTGATTCTAGTTTTTAATAACAAAATACCTTTTTTTTTGTTTACTTTCCTAACTTTGGTTGACAGGTGCCACTATGAGGTTGTTGACACCACTGTTGCCTAAACACACACACGTCCCATTTCCTTTTGAATCTGAATGCATTCTTGGAGGAGCCCAAGGGGATCACTAAACCACATAACACACCCAGACTGGAGATGGACAGAGGGGTGAGAATGAAGCCAGAGGAGGAGTGGATAGGATGGGGGCAATGAGAGACTGATGCCTACGAGAAGGTTCAACTCTGGCAGAAATGGAGGAAGCACCGTGGACTTTATTCTCTGTCTGCATGTCAACATCAACATTGAAATCTCTGCTTGGATCTGGATTTGTTGACACAAAATCCACTGCCCACATGTGGGGGGTTGGAAACAGTTTACCTGTTACATTGCCAGTGCTATCTCAGGAACATAACTCCACGGGCTGGAGCAGTTGTAGTGTATCTGTCTGTCTCTTATCTAGTGTGTAACCTTCTGGACTGAAGACATAATGTACTGTCTATCCTTTCTGTGATAAAAATAAAGCATATAAAAAACACACACACACACACACACACACACAATCCCAGGCCAAAAATTCCCTTAGGGGAACATAATGTGACTAGATAAGAAGGTACTAGCTGGCACGTAGTTACCTCTTTGCTTCCTAACTGGGACACTCAGGGAAGGGTGGAGTTGGTTTTGGTGTGGGGCCACAGGAGAAGGGGGAGAGAGATGTCATGGGATGCTTAGCAAGATAAAGAAAAAACCATGGAAAGAGCCAGCTCAAGAAAAAAGAAATCAAAAGCAGACTGGATTTATTCCAGGTTTTCATAACCCCTCCAGCCAGCTGCAAAAATCTGAGAATTTTTGGGCCATGGGCAGCAAGCCCATGTGCTGAGGGACTGAATAGGAGGTCTTTGGGGCTCAGAGCATCAACTCCTATATGAGATATAAACTGGCAAACCTCCTGGAGACTGGAAATGCTTCTGGAAAACTCCTGGAGAGTTGGAATGTGTATCATGCATGGCATTGCATGTAGCTGGTGCTTTGCATGCTGCACCCCCTGAAGGTCAGCCTTCCTGCTGGGAGCAATCTGGTCTCTTCTGGGGGCTGATTTTTTTCCATCTTTCCTCTGCTACTGGTTCCCTGCAGCAGTTGTAGTAAATTTGTGGGCCTTATCTTCTTCTGAATGACAGGTGTGACTGGCATAATCTCCTGGGGTCGTGGGGAGGCTCTGCTGCCAGGTCCTGAGAGCTGTGTCCAACCCATCAGAGGCTGGTGGGATTTGGGAAACATGGAAGGAAAGACAGCTTTAAAGGAAAGGTGGAAGTGAAAGAGAAGGGAAACCAGAGGCTCAGCATGTTTATGAAACAAACCTTGCTGGAGATCCCGAGCTCAACTCAGCATCCAAAGTCACCAAACTCAGACCCACTGCCAGTATTTCACTCACTCTGGGTTCTCTGTGTAGATCCAAAGCAATATAATGGATGAAGAAGAGTTGCAGTCATAATCAATCCTTATCACCAGTGTTTACACAGTGCTTAAAATCTGTCAGAACCACACCAGTGCTTCCCTTCCTGTCAACAGCTTCTGCTGGCTCCACAGCTTGGCAACCAGCAAGGCAGTGGCAGCTCCCACATCGTACTTTTCCTTTCCTCAACATCTCTTGCCCTCAAGCACCTTCAGGGAAAGCAATTTTTAGAAATCCAGCAGCCGGATGAGATTTTTGGTTTATCTTTCTTTTGGACAAGGTGATAGCCTAGGTTGTAACCTGCTTCTGCCTTGGTGCTCCCTGCAGGGGAAGGGCAGTGGTGCTGGTACCCTGCCAAGGATGCATTTTACAGGTGTCAGCTGGCTGCAGGATGCCAGCAGCCCAAAAGATCACCAGTCATGGGCACGGCTCTTTGGAAACATTTTCACAACTAACTGGCTTAGATAGTGGAGGAAAACATGCATTTCCCAAAAGAGGGCATCTCATTTTCACTTTGATGGATGGGCTCAAGTGTTGAGTCAGAATGAAAAGATAATATTTGTGGAAAGCCCACATACTTCAGAAGAACTTAAGCCTTCTTTTTCCTTTGGTCTCTTTGTAGTATTTTTAAGAAAAAGTTAACTCAAATTTTAAGAACTGTGCTAGGATGGAACAGGAAAACATTTGGTTCTGAAAATGTCAATATTACATATTTGGACATTTTCTGTGTTTGTTTTTTTAAAACAAACAAAACAAAACATTGAAATTTGTACTGGCTTTGCTAAAAATGTCAGTTCCATCAAAATGACATTTTGCAACGAGAAACTGCTTTATGCTTCCCCCCCTTTTTTGCTGACTACTTGCACTTTCTTCAGAAAAAGTGTCCGTTTGGGTTTTACTGGGAGCAAACATTTTGTGTGCATCCAGGGCCGTTTGCACGTGCAGAAACGCCTTTTGTTGTTGGTGCCTGCATGGCAATGCACACACCAGGAAAACATTCCTGCTCACGGAGCATTCACCTGCAACTTTCTTGGATTGAGTGAAGAACTGAGCTGTGGCCGGCTAATGAAATAAATTCCAGCATCTTCTGCTTCAGCCGTGTGGACTGGGAGGGAGACACAGCCCTTTATTCCTGTGCTGCCAGATCCAGCACTGGTGCCAGCCAGGCCCTGCTGCTGCCCTGCAGCAAAGGCACCTGGCCTGAGCACCCTTGGGCAGGGCCAAGCCTGCGCTGGCCCTGGGCACTGCAGCAGGAGGCTGTGAGAAAGGACAGCTTGGGAGCCATCACAAACACAGGTTGCACTGTGAGCACCAGTCAGTCTGCAGACCGTTTGAGTCAGTGAGGCGTACTTCCCATGGGAACTCTTAGTCCTGGCTAACTTCAGGCAGGACCAATTAGAGCAGGGAGTAAATACACTTAGCATGCTCAGGAAAATACATCTAAAGCTGTTTATACACATTCCTTTGGACCAGTCAGCAACAAAAATGTCCTTACAGCTGTTTCCTCCTTCCTTTCTTCCCCCTCTCTCTCTGTGCAGCTTCAAAAATAAAGCTCGCTGGCCTCACCTAACCCTTGCTGGGTTTACTCCTATTCACTCCCAAGTCTGTCAGGTCTTGTGTGCCACCAGCCCCTCAACTGGTGAGCTTCCAGCAGACTTCTAACTGTGGCATTTTTCTGGCTCCACTCAAGGAGTCAAGAGGAAAATGCAATGCAATAGAAGCCAAGAGGAAAAAGGTTTGCATGTTCACTTATAATCAAGGAGCTGATACCTAGCACCAAATCACCTTCCTCACCTCGGGCCACCTTCGTCATCGGGCTGGGGCTTTGCGCACACGGTGCACTTGATTGGTCCTAATGGCACCCTGAGAGCCACTGCCAAAGCCATAACTGCTATCTAACAAGGATGATCTCAGGAGATGGGGCCGTGGCCACAGGGACCATTTGCAGGGAACAGGGAACCCGGATCTCATGTCCGAGACCACTGCCCTACCCACAGCGTCGTTCTTTTTCCTCATTGCTATCATGCTTGCCTCAATGTGCATGTTTTATATCAGTCACATTAGCTGCATGGGGATTTTCCTGTTTTCCAGGTGAAGGACTGAGGCATTTGTAAGAGAGCTCCAACTGAATGATTCAGTTGTGCAGCATAAATAGTGTCTGATCCTAAAGAAAAACCATCCCATTAAGTTTCACTGTGAACCAGTATTTTGTTTCTCAAAAGAAGTGGGGTACTGTAATTTGGACTCATTCAAGATGAGAACGGTTTTCTCTTCAAAGCCAGGATAAAACATGAATATGACTAAATTCTCTATGATAAAAAAAAATCGTACCTTTTTTATTTTTTTTTTTTAAATCTGGACAAGACTAGTTAGACTTACTTTATATTTCATATAACCTATTACACCACATTTAAAAAAGTTGTTTCAAGATTTTAAAACCAGCACTTTTCATACTAAAAACATTTCAAGATATTTGGGGTTTTGACAGAGTGCATTCTCCAAAGGAAAACCCGCTCTTCCTGTATTTGCCCTACCAGCTGTTTGGTGATTTTTTACACAGTACAGCTGAGGTGTTGGAGTGACAGCACCTCCAGAGCTGGGCAGGAAAGGGGAAGAAATTCATCTCCCCCAACCAACAAGGATGGGCAAGGCTCTTTGTTTTCCAAAGCTTTCTCCTACCAATCCAGCTGTGGTTAAATGGCCAGCCAGTATATGCCATGGGGGCCAGCTCAGAATAATTCACTAGGCATTGAAGTCACAAGTCCAAGTTTCTGGAAAGAGCTCTCTGCCCAGCTCAGGGAGGCTGAGCTTGAGAACATCTGTCTGAGACACACGTACACACACACACACATACACACACACGCACACACAGCAATTCTCAGAGCTCAGATAATACAGCTTTTGCTCAGAGTACTTTAAAGCTTAATTCCAGTGATCACAGCAGCTTTGTAAGCACATCTCGCTAATGGAGCAGTTCCAGGCTTTATTTGGTCAACCCTCTCCACCTTCCCTCATGCTTGTACAGCAGAGCAGAGCCTAACGAGATGGATGTGATGCAATGCCTCACTCTCTGGTCCATAAAGTAGGAAGCCCACAGCCTGGATAGAAACAAAGACATGATGCCCCGTGTGTGTTTAGGTCTGGAAGGTTAACAGTACATTAATATCTGATGGGAGGAAAGGCAGGACCAGATGTGTTCAGATGAGCAAGACAGAATACGTAGTCATCAAAATGTGACATAACTGTGTGAACTGCTTGGTTTTGTCACAGATTTCTACACATCTAAAGAGTAAGTGAAGTGAAACCATCTGTCTCGGGTCTGAAGTGTGTAGGGGAGTTCCCCCTCCATTCAGACATGGTCTCCCAAACACAAAAGAATGAAGAAGACTCTGGTTATAGCTTATATGACTACACTTAGTCCACACAGGAAGAAAGAAATGGTAACAAGATCAAGATCTTTGCCAAAGGAGAATTCAAGCCACACAATTACACCTGTCTTCCAAACAAAAAACACTCCTTCTGAAACAATGCTGTCTAGATGATCAGACTCCATCAAGAAAAAAGACCATTTTTGCATGTGTCAAGTCAACCAGCAATGCAGGACAAAATGGGGGTGGTAAGAGGTAGCCAACACTGCCCAGAAGAGCAGGTGGCAATGAGTGCCACAGCAAGCCTCAGCACCATCCCGCAGGAACACCTCTGTGATAGGAAAAGCCTTCAATCACTAGTCAACCTAAGCAAAGAACAGTCTTGCTGGAAAGCTGAGATTCAGTGAAATCCATGTGTTAGCAAGTGATTAGTGCCTTTCCTTGAAAATTTTCAATTATTTTTCTTTTATGGGAAATCTGAAAAGCCTTAAAGTGAAAGATCTTCAGCAGCTGAAAAAGTATCTTTCATTTTCCAACAGAACCTGTAAATTTCCATGGAATAAGTCAATGAAAACAAACATTTTGTCACTCACATCAACATTTTCCAGGAAGGTGGGAGAGGATAAGGGGAAACATTATTTTTGACAAGGTCTGCTGATTGGCAGAGCTCTTTAATAAATAGATCAGGCCAGAGCACACGGCTTCAGTCCACATGGCAGAACGGTTGGTCCTTGAAAGGCTGATAGAGATCTTGTTGGCTGAGTTTCCTCTGTGGTTGACAGAGCATTAGCTAAAGACAGGATACAGGCAACCAGTCCTGCTGAGAATGACTGGATGCCAAACCAGTGGCTGGCAAGATCTCTAAAGGCTTAATGATAGAACGCAAATGCTCACACAGAGACCTGAGCAGCAGAGAATTTGCTAGCGGGGAAACTGCAGGCTACCACATACCGTAACAGGAGCTCGCTCTCAAGGAGTGAGAAAAAAAATAACAAAAAAGAGAGAAGGTAGGCTCTTCAAGTATTTCCAAGGTGGTTTTAACCTTTCTCCAAAGAGGCAAATCCAACATTAAACACCAGGAGAATAAATCAGCTGCAGGGACTGGCAAAAGGCTGAGAATCTAAATTACAGCAAGGTCAATAGGAAGCAGGGGGCTGCTCAGAGGGAGCCGGAGTGAGAAATTCAGCACATCTGGTAGGTACAAAGCAATGCCCTTCGGGCAAACTCAGCCCCCAGCCCACCCCTATGCAGGGCCTAGAACTCAGCAGAGGGAACAACACACGCAGAGACAGCCACGGGGAGGTCCTGTCTGAGGGAAATCCGTCTGCAAGAGGGTGGAGGGGGAAAAAAGAAAAAAAGGCAGGTGAATAAATGAGAAGCAGCAGTGTTAAGGCTGTGCAGCTCGTGTGGCCGCCTGAACAGATGTGAGCTGCTGCCTCTGCTGGCTCAGGGGATGCTCTCCTGCTCTGGAGACAGAGCTGGCTGCAGTGTTTTCTTTGGTGTGGTTGCATGCGTGCCAACAGCAGGGCTGCACCACCCCTGGCACAGACAGCCCCACCACGGATCTCGCAGGAGAGCTCCAGGGCAGCGCCTGCATCCCCACTGTAAGGTGCCGTGCTTTGCCAGCCCTCTGCTTCACACAGCTCATGGGACATAAAAATCAATGCAGGGAAGCCTTAAAGCTCCCCTAAATGTCCGTGGGAAGCAGGCAGGCCTGAGCATTGGCACAGCACACGAGGCAGTCCAAGCAGATCTCTGGAGAAGAAAATAAAAGAGTAGCATGCAGCTGATTTTTCTGTTGATTTGGAGAGGCTTGTCAATCAAGCACCCTTTGAATGTGTCATGGGTGGGTTGCAGCCCAAACCCATATTTACAAGAAAATGTCAATAAAAGCTGTAGAAGCCTTGAATGTACATGCAGAGGCATGGCATGGAAAGCAAGCTGAAAACCAGGGCAAAGAGCAGGAAAAATAAGAATAGAAAAGGTTTTGTTGGAGACAAAAGTAGGTCAGAGACTGATGGTGTTTTAGGGGATGTATCACAGAAACACAGAATATTCTGAGTGGGAATGGGATCCACATGGATCATTGAGTCCAGCTCCTGTATGGAGGCACAATTAGCTGGCATTGCAATGCTTATTTGGGCTGTGGGACCAGCAGAGGTTTGGTGGCCAGGCTCCCCTGGCAGCATCAGCACTGCCTGCACATCAGTGGGGGAAGCTCTGCTCTGCTGGGTTCAGTCAGGTATCCCTGTGGGAATGCTTCCCTGTGAGGCAACCCTTTGATTTGCTCTCAGTTCAGATGGTACAACATCAATCCTCTGACCTCTGTCTGAGTTTGGATTTGAGTTTGCCACAATATAAAACAGATAAATTAAAACTTTGATCTCAAATACCCCCAGGATTGTGAAGTGTTTTCAACACTTATGAGTATTCCATTAACATTTGAATACTTTACAGTGTAATTCCCTTTTAACAATTCATCATTTCTTGCTTGCATTATTTTTTGCTGCTATTTATCACCATATCTAACAAGATTGCCCTTTGTAACTAATGCAAAAGAACACGGGGAGATAAATAGCCTTTGAAAGTGACATGGATGGCACAGAAAGGAAAAAAAAGTATAATAATAGATATTCAAGAATTAAATCGGGAGTTCTAGAGCTTCTACCTGATGGTGGCAAGGAAAGTGCAGAAAACCTTGCAGATGGCAGCTCCTATGTGACCCACAGGAGTAATTCTTTTCCAATGTACCAAGGAAGGAGACAGAGATGTTGAGTGTCCCTCCCACTGCTCCCAAATGCAGGTGTTGGTCCAGTGACAAGCTGCTGTCATCCACAGTGGTGTCACTCAGAAGAGAACACTGTGGGAAGAACACTGGGAATGGGTCCTTTCTCCCCAGCTCTTCAGCCTGACTTTGAACTAGTTCAAGGTATTGGAACATGAGCATCAGAATAATATGAATATTTAAATATGTATAAACATATAGGGCTATCTATGTATTATTTGAATGTGAACAGACACGTAAATTTACATTACCTTTTTGTTCAGCTGCCAACCTCTGCCTAGCCCAGGCCACAGTGACCTACTGAAACAGTGGCTCAGGTGACTGCTTTGCTCAAGGGCTTGGAGGAAGGGAAGAGCTGTGGCCATGACCCCAAAGAAATTGCTGCATGGGGAAGGGAGAGCAAGGATGTGAGCTGAGGTGCTCAGTGTCACCAGGACAAAGCCAGTCAGGGTCAGACTAAACTTGAAAGTCTTATAAAGAAGCATTTATACTTCTCCAGAGTGGATTTAAAATCGGCCATCGATGTAGTGACTAAAGCTGCAATCCTCAAAGGTATTTAGGTATTTGATTCTCTGATCAAACCAAACCTTTGAGGATCTGGGCTCCAGTGCAAGGACTTCCTACCTAGACGAGCAGGAGTAATAGTTTGGGCAAAAGTACCAGCCATGTGGCCCCAGGTCAGCTCCCCTGATGGATGTGGTTCTAATAGTGGCTTAGATCCTCAATAGGTGGGTTCCAGGTCCTCAGAGCCTCTCTGAACTGCATGGGTTTCACACACTGTCTTGATGTGTGATTCTCTCTGCCTTTGCCAGCGCTGCCATCCCCTTGAGCTCCTGTTGCTGTGGCAAGGCTGAGGTTCTGCAGCACTGGTGAGGGAGCAGGGAGCCTTTCTAGAAAGATGGGAAGATATGGGCAAATGAGGAGAGTAAGGAAAAACCAGCGCAGTTAAGGGACTCAGTCAAAAAGCTGCTATAGGGTAGGATGGTAGGTGCATCCTGGAGAGGGGAAGAGTCACTAAACTACACAATGGAGACATTCTAATCAGAGGTGGCTAGCACCTCATCTAGTCAGATATACTATTTGGCTAAAGTTGACATATCCCTGTGGACCATTAAAGCTTCAATCAGTTTTAAAAGGAAGCTTTTCTTGGTGAAAAGGAGAGAAAAAAGACTGACTGATGCTCTTTACCTCGTGTTTAGGACATTGGCCACACTTTAAATCCCTATTCTGCCTGATTCGGAATGATCTCAAAAACCTCTGCAAGTAGGGAAAAAAATGAAGGTGGGAGGTGATGGTTTAAAAACGCTGCATTGGAATGTTTAAAATATGTCAAAACTTCTCTCTCTCTCTTTTTTTTTTTTTTTTTTTTTTTTTTTTTGAATGGGAAATTCATCAAACCTGACACTTCCCATGAAGAGTTCTGGCTCCAATGAATCAGTATATTTGGACACTCCCTGAATCCCCCCCCTCTCTTCACCACCATTTCAGCCAAATATTCTTGGCTGGTTCTAATTATACAGCCATATATTTTTATATGCACACACAGTCAGTGTGCACACGTGAAGGCTCAGTAATCACAGATCAGACGGGGAGGAAAGTGTTGATAAGACCTTAGCTGCTCCACAACATAAAAAATTGTCTGAGAACTCTTTTCCCCCCCAACCTCTTCACCTCACCCTCCCAGGAAAAGCCTAGCAGAAGAGGCAGTGGGCTCTGCAGATGGCAGCCACGTGCACTGGCTGGCTGAGCCCCAGTCTTGACATTTCTGCATTTCTCTAGTGCCCTCCTCAGGTTTTGCAGAAGTTCACCTTCCTCTGGATGTGAGTCTGCATCTAGCCCTGCTGTTCCACTGCCAGGCATCCAGCAGCCTTGAGGGAAGGTGAGAACTGGTGCTTTCCACACCCAGTGGCCAGGGGAAATGGAGGAGTCCAGGGAACGCAATATCCTCAATTATGAAACTCAACATCAAGAGCTTCTACGCTTCAGGGTGTGCTTACAGCCCTGGAGAAAAGGGTCCCTGTCTTGAGTCCTGGCATTGCCAATGAGAGCCAAGGGCACTAAGCATCCAACAGACATCCAGCACCTCTCAGGATCTACCCATCGTTCAGGGAATTACCTGAGCCCAAAGCTGCTGACAAGGTTTCAGTGAGGGTTCCTACACCATATGAGATCGACCCTCTTAAGGAAGGGGGGTAGGGGAAAGGGTTTTCTCTGAAAATGATGAAAGAGTTAAAGTTGAAAGCAAACAGGCCACCCAGCTCTCCCTTTAACCCTCCTACAGCAGAAGAGACCCGAGGGCCAGCCAAATCTACCAATTCTAGGAAATTATTAAAAAAAAGGACATACACACATTGGGGGGTGGGAAGACCAATCCATTTTCACAAGAATCTGTCCTTGATTAAAACAGAAACATGGAAGTGGGGGAAAGAACCGATTATTCAGCAGAGAGCTCAGAAGAACAAATAAAAAAGGGGAAAAAAAAAAAAGCATATTTGTTCAGGGTGCGATAGAGAGGCTTCCAAAGCGCATGGAGACAATTGGAAATTAGGTCTGTTGAAGCAGAGGCATTGCCACTCAGGGTGAGGAATCAAAGGGCAAGTCCCGGGGAGGCGGCGGGCTGGGGTGGCCACCCCCGGGTGGGCAGTGACAGGCAGGCTCGAGCGTGTGACCTCTCATAAAATCCTTCCAGGGGGCTTTCATATATTGTGTGGAACATAAGCTGATTTCCACACACAGAGATTCCTAATGAAGATGTCCTTCAGGAGGCGAGGGGTAATGAAACCAGCCTGTCTGCCAAGCCCCCACTGAAGGTGGCACGGATGTATAACGGAATATGTTAAGGCATGGGAAAAAATGCTGCTGGCCTCAATGCCATGCAATAAGAAAATGAACTCCATGTGCATTAAATCTGAACTACCTGAATGCTAGAGCCTTGAGGGAAGATCAAGAAACCCCTGGTTTCTTATTGCAGACCAGACCAGAGCAGCTTCAGAGAGTGCCTCTGGTTAAGAAGCAGTTATCATCTGCCTCAGACTGACCTGGCCAGAGTTTGAGCTAGTCTGAACAGAGATTTATTAACCCTCACAGTCAGAGATCAATAAATAGCTTCCTCTGGAGCAGGCAAACTGCCCGGAATACAAAAATGAGCCTGCCACCAATTTGCTCTCCCCACATCCAATAAAAAGATGCTCTAATTCCCCAAAAGACACTAATTTCTTATTTCTATAGTGTTTTGAAGCCAACTGTAATATTCACATCTAATTGCATGGCCCATTGCCATGTAGAGTATGGTTGTTAGCAACATAATTTGTGCACTTCTCTGGGGTCATTTGGAAACTATCTGTACTTACACCCTGCTCATCTCCTCTGCTGAGTGTGTGCTGGTCACTCAGTCTTATTGTGCTGCAAAGGGCAAGGTGCACCACTGAGATTTATGTGCAGGAGAAGAAAGAGTAGATGATGTTCTTCAGGGTCAAAGCCACCCCAGTGCTTCATCTCTCCAATTAACTACTCTGCTAGGGAGAGAGATAAGGCTAAAAGTGGGGTGGAATAAAAGATTTAAATCGCAGTTTGAATTTTTATTTTTTTAATTGAAGCTTCATTGGAAGAAAGGGTGAAGGCTTACTATACAAAAAAAAACCCCAAACTATTTTTCAGGCAAAAGTAAAAGTCAAAAACACATGACTGCCATGACTGTTCTAGAAACCAAACCATGAATGAAATGTGGGGAAAAGAAAGATGCTCTAACAAACAAAGTGCCACAGGATCTTTTCCATTGGCTCCAGTGAGCAGTTCCACTCGACTTTGAAAAAGTCACAGTTATTAGATTTTTATCTCTATTCACACTGTGCTTCAAGATACCTCAGCCATGCCTTTAAACAAAGGGATGAAGCTCCTTGCTCAAGGAGTCCCTGAGCTGCAAATCTCTAGAAGTTGGAGTCTCTATTGGAGATAATCTTCTGCTTCAAAGCTCTCCTGTGCATTTTCTGTCAGTGATGGGTGATTGTTTGCTGTGTACCTTCACACTGAGTCATCCCTAACTTATTTCCCAATCCTTTTCTACATGTCATTATTCTTATTCCTTGACTCCTGCCTCATATAATTCTGTTTACAAATCCTTCTGGCTGTCTCCAAGCATCTTAACACATCTCCATCTCCAAAACATGATATACTCTATTTTAGAAAAGTTTAAGAGCTCACGCAGGTGGAAACTGTCAGGAATAGCTCCCTGTTACTCACTCTTCAGAGGCTGCACAGGGGTGTGACAACATAAGAAAACCCTTCCTGGTAAAATCAGATCACAGCTTTTGACAGTCAGTGTTTTCAGACATATCCAAGCTGTAGCTAGAGCTTGGCAGGGAAGACTTTCCCTTACTTATAAAAGTTTTTGAAACTTCAGTTGATGTTCCTCTCTACATCAGAAAGAAAACTGGAAGGAAATCTCAGAGCTGTTCACAGACCATGAGCAAAAAAAGAAAAGAAAACAAAAAAAAAACCTACAAAAACAAAGCAAGGTAAAACAAAAATCGGTACAGATAAAAATAATTTTAAAATATTAGACTTGGACTTTTCCTTGCTATTTAATATCTTTCTTCTACTATAAATTAAATTTTTAAATGAAATTTTATTTCAATGTAGAAAACCTTTAAATTTTTAATCATTAAAAAATAAATAAAGAAAAAAAATTGGTTTAGAAGATTTGCAACAGTTTTGTAAGCTGGAAAACTTGTTATAACCATCCTATTTACCACAAACAATTACAGTTTGAATATATTTGTCTTTTGTGACAGAAAAAAAAAAGTGAAATAAAATTTCCAACCCTTTCTAGCAGTGCCTTCGGGTTTTTGTAACACTTTGCAAGGTGAGAGATGCACCAAAATAAAATTCTGACTTTGCCCAGCCCCTGTAACTGCTTGGAGCCAAGGACATTGTCAAAGAATCTGGTGGATCCAAGATTGTTGATGGAGGAAAGAGAGAGGGTCTGAACTGAACAAAAGCACTTGTGCCAGTGAGTGAGATTTGTGTGGTTTGCCCCTTCTTTCCTGGCTGATCATGCTGCAGCACACACCCGTCAAGGGGCTGAGGCACAGAGCCAGGAGCCAAAAGAGGCCAGGTGACCTTGAACGAGCATCGAATTCAGCAGGGGCTCAAAGGACTGCAAGGGAGCCAGGAGAGCTGCTACTTGACCTGATGCTGGCCATGGGGGATAAATAACGCTGCTTTCCAGCAACCCCACCTGTTTTTCCAGTTTTTCATCCACATTCAGTTCTCAGCTGTACATCTGACTCTTCGTAAATTCCAAAAATTGATCCATTCAGGGCATAAGGGTTGAGGAAAAGAAAAGGGTCAGCAGATAGCAGGCAAGCCAGCTGCTGTGTTTATGTAGGGGTGAGGTTGCCAAATAGCTGCTAAGGGATGGGACAGTGGTGTGGCAGTCATTTTTCCTTCAGCAGAGCTGGCACACAGAGACAGAACATATCCAGACTTGCACTTGAGAGCTTCCAGGATTCATTGGCCCTGACATCTTCTGCCAGAAATAGAGAGAGATTCTGGAAACCACATCCCTGTCGAAAGGCCATTACTGTACCACCTTGGCTCTGCAATGTGGCTCTGCTCCTTTCTACTGCCCTCTCCCATGCCAGACACCTATCCCATCTCCTGGCAACTGCTCAGGAGGCATCCATGTACCTTCTCCCCCACAACCAAAAGTGACTGGGATCAAAGCAACAATTAGGGTAAGACTTTTTCAGGCTTGTTTGAAGGTTCACGTTCTGTGAAGGTAGCAGCTCCTTGGGCCATTAAAGATAATAAGGACTCCAGAATCTGACATGTTTTGCTTGCAAAACTCCTATTTAGGCTACTGGGAAAAGTAGTTCATTGTTGAACACAATATATACCTGGTAAAAACCTTTTTGGGGAGTGGTAGAGAACTCAGTCAACTGCCAATCCCTCTGGAGGTAGGACTGCATGGAAAATAAAATGTCAGAGAGGCACTGGCAGCAAATTTTCTGGGGTCATTTTGCATGCCACCTGCTCAGTGGACCACAATGAAAAACAGGAAAGTGTCCAATTCTCATAAGAACATGAATGCCACATTGCATAAGACCAAATGTCCAAGCAGTGCAGTATTTTGGATGTGACAGTTACTGGTAACAGGTATTCAGGAACAAATGTAAAGAATAGGGCATGGACAGATATTTAGTCCCCAGGAAGCAGCAGTATAGAGACCAAACAAAATGGGTGTCTGTGTCCCTTAGAGATACCAGGGCACATGAGGGAACCTCCTTCCACTCTGGGGAAAAAAATATCACTGGGGGAATGTGCCCAGTGGAAGTGAAGAAAACATTATAAATGACTTGGAGTCTGCCTCCCACTAACCACGGGACAAGACATTTCATCTAGCCTGTGTCTCAGTTCCCACCATGACATAGAGATGTTGCATCACTGCAGGATGGAGAAATGAAACCATGTCATGACTGACAAATCCTGAGGTGTGAGGGATGAGGACCAGATGGGACCACTCCAGATGGGTAGGCTGTATGGGTGTCCCCTTTCAGCCACTTTCCCTTTGGCATCTGGATTTCAGTCCCCAGTGTCGTGGAAGCATTGCAAAGACATTGTTCATTACACAAATAACTCCTGACTGCAATTCATTGTACATTATTTCCTTTCCCTTACTCATTATTTCTTCTTTTTAAGAAAGATAAAAACAGCTGCCCTTGTCCAGGCAAGAGAATACCAGACTTTCAGCATCCAGTCAAAAGAGTGAATCATGTTTGGACTCAAGTTGCTATTAATCTGGGGCTGAAACTTGTCTGGAGGAATGATTCAACTGAGTGTTGCACAGGGGTAAATTCAGGAAGTTCCTCAAAGCACCTGAGCACGTAGAGCGAAAAGATATCTAATAAATGGCCTCCCATAAACATTTCACTGGGTTGTAAGATCAGACGTGATTAAATGGCACAAGAACCTGAGCTCTCCCTACCCAGCTCTTACTTACAGAGTAACAAGAGTTTGGTGTGCTACAGATGAGAAAAGAGGATTTTTCTTCCTCCCAGCTCAGTAAAACCAGAGATTATATACACAGCACAGCAGAGTTGAGCATCTTACACTTAAATGTAACACCCAGAGCAATGGAGTGAGCTCCAAGCTCTGCCCTAATTGTTTATAAACTGAATAAGTAAGACAGACAAAGGGAGAAGTGTTGCTAAGTGAGGAGCTGAAGCATACATGGGACTTCAGTGCTTTCAGCAAGGTCCAAGGGTGATTTGGTGGTCCTACACCCAGTCCCTCATTGCCATGATGAGAGCACTGGACACCCCTACTAGCACCAGGTCCCCTGCAGCCATATACCGACAGCATCTCTGCAGGTGCTGCTGGATCTACAGACCCCTGCTAGCCCTTTCCCTCTGTGAGAAAGCATCCTGACTAAATAAATGTATTTATTTGCTCTTGATGTTGGAAGTTGAGCTGTTAGCACCTTGCTGATAGACGGGAGGGACCATAAGGCCTGAAGAGTACAAACCGTTTTCTAAATTGTAACCTATTTGCGTCATGGCTAGACCCCTTTTACCTCAAAAGGAAAAGGGACACTAGATTAAATTCATCCAGGTATTAGAGGAATCCCAGCTCTGCTATAGATAATACCAAGGATCACTTTCCTGTTTTAGGTGGACTATTCTAAGCACTCCCAAAGCAGCGTGCCTCAACACCCCAAAATGTATCCTCTTGGCTGAGCATGCCAAGGTTAGCAGCCAACCTTGTGGTGGCTGTGCAGGGGAGGACCTGAGCCAAGGCCCCCAGACAATAGGTTCTCTGTCTGAAACTACTCCAGCACTCAAGACCTGCCTTTGTTGAAGATGTTGTGGACAATGTCAGTACATTTGGCTCAATACAGAGGAATTAAAAGGAGTCTGAAAGTTGTTATAGATAAGGTCAGATGTTCTAGGGAGGTCTTCCTGGCTTTAAAGTCTATGAACTTAAAGGAAGTGGCTGTGAAGAAATTTAAGAGAACCCTCTGCTGCCTGTCGCACCTCTCATGATGGGATTTGACAAAGACAATATTCATCTGTACTGGGTGCTTTCATGCACTTGTTTCTTGAATTTTCCCTGATATTTGGTCTGTACAAGCAAATATAGCAGCAATTCTCAAAGAGGGATGAGTTAAGATTTTTTTGACAATGTACCAATATTTCCTACTTTTCAGAAGTTTAAATTTGCATTCATTTTTCACATTGCGCTGAGGATTAATCCTCTACACATTCTGGAACAATACAAGACACCATTAGGCAATGTTAACTTTGTGCTGAAGTTTTTTGGCATAAGGTGCTGTATGCTTTAATCTATTTGCAAATCAAAAGCCAACGCTTTGCACACTTCAGTGAAAAGCCAGAGGCAGCCTGCCCCACTGGAAAGGTCACCAGATTAGGACTCAAGGGAACTCTTCGAAGTTTTGCCACTGATTTACTGTTCAGTCTTGGCCAAGTAATCTCTTTCTTTTGTTCCTCTAGTTTTCCTCCCATTCTTTGTGTTTTCTATTCAGGCTGCAGTTCTTTAGAGCAGGAGCAGCCTCCTCGTTTCGTGCTGGTCCTGTATCTCAGAGCAGGCCCCCCTCTCCCAACTGAAGAATTCCTACTAGATCCTACCACAACACAAAGAGTTCAGAGCCAAACAGTTCAAAAGAGTTTGGCTTTCATTGACAGAATCTTCAGTCTCTCTCACTTGCTTCCTTAACACAAAGCTTTTCAGAAGAGGTACCAGCCACCTACTGAGTGAGTAAATTCCCAGTCAAAGGGTTAAAATAACAAACCTCATTGAATAAAGAAGAGAAAGGTGTTTAAGAGGAACTCAGATCATATGGCAAACTAGGTATTAGTTAATCAATAGTACTCAAAGGTGAAGGCCATATGGAGGAGCCAGAAATCATTGCACAAGTTAAGCAAAGTTTAGCAAGCCTGATTAAGCAAAGCGTTAACTATTTTCTGTGAAAAGTTCCACCTTTCCTCTAACCTAGCTCTGGTAATATATGCCAATCTTCTCTGGGGCTGACTCATGCATTAAAGGCTTCAGTGGAAGTTTTGAGACCAACCCATGGACAATACTTCTTTATTGTCCAGACAGTTCATATACTGCATGTTACATATAATTCTCCTATTCACTGGACTCCCGATCCAAACTCTTCTGGTAAAAGGGCTTGTGGGCAGTTTACTTTCTGTCCAATGACTTCATTGCAAAGGATTTTTCTTCTCTGTTGAGCTTGCCATGTGCAAGCTTTCCTTCCTCTTGTTTCCCTCCTCTTGTTTCCCAGTTTCTGGAAATAATTTGTGGTTTGGAAATGGAAATGCCCTTGTAGGCTTCAAACTGCTTAAAGCCTGCCATACCAGATGAGTTCATTGGATCCATCTAATCTGCTCTCCTCTTGCCATCCATGACCAATACCTTTTGCTTCAGAGAACAACATGACTGCCCAGTAGCTACAGGACACTTCAACTTTAGACAGAGTCCTTTCTCTGTGAGGAGCTGACAAAGCATCCTTCCCACTTCCACCCTGAACTGCCCCAGGTTTTCTGAAAGGGTTTCTCAAGGCATCAGCTAAAAGACAGAGACCCCCCACAAGGATAAAGAGACTTAAGGGGGACAAAGTACATTGGCACATATCAAAAGAGGGCTTCCCAAAACGTAGCACAACACACACAGATCAACCCCTTCCAGGACTGGCTTGGCTCACTTCCCCTGTTCAAAGAAATTGGCAAGCAAATCTTTATTGTAAGGAACAGAACAGAAGCTGGAGGGGAGGTACTGAAATCTGGGGATAATTCACAAGATCCTGGCCTGTGGTGTAGAAGGAAGCTAATATTATGTATCTATCATTTGTATTTCTTTTGTTATTCCTGCTAGATTTAAGCAGATATAAGCAACCTAACAATAATCACACCTCATTTTCAGCTAACATGTTTCCTGGCTGCTTTTAAACTAACGGGAAGCAGACATTTTTTGGCTTGCTCATTCATGTCAAGGTTGTCTTGTGCTTCACAAACATCCTACATATTGCAGCAGGGTTACTCGTTCAATAAGGTACAATTTAGTAAAACAAAGATACCAGATTTGGTCTCTTAAAAGTCTGCCATTTTGCCCAAAGAGCATGACCATAGTTCTCCAAGCCTGGTGACTCCATAGGCTTATCCCTTGTCTTTTCCCATGGCCAACAAGTAGTGTCAAAGCCACAAAGTTGGACTTGGCTCTCTGTCCCTGAAGACATGGCAGAGAACCGCAGGAAGACCACCTGTACTCGCCTCAGTCTGAGCTGGGCTTGCCGTCATGCCCACAATGGATGCACAGAACCAAGGGCACCACTCTTGGGATGAGGGAAACTTCAACCAGGTGTCACGTGCCAGCGGAAATGGTGGGATGCGTGGTGTTACATTGCCACCTTGTGGAGAGCTCCCACTGGAGACCAGTGAAGAAAGATGGCAGACTAATAAGTTGTGGGCTGCCAGAAGGTCTCCCCATCACTGTGTGCCCATGGCAGGCTGAGCACTTGTGCCCTTGCTGTGACCGAATGGGCCACTACGTGTTGCAGTAATTTCTTCTCCAAGGGGTGAAGCACAGAAGCACCATGAAAGGCCTGGAGGTCCTATGCATGGGCAACATCATCCTGTTGCTGCAGTGCCTGGATTTGCAGGTTTGGTATTAAAATTTTTTATAGATGTTGCCAATGGGAACCAAGAGTCTGGTCCCAGCTTAGCCTGCAGGAGTCTTATCAGAGTTGCCAGTAACTCTTGCAGTGCTGCTGTCCACAAAAGAAGAGTATAGCTGTGCTCTGTGAGTCCAAGCCCCCACAAGCTCAAGGAGAGAATGAAGGAAAATGTATTTCCTTTCATTAAGTGCAGAAGAAGCCTCTGGTGGCAATGCTTTTTATATTAGTGGTGTCCCCAGAGAGGTTCAAATACATAAACCCACAACATGCTCCTCCTGTTTGTGTGGTGGAGTATTGTGTTGACAGACTGAAGAGAATTACTGACAAATGCTACCATGTGGACTCTCACAGTGATGCCATGTATTGATTTCCATCTGGCGATGATGTGCACTTTTGCGATTGCAATGACACTATTCTCCCTCTTAAGAATCTGCAGACTGAGTTTTTGAGTGAAAAGAATTAGCATTGTTTATTATTTACTCAGTACTAGAGGAGGTCTGCAACTTTATGAGCCCTTACAATTACAATAAGAAAAAAAATAATCACAGGTCCCCATCCCAAAGCCCTTAGCAAGAAGAATTAAACGTGACAGAGAGAGGCAGGCAAACCCTGGGAAGATGGGCTCCAAGAGCAACACCATCTGACAAATGACACATAGATAACTCCTGATTGCCTGTACATCAGTTTGAAGAACAGCAATGGCTCTACATGAGGTAAAATACATCCAGCACTGATTAGTGGGAGCAAGATGCCCTCCCAGGTTGTCCTCTGCCAACACATCCTGCACTGAGTATCTGGAAGTAAATAAGAAAATCCCTCAGCTTTGGGAATTGTGGTAGATCACACAAGTATCTGAAGTGTGGGCTGAACTTTTCAAGACCTTGAGAGAGGAACAGTCTTTGATTTCAAGGAAATATGATACCTCCTCAAAGAAAGGGTCACATTCTTTGAAATGCAAGATATGGACAACTGAGGAGATGTGGGCCAACAACAACAGGACATGAATGCCAACATGTCCTGAGGGAATAAAGGCAGTAAATTTGAGTTCCAGAGGTTTGCCATGGGACTTTTGCTAAACCCCATTTGCCAGCAAATTCAGTCTCTTAGAAACAGACCTACAGAGGTGTGAAAATGCGCTGGTACTCATGAGAAACACAGACTGCCACCTTTCTTTGAACAGAGGTTTATCTTGGTAAAGGCAATGGCAATAGTAGAGAATATTTGTTTTGCTCCAAGGCGTGTAATTTGATATCTCATGAGACCTTAGTTAAGACACAAATACTTTGCAGCGTATGGAAATAGTAAGGCATGTACTAGACCGACCAACATGTGTGTCAGTGACAGCTTTCAACATATTGTTATTAACTGGGAAGCATTATTGTAAATGGGACCATTATTAGCAAGATGCTTTCAAAAATTTGTTATTAGTCCAATAAGGTTTACTATTTTCAGTAATAACCTAGATGACACGAAATCTCTGATAGTGGGAATTGCAGGTAGTATACAAATTACTGAGATAGTAAAGAAGAAAGAGAACAGGCTGGACAGGGGAGGGGGGTACAAGAAGCACCTGCTTAAATTATCACAATGCAATATGTGCATTTTACTAGAGGCAAGTGAAACTTAGCACACCTGGCAATAAAAGCTGAGATTCGACTCCACCCATCTCCTGCCCCTAAAAGCATTTAAAGTAAGAGCATAGTTGGCTTAGGTTTCCTCTGTGGTCAATGAAGAAAAGATGGCACCTCCAGCAGGAAAATCTGACTGAAGTTTGAAGGGTTAAAGGCAAGGCCCTGTGTTTAGGGTGAAAAATCTGTTTTGCAAATCTGTGCATAAAGATCATCAAAATTAACCACCTCAGCATGAGATCTCGGTACAGTGTTTGGTGACTAATATGATACTCAGGTGTAAAAAAAAAAAAGGCTTTACCAAGTAGAAATAGAGAAGTGGTTTTGTCCCTGAGCTGGCCACTTTAAATTCATTAGGAGAATTATATCTTCAGTCTTGGCATCCCCAGTTCAGGAAGGATATCTCATGTTCAAGGAAAGTCACAAAAATGACCTTGCAAGAGAAAACAAGTCTTGCAATGCTATGAGTATAAGCCTTTAATCTGCTGCAGTTAGTCAAAACGTGGCTTGATATTTTTAAATGTAGGTACTTTTGCATGGAAAAGATGCCTTACAGACTTTTCAAGTCTTTCACCAATAGACACAAAAAGATTCAGAGAGAATTCAGGCTAATGTTAAACAAATGCAACTGTGAAGCAGGATATGATTTCCTCACTGTGCGGGTAGTTAATACTAGGCATGTAATGAAATCACAAAACATTTGGAGTTTGTCAAACACAAACTGACATTTTAGCACTTTGGCACACATGATTACATGGGAGTGCTTAGGTTTAAAAGCATGTGCTTGGACAGTTACTGCAGAACAGCTGATGCATGGTAACTCATCAGCTAAAGTTAACCTGTTCTTGGATCAATATATTTCATAAAACATTCACTCCACAGCAGCTCCTAAAAAAACATTTTGCAACCGAACTATACCCAAGAGGAAAAATACAGAGATTCACCACATTCTGTTCTCACCTAGGGATCAAAGAAAAAGAAGCCCACACTAGAAATAATGGGATATTAAGAAGAGGAGAAAAATCACATCTGCACATCTTTATGTCAAAGCAGTAAAAGTCACATATGGAGGACGAGGGTGGACAGCTCCATTACTCCAAGCTCAGTCTTCTGCACCACAGAAGCTCTACATTCTTCTGAAAACCTCAAACTTCATTTTGTGATTTAGATATCCTCATAAACACTAAAATAATGTCAGCCTGAAAAAGCAGCTCTGATGGATGGGATCTCTCCTTTGTTTGAGCCAGTGGTCTAGCAAAACCTAAAGGCATTTATTTCAATTGCAGTTGGTGCATCCTTACAATTACCCCAGCAACAAACGCCAGTATTACATGCTTCTCTCTGTTCTTGGGCTGCTTCTTAAGCCCCCCCAAGCCCTACAAACCCTTCCTATTCTCTCCCTCCATGGCTGAGCCTCCAGCTTTATTTTGGATAATCTCAACAAAACAGTTTCACATTCACTACACATAAATCTGTGCAAGCTGATCATGCAGGGACAACACAAAATAAATGGAATTGAATACTAAGATGACACAGAGGAGATTATACTTGAGTGTATTATTCATTTCCATATTTAATTCATTACGTTTCTTCTTCTTTTTTTTTTTTTCCCTTTTCCCCCCCCTTTCAATTTATACAGAGCTGCAACACATTTTCCAGCCTGCTGTGCTGGAATGCTGCAGTGTCAAGGGAGTTTGCAGTTAAATGTAAGACCTTGTTGTATTGTGCACTGGGCCTTCGTCCTCAGGAAACCGACAGCTCCAAGTTAGATAACAACTGGTAAATCATCATCTTTGCTAAGTGTTTGCAAAGGCAGGTAGGAGGGCAGGAAGGAGCTTTCTTTAGAATAGGAAAAGAAAGAAACATCTCTCTTAAGGGATTAAGAACTTCTCTGACCATCCATCTTTTAAGTCGCCTCCTAAATCTTTGTTTTTCCTGATACCAGTATTTCTTGACCTTTATTTTTGAGCTGGGAGAAGACATCTGTCTGAGGTCTCTCAGCAGGATGGAAAGGGCAGAGAAGATGTGAATCAGAAAGAGGAAAGGATACCTTTCTAGGGGAGTGAGGGGGAAGAAATCCAGAAGCCAATTTTTTTTTTGTACTTCAGCAATGATCATTCATTATTCTCTAAGGGTTAACCTTGTCTGGAAAGCCCATGGGAGGAAGTGTACACTGGTTGGTTGCAGGGACCGGATAGAATGACTTAATAGAACATGTTTTCTTTTCTAACCCTGATTCCCATGATTTTGTAATAAGCCAACCTTGAATCAGCTAGCAAAACTTCCCTTCCATATTCTCTAACACTTCTCTAAACTCACCCCCGTGCTTCTGGAATGACCTGAAATTTCACATTCTCCCCCAACACGCAGAGAAAGCTGCTGACTTCACTCCCCTGCCTAGGAGCCAATGCTGTGCTTCTCACACCTCTGCTTCAGCCCTGAGCAGTTTCTACCTCAACCCAGCTGATGTTCCATATAAGCACTGGTAACTCTTTTTTCTTACTTTTGTTCATCTGTGTATGAAGTAATATAGTCCCATGGTGGCACGTTGATGCATGTAGAAGAGAAAAACAAAATACTTAATCCTAGCCAGATGAAAGGAAGGGAAAAAACAAAACAATAATCATGAGTTCCTCCACACTCCTGCTTGGTAAATTTTCCTTCTGAAGCCAGCTGTTTGACAGATGGCTTTAAAAGTGAAGTTGTGTTAACTTCTCTTAGATAGGCTGATGGTCTCATCAGCTCTCTGTTTGCTCTTTTTTTGCTTTGGGAATCTGCAGAGACAACTGGATGGAAGTCACTGTTCTTCAGGTTCACAACTTCATTGTACAGCAAAAAACCCAGTGCAGTGACATAGGGTGTACTGAGGATAGAACTGGCTAGATCTGAAAGCAAATTAGGATGGACAGGAGAGGCAAGTCTGGACAGGGCTTTTTCAATTGCCTTTCCTGCTCTTGCAATGTCCACAAGATTAACTTTTGTGTGGTAGGAGCTCAGCGAGAACAAAGATTTCTGTCACCCTCAAAAATGATGTTATTCTGTAAGATCAGTAGGTTGTGGGTTTTTTCCAGTGTCTCTGATTTCTCTTCACACCCCCTCCAACCCCCACCCACTCCTTCCCTCTCCCCCCCTTCATGCCATGTAGAAGAGAGAATTTCTAAACCTCCAAATATTTTTCAAGCCAGCAAATCTAGTTATATCAGTTACTATACTTTATTTCAATAATTCCAATATGTTCTGCTTTGATCTTGGAACTTAAATTCAGCAGGGTCCCAGACAGTGTCAGACTCTGTTCTCTGCCCCTTCCATTACTTCCATACAGTTGACCAGGCTCCTGACCCTCTTCATGGCCTCTTCCCATCCCTAAAAGTCCTCCTAACAGCTCTATTTCTTATGGAAACTCTGAACAGCTATCTTTCTCCACACCTTCCCTTGACCTCCTCCTCAACAGATTCCCACAATTCTGGTTGAAGGGACAGGTAACCCTACTCATCCCTAATGCCACAGAGCTGCCTGCTCTTTCCTGCTCTGGGAGGCTGCCCTGCTCCCCACACCACTGTCTGTGCTTCACCTGAGGAGATCACCAGCTACTCAAGGTAGGAATGTCAGCTTCATGTCTGCTCAACACACCACGAAGGTGCAAGGGGCTGGCCCCAGGTGTAAGAATCCTTTTGATTCATATTTCTACTGACCACGGTAAGGTGAACCATCACTTGGGGAACAGTAAGAGGTGAGCAAATCACTGGGTTGTGTTCTCTCCTCAACATGACATTCAGTCCTGAACAAGCACCTTCCTGAATCTGGTGCATCTTCTCCAGCTGTCCAGTCTTTTCAGGGCAAGGGCAATTATTTAATGTTTGCATGTCATCTGTGCTACCCAAAAAGCAGTTCTGGGCCAGTTAACATCCTTGTAGGACTAGCACTCGTTATGGAGACAGAAGGGACTGAGGGCAGGAGAGGGGGAAAAAATGGCACACAAAGGGAGTGTCTGTGGGATTAAAAACAGCCGAGGGTGGAGAATTATGGAAAAGACATGGTGGAAAACTCTGTCAGCACAGCCTGAACGGGTCTGTTTGCACAATGTCATACAGGGACAGATAAGAACTGCTGTATGGCAAGCCAACAGCATTCACTGTCCTCCAAGGAAAGACAACACCTGGTATGATGGAAGACTACAGATCTGACACCTCTCTGGCTTTCACTGCACACAGGATTTTTTAAACTGAAATATATTTCTAATTTATTGGCCATTGGAATTGAGAAGACACTGAAGCGAGCCACCCCACACCCACACATTTTCGTTACATTTCCATACTCTAGTTCCAAAAGCCTCTCAATATCATGGGGAAAGAAACTGCAAACCTCTTCAAGAATATTATATGACAGTGAAAGAGTTATGACACAAGACATGTTTCTAGATGGCACTTGTCACACTTTTAAACTCATCCTCAGTATTAAACAACCTATTTTTTGGCTTGTGTGCTCTGACAGAGCAAACACAGAGCAATCCTGACCAGTGAATCCTGGTTTTCCTTCAGTTGACCCACATACAGTTTAGTGGATGAAAGTCTATTGCAAAGTAATGCAAAAGTTACATGGGATCAGCTGTGCTTAAAAGCTTTGTGAAAGAAGTGTATTTTCCAGGAAATGCCTGAGATTAGCTGGGTTGGTGAGAGCATGGTGTTAATAATGCCAAGGTTGTAGGTTCGATCCCCATGTGGGCCATTCACTTAAGAGTTGGACTCAAAGATCCTTGTGGGTCCCTTCCAACTCAGAATGTTCTGTGATTCTGAAAGGTGAGACAAAGGTTCTTTGGCGTGCAAAGGATTTGCTCCAAAGCCCACTGAAGCTGCTGGAAGGACTTAGTTTGATTCCAATGCTCTTTGGATCAGAACCAAGGGAGGAAGAACTGGCGCCAGGCATAGAGGACAACAAAAAAGAAGGCACAGAAAGTAAAATTCAAATTTATATACAGCAGGAGAAGTCCTAGCCATACTGCAAATTGTTAAAAGATACTGTTATGGATCTGTTGCATAAATGGTGTACAGTGCTGAAATGCCCCAGACCCAAACCTTGTCCATCACACCATGATCCATGCAGTGATACTACAACTCACAGCACCAGCTCCTCAACCAGGAGATAAGAAACTATGCCTCATAAGAAGGAAAATCATCTCCTGTGTCTATGAGATGGTGCCTCTGCTGAGATAGCCAGTGTACACCAGCTGTTATGTTTTTCATCTGTTGTACTATGCTGACATACTCATTTATTACAGAGCACTGCCATCAGATGCCAACAGCTGCAGCTCATCGGCCCACGGTTGTTTCTGATGAAGTGCCTTTCAGATCAGAACATGCCAATCCGTCAAACCCAAGACTTTTGATGGGGCGAGAGAGTTCAACCAACTCCCTCCAGTTTTAAATTCCACTTTTGTTTTTAAAATTAAACCACTGGTAATAAAAGAACAAAACACAAAGCAGAAGTCAATATTGAAATCAAATGTTTTAGCTGATGTTAGAGGAAAAGGATTCCGAACTTGGGTTTTCGTTTTGCAAAAATTTTCAAAATTCTGGCTGTTGGCCCAATTTTTAAACCCAGGTTCGGTTAAAAAAAAATCCTGAAAATGTTCACAGGATAGGAAAGCCATTTCCTGCCAACTCTATATTGGCTTACAGTTCTGACGCATGCAAGCTGGATTTGAATTAGCAGATTAGGCCCAGATCCAAAAAGGGACCTAGGTACTTAAAGTGGGACTGAGGTATGCGAGGCCCAGACAAAGGTCCTCCTCAGTCCCTGGAAACCACTGAGTTTTCAAAATTAGTAATTCTGCTTTGAAGAATGCCTGAAAGCACCTCAGCTTTGACATGCAGTTCCATGCCCACATCCCTTCTTCACCTTCATCCATACCTCCCCAGAATCTCCTGGAGCATGGCCACCAAGGCCAGGGCCCTTCAAACATGCAATGGCAACTCCACTTTCTTCCAAAACACAAACAGAGGAAGAGGTGGTACCACCTTATCATACAATAGCTTAGTGCTTGGAGCACACACCCAGGCAGAGCTGGTTTCCCTCAGCTCCTGAGGACTCAGCCCTGCACTGCAGAGGGTGCCCTGGCCAGAGCTCTCCCTCTTCTTCCCCCTGCACTTCAGCTGCAGGCAAAAAAAAAAAAAAAAAAAAAAAAAAAAAAAAAAAAAAAAAAAAAAAAAAAAATCTTGGCCCTGGTTTCCTCTGTCAAGTTTTGTATAAATACCTGATTTTGCTATTTTCAATGTGTGAATATATAAAACACTGTCTGAGGAAAACATGCCTAAAAGCCATATGCTTTCTCTTCAAGAGAGTCTTCTGGATTTAAGGCATCCCCTTGTCCTCAGCATTGCCTTTGCCTATCTTGGGCATCTCCACAATCAGCACTGGCCTGTTTCCTCTTTCTCCACATTTTGTGCATCAGGATGAGGCTCTGTGGGTCTCACCCCTTGCTCCCTCTGGCACACACAGGGTCAGTTCAGCTCTATCACTTGGTGGGAGGACACAGCCTGCTCTCAGGCCTCAGAGGAGTGCAGCCCCACTGTGCTGTTATTCCTGCCTGTGCATTACAGAGCGGGGAATTAGGCTTTCTTGTTTACATTTTCTCTTTTCTCTTTCACCCCCTCCTTTTTTCCCCCCTTCTTAATAAAGAATGTTTTTAAAAACAAGTGCCTGCATTTGAGCTCCTGCGAACTCTAGTTTCCTTGGAGAAATGTTTGTGCTCTTTAACTTAAAGAATCTCTGAAACATATAGGAAAGGAATTTCATAAACTGCTCATTGAAAAACATTCCATACATTCCCCTCTCATCCAGAGACACCCGTGTGTGGTCTCCGACAAGGTCAGGTTTGGGGCTACGTAACGGGGACAAAGATTCCAGCGCTCAGAAAACAACAGATACCACAGACCATGGGACGGGGGGGAAAGGACCTCGTGACTCCCATTGCTGGAGGCCGGGAGACCACCGGAAAGCCAACAGACAGTAAACACTGTGCGTTATCCCAGGGAGGAAAATCCCAGCGCAAACCTCCCACATATCTGTTGAGAGAGTGACATCAGGCTCTGCTAAGGAATGGAGAAGGGAAAAGGGGGGAAAAAAAGAAAAGAAAAGAGGACAAAAAGAGAAAAACAGTGTTTGCCACTTTAATCTAAGAAAGGTGAAGACAATGAAGGAGGTCCTTGAGGGGCAGATTGGATGGCTATTGCAAATGGTGGGCAGTCAGATTGGGAAACGATTACAGATGCATAAAGTGGTGGGAAGAGCACCCTGGGTTTAGATTGCCTCCCGTCTGTTTTGAAATCAGGGAGGCATGTTTGCCAGCCCTGCCATCCCTTGGGGCACTCTGAAGCTCTAGGAATGAGCACTCTGCACATCTTCAGTTTACACTGCTTGCAGAAACCATAACGTTATTTCCAAACCGAGTACTCTGAAACATGCCAAAGGCACCATTCCTAATCCACTACGATGGACATGACTCACGGCAGGTCTTAAAACAAAATTACCCAAAGTGAGGGAAAAGAAAGCATCAGGGAAATAGTCTCTTGGAGAAAGTTCTTCTCCAGTACCTGATGAAATGTCACAAGATGGGTTTTATTACAAAATTTTCCACTGAAGTCTACATGCTAGAATTGATTTCTGAGTTTAGATCAACTGGAAACATGTCAATTCACAGGAGATCCTTTGAAATCTTTGAGAAAGTCCCCTACATAAATAAGTCCGAACTGGAAACCTTCTTTTTGTGGAAATTGGAAAGCAAGGCCACACCTGGACCATCATTCATATTGCCCTGCTTATCTTGTTTCACCATTCACACTAGCATGGATTATGCACCACCACTGGCACTGTAAAGTGCAGTTGCTTCAATTTTGTGAAGTACTGATGGTTTTTTAGAGCTCAGTAGTGACAACATCCACTCAATGCAGTCAGGATCCAAAGCTTTTTAATTGCTCCTTGTGTCACTCCTGCAGTTAAGCAAATCCTTCATCCTCAGTACATTAGAAAGATTTGAACCCAGGCTATTCTTGCTTAAACTTGGCTCCATTCACTAGCAGGGGGAAAAAATAAGCTTTGACTGAAGATGTCAGACCTTTAGTCACCTTTACAAAAGTTTCAAATTGCATTAAACTAACCACAAACAACAGCCTGTCTAGATTTCTGCAGCAAACCACAAAGAATGAAAAATGGCTGACAACAAATACACACTCTTGACATTACAGTTGCTTAACTCCTTAAATCTGGGATCCTGAGTCAGGAAAAAAAAAGTGCAAGGCATAATTACAAATACCCTACTTCATCTTGTACATCATCCTGAATGGATGAAATGGCTGGCACAAATAAAGCTCTGCTAGCAAAACACAACAGACTGTCTTCATTGCTGCTGCTGCTGCTGAAGGTTGTCTCTGCTCTCCTGTTTGTTCTCTCCTAGCTCTTTATAAATTCAATCCAGATATTAACAATATCCATTAGCTTCTCCAGAAGATTATCTCAGCTTTAGTGACTGGAATGCAGGGATTAGAAAAAAAAATCCATTTGGTTTTGTTTTTAATAAAAGTATATGTTGATTTAAAGTGATGGCTTTTAACATCTGTTGTGCAAGTCTTTGTGGTAATAACCCTCAGAGATTGTTGGAGAGAGAGATCATTTAGTAGGTAATAAACATCAGTGATTTCATTAATGAAATATTCTAGCATAGACATTACAAATGGGAAGAAGCAAGGCTTCCACCTGCTTAATGATTTCATTGCTGAGGCTAAAACTGGCTGCTGCTGGCAGGGCAGGAGATGCCTTGGTACCTCTTTCCCCAGCTGTGGGCACAGCTACGTCAAGGCACATGCAGTGGAAGAAGAGCTGCCTTGGGGGCCTATCAGGAAGCTTCTGACTATCAACATGTGAGGCACAGATTTCGAAATGCCTTACCAATAAGGGGTTGTCCTTAGTTCCTGACATTGCTGTGACCCAGCTGACAACTCTTTCTTGGAGCACTGGATGCCTGTTAGCTGGAAAATGGTGACACAGATTGCACTGGAGGCCTATGTAGCTGGAAAATGGTGACACAGATTGCACTGGATGCTTGTTAGCTGGAAAACGGTGACGCAGATTGAGCCAGGAGTACGGGAAGTTGATGGGTCACTCAAGTGAATCCAAAGAACTACAGTTCCTGGCAGAAGAGGTGAAAACCTTCTGTAGGAATCTTTTCATCTTCCTCCGCAGGGAGAAGTTTTGAATGCAATTTCCAGCCAAACTCAGATTTCTTCTGGAAGTCTTTATTGATCATGTGTGTGAATGGGGAGGGGAGATCCTTCAGAGACCAGTTTTACAAACAACAACAACAACAAAGCTGAAAGCTTCAAAGACAAAAAGATTATGGGGTGGAAGGGAGAAGTTCTTTCCTGTCTTGCACACTTTCAGGGAGCCAGTAACAAATTGAATGATGGGGAAATGCCCCTGCCCACATGAGGGTCCAGGGCCCCACACACCCAGAGGTGCCTGTTCACAGCAATTGTCCTTTCCCTACACAGCAAAGATCAGGGCACAAGGGAGAAAAGTCTGCCTTTGGATATTAGCTCGTCATGTGGCCTTAGGCAAAAAGGGAACAGTAAGTTTCCTCCCTCCTCTCCCCTTCATCAGCTGGTCAGCAGCTCCTGTCCTACCTGAGATTCTTGCCATACCAAAAGCCATCCAAGGAAGTGTTCAATCCCCATTCTGAACTCTGCTCACTCCTCAGTGAGGAGAAAGGCACCCCAAAGCCCCCTTCCTCCAGCCTTGATGCTACCACAGAGGCCAGTCCTGGCAGGGTAGGCCCTACACACTGCGGAGAAGCTCAGTGCTCCTCTGGAAAAAGCACGTGTAGGGAGTGGGATTTGGGCCACAGCGTGCTGAATCAAAAGCATCTGAACAGTTGTCCTCCCCTGTGGCTTTGCGGTGAGCTTAGGAAATCCCTTTTGAGCTGTGCTGAGGGATCCCTTTGAGGCTTCTTGGCTTCCTGCAGCCTTTTCCTCCCTTGTCAGATAGCTAAGAGGAAACTGCTGATGCTGGCTCCCTGCAAGACATCAACTGCTTTCTATTATTTGGGAGCACAGGTTTCCCCACTTCTTGATGACCAGGGCCTGACCCAGGACTCTCTACACACCTCCTGTGGTGCAGAGGAAAGAGCTGGTTGTGTCTGCAGGAAGAAGGATCACCTGTATGCCTGCTGGCACCTGTGGTCCTCTGCCTGTGGTCTCCAGCCAGAAGGACAATAGACACTGATCTTCACTGGGAATAAAGAGCATCAGTGAAGATTGATGAAAACAAAACAGTGTGGTTCAGACCAAGTAAATGCCTTGGAAAGACAGGATGGTTTACACATTTTCAGATGAGCTAACAGGCCAGCCCAAAGACAGCATTTTCTTGATCTGGAAAATGAAGCAAAAAATACAATTCCTGTGTACTTCTGTGGAATTACAGCTCTAGTTCTGTTTTACCTGTACTTAGCACCCCATTTTCTCCCAGTGAAGACAAAGCCAGCTTTTATCATCAAGGCTACAGTGGAGGAAGGGATGAGAAAGAAAAGGAGAGAAGGATTGTTCATTTTCTTTGCTTGGTAAGATCTGACAAACTGACAGTTGTCCCAGCCATTAAGGAAACTCTTACCCAATGTGTTTCATGCACAAGGGATCTGTTACCTTTTTGTCACACAGAAGAACAGACTGTCCCTGGACTCAGAGATGGGTGTTTTGGGGCCATATCTAAACTGCATGGCAGACTCATGCCATGCTGTCACCTGAGGTCATTGCCACGAGAGACATCCAGGAGAGAGGATATGACTGAACACTAACTCATGTGCACAGGTTTCCTTCCCATGGCCACTACGACACGTGCAGGAGAAGATGGTTTGTGCCCTGAAGAAAACTCAGGGAGCTGAGGCACAGTCACACACCCTCTAGTTAAGAGAGATTCATCAGGATGCATAATTTACATGCAGGAGTTTCTTGAGGACCACTGACGACCTTACCTCCCTGTCCTAGTCAAGTTCTGGACATCCCATATGGTCCCACAGAGAGACTATGGCCCTACTGTGATGTTTTCCACTTTTTATGAAAAGGCACCTTTAGCTCACATTAACAAACAGAAATATTCTTTATCCATCAAAGGCAGACCCATTTGAGGATAGAGTCAATGTTATCCATAAAGCTGTTAAGAAATTTTCACAGGTTTTATCTGGTTTTCTGAACTGAGCAAATCAGTCCTGAAAGTTTTTGGAAATCCTGATTTTTCTGTCTGACTACAGGGAGTTTTCACATTTCAAGATGTGGGGGAAAACTGCCACTACTTTCAATAGCAAAAATCAATGTTTGTTAAAAGATGCAATTTTGTTTGTTTGTAAAACTCTTTTGTTTCTCTCTAGAAGACTTTACCATTATTTAGGCATCTAGATTATAAATAAAATACTGGTAAATATAAAAAAGATTACTTTACTTGCAATCACTTCTGCCAGGAGCTAACAGTAATGGATGCTGCTGCCACTCAAGCCATGGTTGTTCCTGTACTTGGTGCCATGGGAAGAAGCAGTGGTACACAATTTAAAGAGATCTGCCAATTTAATAAACCATTGAGAGGGGATACTGGAATGAAATATTTCATCACCCAAATCCCCAAGTTGCAACCAAGCTACTGATTTTCTTTCTTGATATCCATATCTTAGTAATTGTTGCTTTGTTCCTGTCCTCAGAGGAATGACCCTGACCAAGGGACAGCTGTAGACACTCCATCCAAGCAAAGGATGCTGCAAGAGACAGTGCCCATTGCCTCAGCTGCCCAAAGTGTCAGCCTTCATGCTTTGCAGCAAGGAATCCACATCCATCACAAACTGCAGAGAGAAGGAGGGGACCAGGACAAGGAGGTGAAATAGTGAAAAAGCTTTTCGTCCCAAAGCGAGGCACAAAAAGTCTTTCACTCTTCCTTGGGGACTGTCTAAAGCACTTTGACCCAATCATGGCTTTAATGAGAAGGATGGCTCAGCTGCCCCTAAGCACACACCACCACTGGTCCTGGTGGACTAAGATACCCAGGGACCCAGACCACAAAAGAGAGAAGTAACCTCAGCAAACAGAAATTGAGGAGGACATTCAGTTTTGCTGCTTCTTTTATCTCTTCTTAACAGCCTAATTGGAGTGTAATGAATTTAGGGTTGGTGCTCGCTGCCAGATTCATTTCTTTGATGTGTTTTTGGCCTCTGTGCTACAAAAATGCAATGGGAACCAAAACCAAGATATTACACCTCCATAAAGTGTCTCTGGGTTTACCATGAGATTCCAATGCCTGTGCCAAGTGACCAAAGCCACTAACAGGCCGCTGCTCGCCAAGATGTTTGGGTAATGAATAAGGAGCAGAGAGAGATGCCACTGTGAATCAGAGTGAGGAATGCACGCTAATGGCAACAGAGGTGGATCCTGGACTGTAATGTGGAACAGAAGAGTGCTGTGCTCATGCTTCTCTGTGGCTGCAGCTTTCAGGAGCAGCTGGTGGTGCCTGAGGGCCTGTGGCAGGCGAGGAGGATTTTAGGAGGTAGGTAGAGTACTGCTGTACAGGGACACAATGACACAGCACCACAAGCTGCTTATACTCCAGCAGCCAGGTCACTCTTAGGCCAAGGATCTCTCCCCATGCCATTTTAACCATCCCTGCCTTAGCTCCTGCAGAGACATCTCTTTCCTACATGAGCCTACCATGCTTTGTTTGGCTCTCAGCAGGGCATCCCCACAGGCAAAGAGCAGCCACTCTGTGACATGTGAGTGTCCAACACACAGTGCATGCTCAAGAGGCCATCACCCCACACTGTCCTCCACACCCCTGTCAGGGTCACCATCCCACCAGTGGGGACAGCAGAGTCAGCAGGCTGTGAATGCAGGCAGCAGGCAAAACTTGGAAAGGTCTCCTTGGGGGATATCCAACCCTGCAGAGAAGACAGGGATCCCCACCACCTCACTTAGATCCTAAATGATAACAACAACCTGCCCTTGAGCACACACGAACAACCTGGTGATGCCTATCAATTAAAATGTCCAAGGGCCCCCACATAAAATTTCCTCTTAGAGACAGATAAATTATGGGTTCTGAAGAGGCTTCATGAAGTATGGATATTTTCTGTTTCTATACAAACACCAATTAAGCAAGCCCATGTTAGATGAACCAATGCATCTATTTCAAAAATCACAGCCCAAAAGAAAATCCAACTGCTTATCTGTTTCCCTGCCTGCAATGATCTTCCTCACAATAAAAAACGATGTGCCTCCTTGGAAAAATCATGGCCAATGACAGTTCATGTACTTGCAGAATATTCAGGGCTAAATTCCCACCCTATTTAAATCAATACAGCTATATCCATTTTAGGGAAGCTATCCTCAATTGACAGATCCTGGGAACCTGGCCCTGAATCTCTGACTCAAACAGCCTTTACCCTGTGACTGCATGTTCGAGACATGGGCTGCTGATAAGATATGCTTCTAGTTAAATGCGGCCCTCCTTCAGCTATGATTCACATTCAAGAGCAGTTAAGTGGTCCAGCTGTTCTGGACACAAACCTTCCCTCTGCAAGAAAAGCACTTTCTGGAAGAGGTATACTCACACAGCTTTGCTGGTAAGCAGGTTATATACCCAAATCCCAGAACTGTGCTCCAAATCCTGACACTAGAGGCAGAGACAAACCCTCTTCCTGCCTCCAGTGGCCACTGTCACCTTAGCTCCATCAGATGTGAGTGGAGAGCTACTTTACACCTTGCTCATTATTCAGGGGAGAAATCAGGGAGTCCATCCCTGAGCCTCTCTGTGTTCTGGAAGTCTTAGGCATTCACACCAACTATGTGTAGTCAGCATTTAATAGGCCAGTAGTAAATTAGAGTCCCATGGGACCAGCAAGGCAGCCCCTGAGACCAAGAAGTGTACAGCTCCTGTGATCAGAAAACATCCTCATCTTCTCAGTGGAATACATCTGTTAAAGCAAAATGGAAATGGGACACTACCTGAGCATTAACCCTGTGGTTTCCCCGAGTTCCACAGGGATCTCAGTGCTCCATTTGCTGCTCCTGGGGACCACATTGCTTGGCCATTGCCATGAGCACATCCGACCATACATGTGCAAGCAGACATTCTCAGCTGAAGGGTTGGAACAGCTCCTTCTTCTGAACATCTGGACTTACACATATAAACTACTCAACACTGTCTTCCAGAATTACAGAGTCTTTCATATCTTATCTCTCAAAAACCACTTATCAGTCCACGGCTTTCAGACTTCAGTCTCTCCCGTCTGCCAGAGTGGAACACAGCCATGTAAAAATATGAATAAGAGCAGCCCCTCTCTCCTCTCCCACGCTGATGGCTGCAGCTCCTCTGATGGGGGCTTGAACTTTGGGGGCAGCAGGAACAGCTCCATCCACCCTTCTGCTCTGGACTGGCAGAGGAAGTTTGGCAGAGTTTTACCACGGGAAGATAGATCACTGGAGCACGAATGCCTCCTCCCATCCCAAGCTGAGGAAGGTGGCAATCTAAATGTATACATTTATTCTCTTAATTATGATGACAGACAATAAGGAAACATTTGTAAGCTCACATTGCTGCTGCATGGGCTTCGGGCATTCCCTAGAACCTCCACATCAAACATGCACAACAAAAGACAGGTTTGTGCCCATAAATGAATATCAGTAATTTGAAATAGTCTGGACTTGCCAAATAAAGGCTTCTTTCTACTAAATAACCCTTTTTTGAATGGTAACAAAATGCTCAGAGAAAGTTTCATTTAAGATATTTCAAAAGTGCTATTCAGAAGGGGAGAGAAACTCTTTTATTGTCCTCTTCTATTTTTCCTCTCCCTTTTCCTTTTAAAGAAAAGAAAGGTGCAGAGGAGGAAGTGCAGGAGGGACTTTTGAGCTTGTGAGCCATGAAAACACTTCAAGTTTCAGATTCACTGGGTATCAAAATTTCCACACACCCCCCCCTTCCAAACTTTTCAAATCCTTCCATAAAAATTCTGAAATGATATGGAAATTTCTTCCTCTGACACATAAGAGATGACATCATTAGACTTCAGCATGGTGCTAAACTCATGAGTGTGTGCTGCAGCACCAGATACCAGTCTAGACATTGCAGCAACCAGAACCAAAGCAGACCAAGGGGGCTTTCAGCATGCTGCCAGGGCTGGTGCTGCATCAGGCAGGATGGAGATGGGGCTGGCAGAAGGAAGGCAGTGATGTTACAGCAGAGCAAAGCTTAACATAAAACAGGATCATCACTAGCTCTGGACTAGCTTAGCTAACATATTTCTCAGTTGTATGGACCGCACATGGGTTGTACATGTTTTTGTTCAGTCCAAGAGAGGTCTGTCGCAAGAACAACTGTCTCTGCTTTTGTTATGAAACTGAAGTTCAGGCACAAATCTCCCCTGATGGGTCTCATTCCAGCAGCCAATGATACAATCCAGAGAATAAACATGATCATCAGGTACCAATTGGGAAATGGTAGGAACAAGATCTGTAGTAGCAGTGGCAGGAACAGAAGGTACAGGTGCCTTCCTTTCGCTTCCCCAAGTTTCCCCCCAACCCACATGCACTTTGGCCCCCATCAGCCAGTCCTCTCTGGCAAAAAAACATGCTTTCAGATGCTGCTGCCAAACCTCAGAAATGTATATTGCTGTTCTGGCTATGTTCAGGAGGAAGGGGAAGGGAAAGCAGTGTGCAATTTTCAACAGTTTCTCCTTGGAGAGGGGCCCCCTAATTTTCTGAAAGGGGCCATCGAGGAGGGGGGAGAAAAAGCAAAAGGCTCTGTCCCATTTTAATCCCTTTTCCCAAATTAGTTATACACAGGGAATACATGATGGAGTTCCCTCTTTGGGCTCTGAGCCTCAAAACATTTCATAACACGCAGAGCCCTTCTAAAACCTTTTGATCACATCCCTTCTGAGACTGTTGTGTTTATGTGCAGAGCTGTGCGCATGGGCAGATGCTGGAGGGAAAGACAGGGAGCAGAAGTATCCTGTGCTTGTGGCACTGCAGGTAGGATTTGCAGGACAACCCCAGCAAGGGAAAAAACCCAACAAGAAACCACAATACACAGAACAAAACAACCAAGGGACAAAGACCACTGGTGCTGCTGTGAGAGCTCAGCAACATCAGCCACAAATCTCTTCCATGCCGCTGTCAGGACAGCCTACCTGGAAACTTGAAGCTGGCTCTTTGCCATGTTGAAACCTAGTACAGGGACTGCAGAGTGATCTTTATTCAATGTGAAATTATGCAGTCTGCACAGAAAGAACCCAAAATAAAGATATTCACCCAACCTTATGCCTCGACCAAACAGGTTTCACATCAAGCAAGGACCACTAAGTGCCAAGCCTGAAGATGATTTCCACAAGCCCATGAGAGGCTGGAAACCTTGGGATTACAGTGCATCTCCCTGCCCTGTGTGTTTTGATTACAGTCCTTCACAGCCTCAAAGCCTTAAAGATAAACTGCTACTGCACTTAAGTGATTTAGGATTGTGCAGTCCAGTCACACTTTTCAGCTGACCAAGAAGGGCAGAAATTTCTCCTCAGATTAACCAGCATGAGGTCTGCAAGCCAAGATCCTCAGAGGCATTAGATCTTCTTAGAAATCAGTGGTGCTTGGACATTTTAGTAAATATATTCAAGGATCTGGACTGAAATACCAATGCCTACTCCCCTGAAAAATTATGTTACGTATCTTAAAAACTTTACAAAGGTGACTGCGAGACTGATGCATTTCTGGAAGTCTAAGAAGGAGTACTGGTATTTTGCTAAATTTTACTCAATACTTCTTATTAAAAAAGAGCTCAACTGGTTTAATTAAAATTCATGGTAAATAGATTTCCTTACGCCAGTGCCAGTGCTTTGTATGGACACATTCAAAGGCATTCACTTCCATTTGGTTAAACTTTGTAACTGACTCTTCTAAATGTTTCCACATGGTGGCTTGAATTATTTTTTTCTTTTTCCTTTTTCTTTTTAACTAAATCAATTTTAAACCAATTTTCATTACATTGGTGGTTTTGCATGTCCACAAGACCTGTGGGCCTCTTGGATTTTAAAACTTGGCGTGAAATTCAGCCCAAAAAGCCAAGTGCTGAAACCCAGTGAAAATGAAACCATTACAATCTATAGGGGAAGCTGCCTGCCACTCAGCCCTGCCCACGCTGCTGGCTGGACTGAGAGCACCTTCCCTGGGGCACCAGTCCTACACCAAACTGCGTGCTAGAAATGGCTAAAACTTGCCTCTGGACACTGCCACTGCTCCATCCTAAGCAAGTTTGGGATTTGGCAGCAGTGAGCTCAAATCCTGGCTGGTGGAAATTTCTTGAAGCACAGTCTGTGAGAAGATCAAAATCCTGATCAGGAACCTCTTTAAAAGTGTGGCTTCAAAGCTGACTGGAAACCTGGCCCTGGGCTTCCCTGCAATTCAGCTTGAGTTTGCAAACTTGGCTGGTGTTAGGTTTATTGCACCTAGTTTGGGGCTTTATTGTGAATATTTTGTGGAGATTCAGCTCTCAAAATTAAATGGGCTCTGTTGTTCAGAGCCTGGACCAGTGTCCCTAACATCCATAAACTCCATACCAATCTATTTATCTTCATGTAAAAATAATTGAGGGCCTGATGCTTTATTTTCAAGGTAGAGGCCGTTGCTGTGTATTATCAAGTCAGTAAAATCGGATGGATGGATGGATGGATGGATGGATGGATGGATGGATGGATGGATGGATGGATGGATGGATACTACTGACTGCTGCATATTGGAGGACCTTGACTTATAAAGCAACTTTTTAAACTGGTGAGGAGCCAGGTTTGTTATGGTCTTGTTTTCCACCACTGAGTCTAGTAAGCAAACCAAAAAGCAAAAGGATGTCTTGTAGAAGCACCCAGCAGCTGGGATGCTCCAAAGCAAAGGCAGCAGCCTTAGAAGAAACACCAGCAGAGGTGAAGGTTTTCTGCCTCCCAGAAGGTTTGAGGCAATGAAGAAAGCCAATAATACTGCTGGTTTCCAACACTACTGCTTTTAATACCTCTAGAAGTAGAAAAGAATGGGTTTACTTACTGTTCAACTCCCTTTCCCCCACAAAAACCCTCAAAAATGGTGACCATTCAAAGAAGAACAAAGATGGTTCTTGGCAAAGATGCAGCGTGGCTCCTATTACTGAGGAGAATGTGGTCGTGGTGCTAAGATAGTAGCCTAGGAGTCAGGCCACTCTTCATGGCTATCCCACCACCCCACTGTGTAACCTTGGAAAGTCACGTTTCCCCTCCATGGTTCCACATTCCTTGCCATCCTGCGCCTCTTGGCTATTCAGGCTGCCAGCTTTACGGTCCAAGTCTGTCTCCTACTGTTCTAGCTACCACCGTAATTATGAGAATTTGATACATGCTGCATTCCAGCACCCCTTCCCACAGACCTCTGTTAGACACCATGCCAGCTTCTACCACCCCTTCCTGGGACATACATGCACTGTGAAGGACAATCTGCCCCCATCACCCACCAGAAGCACCCCAACACCCAGCCCCAAAGGGACTACAACCCAGGGAGTCACTGTTTAGCTGTGACAGTGTGAAGGTACTGCACAAGAAGCATAAGAAATATGAGGGGATTGCCCTGAGGTGCACCTCTGCCCCAGCATGCATCTGCCATGACTGCTTGAGTAAGGCAAGGGTTTATCCCTGACCTCAGAGGGCTGTTGAGCTTTCTGGCAGTGCCTTGACTTTGCAGCCTGGCATGCAAGCACCTTTTTGCAAGCAGTACTGCACTGCATGCAGTCACAGGGTCCTTTATGACCAGCGTAGCCCAAAGCACCAAGAGAACATCTGGGTGTGACACTAGCGCCCTTTTTCTTTACAGGAGCTAAACCTCTGCTGTGTCAGAGGCAGGAATTTACAAACAAAGTATGAGACCTTTTCTTCCCTGTTTTGCTCTAAGGATCCTTAACTCCAGGAGCCACCACACCACTAAGACCACCACTAAGGTTCTGCTTCTGCTCCAAAATCTCATTGAAGGCTGATCCTCAAATGCCTTCAGGCAGCAGAAGCTTGCTCAGTAGCTGCTAAATTCTCTCTGGGTAAGGCCTCCCATGCTGGGCACTGGGCACACACACGTGGAAGGACAGTCCTTGCATGAAGACTTCTCAGCCTCAACAGGGAAGTGGCACAAAGGGGAGGAGATTAAACAGTACTAGTGACATCACCGTGTAGAGAACTGGGGAAGGTGGGATTAAAACTCAGAGAGCACCAATTATCTGCCCTGCACACCGGGGCACTTGGTGCCTTCACTCCTTGCGTGGCATTTGCATGCATGTACATGGACACACACACATGTGTGTGTGTGTGTGTGTGTGTGTTTATATCTGTGTAAAGATGGATGTGGACACACAAGCTGCATTGACAAAGACTGAATGTGCACATCACAGCTGCAAGTGGCACGTTGTGATTTGCCCTGTGCTACCTGTCAGGAGCTCACAGCCCCTCGTGGAGTGTCCCTCCTGACCTGACCCAGCAGGAACCCTGCCCTATTATGACTTCTCCAGGCTGAGCCAGCACAAGAAGCTGGGATTTCCAAAGGTGCAGGCACGACAGGCAGATGATTGCACTGAGATACTGTCTCAGCTTCTCCTCAGAGTTTGGTGCTGTGTGTTTTATCAACAAATAACATGTCTTTACTACTGCCAGCCCTGCTGAACCACTGAAGCTGCAGACAAGCAAGCTGTGTTTGCTTCTCTTTCATTTGTCATCAACACAATGGCCAGCCAAGTTCTCATTCCAGCATCTTACTTGTTGGTAACAACAAAAACAGTCAAAAAGGGAAAAGCTGATTTTTGGCAGGCTGTGGGCATTCAGAAATGTAGGCTTGGATAGGTAAAGTGAAAAAGGCCCAGTATGAAAATCACTGGAGAAACAGAAACATTAGGAAGCAAGAGTTTAAAACCAAAAAAAGTAGGCTGGTTGGGTTTTCAGATCCCCCTATTTCTGCTCTCTGGGATGGTGTTGTGTATTAATCCTCTCCTTTCACCAACACAGGGGGCCCTCAAGTTAAGTGACAACTGAACTTGGTCAGAAGGAGACCAAGAAGGTTTCTGCAAGTGTTTCACTTCCTAAAGGCTGCACTCAGGGACCATTCTAGGTCTGGATCACAGTCCTGCTGTTTACAGGATACAGAGCTCAGGGCAGAGAAAATGCAGGGAAGAACAGTGACAGACACCACTGAGGGAATATCTCTGGAGTATGTTAGTAGGTTGCTGAAAGGGAGGAACAGTTTTGAAACATGAGCACAGAGATAAAAATCTATTCCAAGGTGAGGATGAGCTAAATACATCAAAGGCCTTTCAGCACAATCTGTGCACATGTGAACCATCTAAATAGTAAACAGCGCATTTACTACTAATAGCCTCCTAATTTATTTATGGAGCCCCATCACACCGCAAATCTCTGTCATCTCCTTCACACACCAATCACCTGGCACCAGAGGAGCTCTGCTCTGCCCAGCCTTTGCTACCTGTTTTTAGAGATAAGCACTAAATAACAGAGCCCTGCAAAACACGATAAGGCCCACGCCTCAAGATGGTTGACTGAAAATACTCATTTTCCAACTTGGGGACGTTTCACAAGCTGTCTTAGTGCCTTGGAGCACCTCAAGTAGCGGAAGGAAGAGGAAATACAAGCACAGAAGCCAACACAATCAGCCCCAGGGTTGGGGAATCCCTCCTCGCAAGTATATATGTGCATATGGATATATATCCACATTTGTCACTGCTATGGCAACTAAGACAACAAAGATATCCTTTTAAAGGCCCTGCAGTAAGGAGGAAAAATATTTTGCTATATATATCACTGCCTATTGACGTCAAAAAATAACTTAAAATAAACTAACCTGTAAGTTTGGATCACGCTGGTCCTTTTTCCTCCTCTGTGGATATTGGAATAACGTTCACGTCACAATGACCATCTGTTACCTTTCATGGAAAAAGTAACCAAAGAGAGCTGAGCTAGAAAGTTTTCTATCAAACCCTCTCACACACCCTCACTGAAGCAACATAAAAAGCTCCCTCTCCTAAAACCTATGGAGCACTGTAATCCTGAGGGTCTCATTTACTCCTTCCACAGGCAAAACCCATACTGACATCAGAGGGAAATTGCCAATTTTGGTAATTAGTAAAAACTAAGAACCTGTGATAATTAATTCAGCTGAGCACCTAAAGAGTTCACTGGGAAAAAAAACAAGCTGTCAGAAGGAAGTCTGAGCTGAATTGTAAAAATGAAACATTCAATTTAAAAGTGATTTTAAGAAGTTTGTTTCCACAGCCAAGATCTTGTAGATCAGGGCATCCTACCTCTTGTGCATGTATCTGCAGCATCATGCACAGTAGGACTGACATGACTTTGTGCTCTTTCCACTAATGCTACCAGTGCAATTATTGCATTGACAGCACTAAGCTGCTGCTCTACATCCAATAAATACAGGTAGATGGATTTATGAGGCAGAAAGGAAGGTACAGAATTTAGGACCTTAGTTTGCACAAGGCTGAACCAACACAACCCTACTAAAGTCAAAGTCCAAGGTAATCGAGCACAAGCAATGCAGCAGTGAAAGGCCCACAGGGGAACAGGTTGGATGTTGGTGATGGTTCACACATGCAAGGCATGGGGGCATCTTTGGCATGGGACTGCTCTACAGCTCCTTGCCCGGTGCCCAGAATCAACAAAAGCAGCATCTCCCATCTCTTGGCTAGCAGAAGGAGATAAGTAATACACCTCAGCTGTGTTTCTAACCCAAATCATCTATATCACTCACCTCAGGAAGATTGTGGGGAGCCCTCTCAAGTCCCTTTTGGCTCAAAGTGGGTTTTAATCTGGCTTGAAGGAGGCTGAACTGCCTGTATGTCCTACCAGAGCCCCACAGAGTGGTTTGAGGCGTTCTCCGAGGATGAGATATGCCATGATACTCTCGAAAGCACCAGGGATATTTCAAAGCAACAGAATTTATTAGAGATTTTTTTGAAGGCAGTTCTCTTACTCAGAATGGTGAGTTTGAACAGATATAGCAAATGCAATGAGTCACTGGAGCATTGTGGGCCGTTATATACTATTAAGTCATCTGCAAGCCCATGGTGAACCCATTTGCAATGTGGTATTACATGGCCACTTGATGTGTTGTGGATTTGGGGATTTGGGTCTGTTCCTCTTCTCCTCAGGGTTTGTTTTTCTTCCTTTTTTTTTTTTTTTTTTTTTTTTTTTTTTTTTCTGTAAGTCAAGCTGCAGACTACAAATAACAAGAGCTAACACAATTTGAGTAGGTTTGAATCAGACTTCTGGAGGAAAATCAGCAATCACATAGGTTTTTAGAGGTTCAGAAATTTGCCTTCTCTCAAATTCTCCTAGGCCACCTGGTTGTCAAAACTGCTGGAATTGCTGCAATTCTCACCCCTCCTGCCCATCTGTCCCAAGTTTCCCTCTAAGCACAGGAAATCAGAATTGGATTTGCCCCTGGGCTGCAGAGAAGCACTGCCGGCCCTCATCCACCAGCTCGGCATTTCAGTATCCTGTGTTACTTATCTCCCTACTGGTGTGCATAAAGATACACATCTGACTTTTCTCACATCTCTGTTATCTCCCAAATTAGTCTGCCAACTCTTGTGCCATTAGTCACTCCAGCTCTTCCCTACAACAATTTCCTGAAGTACTTTGCCAAGAGGTTGCCTTCAGTGGCTCAGCCTGCAGGACCTTCACCTTGTGGACTTGCATAAAAGACACAAAGGAAGAGCCCCTCCTTATTTTTAATTCTTTATTCTTTTAACATCCAGTCTCCCTGTATATTTTCTTTCATGGTAGAGGAAAACAGACAGCCAACTTTTGGAGAGCTCCTCCCTACCCTTCCTCACCTGCCTATATGAATTTAGGAAGACAATACACTAATATTTCTACTGACTGTAGTCTTCTTCAGCCCTGATTCTGGAAGCTTTCAGAGAAACACCTCTGACACAGCATCATCCCTCATCCATTTCCCAGCAAAGACCTTCCTTTTCTTTCTTCCTCTATCCCACTTCTAACACCCTCCTTCATATGAAATCACACAGGCATCCAAAAACCTCATTCACCTTTTATTAATGCCAAGTGCCACCCCTTCTCACCACCCTGAACAGGTCCAGATGGGATGTACCAGGCTCTCAAAGGGCCCCTGCACCTCTCTTTTCAAAGAAGAAGTTAGCTTTGCAAGGTCTGTTGCTTTTTCTTTTTTTTTTGGAGGAGATGTAGCTGAGACAGGTTTATCTAAAGACCACGAAAGTGTTAGGTGGTTGCTGAACACCAGAATAAGGAAAAAAAAAAAAAAAACAAAAAAAAACAAACAAAAAGCTATAGCTGGTGGCTGCACAAAGTAATTGGATGTTTTACCAAGGCTGAAACACTAAAAATATGGACAGTTTTGTAGTACTCTGTGCTGCACCTAGAAAGCTATAGGATGACTGTGGGACAAGTCAGACTGACTTGGCTGACATAAGACTTATGTCTGACATAAGTTATGTCTGACAGCTGCTAGTCCTGAGGTGCCTGGCAGGGAGAAATCCAGCTCTGATACCACAGGCCAGAAATCAGAAGAATGCCTTTTTCTCTACCCACAAAGAAGAAACATATAAGCACTATGCTCTAAAGCAGAGATTGCATTTAAAAAAAGGCTGGCCACAGAATAACTTACAACTGATCTCAAGCTGAATATGGAAACAGGTTGCTTTGAAGATGTCTGTCAAAGACCCTGGTTAAAACCCCAATAGTGGCTAAGATCCAAGAGAAGGGGAAACAGAGAGGGGATACGGGGAGGCCTGGTTTGAGCAGTCATTTGTCAAGAGAATTGAAGTAGAAAAATAATGTGGAGTTCCAAGTCAGTGTCCAGCAAAAAACTAAAAAAAGGCATGTAGGGCTACAAGCATAGCCGAAAGAAGCCAGACTTGGTGAGAAAATGCTACAGCACAACCCCTGGTGTGCATTGCCACTGTGAACAGCAGCTCCCTCACCCCACCGAGCTTCTCCTCAGCCACTTCTCCTCATCCCACCTTGATGGAAGAGGGAAGCACCGGGGGGACAGGCAGGCTGGGGTGGGATGGTGATGAGAAGTCATCTCTGCACACACATGGTTTGACATTCTCGATTGTGGGAAAACCCAAAATGGGTGGGTTTGTTCTCCTCTTTGAGTACACCTCCCCAGATCCACCTGTTTTGGATATTTACCCTCTTTGAGATGAGCCTAGGCTTGGCTGTGGACATTTCTGAGGACTAGCATGCTGTGGCTTTCTCAGCCCACCAGTGGTACTTCTTATCTTTTAATTCCATACTTTACAGCAATTTTCCTGCCTTGTTCTTCTAAAAGCAAATGCAGTATGTGCTACCCGAGGTTGGCAACACTATTTGCTTAGACACCAGCATCCAGAAAACAAAGAGTCATGCTGGTAAGGGTATTTCTTTGAAAGCTTTACAGACTACATGTATGTGTGTATTGGGATGAGCCCTGAAGGTATCACAAACAGCACACTTAGAAAAGCTCAAGGATGGGAAATGGACAGGTTCAGTCTGTGGGCCAAAAGAGGATAAGAAGGACTCAAAGGTTCCTCATAAAACACAAAAAGATGGAACCTTCTCGTTCTGCATGCTAAAGCACCAAATACATTAGAGGAGGGTTATCCAGAAACCAGTTCTTTTTTTATGCTGAATGTGTCAGCAAGGTCTTGGCAGACTGTGGGGAAAAAACAGAGTATCTATAAGATTTCAAGGTTGTCACAGATCAGTAACCTCAGATGAGGTCTGTTATAGTCATTCTGCAATGACCCCATCTCTTCTTTCATCTTAGGATTCCACTAGTTCCATCCACTTTCTTGCTTTTTCTTTTTTTTTTTCTGTTCATCCTGCAAAACAAAGTACCCCTGCCATGTTCCTTCGCTGGAGTTTCAACAAGACCGGACCCTCCCAGTGGGGCTTTGCCAGATATGTCACAAAGCCACACAATGCATTGCCATGGAGGAAATGTCACATATATAAATATAGAATTTCACGGAGGAAACGTCAGGTCAGCTGAGGACCTGACGAAAAGGTGAGTCACTTCAGGCAAGTTGGTTTAGAAGAGAAGGGTAAAGCTCTGCAAAAGCAAGTCCTCCTGGGTGGGTATCACCCAAGTTGGCCACGTCCTCAGTGGATACAGATTGCCATAGTTCCATGCAAATAATCTGGAAAATGATACCCTGGTTGGCAAGCTGCTAAGGTAACAAGTATACCCCAGGGCAGTGCCAACTAATGCTGGCTGTGGACCTGCCCATTAGCTGTACTGGTAGTATCGGCTTATGTGAACATATTTGTGGCTCTGGTAAACCTGGAAAAAATGACATTTCCATGGGTTTGATGAGAAGTGAAACATTTGATGCTTTGGTCTCAAATTTTCTGCTGTCTTCCACAAGAAACAAAAGGCAAGGCTTTAAGAATGGCCTTCTCTTTTTTCCCCCTTTTGGGGCAAATGTAGGAAAAAGTGTTATCTATGTAATTTCAGAACTTGTTCTTTAACGCAAAACACCAAAACCACCAGAAATAACATTCTCCTGGAAAATGTAAGATTTAACTTTGCCCTAAGCCAAAATTGCATACTGATTGCTATTCATCATTCTGTTCCCCTCCTATGTACTCTATACGTCTCCAAAAGCTTACCACAGCAATCAAAGTTCAAGAAGTAGCTGGATGAAGCCACTCTTTCCAAAACAGGTATTCCCCACCTCTCTGCTCAGAAATGTCCTTCTCCAGAAGAGACTGGACAGCTGTTCTTTGTTGATATCCAGTCTCCCAGGACCTTCAGCAAACACATTCAGGAACCTGGTTACACTCTAGGATAATATTTCCTTCCAGACTCGTCAGGATATGACAGGTTTTTTCCAAGTTACCAGTGCACGCACACAACCTGAACTGCAAAGGACAACTCCACAGTGTTTGTTGGTCCTGCAGCCCACCTTATCTACCCAGCTGCAGGAGAACCAAACCAAGGATGATGCTCCAGTTCAGGAGATGTAAAGAGAAAGCCTCTCTAGATCTTGGGGAAATCCAGAAGGTTATCAACTGCTTCTCCTCATCTTGGCAGTAGGAAGTTTCAAAAGATGGGTGTGTACTATTGATTTCTCCACTAACTTCCACCAGCTGGGCTTTTTTTAGTCCATCTCTCCTTCTTCTTCAACATTTATAAAATGGGAACAGGAGTATCTGCCTCTCTTAAGAAGATCAGATTCATTAGGACTCTCTTCCCATGTCTTAGGTTTTACTCACCCCTCTGTGAAAGGATTCCTACAGGTGTCACTATAGCTTGAGCATCAAGGAAAGGCCAGGCACAGTTTTATAGGGGCATCCTGTAGCATCACCATGAACCCTGGGGGGGTTTGGAACTGGTCCTTGCTCCAGGCCTGGCTGCAGTAAACTCTGTGGGTCTGTGTTTTGCACAACAGGGCACCACAAAGGGCTGCCAAGGTCCAACTCTCTCAGAGTGCACTGTCTCAGCACAGCCCTGCCACGCTGTACCTCTCTCCCCTGAGCCCTACCACGCTCACAGGGCATTAGAGAAATCCTGCATTGCACTGGGCTTACTTGTCCTCTCAGTGTTCAGCACCAGCTGAGGACAGATCTATGCTTTGCTTTGCTTTGCTCTTCCTGCGTTTATTCCTAAGCCAACCAAAACACTCTTTGAGCTGCAGAGCAAGTTACCTATGACATGGAACCCTTATTTTTGAGCTAGGGGTGAACTGAAGACATGAGTCTACCACATCATCTGTGGAACACGCTGGTGGCAGATGGTATATAAACATTTGTTTTCCTATTACTCAAGAAGGGAAAACAGTTGGGAAAGCAAAAGTTTCTTTTTTTTTCTTTTTTTTTTTCTTTTTTTTTTTTTTCAAAAATTTAAGTTAATGAATGGAAAAAATCAACAAACTTCTGAAATTCTTTTTGATAAACAGGATTTTGTCTTAAAAAAAAAAAAGAAAAAGAGGGACTTGGCAGGGTTGAAGTCTGCTATTTTTCATTAGGACAAGATGATGGTATGGCAGGAATGCAGGACAGAGTGGTGCAGATGTGTGAAAGCATTTAGGAAAAGGCACCCAGGGATTAGAGAAGTGCCTGTTCCCAAAATGGGTTGATCTGAGGTAAAGGAAACCTTTGGGATAGGAAGATAGTAAACCCCTCCCCCGCCCCTTTTATAGTGGATATAAACAGTTTTACGGTATTTCCACCAAATAGAAGAAGGGGGTAAGGAAAAAAAAAATAGAAAGAAAGATTTCTGCAACACACACATGTTCCCCATTAATTAGGACTGCTGTTAACAACACGTTGCGCCAGAGCTGCCAAGAACTGTCAGACGAAGGACAGGGAAGCCCACAGCGGAGGCTCTGCTGCCTCCCGGGGTCCGCCTGCCCGGCCAGAGCCCCATCCCGGCTCCGCTGGGTCAGCCCCCGCCGCAGGGCAGGGCAGCCAGCCGGGCTGGGGCAAGGAGAAATGCCCAGCTGCACAGGCAGCCCCTGTTTGAAGGTGAATTCCTCCCCCCGAAACACACTCCACTTCAGCTACAGACATTTTCCACAGAAATTCTGGCTATGTTCGCTTTTGGTTGAGACTTCGGAACTATTTTTGGCTTTTTTAAAACATACTTAGGGGAGGCGCCTTCTACTTTTATTCACATAAAGAGTCCTTATTTTTATGTATTAAGGGACATGGAAAGAGGAGGGGAGGCAGGGTGAGGGGAGAGCTGATTTATGCTTTCATTCAGCTATACAACAACAACACAAATCTACATGCAAGCTGCCTTTCCTCCTCAGCAGGCTCCAGACACCTCTTTGCTGTAGCAGAGACCACCCCTAGCATCCCAGTTTTCTCAAGCCGTCACTGGGACCAGAGAGCTCACTGCTGGATTTTAAGCATCTCTCACCTTCGCACCTCCTTGCAGGCACTTCAAGGGCTGGGAGCAGCTTTATCCTCCTCCTATCAGATCCTCTCTTCTCAGCTCCCTCCTGAACTACTCCCCTCTTTCCAGCTCTCTGAGTGCTGGTCTGGATTCACCAGTCAATGTGACCGAGGTTGCACACTGGACTGACTCATGTTAGGGTTAAAGCAGGGTCCTGAACTATCTTTTCCTCTTTGAACAAATGTAGGAAATAGTGTTGCAACAGTGCAGCAAAGTTCACTGCAGGATCTTGAAGGAGGGGGAAATGATTGCATTTTAAAGTAAAAATTATTTCCCCACACTTGTACACTCACCGTGTCCAAGCAGCCAGGCCATCAGCAGGCATCAAGACGTGTGTTCCAAGTGCCCAGTCCAGGATCCCTTGCAAGGACACGAAGGAGGAGAGACACCAGCTATCCACCAGCAAGTCTCCTTGTCTCCTTGGAGGTTGGTGATGATTTGCTTGTTTTGGATCTTCCTTTTTGTACTGTTTAGGAGCAGACAGGGATTAGCCTCTCCACCCTGTCCCACCTCAGTGAGTCATTCAAATGTACTCACTGTCCTTAGGCTCTCGATCAGGGCATCCTGAGAAGTTGCACTAGATATGTTGAGTGGCTAACCGAGGAGGTTTTTGCAGCGCTGCTGCTGCTGCTGCCTCCACACCAGGCACCTGCTTCAGCCTCACTCAGACCAAGGAACACCTCAGCTACAGGTCTCCATAGCAGGAGCAGCCAGAAAGGGGAGAGCTGAAGACTGCTGTCTTTTCCAACAGCTGCCTTGAAGATGTCCATGAGCTGGAGGCATTTCTGTACAAACTCCAGCCCTCTGACTGCTGGGATGCAGGACTCCATGGCTGTGTACCTATATCTCACAAGTTGGGCCAAGCAGAGCATCTAAAGCACAAGACCTATCTGTGGTAAAAATCTGGGGATACTAGGATGCAATGGATTCTCATTCTTCCTTACAAATCCCTAAAATGCTGCTGTTGGAATTTCAGTCCTGCAGTTTTGTGAGGCTTTATAGCTACAGTGATGCACATGGTCTTATGCCAAAAAAAAATTAACTACATATATTTAACTACATATATTTAACTCCATATATTCAACTACATATATTCAACATCTCTACAAATATCATCTGAGGAAATCCTCATAACTGCTGTCCAAAGCACTGGTGACTTGTTCTTGAAAGAAAAGTCCTTTCAGATAGGCAAGAAAACATCCTGGTCTAGATTTTCAAGAGCAGGTAGTGGTTTGAGAGGGTTCCCTATTACCTGTCCAAAGGACATTATTTTCAGATTATGCTGGGTGCCTTCCTGCTAACAGCTTTCCTCCTAGGCACCTTGAACCAAGAGTGGAAAAAGCCACCAGAACCACAAGTATTTCTGAACTACTGGAGCAGACTGGACATGTTTCTAGGTTGTAATTTAAGAGGAACCATTTGACAGTGTGAATAAAGAACCACCGAACCTCAGTGCACTTTGGGAGAGCTCCTCGGATTGCCTGTTCAGATGCATGAGAGATAAGGGGAATGTTCAGACCGAATTTCAAAAGGGTGCCACAGTGCTGTTTTGTAGAACATATGCTAAGGTTTTGGATTAAATTAGTTCAGTTTGGGCTAGTTAATATTTTTAAAAATATAAATAATTTCTGTAGAAAGTTAACAATTTTCTCTCTTATATACAACTAATCAATTTGTTTAAAAGCTTTTTTTTAAGAAAAGAGCAACTTATGTGATAATTTTCAAATATCACTTCAAATACCCCTTCTAATGACATTTGAAAATTTAGTTTCCCCTTTGGGGCACATTGTAAGAATCAACAATAGTAACAGTTTGATGTCTGCCTTTTTTCAATCCAGCGGGGTGAGGGGGAGGGAGGTTTGGCAGAAAGTATTATTGTCATGTGGGAGTCTCAGAAATGAGTTGTCTCCTGGCTAATATTCTTCCACTGCAATGGTAAGTCAAATAGGCTAGTAGCCACGGCAACAGCACAGAATTCTGAACTATTGCTATGGTTATTTCACATCACTTTGGGGCTACCCCAGTTCATACCGCTATCACTCAAGACATTATTTCATAGTGATTTCATTAATTGAGTGCAATTTGATATATGAATAACACCCACATTCAGTTTAACAGAGGTCATGTTAACTGCACTTCTGCCTGAAAGTGAAGACAAGTCAAGCAAAAACAATGCTACAGTTTTAAAATAAATACAGAGACTGACTAGAGTTCATAGGTGCAGACCAGCTGTGTGATATCTCTCCTCTATCTCACCTACAGTACATATCTTCCTAAGGAAGATTTTGGGAAAAAGGTGGGAGCTACAGCATTCCTAACCCCACATCTCTCATGAACCCTGCAAGGAGGGCTGGACTGGGGGAAGGCATGGCATGTGAGCAGTCAGTGGGACTAATACCTGACAAAATTAGGAGCAACAGCCCAACTACCACCTGTAAAAGTCCATCAGTTTCCTAAGTATCATAATTTGATGTGCATAACTTGAAGAAGTTAAAAAACATTGCCAGCCTGAACAGTTTAGGAACACTTCCTGGTCAGATAATCCAAAGGGCAGAGGTAACTATGCCCATAGCTGATGGAGTAACTGGACTGTGGACAGAGAAAAAACAGATGCAAAATGACAAAAATAGCCTAAGTTTCCAGGACACCGTATTGCAAAGCCTCAGCATTGATTTACTGGAGCATGATCTCCTGTGTAGTATCAGCAAGACAGCAAATCCATGGCACTTCTTGAAGAAGTTTCCAGTCAAACTTTTCCTGTCCAATGGCACTGATGCCCAAGAAAGCCACAGCACCCCTGAGCTGGTGTTCTGTGCCAGTACTGCACAGCTGACCAAACAACAGGAGATCCCTGGTTTATCTCCCATGTTCATTTGTATTGCCATGTGTTACTCTGCAGAAATGTACACCAGGTTTCCCAAAGCAAACCTTTGGTTTCCCAGCAAACCTGGGGCTGTGTGTCCCCCTTCCAGTGTCAAGTTATGTAATTTGACTGTAATATCTGGAAAGCAAGAAACCCAGCCAGCCAACCAAAAAAAAAAAAAAAACCAAAAAAAAAAAAAAAACCAAACCAATAACAAACAACAGCAAATTCAAAAGGGTTCAAAAGACCCATTTTTCAGAAAATTGAATAATGATGTATTCTGCAAAGACAAACCCTTTAAAGTGCTTCTGGTTTCAGAAATATTTTAAAAACCCCAGTGTTCCTATTGCTTTCCAGAGTTATCTGAATTCCTTCAAAAGCCCACTCAAGGTTAAAGAAGAAAAACAATGTTATTCTAACAGAACAAAGCTTTTTTTTTTTTTATTACAAGATTTGAAATACAGTTGCAAAAGAAGAGCTAGAAAAGCAGAAATATTCAAGTTTAGAGTTTATCTTTTGTTAATTTTTTGCTCTTTTGTCCTCTGGGTTTTTTTTCTGAGGTGTTCCTCCTCCAGAGAGCTGCTTCAAAGAAGCTCTCAAACCCCCACCCCAATTTTTTCTCCACTACTGTTTTATTCTGCGGCCTTGTTTTAGCAGCTTGAGAATATGCAGGGCAAGGATTTTCCTACCTAAGTCCATCATTTTGTTTAGGAAGCCACAGAAACTGCAGCTAGCAGCTCATCACTTTATAAACAACCTAACTGTATGCTCTGGAGATCATTTCTGTGTACAAACAGTTTAAGTCCAGTTTCAGCTACTGCAATTTCTCTGATAACAACTTGCCATGTTTACACCCATCTGAAACATTAAAACCCCCTGGGGAACAGTGTGGGTCCTTGATTATTTATCTGTTTGATCGACCTGGACAACCTACTCGCAGTATTTTCAAAAGGCTGACTTCTCGGCAGCTGGAACACCAGGGGGGTTGGTGTTACTTGTCCTTCTGTCCTCGGCTGCCTAATCTCGCTGCCTGCTCCTTAGTGAAGATGTTAATTCAGAGCAGAGCTGGCAGCGGTCCCCCTGCTGCCCCAGGGGGTTCCTCCTAGCAGTATGCAGGCAGTCATTAGTCTCTGACTATCGTCTGTCAGGCAGTCCAAGCCACTGGGCCCTGCTCAAGCCAAACAGGGATGTCACATCGTGCGAAGTCATGCCATGAAATAACAGTAGAAATAACTTACGTTTGAAATCCCTGAGGGCAGCTACCCCATCAGGCTGGCGGATTAAAGCACAACAACACAAGGCTAGAGCACAACAAATGGTGCTGGGGTCTCCGGCTGGCAGGGGAGAGACATGGTTTAACACCAAACAACAGAGGAACAAAAGAAGGGCTTGAGCAAGGTCCAGCCTAAGCCATTTTTATGCACCTAACTGATCTGCCTAATTGAAAGCCTCCTCTAAGCAGAAGGCTAACACACCTTAGCTGTCAGGAGGTGGGACAGGTACAGCCAAGGGTATCTGGATCCTGGAGCGGGGTGATAAACCACTTTGTAACAGTGACTACAAGGACCTTGGGGATTTTATGGCACGGAGGGTGCTAATCAGAGTACTCCAGGCATTCTAATGTTTTAGAAAAATAGCTTGCATGCACCACAAGGGCATGCCCGTAACCTTCACTGTGCTAGTGTTGTGAGGAGGGTCACACAGAAAGACATACCCTTTGAGAAGGCAATACATGACAGTAAGAGGAAAACATGAAAAAAAAAAAAGCAACTTGGAACAAGCGTAAAAAAAATTTCCAATAAAATAGCATTTTCCCCTCAAAATGAATTTTTCCACAGTCTATAGGGTTACAAAAGAAAACTGGGCACTCTTGAAAAGGAATTTTCTGGTAGCAAACCGTTTCTGTAAAAATGTGGACATAGCTCTCCCAGGGATCAGGATGATTCAGTGCTGCTGGAAATATTTAGTAGTTATCTGTAGTGAGATGGCAATATTTTGGTTATTTAGACTTCTGACGAGCATGGATCATTACAAATAGCTTATTATGAAGCATATAAAATGAGGTGGTAACTGGATAACTTGACAACAAATTATTTTTGCTATATATAAGTGCATGACAGTCTATATTGGAAAATGATAAATTACACCATTCATGTGCCCTGAATTCACTGTAATCTCTCAAGGGGGAAAAAATCTAGGCTAAATAATGGGCAACTAAACAGAGACATATGTTCAGTGTGCACCACAGATCAGAAAGGCAATGAGACGTTGGAAATCCTGCAACAATAGCTTTCCTCAAACTGGAGCTGCCAGTTGAAACTGAGAAATGCCTACACTTCTTTTTGCTTGATAAATCCTCTAAAATATCCATCTCTCCTTCCACTCCAATGAGGCATGAAGTTGGTAGCACCACACAGCACCGGAGAAAGCACTGCTTTGATTTGCGTGCTGCCGTGCGTGGCGCTGGCAGCTCGTCCCTGTGCCGCACATCCCCTGCTGTGACTCCAGCCCTTCCTCTGAGGCTGCTCTGCACACTGCCAGGCACTCGTGGGTGGGAATGCAGGTGTCTGATCACCTCTGGTGAAACCATCCGTACCACCCGTGTGCACTACTTGTGTTTGGGAGGAAAGGGTGTGGAGCTGACCCACGGAGAAGGAGGGTTTTTGCTGCCCGTGGAGGCAGCACTGTAGGGTGATGCTAGAGGCAGATGCCATCCAGATTATCAGGGAAGCACTGGGAGAGGTGGCTCCTCCACAAACAACCCGAGCTAATGGAACACCTCACGATTTTCTCTCTCCATGCCTTCCTGCCCAGGTGCACCTCAGGGTGTCCATGCAGGCAGAGGGTGAGCTCCAAACGGGAGAGGCACGGGCAGAGGCAGCTGCCCGAGGAGCTGGCTGGCCAGTGGGTGGACGGGGTGAGCCGGCCCTGAGATGCATGCGTGGCTCTGGCCCGGCATTTCGTCTGTGCAGGAGGGGGGCTGGCGGCGGCAGGCGAGCCAAGTCAGAGCATAGCCAAGCGAGAATGTTCTGGCAGCCCTTCCTGGCAGCCTAAGCAAAGTTATTTATCACTTTGTGCATTTTCCTTCTCATCTGTGTACAGCCGGCTCCAATGGCTCAGCTTGCATTTTGCCTTCCAGAGCCAAGCCAGTCCCTTGGCTCTGCTCGGTCTTGGCTGTCCATTCACACCTTCTGTCTCCTCCAGCTCTTCCTGGAGTAGCGCAGGATCGCAAATTAGGAGTAGGTGTCTATAGCCAGGGAAGAGATCGAAGCATCAGCAACCTACACCGATGGCAAAGAGCACATCTCTCCCAGGGAGGGAGAACACCAAGCTGCTGTTTACTGGGGTTGAGGAGTTGTGCACAGTTTGTGCTGCTCCCAGGCAGCCTCTGCTGGGGAGCTCCAGTGCCTGCCGGCAGCTATGAGACATTTTCTTTTATTTATTTTAAGGATTGTGCCTTTGCGCTGACTTTTTCCAAATTGGTGGATGTAACAACAGAGAATTCACAGCAAAATTTTCCAGTCCTATGGACTCTTTTCCATACTGCTCGTGAATTTTGCCAAAATGTCTAACAAGGGTACCTAAATTGGGCTTGAAAATAATACCAGCTGCATTCAGATATTTATGAGGCTCACATTTACTCTTGATAAGGGCACACCACACTCTTCTAAGAGCATTGCAAAAGCAGATCAATACTAACACTATTACACCTTGCATCATCAAAAGCCTGGACAATAGTTTCAGGACTTTGCCTAAAGGAAGAACCCCTGAATTTAGCTGTCATTTCTCTCCTCCTCCCTGAGCTGCCCCTGCAGTTTTGTCTGGGGCTGCTAAATTCAGTGCCAGCATAACAGCAAGACTGCATTTGACCTTGCTGAGTTTCAGGCAGTGAAAAGATTTATGTTTTTTTGCTGGATGTCACACTCTAGAAGATGCTAGATAATTCCCAGTCTCTGCAAGGCCAGATCTTGACTACCTTCTAGCCATCCTGTCCCAACAGGGCAAAACCTCCTATTGTTCTGATCAGATACTTTTTTGTTTTTAACAAAACATTCTGATCAGATGGTGGAAGGATATAAAACAAGACGAAGTGAGGGTGAAGGGGGCACCTGGTGTGCAGTGGATTCCCAGAAGCACCCATGACAACAAAGTGTATTGAACAGCAGCTTCCCATTACAAGCCCCTGATTTTCAGATCCTGAGAACTTTCCAAAATTGGGCTGTAATTTCTCAGATTTGGTCTCTGCCTGAAGGTAGAAGAGGAAGTTGAGTAAAATCCCTTCAGACCTTCTGAAATGAGGAGAGAATGAAAAATTGCATTTGCTTATTGTAATAAAAATTCTAACCATTTTTTTTCTCTGTAAAAGGCCACATCAAGCTGCTTGGAATTTGAAACTTGGTGTGGGTATAGCTCTCATTACAAGCCAGATTCAAAGCAAGCTGAGGTCAATAACTGTCTCTCCCTTGATTTTGCCTGCCTCTGAAGAAGACCCTACAGCTAGGTAAACAAATCGTAGCGAAAATCGTTCAGAACAGTTGTGCCTATTTTCTACTTGGGAGTTGCCTGGGAACAAGCTCAGTTTATTTGCAATGTGTCTAGGGTTTAGATGTATTCACCAAAGCCCAGCTTTGCTCCATCCTCCTCAATTTTTATTTTAGAACCTTGCTCCATGAATAATCTCCTCGAAGAACATATCCACCAGCAGATGAAAGGACATCTTTAGGTAAAGAACTTGTAACTAAATCATTTCTACACCTTTTTTTTTTATAGATGGGTCACAAGCGGATGATTTGTCAGTATTATGCATCCCTCGTGCACACCCCAGCGTATCTGAGGTCCTGGAAGCTGCTCACATTTCAGTGTGCTGCAAGGTAGAGAGCAGCAAAGCCCAAAGTTGGATTGGGAACTGACCTCCACATCTCCCTGCTGCTCCAGCTTCGGGACCATCCTTTCTCTTGGCATCAGAGCTCAGAGGTCTTTCTGTGTTAAATTCTACTTCAATTGGTTTAATTCTGTTTTCTTGCTGGAAGAGGATTTAGTAAAACAAACAAAACATCTTACCAATGTGAATATTCACAATTAATGACAAAACTCTGAAACAGGAAGGTCATTTCTTGGGGAGGGAGACTGGTATTATTTTGAATGAAGGGAAGAGTGCAAAGATCTTGCAATATTTGCTGTAAATGGGTTGTTATGGTGAACATTCCTGTCAGCAAGTTCATTAGCTCAGAGATCCACGAGTGAAGAGAGACCAAAAAATATGTTTAAAAATTCAAGAACAGATTAGTGGACAATATTTTGCAATCTTTGTCTAGCTCTGCTTCTCACTGAGAATTAGTAACTTTACTCCAGACCAGATTCAAATAGCCTTACTCATGCAGAGCAGCACTGTGTTTTATGAGTAACCCCAGTGACATTTAGGGCTGTATTTTGGAATAAGATTGGAATCAGAGAAAGACAGTGGGAGGCATGGCTGAATCACCTTGATTAATAAGTGTAAGATTGTTAGTTTTTTATGCGTCTATATAAATAAACGTAACAAGAATAAGGAGGGATGTCTGGATTGACAGGCATGTGAGGAAATTTATAAACATATTTTTGCAACATACAGCAGACTCCTCTTTTAACAGAAAAGGATAACACCCAAAAGTTACTTAATATCAGGAAAAGAGGAATTCACACCTTCAGAAACAATAGAAGATCAAGCCATTTTGTGGGTTTTACTCTCAACAGTTCTGGCTGTTGCCTGTGATATTACATAAGGTCTACACTGCTCTCCATAGAAGTGATGGATGAAGTTTTCAGAGCTGCCCAAATGTCTTGAAAGCATGTGGTCCATTTTCCAAAATAATAGGGTCCTTGGGATTCTAAATCCCATTGAATTTCAGCACTTCTGGGAATGGTCTCATTCACTTCTAAATCAGTATGCATTTTCCAGTTTGTTATGCTCCCCATTTCATTTTATCTCGGGACTCCAGCCATCACCATACATCAATAACAAGATCGTCAGAGGGCAGGATTAAAAAGGAAAGCACGGCTGTGCCCAACTGCTCTGTCAAAATGCCTCCAAGACCCATCACAGGCTCCTGACATTACCAGTGAGCGAGGAAGGAGCCAATTCAAAGCTCGCTGATGTAAAGGAAAAGTCCACTCATTTCTATGGATTTCAGTGAGGCTTGGATCAGGCCCTGGAAGAATAAGGATGACATAAAAATAACATGACGTCTGCCAGATTCACCAATATGCTCTGATGTTTTGCCCGGCTCAGTGATGCAAAGCAGATGGGAAGCACTGACAATCCTGGCCCTCTTCAATCAGTTACTCCGTCTCTCGGATTAGTTTTCATCAGGCGTTTTATTCACGACATAAATACATTTATCTCATCAGTGCTTCTGCAAGAGTACACTTCAGAAGAAAAATCACCACATTTTAACTTTATCAGAGAAAAGGTTTCCGTATTTTATCACTTGGTGACTACCAATTTTCAACAAGGTCTCTAAGAAGTTTATTATGGAGCCCGTGAATTTTGCTGTACTTATGCAGGAGTAGTAATTAGTTGAGTTTAGCTGTCTTTTTCTTCTATACCACTTTGGCCCAAGCAATATGCACAATTGTGCCATTTGACAATTGCACCATCAAATGGGACATTGGGACAAATATTCTGCAAAATACAAAGCTTACCTTTAAGTTCAAGCCCATGCTTAAATCCTATCAAAGCTATCACAAATAAATACATGTACAGTTCACTGAATCGGTGCCAGAAAATGCATTTAAAAGAAAGTAACTCCCTTTGAAAATTACCCCAGTGTCTCCATCCTCTCCTACCCTATTGCTACACAGAAAGGAGTTAAATTCGTTGGGAAATACTTATACATGAGGAGTTTGTGCACTCAGTGCCTCAAAGAAAAAAGAAAAGGCATTGCCCTGTCTAACATTATATGCCAGGAACAAGCAATAAAGATGTAATTCAGGCTAAGCTTTTAGTATGCATGATTATAATAAGTATAGGCATTAATAGACATTAAAAGTTGCTGAATGACTGAGAAGCTGAGTAGATTGGATGACGTCCCTCAAAATGAAATAATCTATATTTGGCTGATAATTCATTTCTTCCGAGATGCTTTCTGCTTGACTCTGCATATATTCCTCATTGCAGAAATAACTTGGGCAATTGCAGTCTGGCTCCAGCTTCAAGCCAGCCAGCCCGGGAGCAAGCATTACTGCTGAAAGACAAGATCCCAGTTCCAAACTCCCACCAGACCCTTCTCCAAGAAAATGTCCCAAACTATTCAGATAACAGCTGCTGTGCTGCTCAGAGTCTGCTCCCTGGCATAAAGACTGGACCACAATCACACCAGAGAAGAGTTGCATTGACCCCAGGTGTGAGAGCTACCCTGCACTTCTGCACCTGTATTTCACAGGCTTTCCCAGAGCATGTCCTGTTCCTCAGAGCTGAGGGTGGCTTAGGGTGTCTCTGCCCTGGAGTGACAATCTGCTGCCAGCTGTAGCACATCCACCAGTTTTGCCTGCAGTGCCATAGTGCTTGAGCACATAAAGGGAGGAGAGACAACACAGAAATGCACAAGATCAGGCACAACGCTCAAGCCTGGGTTGCCTCGTTTTAAGTAACTTTAGGTAACATTACAATGATCAGTCACATCTTAAAGGTGAAGACCAGACTGCAGAAGGATGGGTGAGGCACTGAGACAAACCTGCAATACACACTTTGCCCAAACAACTTAAAGTGAAACTCTATTCCTGGCTGCAGCAAAGATCCTGCTGACTTACAAAGGAAAACAATTAACCCTGTGTGCCCAAATTCTTCCTCTGAAAAGGAAGGATTGCTTGTCATATATCGCTTGTCATCTCTCTGGATTGTAAAAGATTCAAGGCAGGAACTGTCTCTGTATGAGCACAGTACTGTCAAGTACTAGCCAGAGGTGAAGTGTTACACTCTTCTTCCTTCAGACTGAGCTGCAATGTTGCCATGTCTAATTTTGTCTTATTGCTCCTAACATTATAGCACTTTGCCACTTTTCCTCTCTCTTCCATTCTGTTTATTTGTAGAAAGGAAGAAATGTCACAGAATAATGGGTTTATGCTGCTACATAAAGGCTAAGCCAGAGTCAAGATATTACTGGAACAAATACACAAATTACTAGTGAGACAGAGACGAAATGTTTATTTTCCTGTTGGGCATAGTGATGATGAGATCATGCCCTATCGCAGTGCATTTCTACTCTGCTACACCAGTACCACACCTAGACCAAATCAACCAGTGCCAGTTCTGCTCCCTAGTCTTTTGGGCAGATTTGAAAATCCTAGTCTTGGATATCCCATACAAGATGTAAAGCAGATGAAAAAAATTGTTTGAAATACAATGGAGTTGCCCTTAATGGGCCACCAGAGAGACCCTTTACTACACAAATAGCAGACAATTGGCAAGGGCCCAGGATGGAGTAGCTCTGTGTAAGTTAACAGCATTGTTACTGACTCTAGGAACTCACCAGTCCCGAGGGCATCCAGTGATTTCCCATCTGATCTACAGAAATCTCCCTTGTGGCTTCCACAGTGACTGGTCCCACTCCTGGGCACTAGGGAGAAACAAGAAAAGCTTCAGAAAAACATCTCTATGTGACCACTACACTGTGATCTCTGCTCAATTTGAAAGCAAGTGCTCAGCCCCAGAGGCCTCATTTACTCCTGCTTCATCCCCTAGCCCAGCCATACATATCTATCTTGTTTATTTTTGGAGGCAGAATATATTTTACATGTCTTGAGTGACCTTTGGTGAAACAAGTCTTCCTCCAAGGCTTTCCCATCCAGACAGGACTATAAAACAACTGCCCCATTTTCCACGATGATTCTGCCCAACAGCAAGTAAAGCACAATCAGGAGATTATTCAAAAAGTCTCAGAAACAGTCACTGGAGTAGATTTCACAGGCAGCAATGTCAAGACTGTAAAACATGTTTGATGGAGCATTTTACACTGCTTTAAATTTGGAATTCTTTGGAGAGTGTCTGAGGGTTTTTCAAGAAACAAACACGACCTTCGTCCGCCGTGCACGTGCACGTACACACAAAAAGCTCCTTCATGGAATGAGAAGCTGGCATCCTGGGGCTCTGACCTCAGCTCACTCCTCAACTTTATCAATCACATTATATAATCAGTGCAGACTGAACAGCATTCGGAAAATTAGTTGAGCTGGGTTTTTCTTTCTCTCTCTCTTTTTTTTTTTCCCTCTGCCCTCCATTTAGTGTACCCACGGAAGAGAGCCTGTACCTCAGACATGGCTTGGGAAGGATCTAATGAGAGTTCTTTCCTCACTAAAATGAGGTGCTGTGGTGGTATCTTAATAGGAGGTTTGGAGAGTTCCTTCCCCCAAGGCAGATTCTCAGAATATTTTGAGGTTGTCTCTTTGGAACTGTAAATGAAAGGTAGCTTTGCTGCTTCACAGACTCTTTGCATCCTTTCCTCTCAGTAATCAAGTGAGAGGTAAAACCACCAAGCAGGATAAAACCACAAAGGGACAGTCCAAGGTACAATAGCACAACCTGGCAAGAGTGTCAGCACATCAGGGTAGTGTTTGGGAAAGCAGTGTGCCCCCAGATCCTGCAGCTGGACAAGCCAGCCCCAGCAGTTCCACTTTTACCTCTGGCTCCCTGGAGTTACCAAATCCAAACCACCACACTCCTTGCTGGAGAATCCAGCAGCCAAATGTCCTTTCTCTATCTCCACGACATTTTCTCAGGAAAACCAAAATAAATTGGCTGCAGACAAGAGATATTTGAGAGTAATATTCACAGCTCACCCTCACTTCATCCTTCCGCTGCACATCCATCCACAGCCACTTTGAAGCCTTCCTAAACCTCATCACTCAACTTCCATGGCTTTCCACGCTCACGGCTTGGTACGACATTTCCCACACACTCTCCCCTCACTCCAAAAACACACTTTACTTGAAGTTCAGTGCTCAAGCCATGTCAATGGCAAGGAGACTAATCACATCACAGCATTCAATGCTTCATTAGCAGCTTTCCCAAACCAGGGATCCCCTTCACTGGGCGCAAAAATGCTCACGGTTTTAATCTGGTGACAGCTGCCTCAAATTATGTACTGCTGTATTAAAACTGACTGCAGGTTGAGTTCTCTGCTTAACTCACCACACATTAACACACCAGTTGACAACCAATACTTAGAATTGCCCTGTCTGCAAAGCCACCACTGTTACTGTCAGTGTGGGCAGCTGGAGTGTTGCTTGCTGCAGAGCAACACAGACCTCTAGCAATCCTGCTTAGATCTTGTAGTTTATCATACAGTTAGAGATATGTGACTACTGCAGACAAAACAAAATCATAGCCAAAACTTCACTTAAAATCTCCAAAAATCCAGATCTTTATTATGCGTCAAAGTTTGTCTAATTCCATTGATTTTAAACACATTCTTTGTTACTTCCTCTCAGCTGGAAGCAGACACACAGAGGGAAAACCCCTTCTGATATACTCACAGCCTGACCCAAGTTGTTCTTACAAGATTTCCAATTTCTGTTCTGCATCAAAGACATGTATTATCCACGAGCCATTGGCAGGGAGAGAACCCAAGACTTCGAGCAATAAAAACCACAGGGCTGGGGTTTTTTTGCTATTGAAGTTAAAGGGCTCCAAACTGGGGTAAATCCTTTCAGCTTCCTCCAGGTGCTAGAAGTGAAAACCTGAACCACTAACGATACTTTCAGCTAGAGGGGAGCCTGATGTATTTAATGAATCATCAGTAAGTTCAGTCACTACATTACAGCAGTCATCCTTAGTAGCAAATGGACTTTGCACTCAGGTCACCGGGAGCAGTCCAAGGTCATGCACATGTATCAAATTGGAGCCTTAAACCACACATAGTCCCTGTGAGGTTGCACTACTGTCATCATTCTGTAAGTAAGAAAAGATAAGTACACAACTGCAATGGCAGTTTTGGATATATTTCTCTGGATCAAGGTGAAATTTCCAGCCTTTCAAATGAGTTTATTGTCAAAAATCCCCAGCAAAGTGGCCTTTTTGCTTGGTGTTTTTGAATTCTTTCCATCTTTGCATACTCTGTGGCTTCTCCAGAATTACTCCCTTCGCTCCCAGCACAGCACCCATTTCTGGCAGCTGGTCTGTCTGCACCACCAGGCCACCAAGTCCCCTGCTGCCAGCAGAGAGCCAGTGAGCAGTCACCCAGCTGAGACCCTGCACAGAGCCAAGAGGACCTTAGCCCATTTCTCAGGTCTGCCATTTCCCTCTCCTTCTCTTCCAACTGGACATCTGTTCTTCAGCTGTATGGACCAGACAGTCCTTCATTTCTCCTGATTTTTACAGTGCCCATCGAGGTGACAAACCCTTCTATTCCCCACTGTTGTACAGCAGAGGATGAAATGGAATTTTAATGTCAGCTGGAGCCCCTTGGCGCTATTAATAAAAACAACGATAATAACAAGGGAGGTTTGCAAATTAGCAACCCTTGCTACAAACAGTGATACACCCAATTTAGCACAAATCATTGCAGGCTCTTGCCTGCTTAGTGGCTATTTTAATCACTGGTGACTAATGCCTGTGAGGGCTATTCCAGGGTTTGACGTGTCTTAAACACAAGAAAATAGGGAAATCTTGGAGAGAGAGAGAAAAGAGAGGAGAGGAAGAGGGCAAGAAAAGGAATTGGCCAAAGCCAAAGGTTCATCACCAAAAAGCCTTCAGCTCATACCACCCATTTTGCTGCTGTTGCTACTGCATTTGCTGGGGTCACTGACCAATTCCTCCTCTGAATAACAACATCATTTCTCTTCTTCTGGTGCAAATCTAAGAAAAACAGTCATGCTCTGGAACACAAACAAAGGCTACCTGTCCCTTCCTTGGTTATGGAAATGGGGGTCAGCCTTTTTATTTTCAAAGGGGGCAGAGCTGGAATGCTCCCTGGCACACCACCAAAAAGGAAATATCTGCTTAAATATTTGACAGGAAGAGAAATAAAGAGAAAAGAGGAAACAAAGCAAAGGGGGATGGGGAGAGGGAATTCTTATTTCGTGCAGAGGAAAAGGGCTACAAGGCAAATGAAGCCACAGCTCACCTCTGCTGGGCTGTACTGAGCTTCACCTTCATGAAGTGAGCACCTTCTCCTTACACCATTCCACTTATTTTTCTCCATCCTAGCTTTCTAAGGACTAAAGAGCTTTTCTTAATTGAGGAAAACTGAACAAAAAGCCACTGAGCACCACATCCCTCACCTAGATATGTGTGTTTACCCAAGACACACTTATCTTTTTTCCTGTGGTAGGTCAAGGCTCACAAGCACTTGAACCCACCTGACAACATCCAGATCACATTAAGCAGCACTCCAGAGAAAAAATAAAACAAAATAAACCAGAAAAAACAACTTTCTGAAAATATTTGGGAAAAAAAATTGAATTTTGAAAAAAATAAAATTGCAGGGAACAAAAAAGGTATTCTTCAGAACTAAAGGTTAAGACAATGTTTGATAACACAAGTAATCAAAGTAGGATTTGGCCAACAGCATCCAACCATAATTATTTATGTGAAGGCCATCAAAATCATGAAACAGTTTGGATTAGGGAGCTTAAATATCATCTAGTTCCAAACCCTCTGCCACAAACAAGGACACCTTCCACTAAACCAGATTGCTTTAAGTCCTGTCTAACTTGGCCTTCAACACTTCCAGGGATGGGGTATCCACATTGCTTCTCTGGGCAACCTGTTCCCATGCCTCACCACCCTCATTGTAAAGAATTTCTTCCTAATATCTGATATAAACCTACCCTCTTTCAGTTTAAAACCTTTACTCTTCATAATTCTCCCTGATATAGAGTTCCTCCCCATCTTTCCTGTAGGTCTCTTTTTGGTATTGGAAGGTTGCTATCACATTTCCCCAGAGGCTTATCTTTCCTTCTCCAGGCTAAATAACCCCAACTCTCCCGACCTGTCATCAGAGGAAAGGGGCTGCAGCACTCTGGTCACCTTCATCGCCTCCTCTAGACTCACTCCAACAGGTCCATGTCTTTCTCACACTGGGGACCCGAGAGCTGAGCACAATACTTTGGGTGGTGACTCAGGAGAGCAGAGTAGAGAGGGCAATAACATCCCCTGACTTCTGGCCACAATTCTTTTAATGTAGCCCAGGATGCTTTCTTGGCTGGAAGCGCACATGACCAGCTCATGGCCAGGTTTTCATCCACCAGCACCTCCAAGTCCTTCTCTGCAGGGCTGCTCACAATCCACTCACTGCCCTGTCCAGGCACTGTCTGGGATTGCCTTGGTCCAAATGCAGAATCTTACACTTGATCTTGCTGAACTTCATGAGGTTCACATAAGCCCATGTCTCTAATCCCTCAAGGTGTCTCTGGAGGGCATCCCTTCCCTCTAAAGTATCAGTAGATGATAGCTTGTTGTCATCAAGAATGACAAGAATGGGAGTCCAAGTCTTCTGCTTTCTCTGGTGTACTCCATCTGACCAACCAGCACCATAAAATCCTTTTACTCAGGTCATGCCTGAATAGAAAGCCACCCCTGAGTACCCAACACCATTTCCTTCAGTACCTGCTGATTTCATGGTAGCCAAGGAACTCCATTAATTCTCCAGGGCTCAAACGATAGAGATAGAGCAAAGTAAAAAGCCTGGAAGACAGATTTTGCAAACAAGAGTTCAAGACAAGAGTTCAAAAAATGCAGCATTCTGTTCCTGTTCTTTGAGAGCTAATGTGCACTTTAACTTTTAAACATAAGATGTGGGGAGACTGGCTCAAATCCTCCAGTTTGGCTTCTCCTCTCTATTACACCACTGCGAACATGCATATACTTTGTGGCCCCATAAAATCTTTACATTCACTCAGGTCACTGCAGGTTTAGTTTTACAGCGTTGGAGGCTCCAAACAGGACTGATCATAAACAGCTGCTTCTGTTTTTAACTAATAGGGGAATCTTTTTGGTTTATTGCTCTGTGGCCACTGAGTACTAGCACTGGAAAGCTAGTCATCCAAGTTGCCTTGGACCTATTTCTCAAAATATGTTGGGTTGGGTTTTTTTTCAGTACATGTTTGTTTACCAGTGTGGCTCCAGATTGTTGGCTAAGATCTGTAGACCCCTGGTGTAGCTACAGGAAATATTTCTGAAGTGTTCCTTTTCTGAGAAGTCTGCAGCTTAAATAACCAATCTCTTTCCATGAGGCTTCTGCACCAGCTAGCTGGTTTCTCTCTTCTTTCCCTTCTCCCCACTCCTCTGTCCTCTTAAGCCATAATTTGGTGATAAAGAAGGTATCACCTCTGTAGGTGTTGATAGCAAGGAGAATGTCATGTGGTGCATAGTGCAAGTCAAACTTTCGCCCATGCAGTTCTTGATCTGTTTCACTTGGATTTCTATTTGTTACTTCCTGTATATTTTTTTCCTCAAGCAGTAGATGTGACAGGCTGTCTGCCTGTGCTTGTACTTCACAGATCAGACAGGAACCTCCTAATTGACAAGAGGAAGAACTGGAAATTCTGGGGGTGGCCACAGTTGGCAAAGTTCACACATTCACTGATAAGCTCTCCAGGAAAATGTACCCTACAGCTTGTTCTGGCCTGAAACTTGCCAGGTACTCCTGAGTACAGAGTCTTCTGCATCCCTTCATACTTGACCAGATTTTCAGGAGAACTCAGTGCACTGAGATGCAACATTTGTGGTTTCATAAAAGGATCCTTTGGAAACCTGGCATGTGTTTTGTTTCAAAGACGGACTCTTGAAAATCTGGTCTTAACAATCATGAAAAACTCTGGAAAAATTACTTGTGCTTCTTTTGACACAAAGTGTAGCTTTTGCAGGTCCTGCAGGCTCCAGTGCAGCTCTTTCACTGAGGCCTGCACTCTGCAAGGTGATGACAAAAACTCAAAATATCCTTTTTTTTATCATCCAGAGATGTAGGGGTTCCATGGACAGAAATGTATCAAAACCAAGAGGTTCCAGTCCTAACTCAGCTGAACTTTCAAAGCTGCTTGGAAACCTAATTCACATAAAACTTTATGGGAACTGGACATCCAAATTCCCTAGGTGGCTTTGCAAAACACAGCTGTAACTAATTGCTCTGCAGAAAGGTTTGGGGGGAAGATTTTGATCTAGAAAAGGAGAGAGATTTCAATGCCAAAAAAGCTTTTGCAATAGATTCTCACATGGAATCCACACAGCCAATTCTGGGCTATCTCGTCAATGAAGTAAATGGAGCCATTTTGTAATACCTAATCCTCTCTCTGTAACTCTTCATGCACCTGCAGAGGTTATAAACTAAGTGGGAGAAAGAATTTCTTTTGCTGAGTTTCTAGTAATCCCTGCCGCTGCAAACTCTGGGGCTGAAAGGTTGAATAAATCAAAACGACTGATGAACAATTCACGCCCAACTCATTCCCATTGAAGAAATTGTCACATTCCATCAGTGAGGCTGGTAAAATCTGTGACCATCTCAACCCTTATCAAGCTTTAATTTCTTCTTCCTGTTTTGGCAATAATTTAACGTTAAAGGTCACAGAGTGAAATGCTCAGTCAGGAAGCTGAGGAGTTCTGATTTAATAACAACATTATTTAGCCCCACGAAGCCCCACTTGGTATTTTCACCTCCTTTGTTCCTTTTCAAGACCATGATCCATCTTCCACTGAAGACAATGGGAGCATTTCCACTGAATTTAATGAGACTTGGATCAGGCCTAAATGTCAGTATTACTCTATTAATATTTATGCTGTTGGAAGTATGTCAGAAAATATACAGGATGTGCAGAGTGGCTGAGTGAGCGATGAGAATCATAAATTTTCCTGACAGTCACTTCTTCACAAATCCTTAACATTTCTAATCTAACCATGGCAGTAATAAACTAGCAGGATTCTAACCTTCTCCTCTTACTGTACAAACCTTTCTCCCACTGTAATCTGTCTGAGTTGGCTCCAGAGTTGAAAAACCATCTGCGTTGCAACTCCCTATCTAGCTCATGTCTAGTCTCTCTTTCTCTCTCACACACATATATAAGAAATTGAAACTGTTATTTTAAAAGTTGCACATTAAGTGGTCAAAATTAAAAGGTTCTCAAAACCGACAAGCTGCATGATTTACTGTGTTTAAAGATCCTTAGCTTAGCAATCTTCACAGCCTGCAAAGCAGAGGAGCTGAGCACCCAAACCTGTTACTGCAAGGCTCCCACAAACATGACAAGTGGCAACTGCTCTGAGAAGGTTTCTCCAGGCTGTTTTCCTTGGTGTTTCCTCTCAGCGTGAGGAAAGGACCAAATAGTGTGGCAACAAGCGGAGCCTGCTGGCTTGCCACGGGAATGCCTGTCACTGCAGGGTGTGTGGCAACCACAGTGGTCAGACCCTCTTCACACAGCTACTCCAACCTCCCTGTTGCTGGAGAAGTGATGGGCAAAACAGCCCCAGAGGCCTGAAATTTCTATTTCCTTTGAATAAGTCTCCAGACGGTCGGATTCCTGCCTGCCTCACCGCCCCTTCCCAGTGAGCTGAGCTCGCCTGAGTGGGTGGAGGAATGCGGGCAAGCTCGCAGCATAATAGTCAACTGACCACCAGAGCTGTAGAGTAAGGTCACTGGGGAAAAACAGCCATTGAAGAATGTGGCTGAGCCATGCACCAGCTATGCAGGAGGAGGCTTTGTCTCCTTTGGCATGCTGAGCCTGACCAGGGCCACAGACAGGATGGCACTGAGAAACAGGCAGGAGCTGCTCCAAATGGATGACCTGGAAGGGGTGGCTGCCAGATATGTTGGCAGGACATCACCTCCTAACTCTGCTTAGCTGCCTGGTCTAGAACTGAAGTATAGCATGAGAAGACACGGAAATTACATACAAATTAGGTAGGTAGAACATAAAAAGGTTAATAAAAGGTAGTTCTGTGGTACTCTTGGAGATACACTGCTTCCAGTAGTCAGATTAACTAATTGCAGATTAAGAAATACACTGCATGCTAAGGGCTAAATCAAGCATGGGTGAGGTGGAGAGGGACCTTTTGAGGGCATCAATCTGCCCTACTCAAGCAGAGTCACCTAGAGCAGGTTGCCCAGACCAATGCAGTGAACTTCAAGAGAGAGATGCTCAAAGTGAGGAGCTTCTTTTGTACCTGAGTGGTGATCTGTTCCTAGGGACAGCATCCTCTGCTCCCAGCAACTGTCAAGCCAACAGTCCAACTTCTCAACTTGAGCCTATCAATCCAAAACCTCAAATCTGAAGGATCTGTTCCTTGAGGGACATTTTTATCAGTGCAAACATGATGGTTCTGACCATTTCTCATGTTGCTAAACAGCAGTGTATGCAAAATCAAAATCTAACCATTGAAGCTGGAATTTTCATCAAATCATAAAAGATTTCAGACACTGAAAGTCCTGACACACTGGGCAGCTCGCACCAGTATGGTCGCTTTTTTTCCCACAAAACCAACTTTTGCAACGTTACTTTTAATTTCTGAAAATATAACAGAGCAATCAGTTCCACAGTGCCTTTGGACTGATGTTTTATCACTCTGGTGATGGATGAAAGGGCAGGAAGCAGAGGGACAGGATGGAATTTTGAACATGACCCAAGTCCTGCCAGGACACAGGGGAGGGACACTTTCCGAAAAAAGAGAAGCTTTGCCATGGGGGAAGTGGACTGCCTTGCCTCCATATCCTGTGGATCCAAACTTCCCCCTAAGCGTGACATCTCTTATGAAAATATGCATGCAGACTTCTCCAAACTGCTTCCCGCTCCACTCTGGCAGAAGGGCCAGTTCTTGACAGTCTGAGATTTTAACAAAAAATAGGTTTAGCCCTGCCACTCAAACCGTGTTAGTGCAGTGGAAACGAGGGAAGAATCATGCCTAATATTACATTTTGGCTGGAGATTTCCTGTGGAAATCTTTGACACAAAGAAAATAAAGTGTTTGATGAGATGAGATGTGTCACAGAAAGTATCAGCTATCCTGATTGCTTGAAACTGAAGTTTCAAATAATGGCAAGAAAACCCACAATGGTTCATATCATCCCGGCATGAAGTTTTTCCTTCTTGCCTCTACAGAGTCAGCATATCCTTTAGGAGAAGGATCTCAGACTAGTCTTCCTCACTGTATATCTCTTAAAATATACTGGTGCTTCACAAAAGCAGGTTTTGGTCTTTTTCCTCTCTTTTTTCCCTTCACACGGAAAATTGCCGTTTTATGGATCTCACTTTGGAGCATCTTACAAGGGCTTGACTCAGAAAGCATAAAAAGCACTTCAGCAGTCTTGGCTAAAACTAATTCAAATTTTTACATGTGCTTATGTGACTGGGGTTAGTATTTCAGGTACTAGAAACGTTTATCATTTAGGAACCCACAAAGTCCTTGTCAGGCCTGAAATTGTAGCAAAACTTCAAATTTGAGGAATTTTGGCCCAGTTTTCAAGCTTGCATTGAGACAAACTCAAAATTACAATCACTCTGGGCCACCAGTAGCTCTTTCAGACACTTTTTTTTTTTCCCTTAGGAAACATAACATGCTAGGAATTTAAACAAAGGTGGTGTATCAGCAAATGACTCTCACACAGTGTGATCTCATCCCCAAGCCATGCAACATTTGGGAACAGGAGTGAAGTCTCTTCTCCTTTAGCAACAGACCAACATAGTAGACAATAGTTAAAATACCCATACAGTTTAAAATACAAATATATCTTCTCAAACCTGCCACCTCCCTTCCTTTCCCACCCCACAGAAGATAAAAGTGGACTATTTATCATCTAATAGAAGTTATGTGAAGCAGAAGGAGGTGCTTAGATAACCATTTTTGATTTAGACATGGAGGCAAATACTCAGCACATAATTTTTCAAACATTAACTTGATGAGAGTATCACCAGGATCATCATAAGCTCAATTACAATCTGGACAAGATTTTGGGGAGTTCTTCAAAGGGCACCTGGAACCACATGGCCCCAAGGACTCTTGATCAGGAAGAGCAAGCAAATTCAAGCCTGGATGCACACCAGGAGTGTGAGCTGGTGATTCAGTTTCACTCATCAGCCTGCATTTGGTGTTTTAAACCTTTCAGACCAGGGATTGTCTCTTACTGTGTGAGACGCAAAGCACCCAAGAACAAGGGGAACCTGATCTCTGGGCATCTTAAGATCTACATTCAAAAAATAAAAAAGTTTTCCCTGTTTTTTCTGAGACTCTGCTTCGATATGAGACTTGATCTGGGATAAGCAGAGGTTCAGGGAAATAACACAAATAAGAAAAAAAGGCAGAAGATCTAATGAAACATGGTATCCTTGGTACATCTGCTGAGCCCAGGAAGCTTTTCCCATGAATTTTTTCTTAACATCTTCTCTCTATGATTTTTTGTGTCTGAGTAAGTTCTGAGATTAGCACCCATTGGAGGGAAATGTCTCCTCACCAGAGCTATATTTCATTATATCTGTAGAAATTGGATTATCTTTGAAATCTATACTCCCTTCACAAATTAGGATGGAACCAGCTAAAGAGTCCTTAGGAAGGAGATAGAGGAGCAAGCAGGACCATGAGGTCATGCCCAATATACATTCACATTAGACTTATTTCCTTAGAAAACTGGCAATAAAAACATGCAAAATACTTTCTCAGGTCTCGGATGCTGGAATTAGATCTGCTCTGCTTGCCGACATCCACCACCCAAAGTGATAGGGTTATTATGAACATGCCCACCAATGCACATTGCTGTGGGTTGTGCCTGGTTATCTCCTTCAGAAAGGGGATCAGGCTCTTGACCAAAAAGCTGAAGCAGAGGTAGAAAATAAAGAGTGGCCTTACTGAGCCAGAATGAAAGTTCACCTAACAGGGTATCTTGTCTCTAGAAGTGGCCACAAAAGGAGGAGTAAAGTTCAGCAGACATATTTGGTACTTTTCTCCAGGGTTTGCTTCCAACAATTTTTACTCAGCAACTTCTTAAAGATGACATCACCCCACATACAGCAATTTCTATAGATTTCTCTTCAATGAGCTTATGTTAACTTGTAATTCAGAGAAGTTTGATGTGATGTGAAGTTTTGCTGTGTTTCCTGAAGACATGGGTCATGTCTCCTGCAATATACCACAGGAGAAAATCTCAGAGGCAGTACAGAGCAAAGCAGCTTTAACAACCCTCAAAAGCTGGACTGGACTATTGAGACAACACAGTTTTTCAGACACTTGACAATTTATGAAGATGTGAATAGATGCTGCCCCTTTGTATTTAAATTCTCTCCCTGGATTAGACAAACTAAAGCAGCTGAAGGATTCTCATCCCAGTGTAGCCTGCACCTACAAAGCGTTTTCCTGGCACAACCAAGCTGGTCGAAGCTGCGACTCCCTGCTGTACTTCAACTCATGTAACCAAGCACATAAACCTCTGGAGTGGAGACCTGGCTGTGATTCAGCCACAAAGCAGACACGAGCTCTGAGCACCTACATTTGCCTTTTGCTTGTTTTCCACAAGCTTCTCCCCAGACAGGGCTCTGACCCAATTCTCAGTGAAGCCCACAAAGGCAGCCGACCGGCTGGAGGAGCTGGATGGCACCCAGCGCCTGCCTGAGTGAAATGCTATCCACTGTCTCACAGCTCCAGGATCCTGCCCCTGCAGCTCAAAGCCACCCTGACTCCTGCATTCCCCCCCAGCTTAGCGGGATGGCCAGCGCCAGCCCGGGCACAAACAAAGCTGCTCAAATCCAGTGTCACCACTCACACAGGGCAGGATTGCCACCATCCCCTGGAACCCCGGCCTCTCCCTCCCAGCCGGCCACAAGAGCATGCCACATCTTGTGCCCACATTTTCTTTCCTAAGGAAGCCCTCAGGGGCTTCTTTGGCACAGTCCACACTGGTAGTGAACAGCTCCCTTTGGCTTCCATGTTTACATCCTTGCGGTTGTTAATTTGAGAGAAGCCTTTTATTTTAGACACACACACACACCCCAACTCCCTCTGCAGGGGGGGGGAAATGTGACCTTTAAGATTGTTTATACCAATCAACAAGAAGCCCTCATGCTGCCGGATTCCAAGAAACACGAGACCGTCTTGGAGCTTGGAAGAGGGAGGGGAGCACGGGCAGGAGAGGGAGCAATCAAGGTCAGGAGTTCACAGACAGGATAAAGCAGAAGGCAGGATGAGCAGGAGATGTGGCAGGGCATGCCCTCTCCATTCAGAGAGGCAAGGCAAGCGCTGGCAGCTCCATCCACCGTGTGCGGCACACCGGCATCCCGGGGCAGAGAGCCGACATCCCAAGGCAGGAATGAGCTGGTTGGGGTGGCCTTGCAGAATGAGGGTGGCCATTTCTTCTTCAGAAATGCCTCACGGCTCTTCTGCCAGCCTTGCAGCATTTCACTGAGGACCAAGAGTGATCCAGGATGAGGAGAAATTATTGCAGTCCAGTTTTGTATTCTGGTGCCCACTGTGATGAATAAAGTGTTTTTGACAAGACAAGGAGAAAGACGAAAATATTTTCCCACTGCTAAACACAAAAGTAAATAAATAAGTAAACAGACAAGCATTCAAATCCAGGAATTTCCTTTCTTTGCCAGCATCAGCCTTTAAGTAGCACCACAAATTTTTTCCTACCATTATACTGAGACAAATGAGCAAAGGTTGTGGTTTCAGGGATGCAAACTTCAAGTGTCCTAATAGGCAGAGGAAGCACCGGACTGGCATGAAACCCATGGATGCCTTGTGCTCAAAGTGCCTGAACTGACAGGAAGGAGGACTTGCTTCAACTTCAAAGGCAGTAGCACCACCATCTTAGTAGGTTCAAGACTGAGTCATTTGAGGGGAGAAAGAAAAAGGGCAAAGGATCAATAAAAACCATGGGAGCACAAATGCAGTGGGATAGACTGAGATGCTGTGATACAGCACACCACTTCTGGGCAGCTGGCCCAGCTCAAGGCAGGGGTTTCTGGGACAGAGGTACATTTCTTCCTTTGAGTCCTCTCCCTCAACAACACATCACAGTGGTTGTCAAATTCAGCCCCAAGGTTTCTGGCATGAAGTCAGGATTTTGACAATTTCAGTGACTTTTCTGTGGTCAGAGCTCTCTATGATTCTATATAATTATAATTACAGGGCTGTGTCTTGTTCTCATTTACACGTATCTTCTCCATTGGGTTACACAATATAACCAGAGGTGGTATTTGGCGTATACATTTTATTTTGTATGTTTTTTGCCCAGATTCATTATTTATGACCCATTAGATACATTTGTTTCTCAATTAATAAACCTCAGAAAATATTTTTAATGAAAGACTGTGGTTTTTTTAACAATCATGTCACTGCTCCTCTAGTAGCACTCGAGGATTAAATAAGACTGTGAGTAGTTGTTAACTAGCAATTGGTTACTGAAATACATGAGGTTTTTTGTCTTCCCATTACTGAGGCTAAAGAAACGATGCTTCTACAACCACATTGATATTGCCCATCTGAGTTCTTATTTCAGGGCACATGCTGAATTTGAAACCACCACATGGATTTCTCACCCATACCTTCAGCAGCACTGAGCATGCTGTGAAGGAGAAAAGCAGACAGATGTCACAGCTGGCCATGCAGACATCAAAAGTAATTATCTTTTTTAAAGACAATTAGTTAGTTTTTCTTGGTTTTTTTCTTTTTTTCCCTCCTTCCCATTCTGTTTTCTTAAGCAGTGCTACCACAGTTTTCCAGTCGGTTAACACAGGGCTTTGACAGCATCTGGGATTTGTGTGCTAGGACAATTACCCCGTGCAAGCCCTGCACAGCTGCACTGCTGGTGGAGTGACAAATGTACTCACTTTCCTTCCTTGAACAAACTACCATCAGTCTGTTTATGAATACGAGCCTAGAGGTAACATTTGTAGGCTAAAGCCAGTCATGCAATCTCTGATACTTATGTCCATTCCTCTGCCAACATGCTGTCTGCAATGCGAAAGAAGCTTCTGTTCTATTCCCGACATTGTCTCATCAATGAAGGAGATCTGCAGGAGGGAGAGAGCTGGGCTATGAAGCCAGCACTTACTTGCTCTTCCCTGGGTCCTGTTTTCAATATAAGTGCTTGGTTTAGGTTATTGTTCCTCCTTTTTGCTCTTCATTCATTCTGGCATTCTGTCCTGCCATGCAATTGGAGCTATTCAACTCAAAGATACAAAGGATTCATGAAAATGCTTAAAGGGCAAGCTGGGCTGCTCATCGACACAGACTGTGTGTCTTGTTTTACACAACTTAGAGAATAGTAGTTCCTCAGAGAAATCATTCTCTGTTCAGATCCTCAGGAAATGTGTCCCGAAGGAATACAAATGAGACAAATGAAATGCAGATGACTCCTTTTTGGCTACAGATCCAAGGAGGTCCATGCCACATGGATATCTTTGGTCAGATACCACCTGGTTTCTTCCAGCTTAAGAGTTACTCCTACCTGCCCAGGTCTGTAAGCATCACCTGTGCTTCCTCTGCCTGCTGCACTACCAAGACAGCAAGGGAAATCTGGCATCTCTTCCTTGGTTTTAAGGTACAATTTTCAAAAACCTTTGAAAATCACAGTAGTCCAGTCTAGGAGTCAGCTCATCCTCACAAATGAAAATGCAGATTCAGCCTGCCTAAATATTACCAAACTCCGTGTAAGCAGAGTTTCCCATTTGCTGGCAACAGCTCTTCGGAAGTGCCTGTGAAGTAAGAAATACCAGGCACAGAGATTCAGCTGGAAACCAGTGGCAATCTCGTGAATTGTCACTTCTGCTTCCTTTGCTATTTTGACTTCTCTCATGTCATTGGAAAATCAAAAGGAAACAACGTCAAGGAAAGAACACTCAAATAAACACAGACGTTGACACAGCAAAAATCAGGTTCCTCCTTGTTCCCAAGACACTGAGATACCAAACCCAGAAGCATACTCTTGCTATCCTGACAGAAACATTTAAAGGAAAATTTTTCTCCATTTCATGATACTTGATCTCCATCTTATCATGAGACAGCATGTACCCCTATCAGAGAAAGGTTGGGACAGAAAGGTCAAACACTATCTTCCCTTTTACTTGTTACCCCATCATGATGCCCCCTTTAATTCAAGAATCAGGAGGAGACACCAGAAAAACTTTGTTATTGAATGAATATTTTGTTGCAAGAACAAGAATGTCTTGCTCACATTCCCTCCTCTATCACAAAAATTACAATCCTAAAGACACCTCCTGAAAGAATCCTGTCTAAACAGAGTGTATGTAAAAAAAAAAAAAAAAAAAAAAAAAAAAAAAAAAAAAAAAAAAAAAAAAAAAATCAGCATACTAATATAATTTTCTCAAAAACAGAATTTAAAATCCCCCAAAAGCAGAACCAGACCAGGGACTTCAGTGAAGAGTTCAGCCCACTGTTGAGGCTGAAAGGTTTTCACACAATGTAAAGATAGATAGTCAAGTCAAACTAATGTAAAGGCAGATAGATCAGCAGTCTGATCATGGCCAAAATCTGGTTTAAACCCTGGAAACCCAAACCCACAAAGGACTAAAGCAAAAAATCTAATGATAAATCAAAGCTACCTGATACCTCCCAAGCTCCCTAGCTTGACAATCTTTACAGCCAGAGAAGGGGCTCAGAGCTGTACTTTCTTTGTGGCCATATTCTTAAATGGCCAGTCAAGGTAAAAGAGTTTATTATTCCCAGGCTATGATAAATATCCTAGCTGCAACCACAGCTGTAAAGACACAGTCAGGATTATTTTGGGCATCCATCACCCACCTGACTTGAGCCTTGCGTCTCATCACCCAAGCAGGGGGTGCAAATCTCATTATAACCACCAGAGTGAGTCATGTGCTACAACTTTTGTGCACGTCCATTACATTCAAGAATAACCTCCCAGCTCCTCCCGAGGGAATGGCAGAGATGGATGGATACCTCTCTTTGATCTGGGGAGTTCTTCCTCTACCTCTAGTTTGTCTTCAGTTGTCTCCAAGGTCATACGGTCAGGACAGGGATTGCAAACCCCTCCCACCCTTGCATATGAATCTCATCTCCTATCCTCAAAAACCACAGGCTACACATGTTTGCTGTTATTTCCAGATGGGTCCACAACTTGAAAGCAGCGATTTCAGAAGGGAAAAAACCTTTAGAGCTAGTGGAGCTAAGTCCCCCTTCTCCTCCTTTTCCTTCAGCATCAGTCCAGGTCATCAACTCAGGCAACACCCAGCAGTTCCAGGGGACTCAATAGCTCCCCACTGAAGCACTGCACGTGGATGGATTAGAGACACAATGCAACTCCTCTTCTCCCCATTACACTTAAAGCCTCAGTCTCAGCTTACTGTCTCAGAATTTACTCCTAGAGATCCCTGGCTAAAGCCCTGCTAATGGATATCTAACAAGAAGTCATTTTGGTGTCCTTCCCCCTGCTGGAATGAAACAGAACAATGTAAGCGACGGCACTGACGAGGATTTGATTGCCTCATCAGATGCAGTGGCACGTACAACACTGATGTGTCTTACTCCCATGTCCTCACCCATGCAGCCCTGGCAAAGGGCTCTGTCCTGCAGACATCTCCAGCCCCGAGCTCTTCTTCAGTAGCCAGACTGGGGGTTACTTTTCAGTGGCCAGTCATGGGGATTGTGGGTGGGTAAGCACACAATGCCACTTCTGTGTGGTGTTTAATTTTCCCTTGGAGAGGACAAAAGGAGAAGGGAGAAAGGAGACAGCCTGACTCACACCAACACCTGGAGCATTGACTCCAGAGCCAATACTAGAGTGCTGCTGACACAAGAAGGGTTTGTCCTGACTTTTGGGAGTCCTTTTCGGAGTGGCTCTCTTCCCCATCAGCTGGTGACAGCCTACCCCCTCCACACCCTGTGCTGTGGGAAGTTAATTTAGAAGCCAACTTTGCCATCTGTGGACTACCCCATGCTGGGAAAACCCTCAGCTGGGGAGATCTGTTGTCTTTGTGGAATGGCACAAAGAAATCAGAGCGTGGGAGAGAACAGGAACCTAAGAATCCTTCTAAGTCCTTAGCATATTTCTCCACGCATCCCCCCAGACTCCACCTCTTCCACTCGAAGTACCTAAATGTGTCCTATAGTGATGTCTGCTGTTGACATCAGAGAAGGCTCAGAGCAGCACTCCTGCTGCTGCCCTCAGCTGAGTCACGACTCATGAACAAAGGGGATTTTGACCATTGTTATTTTATTATTTTCATTATTTCATTCATCATGTTAATTTCCTTCTCTCACTCCTGGCCAAAAGAGGAAGAAAGACATACACACACAAAAGAAAAGGGGAAAAAAAATACTCCAACATGGTCCACATCTGGAAACTGATTTCCCAACCTCAGAACAAAGAGCTCTGAAATTGTGGCTCCGAATCTCCTGTTTGTGTTCTCCCATTATGTAAAAAGTCCTATAATAAAATCTAATGGAGAAAAAGTCCAAAAGCCAGCAAGAATTATTTGGAATTTATTAGCGAACAAGATCCATTTGGAAGTCCTTGTAGAAGTGTATACTGAACTTCCAAAGTTATTAAGCACATGAAAAACCTGTAGGAGCATTTTGGTTCCAGAAATGTCCTCCCTATAGATCAGGCTTGGCTTAAATCACTTCTTTAATCCCAGGTGAACTACTGTGCCATTTCTTTTACTTTCCATGTTCAGAAAAATCACTCTTTTCTCATCCCTGTATAGCTTAGTGCTATACAGGGATACTAAAGGGAGAAAAAAGAAAATAAACAATTCCAGAAATCATCATTTTTCAGCAAGGAAAATGAGGACAAACAATTCTTAAGAGAGTTTAGGATATTAGTCATTTTGACAGCAGAAAATTTCTTAGAATGGGTTAAAAATCCACTCTGACACTTTTAACAGAAAAGAATTTTGCAAGTCAAAGAAATGTTTGTGTGGGAAAAAATATTCAAACACATTCAGTTTTTAATTTGAAAACTGTAACACCAACCATAGCATTTCAATGGAAAGAAAATGCATGCATTGTTGAGAAATGGTGCAGTGGGACAGAAAGAAAAGGATTATTAATTGAGACTTGTTGAGATTTGAAGGCTTCAAAAGCAGATGCTTCTCTAACCTGGTTTCTCATACTGAGAAACACCCAAGAGCCACGTGTATTTTGGTTTCCATTTCCACCTCGACTCTCCCAAATGGCAACCCAACACACTGGCACTACACCGAAAGCCAGGGCTCATGTACACCATGGATTTGTCCTTTACCTCCAAGCCAAAGTGACCTAGGAAGAGGCACCACACCTGGATGCACATGAAGGAGTCTACATTGTTCAGCAGCCTTCTGGTTATAAACTCTTTCCTCGCTCCTCTCTTTTCTTTGATGTTACTGTGCTTATTTTCAGTGTTGAATCATTGGACTGCGCCTTTCATCTCTACCCTTGGGATGCGTTATAGGCATGGAAAGAGAAAGGCACCACTTAATAACACTTTCCAAGTACAAGGGAGAGAAAATTCCTGGAAAATCAGGTTAAGACTGTCCAAAAAACTTCGAGGAAACATGGCAAACTGTGTATAGCTATTTATGGTGGAGATGGAAGTTAGACTAGCCTTGAAGGCAAGCGGCTGCTCTGCAGACAGAGCTTTTAATCATCATTTCAGTTAGGCACTGAAAACTAAACGCATCATAAGTAGCTGGGGAATAAGGGCTATTCCAAATAAATAGCCTCATTATTCTGCAGGAACTGCTCTAGCTCGTATATGTTTACCTACATTTGTATTTTAAAAGAACCAAGGATCCTAAACTTAAATTCTGAATTGCAGAATTTGAATTCTGAAACCAATCTTCTTTCTTCATGCATGGAATTACTCAAATAACTACTGAATTGTTCAAAACAATTTTTAAAAATTAACAGTGGTTTTCCTTCAAAAGAAAATAAACTTATGAGCATTTTCTCCTACCCTTCCTCAAATTTTTCTAATTTTTAAGTAAAAACCCCCACAAATGCAAGAAACTTCTCCAGCTTTGTTTTTCTTCATTCTTCTTCTGTTGCCTCACTTTCCATGGCAGAACAGAATAAAAGCTGATGAGAAGGTGTGGGGAAAAATAAAGAATACTTTAACCAAATATTTTCATTTGTGTCTTTTAAAAATGGAAGCTACCAGAGCTGTTTTCTACTGCTTTTCTGAGATGCTTTTCATTTTTTGTCTTCCTTGCATTTTACTGTCAAATGAGAAAACTGCAAATTTTTTTGGTTTTTTTGGGATTTCTTTGAGCTGGGCTCAAAAGCAGGAAACACTATTAGATGAGCTTAACACAAACACACACACATACAAACACAATCCATGCAAGAAATTCTTGCTACCTGCAGATATGGTCAGCTCTCAATGCCAGCCCAGGTGTGGTCCAAGCCCTCAGCTCCCTGAATATCACATGCTATCTGTTTTTCTGTGAAGCATTTTAATGCTGAATCTCAGAAAAGCCATCAGCCTCTATAACACAGGGCCACAACCTCCTGTCACCAGCCCTACCTCTGTCGTAGTCACCCTGCTCAGAGCAATGCAACTCAGCAGAGGTTATGCTCAGCCTCAGGTCTCCACAGTCTTCAGTCTCCTTCTTTCTAAAGTCATAATTTCTCTCATTTATCAGAAACTGAAACACATACTCAGCCCCCTGGTTTTCATCCCAAAGAACCAAGTTAACCAGGTGAAGACAAGGTCTTGCACCTCCCCATCACTTCCCTGCACTACTGGTGTTCCACCCAGGATGCCAGCTCACCTCAGAGTACAGCTGCCCTCCCTGCTTCACCCCAACTGTTTCAAGAGCCAATCCATTTCTCACACTCCAGGTCCTGTAATCGGGGAAAATGTACAATTTTTATTAATGAAAAACATTTTCTAGCCTTCATGCATGCTAAGGGAAACTCAGAGATAACATCTGAATGCAGTTATAGGCTCCCAAACCAGGCATCTGTGAAGAAGCAGGTACATATTTCAGTCTCGTGATTGTTTTCATTCAGCATCACTGTTCCTCAAGACTTGACTCATTATTTTTTAATGCTGCCAAGGCTGGCATTACTGACCGTGAGCTCTGAGAAGTTTTGAGGATTTACTACACAAAAAGTGGGGATTTAAGCTTGTGATGCTGAGCCTTTCAGTGCTGTGAACAGGTCAGGTCTGTTGTGTGTCTCAGCAGAGCCCTGTCCCGTGGACACGGCACGCACAAACCCTGTCCCAGCCAGCAATCCTCCACGGGTGCAAAAGCAAGACTCAGTTCTGCTCCTCAAAGGAATCCATGAGAATTTTTGCCTTTGGCATATTCATGGAGACAGGGTCTTGCCCAAAACACATACCAAGGGAATAAATAGTCCAGAAATATGAATTCTCTTTGCCTCATACCAAAACATTCATAGTAAGCCCAGGCGGCACTCCACAGCAAAACATTGGCAAGAGGAAATGCTAATAAAATACTAAGACATTAAAAAACACCAAGAAAAACTTCCCAGAAGAAACAAACATTAGAAGAGTATGTTGCCCATTCAGTCAAAAAAATGCTAACAAACTAATGCTGTCTCATGATGAAATTGAAATATTTACAGGAAGAGAGCACAGAATTTTGGCTGACAAACACAAAAACTATCTTCTAGCACAACTTTTTTTTTCTGTGCAGAATAAAAGGGAAAGGAAACAGAGGAGGGAAAGTGGAAGAGTGAGGTCAGGGTGAAAGAAAGGGGACAAAAAGCAGGAGAGGAATATGGATTAGGAAACTGATGTAAAAAGAAAACAACAAAAACAAAGAAGCAAGGGGGAAGAGAGAGAGTTCACACTAGGAAGACTTGCTGCTCCATAGTTCCCTGCCAGTAGCCAGATTCATTGACATCTCCCTTAGGCAAGGAACAGACTCCTTCACCTCCCCCATAAAAGAAGTGGAGACCTAACATAGCGTGCCAGCAACACACACAAAACATTAGGCTGCCCAATGGGACAACTGGGGCCAAGTGAGTGGAAAGAACATGCCATTTATTAATTAATTTGTTCTGTATTCGTGTCATTAGAGATAATTACACGAGTTGGTCCCACAGCCTGAGCCTTCCCCAGCCACTGATCCCCATGATTCATAATGGACAGTTGCACAACACGGCTGTCAATGACTTCATCGTGTTGCATGGAAAATCCTCTCTAGATGCGCGTGTGTGCAATGACTCACTTTGACACCTTGGGCTGACATTTGCAACCTGGGCCAAGTCCATCAATAAGACAAAGGCACTTCTTGTGAGGATTCCAAGCCACTAGGTTGGGTATCAAACAGTGGAGCACACAGGAGAAGGCAAGAAAAGGCAGCCCTCAAACGTTCAGTTCGTGTGTGCAACAGCCGAGGGCACTGGCACAAGAAAATACTCAAGGCAACAGCCCTTCTCTGGCAACAGCCAAAAACAGGACTGCAGAGAGCAAGGCCTCTGCACAGCACTTAAAGTCCACAAGTAGGAACATCCCAGGAAGCTCTCAAGAACCAAGACAGGCCTTTCTATTTAGAGAGAAGATATTTCATAACTGAGAGTCAGCAGGAACAGCTAAGTGCTGCACAACAGCCTGAATGAGAAGAGGAAACATTATGTAAAACAACACTCAGATGTCACTTGGGAAGAATAAGCAAGATCTACCATAAATCCAGGCACATGGCATACAGGAACCTCCACCCAGGACTAGACACCACAGCAGCCCTCTCAATCCACCTCCACCCTGGAGACAACACAAGAAATGGGAACTGTAAACAGAAAATTAAGTCAATGGTTTCTCCTCTCCACTGGAGAAACTGGAACTGAGAAGATTTCTCCCAACTCCTTTAGCATTCCTTTGTAAAATCTTTGAAAAATCAAAATCAAAAGAAAGATCTTGGAAGGACTGGCTAGCATGAGCCTAGTATTGCATCCTGCACGAAGAAAGCATGATGAACATAGAGATGATCAGAGGGAACATTAAGAGAAATATTTCAGGGAAATGTTTTCACTGACCAAAGGTTTTAAACAGTGGATAAACACAACCACCTTAGTAATTCTGGTGACTTTGTTCATTCTGGAAGAAAATAAACATAAGTGAGTAAAAATCAAACCATTCTGTTTTGTTTAAGAAAAGCTGATTTTTTCCATTTGAAATGAGATTTTATCTTGCTGTACACTTTTCTTTTTGTTTGTGTTAAGTCTAGAGCCTTGAATATCTCTGCATGGAAAAAAAAAAAAAAAAAAAGTCCTCAAAGTTTTCAGTTCAGCAAGGAAGCCAGAAAAAAGTTGCCTGATTCCTCCCATCTTCCCTGCCATTTCAGTCATCCACCCAACTCCCAGTCATTTCAAAAGCAGATGCACCTGCATCCAGGCATCCTGGAACTGAGGATGTACAAGAGAATCCACAAGAGCCTCCCAACCACTAGACAAAAGAAACCTTCAGGGAAATGTGTAAGAGGTTGCAGGTAGCAAAAAGAAGCCCTGGGTTAATGCTGGGAAATGAGGCACAGCAAAGCCTGTTGTAGCTGCTAGGATTTGCTGCTGCCTTGGTTGTACCATCCCTGATTCTCTCCCAGCAGTGAGAGACAGTCTGATAGAAGACAACCTGATGGAGGACACACATCTCCTAAGAGAGGGTGGCCAAGCACCCTGCTGCTCCTCCACAGGCCTGCTGTTGGTAGGGCTGGACTTGCACTTGTTCTCGCCTCATTGTGCCATCATAGCCATGGGGAAATGCCTTTTTCCAACTGACTTCAAATCTCCCCACCTGGCCTTGACCCCATGGGGAGAGAAATCAGAACTGTTGATCACTGCACCTATTTGTTCACTTTTTTCCAAGCTAATAGCGAGCCAAGGGCAAAATGTGGTCAGTCAAGGAGAATTAGGTGGCGCTTTAAGGCTTTCACACCTTTGTAAGGGCACACAAGAAGGCATGGCAGAGCCAGATCTCCCCACTGCTCCCCAGGGAATACTGTACTCACCACAGCCACACCCATTTCTTTCTGCATCCCTCTGGCCCTGCTGCAATAAGTGACACCCATTCACGTGCCAGGCAAGTGCTGCTCCCCTCACTAGAGCTACTTGTTACCCTAGATCAACACTAAAAAAGAAAAAAATAAAATAGCTCTGCCTTGGGTATCATGCAGTGCATTCCAGTTCCTCCCTAGTCAGTGTTTGTGCAGTGGTTTAAATACGTGAAGAGTTACATAAATGCTAACTATTATTATAATGTTCCCCTCCTTCTAGTCAACTCCCCCCACAGACTCACAGAAACATTCCCCACCTCCCATTTTAGCACGTTCATGGCATCAGAAATTACCCTGTTTTCATTTACCCTGCCCTTTGCCATATGATCCTGGCCCTCAGAAGCTTTAAATAGTCTGCATTATTGTGAAGGCTTGTTAGGACTTGTCCCTAATCACTCCAGGAATAATCCTTGATGGCTTGTTTCAGACTGTGTGTATGAATGTTTGTACAACCACAGGGCTCTGGCTTGCTTAGGTCACTCCTAGAAGGGGAATTTATGAGATTTATGTTCAGTACAGGAGTGGCACATATTGGGGGAACCTGTGCGGCAGTGAACCCATTGTTGTGTCTGCATACTCTGAAGCTCCCTTTAGAGAAGATCTGAAATAAAAACGTACATTTCAGCAAAGAACAGGCTGACCAGATTACGTGTTGATAGATGTCAGGCAGCAGAAATCAACCTGCCCTTTAAATGCCGAGCAGCAGAAATCAACCTGCCCTTTAAATGCAGGGACACTAAAAATGGTGCAGTCAATGCTCCTCAGAATTGTGCTCATTACAGCTGGTCCCAGAGCTTGCACTGTTTGTCTGGTGCACAAGAATTCCAGCGTTAGATACTGAAATATAAGCTCTCTGATGGGGTTACAACCCTTGTCGTCTACCTTATGATCGTGATATAAATTGAGAAAAGAGATAGTGAAATCTGGTTCTTAATAAATCTATTTTTCAAAGGCTGGCAATTGTGAATCTAATGTTATTTACAGGAGAAAATACAAAGCAGAGAAAAATGGGCTTTTCGGGTTTGGTTTCCAGCTGCAAACTTGAAGGAAAACGAATCACACAGTAGCATGACAACACCAAGACTCGTGCCATGTAGACTGCAATGTGTATCAGGCAGGGCAAACAGATTGCTAGACCTCTGTTTACCAAGGGTCTCATCGGTCCACTGAGATAAAACTTGTGCTGTTTGGAGATTTTGCAGTCATACTATGCATCGACAACATTATCCCACCCACTACATTCTCATGACACCACAGGTACCAAAATGGTAAGTGAGAGGCAGCTGAGAAACACCTGCTAAAATAATACCATCACAAAATGCCTTTGCACCATAGATCAGCATCCAGTCTCCCCAGCCATGTGGACTTCATGTTTTTGGATAATCTTTGAGCATTTTGCAGCATCTCACCATCTCTAGAACACTAGAAGAGGTATCTAAAAGTACTAAGATCAAAAGAGAAGGTTTTGGTGCTTGTGTTTTCATCTCTCAAACTCTTCAAAAGTAGCAAAGACTATACAATGTCTTTTGGAATCAGGAGATACTAATGTGATCATCAGCAGGATGGTTTAGAGATTTTATCTGAGATTAATGTCCATAGCTTACTGCTTGGTCAAACAGTCCCCCTCCCAGACCAAAGGCAAGTTATTCGCAGCACTTCTATTTCTTTTGCAGGCTACCAAGATGAAATCAGTGTTTAAGGAAAAGGGAACAAGAGAAGTTGCCTAAATGCCTGGGTGGGAAAAGGGCAGCAAATGGAAGGAAGTGCTACAAGAAACCACACAGACTAGAACTGACACAGGAGTTAAGCCTTGAGACCCTGGGTGCAGGGGTACCCATACTGTAGGACAATTGAGGGGATCACAGGCTGCCAAAGACATTTGGAAAATAAGGAGGTGTCCATTCTCTTCATGGGGAGTTAGCTCACTCACAGGAATGTTCACCTTCTAATATGGACATAGCAGGCAAAACTATGAAATCATATTAAGAAAACTCTTTAAAGGGGAAATCCTTGCATTGCTGTAATCCACAGGGGATTTGGCAAAGGAAATTTCATTGTTTGCATTGCAGCCAGCCATACAAAGACAAGCAGGGGTGAATTTATCTTACCTAAGAGCACCCAGCAAAACCAGAGACAAGCATGGAGGAGCTTTGATATTCTGATCTCTGAACAAAATGTGGCCCTTTAATCTCCTGGCATCCTAGCCCACAAATGTGGGGTCATAAAAGTGGGAATACTCAGACTCTTTAGGAATGTGAATTTGTAACACAAAGTCAGGCTCAAACCAAGTCACTGCAGAAGATGGACTTGGCTTCCTCATGGGCAGATCCTTCCGAGGGCCAGCACTGTCTGCCCTCCCTAAACAAAGGCATTGGCAAGCAGGGAGGGAACTCAAGCACACCTGGCACTAAAGCATGAGACATTTCTTCAAAAAGCAAAGTCAAACTTTGTACAAGGGTAAACGTGGAGCAGAGGCCCATGGAGACACTGGCTCCTGACAATGCTGCAATGAGCAGGCAGTTACAGAAATTAAAGCAGTGACTCACTCAAGCAAAAAATGTTCTTCTCCATATGCAAGGAGAACCAAGTCTAAAGAGGAGACAGAAAAGAGTTACTCCTTAAATAAAAAAAGACACAAATACAAATAAACAGATGGCTGAAAGCAGGTCCTACTTCAAAGTTGGACCTTGAGGTGAAAAATACATTAACAAGCAGCCATTCCTAGAGAAGCTCCCCTCAAAGAGGAACCTGAGGACACTGGGAGCACAGCCTTATTCTAATGGATGTTGAAGTAAACACACAGGGGGGTCCTCACACTATTTCACCATGTGGACCGCACTGAGATAGCCAAATTAGAAACTGAGACTCCCTGCAAACCCCAGAGAGGGGCAGTCATTTTTTGAACATGATTCAGAGCCCAGAGGGTAGGAACCTAGCTCCTGTTCTACTTATGTGGTCCAAACCACCCCCAGAGGTGCCTTCTCCTCTTCTTTGTCCACACTCAATGTTTAGGCAGCTGGACGTAGGTTCCCTACCCTACATGGTGAATATTACACAATGACAGCAAATTCCTGAAATCTTCTCTATGTGGTAAGCATGGTATGAGCCCAGAGGGAAATAACAGAATCTGAGATGGGGAACCTGATGCTGCCTCATAGACTGGAATGGCAAAGCTGTAACAAACACTACTTTTCTTTATTTAAAAAAAAATATTTTAGAACTTGAATGAAGTCTAGCACATGTAAAAGATGGAAGAGGGAGAATCTACTTCTAGATTCTACATGACTAAACATGCACATAAAACAGTACTGTTTTCAAAAAGAGAAGGAGTAAAAGCTCAGCTAGTCCAGATGATAAAATCAGATCCTCTGTAGAGGTGCTATGGAGAGATCATACAATAACTACACACAAGAAACAGAAGATTTTACTGAGCTCAGAAGAACTAAAAGGTGTTGACTAAACCCATAGAAACAGTTGTGGTGGACATGGTTGGATCTATGTTTTAAAAAAGTGTAGTTTCAGTTCTGGATGCATTGAGCATCACTTACTACTACCACATAGCACATTAATTATTTTGCTATAGTTAACCGTTGTATTCTTTACTGGTTACCAGCCACAAATGCCACATTCTCTTCCAGTATGAAAAAAAAAAAAAATATATATATATAGGAAAAGAGAAGGTAAAACTGCAGAACAGGATTTTGTCCATTGGACATTGTAACACCTTATCAGGCCCCAGACGAATGAGATCAGAAATGCCAGCTGGAACCCACAGGGCTTATCTGGGCACTCAGAAGCATAGGAAGAACAAGAGCCAGAGAGGTTTTATTCTATATGAATCCCTGAATGCTGCTGCTGCAGATAAGGAGCAAAGTCCCAGGTTCCACAAAGTCAATTACAAATCTCAGTTTGACTTCATTTGGGCTGGGATTTCCTGCCCAACATCCAAGGGTAAAAACTACACTAAGCACAGGAAAAAGGCAGCTGAAACCACTGAACTTGTGCATGGCTCATGATTGCAGTTGTTTTGCAGCCAGCATAAGCATACCTGCAGTAGATGGGAAAGGTGGCTGATGGGTTGTTTGGGATTTTTCCTTTTTGGGTTGGTTTTTTTTTTGTTTGTTTGTTTTTTTGGGTTTGTGTTGTTTTTTTGTTTAGTTTTTCCCAGCTAATAGCCAACCTTGTTTTCTGAGGTTTAGAGCCAGACTTTTGGGGGTTTAGGGATTGTTTTTGGTATAGGAAAGTGTTACCCTATGCACAAAGCAATGGAGTTTAGCAACTCACCTGCTGTTGGAGGAGGTTCTCAAGGTCCTGGGGCAGGACTCCCAGGTCATGTGAGTGGGGGGCAATAGCAAACCCCAGCAATGAATCAAGAGGAAAGTTGTTGGACAGTGAACAAACCATAACATTTTAAAAACAAGCAGCAATCTGCCAAAGCAATAGTCTGGCATCTCACAGAAGGCGCCGGCTTGTTGGAAGGAAGAGCAGGGCTCAGAGCAAAACTCTGGCAGACTCAATCTCCTTCAGGTGGAGGCTCACAGCCCCACAGGCTGGGGCTTGGCCACCCAGCTCCCAACAGGGACACCCTCTGTCCAGGAGGAAATAGAGAAGGTGTTCACACACAAAAGAGAATAAACTCGCTATCCCTTCAAAGCATCCAAAATGTTTCACATCACACCTCCCAAAGTTAAGATGAAGACCTCAAAGACAACAACAGAAACAACAGAGGTGCCATGCTCCAAGCATTAGAGTAAAAATCCCACCTCTTATTCAAGGCTAATATGCTCTGTGCTTGGGGGCACTACTTATTGCCATATGAGACAACACACAACAAACTTTGACTTGCTGTTGGCATTGGGATCGCTTCCAGAACCAGCCCAAATTTCAAGGGAAAGAGAAGCAAGTTCTATTTCAGTTTCTTCTGCCTGTTTCTCATGGAACCTTGACTCTCCTGTTACGGCTGTGACACCACAAGGGTGCCGCTGCCTGTGCCAGCAGAAGCCACAACAGGGCCAGCAAAGACATAGGGCACCTCTCCCACCTCTTTCCAGCCACCAGCGACCTTCCAGCACACTCCACCCAACACTTCCCAGGCATCATTTCTCCCTGCAGCCACATCACAGCTGCACAGAGCGCTGGCAGGAGAGACAGCAGGGGCTTGTTTTCACCTTTTGGTGGTGTCTCCTGTCCCCTGTGCAGGGTGTGTGGGCTTTTCACGGTGCCAATGAAGCGCACGCCGGGCCGGGCTGGAGGTGTGTCGCGCCGAGCCCCCGGCTCACTGCCTCCGCGCTGTCACCTTCCATTAGGCAGCTGGCGGCCGGGAGAAGGGGAGGGAAAAGCCAGCGGCATGTTTGGTTTGCTGTTTTTGTGGGCACTTTAGGACTTCAAAGGCTTCCCTCTGGTTCACAGGGGGCAAGGGGCAGAGGTCAGTAGGCACGGTTTGACCTCCCTTTCACCCCCTCCCCAAAAGGGAGAGACACACACACACAGAGGAAGGAGAAAAGGAAGAGGGGATGCTGGCAAACACTTTTATCCTCTAATCTTTCTTCGCCTTAGTGCTGTAGAGGCTTTGTCTGGCAGACAAAGTGCCCTTCGAAGTCTGACACTTCCATGCTGGACTCTTCCTCCTCTTGCCCAAGGAGAAAATTAAATTGAAACAGCAGCACAACAAAATGGGGGGGATATTAAAAAAAAGGAAAATGCTGCTCACAGAGGCTGGGTTTTCTTATTTTTTATTTTGAGGGGGAGGGGAAGTTGGGAGTCATTGCTTTTTTTCCCCCTAGCTAAATAGCTGTCCATCTATATATAAGCCCACTGATTCCACATGAGGGAGGGAGAAAAGAAGCATGATTGTTCAAGATCCAGCTCGAGATGTAAAACATGCATTTTCTTGTCTTTAAATACAGCATTGTTGTATTTATTTATTTATTTTTAATGGCGAGGTCGCTCACCCGGGGTACTGAGGAATAAGTTCGAGTTTCAGAAAGCTCTCCACAGCTGGTGATTATATCCCTTGCAGTGCGTACAAAGACATTGAGAAAGCAGCAGAGAAAGTAAACAGTATCACTTCTGGGGATGGAGGGGGAGAGGAGGAGGGGGAGAGGAGAGGCAGATGAAATTTAAACTGGCGGTCAGCCCAGGCACCAACTTAAAACAATGCAGTGAGAGGAAGCCAAAAAGGAAAAAAGAACCCAGAGGGGTGTGTATAGAGACACACAGCGCGTCTGTGTGTGTGCGCACACGTGTGTGGAAGTGCGCGAAGCAACCCTACGGCAAGGAAAGGAAGGGCTGAGGTTGCAAGCCCAGGGTTTCAGGAGCCATCCCTTGGGGTTCCATCACAGAGCAGAACAGCTTCAAAGGGGAGGTTTTGGGGGCAACGTCATCACCCCAGTGTAAATACATCTATGAGCATTTCTAATCAGCTGGAGAAGTGTAGCTGTTCACCTCTCTCAAGACTGAGGGAAGGAAAACCACAGGGTCTAGAAACAGCACTTCTAGCCTTGACATGTCCTACATCCTCAAAACCAAAAGGGACAAGAAAGTGGCAGGCAGGCCCTGACTAAAACTCAGTGACTGATCTGATGCTCTCCCAGCTGGCACAACAGGCTCGGGCTAGGCTCATCTGTCAGCTGGCTTTAGGAATCATGCTCCTACTTGGCCTGAGGCAGTTCAGGGTTAAACTAGTGCCTTTCTCCAGCACTTTGGTTTGACAGTATGAGAGAAAATAAAGTCACGACTGGCTGGTGCTTTGGAGGGCCAGATGTTTTGTGTGTCACAGCCCAGGGCACAAACTGGGTGCAATTTGGTCCAGGCCCATACAAACCCTTCTCACACAGATGGGCTCCGGGTGCTACACCAGAATAGTTCTGGCTCTGTTACATCTTCTCTGGTCACACTGACCGTGATTTCACTGGAATAGGGTTAGTCATCTTAGTGTGGGGGAAGGGAAAGGCTAGTTTTTTGGAACATCTATCTGCCTGGGAAGAGCTAACAAGCCTTCCTTTACAGATATGTACACATGTACCTCAGCAGAAATGCAGTTGGAAGGCTTCTAGAGAGACAACGTACTTAACAAGGATCAGGCCAGCCTGTTCTTTGGGCTGACCATCAAGTTTTCCACTACCTTTCACACCCAGAGAAGTCAGGCATCCTGCAGGTTGATGTGTTCTCTAAAGTGTTCCAGCAATTGCCCTCTCCTCCAAGAAACAACACAAATCTTGAGGCCACTGCTGCAAGCCCTGGCAAACCATGGCCTTCACCTCATATGGGAGTGCAGTGATGCAGCCACACTTCTGGCTGAGCTTCAGCACCCTTGGAGTGCTTGACAGGACAGGTTGGTCAAGAGACAGGAACTCCAAGTGCTTACTACTCAGTGTGTTGCTCCCTTGAAATAAAGGCCTCCCCAGACAAGCACTCCTGCTAACCTCACTGTCCTCTTGTGCTACAAGACCAACTGGCACCATCCTTCCCAGTCCCTTTGCTGTCTGCCACCAGTTAAGGCAAAGAAGATGCATCATAGCAGGGGCCCATTTGTGCTACACTGTGCTCCACATACGGCCTGGACCAGAAACAGAAAAAGCAGATATGATGGAAAAATACAGCAAACAGCACTGCACTCTACAAAGGATTCCTCCAATCCCCCCACCCCAAGGCTTTGTGAAATTTGGTATGGATTCAACTGATGCAGCAGCTTCTCCCAGGGCTTCTTGCCCTGTCTCCTTGACACATTTATAATCTGCCACCACAAATATTTTCAACTGCTATGAATGATGCCTCAAGGTACAGGGTGATGATAAATCAGATCCTTAGCCTCCCACTAAGAAGGGCCAAGAATTCAACATTACTTTTAAACTTAAGTGACTACAGTACTGAAATGAGATGTCATTTCATTTACATCAGACACTCTAAAATTTATGCACTGGTTACTCAAAGGTAGTTTTCTGCTTCAACAATGCAAGTCCCAATGGGAAAAAATCTAGCTAGATTTTAGGAAAAAAGATTCACATTTAAGGCCAGTCAAGCACTGGAACAGGTTTTTCAGAGATGTTGTGGGATCTCCATCTTCAAGAGAAGCTCAAAATTGGACTGGGCAAGAAGGCTCTGAGCAACCTGAACTAATTTTGCCCTGTTCTGCAGGGGCTTGAACTGATGGACCTCTGGAAGTCCTTTCCAACCTATATTAGTCTGTGATCAAGAAGACCACGTCAGAACCTGCCCAACATACATACAGCACCTCAGGCCTGAGTACAAACAGCATGAGGCACCCCTGTTGAGATGTTTCCAATACAAACATTGCCATGGTTACCTTTTGATTAAAACAAACTCAGTTCTACTTGTCTGCTTCCCAAGGGTAACTATGCAGGCAAGCCAAAATAAGAGATTCTGAGTGCATTAAATCTCCAGGTGTTGTCTGTGAACCTACAAGCACTGTATGAACCCAGCAGACCAGCACCAGTGCACTTCAGATGATTCTGACACTCCAAATGGGCAGAACCTGATCTGCAGATGGAGGATGGGAGCAGATCACCAGTATCCTCTCTCTGTTCAAACATTGACCAAAAGCAATTTCACTTTCCTTTCTTACAATAAGAGCAAATTGTTTTGGTTTCAGCCAAATGGGTCCACGGTCACTTTCCTTGTAGGAAGTGCACTGAGGTCTCTTTGTGGTGAAAAAAAAAATAAAATAAAGGTTTTCTATAAAAAGTAGTGTCTTCGCCTACCTAGGCACGTGGCTAACAAATATAAAGATCACCATCTAGTGGCTTACAGAGAAGATACCATCTGTCATATATCTGCAAGCTTGATGACCAATAAAGTTGTTGTTACAACATATTACAATTGTTCTTGCATTCAGCTCTTAAGCAAGTTAGGCACCTACACTACCACAGCCATGGACAAGTTTCTGACTTACAGAAAATTGAGGTTCATTCCTCCTCGCAAGCAAACACTGACTTCTTCCTCATCCCCCTTTTCTCCATCTCAAATCCTGTGCAGGATTTGGGCACATGGTGAGGGATATGTGAGGGATATGTGATTTACTTTAAGGCCCAGAAATTAGGTGTCTATTGTAAACCAGGCAAATTCCTATTGTAGTTAATATAAGGAGACAGATACAACCAGAGGTTGATGCATCCCATCATTTTGCATGGAGAAGGAAGACAGGTAGGATGAACCCTATTAATGCAATCCCACAGCTTGGAAAACCAATTACCCAGCAAGCATGAAAGCCTCTGGAAAGCTTTCCCAGTAAGCACCCCTTGGGATGCACTATGTCAGCCCTTTTCTATTTGCCTCACTGGAAATCATTCAGGTTGAAATATTCCTGAAATAGTCCTCAATGGAAAGACGGGTCTGCAATTTCTAACAAAACCTCTGTTTGCTGAAATATTTCTGATGAGCTCTACATCCTGTTCTTCAAGAAAAGATGGAGAGAAACATCAACATGGGTACCTCTGGAAAGTTCTAGTTATCCCAGGGATGGTCTTCCACTAACATGGCTGTGCTCCTAGACCATAACCGAGCCCAAGCACTTCTTCAAATCTTCATGCTGGGCCACATAGGCCATCCCTAAAATATCACATGCAACCACACACTTCAGAGACATGTAAATAGATGAAGTACTACCAGTGCATAGCACTGAATACCACCAGGCAAGGCCAGATTTGAAGCAAATAGAAGACACAGTTTAACTCTAGACTGCATTCTCCAGGTACTTCAGAAGCAGTTCTCCCCATTTTAACCAAGCCTTTATGATGGCTTAGTACCAGAACCAAATCAGACATCTAAAGTGTCATTTTGACACATCTTCATGCCACGTTCCAAATTTTCCTGGCTGTTGAAACACACGCTGCTTTGTTCTGGGGAGAAGAGAAATTCTCTACACAATCTCAAGCACAAAGAACAGACTCATCCACACTTCTGTACACAAACTCAGTTACATTGCGTGTTTCTTATGGCCTCCTTTAAAGCTTACACATGGATATCAACCTCTTCCCCCATGTAACAAGTGATAGGATGAGAGGAAACAACCTTGGGTTGCACCAGGAGAGATTTAAATTGAATGGTGGGAAAAATTTCTTCATCAAAAGGGTCATCAAGTACAGGCTGCCCAGGGAAGGGGTGGAGTCCCCATCCCTAGAGGTATTTAAAAGCCATGCAGGTGTGGCACTTAGGTTTAGTGGTGGACTTGGCAGTATTAGGTTAATGGTTGGACTCAATGACCTTATGGGTCTTTTCTAACCCAAGTGATTCTACTCTTTGATTTCTTTGCATCGCCCAAGATGAAAATCCAGCCGTCTGTTAACATCTGTGGTTATCTGGAAATAAAGAAACTGGAGTTTAAAACTCCATGTTCCTCTGTGAAGATACAAGATAAGGAGACCTGTGATCACTAAACCAGAAGAGAAACCGCTTACAGAAGCCACCAAATTTGTGTGGCATTCATCACATCTGTTTCTAGGTGACAAACATATGTATTTATGGTAGTCTCCTGTTACAGGCTCTGGAGAAATGAAGTCCAGCGGAAGGAAATTGCCTTAGATGCTTCCTGTAAATTGGGACAAACCAGCCTCTGGGGGTGCTCATCACCTCCTCCTCAGAGGGCAGAGAGCCCAGATAACCAACTTTAAACTTGAGGCTAGAACAGAACTCCATGCTTGGAACATGGAAGGGATATGGTATCTCTTTTTTGGTCTTGGGATCTGAACAGCAATCATGAACAAGAAATCCATTCAGCACTCGTGGTGGTTACATTGTCCTCCAGGGGACTTTGCATCCGGCTCAAGAGATGGACAATTTTCCATAATCTCAGCAATAGCTTTTGTGGGGCACACAGGCAGGACCCCTGCAGACCAGAAGTAAGATTCAACCCAGTGGGCCTAGAAACCACTGCATGCCTTTAGCTAAATTTGGCTGCTGAAGGGCTGCTCTAGTGGGGTGAGGCAAAGAAGTGCTATTTTCCCTCAGGAAAGCTAGCTTTATTTTCTAAAGGTTAATGAGAAATAGAAGAAAATTAGGCTAGCCAAAAGAATGAAAATAAATGGTTTTTTTCTTCTTCATTCCCCCTCATTTTTCAGAAAAAATGCATGGCTTTGGTTTTTCTGCAGGCAGTTGCTTCATATCAGTGTACCATGTGGTGACTCAGACATGTTGTTATTATAATCCAAGCCAAAGGGGAGATATATTTTATGAGATCCATGACTCCCCCTTGTCTTTCCATACTCTATGCTTTCTTGAGAGAAGAAAAAAAGCACAGTCCAAGCTTTGAGGACTGTTCATATTGTCTCTTGGCATAATCTGCCAAGCTTCCAGCGAGCGAAGCTAAGAGAAACTTAAGTGTGCAGTAAGATCTCCAGTGGCATCAAGGGCAGAATTTGGTTCTAAGTGCCATAAAGCAGTGTGGGGGAGGGCAGATAGACCCATAAAGATTTAGAGCTTCTAACACAAACCTAAAGGGAACTCTGAGGAAAGGGACTTTGGTGAGAACTGAGTTAGTGCATATAGCCTCACCCCTAGGGCTCAGTTACCTTTGCTCAGCTGACAAGCAATAAAGCATTCAGATGCAATAACTCCAATGCACTCAAAATGAATGTCTAGAAGAGCCAAAACTACCTGTAAATCAGATTTCTTCTCCTGTATTTCCCCCTCCCTAGAAAAACTTGAACTCTCTCAGTTGCACACCCGGATAAGAACATCAAAAAACAGTTATATATCCTGAAAATGCTCCATGAAGGGCTGCAAAATCTCTCAGCAGTTTGAGTGCAGTGGCTAATAACTTGTCCCAGGTCCAAACCTATTGTGTAAATTGACAGTGACTACTGTGCAAAACTCATCTAGGGCAGGGGAATAATCTGGCCTCCAGCTGACAAGTTTTTTTCCTAGACACAGGTCTGCCTTTTGAACTCCAAAGCCTTTGCCCATTGTGAAGCCACCAGGCCTCAGGGTCACGTGAACTAAAAATAAATAAAAGACTCAGGGTGCATCTGGTTGAGCCAGTGGTTTCAGAGAGAGGTTACAGGGGAAGCATTTTGACTGTCCTTAAGTGCTGCACAAAGACAAAAGCATTAAACTCCCACCCTTCCCATACAGGTGGAATAAGAGAGCTTTTAAAGTTTAAAACAATCACTGGATCAGAGGAGATATCAAATGGCTCCAAGTAACAAAGACACATTCTTTTGAGTCAAATTGTGGGACGTATTCCCTAAAGGAATGCCATATGAAATGTCTGATCTAGTAGATGTTTGTGGCACTCACCAAATATTTTATGTTCCTTCCCAGAGATGATGTTGCTCTGGCACAGAACATTGTCATTCACAGACTGCTCTGACAGGCCAGATGCATGCAAATGAAAAGAAAATTCAATAAAAAGCTACCTCTCAGATGCCTGAGTTCTTTGAGGGGAAAGGGAATGAATTTCCAATGCATTTCAGGAGGGTTGGGCATCCCAGCACACAACAGCACAGGCCAAAGATTTCGGATAAAGAGCAAAGGAAAAGTTTTGAATTATTCCAGAACTCCTTCCACTACCTCACTTCCAGACAGATATGAAGTGACAACACCCTGAAACAAAGCAATACAACCGAGGAGAACATTATCAGATTATTCAGAACAATTCCCATTGTTAGTGACCCAGAATTCGTCACTTAGAACAACCTAGAATTGGGATCTCGGAGAGTGCTCAAAGCCACTTAACCCTTTCAGTGGTGTCCCCCACACCACCACCACCACCACAGAATGACTTTTTCAAGGAGGAACATAAAAGAAAAACATCTCTTATCACATCTGGAGACAAACTAAAAGGAGGGAGTACTTGACTTTGACTAGACATAGCACGTTCTCCAAGCAACATCACTATAATCCAAGAGTGAGGAAAAGCCAGTGATTACAGGCCTGCCAAATTATTTGGAATTGAATAGGATACCATATCGTGACTATGAGTGATAGTATAAAGCTCAAAGATACAGAAAGAAATATCATGTAACTGGCAGGAACACATTCCACACTTCAGTGTTTTGGCAGGAGAATACAGGTTTGTTCTGAGACTATGCATTCAAACTCCTCATTGATTTAAAGATAAAAAGTATTGCTAATGCAACCTTAACATGAGGAGAACAGTTAGCAAATCTATCAATAATGCTATTTTTTTGCTATCTTTTTGCATAAGCACACACACATTTTCTTCCAGTTAAACTTTCAGTGTAACTTTTAGCTAGAATTTAATCAAAGGGAAAAAGAAACACTGAGGGACTTTATTTTTTTTAAGGCCAAGCATAAATGTGACAGTCTGTGCAATACTAAGGTGAAGGCCAGCAAAATTGCAAGCAATGTTATTCAAAGCCAAAGGAGAAGAGCACAGAAGAGAGCTGTAGCAAAAGCAACCTGTAGTGCCCCAGGAGAATGCTTTAAGTAATAGACTTTTGGATACAGCCTTCTCTCTGCACAACACAGGGATCAAAACCGTGCTTCTGTGCTGCTGACCTGTCGGGGAACAGCAGCCTTTGAATTCCAGTCAGGACACCTGGACTCCAGCACCGTGGTACACGTTACAAACCAGACTGGCTGACACAAATAGAATGCATTACCTCACCTCTTCCAAGGCGAGCAGCACAAGAATCTGTGCTCCTGGGAGACTTCAACTCAGCCGATGTATTCATGACCTACTTCTAGGGCACACGCAGTCACAGCTGTTAGCTGAACATGCTTGTAGAGTGGCAAGTTCTCTGCTGCACCTATTCCACTGTTTGGTACTGGGAAACTTTGTCGGTACTTAAAGCCACTTCCTACCAATTTGGAGCCCAAAGCACATGCCTGAACAGCCTCCTCACTCCAAGTTAGACCAGAAATCCAGAAGAGCTTTAGGTGCAGCAGGCAAGTTTCACACCAGCCATTCTCCCCATCAGTGATAGACTTGGATACAGTTGGATACTTGGCACAAGTTCCCTATTCACCTTCTAAATGGTTTCTAGTAGAAAAGAAGCTGGATCAGGAAAGACCAAGCACTTGCAGCAAAATCTTCCTTGATGAGCCATTGTAGCTATCTAATAATGCTACAAGACAATTGCAAGAGGTGCAGTACTATGAGTTGAGCCCAGGAAGACTCCAAAAAGATGGATTCTCCCAAGAAATTACTCCCCATTCTCATAATTCTTTACCAGATGTCAACAAGAAGTTTGACTCTCACGTCAGTATGCCGATAACACCTACTCAATAGACGTAGGTGCACAAGTCAGAGGAACAAGCACCTGACCCAAGCCATGGCAGCCACCAAGAGCAGCTGCCAGAAGCAGACGAGTTCCCTGGGACAGATGTATCTGTCCCACTCCCCGGCTGACAGTTCATGAGAAATGAAGATTTTCATGGAGAGCAGCCAGAGTCGCTCTATATAAGACTGACGCTGGGTCATGTCTTTTATTAAAGCAGTTCCTTGAGGAACCAGAAAACAGAGCAGAGAAGAATAGAAACCTCCTAAGAAAGATTAGTGCAAGAAGTTAAAATGCAAACGCAGCACAAATACACCGCACACTTCTGCTCCTCTCTTGGCACATGCTGCACTCACATGAGTTAGATCTTTCTTCACCCAAAATAAGTTGATGTGTGAATAAACAATGACAACAGGGACCACAAGACCAAAGAGTGACTGGTTAACAGCTTCCTCTAGCATTCTGCCATTTCACATTCAGCATCATTGCCTTCCTCAAAAAAATCCAGAAGATGCCACAACTGCTGCTTTGCAGACATTCATGGGAGACAACTCATCACCTGTTCCTCACAGGAGGCCTGCGTGAACTTCTCTCCTAAACCTCCTCCCAGAGGGAAGGCCCCACTGTGGTGAGGAGAGGGGGAAAAAACTGCTCTCTGTAAAAGAAGTGCCTTCATCTTTGTATAGTCTGTTGCGAGACTGCCTGACTTCAAACAGCCACAGCATGTCTGGGGCACCTGCAGCCATTTCAGATGTGGGGTACTGAGTCACACAGCAAACACAGACGAAAAGGGGATCAAGAAAAAAATTTCTGTGCAGATAGAGTAGAGCTGACGGCCCCATCTATTAATAAAATGACTGCTAGCCAGAGAGACTTCTGAGTTTTGAGCATTGCCTCGCTGCCTGCGGCTGAGGAATGATTGCAGCAGGCAACGCTCAGCCAGGACCCCCCAACAGATTTTATTTATGCATGTCTGCTTTCATCTCCCCCTTGTACACAATAGCCTAAACATTGTCTCCATCCTGAACCATACAACTTGCATATTTGCAAACATCTCTTCATCTTAAGACCACAGACAGACAGATTGGTCTTGGGTCATTAAATTCTGTCTTTTGTATGAAGTCTATTGTATGAACCAACTACCATATAATCCTCCCTGATTTTTATTTTCTTCAAAGAATAAATGAAAAACTGGTTTTGGTGTCAACAAACAATCCCAGAATCTGATTTCTTGACTGTTTAGGAAACTCATGCATATCCTTTTGTCTTGGGCAAATATTCTTCATAGCTAACCAGCACATGCTTTTTCCTTTTCTGTTAATTTAAGCACAGAAACCCTTGCTTGGTTGGCCCCCTGCCCTTTCCTGATTCCCAATAGCTGCAGCACCCTGTACTTAGAGAACTCCTCCACATCTGAGTGGCTGATCCCCTTAACCCAGCTGAGCATGTTAACCTCTCTGAGAAGTTCATCCTTTTGAAATCAATAAACTGAGCTGCAAGGATAGTTTTATTTACTCTTCCATTTCATTTAAAAATTAATCAACTCATGGTCCATTCTACAACTTTCTCGTTTCTGCACCAAAAAGAAGCAGTGCCAAAGCTGACTGAAAGCAGAAGAACAATCTGAAGAAATAATTTATCAGCCATTACTGCTAACAGTTTATTACAATTTTTCAGTCTATACCTGAGAAACCAAAGCCACCACAACCTCAGTGCTAGAAACTCATAGCCAAAACTATTTTACCAACACAAGTCCTGTTTTAATGTGTGCTATCCTTACCAGATTCTTCACCAAAACATAGCAATATTTCTGCATACACGGACATGATTATATTCCATCTCTGCCATTCCTGAGTAAGCAATCACATTCAACAGTATTTATGTTTCACCCTCATTTCTTTTACCCCAAGATGCTCACTTTTGCAACTGGTATGATTAATTCAAGCTCCTACATTTTTTTGCGGACTCCCAACATTTTACATAGGTATATTTCAGCTCTCTCTAGCTGATCCAGCTCTATATCCCAAACAGATCAGGCACTGATCTGTTTGGGATATATGCAAATAAGCATCAGTCCTTTCTTTCTCTCCTCTACCTGCTGACACATACCCATTTGCTTCTTTACCTGATTTTCTTTCCTGAAACTGGAGATATTCTGCTCTGTCTCCAGCACTCCAGTTTCTCTGTGTTTGTGTTCCTTCTTTAGCACCCATTGTGGGTTACCCCTCTCTTCTAGTGGGGGCTAGTTGCTCCTCTCTACTGACATCTCTTTTGTTTCCATTTATTTCACTTCTTCAGCAAAACCAGCTTTTATTTTTTTGTCTCCTCCACTAGCAGTCCCTTTCCCCCATAATCACACGAGTACAGGTCCTTCACCCCAGGGTAGGTGTGCACAGGTAGGTGCACACCTACCCTTTGTAGTCTCCTACTTGTTTGGAGAACTCCATCACACTGGCAGCCTCATTGCCTCTCTAACACATCAGCTGAAGACAATTGCCTCAGCTGCAGCTCCAGTCTACAAATCACCTCTCCCATGCACTCCAGCTGTTCCAGGTCTCCATGGCCTCTGGCAGAGACCCTTAGTAGGATCATATCCATGCACAGTACCTCCTTGCAGTTACACCCCTGTGCTTCACCAGCCTTTCAATTGTCCCAATATACATTACCTCCCTCTCTTGAAAACAGGGGTACAGCTACATCTCATCCGCTTCCTCAGCTACTACTCCTATAGCCACAAACCCTCAATGACCCCTGGCTAGTCAGTGATGAAAGACATTAGTGTGGGTCAGCTGCACCACTTACATAAGCTCATTTCAGGAGCAGAAGTAGTCTCTCACTAGTAAAGCTGCTGTCCCTCTCCAAAGACTTGGCAGACAGACCTGTGACATTCCTGTCTAACCCCCTAAACTAGGATGCTCTCCTTGCTCCCAAGAGCAGACACCACACAGCCCCCTTCCCAAACACTACACCACTTCCTAACCCGCTCGTTGGCTCCCATGGGCTGGAGATCTTTGTATCTCCAACTGACACAGAAAAGGCATGCAAAGCTGAAGTCTGCTGGGATGATATTTTGGAACTTTCAGTCCTTTCTCACAAGGAAGTATCTCTGTTTCACGAGGTGCTCCACAGGCCCTTTGGGCTTGGGGCAGGGAGGGAAGGGTTCAGAGAGGTGGCAGTACCCTCTGTGACAGGGACACCTCTTCCCTGAGTAAACAGGCACAAGTTTGTGCACACCATGTTTCTACATGGCCTTCAGAGCTGCCCCTGTGAATGAATGAGGACAAGTGACACCAGCTCTGCTTCCACTAACAGCTGCTGTCTGCAGACCACAGAACACCATCATCCACCATGATCACCAGCTCAGACCCACTCCCTCATCCAGAAGTTCAGAATTAGACTGATTTTCTTGTTTACAGAGATGAAGTAAAATGACTGTTTCCAGCTCCATGGTGTTCTTGACTCATACTCAGAATTCAATACTATCATCACAGTCAGTTACTTATTTTTCTAGCATCTCCAGACAGAAAAAAGTGATACCCTGGCTCCAGGTTCCTGGCATGGATCTCCATTGTCAACAGCCTCTTCTCAAGATTTGGTTGAGAGTGGATGGGCACTTAGACAGCCCCAGTGAATAAGTAACCACTGAGTTTATTGCTGAATGAAGACCCAGGAAGGAATCAGAGGGGAAAATGATGGGACTAAGAAAAACTCTGCAGTACAAAGATCTATTCTATAGAAAAAGGTCCCTTCTATAGAAATATTTCATTAATTCCAGAATCTTGCATTTTTGAATGGTGTAAAAGAATAAAAGAGGTACATGAGAAGCAGGGGGAAAAAATTAAGAAGATACAACACAAGTACTGAATGAATGGAACAAGTGAAAGAAAGAACGAACTAGAAATTATGAAAACATCTCAATGCATCACAAAAAATAGATTTTTTTTTTAAGGATAGAAGATCAGAGTGAATGTAAGAGCTAACAAAAGCAGGCAGTTTTTAGGAGGAAGTTCACTACACTCTTACCATCAATTAGGTATACACAAAAAGTCAGCCTCTCCACTGATTTTTCTCAATTGACTCTAATGGAGCTACCAATTTGCACTGCACTGAGACTACACCTATATCTACTATAGATCTACCTACTCTTCCTTATGGCAGAGGACTCAGAACAAAGCTCTGTTGATGTCAGTGGATATCTGCAGCTATGTATTAACACAGAAACCAAGGTCCAGCCCAAGGCTTTCCCCCTGTATGTGCCACTGTTGATGGTGAAGGGGTAAGGTGAGGAAATTTCCCCTTTCCTGGTATGGCTGGGCTTTGCCTCTTCTCTACATCTGGGTAATTGCATTTCAAGTGAAGTCTTTCTAGCCAGCAAAAAGAGGCCCTGCAAAATGAGTTAAAGGAAACCACAAGTTTGGCATCAGAGCCAGCATCATTCTCTGAATCCTCATGCCGAGTCTGGCTGTCTGGAAAGCTCTGCTTGAAAAGGAGCACAAGATTTTTTTGCACGTGTGTGACAACAGCTGTAAATATTTCCTTTGGTATATCACGTGCACACAAATCCACCTCCACTGACCCCCAGATATGTGAAAATATAAGCCAGGATAATAGATTCAACAAACACTTATCACACTGAAGAAAGTGTGCAAGTCAGAGTAGCTCCTTGTGAGGACATGCACCCATTTTACACACAAAGCTTTCACCCCAGACACAGCTGGCCATCCAGACAGTGAGCACAGATGCAGCATCTGTGGGCATCAGGCTGGATCCAGTCCCTGTGAACTCTGTTGCAGCATAACTCGTGCTGCCCAAGTGGAGCTTTCATCCTTCTGTATGTCAGGGGGGTTCACAAATGAGGCAGCTGCTACTGCCATAGGAAAAGACTTCAGCTTCCACCTCTAACAATGGAGTCTTGTCCTTTCACATCCATAAGCTCCAGGTTCAGTTTCCACAGATGATCCACCCAGAGTGGTTGTCAGAGCAACCCTGGCCTTAGAGGTAAAGACTTACTGGAAATGACTTTGTAATAATTTGAGCTCACTCAGGAGAGCAGTCCAAAGTTGTGCATATACAACTCTCTCCAGAGCGGAGTCAAACGATCTGAAATCCCACCTGGCCACCCATCTATACAAGCCTTTACACAGAGCAGACACACAACCAAATTGTGTGTGATGAAGCAGGAAATCTTTCCTTGGCACCTTCTGCATCCTTCCTCCCTGCTTTCTTTACTTCTGAGGGAACACCGTGGTGGTGGAACCTGCCAGCCCAGCAACATTGATGTTGTGCATTCATCCACACCCGGGGGAGCTGACACATGTGATCCTCTTCTGCCAACATCCAACCTGTCTGAGTGGGGACAATCTCTAGGACAAGCTGGCCACTCAACTACCACAAAAATAATGGAAGGAACTTCATGAGACAAAACGAGCCCACTCAGGAAACAAACACCAACAAAACCAAAGAGACTGGGGTTTAAAATCACCTCAAAACCTTGCTAGTGCTAAGCACACTGTGTATTTACAGTGTATTTTAATCATATAACTGATCAGTCCAGTGTAATGTACACCACATGTTAAGATAGATGCAGCAGATATAAACCCAATCTGATTTCATACAGTAAAAATGCATGCATGCAAACAGAAATATATTAAATGCCTTTTGTAGGAAGCATTTACTCTTATTATTTTAAATACATATCTCAATTGTTTTGCCCGGTTTGGAGCCCACTTGAATATTCAAGGATTGTCCCAAATCCCATAAGGGTCGAGAGCTCACTGACTTCATTGGGTGTTGGGCCAAATCCTACAAGATCAAAATTCCTTTAAGGACCCGTGTGTCAGTGTGCTGGGTATGCATTCCATACAGAATACACCATCCTTACACTATAGCTACAACATAATGTTACAGCTGAACTGCCACAAGCATGCACTGAGAAATTTAGCAGCGTGAATGATGAGCAAGTCCAAAATACTGTATATCCACTGTCCACCTCTGCCAAGGCTCCTGTGAAGCATCACCAGCAAATATTCAGTGAGTGTGTTTTGGCCCATTCTTACCCACTTGAGTCATTAATCATTCATCTTAATATCTCGGTGTTATTTTGTGCTCCTCCCCCACCCACAGCGCCTGTGTGTTTGTGGTATCCATCTGTTGTTCCTAACCATACACTTGGACTGCAGGATCTCTGAGGAAAGGGCCATTGACTCATGACATGAGCACAACACCTCACGCACTTCAGCCTCAGCCACCAGCTGAGACCTCACATTATGCCTGGCCTAAAACCAGACTAAGTTATGATAATTTTGAGATACACCAGGCATGCCCAGACACACACAGACATAAACCTGCATGCGTACAAGTCCACTGGAGGCAGGCACAGAGGTGCCACCTGATATCAGGGGAAGGAGAAAAGAGAGGGGCAAGATGAGAAGCTTTTGAGTGTGAAATTTTAGCTGGAACTATCTTCTGCCTGCTCACCCCCTCTAGCTGCAGCCCACAGTCTCGCAGCACCACAAGTGCAGGAGCCTCTTGCCACACTTGCAACACAGGTGCCCAGGGCATGAAAACACCTTTCTCAAATTCAGCCACATTGCATTTTGCACAACGTAGAGGAACATCTGAGGTGCTCTGGAATCTGGTGCCAAACACACCGACACTTGCACAGACTTCCACAGGAGCAGGGTTTAAGGAAATATGTGCTTTTGCAAAGCCCACCACGTGCACTGGTGCATGGAAGAAAACAGCAATGTCAGTGAGACTGAATGTGTCTTCCCTGGCTTTATGGCTTTAAGCTACTTCTCATTTCATAGCTTTTTTTTTTTTTGATATTGTAAGAAATGGCTTAAAATGTTACTGAAATTTATTTTCATGGAATCTGTACCTGAAATGGAACATTTAGCTGAACCTGGTCTGGAATGCATGATTAGACAAAAATTTCCAGAACTAGTTGTCCTCCACTAATCCCATTTTTCTTTTATGTTTTTCTAGCCAAGATGCACGTCTTCTGCTTTCCCATATTCACTGATACATAAATATGAAAGCAGGCAAAGAAAAAGTGATCTTTTTCCTTTTTTGTACTGCAGATCAAACTAAAGCTCACCCATATGTCCTCTGCCAGGTCACAAGATTTCAGCCTGGTCTCATATTCCAAGCAAAGACAAGCAGAGACTAGGAGACACAGATCATGAACAAGGTTTAAGCCCTTCTGCAAACCCACATGCACTGAAGAGAAGACATCCCCAGAACTAGGGCTAGGTATGCCAGCTCCCTCCAAAATCCTGTGCTCTAAGACCAGCCTTATCTGGAATGTGCATGCTCAGAGCTGGTGGGAGAGGCTGTGATTCTACAATTCAGCAAGCTTCCAGCTCAGCCTGATGGGCCTTCTCCCAGAAAAGGAGGTTGAGACATTCTCCATCACTTGTGGCACCATCTCCCATAATGAAAAAGATGACTGGAGGGTCAGTTGGAAGGGACAAGGAATTGGTTGTTCCATGAATTGACTCCCTGCATGTTTTGGGAACAAACAGAAGACTTTACTTGGAAGAGCTGTCATTCTTCTGCCAACACTGAAGATGGACCCAGGGACTTAGGGGGGGAAAAAAAGGTCAGGACAAGGCCTATACAATGGGTATGTCTGGTACACTGCTAATGACTATCATCTGGGCGAAACAACGGTAGGATGAGAAACTATTTCTTGGTGTACACAGAGCAAAGAAAGCCCCTTAAGCAAACATACCAGTAGAACAATTAGGTGGTTAATCACAACGTTGGCCACGAGAAGTTTTCTCCATTTTTTCACTTCAAAGGAGCAGTGATTAATAAACAGTGCTAATCTTCTGGAGAGATGAGTCAGCCCCCTGCCCACGCTGGGGTTATCCTCACAGTGCTGCTGCTTTTCAGAGCATGAGAGTTCTCCCTGGGGGGAAGAAATGCTTCATTTAGCTCACAGGGCTCCACACCAGATCACACAGCATTGCACTCCATGGCCTTCCTTCCAGCATTCCTGGGAAGGCATCATGCATGTGGATGGGGAGGCATCTCTGATTCCTCCTACACACAGAGAGTATTCTCCAATTCCAGGTGAAGATAACAGAGGGAAAAGCCCCTGGATGGATCAGAGGCACTATGGTAAAATTCAGAGATTTTGGAATCTCTATTCAGCTTTATTGCAGAGCAGGAGTAGGTTGAAAGGCATCAGCGGTCACATTGAGTCCATGGGATGAATCGACCACCTCCTGGTTCTTTTCCCAGTCAGTTAAAGATATGCATGCGTTGGGTGACCAGAGCAGACCAGGAAATGGAGACAGTCCCACCTTTGTTCATTACTAGCCCTGAAGAAATGCTCCCAGACCCAGGAGGGGGCAAGCTCAAGCAGCTGTGCATGAAAGGGCACTTTGCACAAGTCCTGCCTAACTCTGGAGAGGGAAAAGTCTAATCCCAGATGTGATGTGATCACAAAAGAGGTCCCATTACACTGTCCACCATGAGGAACACATGCTGGTTCATGGTCAGTAGCAATCTCTGCCTTTCTCTCAAGAAAAGAGGGATGTATCTGTGGGGAGGATGATACCAGAAACTCAGGCAGCAGCAGGCAAACACAGTGTTGCCTATCTAAGGACACACACTGAAGAGCTGGGAAAAGAAAAGGGAAGCCCAAGAATACCAACAAGTCAGTGAGTGTTTCTCTGTCAATTTAACAACAGGCAGGCATCATACAAGGTGAGCTCTTTTTTCCCCCCATACAGCCTTTGCTTCGTGCTCTCACACAAGCACAGAATCTCCTGCTTGGGTTTGGTGAGCTACATCACAGGAGCGCACCTAAGCAGTGCCTTTGTAAAGCTACTTCTACATGCACCATCGACTGTGCCAAAGGCACTGCCACCAAGGTGACACACCCTTCTCAGTCCTGTTCCTGCACTGTCTGTCCTCAGGCGGTCCCACCTGGTCTGAGCTATTCTACAGCGTGCTGCCAACAAACCGGGTCATCACTCAGCCTGTCCCACCATGGAACTGTCACCGCCAGTGGAGAAGCACCAGTTCACACCAGTTGCAATAGTCGCCCAAGGTTTTAATGCACACTTGCTACCCACAATAACTGTGACGTAGACATTAGGTTTGCCACAAATTTCCTCCCTGCCTCTGCTGCGAGGGCCCTCAGCTCCTCGGGGCATCACTGCCTGGAGTGCACTTGCTGAGCAGTGGACATTGCACTGCAATGACACTTGCTTCCTTCAGCTGTTCTCATTCTCTTCCCAGGGTTTTTCTTTCTCTGCTCGATCTCCAGGAGGGAATGAGCAGCCACAGAAGAGCTGGCTCTGCTCAGCAGGGCCTCTGCTCATTTCCTGAGCACTTTTTGACACGTTCCGTTTGTGACCAAGCTTGGGCTGGGATCCCAGCTGATATTTTAACTTCAGCCACTGTAAATAATTCACTGACATGCACTCCGCCTGCATTTTGGCACTTCTGCTTGTGTACAGTATTTTAAATTTTTTTTTAAAGTTTCTTAGCATTCTCTGTGTCAGCTCTGAAGAAGAAGATGCCATCTTGGTGAAACTGCCTGATCCTTGGTGAAGTCTAGAGACACCAGATTGGTTTGACAATTTCATGCATAAAAACAATCACATTCTCTACTTAACAAGAGACAGATAAAGTGTTGTGCCATGTTCTTGGAGATGTTTACAGGACAGAGAATACTGGAACAACCACATGGCTTCAAACCAGGGAGCGATCAACATGAGGAACCTTGCAGTCATCAAGACCAGAAACTAGGCAGTCTGTAAACAAAAAGAGATGTAAAAATCCTCTGTTGTGGGAGTCAGTAAGAAGTTTCGCCCTCTCAGGCTGCTTATTTCTAAGTCTTCTCAGAGTTGACTTATTCCTCAAGACATCAGAATTCCTCACTGAGCCTTGCAAAGCACTTAATAAGTATTTATTTAGCATATGCTTATTTTTACATATGCAGCCAGCTTCAATTGGAAAATAAGTGTGTTAAAAGTTTATCAATTCATTCCTAAGAAATCACCCAGTCTGGATTCTGCTTAACAAGTGAGAGAGATCTTGCACTTTCCTCAGTGTTTTTATGTTCCTATCATGCCTGTGATAGATGAGAATGAATCCTCTCATACAAAGTACAGATGGATACAGACCACCTGGTCTCAGACTTTAGGTTCCCCCACAGTGCAGGTGACAACACTGGGAAACACAGCACTGAAGAGGTTAACAGGCACTAGCCTTCCCCTCACAGCCACCTTTCCTGGCCATCACAAGGAGGATTAGATTCTCTGAAAACACGGATTCCACAGCAAAAAGCAATCAGAAGTGCTGCACATGCCTTTCATTGGGTATCATCCATCCCACTGCCTTAACCTTTCATCAGGGGTCCTTTCACAGCATATAAGAGTTGTGCAGATATCTGAGGCCTCCTTCCAGACTCTCCCTTCTCCTGGGGCTTGATCTGAGGGCAAAGAGTGGAAATTCAAAACAAACAGTAAACAAAACCAAGCTGTCCTAAGTGTAAGCCGCACATTTGTTTGGAAGATTTTTGGCTAATTTTACTCTCTGTTTCCTGCTCACTCTGGAATCTCTTTTTCCTTTTTTTTTTTTGCGTCCCTGACTTGGTTACAAGAAAAACAAAGGGGAGTGGGGGAACCCAGAAAAACATTAAAGGAAAAAAAAAAAATATACATACTCCCTCAAGAATCTCTTGTCCTATGTCAGGGGCCTGCCCACCTTAATAACTGTAGAGTTAATGGACACATCAGGGTAGTATTTTCTCCTCCTGCTTGTCCATCAGGTAGGAAACCCCTTCAAACATTGCTGCTTCTTCCAGATTGAGTAGGTAGATATGTTTATGGATGGCGCAAACCTAAGCTCCAAACATCTGTAGGACTTGGCTCCAAGTCAAGGTCTGATCTGAGCTATCCTAGAAACTCCATTTTTGTCTGGCCCCAAAGTTGTTGGCCATCTGCAGAATGGAAATATGAGTGGAAACCTGTCATCACAAGATGCGGGGAATTGGAGTGAATTGTAGGCAGGCTACTTTAAGCTCTTCAGGATGGTTCCCAACTAGCAGAAAACTAGCTTAGCTGCAAGAATCAGCAAAACCACATTGGGTTCACATCACCAAAGATTCTAGCCTTCTTCAGAAAAATTCATGGCATTCCAGAATGGACAGCTGAGAGAAAACTTGTTATTCATTAAAATTCAGCAGCTTTATGCATTCAGGTTAGAGTGGAAGGATATTCCTGGTACCCATGAGAGAGCTCCAGGAAAGCCTCCAACAAGCTCGAATTCCTGACACCTGCACCAGGCACATCATCTGGGCACTCAACCCCTGTTGTGCTCACTGTGTCTCCAGCAGAGAGCAAATAGATTCATTTCCCCAGAAACTGAAAAACCCAATTCACAGGACATTTCTTTGTACATCATAAAGAAGCAAAGAAATACACAACCCCCTCCTCTTGTATCAGCGGCATGACTTGAGGACATGTCAAACAATCCATCCCCATGACACTGAACCATTTCCTTAAGGGGATTTTAGAGGGGAAAGGGAGGCTTTTGAGACAGCTATTTTTAAGCCAGGACAGTGCCAATCACATTGTGTTACTTCCAGTTTCACTCAAAGGTCAAAGGATTTTGGTGTTACCTTTTTCATATCTCCTAAAGCTTGTGCTGTCCCAGGTGAAGCTGTCACAACCTTCATGTCTCCTAACCCATATTTTTCCATGATGGGAAGAATTATTTGAATGAGGATTCTCTGACACTAAAGAAAATCTCTAAGGTCTGACTGCCTTAAAATAAATAAACAACAAAGCAACTAACTATAGAGGGTGACTCTCCGTTAATGCTATAGTTGTTTGCACAGTTAAGACATAATTAATGTACAGAGTCAGAAAGGTGCCTATCATTGAGCTGTCATTGAAGTGAAAGCACAGACAGAGGCAGCAGTGTTGAAAATTAAAGGGAATAGAGTGTGCAATGATTTTTTTCCAGGGATGAAGGGCAAGCCAGCAACATATCAATGCCACTCTCACAGGCCTTCCTGGATGTCCTTTACTACATATTTCTGTGTCAATAGCTTCTTTCAAAGTTTGGTCACCAACAAAGAAGTGCAACTGTTTGGTCTGCCTTGGCATTCTATTGCTCATGGGTTCTGGAGGAGAGTCCTAACTGAGATCTTTAAAGTACCTAAGCCTTGCAGAAGTTATAAGCTGTTTTTCATTATCCCTGATTCATCAGCAGGGAAACTGAGGCAGCAGGAGGTAATGTACAACACAGTGGTAGATGAGAAGAGAATGTCTTGCACCAGACTTCCAGCCGTTTGGCTTTGCCTACCAGACAATGTTGGATCCTGGGTAAATAATGGAGCTATCACACCCAAATGTTATTTTTAAACTGCGGGTATTGGGTTTGGCACAAACTCCAGCAAAGCACAGCATGACCAAGGGAGCCCTGAGGAACAAGTGCCCCACACAGATGGAGCTGCGTTGGGGAAACCTTGTTGTTGTGCTGCATTTATGCAATCAGCTGAATGGCAGCCCAGGCCCCAGCCTGCCAGCAGCACCTGAGCACACGGAGAGCCCAGACGGGAGGGACATGGCAGGATGGAACAGTTGGCTCCACCAGCCACCACCTCCTGCACCCTGGTGCCCTGGCCCAGGCCGCGCCAGTCAAATCCATAGGGGGGCAGCAAACCCTTTGCAGTCATGGGTCTACATTCCCAAAATGATCCTCTTCCACGCTCGGTCCCTGAGCAGCTGGAGAGCCCCACACACACAGCACCCTCTGGAAGGTCAGCAAGCTCGGGAGAAGGGAGATGGGCCTCCAAAGTCTCTTTGAGCTGGACATGGGTGGCCAGCTCAGCCCAGCAACCCAGCTAGGGGGCATGACTTGTGCCTGAGCCCATCAGTAGGGCTGGCAGGGCTCTGGAAAAGCAGACAACACACAGCTAATTTCAGGTTTTGATAGGAAAACCTATGCTTCCACCTAAGACTGCCAGAACCCTTTTGTGTGTCAATGGATGCAGACTCACTTTAGAGATTTGGGGCATGCAGGGTCCAAGGTGCTTTTATAATTGCACTGGTATGTAAGAGCACAGGGACAGACACACTGGCCTAGCACAGAGGACCCTCTAGCTACATATCCAGCTTCCATGGTGGTCAACATCAGGAATGGAGCAAAGACCACAAGAAAAAGAGCACACGTGGACTTACTCCACCCCCAGGATGCTCCCCTGCCTCCAGAGGTGCACAACTTCAGTCAAATGTGTGGTACCCCATGTCCTCATGCTCCCCTCTCACAGCTGCAGCTTTAGCACAAAGCAAACCTGAGTTTAAGAAAGGGGCCAGAATTTACATTTAGTCTGTTTGTGTAGACAGAGCTCAGATGCAGAAGTAGGTGAAATTGTACCCCAATGAGCACAAGCCCCTTGTCAATTATAACTAATTAGCCCTTTAGTGACCTTGCATCTCAGGCACCAACTTTGCTTTGAAATCCACACTAACTCTGTGCCCTCTCTCCCTCTCTCAGATTTCTGGCCAAGCATCTCTAAAAACTTACATTCATGCTGTACTCAGTCACCCAAAAAAACTGAGACCAGCTTGCTCTCTGCACAGGTCAGGGAGAACAGACTAGAAAGGCACACAGGTGACTTACCCAATATCCCACCAGCAGCCAGTGGTGAAGTTGGGATTAGCTCAAGCATTTTCCACTTCTCCCCTCCCAAGCTCCAGCCCTTTCCTGCTTGATTTTGCATTCTCCACCCAGCTGTCTTTACTGAACAGTGCCTTTTAGGCAGCTGTCAGGTTTGGATGAGTATCTCCACTCCATCAAATGGGCTGTCCCCCTTTGTGCTGTTAACCCTGATTTCCCACTGGAATGAACAAAGAAAAACAAGATAGACAGCTCCATGACAGCTGGACAGGAGTTCACCTCTCCCTGTCCCTACTTGAGACAATTTTTCTCCTCCTTTTCCCCTCTCCACTAACAGCTTTACTAGAGACCTTTTTGTCTTCAGCTCCTTCCAGAAAAAAAAAAAATCCTTATTTTCCCTCTATCCTAAAAATAGAGCTGGGACTTCCAGGTCCTAATCCCTCCAACAGCTCTAGAGAGTGGTGGAGAGGTGACAAACAGGTCAGCCCTTGCTTCTGCTTTCCTCCTTAGAGAGAAAAAATAAAAAACTTCAAAAATCAGTTCTACCCATTCCTTTAAGCTGCTCCATCTTAACACAGACATTTCCCCTTCCTCAGCCCCTGAGCACCCTTCTCTGCTTGCCTCCACTAATAACATCCCAGACTAAACAACTCCATCCCTCTTTCAGTGGCTCACCTGCCTGCCCTGGCTACTGCCTGCCTGAGCTCAGGGAAGAGACACCAGTTCCTAAGCTCTACACAGCTCCCAGAGGGGAGGGGGGGGAAAAAGTATCCTGGGAAGTGAAAAGAAAGGAAAAGGGAGAGGATTTGGTAGCAGGTTAAGAAATAGACATGCAGGTGCAGGGAGATGCAGCCCTAAGAGAAGAGGGCCTTATAAAAATACCTCAACTGTGCTGGCTTTTAGCTGGGAGGTGCCTGCCATCCCCAGATTTATCTATGCAGCAATAACCTATCCAGTCACACCTCCTTCTCCCTTTCACCTTACAACAGCACAGCATCCTTCCCTCAGGATCCCAAACAGTGCTGTTTAAAAAGCCTTCTGTTGGGCCCAGCTGTCAAATATCCAGGACAAACGTAGAAACAGAAGGGAGACTGCCTGATCCCAGCACAAACCTCTGTGATCAGTGCTGCAAGTGTGGCAGACTAAATGATCAGACTTCATGACCACTTCTGGCCATGAGGATGAGCACTGAGGGAGATGATGGGAATCCATGAGAAAGCTCACAAAGCATTTGCCTGAAGACACCTGACTTGCAATTCTCCAAAACTTCACAAGCAGATAACTGCCCTGAGAAATACTAACACAACAAACCCTGAGCTCTGAAGTTTAAATAGCAAAGGTAGGGTTAGATAAAATTTTCCTTGGTGTTACTCACTGTGGTGAAGAATGAGGCTTGCTACCTGGTGCATGGAGGAGAAAACAGCCTCCAGAACTCAACTGTGACAAAACCTGGGGTTGGATCCAAGAGGAGGGCTGTACAGAGTCCTCTGCAGGAAAGGAAGTTTTATCAAGGTCTTTTCTGTCTGCTTAGAAGCTGGTTTCAATTAAAGAAAGAATTGCCACCAGCTCCCTCCTTGCCTTACCCCAGTAACACATAACATACCATCCCTATTTCCTTCCCTGCCAGTTTGCCCTAATAAAAAGCAGAATTGTGCCTGAAAAGCATGTTGCTCAAAGATGGCCCCTCCAAGCAGTCCAAGAGATGCACTCGCCAGCAGCCAGTCAGACACACACATACCCGAATCCCTCACTCGCCTGTAAACAAGACAGATCGCTTCCTCAGCTGCTGTATAGGAATTGCAAGCTGCTGCAGGAGAAACCTCTCTCCTCCTGGCTTTTAGTGCTGTGTGCAAGGTGATCAGGGAGGGCAGGCATTTCTGTCCTTGTAAATCTGAGGTCGCAATACCTCCTGGTCTGTGAAAGCTTTTAATGAAGGCTAATGTTTTAAGTTCAGATGCTAGAATTTGACTTATCTTCCCCTGAATGACCATGCAAGTCAGCATCAAGCAGAGGCCACCTCAGTGGCGTTTATGCAACACCTGGCAGTGCCACCCCAGTATTAGAACAACAATACAAATGATGCAGCAAGACCTTGCCATTATATGAAGCAGGCTTAGTTAAGTTAAGCACTTAAAATGTCATGCTTCTCAGACACCAGCTATTTAACACATTTATTATACCAAGAATTACAAAGGGGCTGAAAGGAAAATGAGGGATGGTTTCCTCCAGGGCTCTCCTGAGTAACTCCCAGCAGAAAGTCTTTGACAAACTCAGATAGAGTAAAAGCCTTGACAACAGCCATTCCCACCATGATACAAGTTTACAGCCCTGGGTTTAACATTTGAAAACCATTCAGCAGCATCTGCTAGGGAGAAAAGAGGAACGAATTGTGCTGAATCCAGACCCAATGACACTGCAATGCATGACAGCAAATCAACGAGGCAGAGAACAGCCTCTAAATTATTTGTAGTGATATGGGACACAAACATGAAGCAAGACAACCAAGTGGCACGAGATCTCCCTGGTGTGGAACACCTGCACAGACAGCAGCAGGAAAACTTGGCAGGACAATGAGTACTCCCACCCCAGGCAGGCAGAAGGAGAGGAGAAGACAGTGAGCCGTGCACGCTCCCAAGTACTGCTGCCAGCCCAGAGCAGTCTGGGCTCTCCAGTCATCAGTAGGGATAGAGCCACTTCAGCAATGCAGAAGAGATGCTCTAGGAGCATGTGCCAGCTGCACAGCACACGGACAGACTCACAAAACCCACATCCTTTCACTCGGGGCAGCTAGCAGCTCCTCGTCCTTCAAAGGCCACCAGCAGAGAAGAAGCTGCCCATCACCGGGAGGTGGGGACAATGGCTAGGAGGGGCAGAGGCTTGCGTGCAGCATATTGGCAGTGCTAGGCAACACTAAAACCAGCATAAAACAAAGAATCAGACAATTTGTTCTGATCTATACTCCTGTCCCACTGGACCTCAGACCCATGGCAGGCACACCCAGCCATGGCCAGCTGAAGGCTAAGGGAGGAAGGCCTGGGCAGCCCAGCTGCAAAGGCTGTGGGGAGCCAGAGCAACCCTGAAAAATTGTCACATCTTTCCTTTCCCTCTCTTTCCTTTTCCTCCTTTCTGGCTTCTCTCCCCCCTCCTCATCAGGAAGCGCATCTCAGTGGTCAGGAGCAGATCAAAGCCCTCTGTCCGGCAAGCCAGCTCTCCTCCCGTGGGACAAGCCCCAAGCACCTCTGCAAAGGGCATTTCCCCCCTCCAGCCACCCTCTGCTGCAAGCAGGCAGAAACAGTGGCTCTTCCAGCTCTTTCATCTCCCTGTTTGATTTTACTTGCTCTGGTTCTCAGAGCTTGAAGTCAGTGGATGGTTCATTAAAAGAGAGGGAAAACAAGCCATCCCAATGCTTGAATGGCTTTACAGCGAGACTCCCGCGTGGAAAGCATGACTGAACATATTGAGAGGTTTTTTAACCTAGCTTTGAAACATAGGTGAGGGTTACACCCTGGGTTTTATTATATTGCCTATAGCAAGGCATGTTCTAGGGAGCAATCTAGGTATTTTATAGGTGCCTGGTCAGCGTTGCCAGTTCCACCCATCCAAATGTCACAAGACATGTTCAAAACACAGAGACCAGCTTTAAATAATCACAAGCCCTTTATTATTTAAAACCCCAAAAGACAGACCTTCCTTTCTTTGCCATCTGTTTTTCTGAGGTTTTAAGATTTATGCCATCAAACTCTGCGTGTATAAAGGCGCGGTTTGGTTGCTTTTTTTTCTGAACTCAAACATACAGATCTCATATAAATCCTTTGACCCCAGGAACTTAGTCTTTGGAGAAGAAAAAACATCAAACACAGGAAGATTGCCCATAATTGACAACCCTTGTTGCTAGTTTCCTTCCCAATAAATTTTTTTGCATCTTTCTGACAGCAGGTCACAGGTTGCCCTAATCATATGGCCACAGCTATCTAGGAGGGGAAGGCATTTGGGACAAGGTTTTGAAGAGGAACACTTATGGACATACATCAGAACAATGAAGTTGACATGTTCACCCAAAGGGTATCTTTCCTTCTGCTATTTCAAGACACATCATGCATGATAAGATTATGCACGCTGCATACATCCTCTTAGTATGTGGGTGTGCCTGATTTCCTCTCAGCATTGCAATGGCACCAGAGATAACAGGAGACATCCAGAGGGACTCTGCTCTCACTGCTATTACTGTCCTACCAGAGAGCTCCACAAATTGTCCAGCCTTACACTGCTACAATGAGCAAAAAATCCACTCTGCCCTGGATAACACTGCTAAACCTGGCCACAAACAGGACACCCATATGCCTTAAACAGGATTAGGCCCTGCCTAAACTTTGCAGTCCATTTTCAGAAATTTAGAGACAAGTGTTGTAACAAGACCTAGACAGCGCAAAGCAGACACATAATGCTTTATTACTCCACAGGTCAAGGATCCTCCCAAAAAATAGAAACCAACAAGGCATAGAGTCACAGTTATACCTAAACTTAGTTCAGCCACAGAAAAGAAAAGAAGCTGTGGCTGAACTGGTTTTTTATTTCTCTTTGATCTGTGCCTGACTCTCCAGGAGTCACCAGTAACCAGGAGTAATTTATAATAAGCTTTAAGCTGCTCTGATTTATTCTGAGAGCTGAAGCCAGGTGCAAGGAAGTTCAATAGCCAGAATTTCTTGGCTTTCACTGGGGGCAACAAAACACTAAACACTAAAAATCCCCAGTGTGGCATACTTTGGGCTTCAATACAATGGGCAAAGACAGCATATTCAGAAAGCATGTAAAAAGGAATCAGATTTTTTGCATTAGGATGTACTAATTGTTTTTTGAGAGCCCTTTTTCTAGCTGCAAATCCTGACCCTGGAACAGCACTCAAATAATGATATGGAATGAGCAACAGAAAAGTAAAAAACACAGACAAAATTAAGAGTGGAAAACAATAACCTTGATGACTTTCAAAAGGAAGTGAATGAGGTGGATGTTCCCCATCTATTCTCAACTTCCTGACATGACATGCAAAAAAAATGGGCAACCCGAAGTTTGATTCAGAGAGCAGAACTGCAGAAGTTATTATCAGCAGGACTGGGGAAATTCAGCCACTAGCTGGGCTTGTTCTTACACTTACGGATTGTTCACAAACAGATCCTAATTCTGCCCAAGTAAATCTACAGATTTCAAAACTATATCCCTGCAGGTTGGGAAGTCCACAACTATAATGGGTCAGCATCACCTAACTCCCTTTGACTTCTTTGAATAACCCAGCCTTCACCAGCCCACTGAACAAACCCAGCTGCTCTCTTGGAGCTACTCACATGCCTTTTTCACTTGGATTTTTACTTTTTGTTATTCAGGGCATGTGACTGCTCACCTGCACTACATGGTTTGATTCTACAGCGCAAATGGATGACCAAAGACTTTTAATATAAGAGAACAAACAAGGCTGAATGATGAAGAAGTCACAGTTCACATTTTTTTGGACAAAAAATGCTTTTGTGCTAGAGTTTGCAAAGCCTTTTAGATTCATAAACATTTTCCCCACTGCCCAAAGGTCATCTGCATACTCATAAATAACCAATAATATAACTCTTTGGAGACCAGCAAAGCCAAGTCAAATTGAGAATTTGCCAACATGTCCACTATACTGTTTACTCCATTAGTGCACCGGACCCTGCAATGGAGCACTTGACTCTGTCCCTTCCAAATTAAATGAAAGAAATGTAAAAAAAAAAAAAAAGCAGCAAAGAGAAACCAAAATCCATCTGAATGAGTCAGAGCACCATGTGATAGCTGTCCCCTTGCAGACCGCTCCGCAGCATGTGCTTCCACCAGACTGTATATGAGATGTCAAACCATTCAGTCTATAAACCCACTTTATTATAAATACCAGCATCCTGTCCCGGTGGATTTGAGGTTGATTTTCTTTTTAAGTTTTAATTCCAGCCTAGCTCCATCAAAACAGCAATGCTACAATATTTCAGAAGCAAGTGGGTTTGATTTCAAGCATGCCAAAAGGCAGAGGGAGGGAGATTGTAAAGGGGAACAGCTAAATCTTTTCGCTTTCTCTCATCAGCACCATTGCGAAATCTTTCTGCAAAACATAAGAATGAAATCAAGTTTTCATGTTTTAAACAAACCATGGTGTGTTATTGTACTACACTTCTGCAACAGGGAATATGGGTCAAGAACTTTTGGACCTTTCAGATGTTAAGGTATACAAACTCTGGCAGCATTGCCATCTGCACTTTTCCTTTCTCACCCCACTTTTTTTCTCTCCACCCCTGCTCTTTTCCCTCTACTCTGTTCCTTTTACCCCTGCATCTTGCTTTCTCTTCCCTCTCCCTATCTTATCCTAACACTTGAAAGCTGCTACAAGATGCAGCTTCAAATCAAAGGCCCTGAAAAGCTCCCTTATGTTTATCAACACATTTTCCACTCTTGGGTTTTCATCCGGTGGGATACAAGTATCCAAAACATGCATATGTGTGTGCAGACGAGCAGGCATAAATGTCTGCATGCACACATAGTGTGTGAAAACACATGAACAGCGTCTTTGCGTGCATGCTTTTATGCTTGCAGGCTATTTCTTTTTCCCCCTTCTGCAGCCTTGGGGAAATTTGCAGGCTGGATGCAGCAGGCTGGCTCTGTGCATTACGAAGTGTGTCAGGATGAATAATGGGGGCAAGCGGCTCTGCCAGCGGGTCAGGGAACAGCAAGTGCGTAAAAAGGCGGGATTGTCCAAGAAGCACACGCAATATCGGCTCGGGCTCAAAACCCACGGCCAGACCGACACCAAGATCGAGTGTGGGCTCCAAGGCCAGGAGAAGCACGTTGCCCATTTCTGCTGACCCCTTGTGAGGGTGTGAATTACAGATTGCCACCCAGGAATACCAGTAACTTTTTCCCAGCAACTCAAAGTACAAAAGCACTCCAGCAGATGTTTAAAATCAAGCCGTACCTTGGACCTTGTAACAGGCTGCACTTGGTCTCATTGAGCTGGATGATCAGGGGGAGGTCTTCTGCTCTTAAAAACCCCTTGATTTTAACCATTTGCTTGATAATCATTGAGATGAAGATCCAGGCACCATGCTGACACTCAGCACAGGGCTATCAGCTGAAAGGAATGACTGTGTCCTAGTGAAGAGGTGACAGACTCTTCCTGAGACTTTCAAGGATATTTTTCCTGGAAATCATTTTCATACATACCTTACTCAAGTCAGTGAAAGATGAGCATGCTTCACTCAATATTTCAAACCATTTAAACAGCATCTGTTTGCAAGTTCAGAGTAAACCTTCTTGTGTTCAAAGTTTCTCATGAAAGGCTAGAAAAAGCAGTAGAGAAAAACAGGAAGGAAAGGTTAGCACAAGAAATAGAGCAGAGAGAGAAATCCAGATTAAAAGATCTATTCAGTCTATACAGTATTATACCCACAAAGAACGTTCTATCCCAAGAGCTAGAAGTCCCATAAGTGCCAAAATCCAGGTTATTCACATAGCAGTAACTGGTTCCTCTGAACATGGTTCTGATACAGCCAGTGTTTTCTACAGAAAACAAAAGAATGATGGGACACCCAGAATCATTCTTCCCTGGTGCCCATCCAAGTCTGAATTTTTCTACCTGTCCCCCACAGGCTTTGTTTTACCCCATTCTGTGCAGCTGCCTCCACAACTTAGTTTCTTATACTCTAGGACTTGGTCTTTCTTGAATTTTGAACCTCTGCTTACCGTCCTGAAATTCCTTGCCCATCAACAGCCTCAGCTGCCTTCCCTTCTCACATGTGCAATTCCCATCTCACTTTCCATCTGTACAGTTCTTTTCCTGGCATCAGTCTCCTCTTCCCTTCTCATTTTCAGTAGTATTTCAAGTCCCAGGCCTCCTGCTGGTCCCCACTTCCCCCCTTGTCTTGCCATGCCACACTTGTTGTGTCCAGCTGCTCCCTTTGCTGCCTTCTCCCCCCCACATTCAGCTCCCAGCAGTCCTTCTGCATTTGAAGTTTGACTGCACACCTCCTCCCTGCCTCCTGGGTACCACCAGAACTGAAGCCACCAAGACTGCAGGAAAGACTGACAGCTTTTTCACCACCTCCCTAGAATCATGGTGCCATGAGAGTCATTAGGAAGGTTCAGGGATGAAATGCACTCTCTTGCTTTTGGGGTAAGTGCCACAGTGATGCACTATTCAAGTGGACTCATCAAAGCATTTACCAGACTCTCACCACCATGAGCAGACTGAGATGTATTTTTGGTTTTCTCTTCTCCAAAACATATAACACAGCTGAAAATAATCAGCTTTTCATAGGAAAAACAGCAGGCTCTTCCTCAGTCTCAGAGGGTTGAACTCATCTGTCTAAAAATGAGGAGTCTGTTTTAATCAATTTTTCTAAACTACCTCTGTCATGAACCCCCCAGGATGCAATTTATTTCACTACTATTAGGTACCTCTTTTCACACTGGCTGATTGAACACCCTCATCTTTCTCCACAGAGGATGGAGAAAGCTTAGTTCAGACAAATTTTGTGGAATGAATGCCTAATAAACAGCTAGCACTAAAAAGGAGGTGAGTTCTACCTCCTAGTGATTCCTCAACGACATCTCAGACTCATTCAGAAAGAAGAAACCAGCTGCCTCAGTGAAGTTACAAAACAAATAAACAAAAAAAAAATCTTGCATTTTGTCTTTCTTCAAACACAAAAGGAAAATAAATGGAATTTTCTCCTCATCTTGTTCCTGGAAATGAGTGAACTATTTCAGATTACACCATCCCAAGAAAAATCTATCCTGAATCACATGTGTGGCACTGTAAATGACAGTGAAAACAGTTTGAGATTGGCAAAATCATGAGTAAATGAGTACAGGGTCTTATGGATAAGTGTTGATCTCCCAAGACATATTAGTCCCATTTGCACCTCAGGTAGGATACAAGGAGACAACTCTCCCTTGCTTTGATTTACAATTCTTATTCAATGTCACCTCCATTTCCCTTCAGAGAGAAGATGGTTGTATCTTCCTTTAAATGTCCTTTTTGAGAGGGGGATGAGGAAGAGAAAGGGGAGGCAGAGTTGCTAAAAAACTTGGAATTCAGTTAAAGGAAAAAATGTGCCTGAAAAGCGATTTTCCAAAGCCAAGAGCTTCACAGTATTCAACAGTTCTTCCAGAGCTATAGGATATACAGATACATATCACTCACAGTAACATTCTGCAGGCTCCAGACTCCACCAAATTATCAGGCAGTCTTTCCAACAATTAATGAGGGGGTTGTCAAATATTTAAAACAGAGCACAGTGACTCCTTCCAACACAGCCTGCAGAGGTGCACAGCACATCTGCATATTTCAGCATAGGGGAAAGAGTGAATTTTGTTTCTTGTATGAAACTAAAATATAGTAGGACCAAGGAAACAACATTCCTCCTTACTCCCTTCTGGGCTAGGTCACTACAGTAAGTAACAAAATGCAACACTGCAGGCCCACCTCTGCCTTCAGCTTCACCAGGAGAGGAGTTCTAGCCTCAGCCTCTGATTTTTTGTTGGCAATGGCTTTGCCAGATAGTTGGCCTTCCTCTGCAGCACTGCGGCCCACTGGAGATAGCCAGGAGAAGCTATGGAAAACCTAGAATCAATTCAGAAGAAACAAAGAGCAAGAAAGAGCCCTCTTCACTGCCCTTCTGTGCACATTGAGATGGCACCAGACATAAACCCAGAAAAACACCTGGCCACAGTGGTGAGTCCTATCCATGTCTTCACTGGGTACCCATTCCTTGTTACCAGTAGGAAATGGAAAGGCCACAACATGCTGATTCCGGATATTACCAGGCAATATCAGACAGCTTTACACACACCTTGCCAAGGCAGGACAGCCCTGACCTTCAACAGCAGCTGCCTGTGAGCTGCTCTGGCAGACAGGACTCAGCTATCAGCCTTCTTAGCTCTCCTTAGATCCACTATCAGTCTCCTTCAGTAGGAAGGCCTCCTTTATAAGGAGGGACACCCAACAATATTACAGGGGAAGGAGAAGAGCCCAGGAAATCCTTAGATGCTGGCTCATGGCAGGTTTGAAACACTTCTGCTTCCCAATAACAGAGCAAGACAACAGGTGTGTGGGTAGAAGTCCAGAGAGCTGTGTTGGGAGAAAGCAGTAGATGCCAGGGAGAGGGGAACACCTGCCAACGAGACAATCTTGCAGCTAGTGAAAAAGCTTTGGATATAACCCTTGCCAAGAAATCGCTTTTGGAGGAATAGACCTGTTCTTTTAGCAGCCTTCCCCTAGCAGCCCTGGCTCCACACTCTGTAGCTGGCCCAAAGCATTTCTCTTGGAAGATGTGGCCTTTGACAATCAAATTACCAGACACTTCAGGTTTTATTGCAAGCCCTCCTGTCTTGGAAAGAGCTAATGAAGATCCCACTGTGCTCCTGGGCCTGTGAGCTCCAATACCTCATGCTTGTGGCTTGGTGGAATGTAGGTCTGCTTATAGCAGCCACACTTTGCAGTCTCACCCCACCCTCCCTGTAATCCCACAGCCTCGGGAGGAACCCTCTTTCTGACTCACAGCAGACACTTTTTCTCTTCTCCCTCCTTCTTTTCCCCTGCATAGTTTGCCGAGTAACATTCAGAAAAGGGCTTTTACCTCCCAGAAGACAGGGCATTTCCCAAGGGCTGCCAGCTGCAAGCATGGGATAACTTCCATTCCTGTCTCGACAACCGGTGACAAGGTGTGGGTGTGTGGGGATAGGGTGGAAATCACTGGAATGCCACAGCTGTTCTTCAGACAGTGCAGCAAGCTTTCACAGGCTGTGCCTGGGAGGCACACATGGTGGGGCCTGGGACCTGACCAACACCTCACAGGGTCACCAAGAGGTTGTCCCCAAATCATAGCTTTCATGGTACCGTCAAGGGCAGTACTGTCCATCCTCTTCCCAGCTCTGATGGACAGTTTTCTCCCTGGCTTTGGGAGAGACAAAAAAAGGCTAGATCACCACTTGCCTTGCTCAAAGGCACTAGTCCCTCACCTAAAGCTAAGCCCAGATAACTCTTCCATGCTCTTAGAATTGTCAGGAAGCAAAAGAGCCACATGCTATATCTATGTCCTACTTCTTGACATCTTCCCAGATCTGCTCTGATTCTTATGTCGTTCTGCACTTCCCTGAAAAGAATTGTCATTATGCAAGATAAGGGGGCTTATCTTAGCCAACACATGCATTTTAAAAGGCAAAAGCAACATCTTTAAGGTGTTTGGTTTTTTGGTAATCACTCCAAACTCCCCTTTGTATGAACTCTGGGTCAGAGCCTCCCTACTTCACATTGCTGAAATCAGGGACCCTCTTCATCCTCCAGAAACTGCAGCTTGCTCCCCACACCAGCTGGGAAACTTGCCCAGTTGAGTGGATAAAAACTCAGCAAGGTAGAACTGTCACAAAGCAGGGGATCTCAGGCAGTTTTGCAGCCAACCTCCACCATGACGGTCACAGGGGAGGTCACAGTCCTGAAGGTCACCCCTTGATTGTGTTCTATCCAGAGCATGCAATGAGCTGGAGGCAGAAGAGGTCTCTACCCATTCCTGCAGGGGCTTAATCCCAATCCCTGCACTACCCTACTAGAGGGGCACAGGCTGCAAGGGAGAGGCTGTCAGGAGGGGACTCCCCAGCCACGCAGTGTGGGCATCTGTACTGCAGGGAGGCTGTTCCTCCTCAACAACAACCCCCAAAAAAAAAAAAAAGTCATTTTTCTTCTCCCCCCCTCTCCTCCCTCCTTCCAGAAAGTCTTGGTTTCATCCCACTGTGGAACAAAAACAAATGCTCTAAACCGCAACATTTTTCACAAACCGGAATTTCTTGTAGTCTGGCCAGCCTTGGTGGATCAATACCAGGCATTTCTTTCCTCCTCTGCTCTGGCCTTTCCCTTCCAGCCTCCTCCCCCCCACCCCACTCACCGAAGGGAATTAGGGAGCCAGAGGTGTCAAACGGAGGAGTCAGGAACGCTCCAGCTTGGTTTTAAAAGGGACAGAAAAAACACTGGCGTCAGCCAGAGCACCAGGGCAGGCGCTGAGACCTTGTTTTGGATTTTGCAGAGACTATCCCTAGGGAGAGCAGCCTTTTTTTTCTTTTTTCTTTTTTTTTTTCTTTTATGCATGGTTTTGTTTGTAAGTTAAAAGTCTCGGGATTTGCAGTCTTTGAAGCATGGTCAGCCTGCCAGATGGAATTAGTCAGTGCCTTTCTGTCGGAAATCCCAGGCAGATGAAGCAGGATGGAAGGACAGCATTTTTCTCATTTATCAGGAAACCCCCTGCGTTGACACCCACAAATTCAGCCAGAGATCTCTGCAGGACCCAAAAAGCAGGCAGGACTGAAGGCAGGAAGGCAAGCAGAGGCCCAAAGCTTTCATGTGCATAGATCAGTGTGGCACCACTGGAGGCAGTGGCCCCCAAGCAGATTTACACAGCTCAAGATCCAGCCCAGATGTTTTTGCTGGTCCTTGCCTGAAGCTATAAGATGTCAGCGGAGTTTCCTCTACTTAAAAGTGGTGCTGAATTTGGCTGTCCCTGCCTCTGACTCACACCGTCTTTCCATTTCTTCCCACCATGGCCTGTTTCAAATCTTCCTATTTGTGCACCCCTCACAGTGAGCACTCTCACTCCCAGGTGAGCAGTCTTCTTCTGCCGTATTCCACAGTGCCTTCCTTCACACACACCCTCAATCTCACATCTAAGCCCAAGTACCCAAGAGTCATCTTTGGCATTTTACCAATCTCTTTTCTCCTCTCCTACTTGTCTCTTTCCTGAGCCCACCATTTGAGTGGGGCTCAACTATTCAACCACTAAGTCTCTTTCCTGAGCTCCCCATGTCTCTGCTAAAAGCTTCAGATCATTCCTCAGGCAGACTGCTGACAAAATTACACTTGGAGAACATGCACTTATTTCCACATGACCTAAATCACCACCCAAGAGGAGAGTTAGTACCGCTTGTTCCAAACACGAAATGTAAGGATGACAGCCCATCACAAAAACATCAATGGATGTGGGAAGCGTTCATGAGTGCTAGACTGGGACTGACAGTCTCCTTGCAAGAGAGACCAGAGCTAACCACTCACCAGCTGAGACCTCAGCTTCATTTCTCACAAGGTCTGGAAGGGGCAGAGAGGCTTGCTGAGGTGTTGGTGCACAGCAGTGCTGTCAAAGCAACCATGCAGACAAATGCATAGGGACTGCACATTTCACCTTTGAACTCCCCAAATCTCCCAGCAGCACAACACAATGGTTACACCATCAGGATGGTCCAGGAAGCACATCACCTAAGTGACCACAGCGCTCAAATACTTGAGGAATGGAGGGATCTCTGTGACTGAGGGATGGATTTCAGTGATGGGTCTCTGAGCAAGGCCTTTTTTAACAAGAAAGAGGCAGTATCTCAAGAGCAACAAGCATGAGACCACAAGCATATGCAATTTATTACTGGTTTTATAATAAATAACTGAACAACCAAAATCAAGGCCAGTTTTTGAACCATTTTCAAAAGCCTTGCAACTCCTCTACCATCACACTAGCAGCAGCCAGTCTGTGGGATAAATGCTGGCTATCTGCAATGATGAACATCTTCCTTCCAGCTCCTACCACCCTCTGTACCAGGTCCTCTGAAACCCACAGCGCATCCACAGAGTAACACTGCCCTGTGGTGATTAAATGCAGCTCCAGTCACCTGAACATCCACATCCCAGTCACCTGCGTGACAGGAAGGTGAAAAACAATGCCAAAGAGCTGGAGCCAACTCACAGCCATTGCCAGCACTGTTCATGCTACTGGCGAACAGCACGAAAAAACTGAGGGCAGTCAAAGCAGACAAACTTATTTCCAGCACTCAGAATACATGGCAACTCAATAGCTCAATCCACCTTTCTTCCATCAGGTCTATCCATAAACCCAAGCTGCTGCTTCTTTAATTCCTTGCTCCACATGGTGCCTTCTCTGGGCCCCTGATGTGGCACTGCTGGAGCCCGACTAGTTCTGCATCTTTAAATTCTGACTCAGAGCATAGACAACTGTCTTAGGAAACCTCAATCTCCAAAAATACCAAAACAGATCTCCAAAGGAGGTAACAGTGTGCAGCTGTCACCTGGGCTATTTATTACTACAGGAGTAAGCACTGAGGCTTGCTCAGCTGAGCAAGAAAGGCATGCCTGGGGTGGGTAGAGCAGAAGCTGGACTCCTACCTTTTGGTTACATTCTGGCTGCTCAGAAAGACATGCCACTGCAGAGCTCAGCATTTGGCTTTCACCCACCTCACACCTTCCATCCCACCCTTCAGCCTCCCACCCATGTAAGGATTCACAGAAGGAGTAAGGCTAGAGGGACCACTGTGGGTCATCGGGTCCAGCCTGCCTGCTCAACAGGGTCAGCCCAGAGCACATTCCTCAGGATTGTGTCCAGATGGTTCTTGAGTAACTCCAGGGAGGAAAACTCCTCAACCTCTCTGGGTAATCTGTTCCCGTGCTCGGTCACCTGCATGGTAAAGAAGTTCTTCCTCATATTCAGGTGGAACTTCCAGTGCATCAGTTTCTGCCCACTGCTTGGCACCACTGAGAAGAGCCCAGTTCCATTCTCTTAACACCCTCCCTTCAGACATCAGCAGACATTGATGAAGTCCCCACTCAGTCATCGCTTCTCAAGACTAATCAGACCCAGCTCCCTCATCCATTCCTCACAGCAGAGTTGCTCCCAACCCTTAACCATCTTTGCACTCCTCCACTGGACCCACTCCAGGAGCTCCATGTCTCTCTTGTGCTGGGGAACCCAGAGCTCAGCACAGTATCCTAGGAGAGCCTTCACCAGGGCTGAGCAGAGGGACAAAATCACCTTTCTGACCTGCTGGCAATGGTTTTCCTAATGCCCCCCGGGATACCATTGGCCTTTTTGGACGCAAGGACACACTGATGGCCCACGGACAGCTTTTTGTCCAAGCAGGACTCCCAGGTCCATGTGCCTGCAGTGGGGAAAGCCACACCTAAGCAGGGGCTGCCTTACCAGCCTGCAGAGGGGCCCACATGGGCTTTGTTTCATTGCTGCAAACAAAAGGGGACACAGACAACAGGAGTGATTTCATTTGCTGGACGTCTGGCCCCATTATGTACTACTTTGTGCATATTTAAGGGATGCTATGAAGCTGCCAACATGGCCCACAGCTGGGCAGAACATGAGTAACCCTAGTTTAGAGGAAGAGGTAACAAAAGAAGCTAAGAGAGGTCTGAAACCAGGAAAACAAGCTTGTTTATGAAGCCAAAAAGAGAGTGCAGCATATTCCAAGACCAAGGGAATTTTTCTCGCAACATTACTTTGCCTTGGCTACCTGGCCACTCTCACATAAACAATGGACACACACCAAGAAAGCAAGGAGACTTCACAGAGGTTATAAAAATATCACTTGTGTAATTAGACTGAATCAAAACTCATGACTTTCTGGTTGGAAGGAACGCATGTGTTTCCCCTCTCGTTTCTTTTTCTCCTCTTTTCAGTTTTTTTTCCTCATAAAAATCTAGATAAACAAAAGCCCTAGGATATTGGATGGTTCCCTGCATATTGTTTTAAAAGCAGAAACAACAACAACAGCAACCACCGTGGTGAGGAGGAGAGTCTGTGATTGACGCTGTGCAGCCCCTGTTTTTCTCCATTTGCAGGAACCCTTCTCACCCTTGCTCTGCCCCACACAATGTCCATCCATGTGTCCTGTCCCTGGATAGGATGAGGCACCTTCCTGTTGTTCTGTGCCTTCCCACTCTTCCCTCAGCCACAGCAGCACTCTGTCAAGGGTCACATATATAACTAAGTGTGGCAAATTGGATTTACATTCCTCCCTCTCTCCTTGGCTTCACGGGCAGTTCACTGACTGCTTCCTTACAGACAGATAACTGTAAACACAAGAGGGGAAAAAGACCCCTCTAGACACCCTTGCCTAGCATGGGTAGTTCATGAACTCTGCAAGGCAGAGACTTCCCACTGCCATGCACAAGGAGCCCACAGGGCTGCGAGACAGTGCCTGGAAGATCACTCCCACACATTCTCATTCACGATAGCCACCAACATTCACCCGCTCTCTGAAATGCATGAGTGCTGCCAGCTTTCAGCTTCAAAAATGTTGTGTGTGGCCCTAGAACAGAACTATATAGCCTTCAAAATAATAAGACTTAACCAACCCAAAAGAATTTGGAGTATTTTTCATCTGTTTTCTTATTTGGACCCTTGAGGCTTCATATTTTCAAGTGAAGTTGTTTTCTTCCAGGATCAAGAGAGCTGGAAATGCTAGTCTGAAAAAATAAAAATAAATAGAAAGCTGAGAATCTCATTCAGCCTCTTGATTCCGAGAGCTCAAATAAAGACCACAAGTCTCAAATAAAATCCACAAATACCATAAGCTTCATTATGATATTCAGCAAGGGATGCCAATGTTTAGAAGCATGAAATGATAATTCCCACCTCACTGGATCTGGTTCTATTTTCTTTTCCTCACCTCAAATTCAATGACTGTTTTTTCTGTTCCTGTAGGGACTCTATTTCCAGACAAAAAAATCAATTTCTTCCCATACATCAGAGGGTGTAATACTATCTATCTGCTAATTGCTTTTGAAATTCTTTAGTCCTTGACGCTTCATGAAAACAATTCAACAGAAGAAAAATCCCAAGTAATGGTCTTAATGAGAAGCTGCATCAAGAGTTCCACGTTTATCCTTTCTGATAGTTTACTACTTTTCAATCAGCTCTTGTGTGCCCCTGGCTACTCTCTCCTGAGCCAACAGAAGATGGATATAGGGTCAGGGGACTGGAGGGCAAACTCCTAGGAAACAGAGACCCTGAATGGGAGAAACCCCAAGCTCTTCTGAGCTTCCCAACTTTTGGGGGATCAGAACAAGACAGTGGTTTTAGGAGGAAGCTTCGTGGTTCCCAGCACTGCCGAAAAGATTTACTTTTTCTTTTCTCTTTTGTTTTTTTTTGCCCAACTATCATAGATAAGTAGAAGGGAAAAAAAACCAAAATAAACACACACAAAACTATTTAGAACAACAAACTTCTTTTTTTCTCCTCCTGCCATCAGAGTAGCCAAAGTTCCCTCTCAGAAGAGGGTTTAGAAAAATGGTGATCCCTGCCTCCTTTATACATTTGCTGTGAACGCACTCTAAAATCACGCTGTGTTTCTTTGGGGCACATTTGGTAGCGTCTAGATAAAGGATCTCCATTGAGAAGGACACAGAGGCATACACTTCAGTTGGGTGACTGTATGTAGACACATCATCACTGCCTTCTAGAGGTGAAACCAAGAAGAGATAGCAGTGTGACACACTGTCGCCAGCTATGCAAATTCAAGCAGCTTCAACTGCTCTCAAAAGGTGTTGATCCAAAGCAAACATGAAATAGAAGTCAATGGATCTGAGTGGAAAATATTATAGCAGTCAAACAGGCTGCTCCAATAACACCACCTCTACCCACAGGTATGTTTGAAGGGGATGGGGAGAGAAGGGGAAAAGAGAGAAGGTTCTGTACTGAAGATCTGAGAGGTTTGGGCTTGTTTGGGGATGAGGTTTTTTCCTGAAGAAATCCCTTCCACTACTAGGGAGCTGTGCGAGTCCCAGAATGCCAGAGGCTGAGATGGAAATATCCTTCATGAACTGCTGCAAGCAGCCACAGGGCCTTCCATAAATCACGGCAAGCTCAAATTGGGGTCATTAACATATAAGGAGGTCATGGCCCAATCATTACTGAATGCTCACAGCAGAGCTATGATGAGTAAAGTCGTGCAGCATCCCACTCCACTGCTGGTTATCTATGCCCACCAATCCCCAGCATCCTGCCAAGGGGCAGCCCTCTGGATAAAAGTCACGTGCATAACTTTGTTCCACAAACAAATCTTAGGGCTAAAAGCTTAGCTTACAGGCTCTCTCACTCCAGAGAGCAACAAAATCAGTTTTGCAACCAGTAAAAGTCACCCTCTTTCTAATATCTCCACACACATGCACAGAGATACCCGCACCAGCCAGACACCCCCCAGCACACTCCATGTGTTTGCACTGAGACACCCAGAGAACAACTCTGCAACAACCTCCAGGATCCACCAGCAGAGATGGCCCAAACTCTTTGCAAGAAGAAAAGCTCTGCTTGTGCAGCAAGGAAGCACAGCTGCTGTGGCAATGGCATTTTAGCAGGTCAGAGCTGAGTCTGGAAAGCAACATTCCATCTTGACTCATCCCTGCCTGGAGGGTTAGCAGTTCACAAGAGGCCTGGTAGCACGAGGCTGCAATAGTTGTGCAGCACATCTGCTCTGTTATCTCAACACATGGACAGCTCCCACTAGTATGATCCACCCCTTATTTTTACATCCACCAAAATACATTGAATTCCTTCCTTCTCCCTCAGAAATCCAGTGCTGGCCTAGCTCACCACCTTCTTGTTGGACAGCTCAGTCACTCCAAATTCATCCTGCCAATGCTGGTGAGAGATGAAATCAGATCCTGGGGCTCCACAGCCCAAAGCTGGTCCCCCTCCAGGTCCCTGAGAAATCCTTTGCGGTCGCAGGGACGTCACTGCTGAGGTGGGATCTACCTCAGACTGAGGAGGCTGCCTCTGGTTGTTATTAGCTGTACTAAGGATTCGAAGGACATGGAGGCATCAAGCCAGCTTCTACTCCAAAATGCAGAGATCCTACATTTGCAGAACCTGCATCTGGCCTTCATTAATTCTTAAATGGTCCAACATGGAATCAGAGTTGGGGGGCAGGGAGGGAGCTAACACACTCCACACTGAACAAGGGACATTCAGACAACAGGATGTTTGGCTTTGAAGATGTTTCTGATCGGGGAGTGTCTTATCCAACAAGCTCATGCTGCAGCAGCGTGGCCCTGGGTGCTTGTGTGGGACAGATAGCCTCCAGCAAGGGCTTGGCCTCAAAGTTTATCAAGGTGGTCATCACACACCTCAGGATGGTAGCTAGGGGGCCAAGCAAAGCAAGGAGATTGGAAATTCAGCCATAACAAGGTGATGAGATGGTCTTTCACCCTGACAAAAGGAGGGATTGGACTCGAACATATTGCAAATTCTTGAAGAGCAGATCTCAGAGCATGGGCAGGCTGGAGAAATGAGGTGAATGCTGATTCATCCTTTCCCTCCACATGGCTGGAGACACAACCATCTTTTCCCTAAGGACCCGAGAATAAACAGATAATTACACAAACACACGACAAAGGTCTGTGTTTCCTCCAAGAGGGAAGAGCATCCCCTGTCTGGAAGACAGAGGGGTGACAGATTGAAGGAGAGTTTCAGTCTGGCTCACAAGAATCAGAGTCCATCTGTGAGCATGGCTATGAGTGTACACAAAGAGTGATTCAGCACGAATATCTAGAGAGGTGGGTCGCTGAGCACGCAGCTGAGCATGCTTGTGTGGGCAGCACAGCACATGGCAGAATATCAGGACACAAGCAGCCTGTGGATAAACAAGTGTGTCAGAAGTGAAAGGACACAGCAGAGCAGGAGACATGTTTGGAGGAAGAAGTCAAGAACTGTGCCAACTTCCATCTTCCATTAAATCTGGAACATTCCCTCACTTTGCTGTGGCACAGCAGCCTACAGGGAGAAGCAGCCAATACCCTGTAGCTCGTTGGTGGCATGAGACAGTAACACTTTCGCTGATTTGGTGCTCAGAAATGGGGCAGACCTTGGGTTGACCTGACCTCTAAATGAGCAGAACAGGAACTGCGGGAAATGACGGTGTAAACAGGAAGGTATGAGATAAATAAGAGATGGGGAGGGAAGACATCCATTTAAAGTGGCAGCTGCTTTTTCACTTCATTTCACCTCTTCTGCTCAGCTAGAAATCAAGGCTCCCACCCTCTTCTGCTCACCTGTCAGAACAGCATACACTTGCTACTTACAGCTCTTTCCTAGCTGATGCAAAGCTTGTTGCATGCCCCTGTTAACACCACAGCTGAGGTTGTCCAGGAAACTGGGGAGAACATGTCTACGTGCTCTAACAACTTGAAGGAGAAGACTGGGTACAAGGTTTCCAGCTAGCTCCTGTCTTGGGAGGGCCAGAGGTGTTACATGCAACACAACAAAGCCCAGTGATCTCCCCTCCACATCCTCCAGTTGAGGTTGTGGTAGATGCTGGACAATCATGTGACATGAGGCCTCCTCCTAAGCATTTAGGGCAGTTAGGGAAAACAGAATACATCAGGGAAGAGCGATCAGCTCCAAGTGATGTAGTGTAATGGAACAGAGGGAAGAAGTGGGAATAAATTCTCTTCTAGCTCCATCCAGGGTTAGGTGTCTCTAGGAACTGAACCTTGCTCAGCATCTGTCCAACCTCAACTTCTACAAGCTGCAACCTGTGCCTTTTAGGGACAGTACTCTGCCCTGGTGATCTCAGAAGAGAGATCATTAGCCTTTAGTTTCTGCAGGCTGATGTAGTTTCAATTTTAAGCCACTTTTAGCATAGCAAATCTACATTTAGATATTAGACATGCAGAGTTCTGTGCTCCCACTCCAGGGTCACAAACACGCTTTTCCTATTCTGATGACCTAACAACCAGTAAAAAAGGATGGGGAACCTTCTGGTCAGCCTAAGCATTTTTGTTTTCTCTTCAGAACTGGATGTTCCTTGCCTACTAGAACGAGATTTTAGTCCTGCAATTTTTGATCACTCATGCTGGCAACTGCCTTTACAGTTTGCTCAGCTATCCTCTTATCCCTTCTCTTAGGGAAGTGCGGGAAGGCTGTGCCTTAAATTTCCAGGGCAAAATACAGAACTGTCACAGGCCAGTGTAGAAGGGATCAGCCCCATTTATCTGGAAAGGAAAAAAAAAAAAAGCAAAAAAGCCAAGTCCAACCAACTCAGCCCTGTTACAGAAACCCAGTTAAGTACACAAGCTAAACAAAACACAATTAGGTTTCCTTTGGCCAGCCTGGAACATATGGTATTCGTCAGCCAGTCGTGTTCCTCTCTCAATTCTGGCAGGAGATAGCTAACTTGTTCCAAGCACTGAGAAAGCTCCTGGAAAGTCAGCATGCTGAGCAAACTTTTGGAGGGGGGCTAGCTAGGGATATAATAGCTCACACAGACACAGATTTGACAGCATTTCTTCCACATTGTTCAGTGCAGCTCTAGGTTACAGTGCCTCTGGCTTTAGTACATTCCTGGTTCACATTGTTCCCAGTGGTATTGCTTCTCTACACCCTCATTTGCTAAGCACACACACACAGTTTTGGGGTGGAGGGCTCCTATCAAGTAGGAAGACAAAGGTGTAGAAGGAAGAGAGGTTCCTGTGGATTTGGGCTCATAAAGAAGCCCTAAAAGGACAAATTGCTTCCATGAACAGCACCTTTCCAATGCAGGCTGAAAATGGCTGCTGCCATCCCAGAATGGATTGATGAGCAGTTCCCCTGTAAGAAAATGACAATAAATACTGTGGTGTCACAGAGATTGGTGGCTGCAGAAAGGAATAGCCTCTGAATTTGGTCATCAACCAGAAAACTGCTTGAGGAGTCTGGCTCTGTGCTAGGCAGAGCCTGCTCTGCTGCAGTTTACAAAGCAGTTAGCAAAGAGCTGATTCACAGAGAAATGAGCCCATGTTCTAACACAAGGAACTGGAAAGCGTGCTGTGGTACAGTAATGTCTGCAAAGCAACTGCCACAGCAAAACCAGTTATGTCTATGAAAAGGAAGCTGATAAAGGACCATTGATTTATTCCAGTTTCACACTGGAAGCGAGGACAGTACTTCCCACTGCACAGCCTAGGCCTGCATGAGAGTTTCAGCTGCTTTTTGTGTCCTCATAGTTTAGCCTCATCATTGCCAGCACTAGTCTGATACCTCTTGCATAGGTTTGCTTGGTCTGCTAGAGGTCTTTTGTCAGCAAGGAAGCCATTTTATTCCATCCAGTGCAGTTACAAGCCAGCACTGCCTCCAAGTTTCTGCACTACCTTTTATCTTCCCATACACACTTGGCCTTACTGCACATCTGTTCCTCTCCTGTCCCTGTTGACAGCCTGGTTGGCTCAGGCCACTACAGACTCAGCCTAGCTTTCTTCAGGCAGTGAAAAAGTAGGAAATGTGGTTGTAAAGTAGAGCAAGAGGATTTCTTCTCATAATTTCTGTGCTCTTTGGCCCACCTGTATGCTGCCAGAGTCTGGCTTCCTCCCTCATTCACCTGCTAGGCACAGCCATTCTTGTTCCTTCATTGCTGAAGACCAGGGTACTTCAACTCCCTAATACACAGCTTTTCAGTGACATTCTTGCTGCATCAGTAGCACTTCCGAGTTGCATGGGTTCTTTTGCATGCTCCTTGTAACCCTATACTCTTTGTAACAGGAGGTATTCCCTCACTTCCGTTTCCAGCTTTTTGCCATCTAACATCTGGCTTAGGCAATAAGCTTCTGTATGTCCTCACTGCATTCACCACTTGTCAAGTTACTGGAAATAAATGCATTGGGAAAGGATATTCCACCCTTTTGGGTTGCTCTTACAAACCAGCCACGTTTGCCATGCTCACCACTTATGTGCTGGGGCACATCAAGGACTGAAGTGCCTGCAGAAAACTTTTGCATCTGTTTCTCTTAGACGACTGCTTATCCCCACCACATTCAGCAATTTTGCTGGAGCTCACAGCTCCAGTGTGGCATTTCATTAGGATTATGCATGTCCCCTTGGTCAGCTGATCTCTGGCCTGACAGACATCTTGCTCTTGCTCTACGTTTATAACAATGTGATTCTCCACCAAGGATAATGGGCACAGCACACTGCTCACAATCACTTCTGGCACAAGCTTCACCAATGCATGCAGACAATCCACCTGCCCTTTGCAGGAGGGGACCAGCTGAGTTTTGGTCTCAGGACCTGAAGAATCTACTGCAGCTTCATCCTTCAAGAACACCATCTACCACCCCTTTAGGAGCTCTGTGGAGTGAAGCAGCAGTGCATCACCATCCCCTCCCCACAACAAGGAGGTGAGTGTGGCTGGCATTTCTTCTTGTCCACATCACAGACTTCAGTGGTATCTGGTCACTGAGGGCCATTCATCTCTTTTGCTCTCAGGTCCTGCTCAGCAATACCCTACTGGGCTTTTCCCATCCATCATTACTGGCAATTTCATCTCTGTCCCTTGCTGGGCACGTCCTCCCCTTGCCCTTGAATCAGAGGGTTTTTTCCCCTTCCTCAAAGGAGCTTGTAACATTTACTGCATGGTATTGGAATCTTTGGACTGAACCAAGTCACAGTTCAGCAAAATCAGACTGGTTTCAGCTTCCTCACAGTAGGAAACTGGTTATACTGCAGCTGTCTCTGTTTTCCTGTTTAAACCATCCCATCTTCCTAAGACTCTGTCCTCAGTGGCAGAGGAGCTGTGTGGCTTCTGAAACAGGAGACAGCAGTTGCCAAAGGTCATTTGCAAAGCCATTAAAAGCAAGAGGGGACTTCACAATGTTTCCATCAGTAAGCAGAGTTACAGCACTTGGCTCCTTCCTGCAGTCTCCCAGTATCTCTCATTAACACCGGCTCACTACTGCTCCTCTGGGAGCCAAGTGAATTTTCTCTGGCTTCCAGGATGGAGCTTTCTAATGCAAACCTGGTGCAATGTCCCTGCATGCCCTGTTCCAGGCTGTGTGACTTCACCAGCACCACAGCAGACCGCAGCACCCCCTCGCCGTGCCACTTCCAGCACCATAGGACTCCTTGTGTTATTTAGGTTATCTCACATGTTGGAAAGTATCACACAGTATTTTACAGGTCTTCAAAACTGTCCAACAGACAAACAATGAAACCACACATACACAGAGATCTCAAAGGGCACCGTTATGTTGCCTAAGCCTCTGCTGACAGCTTTCAACCTGCCATGCATCCAGAATTCCTCCCCTTCCCTGTGAGTTCATTGAAGCCACACAATTTTACATGAAAGAGCAAGGTGCCAAACATTCAGGGCTGCCCAGAACAGGTTACTCATTGGCACGATCCAGATGGGCACAGCAGACAAGCTGCCCTTTCATGCAGCAGTGAGGAGAGCTCCCAAAAATGGACATGTGCATACACATGCCACGTTTGTTTTCTTGTACTGGCATTACTCATTACCTGCTACGGGGGAAGCACTTCTATGCTGTGAAAACACCTAAGCATGAACATTACTTTTATGTACATGAACAGAAGAATTTGGGAGCTTGTGTAAGCCACTTGTAAATGAGTGTGCCCACCTCGCTTGAAAAGCCGGCGCAGCATGCGAGTAAATGTAAGCATAATAAAAAATAATAGGAAACAGACAGGCAATAGAATTAAGAGCAGCAGCCAGCTGGGATCTTCTAACCAGTGACATCAAGGGATTGCTGAGGTAATACACTGATGGGTTTTAAATTAACTGTAACCACTCAGGAAAAAGATCTAGGCGTCACTGCGGACAGCTCAATGAAAACATCTGCTCTGTGCACAGAGGCCATCAGGAAAAAAAGAACCAAAAAATGCTAGGTTGAATAGGATAAAGAACAATACCAAAAACGTTATAAATGCCACCACATAAATCAATGACACATTCACACTTTGAGAATGAGCTGAAGCTTGCTCACCCATTTCAGAGCAGGGATAACAGGAACAGAGGCCAGAGAAGAATGCCAAAAAATTGTTAGAGACACAGAAAGGTTTCCAAGGTTGTTAGAAGGAAAGATCAAGGTCCAAATGGTTCAATAGCTTGCACTAGAAGTGTATAAAATGATGAGTGAGACAGGGCAAATAGGAATAAATTGTGGCCACCTAAAAACACTCCAAACACATTATTGCAACAGGAAAAAGAAAGCCCATCAATATTTTGCAGATTTCCCAGTCAACATCTGAAGCTTGATGCCACAAGATGTCAGAGAGTTCAGCTCTCACCACATTGCCATCGCAAAACAGTAAATGAAATGTATAGGATACACAGATGCATCCTGGCTGAAGGGCCTGGGCAGGCACTGAACCCCTGGGCTAGGAAGAGACAGTGAAACCAATGGCAATGAGGAACTTGATACTAGCAAGAATGCAAGGAGAAGTTAAAGGAGAAAAAGGTGCCTGGAAAAGGAAAATGGGAGATAAACTACATGTAATAATCTGGAAAAAGGTTAAGGGAGGTGTTTTGTGAGACTTCATCTTTCAGTCTCCGAGTGATAGAGGGGAAATTTTTTTAAGGTACTGCTAGGCTGTGTCAGAACATATGCTCCAGTCCTCTGATGAGAGGAAAAATGGAAGGTGCTGATCACAGGTGAATGTTTGCAGCTGCAGCCAGCTGGGCTGCAGACAGAGCAGCCAAGCCATGAAGAGCTGTCCCATTCAAGCCTATGCTCCAAACACCAACATCCTGGTCCATCCCCAAGCACTGCATTCCCTTTGCAACCCAGCTCACCATTCTAACTTCAAAAATAAACATCTGAATATCCTGCAGATGTGGCATTTCAGGCAGCATTGAGTGTTTTCAGTCTATGGTTTGATTTTGGCTGGCACAGAGAAACCAGCTGCAGTGGTGCACATTTTGAGCAGCATGAGGAAAGAATTTTTTTTTCCTATGTTATCCACTGTGCCTCCAGCTCAACCATCCTAGACACTCAGACTCAAAGTGTATCTAGTATGTATAGAGCTGGGGCTTTTTCCAGCACACAGGGACTTGAGACAGCACAAAGCCTCATCAGGTGCCTGCAACTCAGCAAACGCACATCACTGAGCACAATCTGAGCAGGTACTTAACTACAAGGGCTAACAAACCTCTTCAGACAGTATGTTTGTTAAGAGGGTCATCCTGATCTGCACATGGCTCTGATTTCCTTTTCAAGAGCAAGCAGATGGACAAGGACAGCAGAAATAGACCCTTATGACCACTGAAACATAGCAATTTTACCTTCATGTTCAGGGATTTCACTCAAGCTCTCCCAGCTGTAGTACCAAGAGCAGTTGGGGTGGTAACATGAACATATGGGAAGCATTAAAGCACAACCTCACAGCACTTGGACCCATCCAGACTACTCATATGTTACAGGGCATGAGGTTGCCTGCTCCTCTGTCCATCAGTGTGCCCACGGGATGCCCACTGCAGGGCTTTCCTCTGCTTATGCAGGCCTGGCACTGGGGGTTTTTGCTCCACCGTGCATGACTGGCGGTGTGGATGCCTAGCCAGGCAAGGGCCTGAACTGGAAATGTGACACCAGGCAAGCAATCACACAGATTTATGGTAGTGGATGTACCAGCACAAGCCCATCAAGCAGCAGTCCTAGTCCTGGAATGAGACCATCCATCCCCAAAGGCATGACTCTTGCCACTCTTCTGTATTGGAAACGGCAGATGGGTAAGAGTCTGCCCTACAGTCCTGGGGCAGTAGGACATTTTTCCTCCTTTCCCTCCCAAGTGTTCCCCTCCACCTACCCTTCTCCCAGGAAGCACAGAGCATCACAACCAGAAATAAAATCAACAATGGTGCAAAACACACAAATAATGCAACGGCTACTCGCACAACCTTTGACATCAGCTGCCTGCTCCTGCTTCCCTTTCCAGCCTGGGAAGCAGGAGCCCCAGCACAGCAATCACAGCACATATCATCCATTCTCCAGCTGCTTTTCTCCACACCTCTTACCCCTAATCCCACATGCCCTCCTTCCCCCACCCAGCAGGGAACCCCACCACCAACATACCGTGCACACAACATAATAAAGCAACAGAGTACAGTGTTAAGCAAGGCTTTCATGTGCAGCCAACATTTCTAAAGGCACAGTACATGCTGTATGCTCAGTGCCGTCAGACTCCAAGACTGGATTCTCCAGTGTTTTAGGAAAAAGGTAAGGCAGGAGGAGAGTGTGAGGAGGGGGAACAGACCAAGCTTTGTGGAATTCTTTTTAAGAGTGTATGCATGACTGTATAAAAGGGCATTTTTTTTTCTGACCTCAAAGAGACAATATTATTTCACACAGAACTGTTTCCAAGAGCTGCCAAACTATTTCTACATGAACTAGTGCCTGGTTGAGGCAGTGACTGTGAAGGGGAAACCCTCTCTCCAAGTACGACATGGAAATTCCTTGACCTCAGCTGCAAAGCCAATCAACATGTGTGCAATGGGCCAATGAAAAAGAAATTAAAATACCAGAGTGGCCAACACAGATGAGGGCAGGTGTGTAAGGGAGAAGGCACAGCCTGCTTTTTCCAGTCAAAAGGCCTGACAAAAAAACCAGGGACACACCAGGCTGGGAAGAGGAGGAAAGTAGGGCAAAACCAAGAGCACTGAGACATTGGTTAGAAAAGCAAAGATGTAAAATGCCAGGCAAACAGGTTCTGAATCATATTGTAAAGCCCAAAGGTAGAAAGGCAGGGCAAACAGGCATGGAAGGCAGAAATAAATATTTATTTTAGGCATGCTATCGTTTGCTGTGCTTCACAAAAAGGTTTGGGTGTTCACGGTGAGTCCAGACAGAGCCAAATAAGTTCATCATCAGTCTAGACCTGGTCACACCAAGCAGTGACTACACCACAGACCTGCACCCTACTCTAAGGCTGTGTTTGCTTTCTGCAGGCCATTGGAGAAAACACCTCCAGAGTGAAACTATTTTTCCTGACTGACATTAAGGACACACCAATATACTGTCTCCAGCAAAAGTCCCACAAACAAGTCACCACTGGATAAAGAGCTGAACAGCAACAACTGACCCATATCAGCTTTCCAGTCAAGGGAGACAGAGCCCTTGAGTTTCTTTCTTGGAGAGCTGGATAGCTAGAATTAATGCATCTGAACCCTAGAAAACACTTGTGATCAGGCCTGAACCCTTTAGGATAGGCAAAGCAGCATTCCCCCCACGGCAGAAAACTGATGTGTATCCCAACTGCTCCCTGGCTCCGCAATGGGATTAATAACGCTCCGCAGTCAGGTGTGAACGTGAGCTCACAGCACTCCTGTAACACACCAGATGCACAGCCTGCTCTCGCCATGGGATAGATGTCAGTCAGAAGGGATCTCCCACTGCCAGAATAATTTGTCTTTTTCATGGCCCGCTCCCAGGTTAACAGCAGGAAAGATGACTGCAAGGTTTGGGCCACAGACCTTCCAAGCAGCCTGCATGAAGCAGAACAGCAAACACAAGAAGTGCTGGTGGCATCCATGGGTCAGTTTAAGTGTACACACAAGGATGGGGATGCACAGCTTTTTCAGGGCCACGAGCTTCTTCTAAGATCAGCCACAGAGACAAGCCACAGCTAAATTACAACAATGCTTGTATTTAGGGGAAGCAAGTAAGAGCAGTCCATATGCTTTCATCCTTTTCAGAGTCCCAAGAAGCTCCACTTGACAAAAAACATTCACTCCCTACAGCAAGAGTGACGTGCACTAAAGGCAACCATTTTGCAGGTGCTTAGATACTCTGCATTAAAGATTAAAGCAATCAGATCCAAGTGAGACCTGTGCTCCAAGACCTAAAACTGGGTCACAACCCACTCCATCCTCAATTAATTCTCAGAGACCCCCAAACTGCTGTAGTTTCAGTACCTGCTGGGTTTTCCCAGTCAAAGACAAGCCTTTGAAAAACAAGAGTGACATCCAAGGAACTTAATTCTTACTGAATCTCCAGCATGGGTTTCTATGCACACAACATCAGTTTGGGATATATGGCCTTTCCTATTAGACATCTAGAGGAATTGTGGGTACCAATCCAGTCTCTCCTCTTTTCCCCTGGTCACCTGCCCCTCTCCTGCTAACATCAAACTTTCCAAGGTCCCCCAGCGCTCGTGGTCTAGGACAGAAGTGTATTTATTAGGCCAAAATGAACAGAGTGTGCATGGATTAGAAAATGAGTCCTGTCTGTTCAGCTAGGGTTGGGCAAGCTTGTTTTGCCTGATTTAGAGGCCATTCAAACATTGTGGGTTTGAACATTACTGCATTAGTATTTCACTTAGGAAAAACTGTGAAAAAAAAAAAAAGAAATGTGAAGAGAAGGGGAAAAAATCCAGTGGAAACACAAATAGTGTATAACGTATATGGGATCCCCACTTATGCCAGCACAGATCTTCTAAGCCCTAAGACGTTGCACAGGCTTCCCGTCAGCTAGAAGTTCCTTTTGTATACACACAAAAAAAAAAAAAAAACCAAAAAAACCTGACTCACCACAAAGAGATGGAATAGGTCAAAAGAAATGGATATACATGCCAGCTACAGCTGGTCCTAAACTCTGACCTGTCTTCATTCTTCATTTAGACTTCAAGATCAAGACCATGTAGATCAAGAAGAGAGAACTAATTTGCAAAGCTCCAAGTTGCTCAGACCACCTTGGGTGAATCACAGCAGCTTTCTGCATCAACAGGACATACTGCAAACTCTCCACGGCTCCTGCAGTTGGTTCATTAGCTTTCTCCCTCCCTCAGCTGCACCTGGCTGTGTGTAGGACTCCCAAGAGCTCAGCTTTCTAGAGATAATTAGCAGTAGTCATTTTACACCCCTCTGGGGACAGGACCCCCTGACAGGTGACATTATATTAGGGCTCATCAACTAAAAAACAAGTCCTTCAGGTTCAAGAGCTAACCCTGAGAGGACAGCTGGTCTCTTCCTAAACTTCACCTCAACAGCAGCAGAGGGGAAAGGTGTGAGACATCCTTAGTGCAGGGAGTAAAAGCAAGCAGAGGACACACGATGAAAGAGAAACTTGGGCATCAGGGAAGAAACTTAAGGTACTGAATGAACAAGGCAGCAAGGCTCTCTTTACCAATCTGACCACTTTAAACCACCTCCTCTATCACCCATCTCCATTTCAAAAGAAAAAACCTACAAGGAATCAAGTGGACACCAAACTGAGAATAGCCTGCCTCCAGAGGCATTGTCACCAAATCCTAAAGGTTGATTTAGGTGAAAACAGAGACAAGAAACAAAGAGGTGGGATGCTGACAGTGGACATTGCTTACCTGCATACAGGCAAGATCCACTGGCAGAGAGCATGGCCTGACTGAGCAGTTCTCCCAGCACCCTGCAGCCTTCATCCTGAGATCTGCAAGCCCCAGAAAGCTCGTTCAGGCAATTAACTCCACCTAAAACATCATTCCTTCCTCCTCCCTCTTCTCCATCAAACTTTAAAGCCCTACACCTGTGTGGGTTCATCCTCTGCTCCCATTTACACCTGGGCTACACTCCTCCTCGCTAGCAGGTCCCACAAGCTGCACTAGTGAGAAAGAGAGGTTGGGTTTGTATCAAGAAACCACACACAAGGTACCACCATCACGTTGGGCCATCTTTTCACCCTGCCTCTGGGCCCCTTGTGCCCAGAGGGTACTCTCAAGACAAGCACAGTTGCACAGATGCCAACAGGACTGCCCCAGCCCTGCTCTTGCCTGCAGTTCAGACGAAGATGCTGTGAACCCTATATGGCAATGACCCCACACAGGAGGAATCCCTTTTCTTCTCCATAACATCTCTGGCTTCTCCCCCCCCACCTAATCTATATTTTTTTCCAGCCCATGTATACTTTCCAGCTCGTTTCCTCTTGCGGTTCTCATTTCCCGCTCCTAGGAGGTGAGCTCATGCGTTTCTCAATTACCAGCCAAAGAAAGAGAGAGGGAGAAAGCAATCTTATGGAAACAGATGAAGTCACGCCTGTATAAGGCCACATTACAGCTTATGCTCACAGAGCCGTGATGCAGACATTACTGCCCCCCAACCCTGGCAGGGCAGCCCAGCTTCCCAGTCCACAGCTGAAGTTGTTCCCCTTGTGCCGAGGGAAGATGAACCACTAACATGTTGGGAGCGCGGAGCATGTTTGTCTCGCTGGCTTCTCCCTCTCGTCCCCCCTCCACCCCTACTTTCGATCCTACCGCCCTTTTGTCCACCCCCAGCGATCCCCATGGATCTTTGACTCACTCACAGCACGCCACTGAGTCAATAGCGAGCCCACAGACCATGTGCAAGGCTCCCAGCACTGCGTGCTCTGCCTACGGCTATGCGGACGCCGGAGAAGTTACACCAGGGAAATCTAAAGGCAATTAAAAGCATAATACAAGTGGTTGTTTAGAAAAGGTGGTGGGGAGGAGAGAATAAAATTAAAATAAATAAAGGAATGTTTTAATGAGTGCAGCAGTGAAAGCGGGATTAGAGGTGCCTGAATGGCATCTCTATATTTCCCGTATGGAAGGGAGGGCCGCCCAGCGCAACCAGAGCTGACAAAAAAAATTAGCTGGGCCTCAGGCTCAGAGAAACATTTGGCTAGAAAGGAAAGAAGGTAATTGCTGCAAATGTAGACTAATTCAGGAAGCAGCCAGCCCTACACGGGGCCAGTTTTTGTGCTGTTAGAGTGCTACAGACACTTTGTGAGTGCTGGCTTGAGGGGTAGAAAAAAGCACAGGGAAATAGTAGGAAAAAACAAACCAAAACAAGACAGAAAACAAATTTCTCCTTTCCACAGTTCACGTGTGCTTGGTGTTTTTCTTCCCTCGTCTCTCGCTCTCCAAGGACTCTTAGGATCTGCTGGGGGTCCTATTCAGCCTTGCCTTCACCAGTCTATCTGATGGCCATGGAGGGAGCGATCTCAGTGGCTCCCAAAGCATGGAGCATATCCCTCCCTTCCCCCTGCCCCAGGAGAGGAGCGGGCTGGAAGGTGAGGCACAGGGCACAGAGGATGTGTTTACTCTCATAACACCCCTGTGAGGTGGGGAAGTCATAGCCTCATCTGACAGATGAGGAACAGAGGCAAAGTGAGATTAAAGGATTAGCCCAAGGTCACACAGGAAAAGTTTGTAGCAGAAGTGGAAATTAAACCCAGGTCTCTTGGTCCAAAATCAGTGCCTTAAGCGCAGGACCAGACTTTCCTAGAGTTGGTCAACCTTTTATATTTGATAGTTTAATTTCAAACAGAAAAACAGTTTATTTTCTAAATACATATTTTCATAGAAAAGGGAGATGGAGGAGCTCATTTCCTGGAGGCAGGAGCTGCTTAAGATCTTATTTATTTCTGTTTAACTTAATTTCTTTTAGGTTTTAGCATTTCTGATGGTAAAAAAAAAATGCTGCAGACATTTCAAAGCACAGGAACACATTTCTTTTTGTTAATAATTCATCATGGGAAATATTTTCCATTTTCCAGCCAGTTCTGCCCTGCCTCTCTTTGCCTTACCAGGTTTTTAATACCTTTTTATTATTATTTTTTCATAGCCTCAACTAGCTTAGAAAGCCCACATCTAAACAGAGGCCTTTGTTGGACAACACTATGGTCACTAAAACCCTGTGGTTCTGAAAGGTACTTTACAAATGAATACAGGCAACAAGTCCATGCCTGGACATATGTAAGCTGCAGGACACATCTTGAGTTAGACCCCAGCTGCTGCTGACTCTGCTCATCCAGTCCCTGCCCAGACTATGCCTCCCTCTGCTTCTGGCTCTGAAACTCCCTATTTTCTTCCTTTTTATTGTGCTGCCAAGCCCAGTCCTTCCAAAACACATCTTCCTCTTGGCTCTGAAAGCCCCTTGGCAGGGGAAGGCTGTCCCACGCCTCCTCACACATGGGCCAGCTGAGGTCCATGGAGGAGCAACTACTTGTCCACAATCAACTAGGACACCATCAGCAGAGCTGGGGAAAGTAGATGGGTTTCATTAATACAGAGCCTCTCTCCATTTAGACATGAGAAATCCAGCCCTCAGAGAGGCCCCTAGGAATTTACCATCTCTATCCAAAAGGGGAGGTTTTTCACTCTGAGACACTAAACAGCAAGAAAGCTACATGAAGCAAACATGACCTGAGGCTGGCATATTTAAAGGTGACTTAAGGACCCAGACACTCAATTCCCATGAAAACAAATGAGAATCAGTTGGCAGAAAAGGGCTGTCTTATATTCACGCCAACCAAACGGTTAAAATTAGTTACAATTGGTAAAGCATTCTGAAGAAAATGTGGAACACTTATATAAAAGCTGAGTGTTGCTCAGAAACAAAGATCTCTTTTCCTGTAATTGTGTTTAATGATCTCTGAAGAACAAGCAGACAATCCACAAGGATGACTACCACCATCACATATGTTCCTGTGACAATGAGGGAATTAGGCTGAAACAAAGACTAATATGCTATCCTTACAAGGCAGTTTTCACTTCTAGTCTGGCTCCCTCTTTACTTAAATACTCATTTATACAAGCAGGCAAACTGTGCATCAATGATGAAGTATTCCACCAGCAGAAAAGAAAATGTATTATGACTGGTATCAGTCCAGTTTGCCCTGAAGATATCTAAACATTCACCTACCACACAAAAAGATTTCAGTCTCCTCTCTCACTCCCAGTTGGATTGTGTCTGGTCCACAGTGTCCACCACTCTCCTCTGAGCTGGGGAAGGCCAACCACAGAGCAGAGCTTCAGCAGCATTGTGAGGGCAGGTCCTGATCATTTAACTGACCTTCATGCACTGAAAACTCAGCTCTAAGCTCCTTTTTGACTTGTTTCAGTCCCAAGGAAGGATCATTTGTCCCCTCTGGGACAAGCTCTTTGAGGCTGGCTGAATTCTGCAGCAGTCCAGAGCACCCTGCACTGCCAAATGAAGAGCTCACTCACAAATTTTGACTCACCTCTGTAGGTACAGACAACCAGAGCAGCACAGACCAGTGTGTGCTATCCAAAAGATGTTCAAGACCACCTGGATATTTTTGCATCTGGGCTGTGACTGCACCCTCTCTTTTTTTCACTGCTTCCCCCCATTATCACCTTAGTTAACAGTGGGTAAATTTACCTGTAAGTCCGTGTGCTCACACATGGGTAGCACAAGGGCAGAGTTCTTCGGCAGCCCAGTTGATTTGTTGTGGTTTGTCCCATATGGTCAATGTTTGTCAGCTTCTTGAGGACATGCCCACAGGGAAGAGGTGCAGAGAGGCCTGAACACACCCACAGGGCTGCCTGGAAGCTTTGGGTGCAACTGGTCCAAGCAGGTGTTAATGAGCTGGTCTTCATCCTCTTTTACAGGACAGAAATACCCAGAGGAAAACTTCTCTAGACTGGAGCTAACATTATACAGGCAGAATGTGGTTTTCACTTCTTTGTCGCAAGTTCTGGGTAAGGTGAAGCGAATTCCTGGAAACTGAAGGGTTTGGCCACTAGAGTTGTAGACTTGGAAAAATACTACTTCTGGCTATGATGATTTATTTATAGTTGCAATTAAAGACAAAAAGCCTCTTCAGAGAGGGAGGATGAAGTGGAAACAAGGCCAGGCCTAGAAACCTAAGACTACAGGGATTCCCAGAGCAAAATTAATCAGGGAACTGGGTTGTTTTCTATTTTTTTTTTTTTTTTTTTTCCTAAAGGGTTATCTCTTTATTTTGCTTATCTGGCCCTCTGCTTTGCAACAACCACATTTCTGAACCTTCTCCACAAGCTTTGGAAACAGGCCAAACACTAGAATTGAGACTGTGGATGGGTCTCAAACTCCCAAGAAAAAATTGTAAGCCTTCAGCCACAAAGGCCATCCTACACCTTACCCCTGGAGCTGTTCTCTGCCCAGCCTCAGCAAAGGTAGTGACAGCTTTGGGATGTGGCAGTGGAAGCAAAGAGGAGAGCCCAAAATCACCAGCTGCATGGAAGAGCAAGGAAGTACAAGAAGGCAAGAAAGAGGCCAAAAGTTCTTACATCTACAAAAAGAAATGTGTGTGGTAGGATTTTCTCTGTGCTGGCCTTTGATTTACAGCCTGTCAGGGCATATATTATTCCAGCTCTTAAAAGAGTGGGTGTGGTGCAAACCCCCAGACAACCTTTTGAGAAGGAGCTCTGTAGATGTCTTTTCATTCCTTTTAGATCCAGTTTTTGGCCCTTTTATTCATCCCCTGATGAATAAAAGATCTGGCTCCAGCCACCATGACTTGGATAACAAATGAGGTGGGGAATTGCAGATCAATTCAAACAAGCAAGACAAGTCAACGGAGGTGCTTCTTTGCTGTCCCAGTGTTCTCCCACTCCTCCTGACCAGGGGCTCCAGTCAAGACTTCCAGACTAGACAGAACCTCTGATCACTGCAGCAATCAGAAAAGTGCCCAGGCAGACCGAAACTAGGGACAGTCTCACACAGAAAAGCCAGGGCTGCTTTGCTGTAAGAGACACTGAAGCCAGCTCTGTCGGTTCATCCCCAGGTCTGGACTTTCAGGCCTCAATTTCCCTCTCCAGCCTGGAGCAAGAGCCCTAGACAGCCTCCCATGTCATTACCATGTGTAAGCACCTCCAACTAAAAGGCTGCTACAGGTTTCCCCTTCAGCCTTCTTTGCCCCATTTGCTAATTGCATTCCAGCCTGGAAGAAGAGGCTGCTACTCCCTGTTTACATACACTTTGCTCCAAGAGAGGTTTTTCAGTCTCTTGGAGCTGCCTGATTTCTGCACTGTGACAAGAGCCTGCACTGCATCCCCCCTTCATGCAACTTTTCATGCAAATTTTCCCCACTCTGCATCAACTGAAACATGTGTGGACTGCTAGCAGCAGCTATCTTTAGACAGGTACAAGAAGCACAGGTAAAACCCATGGCAGAGAGGTAGTACCTCCCCCTAAAATGGGGAATAAGCAAGAGTGGATGCTCTTTAACTCACAGGATTTATAGGACTGGCTGAAACAATTAGCAATTACCTATTTTTCTCTTATCAAGGATGTCTGAGGTGCATGACAGAGAGAACAAAGCAAACTTTATGCCTAAAATTAAATAAGCTTGTGGATTGCAAAAGGAAGAGAAGTCAGGTTAGCTACAATTCCCAGGAGAAAAAGTCTGAAACATAAATAAATAATGAATAAATACCACAAAGTATTCATAAGCACAGAAGATAACAAAGCAAAGTCTTAGGCTAATATGGATTTAATCAGAAATAATTTGGATCCAGCTAAGCTAATTTCCCTCTATGACAGGCTGCATGGATAGCAGAGAGGCCATTACATGTCTTGACTTATAAAGCTTCAGATGCATAACATCCTCCTAAGAGATGAAATAAATGGTCTCAAATAAACTTTCACAGAGCAGATGCAAAAGTGACTAGAAATATTATACTTGGACGCTAACTATAGATGGGTCACTGTCAAAATGGAGGGATTAACCCAGCAGAGCTGCACTGTGTTTGTTGTGAGTCCAGATTTCTTCAAAGTTTTCTCTAACAACTTGAACCATTAGATAGATTGCACGCTTGTAAAATACACAGCTGCTATGTAACTGGGAAGAACTGCTTGAAGACAGGCTTGAATTCTGATCTTGACAGTAGGGAAAATGTCTGAGAAAAATTGGACCCCATTCAGTACAGATAAGAATAGGGAAAACCTGTCCACAATTCCTCAGAAAATTATGGAGATCTTTGAGATGGACTGCAAGCTTGATAGGAGTCAGCCTTGTCTCATGACTATGGACGAAAGACAAATGTTGTCCTGGTTAGTGCAAACAGCCTGACTCCAGCCTGTAAAACATGTGCCCTTCTGCTCTGGTCCACATGGCAAGGCCCCAGCCAGAGTGTTCATCCAGTCTCAGGACAGCAAACTCCAAAAAGATGTACATTGACAGGAAATAATCTGGAGGAAAGCAACACAATCAAAGATTTAGGACAACCTCATCTGTGTAAAGAGCTTTGAACAAAGGGGGGTTGTCCATCACAAAAGAGAAACCCATAAAGTGATCTTGTACAAGAGTTTTCAGATTCCTGAAAGTCTCACCTGCCTTTCTGAGGCCAGGCCCTGGACACCCTCCACTTCAGAAACATGGAGCAGGTAATCAATACACACTTCAGGAAAACATGGCATGGGATGGAGGGTGGTCCAGTGAAGACCACAGTGTAAGCAAGAACTTTTGGCCCACAAAGAGCAGGAGCTACCGAATAGCCTTTGCCTCCAACAGCCCACCCAAAAGGCATCACAGTGGAAGGCAGTTTCTGCATCCTGCGAGAGCAGCTGGGCCAGAGTGCGTGTGAGACCTTGATTAAAAACAGGCTGCTGTTCACATTTCAGCTCTGCTTCTGGCAATCTGTGAGAACTTCCTCATTCCTAGAGGGTCTCCTCATCCCAGATGAGGGAGCTGGTGTCTGGGGAAGACCTTTAGATTCATTACAAAAATGTTTCAGCCCTCTTGTTGGTCTCTCCTCACTTCACCAAAGCATGCAGACAATCTTATTTTTCAGATGCACCCACCAGCTCTCCCTTGACTGGCTCTGCTGCTCGAATGCCTGACTCACCCCTACTGCTGTCAAAGGAAAGTGCTTCCATGGATGTAAAGCACTCCACAGGTTTCAAGAGCCTGTACAGGACCCCAAAGCAGTGGTACTGAAACATGAGGAACCCACAGCATGTACAAGTGACTCATGAGACTGAAGAGGTGGGAAAAACCTGAAATACAAGTGGAAGAGCATTATGCTGGACACAAATCAAGCAGAAGGTACAGCAAGAGCAAGCCACAGAGCTCTGTAGGTTTGGGGGTGATGTCCCCTCCCCAGGCACACCAAAATGCACAGGCAACATGGCTGCTCTCCTGGGGAAAGGACGGAATGCCAGTCCCTGGTAGAGCTGCAGGTTCCCATTCCCAGTCACAGTGGGTGAAACATGCCATGCTCCCAGCTAGAGGGAGAGAAGCATCCCCAAACACCAAGGGAGGGGCATCTCCAGTGCCTAAAAAGCCTAGAGGAAGGTCCAGACAACAAGAACAGCCAACACCAACCAAAGCTCTGTGGAATATGAAAGGAAGAAATAAGTAAAAGCAGATGGAGTTGTGCCACAGAGGGCTTTTCCCTTGCATCTCTGGCATTCCACAAACAGTCACCTCCCCTGCCCAGATGGTCTCTGTCCTCACTGAACTGGGCAACTCTGCTCTCAGCTCTGTCTGGCAGCCCTTGTCCATGGGGAATGCTAAACCTCAGAGTCCCAACGCACACATTGCAGACAAATTTTTAACCACTTCCCTCACTCCAAAGGAAAGCTACTGCACTGGAGTCCCAGCACAATGAAAGCACAACATAGGTACAAAGCTGAACAGGCCAAAAACCTTTGAAATTTCATGTAGTTTTTTATCCCCCTTGTTTTTCCAGGTAGGTTCAAACGTGGTAACATGTATTATGATCTAACCATTAATTCAAACACCACTAAATGCAGAAGTTCACGTTGGTTCAGTGATGTCAGGGCAAAGACTGATCCGAGCAGGGTCTGCAGGGTCCTTTTGACCTGAACCATTTCCTGATTCATCCACAGAGTGTTACTCAGGGATCTAACTGAGTTCTTTAACAATAACTTCCACTTAACAAATGAAAGTTTTCATGTAGGACAATTCTAGCCCGTGTCTGGTCTGGACTGGAAAGGTCTCTGCATGTTACATACCTTGCTGTAGATCTGTTTCTAGTATAAAGATGGCATCCCAAGCACACACAGACCACGCTTGTACTCTCAGTGAAATACTGGTGTTACTGCATCATGAAAAGAAGTTATATTGCTTTAAAGGCAGCAGCCCAGAGCAGTATAAATTTTTGCACAAACTCTCAGATCTTTCCCTGAAAGCAGGGGACAGCAATTATTCCTGAACCAAAACAACCATGCAACAGTGGCAGTAAATTATTTGATTTGTTTTTTTGGAAAATGTTGTGTGCAAGCCAGGCCAATAAAAGTGATCCAGTATCCAAGGCATTTTTGCCACTTGTTAAAAATGCCGAATTGTCCTTCCAGCTAATTTGCTAGCATAAAATCCAGTACATTTTAATTGCTGACTAATTTGCAGAGATCTTACTGGGCCTGTGTCTTAGGTCCGCTCTGGAGAAAGAAACTAACAAAAGTGTCTGGGAAAGACCAGCATGGCCTGCAGCCATCAAGGAAACACCTCACCAGCACGAGAAGTTTCGCTGTATCTTGTTGGCGGCTGATGGAAGTCCATGAAGAAATAAGTGCCTTCATAAATGTAACTCCACACAAGTTATTGTCCGGTTGACGGTGAGAAAACTGCTGTACATTGCAGAGCTGAGAGCCTTCTTCAAAGAATAGACACACACCATTTCCAGGCTGAGCATTTTATATGCACACGCAGCACTGCAAAGTCCGCTATTATAATTTGGTTTCAGTAAAAACAGTGGCTTCTGAGGGATGTAGATGTGGGCTCAACAGAAAACACTAAACACTCCCACTTGGCTATTAATCATTTTTAGTAGATTTTAGGTGACAGCAGCTATGACTTTTCTGATCATGACTTAACACACCCCTTTTACCAAGAGATGACTAGATAAATGTCTGGCTAGAACAATTGCTGTCATTCCAACTCCTTTGTTGCTGATCCCCACTAACCATCAATATAGGACAATGTTTTTAGGCAGCTGCTCTCGATTCAAACAAAGTGTACAAAATGGGCGTACAGAGAAATTTCAGGTATTATTTATGGTTATCACAAGGGTGAAGGTAATTGGTATTCCTGATGTTGCTCATTGCTATTGCAGATGTGGAAGAGACAATTCCAGGTGCATCAAGCCTAGCATATATATGTGTCTGGAAGAAAAAGCCAAGAAATAAACAGCTCAGGAGAATCACCTACCAACTTCTGGCCATCAGGGGTTCACATGCTGAGCTCACAGGAGCAGCAATTCCTCACTGAGATTCCCTGAGCTGACTCCAAACAAGCTGGCACATCCATCTGGAGTGGCAGAGGCCTGTGTGGAGTGACCAGATTACTCTGAAGAGCAAGGAAAGCCACCTCCACATGGCCCAGAGCCAAGCCCAGCCAGCCTCCTGAGCCACTGGGCTTAGCTGTGGTGTCACACTGACACAGCCACAGCCCTCCAAGGGCTGCAGCCACCCTGGCATGGCATCGCAGCGGGCAGAGGTGCTCAGAGGGATCACATCTAACAGGCTGTCCTGGTTTAGGGACAGACAGCTGGAGCCACTTCCCTGGGGTTCCAGAGCTGGTCAGCCACTTGGACAGGTACCAGCCTGCTGTCCACTTGCCCACGCTGTCCATCTGCCAGTGGAGAGTTCAAAGGACAGTTCCAGCTGCTCACACACATATGGCTGCTGACACGTGGCCCAGGAGGAGGAAGATAATAACAGATCATCTAAGGATAACATACTGTATATCAGATCATGCTGAAAGGGGCCCAAGCCAAGTAAGCTTTTTTCCCCCTCTTCAATGGAATTTCCTCGTGTATGCATGTTTTATTCTGAAGATGACATTTGTTTGCCTAGAAGAGAAAATTATTCTGCAGACTATTTTCTTTAAAGAAAAAAAAAAAAATTAAGAGTCTTTCATGTCACTAGAAAAATTTACAAGTTTTTTCTTTAAAGGAGAGACCAAATGTAAGAAAGGCACACAGTCAGCATGAAGTGAAATAAGAGAATTAATGGGAATAAATTAAACCTTTAGGTTTGCACATTAACCCTGCATTTTCTCAGCCATGCTTAATCCATGTATGTCTTAATATCTTGGTCCTCTTCTGCATCCAAGTCCACTTGGCACTGCCAGGGAAGTTCCTTCCAACTTCCCCTGAACAGAGAAACAAGAGTGAGCATTTTTCATGGGTTTTATATTTTCAGCCAAAAGCACACCTTCTACTCTTTCATCTTTATTCCCTGTCCCCACAGTCAAATCACAAACTTATCAGGGACAGGCATGTGCATGGGAAAAAAAGGATATAAGAACAGTCTCCCCCACAGCACTTTACCAAGGTCATTTTGGCTGCATCTTCACTGTTTCTCAGCCTGAAGAGTCCTACTCCATGTTTCAGTCCTTTTTGACTGCTAAAGGTTCTTCCAGTAGACACATCTTCTGCAAATGGAAATTCACAGACAATATATTTACTTTTTTTATCAACCTTTCACCCCTAAACGGTAGGCTTTCCAAACACAGGTCAAAAACTGCTTATCTAGTTTTTTTCCCTTACATCCTTCCAGTGCTCATGCTTGTCGACCATGACTGAACCTTGTATACTTCGCAATTAAGGACTATTTGTGGTCTCAGCAGACCAAACATCATCCCCTACACCCCAAAAAGTGGTACGCCTTAGTATCAGAGACCATTCCAAGTCACAAATGACCTCTTGAAATCATCCAGTCCCACATCCTGTTTGAAGCAGGGCCAGCTGAGAATAGTTTGTGCTAGACCTTGCCTATTCAGGTTCAGAATATCCCCATGGATATCAATCCCACGTTGTCTGTGGGCTCCTACTCTTGTGTTTCACAATCCTCGAAGTGACAGGCATTTTTTTTCCTAATATCTAGCAGAAATTGCTATTTTTGGAACTTGTGTCTGCTGCCAACCGTATCACTGTCCATCTCTGAATCAAACAGCGTGGTTTTCCAGGCTCCTTTTGGGTACTCCTAATGAGTGTAATGCTCACACAGCAATTTCAGTCTCAAATTTGGACTTTGACTAGGAAATTAGAGCAGTTCCTTCCACAGCAGCAAAGGAAAGCTGAATGGTAGAAGGACAATGCAATCAAAGTTAGTGAAGTATCTGGGAGTCCTCCCATCTCAGTCAATAAGCCTGGAGTTAAATCTGGGAAGTGGACAGATAGCACAGTGAGAGAAGGTTTGGAGATACATTTTCTTAATGGCTTAAGGCAAACTGGTTTTAAAATTTGACCCTGTGTGCATGGATTTCATATCAGATCCCTTTTTAATTCCTACTGCAAAAGCAAGAAATAAAAAAAAAAAACTTACAAAATTCTCATTTGGTACTCAAAGAATGCTTGGCATAAGTTGGAGAGGATACGGTATAATTTTTCATGAGTAATGAATGTTTAAGTCATGCTTGAAGCACAAAATTCAATTCAACTTTAATTAGAGAGGCGTCACTAAAGCTCTTATTATGATTTTATAGGCCACAGAGGAGATCAGATCAAATTCTCAAGTTACACTGAACAGAGCAGGAAAGGCAAAGAAGAGATCACGTGCAGGACGACTCAACTCATCCACACTCTGCTATTTGTGTGTTACCATAAAAAAATCTACCTGATCCAGAGATGCCTGATTTTTAAGGATCCGTAGTACAGGCTGTAATGCTACTACACATTAGGGCTTCAGAAGTATTCCTCCCTGGCCTACACCATGCCATGGACTGAATCTTTGGGAGGAGCTGGGGCATATTGCGCAAACTCTGCTATTAACCAAGTATGATCAGATACCTTTCCAGCTGCAGCAGCATCAGCTTTGCCATACTCTAAGGCTATTAATACGTGTATTTTTTTTTTTTCCTCTCTTCAAAATATAAAGGACAGACCTGCAGAGCAAAACCAAAACCAATGAAGGTGGTACTCCAACATGCAGAGTCAGAACCCCAGCAAATGTTGTCAAGGGAAAGATATAGAAAATTTATCACAATTCACTATCTGGATTGTTTGCTGAGATTGGGAGATAATATTTCTGTGTAAAAGAGCTGGGACCACAGGGACACAGCTGCAGGTATGACATCTCTCATGACCTCCAGAACTCAGGTGTTAGAGGGAGATATGGTTCCATCATTTTTTCTTTTCTTCTGCCACTTAAGGCAATAATTAATCTGTTAACACCGGCTGAAGACATATGATTTTATGAGAAACACAAATCAAGACACTAGAGGTTTTAAAGGCAGGCAGGATTTTTTTTTTAAATTTTTCATACTTTTATTTTGAAAATATTTGCAGCAAAATGGCCATGTAGCCATATCAAGTCCTGCAATAATTTTTGTTCACTTTTTTGCATGTGTTGCAAGAATAGCTGGAGTATAGGAAGAAAAAAGGAAAAGGAAGCAGAGAAACATAGAGTAAACCATAGAAAATAGCAGAAAAATGATGGTACAGGAAATACACCAGTAGGTGTAACTGTGATCCAGACAGGTCAGATAAGGTAAGAAACCATCCCTTGGACAGGTCCCATTAAAAACAGTTTGCACAGGCCTATTCTGCAACTCTTGAGAAGTCAAGCAGCGAAGTGGGCTCTCCCTGGCTCCTGGGCCCCAACAGCATGTAATAGGACAGCTGAAACAAAAGCAAGATTGAAGGAATGGAGAAAAAAAAAAGAAAGATAAAAACCACACCCTCTTTGCTATTAACGCCTTACAAGACACTACATAAAGAGGTGGAATTGTCCACAGGTAAACTCAGGGAATCACAGATTAAAATCCTTCCCTTCATGATAAGGGCAGACTGTTAGGAGCAGCAGTAGTACCACAGCCATGGAGTCTGGAGAGCAAGGTGTGGGAGGAGATATAAATAACTTATTTTGCATATAGGTCACACCTGCATGCTTATGTCCACTATCTTTACTTTGAAGAAGCCATACACAAGGAGAAGACACTGAAGAGCATTACCATACCAGGAAAGATGTTTCCTTTCAGTTATTCCTCTTTCTCATCACGTGCCTTTGCAGTCAGTGTTTTCTCAGTGGCACAATCTCTACCAAGTATTGACAGCAGTGCAGATCGGGAAGGTTATTCCCACAAAGATTTACCTTGGAAGAAGCTGGCCCCCATGCTGGAGCTGCCTTGTCCCATTCCACCCATGTATGCGTATTCAGCACTTTTCCTTGGCAAATGAAGATCTGCAAATTTTGCTATCAAAACAGGTAATAAGGCACCAGAGGTTATCAAGCATCAGAGCCAGGAGGAGAACTCAGTGCTTTGATCCCACTGCAACTTACCACACTTCATGGCGCCTTCCTTCTCCCATCCCACATCCCGTTTTCCTCTCGGTTAAATGCTGTGTTCCTACATCCCCTCTCTGTTGCTTAGATGAGAACCAATTAAAGCAATCCATTGAAATAATTAGGCAACTTGCTCACCTAATCCAGGAGAGCTCACTAGTAAAAGAGGACTACTGAAAACTTTGCAGACAGATATGTAAGAAAGATCAGTGTTTCTTACCCAATCTTTCTCCTGGGATCAGAGTACGGTTGTGAAATATATCAGAATTCTGTTTTCTTCTTTCCTTTCCTAAGTTTGTTTCTGAGGGCTTAATTTTTATTGGGATGGTGTTGCAAACAAGCCAGCCAGGGGCTTCAGAAAATGTCTCTATCCCTGATCCTTCACAAGCGAGTCCAAACATTCTTCAGATGGTCTTTGGAAATTATCTGAAGCAAAGGGGCTCTAACTCTGATGTGGACATGGTTAAAAGCTGTAAGAAGCTCCCTGGGCTGGAATGGCACCTACAGGCTTAACATATTTACATTAATCAAGATTCAATCAAAGGCTTATTGGCACTCTCAGTCCGTGTGCCTGCATTACAAACAGCAATACAGATTTCTGGGAAGGTTTAGTCAAGGCCTTAGCATAACTTGCAGCTACAGTACAAAAATACATAAACCATATAAGGTTACACAGTTCATTAAATGTTAGCAATATGCTTAAAACTAAAACTAAGGCATGCGCTTTATATACAATTTTGATTGTCTATAATCCGTGTCAACACAGCTGTGCTACAGACCTCCTAAGTCACTGTTAGCAAGTCCATCTGCTTCACTGAACTGTGTCTAGTTTTCAAATAATGGCAATTTCTTTAACATTTTATGATTCCTGACTGTGAAAACTGCCTCTTGCGTGAGCCTGTGTCAAAATCTGACTAATGTTGCAAACTGTGTGGTGCAATGAGATTTTGTTGGCAGTTGGAGGAACATAAAAATGTTAAGACACTTCGCAAAAGTTTCACAAAGGAGTCACTGAATAAATCTTTTAATCTCAAGTAGCACGTACTTCATTACATCAGCATTTTTCAAGGAATGTTCCTATTGTCAATGAAAATTAGATCCAAGAATCTGAAAGCAGGAGGACTTAACAAGGGAACCAGAATCCCAGAATTATGGCTTGTGTGTCAAGCATTCAGTAAAAAACCAGACTTCTGAAAAGCTGGCTCTTCCGCTTTACAAACACATGCCTTTACTACCCCAGTAAGGCCAAAGCAGATAATCTTTACTGGAAGATTTTGGATAGTTCTCAGTTAGAGAAATGTCATCATTCCATCTGTTTTGCTGCGTACGATATCCACGGAAACTTCCCATCATTGGTGACAGGACTAGCTCTGGGACCTTAACTCCCAGGCTAGATTCCCTGCAGGTTCTGTAAGAGTGAGTGAGCGTTTATAATGGTGCACAGATTTTTGTATTCTCCTCAACAGTAGTCACTAGCCAAGTTAATGAGGAGATTTAACGATGCAAAAACTTTGAGGAGCTGGTGATAAGTTGTTTCTGAGTAGAATGAACACAAATATCAGATGCCTAAATCAAAATAATTTTTCATAACTTAGTGACCGAAGAGCTATTTTTTCCCTCCTCTGACTTCATTCAAGTACTGTCATTTGCCTTCAGAATGGTCTGGCAAGTCTAGAATCAAACCAAGGATAGAGAAAAGCTGTAACAGAACATTGCATAGAAGCAGGTTGTAACCTTACAGAAAAGTCAGCATTTCCCCCTAACAACAAGGTCTTTAAATAATTCAGTCACATAAAACAAGAGGCCATGTAGCTGCCACCTCTTAAAAGTACCCTTTATGTGGCAAACTAAACAACAAATCCAACCTATTTGCAGACTCAGCAATGGTGGACGTTTGCTCTGCCTGATGTACGGGCCCTAGTCAGTGCTGTAGGCATGCTCTCAGACAGTGTGTTGCACATTTACCTTCTGCCTTTTGGATTTCATCTGCTCCTTACAGGAAGCCTAGACATTTATACCTTCAGCAGACATCTCAAATAAAATGAATAATATCTGGCCAGCTCACTGCTGAAATGAGAGAACCAAGAAAAGTGATGTGAGTCAGCAGCTACAGCTATTGCTCATATGTGGATATCGAGTCTACGCCTGAGCCCAGGGTAATGCACACATGGAGGGAGGTCTGTATCTCTGTGCCATGTGCATGGTGGGCTGATCATTACTAAAAAGGCCTTTTTCTGTGCCAGGGACTGACTTGCAGGGTGACAAAAGTTCTCTTGGTGTGAAGGCCAAGATGATGCCGCAAGAGCTTCACAGCTTGGCAGGAGGCACCGTCAAGCACACAGCAGCTCTAGGGGAGAGGGTGTTTCAGTCACCCCTCCACTCTCTCCCCATTTCCTTGTTCTTAAAAGAAAGACTCCATTGCTTCACCCTTTTATGCAAAGCAATTCCCCTCACCTGGCCCTCTACTTTTCTCCTTGGGAAAAGGGCAGCAGAGCAGAGGCCATCTTCTCTCCTGCACCCACCTGACTCACGGCCAGAAGACATCCTATCCTTCCAGCTGTGCTGTGACCAGCACTGTGCTCAGAGCAGGAGAGCAGAGGTAGCTGCTGTCCAGCTGACACAGCTGTCAGATGTGCCAACACAGCCCTTTACTACATCTGCTTCGTTGCACCCTAATTTTTTCCCTGAGTGCACACAAAGACAAGCTAGACCATTAAAAAGGGATCATTCAGGGAACAAATGATTTAAATGTCCACCTTTCTTGTGCTCCTCTACTTTCTCCACCCTTCTCCCATGGGAATAAATCCATCTATGACTTCCACTACTCTGACACTTTGGACACTCAAGGCAAACATCTCCCAGGAGATCCCAGCATGACTGGGTGCTGGGAAAACATCAAGCACCCAACTCCGTCACAAACCATAAAATCACCTCACCAAAAGGCTCTTGCAGTTCTCAGAAAGGGGACGTACTTGGAGTAACTGGAAGACCTTGACCTGGATGCAATGGCCCAATGGTACTGCTTAGGCTGGGATCAGAGAGAGGCAGAGGCAGCACTCCAAGAGGACAGTGCTGCGAGCCAAGATACACACTGAGACTTGGGACCTGTTTTAATTATTGTTTCATTTCTTTCACTGCTCAGGAACATGTAACAAGCTGAAATGCGCATTGTGCCTGTAAACATTTACTTTCTTTTGGTCTTGTGCAATGCTGTGTTTCATTCTCTTGGATGGTGGCTGGAATGCAGGAATAGCCATAACAGATCAGCTGAATGACTGTCAACTCAACCATCCATCTCCGACAGTGACCAGCACAAGCTGCTTTGAAGGAAGTTGCTAGAAACCCCACATCAGGCAGCTGCGGATTAAGTTGCCTCCAAGGGAAGTTTCTCCTTTCTGCCATGCGATTTGTGTTTGACTCACGCCCTAAAAAAATAAGGGAAGCCTGCCTGCCTGTCCATCCAATAACTATTTTTTTTCTCCATGCCAATTCACGCACTCGGGGTGCTGTGCATGGTGTGCTTGCCAGCTCCTGTTGGTGGAGCCCGGCACAGGGTCATGCAGATTAATCATGCCCCGTACGCAGAACCGTGGCCGTCGCACGGTCAGACACATGGGGCTGCAGTTGCTGTAAGCTGACGGCTCAAAGACCCAGAAGTCTGAGTCAGTGCCGGCACACTCCCTGCAGATGCACTCTGGCCCTTTGTACTCACAGCCTGGGAGCAGGAGGCATTTGGGGATCCTGCCCCTCTTGCTTGCAGGAACAGTTGTTTTTGAACAGCACCAAGAGAAGGGGCATGCACGCCATCAACTACTTGATCTTCCCCAGGCCTTTGGCAAAGAAACTATCTTGCAATTTGGCAAACCTCAACAGATGCACAAGAGGCTGGCTGGGGCTACAGCAAAGTGTAGGCCAGTCCGGGAGCGCCAGCCTCTCCCAGCCCTCCGGCAGGGCTGTCTGCCTCGCACTGAAAAGGAAAAGAACCTTTGCCCCTTCTTCTGGGTCCGAAGGAGCATCTGCAGGACTGAAACCAATCAAAGCCAGCTGTGAAAAATGAAGGGGAGAAGGCAGGGAAACACTGATTATTATGACTAGGAAAAACGCTATTAAAAAAAAATAAAGAAAAGGGAAAAACTGATCCCATATGGGAGGCAAATGAAATACAAATTTAAAACAGGCCATTACACAGTGTCTCTCATAAGGCTGCCACACTGGGGGCTGCGTTCACGTGTGGAGATGCAGTGCCCCGGGACCTCTGGAGACACCCCTCCGCTCTGCAGCAGGATTAGTGTTACCTCGGAGCATCCTGGGCTGAGACTGGCACAGGACTGTTGATTAGACAGCCCCTGCAGACTGACCAAGGAGTTATTCGACTCCCCTGCAGACACACATAGAGTAACATCAGGTCTGATCATTCCACCAAGCCTTTTCTTCTTCAGCCTCATATTCCAGGCAATTTTGCAGCTGGCTCCTTGCTCCTTTTGAGATGAGTTCTTCCCCTCCTCCACTCTCACAGGGTCAACCACACGGCTGCCCTTTTGTCACTCCTCTTCTCATTCCACATTCTCCTTCTTCAGCAGATCATCTCCATCACCTGCTCCATCTGCCTACCCAACACGTGCCCTTCAAGCTGTTTCTGAGCTACAGCCAAGCCCCTGAAGCCGGGCTCCCAGGGGCAAAATGTCCTCACTGACAAGGAGGCTTTTGGGGTGCAATTCAAGCTCAATCCCCTTTCACACTCCCAGGAGGGAGGGAAATGCCCATCCTGTACCAGCCATACTGTGAGACTTATTCACAATGTTACCAAAGGGACCAAAAGCCAGCTCTCTTCTTCTTCTCAGGTGTTTCTTCCACTGCTCTTGAAGCACAAGGACATTCAGCACAATGGGGGCTCATTTCTTTTGGTAGTGCTGGCAATCATTCAACCACAGAAGAAAAACTGGAGGACAGCAACAAGACTTCCCATGTCTGTGGGCTGTGCTCCTCAAAGATAACAGCCTCTCCAGATCTTGAGGGACAGATGGTTAAAGGGTGCGTTGCTAGGTCTGCCCTGCTCTTGTGATTCTGGTACCTACTTCTTTTTGGGTTTTTTTTTTTGTTTTTTTTTCAGGAGGCCCCTGCTCATAAGTGAGTCTCAGTGTCTATTTAAAAGACAAAGTAATTTCTTGCATGCTGTAATGGAGAGAAAACATACAAAAATGTGAATTTCAGAGTTCAAACCACAGAAAGGGAAACTAATCCCTTTAAGAAAATTCATAGGAAACCCTCCCACTATAAGTCAGTCTCACATTTTTGGAGTCCAGCTCAGATGGAGTAAAATCCCCACGTCTGCTAATGTGAGAATAGGATGCACTTCAGCTATTCAGAGGCACAGCTCTAGAGACCTCCCCCAGCCTGGGCTTCTTTGCCCACCCTGTGCCAGGGCCTGGGCAACACGGACCTGCCTTTTGAGAGCCATCTCTCTGGTGTCTGGATCTTGGGGAAAAGCAGGAAGAGAGGGGGCCCTGAAGGCACTCTATTTCTCAGTACTAGAGTGATCCACAACATACCCAGGGCCACAGCCAAATGCATTAGACCAGAGCACTCCCAGATCCTACTCAAGAGTCTTCATAATTTCTCTTCTCAAGCCAAGAAAAACAGCAAGCAGAAAACAAATAACAGTGGGCAAGCAGGAGTATTTGTCCCTTACTACAATGGCCTTTAGCAATCAGAGAGGTAGGGCTGATGAACCTTTAATTACTTGTGCAATAATGACCTCTGTTTCCAGCATTCCTTGGCAGGCAGGAAGTGGCTGGAGCACTCAGGGACCTGTTATGCTCTCTTCTCCACAGGCTTGAAATTGATATGAAGGCCCCTCACCCAGCTGGTCAAAAGTTTCAAGACATGTTCCATACAGAGCTTGTTTATAGCTATTAAAAGCAGTGAAAATAAAATACAATAAAAACAAAACAGCTCTTTTACTGAGAAGTTATTGCTGAACAGCTCTACAGCTAAGGTGTTCGAAGTTCCTCTGGTACTTTTTCCAGATAGCTGAAAGAGTGACTTTTTAAAAAAAGCATATTATGAAACCAGCTTTCAACCTCAGTACATCAATATTTTGTGTACTGTGTCATACTCCACCAAAGAGGGAAAGGAGGGGCCCTTTTCACTAAGGACACCTAGATCTTAGCCAGAAAGACAAGAGGGGTCCAGAGGAGAGTGATCACCTCTAGATAATTTCTACGACACAAAATGAAGCCAGAAAGATGTTATGGAATTGACCTAAGCTCAGCTGAACCCAGTTTGGGAGTTCACTCTCCCAGATCCCAGGCCACAGAAAGGAGCTTTCTTTTGGGGGCAGGGGGAAATCATGACGTTCACAACTGGCAGCTGAAGAATGCAGAAGGGTGTTCTACCTCCCCACAGGGTCTACCACATAACTGGATGAGACAGCTGCCAAGCCTGATGTCTTTCCCAAGCTCCATCTCGGCTGGGATTCTGCAACACAACAGAGGCTGATCCAAAGGTCAGAAAAAGAAACCCTGCAAGAAGCAGCTCACAGACTATTTCACTTCCGAAATAAGTCTCTTCCTATCCCCATCATCTCCATCTGCTGGAGTCAGCTTGTGCCTTGACGCACGTGGCACCGACAACTTCCCAAAACTCTTGTTCTTTTAATATTACGATTAGCTCTCTGATATCTTGGTTATCCACAGAAACAGTCAGTGTGTCTGCATCCAGCAAAGTTCTTGGCCCTGATATTTTGTGGCAAACAATTGCACAACACTAATCTAACCCACTGTTGAGTGAAAACATTTTATGTCAGTTTCTATCTTGTCTTCTTTTTTGTTTCTGACAGTCCCCATTCCCATATATCATAAAGGGACTTCTGCATAGTCCATCCCTAATTATAATTTCTTCACATTTCTCCCTCTTCTAGAATTAGTATTTTACAGGCTTTTCACAAGGGGTCTTTCTACAATCATAGCTGGCTTCTTCACTCCCCCTCCTCTTGGAGACAAAGTGGCAAAAACAACATGGTGTGTCCCAGTATTTAAGGGAACGTTTGCAACAGAGAAAGATGTCCTGGGATTGCTGAGCAGCTTTCCCATCAATTAAAACAGGGAACATGGAGATAAAAGGACTCAACTCCTCCTGTTGGTTGAAACCTCCGCTCTGAGACACATTAGGGCAAATAGAACTGACTTGGGTCAGAAAACAGCTGCTCTGAACACAAGACTGAGGCTATAGGCAGACCTGTCAATTCCTGTCCTCTATCACCAGTCAAAAAGGATAAGAAAAATTCCAAATGGCAGAACACTACTTGGCTGCTAACACTGCTCCAGTGGAGTTATACATTGCTTTCATTAGCCGTTCCCTTGCCCTGCCTCACACTGCAGAACTCTGCTGGCCACATGCCACTGCTCTCAGTGCCCAGAACCTAGAAGAATATACATGCAAGAAATATGGGATGTGCCCATCTGTTAATGTAAAGACATTCACCCCGCTTGTGCAGCTCCCTTAGTTTCTTTTCTAGTTGCTTCAGCACTGTAAGATATGAAAATCCAGCCAGACAAAACAGCCTCATCCACTGAGATGCCATCAAGAAAAAAAGAAACACAGTTCTCCACTTTTCCTCCTCTGTTGGATCTCCAGTCAGGTCACAATCACTATTAAGCCCATCTGGAGAAACTGAAGCATTCAGAAGTTCACTGAGTCATCAAAAGCAACAAAGAGCAGCAGCAGCAGGCTGCCACACAGCCCTGGAAAAGTCCCCTTCAAAACACTAAACCCCTGGAATGAAGGGCTGCCTTGCTTCATCCATGACATTATTTTAATGGCACATTCATGAATTCATCCCAAACTTCATTCAGAAGAGTCAACAGGGAGGTGCTGGGAGAGAGGAGCATCATCTCCAGTTTGAAAGCAACGTACCAGGAGAGCTCCCATGGGCAGAGTGGGAGCACCACAGTGTTAGAGCAACTCAGAGTTTCAACATCAAGTCTTAGGGCATCTTAGGCCTCCTCACACTGACCCTGTAGAGAATTGCCTGATCAGCCCTTAACAACAGGACCCATCTTTGAAGTCCAGGGCCCAACTACGTCTGCACAAGCAGTAGCAGCATCAGGCCCAACATACACTGGGCAAAGAAGCAAAAGAAACAGCCTACCTCTGTTTCAAAAGGCTTGAAAGTTCCTGCCCTTCTCTTCCTCTAGCCCCTTCCATAATAACTTCGCATGCAGAGCAATGTCTCTTGGGTCCCTCATTCTCTTGAGCAAAGTAAACAGACCTCCAGCGCAGTCACAAATGAACAACAGAGGGAGAAGAAGAAAAAAAATCTTGCTGCCAACTTGAAGATTTTTTTCTTGGCATGTTTAATTAAAAAAAAAAAAAAAAAAGTGCAAGCTATGCCCCAAGGGTGACCCTGCATAAAGCATTCTGGCAGCTCCAACGTCTGCCATTTCCCCCTCACATCACCACAGACACCCCATCTCTTCCTGTGCTCTTACCCTGATGCACATGCACACATACAGAGCCCTAAGAATCCTGGCACCCAGACAGCTTTTTCTTTTTCAAGCATGCCAAAACAAGCTCAGCTCCTAAACCCCTTTTAGAATTTGGGCTTGTGTGGAAACGTGTTTGCCTCCATCCTGTGTTTATTTTCTTTTGTTTTCAGGTTTGTTAGCCCAAGGGCCAATGTTGCTTCTAGCACCAGTTTTGGGGTTGGGTTTTGTTTTGTTTTGTTGTTGATTTTTTTTTTTTTTTTGGTATTTATCTTTCAATCAAGTGTTCCTCCTTGCAAGGATAAACAGGATGTTTAGAGACTCTGGGTATGACGACCAGTCTTTGACAGCTGTTGTGAGACACCACACACTGGGTTTACCATGTGTGCAAGCACTGGCATGGCTCAATCTGCAGCAGGCTCTTTTCATGACCTAAGAAACCTTCAACAGCTCTGTGTTTTCAGCACAGACTCACAAGAAATGCACCACACAGACATGATCCAGAACAACTCCCTGGCTTCTCCCTCCATTTAGGAGGATAACACCTGCCCACATCACAGCCATTCCCTTTCTAGGCTGCTCATTTCACTTTTTTAGTACACTAAACTATGCTCTGCCTATGAAAATTTTTTCTTTTCCAGGTGCATACAGACAGGCAAGAGTCAAAATACTTCTAAATCACAAATCAACACAGGGAGTTTCCCAAGCCTTTTTTTTTTTTTTTTTTTGGAATGGAAGTTTTCCAAGCCTTGAATCACTGACATTGGTCTGACTTCTAAAACAAGAACTTTGGAAAATGAAGCATAGATAGCACTAAGGGCCAGACCCCAAGCAAGACCTACCTGTCTAAAATACTGTGTGAGACCTCTCCAACATCCTAGTCACCACAGAAGAAAACGCAATGCCTAATTCTCCACAGCACCAATTCTCCAATATCTTAATCACTTTTTATTTACAGCATTTTCTAATAGCGGAAGGCAGGAAAGGTTTAGAGACTGATAATTAGTCCTGTTTTGTAATTAAAAACAATGAGTTTTGGACCAGGCCCTAATTACTATGTTCTCAAGCCACAGAATAAATGACTGTGATATATTTCCCGAATTCTGAAAGCTGGGTGTGTCTGCAACAGCAGCACACACTTTGATAAGCCATACTATACACAAAGAGCTAAACGCTGTCTAAACAGTCATAAATCACTTCAGAAGAAATGGCTCAACCACTATGTCATCTTATCTAGTCTAAAACCTTTTACATTTAAAGAAAATAATATTTACAGAAATTACTTCCCTTCTCTACAAACACATGATTCCTGAGCAGCAACGCTTAGTTTTCCCTATTACCACCACTCTGCGTAATTCACAGGACAAATGACATGTTGGTGACTTTCATGCTCTTTGGGCCCCGCTTATTCAAGGAAAATTACTTGGTCCTGCAATGCTGGTCAAGTTCAAACCTTGAAATCTATTCCGGATAACATTCAACCACAAGCTTCTGGCCTATGCACAGAAAGTACAGCATGAAATTTTATGGTGTATGTCATTCAGGAGGTCGAAAGGAATTATCACAATGTTCCTTTTAAGCTGTGGTACCTATGAGCTTTGGCATATAAGCTACCCTGGAAAGCCATTCTCAGACAACTGCTTTAAATTGGACTCTGAGCAGTCCTTGAACTCTACTTCAGCAGAAAGTAGCATTGTCAAGATAATGGTTTTACAGCTTTCAGTCCTCCCAGGAAAAATAGTGTTTGCTTTGTGTACCCTGCCCTGTTGCACACACTGAGCAGACGTCCTCTCTCCAACCCTCACCGCTCTCTGCGCGCCGTTCCACAAACACAGCAGAGCTGAGGAAGCAATAGCCTGTCCTACAGCCTGAAAATTCAAATAAGTAAAATAGTTCTGAAATAAAAACCCCAACTTTGATGCCATTGGGATAAACTGGAAGGAGCAGGAATTCCCCAGCCATGAAAATATTTTCCACAGCAAATCTACCTTGGATAAAGTAAGCCAAATTTTCCTACTGCTTCATTCACTCAGCACTGCTAATGGCAGTGGGTCAAGAGTAGATCAAAACACTGAATACATTTTTCTGTCACCCGATGCATAATTTGGGGGTCCCAGTTGGGGCTCCCAACTAATTTGGGAGCTGAGTGATGCATTGACATACCTGAGGGATGGGATGCCATTCAGAGGGATCTGGACAAGATCAAGAAGTGGGAATCTTGTGAAATCCAGCAAGGCCAGGTGCAAGGCCCTGCTCCTGAACTGGGACATGAAGAGATTAGAGGGATGGAACACCTCTCCCATGAGGAAAGGCTGAGCAAGTTGGGGTTGCTCAGCCTGGAGTGGACTCTGTGGAGACCTCACTGCAGTCTTTCAGTATTGAAAGGGGGCCTATAAGAAAGATGAGGGGATAGATTTTTTAGCAAGATCAGTTGCAATAGGACCAGGGATAATGGATTGAAACTAAAAGAGGTTCAATGCAGATTAGATATAAGGAAGAAGATTTTTACCATGTGGATGGTGCAACACTGGAACAGGTTTCCCAGAGGAAAACCTGTGGTGGATGCCCCATTCCTAGAAACATTCAAGGACATGTTGGACTGTGCTCTAAACAACCTGATCTAGTTGAAGACATTCCTGCTCATTGCAAGATAGATGGACTAGATGATTTTTAAAGGTCCCTTCCAATCCAAACCATTCTATGATTCTATAGTCTAGGTAACACAGAAGATAAAGCTGCTACAGCTTTCTGTCTAACCACTTACAGCTGTGCTGAACCTTTTGCGGTCACATAGCGAGGCTCAGGTGACAACAAATGGTTACAAGAATTGGTACCTTTGTTATCTGCAGGAACCTGTCCCTATTGGCCACCAAAGCACCACCTACAACACAAAACTCATTTCTAAGGTGTAATGTTAGGGGAGTCACTTAGATAGTCACCTCTGCACTGTCTGCAATTCACTTTGGTTTGTTTAATAAAAAACCAGAAGAAATTACATGTTCCCTCTGAAGTGTGCTGGTACTGCTGGGATAGCTGGCTGGTATTGCTGGGATAGCACCCACTCAGCATAGCCAGATGCCTTTCTCCACCAGACCAGCCAGTCCACCCAGCTGCACATCCGCTGGTTGTTCCTGCACTTTACTCTCTTTAGGGGGTTGCACACGTTCAGAGAGGAAAGAAACTGCGTTCAGCATCTCCCTTGCACGTCAGAGAAAGCAGCTGCAGAGCTGTGCACGCCAAGGGCAGGACCTGGCTTCTCCTGCACCACAGTGAACATCAGTCTCTCCCACCAAGTCATTACTCTGGTCCTTGGAGAGGTTGTTCACGTGTATATGCACATCCTTGGCCCACAGGTATGGCCACTGACATAGCCAAGGGCAGCTCAACACCTCTGACAGCAGGGCTAGATGTGACTTCAGGAGCTGCTGACCCTTTACATCACCCAAAGCAAACATCAGGATGTGCTGGAAGGAGCACAGTACACTGAACACAACTCTGAGTCCCTGTCCTAGTTTCAGCACTCGTTTGCTGTACTTCTCTCTGGTACACCTGATACAATCTGTGCCTTTGTATTCAAGTATCCTCTCTGTTATCTTTGAGCCCACCTGTACAGCTTGGGGGATGGGATTTATATGAAGCACTGAAGCACCAGATCATACTAACCACTAACACTTCCTCAGAAACACTGCTCAACAAGGGACTGGGAAAGACTCAAGATCTTTTTAATCCCACTTCCATAGCGATTGGGAGCATTAAAGCAAAATAATGTTGGCTCTTTTCTTTTTTTTTTTTTTTTAATCTTACCTTAATTTCACAGGAATACTGTTTTAGAGGTAGCAAGTAACATTGAGGAATGAGTCCCTGCCCAGTAACAGTGGCTTGGAACTAGGTGATATTTTAGATCCCTTCCAACTCAAACCCTTCTATAGGATTACAAGATTGCTCTCTTATGCAGCTTGAGTATCTGCCAGAATTTGGTTACAGCAACTTCATACAGATATGGGTGTATTTGCATCTCTATTTCTTCCCTTTTGTGCTACTCTAAACAGAAACCTGCCTTGAACATGAGCTAGAAATTAATTGCCCATGGAGAAATCACAGAGCAGCAAAGCATGGGGGCTTTGATACTCGCTGAGCCTAGAGCACATTTGGGACACAAATAAATTTCACTCATCTTGGGTCCTCAACACCAGTACAGAAGCTGGCAACTCCATCTCCTGACCATTAATAGGGAAGACAGAGGGTGATGGTTAAGTCTATCTTTGCTGTTATACCTAATGCAGTCTCATTTATCCAGAACTAATATATACCTGTTTGCTTGCTCAAAGCTGACCAACCACTTGGGAAGACATATGGCAGCACTAGGTGAGCCCTTTCTATTTTCACCATGGTGAAAAAGATCAAGTTACCCACATTGGAAATAACCACAAAGGACAGTGAAGAACAAATAGCAAATTCCATAATATTGAAGGAACACAGCCCAAGTTGCAATGTAGGTCATCTCCATACTGATCTGTGAGTTTGAGAAACAGCTCCTTTAAAAAATGTATTAAACAAAGGAGGGGGGAGGAGGAGACTGTGTACAGCAGAGAGACCCTTGCACCCAGAAAAATTCCGTCACCCTTAATTTAAATCTGCAGGCCAGCTCCTGATTTAACCTGGAGTTTCACATGTCACTACAAAACTCTGGAAATGTTGCCTTTGCACATGAACTGTTTCCAGTGAAGTCAGTATTTTTCCATATCTGCTATTGTAACTCTGCTGGCAGGCTGGGAGTAGCAAATCCTCCCTTATCTCCCTCCTCTCTAAGAGCATCTCTCTGTTTAAGTACCAGCTAACTTAGATCATACACGATCCCCCTTGGAAAGTGGACAAAGAAGGGGGTGTAAGCAACAAACCACAGAAGGAGGTGGACTGTCATGCACAAGGAAAGTAGCAGGGATAAAGAGGTGACTAATGAACAGAAGGGGGTGCGTAAAATCCTACTTGGAATGACTCTCTGGAGAACAGCTGTTTCCTTGTAAACATCTTGCTAGCTGTCCAAACAAGAAGTTCAGACGCAGAACAATAAAGGAGAGCACCCGGGTAGAAGTACTGAAGGCATGGGCTCACTCACTACCCTGCCAATTGCTCCAAGTGGCAGAATGCAAAAGCCAGGGGAACGTTAGCTATACATTTAACCCTGCATGTGCTGTGTTGCAGCAAACAGCCTGCAGAGACACCCTTCTCCATCTGTGAAGTCCTTCCCAGCCCTCCTTTCCCCCACTATTTCTGACACAACAGCAGAGCACATTACTTGACAAAAAGAAAATATCCTCATCAGAGCAAGGAGAAACAGCCACAAAGCCAAGAAATGAAAACACTGAACGTGGCAGCCCAGAAGGCCGAGAAAAGTTCTACCACTACGCTGGCAACAGTAACTTGGAAGTAGAGGGAGTTACACCAGAAAAAGTAAAAAGAGTCTTTTTATTAGTCCTCAGCACAACACAAGCTACACTGGCAGAAGCACTTCTATGCCAATACAACTGTGTCCGCACAGGACACTTGCCAGTACTGCAAGGTAGCTGTGGAGTGAGGAAGGAAACCAGCACAACTATGCCAGTAAACATTCCTAAGGCAGACTGGTCACAGAGGACAGCTACCTGCACTGCACAACAACAAGGAGAGACATGCACCACCTTTGTCTGCTTCTTGATGCTTAAGGGGATCAAACATATATGTGTGCAGTCACAAACCTGTCCTATAAACCCTGTCCCCAAAATGCCACACAACGGTTACAAGAGTACATTAAGATCACATGCATTTCTCCAGGACAGGAGGGGTCACTTCAAGGAAGGCAATAAGATAGTAGGACACAGTAAGTGACAACAGGGGAACCCTATATCCTGACCCTGGAGTCCAGTTTTGTACACTTCCATGTCCACCTCTGGCTCACCTATCTTGACTTTTAGACATTCTAGTCAATACAAACTGCATGTATCCTAGGAAATTAAATACCTATTTCTACTCAAAACAACTGCAGCAGCACGAAAAAGGTAAGCACAATGATACTGTCATAGTCAGAAATGACAACAAGGAATTCCACATTTTAGACACAGCCCACAAGTTCACACAAAAGACCTGGTGCAGTCAGATTTGTTTTACCTTTTTATTTCTTCAAGGCCGTTTTGTTGTAGTCATGTACAAAACAGCCAGAAAAAAAGACATGCTAGCAAGGGCTGCTCAAGAATAAACATTCGGTCATTACAAGAAGAGAAGAGAAGACAAGAGTGGAAGTTGTGCTAATCAAAATCCCTCTGAGCATAAAAGAAAGCAGCTGGCTTGTTGCATCAAAGTCCAAACCAATCAGGGACTCCACCTCGTCTGGGGTCACCTTCCTCCTTCAGCTTCTCTTTCTCCATATATTTATCCCTGAAGTCATCGAAAGAGCGAGTTTCTGCATCTTGTTCTTTCTCTGGAAATAGGTTGGGAAACTGAAAGGTTTGTCCTTGGCCCTAAAGGGAAAAGAAATGGTCAGAGAAACATTCCAGCCTTTCTGCAGTAGCTATGATCTTTGGGTGAAACATCATACTGAATTTTCAGCTAGTGCAGAATGGTACCTCGTGACCTCCCAAAGTCTCTTTCCACCCATGTCCCCAAGATACACGTACATCCCTTCTCCTCAAAAGCTAACTTTCAGCCTGTCCTCCTGTGTGCTACTTAAGATACTGACTTTTGATTTATTTTTTTTTTAATAGATGAATGATCAGGAGATGGACACCTCTTCAAAGACTTTGAATCAACTCAGAGATGTTGTGTGAGTCATACAGTAAAAGCAAGATGAGCAAAATAAATGATGTTGTTAAAGTAACACCACCAGGGAAATACACAGTGGAGCAGGCATTCATTATGTTAACACTCAGGATATGAGTAGTGCTTGTAGTTGTTTAGATCTCAGCTAAGGATAAGAGAGAGAAGCCCTAGCAGCTGTTATTGGAGGGCGTAATGTGGGAATACAGAATAACAGATATCAGAGGTCTCTTATCAACAGACATAAAGACTATGGTGTAAAACAATTACAGTGGGAACAATCTGTCTAATATATCACTAATGAGATTAAAGTGATTACATCTGCATCAGTCATTCTGCCTAACAGACAAGTCATCAGATCTATGTCTCCCACTTGGAAAATAAACATTTGCTTGGTCTCTGTTTTTTATCTAACAGCAGGAAACCATTTTTCTGTGGAAATGTACTATCCATTAACATTACCTACTTATTTTTAGTGGCAATTGCTCTAAGCATAACTTCATTAAACTCAACAATATCAGCCCTTCCATTCTGTATGGGACTTTGCATAATAAAATTTGTAACTGGTCGCCCATAACTCTAAAATGACTCTCTAAAACACTTACAAACATTACAATACATTAACTTCTTTGGCAGCATTCTGCATACAAAAATCTCAAGAAAAGCATTTAACTGCTTCAGATGAAAACAGGTGGGTTTGGCTTTTTTCCTGATCAGCCAGTCTTTAAATTAATGCAGTAAATACAACCAAACAAGAGGCTCAGTTATGAAATGGTACCACAAAGGACATGAAAGGAGCATTCCCCAGCATACCTACTCTGCATTTTGGGATCAGAAATATATCCAATAAATAAATCCAACACAACCATCACCACCTCCCTGACCCAGCTGAATGGCTGCTATGTTTTATTTAATCATATACACTCAACCTGGCAAATAACAGGTGTGAAAAAATCTAAACTTCATATGCTTTGGAGAGAAAAAAGCATGTGTTATCCCAGATGAGATTATCCAGACTGGAATCTACAAAATACCAACTCTAACCAGCAATGCTCTGGTTGTTTTTGTAGTGCATACTTCTTGGGGGTTTCCTAAGAGCCTGACCATACTACAAAAACAACAAGGGAGCTGCTGTGTACATTGCTTTTTCCTTGATTCTAGCCTGGATAAGCTCAACTGGAACATATCAAGGTTTTCCTTTCCATTGGTGTACACTCTGGGATTTCAGCTCTTTTGTATCTTTATATTTCCAACAGGTATCCTCATAATAGCTGTTCTTTGACAGCTAAAGCACAGTCCCATTTCATGGCACAGAAACTGGCCTTACCAGGGTCCTTGAGCAAGCCCAAAGCTGAACCTCTTCCTGCACTAGGATCAGCAACAAGCACCCCTGAGGCCAAGCACTGCCCAGGATTTTAGCACACTGAAGCATTTGGAAAAGAATTTGCTAATATTACAAACAATTGCTGTGTTTTAACTGCACTGTGGGCAGGTCACTCAGCCCTGCAGGAGCTACAGAACAGACAGGGCCCATACCAAAGACCTGTCTGCCCTGGAGAGGAAGCCATTTTAGTTAAACAAGTCAGAAAACAACTCAGGCTAACATGGTAGGCACACCACCTTCACTGAAAATCTGAGAACTATTTATATTTGTAACAGTGTAGTAAGGGACTGTTCTTGTTATGCAGCTCTTTCCTTCTGGTATGCTTCCAGGACCAATGCATTTCCCTTATTGAAGAATGAAGGAAAGCTGTCCCTAAAGCATACTAACAACATCCACGGTAATTCACTAAGCATTGCAAAACAGTTATTATTTTAAAAAGAGGGAAGCAAACAAAAAAGATACACACAGAGGCTGTAGCAAAACCAGACAAACCTTTAAGCTGTTTATCAAAGCGTTCACAGTTCCCATTTCAAGGCCGGTGGAAGTCAAATATTGAGCTGAAAATGTCAATCTGTATCTGGAGTCTTTTAATAAATCAAAATCAGCACAGACAAGTTGGCTCTTTCCAGTTCTTGTTTTGTGAAGAAATTCTGATTTTGGCTGGCAGCCAAACACGATTTGAAACAGCCAAGACATTACACCCTGAGAACTGAAGGTTGATAAATCTTAAGTAACAATACTCTGCAGTAATACTGCACTGTAAGGCTCTGGAGTGATGAAAGCTGTATGAAAAATAGCTGTTGTGCATGCTCAGTAGCTAGTTTTCAGAAGAAGCCTGTATCTTGGGTATTTCAAAATTTCAAAAATACCAAAAGGCATCAACTTACATAAAGGATTGTGAGTCTGTCCAGGCATATTTACACTCAATGCATCTTCCACATAATGCCAGAGGCTACTGAGGTTCAAGCTCATATGCCACCTCCTTAAAAGAAAGCCTACCAAAGGGACAGAGGGATTGTCACTCCTTTACACAGTGCTACTTTGCCTTAAACTCTTCTTTGCAAAAGTTTTTCCTTCTATACAGCAACCATCTGACAACCATATGATAAATGCATCCTCAATGAAATCCTCGCTGAAAAAAAGCAAGCAATTTTTACCACGTTCATCAGGGTTTATCTGGTTTACAAATTGCTGGAACATGAAGTGCTGGCACTTCCAACCGGAAAGAAAGATTCTGCCTTACTTGAAAACCTTGCATTTGTCCACAGTTTTACCTTTTGCAAGCTGTTTATCCCTTTAATTGCTGAATTACTGAAATTATCATAAGCTGAAGTAACCTCTAAAAAGGCTAGAACTTGCTTCTGCTTTAGAACTTCTGCCAGCATAATTACCTTAGCTAGAAGCACAGAGAAAAGGGAAGAAGATAACACCACCTTTCTACTCAACACAGCTGTGCTAAAAGAAAATCCTGTGAAAAAGACAGACACTGGAAAAAAAGTAATTTTGCTAGGATAATTCAGTCTGTCATGGAACTGGGTGGTGCACTGACAGCAAAAGATCTTTTTTACCAATGTGAAGTGATCCCCTGATACTCTGGAATTTGTCAGGGTAAGCTCTACCACCATGTGTTCACCTCACTCTCAAGCGAAGCTTTGTGATACTATTAAAAAAAGGAACAAAAAGCCCCAATCAAAGCAAGTCAGAGGTGGCACTGAACACCTAAAAAAATAAAGGCAACATGATGATTTTTACACATTGCTCTTCTCAGTTTGGGGTCTTCCCACCGACCTTCCTTTTTCCTACAAATTCTGAGGTTATGCACAAGTGAGATGTGTGGTCTCACAAGTGTGCTCAGGTAACAGAAACAAGACCCATCAAACTGCTATTCCTCTAATCCTCTATTCAGCATTACCCAAAAGTAAAAGTGAATTGTATACAAGGCCTTATGAGGATTCACTTTTTAAATGCTAGTTACATCCTTCACAATAAAAAGTGACCTAAGCATCAAACATTTGTTTTCCCTTTTGATTTCAAGCCTTTGTCCTAAGAAAGAGTGAAAACACACCTTGTTCTTGGAGTCTGTCTAAGGAGTCATCACAGGAGTGGCACAGATTGCTTCCATTCATTTTAATGAGAGGTTAAGTGACCATAACTAAGCCTATGAAGTCAAGTGCTGGCCTTTCCACTGCTGAGCCTCACGTCAGAAAACTGCTGGAAGGATTATCCAGCATAAATTCACTTATACTTCTCTGACCTTCGAGTCCCCTGAAAAGTTTAGAAATGGAAGATCAGCACAGATATTACTGTGCAGCAATGATGCAGCAAACACCGATCATGTAAACAACTGTGAGATCTTCTGGTTATTTGGATAATTGAAGCACTTACTACTGTCCTTCAGAATTAACAGAAAAGTGTTGTTTATCGTATTATTAACTACAAAAATGTTGGACTCCCAAAAGCACGGGATTCAGTCCAGCAGTAGAAGCAATTGCAGCTAAGTTTAATAATCCAGGGCATTTGAACAATTCCCCTACTGCTGCAGTGGTAACATCTGATGCTAAAACGTATGGCAAAATAGCACAGAAAGCAACTTCAAAAATCCACTCAGGAACAACACTGTATATGGATCATCCAAGTTTCCTGTGAATTCAAAACAAAACTGCTGTCACATCTGATGTGCAAATAGGCTAACTACTGTGAATGTACAGGATACTCTAAACAGGGGTTGAGGAGAAAGCATTTGCAAAAATGTTCCCACCGGTGCCATCATTCAAGCAGCTAAATAGGTGTTAGTCCTAACGCTGACAAGGTCAGACTCATTTTTACAGCCATCTCCACTCAATTTCTCAAAACAGGTTTAATTAAAAATAGGTCTGGATTCCAGAGGCTTGTCTACAGTTGTGCTCCCACGGGTACTAACACCTGTTAAGCTAAACCACTGAGAACACTGAAGGAGGAGAAGGAGGGGATGTTGTTGTTTTTTTTTAATTTCCCTGATGTTAAGGCAACTGCAAAGTTTCCCACTGGTCTTCTTTTCTTCTTTTATTTTCATTATAATAATTACAGCTGTATTGGAGTAAGGAGAAAAGCTGCTGTATTACATATATTTTATCTCATTTGCAAAGATCTAAAACTTGGGTTTAATTTAGAAAATAGAACAGTGTAGAAAAGTAGCATTTGATACACAGGGCCATAAGTCTCTAACTTAAACCTTTCTCACCACATTCCAAAAGGGGAAAAAAGGCAAGCAGGCTCTGGAATGGCAAGATAATGTTGATCCACAGCCTTCTATGATTTGAGGTATTTTTTTAGTGTGAAAATATTATGCTTGGACAGATCACTTATTTGTCCAGTTACCGCCTGAGAATAAAGTAAACAGCTCTGAATCTCCAAGAAATAGTATTTGGAAAAGAAAGGACAACAATGCTTACATGTGGAACAGCTGGGGCACTAGTCTGACACCTAAGGGCATGTTGACTATGACTTCATACACCTTCCACCTTTGAGACACTTGCAGTAAGTCAAAGGATGTGTGTGTTGCGCTGGGACACATAAGGTGATGGTTTATGAAGCAGAGAAACAAAACCGCTCATGAGAATGAACCCAATTTCACTCAGGTAAACTGCACCACAGCTGCAATGTCACACTGGAAAGAGCAATACTTCCACCTAGTGGGCAACAGAAAGATCAACCCAAGAGCTTCCAAAAACACATTCGTATTTTTCCAGTCATAAGCAGTTTTAACTTGAAGCTGTATTAATGAGAGAAAACACAGCTGGTAAAAATGGTGGGAAAGCCCAGCTACTCTGACTCATGGCAGTTGCAAACTAGTTCTCATGAAAATAAGGATTTTACAGTGGTTACCAAAGACTTTCCTAAATTAGGCAGATAGTAACAATGGACTGCATGGGGCCTGTAATGGCCTGATCACACCATGAATGAGAACGAAGGCAAACCCTTTAGATTCAGAAATTACTCTGGGTTTCTGGCTTCACCCACTGTTTCAAGCTGGTGTGAACACAGAGCTGGGAGCTCATTGTCTGAGACATCACAGCTAGTGATGAAAAGCAACAAACAAAAGTAAAAAGAGAAAGGGGGAGGAATAAAGAAACCTAAATGTTAATGGAATTAACAGACCACGACAACAATAGGAAAAAAAACCAGACCAAAGAGACCAGGAATGAGGTGAGGAAAAAACACAGACACCAAGCTTCAGTGGCAAGAGTTTAGCAAATGGTCAGGATTCCCTCCCTTGACCTTGATGAAAAACACCACCAAAAAGTGTCCCCCGACCCTGTCCATGGAAGAGATGGAAAACAGGACATTCCTTAACAACTTATTATGGTAACTATAGTGTAAGGCAACAAGGGACTCTTGCTGTCCCATGTACCATGAGAGCTCAGCCACAGTGAACAGGGCTCTGTGCATTGCCCGGAAGACAAAATGGGAGGCTGGAGAACAACCAAACTACTCCTGTGCACCTGCCTCCAATACCAAGCTAGTTTAGGTAAATCTCCACACCTGGGCTGACCAACCCTGAAGGTTATGGCAACTATTCTAGGATGAGAGGCTGAATGTGAAATAAATGTACAAAGGCACTGCCTTAAACCTCTTGCTCCAACAGAGCAGCAGCATTCTGCTTCCCACTCCTTCCCCCTGAGTAACTATGGGTTGCAGACTACTCCTTCTTACCTCAGCAGACATAGGACACAATACTGCATTACAGTGAAATAAAATTTGAACTGCAGTTCACCAGAGACCTATGTCTGCTTCAGTCTTGGGAAACAAGTTTCTAAAAGCAAGGAAGTCACTAGCAGGAGGCTGAGGCAATGGGAAGTGCCTGCAACTACCTACTAAAAGGAACAACACTCAGAGAAAGCAACTTGTGAGATAAAACATCATCAATTCAAGCATTCACTTCCTAATCATACAGTCCTGCTTTCCAGAAAATAAAAACCTAGCACAGACAGTCCAGGTGGGAGGATTTACTCACCAAAGCAAACTCTTCCTTGAAAAAGCAATGTGTGTTTTAGCCATAGTAATGTAAAATCCTCACAGAGATGAGGCTGTCTTTAACTTCAGCAGAGTAAATCAAAGTAACTCCTCATCTAAATATAACTGTTACTTTTTAGTAACACTGCACTTTACATATCTCTTAAATTACGTAAGGGCTGTCTAGAAAAACACTCCATCCTCACTTTTCTTTCTAGTCCCCTTCCCAGAAGGGGCTTAGAAAAAAACTTCTAAGCATATTTAAACTTTGAAATATTAAAAATCAGACTTCCCATTGTTTGTGCCTCTTGAGTTTGACCCCAAGTCCATATGAAAGCTTAGCCAGTGTTTAGGGTCAGAGTGTTCCTCCAACACTGAATCCTTGTCCCAAGACAGAGTTAACAGTGACGTTATGTTGCCAACTGCAATTTTGAGCTTATGGTTTTACAACCATAAATACCATCCCTTTAATGTCATTTTGGTATGTGAAGGGGTTTTCTGTCACTGGTTGCACTTCTTTTTTGCATAAAGACAGGTAAGCCTGACAGAAGTTTAAACTATAAACTGGTCCTGCTATGAAAGAAATTTACAAGAACATGAAGCTCCTTTTCCACTGGCCAATGTATGTTTCAGAGTCCGGTTCAGCCACAAAGCAAACTTGTTTAGACATGACTAAAGGCTCTCCAAGGAATAAGCCCCAGTCTTCTCTGAAATTCAAAGACCTTTAATAAGAAGTTCCCTACCCTCACAATATATTCTTTCACTTACTGGACATTTCAGCAATCAACCACACAAGTAGTGAACCTTCCAGCACACAGAGTACAGGGTCAGCATGAAACTCTCTGGCAAAGCAGCACCCTATGACATCAGTCCACAACCTACAGCCAGACCTCAAACCAACATGGGACTTATTTTGTTTGAATTTGATCTTTAGATCAAGTCATTTAAATCTCTGTACATTCTGGAATGTGTTAAAGAAACTTTCACTATTACAGGATTGGCAGAAATATTCAGCCAACCAGGACAACTCACTGGCTGGTTAACAGTGCCTTCCTCTTTCCTCCCAAGTGTCCATGTAAACTCACCAGCTGTACATAGGCAACCTTGTAATCTGGCTTCTTCACTCTTTGATTCCTGTGATTCCTCTTGTTGTTTGCACCTGCAGGAATGAAGAAAATCCCACCTTTTACTTCCCAGGACTTCTGAATGCCCCAAAGTGAGGCCAAGCTGAAGGAGGGACTTAGCCATCTCCGATTTGTTAAGAGGAATACTCTTCCTTCACTACCAGCACAGGACCACAATTATTAAAGGGCACTGAAACTGGTGGACACTGTTCTCCTAGTTTACAAGGAGGGAAAGAAGGCATCACCAGCCTGCTGCCACTGTGCCTTCACACACAAAGTCTGAGAAGAAGCTAGAAGTCTCCCAAGTAGGGGCCAGGGGTGATAAACTGCTCTCCAAACATCCACAGCTTCAGGAAGACAATGATAAAATTACCACTAAGTAGCCTTAAACTTGACAATTTTTACTATTCAGCTGATGAGCTGGATGTACTGTTTATACACCAGGATATTATATTCCACATCCAAACAAACTAAAGCACCTCAACCTTTTCCAGCCATGCTGGTCACAACTGAAGTGGGAAGTACAACTCACCCCTGCATGTTAGGCAGACACTAAAGCTCTCAGATTATTAGGAGTTCTAACCCTCTTTAATCCCTGACTATATACCATCACCTAAAATTAGCAAAGGGGGACAAAATGGTGATAAGAACAAGCATAAGTATTTTTCAGTGCTGTTTGGAAGTACATGTGTTTGGTATTTATGACTTAATTTAATTCTGGTTTTCACATGAGCATATTACAGATGATACTTCCAGGGTTTTTCTTCCTTTGTAAGTTAAGAGTTTTACAACCTTATTTTGAAGCTTTTTCTTTTATCCTCCATTTTTCACTACTACAGAGTCCTTTTTTCCTATTCCTTTTAAAATCATCCTTTATCTTACCATCATAAACAGACAATTCCTTTCATAGAGTCACTACATGGAAAATGAAAAACCCAGCCATCAAAGATGTCTTAATCAACAAGTCACTCACCACCCAGTAATTACATTGCCTGGTAATCAAAAATGTAAATTAACATTAAAAAAAAAGAAAAATATTCCTAACTGCAGTCACAGAAGCCCTGGGGAAGGAAGCATTCATATGTAAAGGTGACATTATCTAAATTTATCTTATTTGAGTTAGAGATGAGTCCCTCTGCCCCCAAGTCAGAATTCAGCATGGGTTCAACTAGGAACATTTTTTCTTTTTCTCTTGGGTTGTTTTCTTGTTGGGTTCTTCATGGACATTTGGGTGGTTTTTTGTTGTTGCTGTTTCTAGGGGTTGGACAGGAGACAAATACCACAAGTGGAAACATTCCAGTCTGTAGCAGAAATCTGGTAACAACAGGTGATAACAACCTGGAATTGTGTTAAGATGTTTTTCTGGCATTATCTATGGGTTCAACAGAGCATTTTTCTTTGCTCTACAAACTCTGCCTTTTGTTAGACTGTAACACCTCCTGTGTGTGCATGCAAGCTAATCTCAGCTCATTTTTTCAACGAAGGCTACAGCTGAATTTGTTTAATTACTACTTGCATTAAAACAGGTGAAGCAGTTCCTTCTGAAGGGAGACACCCACTGGTCTTCAAGGAGAAACAACCACCAAGTACCAATTACAAAAGCACAAGCTAGATAACTGTCAGGATGATCAGCCTTTTTTAATTCAGATTTTTCTTTTTAGAGTGAAACTTGCATCATAATTTAATCACAGCATTCAAATATGAAGTGGTGCATGTTTATTTGAAGACATGAGTAAACAACTATGCTACAAGACATCACCAGCTAAGCACCTGGAACCAAAGTCTGCTGAAATCTGACAGACCTTTTGGAAGATAAAAGTCTACTCTGGCTGCACAGGGATGCACAGGAATCATCCCTCTGCATTACTCAACTGCACTTACCATACTGTATCCTGGTCCTCACAGCAGCTACTGGCACATTGTATATTCTTTGAAGGTAATTCCTGATATCCAATTTTGTCATTCTAGGCAATGAAAAAACATTTTGGGGAAAGAAAGAAAAAAAAGTGTAAATACTGAAACAAAATAAACTAGAGACTGGTTGATACTGAGGAATAAATATGTCTTCTTGCTTTAACCAAGACAGATTTACAACATGAAAGTGTAAACTCAACCTAGACCACACACTGCTACAGCAATTTATGATCCATAAACTGTAACAACTGTCAAATACTTATCCTCTGCAGCCTCAACATTCAAAATGCCAGATATATTCAGTGTTCATCAGGCTTTCTCACTGCCCAGCCTGAGATGCCTTTCTTTACTCTGAGTAGGAGCTGCTGATCTTACCAGAACCCGCCAAAGTCTTACAGGCTCTAATGTGTGCCAGCAAACTGGTCAGGCTGGAAGAGTCCTGACAAATAACTGGATACCACCTTGCTTACTCTGGATCAAATTCCAAGCACTTCCTTCTTCCCAAGCCCGTCCCTGGGAAGGCTGAGCCTCGCTAACACTGGGGGAGAGGAGCCACGCAAGGCTCCTCATTAAATCAGCGCCCTCGCCGCCCTCTGCAAGGTCTGCCGGCCGCAGGAGCCCCTTTCCTGCCGCGGCACTCGGCCCCCAGCGCTGAGCCCACGGCTGCCGTGCCCGCACTCACTCCATGGACACGCGGAACTGCACGGTGTCCTCGGGCTGGGGCACGCCGGGCCGCACCAACAGCATGAAGAAGTTGGGACGGAAGATCCGCAGCTGCGGGCCGCCCCTCTGGAACAGCGGGTACCTGCGGGAACACGCCGCCGCTCACTGACCGGCCGGTCCCCCCATCCCCCTGCCCCGACTGAGCCCCGCCGGGCCCCCCCGCACCCCAGCCCGCCCCACCGCCGCCCGTCCCGTCCCGCCCGGCCCCGCTCGGCTCACACGGCCCTCCTGGCGCCCGCCGCCATGGCCCAGCCCCGCGGAAGCGGCGGCGCCAGAGCGGCTCCGGCGGGGCGGGGCGGCGCCGCCTGCTGGCGCGGAGGAGCGCGGCAGGGCCTCAGCCGGGCGAGGGGCGCAGGGCCGGGGGCACGAGGGGTGCCCAGCCCGGGTCTCCTCACAGGGAGAAAGGCGAGGAGCCGCCTGAGAGGGTGAAGATGAGGAGGGGTCTGGAGCATCTCTCTTAAGAGGAGAGACTGCGGGAGCGGGGCCTGTGTAGTCTGTTTAGTCTGGAGAACACTCGGAAGGGATCTCATTATCGCGTGCAAACTTCTCAAAGGCGGGTGCCAGGAGGATGGTGCCAGGAGGATGGTGCCAGGCTTCTCAGCGCTGCCCGGCGACAGCTCAAGGAGCAATGGCCGAAAACTGAAACACAAGAAGTTCCACCTCAACGCATGGAATAATATCTTCACACTGAGAGTGGTAGAGCACTGGAACAGGCTAGCCAAGGGAGAATGTAGAATCTCACTCCCTGGAGATATTGGAACCCACCTCCCTGTGTCACCTGCTCAGGGTGACACTGCCTTAGCAGGGAGGCTGGACTGGACAATCCCCAGAGGTCCCTTCCAACCCTAACAGTTCTGTGATTACACGTAAATCTTGTCTCTCTGGGACGCTGCGGTGCTGTCTGCCTTGGCTGGGGTCCTGTTCTGACCCTCCTCCTGTCCTCCACGCTGGTGAGACCCAGCACAACACACACAGGGCTGTTGGATCAGGTCCAGAGGAGGCCACAGGATCGGGGGACACCTCCCTTGTGAGGACAGGCAGAGAGCTGGGCTTGTGCAGCCGGGAAAGGGGAAGGCTCCGTGGAGACCTGATTGTGACCTTTCCGTGTGTAAGGGGGCTTTTAAGAAAGAGACTTTTTACCATCCCATGACAGGACAAAGGGCAGCTGTTTAAACTGAGAGAGGGCAGGTTTAGATTAGATGCTGGGATGAAGTTCTTTACTGGGAAGTTGGTGAGGCACTGGGACAGGCTGCCCAGAGAAGCTTTGAATGCCCCATCCCTGGTAGTGCTGAAGTCCAGGTTGGATGGGGTTATGAGGAGCCTGGTCTAGTGAGAGGTGTTCCTACCAATGGCAGGGGAACTGGAACTATATGATCCTTCAGGCCTCTTCACACCTAAACCACTCATGAGTCCATGACACCTCAGCATATGCCAACAGAGAGCCAGAGTGGGCACACAGCCACTAGAAACAACTTTGGAAACATGAGAGAGACTCTGACGGACTTCCCTTCACCAGGCAGTTCAAGGGTTGGCAAAGATAAGAGGCCCTACAGAACAGCTTGCACCTCAAATTTAGTATCAGCCACTCGTGTTTTGACATCTACATTGAATTAACCAAGTAATTCACACTTCAGTATGGGACTTTAATATTGTATGCAGGCTAACAGTCTCAATAAATATTTTAATGTAATATTTGAATGAATCATTCTCTATTGCACTTGTTATTGCATTTAACAAAAGCTATGTGCTAAAAGCTACCACTTCTGTAGATTTGTTCCTTTATTCCCAATTCTTTGATTCACTTCATCACTCAAACTTTGAAGTCAATTTCAACTGCATTTGGCAGCCAGATTATGAGCTCCCTGAGAACAGCCAGCTTTTGGTATCTGCCTGTATGATGGCTTAAAACAGACCCCAATCCTGAGTCTTTGCTGATGACACTGAGCCTATTCCCCCTTGCAGAGACAGATCAAATGATATTAAGTAAGGGTTTAGACCACCTCCCAAATCCTTGGAAAATGGGAAGATTAAAATAAAATAAAATAAAATAAAATAAAATAAAATAAAATAAAATAATAATACAAAACAAAACACCATTCCAGAGGGCTGTCATTGGAGTAGGTACTGGTTGTGCTTTATTTACAAAATCCAGAGATTTGTACATAGCAATCTACAGGACAGCATAGGGCTGGTATCAGGAGGATAAGGGACATGCTCAGCAGGAATTGAAGATGCCAGCAAGGAGTCATCCCAGTTCCACAGGGAACCTGCTTCCCCTTGCATGAGGAAGCCACCAGACCCCTCCAGGAAGAAAAGCAGCAGCAATAGCCAGTCCAGGCTGATGTGATTTTTGTTATCATTAAGGCATGAGAACACAAGTGATCGGTGAAGGAGGAAAGAGGAGACCAGCAGGGGTTCAGCACACCATTAAAGGCCATCCTGCCTGGTTCTTTACTTCCAGCGCCCACCAACCTTGCCCTTGGCTCCTGCCTTCTTGCTGCTACAATGCAAAAGGAAAGAAAAACACGTCAGCAGGATGGAAGCAGTGGGGCTCTGTGGCCACTCTGTATTTCTGACTCCTAGACAAGGTTTCAGCTGCTTTCACGTCTCACATGTTGGGCACACCTGCCATTGACCACATCCTGAGGAAAATATTGTTAATATTGTGGAAAAATATTCCCCCTGGGCTCTTAGTGTGAAAGGTAGGATGTGCATGCCTGAAAGAGATGGACCCTTCCAGACTCCTGGATTATCAGGGTAGAAATCCAGGTGGTCTCCGAACTAAGCGACAGGTCTATGCAGGCACAGACTTGATATTTTCTGAATACAAATCTGCTATGCTCTGGATTTTAGGACTTAGAGCTCTATCTAGAGAAATTTGCTTGGTATGAAAGAGCTCTGATCAAATTCTCCAGATGCTCCATTCAGCAGTGGAGGCAAAAAGCTGAACACTAATTTAAATACAACTAAGTGCTTTGCTCTAGCAAAGTCAGAGTGGCTATTTATATCACGAGAGCAAGAGCCTCCAAAACAATCCAAACAACTTTTTAGGCTTGCTCTCATATCAGCATCCCTGTCTTGTTCAAGGTCTGTGGGAGCAGTCCAGCTACACTCCCCACTCAAAGCACCTGAGGCAAACTCTCTCCAAGAGTTCTTACACACAGAAGGACAATCCTACATGCAAGCCACTTACCTTCTGCCTGAGAAGCCTGAACTCAGAATGGGGCTGGGCAGGAAGTTAGTTGAGTTAGATTCTGTACTAGTTCCCATTAGCAGCACCTTGGTTTGTGGGGCTCAGCACACCCCCAAACCCTTCCAGCTCACACACACAATGATGAGGCTGCTTCTTGAACCAAAGGACATGCAGAGTGTGGGGTTGGGGACCAAGCACAAGGTGATGGGGCCTTGCTGCCAACAGGGGCCTTTCTTCAGAACCGCTGGTTCCTCCAGGGAGAAGAAAAACATGGGGACATCACACCTGGGGAGATTTTTGTTGTGCTGCCCCATGGATTGGTTCAAGAGCCAGTCATATTTACAGAAGGATGTAGCACAGTGACAGAGACACACACAGAGTCGATACTTTACCTTTGACCAAGACAGGCTTGGTATATTTGAAAAAAAATGATGGTTTACATAAAAGAGAGTATGCACTTTCTGCTTATCTTAAATTAAGCTTCATGTCCCTTTTGCCAGCCTTTCTGAAGGTTCAAAACCTGGTGTAGGAACTGCCTAGCTCCTCAAACAAAGACAGAGTCCTTTAATGTCCACAAGCAACTGTGATGTTTGATGTTACACCTAACCTTTAGAGTGTGCTTAAGGAGATTTAATAAAGTCTGAAACAAGAGACTCATTTGATCCTTGTATAACACACCGGCAGGCACTGCTTTGGAATCATAGTGTCTAGCGTGGATAGAAATTTAAGCACATAGAAATCTCATTAGCTCTGGGCATCCCAGTGCAGATTTTCATTTTCAAATGATGTCCTGGAAGAGTACCATGTCTTTTCGGGGAGCAAGCAGGCAGTGGCCTGTTGTGGATGGTGTGGTAGCACCCCACAAGAGCAGGAACATCCAGACAAATGCTGGCATCCTTCTGCAGCTTCACATTCTGCTGAGGTTTATCAGCCTACAGCTCTGTACGAAAATACCACGGGAAGGTCAGGCCTTATGTTTGGCATTACAAGCAAACCCCCAGTGTTACATTCATTTGATAAGTCAGGGTATTTTGGGGAAGTGGGAAGGCAGTAACTGGTCACACTCTTGTCATCCCAAAGATATCATCAAAGACCACTGCTTCATTCCTGGCATGACTTAGGTAAAAAGATAGAGATGCACAGAGAAGAGCAAACCCACCACTGGAGAGCTCTCCTCCCTTTCTGCCCTGCAGTTACTTCTCTGTGAGTGTTAGTTTTCTGCATTTGCTAACCCTCAAGCTGTGTCTACCCCTGGTATCTCAGAAATCCATTAAAAAGACATAGAATAAAGATATTAGACTCAAAAAAGTAATTAAATAGTGTTGTGTTGAAGGAAAAGTGGGAGAGAGATGAGTGAAAAGAACTCACAACAGTAATCCCATTACGTTAGTCTTGTTACACACCATTCTTCGTAACCGTAGCAACCACTTGTTTATCCTTCATAAACAAGGGTTGTATTCCCTCAAGTATTCAAAGCACCTCAGTCAGGTGTTTGAAAAGCCCAGCAATAAGCAGAGGAAATTTTTGTAGGTATGGTGTGAAGAAACATGGTTTGTTCTTGTTAGGTGTAACATTCACTTCAGTTTTCCCTTCATTTTCTCAATGTGAGGCAGGATGGGAGTGGCCTTTCCATCTCTAGCCCCATTTCATTGCAACAAGAAAATGTCAGTGTTGAGGCTGAAGTGACACATTTGAACACTGAGAAGATATCCCCAAGCCAGGAGCTAGGAAGGGGATATAAATACTTACTGCTTCTGGGCCTGATCGATCCGGTTTCTGAGGGTGACAATCTGCAAACAACATACATGACCAGGGTTTTTAGAGACAAAGAAACCTTGTTCCCTCAAGGAGAGGAGAATTTTACCTGCCAAAGTGCTCAAAACAGGCACCTGTAGGAGGAATTAATACTTTCTTGGAAATAAAAGCTCACCCATGGTTGAAGGACAGAAATGTTACTTCTTGGCAATAAATCTGCAAACCAGCTTCACATGTCAAGGGACAGAAGATCTAGAATTTTATAATCCTTACTAGAAGTGCCTCTACATATTGAAATTAATCTCCTATGAAGTCAATGTCAAACTGCAGGCAGGTGAACTGGAATGAATGTCACCTTGGCCAGCTGGAAAGCTCTCAGATGGCTCCATCACCTGCATGTTTCAATGTCACCTTCTCATTCTTCCCTTACTCCTGTACATCAGCTGTTTGTGTAAACCCAAAGATCTTCAGTGGTCTTTGGATGGGGACCTCAGGAATGGAAGAAGGGTATCACATGCTACTGGAATACCTTTTGCTGGCTGGCCGAGCAGGAGGTGAGGAGCTTGCAGCACTCACCACTTTCCCAGCCACTCATTTAATAAGAGAAGATGACCTGATGCATAGGAGAGGAAACACCTACCTTGCAGGGGATAAACATGTTATAATCTGACTTAGTAACTCAGTTTGGTCTGTAGGCCTGGACTCATTTCTGAAATCCTGGGACTCATGTACTGGAAAAGCCTACAAAACACTAGGATGTGATAGAGACTTTTGCCCCTTCATCTTCTCATTTGTAACTGAGTCAGTGTTCAACTTAGTTTTCCTGGACTGAAGAAATGCCCTTGCGACGAGGTAACACTTTGCTTTTGGTGCAACTCAAAATTCTGCACCGGCTCTGCCAAGAATTGATGACCCAAATTTTGAATATTCAAAGTTGCACTTGACATTCCCAGTGTGCAAAAAAGAAAAACAAAAGTCATACATTCCGGTTGTCCCAAGAACTGGTAATTCCTGGCTCACATCTTTCCATGGCAAACAGAAAAAACATAAGAGACTGAAATATTACTGGGAACAGGACAACACAAGCAAGGAAAGATCAACAGGTCACTTGCTTTTGTACTTACTTGTGGAAGTTTTAGTATTTGTCACAGCAATTTAAATTGCTATTTTCCAACCAAGTATCTTCCCCAAGTGCTGAGGAGAACCAGTTGTCTTCAGTTTGACCCAAGCACTTAATACTTACCTTCAGTCATAACCTTATGATCGTGACTATGACACTCACTCTCCAATGAAGCACCAAAGAGCAACAGACACTAGAGCTAAAGAATGGCTCTGCTTCTCTGTGTCCCACTTCCTTCCTTTTTCTCTCCCTTGCATCCTTCCTTGTGTCTCCTTCATTCTCTTTCCTATTTTCACTTACCTTTCTCCTCATTTTTTTTCCTGCTGTCATCCTCCCTTTATTCTTCCACTTTTCCTCTCCCATTTTAGCTGTGCATTTTCCTTCTGCTTTGTTCATTCTTTGTACTTTGTCTCCTTGTTTTTTATGGTCTCATTACCATAGCATGTCCCCCTCCCCTGGCACTGCCTTATTTCCTGTTTTTCCACACCCACTTGGCCGGTTATCATTAAGTATACTGCAGTATTCTGGATCTAGATAACCACGTGCCACAAGGTGGAGAAGCTTTCCAAACCCCATACTATTCTCTGTACACTGTAGTCCAAGCTATTGCACGTGTATCCCTAAGTTTCTTCACATACCCCAGGTGCATCATGGTGATACTCCATGGGTGTAACAGCGGTATTCTGGATACAGAATTTTGGATAGGGAATTATTTTAAGGTGTTCTCAATAGATTGCATGCTCAGTTCTTTAACCAAATCCCTGTTGGACACTCTACTCTTTTCCTAAATTACCACTTCACATCTTTTCAAAGAATGGAAAGGGAGAGAAAAAGGAAGTGAATGGAGAGACACAAGATCCATTTTTCTCTTTTCTCTCTGGACTTGGAGCCATGTGCCAGCTCCCGTCTGGCGCCTGGCTCTGACCATGCGGCAGGCTCATGCATTTGGTAGCCTTTGCTGCTGCTGTTACACAGGCAAGTTCATTGTACTTACAACTTGGAAAGCTCCTGCAGCCTGCAACGCATTGTTAAAATCTAAGAGAGATTGAGATAGTTACATTGGTGTTGCTCACTGCCTGTCAGCATGTGTCTGTGTGATTGGGAGTTAAAAGGAGAGCGAGACAGAGAGAGATCCAGTAGGATTTCTCAGCCACTGACACATAATGCGGGTGAGTGCCACCCTATCCAGTGACTGTGTAAAGGGAACACATCCACTTTCTGTTACCATATGACACTTCAGTCAGATGCTCCTGTCTGGAGACAGTTTTCAGTGACTCCAGAGAGCTCAGGCCACAGGTAATCTGTCTGGGATGGAATAAAACTTACAACATTCAAATTTGAAATCAAGGATGGATCTAAAAATATTACTTTGCAATGGAGGTGTGTGAACTGAGAGTTACAGAATTTTCAGGCCACAGTGGCCTATGGATAAACAAGAATGAACAATGTTTCAGAAGAGGGCAGGGTGTCCATTTTCCATTGGGCACTGAAAACCTTAGAAGTGATCTATTCAATTTCAGCCTAAAATGTGAAATCCAGTTCAAGTATGTATGTTAGGGGAATGCAGTTCCAAGCATTTTGCTACATAAATATTGCAAAGGGTCACTGGAGACCCAAATAATGTCACAACATGACTTTTGCCAGATAAATCAGAGAGATTTTTACATTTTGGACCCAGTGCCATTAGTAAAATAGCCTCTCAACTCACCTCATATTTTTTCCTCTTGATCTGCTCTGTAAAGTCATACTTTTCAGTCTCCAGCTGATATAGCCAGTCCCACAGCTCCTTAGCTTTGTCCCTGTGTTTTTATGGGGGAAGACCGAAGAAACACATGACATCAGATATGTTCCATTGTTTTCACATCATTAATAATTAATTTTATTTAATGCCACTCACACATCTTCCTGTAAACCCTCTGTGTTCTCTTAAAGCTACTCATCATTTTTAAGGTCACATTTTTCTCACCTTCAGATCTTTTAGACTTGCAGTCTTTTATGTGTCACACATTAACATAATTCCTCTAGTTTTCCCCCTAACTCTTAATAAAGGTAAGACTGCAGTGGAATCAGACAAGAAGGAAGGAGGACTCTGAAGGTCACCCAGATAAGCAGAGGAGTTGCCATTGTGCAATCTCATCTGTATCAGGGCTGAGGCGAGCCAACTTCATCTTTCAGTCATGTGTAAACTCCAACATGTGCAGTTCAGACTATCATCTGATGACTGCACCAGAGCACTCAGCTTCCAAACCTCCAGCCTTCATGGAGATCCTTTTCATACCTTAGCAGCATTAACTCACCCCTGGGAATGCTACAGATACCAGTCTGTAGGCTTGTTCAGCTAATCCCAGAGCTAGTCCTGTAAGCAACTAATCCTAATTAGCAGGAGAGGCTAACAGAGCTATGCCTGGAGCACAGCTAGAGGGCTATCAAACCATTTCAACACTTCCCTAACATTCCCATTTCTCCTCCATTCTCCAGGTTAAGCAAGGGCACAACTTAAGTGTGTCCCATGATGAATTTCAAGGAAGGTCCCCTCCTCTACCTCCTTTTATCACCAGAGAAGACTTCAGGACAATGAAAACAGATATCAATATCATTCCATAAATTAGGATAAACATGTTACCTCAGCTTGTCTTCATTAAGGTGGTCAATGTTCAGGGGCTTGCGCCTCTCAGCCAGGACCTTCTTCTTCGTCTCTCTAGCTGTTTGCTTCTTCCCTCTCTTCTGGTCAGCCTATTTTCAGAACATCAATTAATGTCAGCATTCAGAAATTAAGCCTGAATGAAACAATTTCAACATTGGGCTGTTTTCTCAATATCTAATGAAGACTGTTCCCAGTCAACTTAATGGTTTAATGTTTTCATATTTCTTTCATCAATCCATTATTTTTACCTTAGCCAGATAACTGCTGTATGTTGCACCCATGGAGGACAGAGCCTTCTTCTTCTTCAAATCATCCTCAGCTTTTCTCTTGGCATCTTCCTCCTCTCTCCGTGCCTTCTCCTCCTGTGGAGTGCAACACACAAAACAAGTTAATCCAGGGCAGACTCCCAGCTTCCCCAGCAGCCAGTGTCAGTGCAGGGAATGTGATCAGAGGAGTACATTGATGAGAATTAGCAAGGGCACAAACAGCATCCTGTTTTCTGCCCTTGCTCTAGGAGAGTGGTCATTTCACCTCTGGACTGAGGCAGGCAGAACCTTTATTTTTTCTGTCTATAGAGATCTCTCCAGTTGGATGCAGGGACAAGGAGAGGGAAGCAAAGACACTTACCGCAAGCCTTGCCTGACGCTCCTTCTCCTTCTCAGCCCGGATTCTCTGCTGCTCTGCTCTTTCGGCTCTGCGCTTCTCCTGCAGGGAGCAGTGGCAGAGGCAGTGCATCACCACCATGGCTCTACCTGCCTCACTGCTACACCCACTACCAAGAGCTTTGCTTCACTGAGTGTGAGCCACCTTCTCTCTTTCTAGAGCATGCAGAAGGGTCTCTTGTGCAATTCTCAGATCTAAAACAAGGGGCTAAGAGGGGACAAATGAGGGGAGAAGCCATTTGATGGTGACTTGAGCAGTCATTGTACATGACAGCACAGCTTTCTGTCAAAGCAGTTTCAGCTTCTCATCTACAGATGATTTCTCCATCTAGTACAGGGAAATGCAGTACAAGGACTCACAATTCTCTCCTTGAGGGCGACCAGCTCTTCCTCTTCCTTTCTTCTGGCTTCAAAGTGGCTGTCAATCAAGGCTTGCAGTTCAATCAGGTCTTTGTTCTGCCTTTTCTTTTGGATGTCCTAAAAAAGCAGGAAAACTCATTCAGTCCATATTGCTCTAGTATTATGTCCTGGACATTCCCAGCACTGTGCAATACACAGAGAAACATGGAAATCTATGGATTAACTTAAATGGCTGTTGGTGCAGTCAGACACTCATCCATGCAACAGTCAAGAGCCCAGAAGTGTAAAGAATCCAAATCTCCCATTTCCCCACACCATATTTTATCCCTGGCTTTGCTTACACATCTATCTTTGCATATACTCAGCTGCCTCCTCTTGGCTTTGTAATAGAAGTCATACCTAGAAAATATTCCTGCATTTTGGGCAAAGCAAATATTTCTGTGGAGGTTTTCAACACCAGAATTTCTTCATTTTTGTAGCAACTTGCTAGGAAAGTGTTTGGATCTCTACTTATTGTAATTTTAGATAGTTTTGCTCAGCAACAGATAAGGGCCTGCAACTTTCAAGCCATTTGCAACATGGCTTAGGGATCTGAGATGATCTTAGGGCTTTAGGGATCTGAGATCCCTAAAACACTTTATTTCTCCTCATAATGGCTTCAAAGATTCAAGGAGATAAACAAAAACAAAAACAAAACAAAAAAAAAAGAAATACATTACTTCAGCTTAGTCACATTATCAGTGAATGCATTCAGACGTTTCAGGGAGCAGAGAGTAGCCTTTTGCTAAAATCAAATGGCAAGTCAACCATACTTTTGTCTTTGCCTTTACCCTCAGCAATATCCAATGCAGGAGGAGTTTTGTGGGTTTGCACTCATGTCTGTTATCAGTTACAAAGGACTAACAGAGCCAGTCTCAGGAATACTTACATCAAAATCTACTTTCTCACCCTCTGGTATTTTAGGAGCAGTTAGTCTGCAGAAAGTCAAAAACAAAAAAGAAATATAAAGGATTTTAATCTTAAAGAATATGCAGCTTTTTTAAAACCTATCCTGCCCTGCCCTGCCCTCAGGAACCATGCTGACAAGAAGGAATGTTGGTGGAGATAGGGAGGGGTGAAGGAGCACATCAGTGGAAAACTACTGCAGAAAAGTCCTAAGGACCACTGTCCTTCCTGGAAGATTGTGCAGGGCAGGGAGTTATCCCTAAAACCCCTCTTTATTCCCAAAGCCTTTGGTCATTCCCTACCACATGGAAAGGTGTTTGTCTGTGAGTCTGCCTGTGTAGGGCTGTACATTCCATCCTGGGCAGCTGGCAGAGTGGGAAGGAGAGGTGCTTGGGCCCAGAGCCAGAAGGAGACCTTAGTAAAGCTCAACTCAGCCCAGCCCAACTTTTGCCACCCTTCCCATTGTCAGAGATCCTGGATGGAGAGGGCACTTTCCCAGCCATGGCTTCTCACACAGGACAGTAAGCTCTCTTACTCTGGAGCTGCCTGTATTTTGGGGTATTGTGAGCCTTCTGCATCTCAGACAGTCCATGAATTCTCTGACTCTACCAGGAACAGGTCATAAGGCCCAGGCCAGTAACTGCTGCTAAGGCATCCTCTAAAGGAAGCAGACATCCTGGAAAGGCATGCAGGAGCAAACAGATGGATGTTCTGTGAGGCAGAGTTGGATAAAGGCTTCTGGTGGCCATTTGCCTATTAGAGAATCTAAGGGCTTCTGCTAGACCAGGAAAATGATCCCAGGGTTTTGAAACCCTGCCCATCATACTTACTTTATTCTGGGCTTCTCCTCTGTATTTGGAAGGACGTAGCAAAACAGGAAGGGAAAAAGAGGAAGACAGTTAAAACAACAGAGATCACGCCAGCTGCTAAAGTAAAAGGAGGGAAGGGAAATTTAATCTTAGGGGAAACATACAGAGAAACTGGTTAAATCTCAAGCACTTCCAAAACAAATATACACACTCACACACCCCTTTTGCTAGGAGTGAATCTGTTTTTACCCTCGAAACAGAATTTGGCAGAAAAGAATCAAGAGACTGTATAAAATTCTCAAACGTAGCATCTGGAAAGCAGTGGTTTTATGTAAATGCAAAATTATTTTTCTCAAACCATCCTGACCAAAGCTCTAAGGAGGCCAGCTGGGCTGGAGGGTAGAAGAAAATGATGGCTTTTTCAATCAACACTTTTTTTGTTAAAGTTAACTCAAATTCACAATAGCGTATCTCAGTGATAAACAGGCTTCACCAGTTTTGTTCAAATACCTCACACGGAGGCCAGGAGGGGAAAACCTTTATGACACACATTTTCTCCAGGTTCACTGGCTTCTAAGACATCTCAGGACACGTGTCCCTGTGATACCTCAGTGCCTTGGGGATGATAACTTATTCTTCTGCACTGTGTGGTGCTCCTCAAACCCAGCTTGGAAAGGCCATCCTCTCTTAGCAAGCATCCTCTCCTGCTGAGGTACATGCACAATTCCCATGGGCATTAATGGGAATGATCTTTCCATCTCCAGGAGAGGCAAAATGCCCTGACAGGCAGGCCAAACCATCACAGAGACTGCCAGCCTGGGCCCTGTGGCAGTGAGAATTGTTCCTTTGCAACAAGTGACCTTTCCCTGGCTCTCAGACACGTGCTGGTCTTGTGAGTTACTCTCTTCACATTTGTGCTTGTCGTCAACTCCCCGCCCTGCTATTCTTTTTAAACTTTAGTTATTAACTCCAGCACAATGCCAGCAAGTTCAGTGCTGTTACTCTCACAAACAGAAATAAATTAAACCTATGTGTTTATTCTGGCTCATTCTCTCAGAGACCCAGGTTGACTTTCATAACCACACACTACATTTGAACTTTCAGGGATGGTGATGGATTCTGTGGTACAAGACTCTCCCTGTGTTGGCTCAGTGGGAGGAACTGAGGTAAAAAAAGCTCACAGCCTACTGAATCTGTTAAAAAAATAATAGTTGTAAAGTAAAAGTAAGAATAACCACTTCAGTAGCAGGTGCATGAACCCTGTTATTGATTTTGTAATTCAGAAAAATATTAAATTTTTTCAAATGCTTATTTTTACCCAGCAGTTTGAGGACAGATGGGAGAAATGTGGAATAGCAAATAGAAAAAAAATTATGAAAAATAAAATGAAATATTATAAGAGGGGAAAATAGTAAAAAACTTACACTGGAAAAAAATTTATTGAGGCAATCAGATGTAAGGGTGTTGGATAACAAAAAATTGAGAATGGTTGGAAATGGGTTATTGAGATAACCAAGAGAAAAAATGTGAGAGATGTGTAAAAGAAATCAGAAACCAACATTTCCCTTTTTTTCCACTCTTTCCCATACAAATTTCATTAATGCCATTTTAGGGGGTAGACTTTTCTCATTTACTGCAAGAACATTGCCTGCCAAAACATATCTCTGTTGAGGCCTCCAGATGCCAGAGCAATGCTAAGAAAATAAACAGCATGTAATTACAAATGTGTTTTAGACTGCTCCACTATAAAGGAAGTCCCAAATCACTGCTGAAGAAAAAATACCATTAGCCAACAGCGTGCTTTTGTATTCTTCCACTTATTTTTTAATTTGTTTTGCTTTTCAAATAGCCAGTGAGCTTTTTAACATGTTAGCTAAATTGCCTTTTACCTGGAGAGAGGAAAAGTAATTATAATTAACCAGTCTATCAGGTATGTTATTTACACAGGATTTCCTTCCTTCATGACATACCCAGATAATTTTCATAGACATTCCTGTTTGGCTTAAAACTTCCAGTTAGTAACACTTCAAAAAGAGGGGGGAAAAAAGAGTAGACAGGAAATAACTGGTTTTGTTTGTTGATCTTGGTTGCCAGGATCGACACCTGTGTGTCAATAAGTGTGTGAATTTGGTTTCAGCTCCCACCAAATTAGCACTCCAACAAACAATTGTAAAAATGAAAAAATAAGGTTAGTTCTTGAAATAAGAAATTGTAGTTAGAATTCTTAAAGGTACCTCCAGAAAACCAGAAAAAGGGGTATTTTATTAAAAATTAAACAGGAAAAAATCTATCCTCTGCAGTGCATGACTCAGCCTTTGTCCATACTGTATGAACCAAAAGCAGTCCAGGGATGGGATTTATTTTGAAATGCCCTTTCTTTCAAGACACCGAGTCAAGGAACTGGGCCAAAATTTGTTGACAAGCAGGAATTGTCATTGCAAATTCCTGTTCCTGTGGTGGATTTTGACTGACATTACGGTCATTCTGACTGTGAGCCAGGGGCTGAGACAAAATCCCCACATACAACCCTGCCAAAAGAAGGCAAGAGACACTGCAAATCCAAATTCACTGCCCTGGTGATGAGAGAGTCTTTGAGTTTCTGGTTTCCGAAAGGCTTTGCGCAGGGAGAGGATACACCACCAAAACAGCACACCCTGCTTGCTCCTGCCCAGTCTTTAGATATTCACACGGTGCTCTCCTTCTCTGGGAATCCATCTGAACTGCCTTGATTTCACTCAGAAGTCCCTAAACAACCTCCCTTAATCCCATTTCTCAGAAGCAACATATCTAACTCACACTGCGTCCTTGGGAAAAAAAGGAAATCAATATGCTATTAAAAATAAAAGAAAAGAATGAGAAAAAGAAAGAGAGGGGCTCAGGAAGGTCCTCAGGGTACTTCCCTAAATTAAAAAAGAAGCCTGAAAAGCGAGCAAGAAAATTAAAACAAAAGAACAACAACAACAAAAAAAAAAAAAAAAAACAAAAAAAAAAAAAAACACAAAAAAAAAAAAATAAAAAAAAAAAAAAAAAAACACACACTACAAAAGCAAAATTAAACAAAACAAGAAAACACAGAAAATGCAGGGTGTTTTCAAGTGACCTTGGTCTTTGTCTTTTGAAGCAGCTGCCTGGGTGTTCTGGGGGCTGGGGCAGTCAGGAAGAACCCAGTTACTTCAGCAGCCTCTAAAACTCCATGAGAACTTTCTATATGTTTAAACTGGCCAGGGAGGGGCTAAGTTATCTTCTACAAGAGCAACACTGACCCTGAACACATTTAGGTCTGGTCCTTTCACGTGAGTCTTGTCCCTGCCTGTGTGCCCCAGCACCCAAGTATTACAACCAAGCTATATTTAGCTCCACTAATCTGAAGAGATGTTTAATGTGTAGCACAATTGTAAGTGCATGGCTTGAGCAGAAGTTTACATTTCTGTAGATTCAGGCCTGGAGGCCATCACCACCTAAGGGTGTGTGGGTGATGCATGTCTATGCAGGGCTCAGCTCCATTTCCAAATATGCCACTAAGATTTAAGAGATTCTTTCCTGATTTTTTTGGAGTTATATTTTGCTGATGAGAGCTAGGACACCACAGATTCTGGCTAAAAGACAAGTCCAGAGCAAGCTTTTAGAGCTTGATTTTCACCATCTACTGTCCTAATGAGGATGTAGAGGCTTCTCAACACACTAATGACTCCCCAAGGGTGATTGGATATGCACAGTGAGCGATTCTTTGCAGCAGAGATGTTTTGGCCCAGTTCCTGAATTTAAAATAAAGCTAGGAACAAAACCAGACACATAAAAGAGAGTGAGATGTTAGAAAGATGACTTTGTTGTCCTAAGACAACACTGAGCTACCATCATTGTATTCGCCTTCTTCACTGGCTGTAGGTTGGAGGACAAAAGAAAAAGAGAAGAAGCACAGCAGTCAATCCACAACCAGCACTGTTCTAAGAGCACCTGTCCCCACTCCCTCCCTGTTATCCTGGGAACCTTGGACTCTCCGGAGATGGAACAAGAACAAGAAACAAGATGGAACAAGAAGGAAAATCACCTTTTTGGTGATTTGACTTTGCTAACAAATGTCCCTTTCTCCATGTTCACTGAAATCCATCTAGAGAGATCATTTCCCTCCCATACTCTCTTTTCTCTTGAACAATGTCAGTGGTTTTGACACTCTTTCCCCAGCACTGAAAGAGAAAAAGGAGGAGGGTCTGTAGGCACACCACATACCTTCCTCATGAGCTTCCTCTGCTGTTGTCATGGTGCAAGCAGTGATGGAAGGACAGGAAATAGAAAAAACAAAACAGAACAGTTATTTAAAGCTCTTGGAATCCTGAAAAAGAGACCAGAGGAAAAAATAAAGGAATTAGTGAACTAAGGCAGGCAGAAAACTGGAGAGACTGTCAGGACTCGAAAATGCTGTCATGTTAAAGCAGCAGTAAGCATGGAGGTTAAAGGAGCTGTCTTAGCTGCAAATTATAATTGTGGTTAATGTTTGTTTCTTTTGTTTTCTTCTCTTCTACTAGCCCAGGACTCCTGTTCTCTCCCTCTCTCACACACATACACACTCTGGTGTTGCACCTAGGTGGAGTAAACCAGAAGTTGTGTCACATACCTGGCTCATGAACTTCAGGTGTGAAGTGTCATGGAACAAGTTGAGATAGACAACAAGAGAATGAGAACAAGAAACCGGTTATTTCACACACCAAAACAGCTTCTGAGCCAACAGGGAGAAGGGGCAGAGAGGAAAAGGGGAGCCAAGAATGAAGTTAAGAAGTACACAGGTAAAATATTTACATTTGAAGTAACACTTAAAGAGAAGTCACAGAACAGGAAAGGTAAAAGAGGCAGATTTATGATAATAGTGCAGTACTTAAAAAACACTTATCATGATATGGCATAAAGCACAACCTGACAGCACAATGTACTGAGGTTTACCTTGATTGGAAATATGCACATGAACATAGCCAGCACTCTCAAAGCACTATTGGTCCCATCCTTTACTACAGCAGTATTTCAACCATTTGAAATAAACACAGTGTGGTTCAGAAACCTGCTGAAATACCTGCCATAAGTCATCATCAACGTTCAGCTAACTTCCAAAGAAGGTCAGTTCCCTTCTAGATCTATGGCTCAGGCCATTTTCTTCCTTGAAGACAACATTGATGTCTGTATAAATGTACTGCTGCTCTTCGAATCCATTTGCAATGTAAAATTACAAACGGATTACTTCATAGGAAGAAAATGTTCATTAGAAGTCTGTGCAGGTCTACATGTCATTCTTCTGGGTTTTGGCAAAGCAGGAATAGATCAGCAATGTGAATTTGCAGAGCAGATTTTGCTTTTCAGCCATACACACACACCACCAAATGTTTTGCAAAGCAGGCATTAAAAAAACACAAACTCTCACAGTGTTTATATTCCCTATGTACAGTTGATGGGTCAAATTCTGCCCTGAGATTTTAAATAAATCCTCCTCTATAGGAAGAAATATTCATTCTCATATCACAGGGCAGAATGAAATGCATTCCACAAGGAGACTTTTTGCTGAGCTACCCTTTCACAATAGCACATGTGTGTTCCCCCAGTTTCTAGTGAAATTTTCATGCAACGAGTAAGTTTCCTCCTCCTTACTGATGATTATACTTCACTGAGAAAAAACACTAAACTAAAATAGAACCACCCCAAAAGCATGCAAGTTATAATCCATCCTCAACTGATCAGTTGTTATCCCCTGTCACCTTGTATTCAGTTCTCACACACACCATCCCAGCAGACAGACACCAGGGAGTTTAGAAGTTAAATCACATACCTGGAGGGGGGGCTTCATTTAGTAGGATGTGTCAGGGGAAAAACACAGGAAAGGAAGATAAAATAATTAGAAATAAGTTATGCAGGAAGGGACCACCTCAAACTTTGGTAAGAGCGGGTTGGAGAAGTATAATTTGCAGACCAAGTTATAGGGATGTACTGTTAATACGAGTGAAAAAGGGGTGTAATTACAGGGGTAATGAAGTAGAAGGGGGTGTAGGGTATGAAGTAGATAGGAAGGAGATGCCATAGAAACAAAAGATAAAGGGAATTTGAATGTTGATGATTTGTAACAGTTTAAACCATGAGAATTTATAAGCCATGGGCAAATGTAGTAACACTAGTAATCCTTAAATTTGAAACAAAACATACCCAAGAAGAGAGTTTTACAAACATTTAGTGTTACCTAGGTTTCAACTGCCCTTTTAGCTATCAGAGCTGGCATGAGGATGTGAGAATTACTGAAGGAGGTACTGCTTTGGATGTATCCCTATGCCTGCATCTGAAGCTCCACCATCTAAGAATCTCCGCTAGGAAATTCCAGGCTTAGCTCTGCAGAACTGACAATGTTTGTGTCTGCACAGAGCTTGTCTTTGCTGCAAAGGACTAGAACTGCTTGCGTGTGTGTGCCAGAATCCTGCTGCAATCCACTCTCTGCAAGTGTAAGCAGCTGGGGTTTCTGCAGCTCAGGAACCCCCATAGCTCAGGGGCTATGGGGTAATCACAGCCCTGAAAGTTTTCAGGGACACAAAAAGCTTGTTCTAAGCTTCTTAGATGGCGATCCTTCAGTTACAAACAATATTTATTCTTTCCTATAGGGAAAATAAGTTTTAGGGAATTTCAAGAATTGATTGATTCTTCATGATTCTGGTATTCTTCAACATCTTCAAATTCCTATGTACAGGAACGCTTCAGATTAATACATAGGAATTTAGATGTCACAAATATGAGCTTGGTTAAGTGGAAAGAGTCAAGAAGGAAAAATGAAAGAATTAGAGCAAGAATTCCACAACAGCAACAACTGTGACTGGTGCAGGCCAAAGCTGTGACTTAGAAGATGTGGTAGGCAAACACAGCATTAATAACAGAGAAACTAAATAATCATGCAGTTACGTGAAAAGCTGGGACAGTCTCCTTCTGGCACAGCAGTTTTTTGTTAGGCTTGTTATATTTACATTGTCTTTTGGTTTTATTGTGCTTTATGCTGCAGAAGGAAAAGAAAGCATGGGAAAGCTGTGGTTATGGTTTTATTTTTTATCTTATGTTATTACCTTGTGTTTTGCACAACTTTCAAGCTCATACATCTGTCAATGCTAGAGAACCAGCTCTCAAGTAGTGAGTAGCAGTTCAATAAATAGCATGGAAAAGAGGTACAGAGGCAGGCAGAACAGCTCTGATGGAAGCAATGACTTTTAGCTTGTGCAAACCAAAGTCAGAAAAACCTTAGGTGAAGATTAAGAGACAAAAATGAATAAGATTAAAAAGGGAAGATAAGGATGTGAAACAAGAAGCGATGAGAACAGGACAGACATGAGAAGCAGTGAAGAGATGAATGTTGAAGTATTAAGTCATGTAAAAATCAATCAGCTTTCACCTCACTCCAGCCTTGGCAAAAGCATCAATCTGCTCTGAAGGAAGAGGCTGGTCTCCCTCTGTGGACAGCAGAGGGAAATAGCTGGGCTGGGAGGCTGCTGAGATGTGACTGCTTTAATAAAGCTACTCCAAATGGCACAGAATAATTTGCACAGACAGTTTAGAGGACACTGCAAGTTCAGTTTCTGTTTTCCCAGGTAATGACCATTGTAACGTTCCCATACGCACTGTGAGGATGGCTCCAAGTCCGGTAAGCGCCTGTTATTACAGCTCATACACTGAGATGTTTGGCTACAAAAAATGTTACTACATTTTTCATGCAGCAGTTAGCTTTATCCTCGTTATTATGCATCACAGAGTGATAAGGAAATTATGACTGGTCAAAGGTGTGAGGAAGCTGCAAGTTACAGTTTATCGTTAATATTTGATTTTTATGTTTACTTCCACTGTCTTTGAATTCCTGAGTATAATACTAGAGTTACTGTTAAAATTTTCCAACATAAATCAGAGTACCAATTAAATTTCAATATTTCAGAACACAGCTGAGATTTTAGTTAAAAAAAAAAAAAAATAAAAACATTTCACAGCCATAAAGGCTGCAGAGACATTAACATCTCTGGAACAAAACTTTTTGCCTTGTGGCAATTTCTTATTCCAGATTTGTTCTTACATTACACTATATACACCCCACATTATCCATAAAGCAATGCTTCAGAAGCATCTAAAATAGATTTTTCATTTCAAAATTTGGAAATCTTCCATAAAGGAGAGAGGGGGGAAAAAAAGTTGGAACAAAATGTTTTAACTAAATAAAAACCATAATTTTCAAAAGCTGTCAACAAACTGTTCCTCTTTTTTTTTTTTTTTTTTTTTTGGTTGGTTCAAAAGTTTCCATTTTGTCCCAGTTCAGCACATGACCCAATTGTGAAACTGCCAAGTGGAATTAAATTTCCAGCACACAATAACCCTTCAGATTGACGCAGAGGAATTCAGAAGTCACATACCTGGTTCATGGACTTCTTTAAAAGGGAAGTAGCAGGGAAGGAGATGCAAAGAAAGATAAGAGAATTAGAGCAAGAAACAGAGGATAATTAAAAACCCTTACACTTTCCTTTGCCAAGGTGGTGGAGGGGATGTTAAAGGGATAAAAACCATTAATAAGATTAAGTGAGAAATAGAAGGCACATGTGAATGTCAATTAGAACTGTGGAGAGGAAGGGTTGTTTGAATATAAAAATGCAGATGCCTAACATATAAATTCATAATGTTATAAATCAAATGCCACTGTAGCCTTTGGCTGACAAAAACATGACTTGTGTTTAAATTAAGTCCATTACCCATAAGTTTGAATGTGCAAAAAAGGGTATAGACAACCTGCTCTTATTCATGTGCATAGAAATCCCAGCCACTGTGGAAATCAATGGGCTCTGAGGAGCTGGCATTGATTTTCTTGTTGCCCAGGATTTCACCACTGGTGCACAGGGCTGCACACCAGTGTGGGAGGGTGAGTAGGAGCATGTTACTGCTCTCCAACCTGCAGGATAAAACATCCCATGGAAGCCTGGCTGGGCAAGCAGAGAGGGGCAGGCAGAAGGGCAATTGAAAGGTAAATGGGTTTGGGCTGCCAGGCTGATGCTTTAAGAAGCATGACCTTCTATTTTGCCAATCACAGAGATTGTCTTACCGGAACTGGACCTTAATTCTGGTTACAAAGTCAAGTAAAAATGCAACCCTGCCACTTCTATTTTTGCATAATACACATTAACCCAGAAACACCCCAGTAGTTCTGGAAAAAGCACACACTACATCTTTTCTCAAATATGCTCCATCCAAAATGATGCCACTTAGTCCAATCCTGACCCTAACAGTAAAATCTAGGTATGACAGCGTGTCGCTTGTTGAAACGCTCATGACTTTGGGTGCAAGTCTCCCCACATCTCCATACACTGCTGCAAAAGGGAGCTCTGTCTCTGTGCAGTGGCAGGGGAACTGGGGAAGAGGTGCACCCAGCTGAGGGGCACAGTATTGCCTCAGGACAGGGCTGTCCCACCTCTAACCCTGGGGCGTGGCACAGAGGCAATGGTCTGAGGAGCACTATCCCAGTACCAACTGGTGTCCATACAAATAGCCTGGCTAGAGACATCAGGTGCTGGGCACTACATGAGCAGTGCCCAGCCTGTGCCCCAGGCATTGTTTTAAACAGCAGTTAGTACTCATTACTCATCACACCGTATCCTCTGAGAGCAAAGCAACCGTGCAGAGGATATTTTTTGCATTGGCTCATCTTCAACCACCTCCAGAATTCCTGCATGAGTTACCACTCCAGACAGAAACAGAGGAATTCACAACTCATGGCACATACCTTCCTCATGAGCTTTAGCGTGTGGGCAGGGTCACAGAGCAAAATGCAAAGGAGATGAGAGTGTTAGGAGCATCAGAACAACCTTTCACTTGGGCAAAATGGAGGGGGAGGGAAAGACTAAGACTACGTTGCAAGGAAATAAGATAAGTATGGATACCAAAGCAGTACTGGAAGTGAGGGTGCAAACAGTCTGAGATATTAAAAACATAAAGCTGATTTAAGCAGCCATATCATATGACATTTGTCTTATACAGCCATTCCTGCAGTCCTGCCCAAAGCCAGGAGCAGCACGCTGTTTCATAACCCTGATGCTTGACCCAGTGTATTTACAACCTGAGGCCAGCAGGTTTTGGGTCGCTGCAAGTACTGCCATGAAACAGTGGCCTAGAAACTCCATCATATGAACAAGAATACCATTTTTAATCATTTGCAAAGCTAAAGCATCAAATTTATCACCATTTGCTTTATACCACAGGGTTTAAGCTGAAAAAAAGACGTGTGGAAAGGCTGTTGTAAGAATGTCAGCCAATCACAAGCATTTCTGCATACAGTCTGCAGGCCAGATCCACCCCAAATAGTCCAAAATAAGCCTGCCGAGGAGACCCAACCAATCTGAGTAAAGGCTTTTCAACATTCATCCTTTTAAGAGGTTTACATTTCTCAGCACTTTTCAAGCTTTTATTTCATGCAACAGTTACCAGGTACATCGACAGTGCATTCAATGTCAAGACAGAACGTGATGGCAGACAGTACAAAAAACAAAGGCGTGGCAAGTTTTGTCTATATTAATATGCCTATTTGTAACTCCTGTTTCCTTTTGCCATCTTATGGTTTGCTGGCTAAGCCAAAGCTTACTCTTAAAGACAAGAATTCAGGAGTCATGCCACATACCTTCCTCCTGAGCTTCTTTAGGTGTGAACAGCCACGGGACAGGATGCAAAGGAACATTAGGAGAAAGACATTGTTACATGAGCTGAAATAGGCTGAAAACCTTTCATAGGTTTTCTGCTCAGGGGGAAAAGTTTTATCTCAGTAAAGAACATGCTAATGGCCAGGAGGGGAAAAGAATTTGAGGCACCTGTGGCCGGGAAACAACGGTGTGAAGGGAAGAAGCAAAAATATACCAGAGAGGGAAAATCTCACAGTAAGCTCAAATATCACATGCTAGAATTTCTCTCTGGTTCCAGTTTTAGAGGACAGCTCCTGCCCTGGCCCAGATGGGCTTTGTGGTGAGCCCTGCACGGGGCAGGGGTGGCAGAGAGGCTGAGTTACCACTGAGCCCACTCTGCTGGACCTCGCCCTGAGATTATTCCTGCGTGTTCCAGCAGCAGAGCCCGTCACAGAGGGGACGGAAAGCAAAGACAGCAGAGGCAAAAAGGCAAAGTAACTGGTACTGCTCCTCTTGCAGCACCCTTGAGGCCCCGCCACCACCACCAAGGAGACAGCAGGGAGCAGTTTGGAAGCTGATGGCACATACCTGCTGGAGGAGCTTCGTCAGGACGTGGCAGGAAGCAAAAGCAGTGAGATGGAAAACGAGAACAGTTAGACTAAAGAGTGTGTGAATGCAACAGAGGGTTTAAAAAAAAAAAAGCAAAGATGTATGAAATGGGGAAACAGAGGAGGGGATGAAATGGAGACAGGTGACTAGAGCACACACAGATACAAGAAATGTAAAACCATCTGGACCTGGATGCTGTAAAAACTCTGCAAACTGCTCAGGGTGGGTCTATCATGGCACTACAGACAGGTTTACTCCGGTTCAAAATATGCCCATAGCACAAAGCTTTGCAAATATGGAACCAACACACCCTTTGGCTCCTTGCTCCTGGAGCACCACAGCCCAAACCTCTCGAGTGCAAAGGGTGCGTTTCTTTCCAGCCCCTCTTCCACCCTGTCTGTGCCACCTTGCCAATGCTGTGTGCAATGTGGGGAGCCAGCTGGGGTTATTTACCAGCATCTGCATGGTTATAATTCTGCACTATTATGTATATTATATATCATATGATATATTATAGCTTATAAATTTATAATATATATGATACATTTTATACATAATATGACATATTATAGCATAAGTACTATATAACATAGGGGTAAGCACATATTTTACCACAGATGGATTTTGACTTCAAAATCCATCTGATCATGATCTGCCAAGCTATGTAGGAGAAACCAGTTGACACCTGATGGAAACCTTTCTAGCCAGACCCCAGTTGTTCCATGGCACACAAATACCCAGGGCTAAAAATCAGCATCAGAGCACGTTGTTTTGGATAAAGGGATGGTATCCACATTTTCTGTGATGCTTCCTCCTCAAAACTGGAGCAGAGGTGTCTGCACAGATACTCAGGGATGCGGGGTACCCTCAGTGAAATTTGTGCAAGGGACAAGAAAAGCCCTCTGCGTGCAGATATAGTTTGTCCCAGCATCTTTCTCTTGTCTCTTGCTTTCTTCTACCATCTTGCAAAATCGAGGTGCACATCATCCTGCTGGTGCAGGAACCAGCAGGGCTGAGATGCTGCTTCACCTACCTTCTTCCTGAGCCTCTTCTGTGGGTGGGAAACATCAGCAAAAGAAATGGGAGGAGAAAAATTAAAACAGGAAATATGTTATTGGAACATTCCTGAGGTTTGCCAAGCTCCCAGGCCGTTATGGGTAAGAATACACAATGATGGAATTACAGGGTGAGAGAGAATTAAAAATAACATTTTTATGGGCACATTATGGGGTTATAAATGTTACTGAAATATGGGAATATGACCACAAGTGAAAACAACATAAAAAGGCATCCAATATGTTATTCTTTATTAGAGCTGGCTAAAATACCCTAAAACCAACTTTTGGTGAATTTTTAACCAAAAATAAAACTGTTGCATTTATTTTGCTTTATACATTTTTCTCAAACAGTGAAAATTTTTACCAATATTTATCAATTTTTGAAACTTCAAACAAATTAATTCCTGAATTTTCCCAGGGTGTCTTTGCAGGGTGTCTCCCTCCCTTTAAAATACTCATTTTGACACCATTGTGCCAAAAATAAGTCAAACAGTTCAGTAAAAAAGGCATAATAAAACAAATATATATATGCTTATTTTCATACACATATATGCCTATACACACACATATATGTGTGTGTGTGTGTATATTACATACATTTTTATATGTATATATCTATGCATTTTATTTCTTTCATATAAATAAATGCTTTGGTTTTGGTTTTTTTTTAATATATAGAAATAATTTTTTTAAATAAAATGGGCCAGGTTTCCTACCAGCTCAATAAACAACATCAATGTCCACTATTGCATTGATGTCTGTGGCTCAAGACAGAGTCCTGACACTGGGCGTGAAATATTTGATCTGGATTTCTTTACACACATTCTCCCTGCACACTGAGAGAGAAAGAAAGCAGAAGCCATGTCACATACCTTCTTCCTGAGCTTCAGGTGGCAAGTGTCATGGAACAAGAAGCAACAGCAAGCAGGAAAATGAAAACAGAAAATTGTTAGAAACTGGTGCTGGGGTGAGCTAAGGTCTGGAGAAAAAAGGTGGTTAGAAAGTGATGGAGAAAAGTTATATGGAAAAGAAATGGATGGCATCAGAAAGAGACACAAAGGTCAAGCAAAAGTATGGAGCAAAGAGAAGATACACCTCAGAGGAGCCAGTCATGCAGATTAAAAGGAAATTCACCTGCCTATTAATGTCATATCAGTCATTAAATTCTTGAAAACAAAAAGTAGACAGTTAGGAAAGAAAGGAGAAAGGAAAAAAATGCTTTTCCTTTAAGGCTTGTCTGTAGGAGCAACACCCTTTGCTTGCTCTTTTGACATTTGACAAGACGTAAAGGATGGAGCATGAAAAATGCCTTCAGCCTTCCTGGCTCTGCCACTCCTTGCAGGACCAGAGAGACAGATGATGACTGAAGGCAGCTCTACAACCTATTTAGTGTCTCTATTTTCTTTTTCTTTTTTTGATCCCTTGATCCCTTCAGAAGCAATGCCAGGGGAAGTAGTTACTTATGGACAATGTACCTTATAGCAGAAACTGCTCTCACTATGACCACAGTTGCACGTCTGTTCCCACCACCACTGATGGGAATTTGCCTGTTGCAGCAACTTGGAGGAATCCATTCCAAAAAAAAAAAATTCCCAAAATGGGCATTTCTACACAGGGACGACTCTGTCTCTGAGCTGGTCTCATGTATGTGCAAATATTCCACCTCCAGTAAAGGGTTTTCCTTTTGACCCCTTAGAAGATGCCTTGGGCACTAAGGGCAGATCCTGGGAGAGATTCCAAGAGTTTGGCCCTTAGCTCTCTTCCAGACACCTTGGGAAAATGAAGGATGACTACTGGCATCTACACTTGCCTGAACTGAAGCCAGTGTGTCAAAAGTGCCCAGCAAAGACAGTGACACATCTCCAAATTATCTTCTCCCTGCTGCCTACAAAAGGTGAAACAACTTGAGTGAGAAGGGTTTTTCATGCTCCATCTTTCCAGATCAGCACTCTGTCTCTCACAGCTTGTCAAATCACATTTTGCCAGCTAAAGGCATGGTAAGAAACTTCATCTTTGCCAGTTGGTTCTCTGCCTTGCCTTTTCCATCCTCAGCAGTGCCCTGTCGGCTGCTCCTCAGGAGCTGGACAACCTGCTCTTCTTTTCAGTTTCAAAATTTAAATGCAATCTGTGGACACTGCCAAAATGAGAATGGCAGGAGTTCTGATACGTTATGGGGGCTCTGCAGTAGTCCCTGCTCTAAAAAGCTCCAAGTTTATGGACAGATGAGCCCCCAGCTTGTTCACCATCCCCTCATACAAATACTCCATTTCACTGTAACATGAAGGCTCTGCACATCGCAGCCCCAAGAAACTTGATTGGTTTTTTGTTTTCCAACTGGTTTATTGATCAAGTGTTTCAGATCGCCTTTAGCAGCAAGCACCAAAGAGAAGGGTGAAATGTAGACAAGAGAAAAGCAGGACCAAGAATCAAAGAAAGATAAATTACGTTCCGCTTTTTTTGTTACCTTCTTCTTCGTACTCCTCTGCATTGAAATGGGAGAGGGGGAAAAAAAGCAGACAAATCAGCCATCAGCCTTGACACATCAGTAGGACATGACCCACGGCAGAGCCCTCTGTGCTCACAGGGATGCCGGGCAAGATGGTTTCTGAGAGGCCACTTGCAAACCAGCAAGTCAAATAACAGATTAAATTACTTTGAAAATAAAAAAGAGCAGCTATAAAAAGGGGAAGAAGATAATAAAGTATTGGATTTTTCCTTGGGCAATGGAAACTCAAGGTTAGACGTGCATTAGAAAAGTGTCTATGTCTATTGCTTATAAACATTGTGGGGATTTATGATCTAAAATCAGAATATAGTACACATACAGAAGCTTCAAAATAAATTGCCAGCAGATGGCAGTGCCCTTACAAAAACTAGCAGCGTCCCCTCCCACCAGGGCATCAATTTGGGGCTGAAACCCCACCGGCTGCCCGCAGCACGGACACGGCCAGGGTGCCACAGGTATTGTAAAAACCCCAGAAGCTGGTGACAGTCAGACAGACAGGAGCACAAAAAAGAAACTTCAGATTTGTCAAACCATACCAGCTGGCACAGCCAGCAAATGTTGCTGGCTTGCACAGAAGCAATTACAGATTTAAGACTTACCCTCTCCTTGTTCCCTGTGAGAGAGGAAAAAAGGATATTGAAACGAGGTAAGTATTTCTCCCGCTCTGTCCTGATGTCAAGCTTTAAACCATACACTGAAGCAAACCAATGCAATGTTGCTTAAATTCTGTTGTCTGCAGGTCTGTCCATGATTCCTCTGATCCCATGACTGCCCTAAATCTCCCCTCTGTACTACTGATGCAAAAATGTCAAATGATCCCATTAGGTTTGGTCATACTGCTCTAGATTTGTTAAACCAAGGCAGAAACCGCTGCAGTGTGGGTTTTACTCCCCCTCCTCCAGGTGCAGTGCCACAGCCACAGAGGGCAGGCTGAGCAGGGTGGAGGTGTTTGGGGTATGTCCTGTGTTGGACAGGGATGGTCTTTGATGCTCTAAGTCAAGATGCCCCTTCTCCACTGCTTCAGGGGGCTTCAGGCTGAGCACAGAGCAGCACCCTGCAGGGATGCCCTGGCTCTGCTGTGTGGAGCCAAGCTGAGCAGGTAAACACACAGACAACTTTCTCTCTACTTACACTTCCTCGGTATCAGACATGTTGGCAATTAGTTTCTAGACAAAAGACAAGAAAAGGAAAACAAACAAGAAAAAGAAGAAAAAAGGTGTTATTAGTGAGTGCACCTCATAAAAAATACTGAGGCAGAAGCAGATGGATTGACATTTGAGGACAAAAAAAGCCAGGCACCTGCTTTCCCACACACCAACCAGTTCCCCACCAACACTGACATTTTGGGAGAAGCACAAACCTTTGCCACCCATATCAGAGGACAAAGGGAGAGGAGGAGAAAAAGATCATCTGGAAAGATATATCCCACCAATTCAGCTGCTTCCCAGGGGCTGCCTAGTCCCAGCTTTGAATTACAAAATCCCCAGAGCTCAGGGAGACAGGCCAGGCCAGGGTGTCCTCCCGCACCCATCTGACATTTCCATCGCTGCAGCAAGATCAGAGGAATTTTTCATTCTTTTGTGCTATCACAGGCTGCCAGCTCCAAAGCCTCATTCAGTTACAAAAATAACTGAAGCTACCAATAAACCTAGAGATAAGTACTTATTTGTCAGCACCCAAAAGTGTGTCTGGTTTATACAACTGATGAGTGAGTGAACAATAATTTGATGAATAATTTAAGATGAAAACCAGCCACATGCCTAGTTAGGCAGTTTGCATTGATATAACCATTTCTATCTAATACAACTCTGGCTTTCCTAACAGCATCAGCTGCCTTGAGGCCAGGGGACAAGATGAGGAAAGGCCCCAAAAGTTTCTCCAAATCCACAGTAGATCTTAAATTAGAAAGCCAGGCTTCTCCTTGCTGGCCCAAACGCTGATTTTCATGACTTCATTATTCAGCTGATATATGAGAGATGTCTTGAAGGAGCAGGTGGGCTGACTTAGGTTCAAAAGGAACAACTGCAGCTCAGCAGCTTTCTATTTCAGAGGAAGGCAGTAATCCCACAGGCTCCAGCCCTGCCCTATAAGGGATTCTCTCCATTCCCCAGCAATGACCTTGGGCACCATACGTTAACATCAACAGGATTTAAAACCCCCATGTTGCAAGGAGAGATAAACAGCCAACATTTTTTATTCTCGTTTCCCATCTATTCTCTTTCAGAAATTCAGCATTGCCCTGGAAGTAGTGCTAGCAGTGTCTGTGTGGGAGGGGTAAGCTACAGGCAGGTCACATGAGATTTGGTTTTTGGTCTCTTGGTCCCAGACTGGTTTTAACTTCATAGCTGTGGTTGCCCACTCCTTGCTTGCAACAGCCATCCCAAGGATGACTCTGGGGACTCTAGTTCTACCAGGCAGAGGGAATAGGGGGAATTTTGTGTTTGGGAGGAATCTCAGCTTTTAAAAATCTTTTCTGCTCACCAATTTACACTGCTTCTTCTGTTAATTACTTGAATGCTACAACACTGCTTGTCTCTCTCCTCTGGTCTTTTCAGTCTAGATTTCATAAAATCTTCAGGGTGAAGACTTGCTATCTCCTCAGGGGCTAGCATGTTAGCAGTCTCATTTCAGCCTTCAAAAATTATTCAAGCTATTAGTAATAATGCTTGACAGCATGTTGGTTTAAGCAACAGGACAGCAGAGCTTCTCCAGGCAAAAGCCTGCAGAGGGAACCTGCCTAATGCCCAGCTGTTGGCTTCTTCCAGAATACATGTTCTATAAAGACTCAAGGCAATGGCCAATCCTCCCATGGATTAAGCCTCTATAAATGCAGCTTTCCTTCTTCCCAAGTGGAGGATTAAAAAAAAAAAAATAGGAGGACTTTTAAAAGCCTGTGGGCTAAAGTCCTCTCTCATTCTAGTAAGAAGAAGAGTAATACCACTAGATGGTGAAGAAATCAGCTCGAGAACCCTCTGTGTGCAGACAGAGGGTGAGTGTCTGCTCAGTGCAGGGCACGTAGCGCAGTGCACGCTGCTCTTTCCAAGGCAATTGAAGTCAATGGGAACCTTTGCAATCAGGCTTTCCATTAGCAGTTATTGGAATGAGCTCATCTCGTCTCCAATTTAGCTCTAAGGACATCTTGCTGAGCGTTGTCACACTGGCTGTTCCCCTAGCCCCTTCCATATTTGTTAATCCAAGCGCAGCAAATGCGAGTGGGATTTTGCATGGCATCTGTCTGTGTGCTATAAAAGCAGAGTGAGAATGCCAGCACCCCTAACACCATAAGACCCCAACCCTGCGGGGATTTCTTGGCCCCAGATAAAATGAGTTAATAACAAGAGCATTGGCAGACTTTGTACAAAAATGAGCCAGATGCAGGAACCCCATAGGCAAGGGCAGGGGGGGCAAAAAAATCCAGGGGAAGATGACTGATTTCAGCCTTGCAAGGGCCAAACATTCAACCAGGTTTGGTCCCTCTGTCAGGAGAAGCTGACATTTAAGGCAGTACCTGACTGCCACTGCCCTGGCTGGAAAGGTAAAAAGGTTTATCTTCAAGAACAGGGTGTCTGTCCACTTCATGGCATTCAAAAGCCATCTGGTCCCTTAAAGCCAGGGGCAAAACGAAGACTGGCAGAGCTACAGCCACCAAAGACTAGAAAGGCTCTTTGATGCCCAGCACTATCCACATAGCTAACTCTCTCATCAAAGCAGCCAGGAAAATTGGACTATATTTACATCCAAAAGGCAATAAAGAAAGCAATCTGTTAAGAGCGGCAGTTTTTGCAGTTAGGATTAAGTTTGCCCGAAGGCAATGGAAAGTCTCCAGCTGGCTCGGGATTAGCCTTTGGTGGAAATTACTTTACACACAGCAAATGCAGCCCAGGATTAAGGCTGTTAGCACCTTCAGGCAATAATTGGGCTTTGTTTGTATAGTGGCAGAAAAATGGATTCTGGTCTTGACTGAGGTTTAAGGATGTAATAAAATCAATTAGTTAATACTGCCCACCCTTTGGAAGGAAATCAAAACACATGGGAAAGTTTCACCAGACAGAAAACTTTCTGCCTGCTCCCACCCTTTAAAGGTGAAAGCAAAGGTTATTCTGCATTTTCCTCAAGCCAAACAGGTCACTGGAAGGACAAATACACCGATCCTTAGCCCCAGGTGGGCAGGAATACCATGTCCCTTTTGGCCCCAAATGCTCCTGGCCTCAGCTGAAAGAGCAGAGCCAGCACATCCCAAGAAGCCTCTTAGCAGCTGAGAATGCACCCGGGAGGGGGAATGGGCTGCCTTGCACCTCCAGGCCATCCCTGGAAATAACCCACCCATCAATCATCCCCTCCAAGCCAGGCCATACAAGGTAGGCAAGGTAGCAAGAGCCATATGGAAAGGGGGCAGCACAGAAGTGGCCATGCATGGGCAGTGGGACCTGGCAGGGACAGCTCTGGGGCAAGGACTGGGGTCATGATCCACCAAGCACCACAGGGCCACTCTTTCCCAGCAGGAGCCACTGCAAACCCACTGCATGGATTTTTTAATATACATACATATCATATTAAAATAAATAGGTATTATATCTAATATATCTAGTAAATATGTAAACATATGCATATACTTCTCTCTAATGCTGAAACAGAGTAGCAGGACTCCAGCACTGCTGCAGGGTCATAGCAAAATCCCAACTCCCTGCCCCAAAATGTACCCTTTACCCTTGTCTGCAGGGTAGTATGAGCTGCCTGATCTCTGCAAGGAGTTTTCTAGGGATAACAAACCCAAGACAGAGAACAAAAAGCCAATGACTGTGCTCAGCTCACATCCCCTGCCTTTCCTTGGTCTTAGAATCACCAAGGTAGGAACAGACCAACAAGATCATCCAGTCCAACCATCCACCAGGCACTCCCACTGTAACACTGCCTAAAGCACTCAGCCAGGTGCCTCCTGAACATCTCCTGCTCCCTGAGTCTTGCCTCCCTGAGGGATGGCAGCCTGCCCTGGCAGTCACCTACAGCCTCACTGGAGCTCCCCCACACCAGCAGCACAACTCCCACCCAAATTGCTGGAGTCACCTGTGCTGGTGTCCCTGCTGCCCCCATAGAATACCCACCACCTGACAGCAAGAGGCCGATCCAAGAAATATAAATATGCTCATGGAAAACTTTCCACTCTCATAGAAAATGGAAAAAATTGTGAAAGAAATTCCTTGTGCATGCAGAGGGGTAGGAGGAGGGGGTTAAATTCAGAGTGGTGATGGGATGCTCTCCATGTTCATGACTTCAAACTCCTTTACTTTGCTAGCCTGACCATGCAAAACTCACAATTTTCTTCTTTGCTGTAGGAGAGGACAGTTTTCCTTGGCCACATATTTTTTTTCCTGGATCTCCCTCTAGACCTACAGCCCTCTTCATCCACCAGAAGCCCCCTGATGGTCTGCCCTTCATACCTCCTGCCTCAGCCATCCATTTCTCCGGGTGACAGGGCAGGCGAGGTCAGCACTTTCTTCCTGCTGCTAGAGGGAACTTTCCCTGATTGCCCCAAGAGATAACAATTTCCAGTCCCAAATCTTGGTTTGGAAGGATCTATTCTCCCACTACTAATCCTGAGAGTTCAAAGCACCCAAACCTCTGTGGGTGACTGAAGACTTGTGAGACACCCAACTAAAGCTCAGACCTACAAGTGCCTTTTCCTTAGGATCCTGTGTCAGACCCCAGATCCTGTGGACCCCAACCCTCCCCTGGTGCTTCTCCATTCAAACCAAGGCTCATCCCTTCTGTAGTGTTGCCCCCGTTGCCAGGGATCCCACTTACCTGGGAGGAGTGGAGAGAAGCACCAAGCTCCCTGTCGGAGGGGACGGGCAGGCTGGGATCTGCGAGCGTCCCAGGGTGATGCAGCTCTCAACTTATAGTGACATTTGATCATCTGGAAGAGCTGATTGGCCCCAGGCTCCCTGTGCTGGGCAGGGAAGGGAGCAGGGATGGGCGGGGAAGGGGTGAGATGGAGGGGGAAGCAAGGGAAGGGGAAAAAAAAGGTCATACCATGTATAGGAGCAGCTGGAGGAATCGCACAGATGATGCTAAGATGGGAGGGACATGTTTGGAGAAAAAAACCTCCAGGGCTTATGCCTCTATATTTACAACCAGGCAGGCAGGGCTCAAAGAGGGGTATCTGAGGCAAAGGCACCACAGAAACAAATTTGGGGCTCCCATAGCTCCGTGGTACATGATCACTGCTAAAAACCTGGCTGTGGCAGCCTGGATCTCACAGCCTCAACACACAGCAGCAACCTCTACTCTTCCCCCTGACCAGGGGCTCTTCCCAGCTGCCCCTCCACATGCAAAGGGTTTTGGCTGTGCTGCAGGGTGAGAGCTTTGGGAAGGCCTGTGGATCTTCCACATCCAGGCTCTTGGAAGCCAGCAGTCACAGGCACGTAAGAAGGCAGAGGCACTTGGCACACGTGTTGCCGTAAGTGCATCTGTGTGTGAGCACTGTGTGCCTCACACCCACCTCTCACTGGGACAGCTGGGGCTCTGCCACGCACCAGGGCTGGAGGGGACCTGGAACAAAAAGCAAGAGAGCAGGAATGCAGCAAAGGAGCTCGTAAGCCTTTCTTAGCATGACATGAAAGCATTATTTAAGTTAGAACTTCTTAGGCAGGGCAACCCCAGGTGGCTGGAGCTTGGGTGCCTGGAGTGGTTTTGCTGCCAGATCACTCTCCACAGTTGCCTGACTATTCCAGCAGAGGATTGCAGTGCCTCACACAACCCTCTGGTTCACGGTTTCTATTTCACTAAAAATCCCAGGCTTCAGCTTCCCGTCCCCTCCCTCCTGCGTCTCTCCCCTTGGCAGGGCTCCCCAGCAACAGAGTGTGTGCCCTCCTGTGTGCCTGGCAGCTCCAGCACCCCCTTCCTCCCCGCCTGTAGGAGCACAGAAGAAGTCCAGGAGCTGTGGGGCAGGTGATATTTTTGGCTCAGGTCACAGATTGATTCCTGCCCACTCTTTCCCTGCTGCTTGCAAGAAAGGGTCCCCATCTGAGGATGTAGAGACAAGCTTTCAAAGCCATGGAGTGGGAGCACAGTGCTGCAGCTTCCCAGTCACCAGGTAACATGCACGAGCTAAAATCTCCCATCCAGCTTGCCTTTTCCAGCTGTCCTGCAGCTTATCCCCTTGCCTTCCTCCTGCAACCCACCAACCCACCTCCAGCCAATGCTTTTGTTATTTTTCGGGGCGGGGGGGGGGGGGGGGGGGGGGGGGGGGGGGGGGGAAGACAGTGTATCCATCCTCAGCACCCCAGCTTCATGTGGGAGTTTGCCGAGTGGGGTGGGGAGATGGGTGGACCCCCTGTGCTGCTGAGGAGAGCAGCAGCTGCATGGGAACACATGGCCAGACCTGGTATCATCACCTCCACACCCCCTCCAGCTCTGCCCAAAACACTAACACGGCAAAGCAGCTTTCACGCTGTGCTTTCGGAACCACCGAGCAGTTCTGCTGCCTTCCACTGGCTCCTTTCCCTCAAGCTCTCCACCAGCTGGGCATGCCTCCAAGATATACCACATTTGCCCAGAGCAGAGTGGGGATGAATGGGAGAGGAGGCTCCCAGCTGTTTCTCTTTTCATGCCTGTGGTGGGCCCAGTTTGGCAATGGTCTTCACCAGCCCCTGTGCCCGCCTGCCGGCTATAGACTGTCCCTGCTGCCAATGGGGGCTGCAGCTCAGGCCTGTCACACCAAGGACCAGATCAATCAGCTCAAAAGAAAGCGTGTGTGTGTGGTTGTGTGCCCAAGTGCATGCAGAGCCTGGGCTTACAGCAGGGTGCTTCCCAGCAGATGTGGACTGAGCACTCCCGTGGGCCCATGTGCTGCCAGCCATTTGGCAGGAGCAGAGCGAGCATCTTGCAGGGCTGCACAGCCTCCCCCAGAGTGGTGCTGTTGGGCAGGGGAGTGCTCACATCCCTCAGGTTTCACTTGAGGCATCCTGACAAACTTGCAGCTGGTACAAGCAATGGGAAGGGCAGGTAATCAGACCTCTCTACTGCAGCTCCATTTGCAAATGGATGAGAAACAAACATTGCTGCCTCCACTCAGCTCAGTTCTTATCAAGCAACAGCTCCAGACAACAACCATCTTTAGATCATGTGTCATGTCCATGCTCTGTCCTCCCCACCACCATACCCTGGGAGCATGGCCTTCCTGCTCAGTACTGTCCCAAAGGACATCTTTGCATCCCCATGGGCTGCCTCTGTCAGAACTCATGTCCATGTCACCCCTCTCATTTCCAGTCCCAGCATGATCTGGATCCCTCCTCCCATGGGATTGAGGGTACCTTATTCATCCCTCAGTGAAGAGGGCTTGTCTGATGCACACCTCTTACATTTGCTCTGCTGCCACCTGGTTCACAACCAAGGCTCATTCCTCACAGCTCAATTTGTGTTTGTCCTTTCTTCCCTTTGTGGGTCTCTCCATCCAGTTTAGCATGTAACTACAGGCCTCTCCAGCATTTGTTTCATAGCTTAGCCACATACCCTGCTTTTCACACATTCTCTCTCAAGTCTTTATTTCACCTCTTGATTCCATCACGCAGCAGTTTCGTTCACAACCTGCCACATTTTCCTCATCAGCTTTGTCTCTTGGTACTTTAGATGCTCCTGCTCTAGGATATATAATTTTTGCTGTCTTGACATGATCTGCTCTCCCTGCACCAGCAGCGAGGTGTCTGGGGCTCTCCTCTGAGCTCCACAGCAAACACCACCAAGTACCTCACACTCCCTACTGATCACAGAGACCAGATGAGGAGGAGATGATCCCAGCTGCCAAAAGGCGCCCAATTTCATTAGGTGAGGGTGCAGCAAGCACCTGTCATGGGAGAAGCCCCTCTCTCCCACCAGCTGCCAGGTTAGGAGACAGCACCAAGGCTAAAGAGCGCACGTGGGGTCACAGACATGAACCAGGATCTCAAACCACAGAATGTCCCGCTGCCTGCTGACCTCAAGCCAGAGCCTGGCATGCTTTTACTGTGACAGCATAGAGCAAACCAGTGTCCCTCCTTGAACAGGAACTAGAGGCTGGGGCAGAGATCTAGACAGGTTTCCATAGGTAGCCTGGCCCAATGTCACATTTCTTCTTGCTAAGTAGGAACACCCAGACTGGCTGCTTGAGATGGGCCACAGGAATTTATTGTGTTGCTAGGCCACTTGCAGGAAAGCTGTAATCAACTCTTCTCATCTTTTCTGGCTTTTGGTTGACCTATTGCAGCAGCCAGTGCACTCAGGGGAGATGATTTTACACACAATATGCACACACATTAGCCCAGATAATTTTACAATCTGCATAAAGATGTGCACCTTGGTCAAAGGCTGGTGTGTGTGTTTTGTTTGGGTTTTTTTTTAAATATCCTTTCCCTGTGTTCATTGCACACCAGTCAGCAGGCAGCATTTTCATGGATCATTGCCTCCATGGCTGGCTAATACTCAGCCAGCAAGCTGAAATAGCACTGGAAAAGTTCATCTGAAAAGCTCTACAGCCCTGGAAGTCTGAAATCCTACATGTTCATTAAAGACTACAGAATTTGTAAATAAAATCAGCTACATCCTTCCCATAAACGTGCCCAGAAGAGATCCAATTTCTGAGGTAAAGTAATACCAATCCCTATCTACCCATTACTCTCCAACACTGAACAAACAGGTCTACTTCCAAAGCAGACTTTCCTTTGGCCCTGGAGTTGGGCAAGAGGAGCTCCTGAGGTCATTCCTCATCCAGACTTGCCCATGATGCACTTACACCTTCATGGTAGATCTGCAGAGGAAGTTTCACTGACACCCTCTGTCATTCTTAAATGGTTCAGTTATCCAGAGTGAATTTAGTTATGAGGAAAAGGTATTTTAGTTGAGTTCACAGTCTGAATGATTCTTTATACCCCCTCCTCTCCAAAGTCATATTTGAATGCTTTCAAAAAACATTTTTCACTCTTTTGCATTATATAGATATTTCAGGTTTGGCATGTTTGTTTGCTTTTACAAATAACAGCCTTGAAATAATTGAAGGTATCCAGAAAAATGTATTAAGCTGACTGGGGAAGTGTGGGGAAGTGTTTTTCTGCTCTGTGACATTCAGTTATAAACCTTTTACCATGATTCAGGGCAGAGGGGAAATGGGAATCACAAAAGCCATTTAAGAAGGCAAAGTAAATTTTATACAGTTCCCCTACGCCCTTTCTTCTCTTCATCCCACCCCAGAGAAAGGGATTCTGCAGGGGGGTTTTTTCAGCAGTTCAAGGTTAGAGTAGATACCCTAAGTTCATTGAACACTCTTTCCAAGTTAATTGAAGTAGCTGTCAATAAAAAGGCAAATCAGATAGCAGCTAAGTAAGTACATTCAGAGAAAGGACAGAATATAAATACATATTATATATATAATTATTTTCTGTTCCTGGGCAAAATCCAATGACCTGTTTTACACAGCCAGTCAAGAAGAGATCAGAATAGCCTTAAACTTTAAAACCAGCTCCTCTGAGTTATCAGCAGACCACTATCATTTTACTGGTGATAATGGGCTCCTGGGGAATATGAAACAGCCCAAAGGGGCTGAGCAAATACCATCTTTTCTCCCAGGCTCCTCTAATACCATCCTCTTGGCACTTGGGCTCAGGATCTCTGTCCTTGGTTGCCTCTCCTCTCCCCAGAAGTGCCCTGGTGCAGAGTTTGCCAGCACAGTGATGCACCTCTTGCAGCAGCCATTCAGATAACAAGGAGAGCAAACACTTGCCAGGCTGTGGGCTCACCTACCTGAATCCTGGAAGGTATCCCCAGCCTCAGTGTGCCAACAATTTCTCCTGGTTGTGGCTTCACAAAAATCACACTTCAGAGGCATAAAAAGGAGAATAAAAGGCAACAAACTAGCATTCTCTAATTGATGGCTGCATTACCTACATACATTTAGCTTCCTGACACTGCTGTTCTCCTCCTTGCATCTGGTGGGAGAGAGTCAACCAACATTTCCATGGAGGTCTCTAGTGTGTCATCCCTCTGTGAAACTTGGTTGGTAGAAACATCTGCCTGTCTTATCCCATCTTAGCCTGTAAGAACAGAAAGTCTGCATATTTGTTAAGAAATAGGAAGGGATCTGAGCACTCCCTACTTCAGCATGTGCAAACACAAGCCAGCCCTTTGCATCATTCATACAGCATGTGCTGCAAATACATGCATTAGGCTGGTGTGGTTTCAGTGGTGACAGTGGCAGAGAAGGGTACAATGTGTCCTTGGGCATCTCTGAAGTCTGTTAAAATATTCAGAATATGGGGTTTCTTCAGTTTCCAGTTGGGTTGTTATTGCCTGGGGGTTTTTTTTTTCCCCCAGCAACATCTTCAGCGTTGGGGACCCACAAAGTCACTAGCACTCCTAAAAGACAAGGGCATTTTTGAGACATTGAAATTGTCAGTCAAAGAGGAATTAACTGCATTAGGGTATCTGTATGAAAGACTGAGCAGCTACCCCAAATCCTCCCAGAGGTCTGCACTGCAATAAGGAACAGCGTGTCCTGCAGAGCCAGGCAGGACCTCACCAGTCATCAGGGAGGCAGAGGGGAAGAAAGCAAATGGAGAGCTCACCTCTGACACCCACTCCAAAGCACCAGCACATGCCCTCCTTCCCACAAGAACCAGCCTCATCAGATGGGCCAGACCTCTGATGGATGAAGGAAGAGCTTTGCTACCTTGATCCATGATGGAGTAACTCAGATCAGAGAGGAGTCAATGGGCAACAAGGCTTAGCAGGGAGAAGCAGAAGGAATTTGCCTTCAGAGCTGGCTTTGTGGAGTGGCTCACCAGCATCTCAAATGCCATATGAAACAGCCCAAGCTTAACCTGGGCATAAAGCTGCTTTGTAGACCTCCAGGAAACTGTTCTCACATGTCCCCATCTTCCTGGGAACATGTTTAACCCCCCAGCTGCCATGGCATTCACATTTAAATGCTCCTGAAAGGCTGAGCAAAAGCAGAACCTGAGAAGTCAGCTGGAAAACGGGATGAAATGCCTCAAGAGGCAGTAAGCACCTGCATGGTGTCTGGCAGCTCACAGGCTGCCCTGGACAAAGGCAGGCATTGATGCCATCCTTTCCAGCTCACTTCAGCAGCCTTAGCTGAGATCTTGGAGTCAAACCATAAACCCCTCAACCAAAATTCACCAAAGTAATCAACCCCAAACCCTCTCTGCTCCCAGTGCAGCACTTTCTGCACTTGCATCCTCTGCACATAGCATGTCCCTTGCTAGGAACAAGTAACGACAGAGCCAGAGTTTGCTCTCTTCCTCTCTTGGGAAGGTAACAATCAAAGCACAGCTCCAAATTTGCATTTTGCAACCCTGACTTTTGCAAAACAGTAAATCTTACCAGCCAACTTGAAAAGCCTCCAACTGGTTTCATCGCCTGGAGCTACTCTGCTAGAATAGCTGTCCTGGCACCATCACCATCCTCTGCCCTTCACCTCTCCAGTACTTCAGATGCTGAACTTTGCAGAGCCAAAGTTGGGAGCACGCAGTGGTGTCACTCGATAGGCCCTCTTCACTCTAATTTTAGGTGGTAGAACTTTTCATGCTTTTAAAAAGTCCCTTTACTTATTTTTGACAAACCTCTTTTACTTAGTGACTACCATAAACACTTTGCTATCTGATGTTTTGAACTTACCTACAGGGCTCTAGAGGTCACAACCAACCAGCACCTGGCATGATCGCAAAGGAACAATCACCTGTTAATTTTGTAAACTGGACTGAGTAGCATGATGCTCCCAACATGCAAATGATTTCAGATGGAAACAAATTACACATCAGTAAGTAACGCATTTCTTTCTGGCTTGGTTTTTTTTTTTTTTTTTCAGTTAATATTGATTTCTGATTTTTGTGGTAGACTGTTCCTCCATCACTCATTTGTTTGCCCTGGGACATGTCCTTGCTGCATCTGCTTTAGACAACTAAGGCAGAATCCCTGTGGGATTCAGGAGATCCTGCCTGGACACCCTAGATCTAGGCTAGGTACCTCTCCAAAGACAACGAGTCAGGGTGGGCCATTCAAGATAGGGGCTAGGTCTCATCCTCACACTATTTACACCTAAATGGATGAGAAAGGTGACAGTGAGGATGATGACTGAGCAGCAGGATGGGAGTCAGGACCAATGCCTGGAGCTGCAGTTTTGTGTCCCCAGATGGGGTGAGCAAGGCAGGAGACCAGTCATGGTGCTCACAGCTGCTCCACAACCTTGGGGAAGACCCACCTATCCAACCAAGCATCTCATTGGATAATTACACTTGCAATTTGCTGCTTTCATGCCTTAAAGGGCTCACTTGTATAAATCCCAATGGGATCTCCCCCTTCCTTTTACTCAACCTTCCCCCATTCTTCCCATCATTCTCACAAGTCCCAAGTTCATGACACTTTATTTAATGCTTGTCTTCAGCATTGCTAAGCCACTATTTCTGCAAGTTATCAGGAATAGATGAAGCACTTTTCTGAAAATTTGTGATCTTAATCAAATCACTCCACTGCAACCAATGCAAAATTCCAGGGGAGCGACCTGTCTCAAGATCAGGATCCTTGGAGTGGTTCCATTTCTAAAGTATATCCTAGCTCCGACTGCACTTTTGTCAACATGAAATACATTTTTCTCTCTTAACCTGCTTACATACAGAGATATACCTATAAATATATATATATAAATAAATAGATATAAAATGCAGCATCAGGGAAAGTGTCTTGAGCTGGCAAGGAATTACCAAGAGACCAACCTCAGAGCCTTGTTCAGCAGGATATCAGCTGCCACCTCAGTATTTATAGACACCCTGCTCTTTGAGCTTGTTTATTTTCCTTCCCAAAGGTGGTGGTGGCAGGAGGCAAAGCTCTGATATTCAGGCTCAGGTGTCCCCAAGGCTGACCTTTCCTTCAAAGAGCAGAAGCTGCAGACGCATTTCAAGGAACAAAGTCATTTGGAAACTCTAGACTCTTGTGTCCATTACCACCCTGTGCAGAGCTGCAAACAAGGGCTGACCAGAGATCTGTTAATTAGCATGCACACATGTACACTAGGATGGATGTAAAAATGAGCCTGTAATTATTTTATACCTGGAAAGAGAACCAGATGAAGTCCAGCCCCCAATCTCAAGGCAGAATAAGTGCTACATAAAGACATAACACTCAAAACAGACTTGAGTTTTCTATTAAGTTTCCCCCAAGCTTAAAAAATGCTGTTTTATAGAATTACAGTAGTCACGGACCACATTTTTCAATCCCATCTTGCATACATTCACGTAGAATTCATCTGTTAGACCCTGTTGGGGAAAAAAGCAGCCCTGAAGCCTGCCACAGAAAGACAAGCAGCACATTTCAGTATCACTGGAGCCTCCACAGATTTATTTCAGAGCTGATGCTGCCAAAACAATGTTCCCCTTCTGCATAATCTAGACAAGATGGGTAAAGAAGGAATGGTAGTGAAGCAACACCTCGAGATATGCCACCAGTTCAGAGCACTGAGAGCCCACACAGGGGGTTCCCAGTCCCTCTTTTTGGGCACTGCCAACCTGCCAAGGGGATGGCAATTTGGGGAAGCATGGCAGCACAGGGGATGCAGGCAGCCAGCAGACCAGGAAAGCATCACACTTCTCCACCGGTTTTTGATGGTAAAACTAATCCTGAAGACTCACTTAGTGTGACAGTTTGTCCTTGTTAAGCTCAAAATGCAGCAGTCTCAGGAGAAGACAGAGCTAAGGTCTCATAGCAGAAGCCTCTGAGATGCCAGGGCTGAAGAAACCACAATGCTGGGAAAAATGAACAGAGGAAAGGTAGGAAGCAGTCAGCTACTGACACCAGAGCAGTAACTGCTGCAGAGTGGCACCAGCCTGCTCTCCTTCACTCACAAAATCAGCCACAGGTCCCTGCAGGTTCCTGCTAAGGGAAGAGATGAAAGGGAAGAGATGAGTCTCCATGCCTTCATCCCCTCTTAGCATTGCCCAAAATGCCCATCCAGCACATCTGGGCCCCAGCATCCCATTTTTTCATTTTAGGGAGGTAGGGGAAGATTTCCAGTAACCCCACTGCCAGTCCCACCACCCTGTGCACACCATGTTCCTTTGGGAGGAGAAACAGCCCAGCATCAAGTTAATTTAGCTGTGGAAACATTCCCCTGGCAGATAAGTACCTCATAAAGAGCTGCACACATTTACTCCGAGCCAGTTCTCTCCCTGGTTCCTGACCACCACTAGAGAGCTCTGGTCTCCCATAACCTGCTCACTTCTCTGCTGTCACCACAATCTGAATTACAGCAGTTGTTTATTGAAACCACATCTCAGTCCCTGTGGGTTTTAAGCAGAGAAAATACACTCTGCAAATTAACCCTCCTTAGAGAAGGAATCTCACACAAACAGCCTTTGGGGCCTTCTCTGCCCTCTCCAAACTGGCAGGGCACAGGAATAGTAACTGGAGAAGTTTTCAGCCACCATTTCCACCAGCCAGCTACAGAACTGTGTTGAAAAATCAGTGCAACCAGTTAGCACACAGGCACAGTAGTGTTATTTTCACCTCAAGCCCCAACATCTCTATGCACGACACTGCTCCTGCTCCAGCCCCTCTTGAAAATCCCAGCACAGCAGAGGAAGGGCTGAAGGGAGGAAAATGGGGCCATGCTGCTCAGTGCTTTTAGGACTCCTTGAATTCCTCCATTTACAGAACTGAAGCAGAGGATGGAGAGAACAAGGGTTCATACCAATCAGCAGAAAATTCCAAATATAACTTCTTGTTCATATTTATCTCCTTCCTCACCTACACTTGCCTAAAGTGTTAGGATAGCAGAAACCTCTTCATTGTCTCTACACCATGAAAGTGCTATTACTTGGAAGGTCACCCCCATAAAAAGGTTTTTCCATTAAAAGGTAGATGGTTCCAGACAGAGCCATCAGCTCACTAGTGTGCTGGGTTCCAGTACAGACAGCTATACTGACCTTATCAAAGCTGGATGAGCAGGATACAGAGGATTTTTATTTTTTAATAGCTGACATCACCAGTGATTTTGGTTGAAGGCTGTGATGTTACTCAGGTCTATTACCTGGGGAGTTAAGCTCTGTGCTTCTCCTAGCTGATCACACTCCCCAGGAAGTCTCTGCAGGCTGCTCCATTGCTCACCCAAGCATTACTCCTTCCCCTTTTAGTGGGGAATTACAATTACTCCCAATGAAAAGTACAGGAAAAATAACATGGATGTAAATGGGGCAGGCACACAGAAAGCCCCTTTCCTGCATATGTCAAGCTCCTTTTCTTCTTGTCACTCAGACTGATGCTTCTTCTCCTCCACCTCACATTCAAGCAGAGTTTCAAGGTCTTGGAAAACAGCTTTGCTGCAGACTCCTACATGAACAAAATTCTCAGAGCTGCCATCATTACAACATCTTCAAATTTTATTAAATGCTTACAAAAAAAAAAAAAAAAAAAGAAAATCCAGGGGGCAGAAAGTTTTAAGCAGAAATCACACTGATGCAGGAGGAAAAACAAGCTGCCCTCCCTTCTCCAGGAGGGTAGAAATAAGTTGCAAAATTATGTTGATGTGGGAAGAAGGTAGGAATGAGAATAAAGAGGGGATGGGGGACATGTTAATGCCATGAAGTATGAAGACACAGTAGAGTTCAGAAACAACCCTGGAAGCTGATTTGCAGACCTCAGACCCAAGGCTAGAAATGCCACTCTTGAGGCACTCAGTTTCCTGAGTGGCACTTCCAAGTCCCTCAAGTTCACAGCAAGCCTTGGTCTCCCCAAACAATTCATCATGATGCCATTTCACCAAGATAGCTTCCAGCAGCAGCCATTTCCCAGATATCCTGCTCAGCCTCAGGAACACAGCTCACAAGTTATCAAGGTGCCACCACACCTAACTTTTAGAAGTGCTTCAGTCACTGGCACTGCAGCCCATAGGTCAGAGAATGAGCAAATCACTTTCCCAGAGAAGGGAGATAACACTAGGGGCCAGCACTCCTCACCTGGGAAAGGAGATCTCCAGTCCACCTTAGGCAGGCAGAGGGAGGCAGCCGCTATTTGAAACAAAGCTGCTATGGCCCTACTGAGACAGGAAAGTGAAAGTGGCAGGAACATTTTGGCATGGGTACACAACTGTGATTGTTGTGATGAATGATCTGGGAACTAAAAAAAAAAAAAAAAAACTAAATTGAATGCAAATTGATGTACACAGAGCAGTGATGGAAGTGCCTCAAAGCAGATGACGTAGAGACAGAGGCTGCATCATGAACAGGGCAAGACTTGACCCACAGCTGGCACCAACAGAGCGACAAGTGGTCCTTGCACTCTCATCACGCTCCCCTTGCAGTCTTTTTACACTCAGGACCTGCCCACTGCCCTCATTTCAAACATTAATTCAAACATTAATTCTTCAGCAGATTTCTGCTGAGTTCCCTTCTCTGCCAACACCCACCCACCAAGGGCCACAAAAACAGAAATCCTTAATCACATAACAAAAGCCTTGCCTGCTCAGCAGGGCAGCAGATCCCTCTCTTCCAACACTGCAGGTGAGGGAAAAGAACCACTCATCTCCATAGCAGAGACAGATTTAAAAAGAACACAGAAAAAAAAAAAGCCAAGGAGTCACATAGAAAGTTAAAACAGGGATGAGTTTTGTCAGCTGATCTAGTTCCTTTCATCCAGCTGGAGGCAGTGTGGGGTATTGCTCAAACCCCAAGAGGAGTCAGGCTGTATCCAAAGCAGACTGACAGCAGTCAGGAGAAGAGAAACATCCTTCAATTATCTTCTGTGGAGCAGAGGAAATAGTGGCATGGAGGGTCGCATTGAGTCAGGACCAAGCTCAGCTGCAAGACAAGAAAACACAATTTTATGGATGCCATTTGGCCTCTCGTGAGCAATACCCTGGGCTACACAAAAACTGTATCTTCTCCAGCAATTACAGGTGGGTTTCTCCCACCCATTTTCACAAAGCCCTGTTAATCAGCCCACCCATAAGGCTTTGGCATAAGGGAACCATGGTGGGAATGTCCATGCCCATGGCAGAGGAGATGCTGAGGGCTGCACGCCCCGCAGAGGTCACGGCTGCACTCCTGCCACGCTGTCCCCCACCCAAAAAAGGGATTGACAGGCTTCCTCCCAAGCCCAAGAAAGCCACTAAAGCAGAGAGTGTCCCCACAGCCCCTGACGGCCGCAGCTCTGCTTGGGACCATCTGCAGCAGCGCTGGGTTCTTGCAGCTCTCCATCTGCTCCATGCACGACAGCTGGTGCAGCCAAGGGGCTCCAGCACACAAATGACTTTTCCATCACTTGATAAACGACTCCTGCATGCTGACACTCTCCCCACTATTCCTGATTTGGGGCTGACTGCAAATGGAGCCAAGTCAGGAGAACAGTTGGGGCCCAAGAGTGGATGAGCGTCCATCCACCCATGGGAGCTCAACCAGCAGCAGAGAAACTTAACCCTTTGAAAGCCTCTTGACTTCAAGGTTCACTTCCTTCTGGCTTATCACAAACCCACACAAGTTTCTCAGGGAGTGCTTCCCCTGTTGTCCCCGGGCTTTCAGCTCCAGCCTTTCCACTGGCAATAAACCAAGTTTGTCTGCCCCTTTATTTTTGCTTCATTAGGTGGCAAGGGGGAAAACAAATCTTCCTTGTTGAGAATTTCTCCTGAATGCACAAAGCTCTGAAGGGGACTCAAAACAAAGCCAGGCATGACAGGGAAGACAAATAAATTAACAGCTGATTTCCTTTTGCTGTTTCTCAGCATCTAGCTGCTCCATTAGTCAAGCACACAGATTCCAGTACAGCCACATGCCATGGAAGTCACCACCCATAAGAATCCCAAGACCCACAGCACAGCAGGTTTCAAGTCAGATGGGATGCTGAGATAGCAGCAAGAGTTATTTTAAAAGTAGAGACTGTTTGTAAGAGGCAACAAACTTTGAGGTTATACAGCATGAAGCAGCCTCTGACTACAGGAGGAGAGGGATTTTCCTGGTGTGTACATACTAAACTCTGAGAGCCCCTATGCCCCCCTCAGTAGCATCTGGCAGCTTGCAGCAAATCCCAGGCAAGACCCTCCTTGGACTCATGTGGGGTGCTGCATTTTTCTGGAGTGCAGGAAAACACTCCAAGAGCTGATCAGTAGCTGGGAAGTTCACTGCCCTGCCTCTTTAGTATTCCCTACACAAGCCTGAAGCAGGTCAACCTTATAAATCTGGTTTACCAATGCTGCTGGACCATAGCTCATCTTGTAGTACAGGCTGTCCATGGGACCACATTAAACAGAAGCAGATTAAGTCATTCCACAATAAATCCTACCATGAAGTGCAGATATTTGCTCACCCTTCAGCAGATTTTTAAAAAGGCACAAAAAACCCCCATAAGCAAATACCAATTCCTACACAAAAAGAGCCAGAGCAGTGCCGCATAAAAGTACCTACATGTCCCTCCAACTGAGACATTTTGGCTTTCTGACCCAGAAGACTCTAAAATACCCATGAGGCTGGGGAGGAAAGCAGGTATATGGCAGAGGAATGGGCTCTCAGCCTTTTTTTGGAACAGCGCAGACTTGCCTCTAAGAGTAGCTCCTGGAACAAAGCAAATCCTAATGACAGCCTTGTGCCTAAGGAATGAAGCTGATAAGACACTGGGAATGTCCTACAGTTGTCACCCCCAGCTGACACAAATCCCCTCCAAGCCCCCTCACAGAAAACAGCAGGTCTCTCATGCCTACAGCTAAAGCAAATCATGGAATGATAGAATAGCTTGAATGGGACCTTTAGTTGAAAGGGACCTTTAAAGGTCATCTAATCCAACACCCATGCAATGAACAGGGACATCTGCAACTAAATCAGGCTGCCCAGGCCCCCATCCAACCTGACCTGGAACGTTTCCAGGGATAGGGCATGCACCACCTCTCTGAGAAACCTGCTCCAGTGTTTCACTACCCTCATCACAAAAAAAAAAAAAAAAAAAAACAACCAAACTTCTTCCTTATATCTAGTGTGAATTTACCCTCTTAGTTTAAAAAAAAAAAAAAAAAAAAAAAAAAACCACCAAACTTCTTCCTTTTATCTAGTGTGAATTTACCCTCTTAGTTTAAAAGCTTTACCCTTTGTCCTATTGCAACATGCCCTACTAAAACACCTGTCCCCATCTCTCTTATGAGCCACCTTTACATATTTAAAGGCCACAATAAAGTCTCCCCAGAGCCTTCCCTTCTCCAGGATGAACAACCCTAACTCTCTCAAGCCTGTCCTCATAGAAGTGTTCCATCCCTGATCATTTTCGTGGTCCTCCTCAGGACTTGCTCCAACAGATCCATGTCTCTGGTACTGAATGCACCACTTGCTGGACACTGCCTGTACCCTGCCCACCACAGCCCCTGCTCTGGAGGGCAGCTCATCCACCACACTGAGGGCTTGACCTTAAAGCTTTTGAGCTCAACATGCCACCTCTTCAGTACCTTTTTTTTTTTTTTAAAGGCAGCAGCAAATAAAAGTCATCCTTCTCCCCCCATGCCCAACCAGTTTTGGCAGACACAGCACCTGCTTGCTGGGTATGGATCACCTTCCCAGCCCAGTGCTGACAGCAGTACTGCAAGCCCAAAGCCAGCACTGGGCACTCAAGCACAAATAGCTGTTCTGCACTTTCCAGAGTTCTATTCAGAATAGTTTTCCCTGCACAGTACATATCACATTACACACCCACGCTAACCAGAGCGGGCTGGGAGCCACCAGGAGCAGGACACAGCACATGAAATAAATGGCCCCCCGGGCAAGCATGACATCACCCTGCCCTCCTCTTCCTTGTTTCAGGATGCTCAGTTGCATCCAACACCAGGGATTAAGGGGCTCAGTGATTTATGCCTCATTTCATGGCAAAACTCAGCAACTCTGTGCTGAGCAAGAGCCAGGACAGAGTCAGATTTCCTTCCTGGGGCTGCCAAAGAGTCATTGCAGGTCACAGGCTGTTTGGTGCTCCCCAGCTTGCTCAGGAAGAGGAAGGAGAGAACAGACGAATTTTATCTTTGCATCCCCAACACAAACCATTAGCTCCACTGTGCTCACCTGATCAGTCACTGAGCTCCACTGACCAGCACTCACCAAAAAGGAGGCAGTGATGAGTTAGCAATAAAGAGCAGGAAAAGCAGCCATGCATCCCTGCAGGAGCAGCCCAGCATTGGCCAAAGGGCTGCAATTGCCACTGGAGATTATACCTGACACAGAGCACAAGCCATTTCTGCTTCATTCAAGAATGAGTGAAAAAGGCAAAATGGGGCAAAGCTTCCCAAGACAAAGAGAAAACTTGGTTTTATCTCTGAGGAAAATGTTGTTCCTGTGCTTCATGCAGCAAGAGAAGACCAGCCAGCGTCAGTGCTGTGACAAAGCATTTCCTCGCTGATAAACAGAGCTTCTGAGAAGCCTGCATTTCACAGGGGGGTCTTCATGCCAGCTGAAATGAATCAAGGCCAGCATTGACTTTGATTCAAATGACACATGTAGTTTATGGCTGTTCTGTTGTATGTAACATTGTATCAGAGTATTAATAACTGAAATTTGGAAAGCCATGAAACATTCCTGTTTTTTGTCTCTGGAGTTGTTTCAAAGCTTCAACATTTCAAACCCACTTTGTTTCCCTTGACATTTCCTTCCAAATCCCATTAGGACTTGCCAAGACACGAACATCTGGGGTCCCCAGGAGCTCTCACTGTGCTCATGCCAGGAGCAGAAGGGCTCCAGGTTTGGCAATACAGCTTCCTCCCAGGACATCTCTTGCCCTGCCACACCCACCCTCAAGAGTGGCTGAGGTTACCTCAGGAGAGTAACAAAACAAAGACTGATGCTCTTCTCTCACAATACTGACACCATACTCATAGCTTTTAGAGAGAGGAAGAGGAGGACTTGTATATAAATATTCCAGAATGCAGCCCAGGGCTAAGCCCACACCAACTCTAAACTTGGTCTTTTCTTGCAGGAAATGACAATGCTGATAACAGTAGCATCCTCCACCCAGCCTGTTTCCAATCACCACCCCCTTTCTCCCCCTCCCACCCTACCAAAGCCTGGGAAGGACAACCTGCGGCTGCAGCGGCTGCTGAAGAAGGCAGCCAGGAAGAACGCCATCCTCACCTCGGAGCAGGGCAAGTCCTTCCGCTCCAGCCTTTCGCCTGTGAACGAAGCCAGCCCCGACCAAGAGCATGCAGAGAGCGCTGCCCCAGCTGCAGAGACCCCTGAAGCCACAGCTGCCCCCTGTGCCCCCCTGCCCACCCAGCTCTCCGTCAGGCCCGTCAGCCACCGCGCGCCCTCCCCGTTCCGGAAGGGGAAGCCTTTCGCGCTGAAGGTCACCGAGCAGCGGCGCATCGCTGAACATGTCAAGCTCACGGCCTCCTCGGCCATGCCCCTGCTACAGAAGCCAGAAGCTCCTGAGACTCCACAGCAGCCTGAAGGCATGGGCTCCCACCTTCCCTCTCCATCTGACCCTTCAGTACCTGTTTTCCCCCAGCCTCCTCCTTCCAGCACACCCAGCAAAGAAAGGGCACCGGAGGTTACCTATGTCACCAAGGTGAACGCTTATTTCCACAGTGTCAAGCCACCCAGGGCTAAGATGCCCACACCAAACCCGACCCAAGGAACTGTCAGCCACGAAGACAAAAGGCCTACTACCCCAGCACCTCAAACAAGCAGCTCTGAACCACCTCCAGAGCAGACACCCACCTCACTTAAAGACAGCAAGGCTGCTCCCCCCTTGCCAAAACCTCCCCTCATTCCTGCTGCAGAGACAGAGACTCCTAATTGGGCTTCCAAGCCTGTTCCTACTGAGAAGCCCAGCACCTCTGATGCCCACACCAATAAGCCTACAACCCATGAAAGTGACACCGAAATATCCAGATCCAAGACAGCTCCTGAATTACCAGATCAAGACAGAGACATCCCAGAACCATCAACATCCAGCGCTCCCTGGAGGCAAGCACGCCCAGCAACAACTCCAGCACAAGCTGATGATACCAGGTCCACCTCCACAGACACCAAGGCAGAACACGTCACTGAGCCCCTGATTACTCCCAGCTTACCCAGCACCAGCTGTCCCCCCAAGGCTGAGCCAGCACCATCATCAGGAGAAGCACCAAGACCTCCTGGAACCAGTGCCAGTGGCTGGTATCGCCTCAGGAAGCACTTGATGGTGCAGCCAGAAGCAACCAGCTTCCCAGAGTCCAAGCCAGAAAAGCTGGGACAGGAGGAAGAGAATAAAGAGGACTCTGCTCAAGCAGTCATCAAGCAAGACTGCATGCTGGTTAAATCAAAAGCCATGAGAATGTGGGATGCCATTTTATACCAGGTGGCACTCAGCAAGGAGAAGAAGCAGCAAGCAGAAGAGAAGCCACAGAAGGAAGAAGGTTTCTTTCTTCCCCGCCGCTTACCCATCCTTCTACACAAGCCACGCTTTGACGCCCGGAAGCTGAAGGAACTGGCTGCCAAGCCCATGACAAAGATCAGCACCGTGTTTGAGGTGAGCCGCTTCCGGCCCAAAGGGGCCGAGGAGCACACCAAGAGCTTCAACAGGACGGCATCCGGATGGTCGGTCCACTGACACCAGGCTGCTCCACGCCTTGGAGGGACACCAACCTCTGACCAAGCTGACTGCCCGGTGGAGCCAAGCGCAAGGAAAAAAGGAAATGAAATAAAACCCCTCCAAGTCAGCAGCCCCATATGCTGCAGGTTTAAGGGTTACTCTCCATAAATTTAAAAGCTCAAATGCATAACTACCGCATCCACAGGTCACAGGAAAACAAACATGTTTGTTTTAGGAAGAGTCAACAACAATCACTGGAGGCAGTAAGAGTGAAGGCACACAGTGAAGAGGACAAGCTGCCTATAGAAAAAAAGACCAGTTTAGAATAGGATAATGGAATCTGAATTTTTTTTTGTTGCATTTCTCTAAGAGATTGATCCTAGGAACAGCAGCAGTTGCATCTGAAATGAAAGAATCTGGGCTGCTCCACATCTCTAGGGAGTGTCTTAGAAACCAAACTCAAAGAGGATACATATAGCCTCTAGCTATTCCACTGAAAGTGTGCCCCACACCCATTTGCTGAGAACAAAATGGAAACTCATCCTTTCACCTAAGGCACAGACAAGAGACAGAGTAAGAAATCCTGCTCTCACCAAGCATTTAATCTGTCTGTCAAAATGGGCATCATCTGACGTCCTCCTAGGCCAGTCTACTAAATAATAATGCACACAAGAATAATTTTGGTTCAATAATCAAGTTCTGTTACGTATTTTACAGTGTTTTCTCCACAATAGCTGATGGTTAATGTTTCCACTATAACCAACAAGACCCTGCTCTAGCATGTGGGTATCCAACTCTGTATTTAACAAGGTGCTGGTTTCTGAGGGGTTCTGCTAACCACATGTAGTCTCATTTTCAGGGTGAACATCATGACAGTTGCACACCTGCTTGTTCCTAACATCCTGAAAAAAGGGTATTTAAAAGGAAAATCCCCAACTCTGCCCACCCACAGAGACAACTGGGCTTTCCCGTATTGCCCTTTGTAACTCCACTGCCAGCAAGCTTGTGAGCATGAAAGATTGGTTATTTCTGTTTCACAAGGGACTCGGACTTGCTGGCTTGTTCCTACACAGCTAATATAGGATTGCTATGTTTAGGCCAAATAGAATGTAAATAGCTGTGCACAGAGTTCCCTTTTACATGCGCAGAGGGTATGGAACTGACCAACAGCTCCTCAGGCCAAACTGCAAACAGACTTAGAAACAGAGTCCCTTTTGCCTTTTTGAAGTCTTCCTATTTTCAGTGATGCTAAGAGCTGTTCATTTAGCAAACCTTCTCTTAAGTTTTCACTTTACCAGTCTTATCTCTATTCTGTAACCCCTTCCCTTATCAAAGGGCACAAAGCAAGTAGGGAGAATAACCCAATTATCTAAGGCGGGGATTTCTTCAAAACCCCAGTTTTCAAAGAAACAAGAGGTTGGAAATCACAAGTGAATCTTAAGTAAGCCTCTGCAGGATAATTTAACATTGCTGCAAGTGAAGGCTACACAGAAACATCCACACAGCAGCACAGCCATAAAAATTTAAAGAGTGCAGTGTAAAACACGTAAAGCAGATAAAGGCAGCCTTACCAGAGAGTGATAAATGGCACCTCCCTGCAGCACAGCCAGATGGATGCCTCTGCACAAAGGTCTGTATGCACAAGAGCCACAGTACTGGCATGAAGCAGAGCAGCCAACATCAATTACATTTGGGGGATTAAGTGAAGGTGGTTTAAGAAGCGCTTGTGCTTTTAAACAGCTTTTGTCCTGCACCAAGGACAATCACCCAGAGCAAACCAGCAACTCTCACCAAGGCTTACGTTTTGCATCTTTGCTGGGCTTCCAGTCAGGCTGCATTCACACCCCAGCCCACTGCACATGGATGAAGGATGGGGAAATGCCATTGATGAAGGATAGGGAATGATGGGGAGAGCAACTCCCACAAGCAGAAGGAAGGAGACAGAGGAAGGCAGGTCTGGGTGCACAGTTTAGCCCTTTTACCCCATAAAGGGCAGAGGCACACAACAACTATGGCAAATCCTACAGAGACAGACCCTGACATGAGAGTACCACAGATGGGAGGACACGGCCCTGTAGGCAACAGATTTTCTACCAATGGCTGCTCACTGTGGGGTGTTCCAGCCTGAGCTGCTGTGCTGAGGAAGAGAAGGGGAATGCTACTGGGCACAGAATTTGCCTATTTTTCAATGCCAAATGGCATCAGGCAATTGCTAAATTCCCAAATTAACACTTACAGAAAAAACCTTGTTCCATAGCCTGTAGTGAGGTCCTGCAGCCCAGAAAGAGAGGGAAGGAGAAAAAAAAAAACACACCTGTGTTTAAGCAACTAGAAAGCTGCTAAGGTGAAGTAAAGCAAGTGACAGGGGTGAGCCAGAAGGGTTTGGGAGCAAGAAGGTCATGACAGTGATCCAGCAGTAGGAAAAAAGATAAATATAGTTCAAGGGGGTGCAGAGGAACCAGGGAGCAGCTCCCCAGGGAGCTCAGAGCATACAAAACAGACAGCTAAGAACCTAAGTACAGAAACAAGCAAACCTCCTTCAGCTATCACAGCCATTTTGTTATTCACAGTAGGAAAAAACCCAATACTTCCATGTGAACAAAGCCAGAGAACAGCAGTGTTGTGCCATGGCTGTTTGGAGCGCTGGGTGGATCCTAGAGGACATCCCATGACAGTGCCTTGCCTTTCAAGAAAGGCTGCTGGACAAAGACCAGTGCCAAAGGCACTTTCATTGGAGCTGCTCAGAGAAACCCAGGTCGGGCAAACAAACCTGCTGACAGCCTAGCAAAACCTGTTTGCTGCAGAGAACTGAAGCTCAGTACGTTCCACCTCGTGCACTGAAACAGACTTCAGGAGAAAGAGGAGACTGATCGAAGGGGAGACCTTATAATAGGTTTCTCAAAGTCACAGGCGGAGAAGCAAGTTGGGGATGCAAGTTCTGTGGACTAAACACAGCTTCAGGCAGTCTTGGGCTTGTACTGCTGCCCATCTCAAAGCAGCATTCAGAGGGCATCTCCTCTAAATGGGCACTACAACAGGAAAAAACAAGCCGAAACAAACAAAACAATATGCAACACTCAGAAGCCAGCTCCTTAAGGGTGGGAGGGAGGGGAAAGAAGGAACACAAGCCCCAGAAGAATTCAGAAACAAAAGGTGTTTTGTAGCAGGCAGAGCTATTTTAACCTTGGCAATGAAATAAAGCTTCTTTTTTATAGTAGGAAAAAAAAGAGAATGAGCTTGTTTTCACCCTGAACTTCCTCCCCATTCATTGTGCCAGATGCTGCCCAGTTGGATCCAACCAGTTATCACCTCCCTCTACACCATTCCTCTATTGCCACAACCCTCTACTATCATCCACTCAAGATAACACCAGGATATCTATGAGCCTAAACACAGTAGGAACATACGATCCAAAGGCCATTTCAAGAGAGCACAGAGCCAGCAACCCAGCTCTGCCTTGTCCTTGCTGCACATCAGAGAACAGTCCTTTCTGCTCTGCTGGTCTACCCAGTACAGCAGATGTTCACATCCTTCCTGCTACAACCTTATTATAGACTGGTTCCAAGAGGTTACTGAAGTCATTAGAAGTTCTCCCTGATTAATTCAGTAAATCTGGGAATTAAACCCCAGAAACATTTGAATTTCAGAAGTACATCAGCCCCCACCTCCAGCTATCTCTACTCCATGCAACTTAAGAGAGCATAAGGAAAGACAGCAGATAGAGACCATTCCTTTGAACTAGCAAAGGCAAACACATCTTCACCCAAACAGCAGCAGCTAAGGGACCTGCCCTGCAGATTAAACTAACAGAGGTATCCAGCAGCATCAGCAAGACAGAGACCAACACAAACCCCTGCTGTGTACCCATTCTGTTCCAGCCCAGAGAGTCAGGCCCAGAAGCCAGGCTCCAGCTGTTCCCATAGAGCACCTTCCAACTCACCCAAAGTGCTGCTGGCAGAAACAACCCCAGCATCCTGCCAGAACAGCCCAGGAGGTTGTTACACAGAGCAGAGCCATATCCCACCTACCTGGTTAATGAGTTCTCCAGACATACTATTGCTCTGCAGCATCGTCTATCAACACCTTCTTGTACTGGCCATGGCCTGTTGCAACAAATTTGTACTTTTTGCCAGAAGGAATGGACTGAACGGGAGAGAAAGGAAGAGCCAAAGTCAGCATTTTTCTCTGTTAAATAAGCAGTCAAAAATCAGGTAACTGAAGCCAGAGGAGCACATAATACAGTTGCCTTTAATCCCTGAGCCCGTTCTGTAATGCCTTCTTTCCCCCTTCACACAAACACTCTGCACAGATCCATCACCACCTTCTGTAAGCATAAGGCAACACTACAGGAACAGGATATGCAATAGGAAAGTAGCTGCAATGCAGGCATTGTGAGGGAGGGCTCATCTAAGAGCCCAGACGCCCAAGCCAGGGTTGTTTTTATCCATGGCAGGAGACTGTGGGATTCACCAGGTACTGGCAGCTTCAACATAGGAACTGACAAGACACTTGGATCTTCCTCTGCCAGCCTAGACAGTTTGAGCAGTAGCTGCTTGCTGCATTTTAGAAGACATTCCCATACAAGCCCAGATCCATCTGCAAGTGATACTGTCTTAGGTTCAGCTCCACTTAGTTTTGCACGTTTTGTTTACCCTCAGTGCCAAAAAGCATAACAAGAGCAAAATTACTCAAATTTGCAGCTCCATTTGAGCCTAGAAGGCTGGGACTCCCAGCCCGTGGGCTGAGAGCAACATGCTACTCAAGAGACCTTTCAAAATTACAGGATATAGAAGAATTTTTGCCCCCGTTTTCACTAGAGCTGAACCAATAGCAATTCACTGTTAGGAAGAGCTCTTAAGCATGCAATTGCATTGACAGATACAGGCAGCCCTTGTCCCTACAGAACATCATCTTCTCAGTAGTGCCAACCCAGCCAACAGCTCTGTTCTTTCTCAGCAGAGAAAGTGCTCTCACACTCAGACACCAACTCACCTTGATATTGCTCTCAGGTTTGGGATTCCCCTTCTGTTCCCAAAGGCTTCTTTTACTCACAATGTCTCCAGCCACGATATCCTGAGAAAATGATGCTTTCATTACCCTTCACTGCTAATGCTGCTGAACGTGCCTTTGTTCACATCCATTTCCAACCCACGCATCTGACCTCCTTTTTTTATTTATAATATCACATCTGACCTATAACAGCTGCTGCTAAAAACCCATGACTGTGAAAATGTCTTCCTGTTCCCAGTATACACTATGTTTTCCTATGGCTCTTCCACAAGAGTCTGAACTAGCTCCAAGATGTTTATTTTCTTAACTTCGTTAACTATTTAGGACATGTAAACATCGAGGCTTCTCTACCAAAAAGAATTCTACTCTCATAAACAGACTTGCAACCAAGATATTACAGAACCAGCCTCACCCACAACAACCAGAAAGTGAAATCACTGAGAGCAATACGTAATGCTCTCTGCACTTTCCAAGTTCACAAGTTTCATCACCTTGGTACTAGATGCAACTTCATGCTTGACAGCTGGAGCTCAGCCCTAGCCCCTGCAGGAGACACATGCAATCCCCCCACCAGCTGGTTTTATTCCCATTTCAAATCAGAGCTTCAACCAGCAACACAGAGGTTTTCCTGCATGTACCATCAAGGAACAGCTGGGGACCCTGTCAGAAAAATTGACTCTCCAAAGCCTTACAACATGATGGAAGACCTCTAATATCAATGCCTTTGGAGCCTGTAGGCCCCACAAACAAGATGCACCAACAGGACAAACAAGGACAATGCATGCTGTGGCCAGGGACCAGTCCCTGCCTCTGGCACAAGCAAGGCAAGTGCTCCAAGGGCTGTACCTTACAAGTTGAGGGCTTCACAGCAGACTGGGCTGTGACCTCCCCAGTCTCCCAGAGGCTTTTTGTGCTGGCTACCATCATGCTCGTGGTGGGAAGGTCAAGAGAGGGCTGCCGGACAGGTTTTGCAGCCTTTGTGGAGGTCTGGAAAACAAATGGAGACAGTCTGCCATCAGAGTGTGCCTCTTGAGTATTTCTAACCCTGGAAGATCATTGGCGATAAGGGGGTGTAAAAGAAGACTTGTAGAGTCCTACTAGTTCCTGTCAGATACTCCCACTCTTTAAGGAGAGAACACGAGAAAACAAGCATGGCACAGCCAAAGAAACCTACTTTATGTGTGGAGGGACACACAGACAGCAGCAAGGAGTGCTCCCATCCAAGGGAGGACAATTTAGTTGTCACCTCACAGCTGGTAAGGCTGAGAGGCATGGTGCAGGAGCAACACCAGCAAAGAGGGCTCCTGGGAGGGTGGGGGCAGACACAGCACAGCAACCCACCTCAATAGCCTGTGTGTACTGCTCCAGCCTGTCATCAATCTTCGACACAGGGAGAGGAGGCTGACTCTTCTTTATGCTGTTGCTGCAGAACAGAGAGGAGCATTAAGGTGTTCCCCCAGAGCCTCAGGCAGAAAGGAGGACTTTGTGACCCACAGGTAGCCTGGCACTCCTGCCCTTCCCCACAGCAGGACCTGCTGACCACCTCCCTTTGCAGCAAGCAACCTGCTTTACCCTGAGGCCAGCCCAGAAATACCTTTTCTGTATTGAGCGGTTCAGCGACTCAGTTCTGTCCGTGATCTAAGGGGGAAAAAGAAAACAGAGATATGACTTTCGTCCTGGTACCTCAGATGGACACAGGTCACCTGAGCTGGCCATTTCTTGGCCCTCATCTCTCACCCATATTTTGGTTAGAAGTGACTCACTCAGCCCCCATGTTCCCCTGCAGATCAGAGACAGCGAGCATTCCCTTTCCTCCTTCTTTCCAAGCGGGGGAAGAGAATCCCAACCAATTTCAGGAGCAAACCAACAATGTGTAAAATGACTGACAGCTGAAACGCCAACCAAGACCATTTTTTCTACTCCCTCTGGTGAAGGAGAAGGTCTCTCTCAGACCTTTGGTTTCCTAGCCAGACAAAAAGGGAAATGGCAAATACAGAAAGACAAGGGGAAAACTAGAGACCACATCTGCAGAAGAGAAGCCAAGCACGGGAGCAGCACAGGCATGGTTTAGGTCAACTTATCCACACCAGAGAAGCACACAGACAGGGCAAATCAGCAACATGGAGCCACCTGTGAGGCAGTTCTTCATGTCAAGCCATCAGGAAAAAAGAGTTTTGCACCAGAGGCTCCTGTGCAATAACTCTTTGGCCAAGACAGGGAGGCAAGCAAACACTTCACAACCACTGCAGGAAAGGAAAGCTGGAATGTTGCTAAACCTTGTGACTCTTTCATATCCCAGAAAACAAGCATACAGAAAAAAATCACCTTGAAGCCAAAGGGGGTGGGGGGCTTTCTTAACACCAGCTCCCACAGAGTCAAGGAGTAGCAACAAAGTAAAAAGGAGCCTTCTCCCCCTGTAAAACTGCTGCCTGTGCCACAGGAAACATCACCTACCAAGTTAGCAGATAAAAAACAACACTAAATGATCCTTTAAGATGCTTTCAGGATGCCAGTGCTAAATTTCAGCTAAACAGAAGACAAGACAGTGTCACATAGAGGACACATTTACCAGCTGTGCCCAAGGGCACGAGGCCCATTAGAAAACAACCAAATAGTGCAACCCTGGCCAACAGAGATGACGTGGGGAGAGCCACTCTGCAGGGTCCCCCCACAGCAGCACAAGAGAAGCCAGCTCTGTCTGCAGGGCAGGCTGTCTGCCTGCTGTCAGCTCACTGCTGCCTGCCTCCGAGCCGTGACTTCAGAGACTTCACCCTGCTCACTGGGTGCTACCTGGCAGGGTACAGCACCAACCTGAAAGGAGAAGCTGGTAGATTTTTGCCTCAGCTTCCCAAACACAATAGGAAAAAGCCAACCCTGCCAGGGAGATGGTGTGCAGGTGCAAACCATACACAGGCACTTCTGAAAGGTCATCAACAAGCATCAGGTTAAACATAGAGGGGCCTAGACAAAACTCTAGGTGACAATGCATCTCAGTATGACAGCCTAGGTAAGAACAAACTTTCACCATGCTATTTAAAGACCAGCTGCCCCCACCCCGGCATTTCCTTGCAGTGAGAATTGTGCATCTCCCTGGTCCCAAGCACTTTCTGAAGGCCAGAAGAAACCACAGCTGTTCATTCAGCCAGCCTCAAAGCTCAGGGCTCACAAGCAGCCTGTGACCAAACAGGACTGGTGCAAAACTTCTCCCTTGCCTCCATTCCCCCTGTTCCAGCCCCCAGGCCACGCTGGCCCTCTGAACCCCCACCAGCAGCCTGCCCCAGGTGTGCACCCAGGCTCTGCCAGCCACATCTGGCAGGGGCACACACCACCGACTGCAGGTGCTTTTTCCTTTCCGCTCCAAGCAGGGCTTTTGCTGAGCTTCCTGGGCCAAAACACCTTCTTGGTGGCCAGTGTGCTCAGTTCTCAGTGTTCACAGAGCCCTGCTAGCTGAGGTGTAAAGATCATCCTTCCTCTGGAAGGATTCCAAGCGCAGATTTTTCCTGAACAGTTTTACATCCAGCTTAGCGTGCGGGTGAGCTCTGACATCACCATCACAAAACAGAGACTGCATTTCTAAACCTTTCCCTGGGCCAATCCTAGCAGCAGTTAAGCTGAGTCGAGAAGCTATGTGTTTTGGGATGGTAAGGACAGAAGGTTCTGCACACAGAAGTTGCTGAAAGCATTTTCCACGTTTTCCCACCAGTCCCACTTCAGGAATATGCTTTGGCTACCCCCACCACTTTTCAAACCTGGCATTTGCACCCAGCCTGCATCCACACCTACTCTGTCTCCCCTCTTTTAATTTGGCTATAAAATGGATCCTCCACTAAGAGCAAGAATCTGATGGCTGTAGATGATGAAACCTTCCTCTTGCCATCTATTTACTGATGCAAAAGAAAGTACTCATACGATCATTCCCACTCAGGAAATATTGAGTAAACCGCAAATAGCGCAAAACTAAACTCAAAAAAAAAAAAAAAAAAAAAAAAACAAAAAACCTCCAAAGATTGTGCAGCCTTTTAATCTGCTATTACTGACTCCTCACCATCTTCCTCACTGCTGCAACCAAAAACGTTGGTGCTTACAAAGGCAGAATAAGCCAAGAAACACTTATCTGTATCTATTGTATTCAAAAGCACACACACAGAACTGAGGATTTGTAGCAAATGCAACACAAGTCATAAGACACAATTCAGGTGGTGTTAATAATGGGAGTTTCACAAGAGCACCAATGCAAACAGATGTGATTGGGAAGGACACAGTGCTTCAGAGATCAGAAATCCCCATTTGTTTAAACAACTACAGTCACACATTTTGTTCTAATTAAGAGAGAAATGCCACTGTTACAGTTACTGGGGCTTTTTCCCTTTGGAAGGGAAATTTCATTAAGATTAAGTTCTTGTGAATTTTGTTAAAGACTACACAAGTTGAAGCACAGCTATCTCAGTATCACAATATTCCCTGGAGCCCTCAAGGAGCTTTAGGCTTTTAGAGTGACTGCTACAGCCTCCAACAGCTCAAGCAGGCAAAGTAGGAGGAGAGGAGGTTGACAGCCATGAAAGATGAGGCAAATTGCTCAGGTGGTTTGTCTCAGCTTGTAGCAGGATGGATAATGGGATTCACACCCCACATCGCTGTAAACCCTGGATAATCCTTCCTCATCACTAGCTGGGACCTCTGTTGTGACAGTTGTCATGCATCCAGCAGGGCCCCAGGAGCACAAACCTTTGTGGAGCACACTGCAGTGTGGTCAGAGCACAGCTCCTCCTCTTCCAGGCTGGCAAGGCTGGGGGCCTTCTGGCGTTTCTCTGGTGTTTCCTCTTCTTTCTCTCCATCATTTCGCCTTCTCTTCTTTTCCTGAGTGCAGAAAAAGAACAAGCCAGGAAGTGAGTTGGTCAAACCGCTTATTATGCAACAACAGTGATTTTTCCCGTCTCTCAGGCTTCCTGCTTTACACTAAATAAACAAAAAAAGCACAGAAACTTTGAGTTAACATTATCTAATTTGGAAGCATTCAGGAAGAAGCTCATATGTCATTTGGAAGGGAGGGCAGAAATCAGAAGTTTTGCAGGGTCAAGATTCCCAAATGGTATGAAAAGGGACCCTTGCATCAGTTATAAAGATCTCTTACCACAACTGAGATAGGAAAACATTAATTCCTCATTTAAAGGCCAAAAGGAGAGAGAGAAGCTGCCTTTAGAATAAAGGGCTGGAAAGGGTAACGCACAGTTCAAATGCAAAAATCTTGCTAGCCCCAGACAGTCCAAGTCCATTTATAACAAATTATATTTGAAGCTCAGCCCCCTGACTTGCACACCACTTGAATTCCAGCTTTGTCTCGCTCTCCCCCTCCCCTTAACCAGGAATTATCAGAACAAAAAAAAAAACCTCAGCTGGGAGCAATGCAAGGCCAAGAGAACTATCAGGAAGAAGTACTCCAAAGGTGTGATAAAGGCTGGGGAGAGGAAAACAAGCAGGATCATTTAGATTTGAGCTCTCCTGTAAAGCTACTCACTGCCCACAAAGCCACAGGAGAAATAACACTTTCCTCCTCAGCATGACAGGGACATGGCAAAGCCACCACAAACTCTGAGAGCAAGCACAACCCCCTCACAAAAGGGCAGAGGCTGCCAGCAGTGACCCCAAGAAGGCACAGCACACAGGCAGGAGTGGCACCAGCCCCAGGTTATGCCGTGAAAGCACATCTAATGTGTCTGCATGGGCTCAGCTTCCAGCAGCAGTGGTGAGCCAGGACATGGGAGAGCAGCTCCCAGCATCAGCTCTCCCACCAGCCCTCTGGAAAGAAGGTCAGCTCCTCCTGATCCCACCTCTTGCTCAGCTTGTTCCTCTTCCTCCTGCTCTTGAACCTCTTCTTCCTCCTGACACAGCCTCTCTTCCTCTCTGATAACCATATTATCCTCTGGGCTTTCCTGATCCAGCTGGATCTGCTCCAGTTTGACTTCAGCTTCTCTCACACCACTGTCCTCTTCTTCATAGGACTGCCTTGGAGACCTACAGGTGGGGGAAGAGATCAAAGAAAAAAAAAGCACAGTTATGAGCCTACAGACACCATGAGGTACCTTACACCTCTAGAAATCCAATTTTATCACTTCCCCAAACCTGCAGCATGCTGGGTATTCCACACCAGGGCTCACAGCCAGTTCCAGGCACCCAGATGCAACAGCAGTCACATCCCACTCCCCCCACTTTAAATGCCCAAGACAGCTCAACTAAGGGCTGTGGCAGAGCTGAAGGGATCTGCACATTACCAGCATCATGATGGGTAAAACCCATAGGAAAGCAGAGAAGAGCCCTCTGCTCAAACCCCTGGCAGAGAGGCCACTGCTGCCATGATGTGGTAACTGCTGCCAGGCTGGCTCAATTCCCTGCCTGGCTACAGCTAAAATTCCAGGTGCACTAGCACATCCTGCAGTCAAACACAAACCTGATGCTGCCCCCATGGTTCCCAGCACTAATTCAATGTGAGGCACCAGACACAGCCCTTCTCTGCCTGAACTCATCTTCCATGTTAACAGAGTCTTCTGCTGCAGGAGAGCCCAACCACCAACACATGAGCATGCTTCCCAAGCTGAAGCTGAACTCTAGGGCAAGGCTGCAGAGCCACTCCCCTGGAATCATTCCATGGGCAAGGCACGGTGCTTCACAAGCAATGCTGTATTAGCACTTGGTCCCAAGCCTCAGTTTTGCCCACTGGAAAAAATTACACCTCTACTCACATCACTCATCTCATATCCCAGCAAAACAAAGGAGTTCCAAAGCAGATGGGGTCACCCCCTGGCTTAGGGGTTTGGTACAAGAGAATTGCTCCGGGTCTCCAAGGCTGCAAGAGGAGACCCAGGAGTACGTTTATGCAATCAGCTTTGCAAGAGCAGAGCAGCCCATGCCTTTGGGCACAGGGACACTGGGAGCACAGAGCCCCAGAACTCTCACTGGCTCCCAGCCACGCACCAAGCTGTTATTGCCATCTTACTCTCCCCAGCCAAAAGATCCTTCTCCTCCCACCCAGTTCTTAGAAAATCGCCTGGCTTGAGAGAGCAGGGCTAGAGAGCTGGCTAGCAGGCAGCTGCCAAAGGGCAAGGCTGACTCACTGCTCCTCCCTCAACAGGCAGCACCAAGACACAAAAACAAGCTCCAACAAGACCTTTCCACCCACATCTCTGCTTCTGGGAAGGCAGCTCACAGGTCAGCCACCATCCAGCCCTCCACACTGACTACATGGGGAAAAAGATGATGCACATGCTGGCTCACTTGACTTGTTTCTCATCATCCCCTCACCAAGAGCAAACAGACTGAAGGCCCAGCAAGCTAGCAGCTCTCCACCAGGATGGCAGCAATGTCTCCAGCTCACATACAAGCTCATATTAAAAATTAAGGCCAGCAAACACAGCACAGCCTATAGGATGCCTTTCACACCACAGCAACGCTGTATGGGAGGCAGCTAGGCTGGCACAGCTTCACCTCCTTGCACACAGCTGATGGTATGGATCTCCTACCTCAAAGAGGAGAGCCAGGACCAAAAAGAAAACATGCCTTAGCACCAAGGCCCTCAGGGGATGCAGGACCTGGTTTAGTTCTATCCAACAGAGAGCAGCTGTCTCTCTCCATCCACTCTTTCACAGCCACCACTTAAAACGCAGGATTTGCCTCATCTTCAGTTAAACAGGAGAGAAGGGAGTTGGGAAAGCCTGACCACAGCACTGCTTGTCCCAGCACAGGACACCACAGGCAGACACACAACCTACCTGTGCTCACACCACACTCCAAGCTCATCCCTTGGATCAGACAGGTCCCCAAGGAAAATGCTGCCACAAGGACCCACAAGGCACAGCCCCTGCTGTGAGGACAAGCCCAGCCTTTGCAGAAAAGCTCACCCACAAAGTCTGAACTCCTTCAGCTGCCTCTCCCAGCCAGCCTTCACCCACAGCTCCTGCTTTTGAAGTACCACCTCTCACTGATGGGCTTCACCTGCCATGCTCTCACTGATGGGCTTCACCTGCCCTGCTCAGCACCCTCCCCTCCTGCTACAGGACAAACACTTAAAAACCCAAAGAGAAATACCTGGGGAGGATAATGTTCGTTCCAACTAATTCCCTTTTGAAGGCCAAGGAGGGAAAAGCAGTAGCCTTTCTTTCCAGAAAAGCTCTTTGCAAGGGGGGCTGGAAAAAGAGGCAGCAAACCAAAAAGCAGATGATTTCTAATTGCTCCCACAGATGTTGTAATTACGTTGTGCTGGGCTTTAGAGGTGCTTGAGAAGTGCTTGTGAGGTCAGGGCTGCAAAGGTACAGCTTGCAACGTGGTTTAGCCACAAGGTCTGGAGAAAAGTAACAAAACTTTGAGCTCATTTTTATTTATTCAGCAGTAAATATTAATCTTAAGCACTTTTTCAGTCACAGAATAGTTTGGATTGGAAAGGACCTTTAAAGGTCATCTAGTCCAATCCCTCTGAAATAAGCAGGAACCTTTTCAATCAGATCAGGTTTCTCAGAGCCCTGTCCAACCTGACCTTGAATGTTTCCAGGGAAGGGGCATCCACCACCTCTCTGTGCAAAGAATTCTTCAGGGTAAAGAAGAGGCTATGGCAAAAATTCCCTACAAAATCAAGCTGCCAAGAGAGCTGAGTCACAGAGTTCATGTGCAGGTAGACAGTATCCAAGGGAAGTGGTTAAGGCAGGAGTTTGGTTTAGTTCTGTAAGGGAGGAGTGATGGGAGGGCTCTCAGGGCTCTTTGCTGCCTGTTTTTCCCTGCTCAAAGAGGAGTCAGGCACAAGGTGGGTTGGGGCCATAACACCCACTATGCTGACATGAGCCAGGAAGCAGCAATAACTTAGAACAGCTTTTTAGGCAGGCCTGGATTATGTTAGAGACCATTTCAGCCCCTGCAGCAGCTCAGGTGGCTTAAATCTGCTGTTGTCACTCCTCCAAACCCAGGAGTCCTGGCAGGCTGCCACTGCTTGGAGCACAGAGCTCAATCCAAACACCCCCAAAGCCTGGGGCTGTCCCTGGGCCATTGCCCCCTGCTAGCCCAGATGGCAGGCAGAGAGCAGCTGTCCCAGCGGTGTGGAGCCTGCTCTGTCCTGCTGACGCTCCAGACTTGACCTGGGTTGGGTCACCCCTCCTCAGGGACAGTCCTTTTGCTGGGGTACCCCTCCCCTTGGTTCATCTGTGTCCTACCCACCTCTGCTTGCGCTGCTCGAGCTTCTGGGACCAGTCACTGAACCCCTCATCTTCCTCCAGCTCTGAAGTCCCAGATGGCTTAAAGTCATAGCTGAAACACAGCAAGAAGGAAAATCAGCATGAGAGGCATGCAAAAAAGGCCTAAACCTGGCCTGAAAGAGCCACAGCCTGACACAGTCCTTCTCCTTTCAGTTACTCCATTTATTCTTCTCTGAGTGAGCTGTACTGCTGAAGATAGCCATGGCAAAGTCATTCCAGCATCTGTCGTCCTGGCCACAAATGTGTGCTCAGGCTAACAGTAAAGCTCTCAGGGAGCAAGGGAGACTGGCTGAATGCTGTCAGAACACTGGCTGCTTCCATGTCCCTCTGCAAACCCAGCCCCAGGAGAATCACAAAGCCAGCACAGCCCCACCATCACCACTTCAGCTGATGCTGTCCCTCCAGCTCCCAAGAACACTCCTGTCTTTTTCCTGCAAACCCTCTGTTCTCCTGACTGTTTCTGGCTTTCTTTAGTGGGGGTAAGGGAGAACAGGAGGTAAACTCTGTCCCTTTGGAGAAAGGACATGCAAGGGTGGGTTTGGACTAAAGGGAGTGGCATGGATAGGACGAGTCCCAGCGTGGGAAGAGCCACAGGAAGGAGGGGGCAGGATTTACACAAGAGAGAATGAAGCTTTTCAGAAGATTAATAGCCAGGGCTGACCCTGGCTGCATGAGCAAGCCCAGGTGGCTGTCAGCAGCTGTAAACAAAACCAGGGAATGGCCAGAGAAGAAGAAACACGCTTGTGGTTGAGCCTGGCCCGGCAAGCTTTTGGCATCATGGAGCAGGGAGCAAAACCCTTCATTTTAGGACTTGTTCTTGTCATTGCCCTCTTAAGCACTCAATTGAATTTGGGCAATGCCAACGGTGCTGTGGGGCCAGCAGCACAGCTGTGCCCATGGCAAGAGGAGTGGAGCCTGCAGGCTGGGTTACTGGGGCTGCTGCACACTGCTCTGGGCCTGAGGCTGCTCACAGCACCAACCAGCAAAAAGGAGACCAGAGACCTCATCTGCTGTTTTAAAGACCTTTTCAAATTATTTCCTAGTCCCCACGTGAAGGGGGGGTTTGGAAAAGCTAATAACTATTATTACTTTCCAGACCTTCTGTTTGCTTTTAGAGCAGACTGCAGCAGCTTTGTCTGCACAATATCACCGTGTGTATTTCCACAAAAGATTGTGAAGGTGTTTTGCAATGCTTTTCTATTTTAAAAAAAAAAAAAAAAAAAAAAACCTCCAAAATTTTTGGGGGGGTTTGGGAAAAAAAAAAAAAAAAAAAAAAAGTCCTGAATAATTTTGGAAGTGTCTTGGCAAAAAAAAAAAAAAAAATCTTTCAAGGGAGAAAAAAATAGGTTTTCATAAATTTGCTTTTTTCCGAGTAAAATGAAGATGTTGCTTCTCTGTGACTATAACTCCAAATCCTGCCACCACTTTTCCATTGTGTTCAATAAATTTAGAAATAAATTGAACACATAAACAGTGGTAAGACTGAGGACTTTGAGACAAGAATTTGGCAATTCAGAGTGCAGATTAGTTTTTGTGCTAGCCCCAGTGCTGCACAGCATCTGGACTGCTGAACCATGGACATGGGGAGGCTGCAGCAGGATGTGGTGTGGGATGCTGGGGATGTCATCCTATCCCTTCTCCAGGTGCTTCCTCTTTGACAGCAGAGACCTCAGCATCTCCAAAAAAATGCCTCCTGAGCTATTTCCATCTAGGACTTGCCCCATTAAAGCACAAAGTTAATTTTAACCCTTGGAGCTGTGAACTGCACCAGCTCAGGTGCTGCTTCATGCTATCCAGTACCAGGGCAGCATCCTGGGAAGGAGGAATGGGAAGCTTAGCCAGGATAGGTGACTGCTTGCACTGTGATCTGCTTGGGATTGTGCATCAACTCCTCAGGCACATCTTTCTTTGCACATATCAGGAAACTCCATTACTTTCGCTGTAGGATGACTCCCAAGTTGAAATTTAACCAAGCACTGAAATCACTGGCAATGGGGACTCCCTACCAGAGCCCAGCCTGCCCCAGGCTGTCCCAGTGTAAACTCCCAGGGCAGTAAAACCCCCAGCCTCCAGCCAAAAAAACAATCAAAGCAGGACTTGTGGGGTTTTCTGCCCAAAGAAGAAAGCACACTATTTGCTAGTGTGTGCTAAATCCCCCAGCCCAAACCTATTAGAGATCTTCCCCATCTTCCCCAAACCACCCCGAACGCCAGGGACACACACTCAGTGGCTGCAGGAGGGCTTTGCTACGAGGAAAACGTGTGCTGCTGCAGGATTTATGCATGGGTATTTCTTACTGGTTTTCCTGTGGCAGAGCAGCACTCTCTGAGCAGGGGACGGTGCCATTCAGGCCCTCTTCTGCCTGGGACCGCAGCTGCTTCTCCCGCTCCCGCCGCCGCCGCTCTCTCGCCGCCTCCTCCTCATCTTCCACGCTCCACTGCGCTGTCAGCCTGCCAAGCCAGAGGGAAAACCCATCTTTAATACCATCAGGCAGTCCTGTGGAACCTGGTAACAATCCTCTGAGGTGTCTGGGCTGCCCCCGGCAAGCAGGAGCCTTCTGCAGAGGAGAGCTCCCACCACGAGCGCTGATCCTCCAAGCGGCATCCTCACCTCCATCGGCACAGCTCCACAGCGGGACTGACTGATGGGCAAGGACAAGGTGGGACACAGGGACCGGGAGAGAGGTGCAGGAGAGCCTGCAAGTCTCTAGAAGGAAGATGTGGCAAACACCCTCTTCCCACCTGCCTGTGGGCTGAAGCCCACTGGAAAGCACCATTCCCTGCAAAAACAGCCTTGCACTCCCCCTTTGGAAGGGTTTGTAAATGGTCCTGCAATTCTGCGAGGTGTCTGAAGGGTTTGTAAAGGGTCTTGCAGTGCTGCAAGATATCCAACACCTTCATGTCAAGCTTTGGCCCACAGAAGACAAGATCTGTACCCTGGGGATGAGTTTCCTTAGGCAGTTGAGCTGCTCCTGCCTGACCAGGAGCCAAGGAAACAGCGGCGGATGGCAGCACCTATGTCCTGCCCTGCTCTGCCCTGCCTGGCTTCCTGTCAACCCTGTGGAGGAGAAAAACCTGCCCTGGCTTCTCCCAGACATCTCAACTGCAGCACAATAATGCCTCTGTCAGCAGAACAGCCTCCTGCATCCCCAAGGAAGTGATAAGGCGGATGCCACATTCCTTCTCCGGTGATAACGCCAGTCCAGGCGCTCCCCCATGTGGGATCAGCTCCTGCTCCACTGGCAGCACCAGCTGAGATTCAGGCAGGCAGGGACATGCCATGGGGTGCCCACCACTCACCCAAAGGGCCTCTGATGGCAGCTGGAGCTGGGCAGGTCTGATGTGGGGTACACGGGGCTGATGATGGGGCAGATGCCTCCTCACCCCACTCACCCCTGGCTCAGCCAGGTCCAAAGCAGACACTAAAGCTGTTTCCGCTGGCATTTTCAAGCCTGTTTACAGAAATGCCTTTCAGGAAGGCACATACACGGGAGCTGGGAAGTTGATCTCCCAGCAGCAGGACCCAGACCAACCTGCACTTCCACACCTCAGGCACACTCCGAGGACCACAATCCTCTTAGGATGAACCTGCTCAATGGGAGATACAACATTATTCAGATTGGAACAAAGAGCCTGTGGAAGGGAAAATGGGGAAAAAGCCCAAACAGAAATGCCTTAGTTGAGACGTGTTTCAGCCCAGTTTGAGTGAATGAGGGACAGGTTTCAGCTGGCCCCAGGAGTGCCACTCTGCAGCCTGCCCAGCTTTGCCCTCACTTCACCATGGGTCTCACCAAAAAGCTGTTTTCTTCTGAAGTTCAGGGCAGATACCTCCCTATCCCAGCAATGGGAGGGGGGAAAAGCCCATTGGGATTAATTGATGAAAAACATAGCCTTTCTAATTACACTGTGAACCTTGTTAGCCTTTCTAGGGAAGACTGACTCAGAGCCTATTTTAGACTCACTCAGAACTTATTTTACTCTGCAGTGTGAGCTGGATTGTTGAGCTTAGCCCCAGTAGCATCCCCTTGCACAGTGGTCCCACCACCACCCTGTCAGGAAGCTGGGGATGACTCCAAATCACTGCCCTCCCAAACTCCCACCTGCCCCAAGGCAGCAAAGCCAGGTTGTGAGCCCAGTGAAGAAAGGTTACCCATGCCTGCTGCGCCCACAGAGGAGCAGGGAACAGAGCAGACCCCAGAACTAGCCTGAGAGAATGTTCCGCTGCAGTGTTGTTACTGCCTGCCTTATTTTGGGTGGGGTCTTCCTGCAAGCACCAAATTCAGCTCTTTACCTTTTTACCCCATCATCGCCCCTTGCCACCTTGGTCTCCATGAGGAACAAAGCAGACCCAGAACCAGACCCGAGCCTGAGCTCCCCTCCTCCCTTCCCTACTCATCCCACACTCCTATTTATTATTTTTCCTCAGGTTCCCATAGAAACCCTTGTCTGTGGACCTGGCAGGAAGCCACCATGTTGTTGTTGGTTTTTTTTTTTTAATATATAAATGAAGTCATTCATTAAACTCTGCCATGATCTCCCTCCCTTGCGGGACAGCTCCAGATAGTCTCCAATTCGGAAAGGCTCTTAACCCCCTCTTGCCCATATTGCCCCAGTTACGAGCAGCAAAGTCCACGTTCATGCCAGAAAAAGTTAGGTTTTGATTAAAATCTTTCACTCCTTCCTCCAGTTCCTTGGGAAGCTGCTGCAGAGGCTGTGCTCCACCAACACCCCAGCTTGGCCAGGGTGCTCTGGAGGGGGGGTCCCTTCTGAACCACATGAGCTTTCCACACTGTGAGAGCAGCACTGGTTGGCAGCCCTCTCCCTTTCCCAGTTGGATGTGACTAACTCTCTCCCCATGACCTCACCGGCTCGCTATTCTGTCCCTGCATCCTTCGAGCAGGCTGAGGACAGAGCCAGGGGCGACCGTTCTGGGGAGAAGGATTTTTCTGCAAAAGCAGAGAAATAACTTTCCCAGCTCCCCTTGCCACAGAACAATCCAGATTAGTCACAGAGCAATCCCAGCTTCCAGGTTGCCCGCTGCTGTGCTGGGATGTGTCTCAGACACTCTGAGCATCCTGGGGGGGCTGCGATGCTGGGAACACCATGCCTCCGCTCAGCAAAAAGGGCTGCAGATAAAGCCCCCACGGATTCAAAGACACCAGCACACTCCAGCAAACACCTAAACTGAATTTATTTTCAGATTCTGAGCTCTCTGTCATGCTCAAATAGGTTGGTAGGGGAGGGAGGTTTAATAAGTGATGCGTTGGGGTTCACTAATCACACTGACAAGCAGAGGAAAAAGGATGATTACTTTTGGACTGACCGAACAGCACAAATATTTGTCTTGAGTGAAAAACAAGCAAAACAAAATGAAGCAAAAAAACACAAGCAAATGAGAAACTAAGCCTTGCCAAAGTCCTTGTGTTTGGGTCAGCTACAGGGGTTTGTTGGACCCCAGACAAAATGTGCCATTTCAATTTGGACAAGCAGAAGTGTGAGCAGGGGGTCAGCTGTTAAATTGCCTTTTGAAGCTAAAAGGTGGAAAGATTTAATTTCCAAATGGTTCCATTTACTAAAATGAGGCCATGGTCACCCGTTTGCTCTAATTGTTCACAACCACATTCAGTAACTCAACGTGCTCAGCCCACAGTGGCATTTCACAACCGTCTTTCCCAATCCTAGAAATAATTACCCAGTGCTTCAGGATCAGGCTGATCCCACATATCTTCACCTCCAGCCAGCACTGTGCCAGGTTGGTCCCAGGCTGGGGAGGTTTGGGAAGAAGCAGGCTCATAGCTGCCAGTGGGACCAAGAGTTCTCAACTTCATTTCACTCATCACAGGATGGGGAAATGGAAAGCAAGACTTGAAGCTTGAGGAGCTGCAAGATGAGCTACAGCATGCTACACTCCTGAATCCAGCCACCTGCCTTTATAAAATCCCTCCATAGAGGGATTTTCATGCAATGTGAAAGGAAATTCACCCCCTTAAACAGACTTTAGTGTGACTGGAGAAGGGAGGAGAAAAGGTAGAGAGATCTCATTGGTCCCAGCAGCCCAGAGCTCTGGCAAGATTTGCTCCAGCAAGAGCTCGTCACAGGGCTGGGTCATTTCTCTTACACGGTCCCTACATCTCTGCCAACAGCTTTTGGATGTCTTGGTTGGGCCAAACACGCTCTGTGGAATGGGCTTCTAGCTTCCTGAGCACGTCCTGCAGGTGTGAGAATGAGCTGAAAGCCCCTTGGTTCAGCTGTGCCCACAGAGACCCTGCCTGCCAAGCATTTGGGATGCTTAGGTTTCTGCTCTGACTGGGGCCAGCTGCCTGTTTCGGATCCAGCTCTTGACCTCACCTCCCTCCGGACCCCCAGCCAAGGGAGGGGCTTTATTTCTGTTTGCACTACAGAACACCTCTTCCTGCAGCACAGCAGTACAGGCACCCACGCTCTGGCTGCCCTGTTCCACATGGTGGCCACAAATGCTCCAGACAAGCCAGCATGGCTGGGAAGGTCACGTTTCCTTTGGGCAATTCCTCACCGGCACTTGAGAAGATTTTAATATTCAGGCAAGGGAAATTTCTGGCAGCAGATGAGCTGTGTTTAAGGGAAACTCTGCAGACTCGAGGAGTCTTTTGCATGGTTGACGGCTCAAAGGAAGCTTTGCTGGCCCAAACCCAACCTTCAGCACTAAAGCTCATTCCAGAAAGGAAAATCAAATGCCTCCCAGAGGCTTTGGGCTTTGCAGACCTGCGCCAGAAAAACTCAGAAACCCTCTACCAGCACACTGGACATTCCTGTCTCCCGAGCTCACTGGGGTACCAGGCCAGGAGTGTGTTTGCTTTGGTTGCTGCCTCTGTTGGGTAGGTTGCCCCCACAAAGCCAGGGCACAAGAGGGAAGAGGTTTTGGGAACAAGATTTAGGAGGAGCCATGTGCAACCCCAGAAGATAGATTACCCCATCACCTGCAAAAAAACCCAGTGTCCACCACAGCTGGAAATATCCCCTGGGAGCCATGGGGCTGCATGAATTAGAGAAGAACTGGGAAGGGCAGGCATCCTATCTCCCCTCTGTTGAGGTTTAGGGGAAGGGAGATGCCAGAAACCAACGCAAGGGAGTTTCCCCTTCCATGCAATCCACTTGCAGCCTGCATTGCCCTGTCACAGCGCCAGATAACAGAGCGCAGAATATGGCCTAGGACCATCAACAAGTTCATCTGCTGCTGAGCAGAGCTGCCAGGCTTTATTTCATATTGCATTTATCACACATTTACAAAGGGCCCTGACTGCTGGCAGGAGATGTGCAGCTCACCCTGTCACACGAAAGGAAAGAGGACACCCTCTGAAGGCTACAACTCCCTCACCCACTTGACCTTCTGCCAACAAATTAATCACTTATTAGTGGCTTATAATGGCTCTGTGTGACTGAGTCAAGCATGCTGAAATACACAGATAAAGCCTCCACTCATGTCATTCAGGACCACTGGTGTCAGGCCACCACAGAAGTCATGGGTTTCCATGCCTTAGGAGTAACGTGGCTGGATAGCAAAGATTACAGCTGGGTCATCGTCCCACTGAATAAGGAATGGGGTGAGGATAGCAGTACAATACAGGGAGACTGAGAAAAGAAATAAAATCAATAATTATTATGTCACATCCTGGAGTTTATTTCAGCCTCGCCTCGGGAGAGTTATTCTAGCTCCGAAACAGCAGTGTGTCAGTCAAAGGCAGCCAGAGATACTCCACAAGCCTCTCCCTCCCATACATTCATGTAATTCCTCAGCTGCATTGCTCCGTTCAGAGTCCAGGCTACAGAGTTTGAACAAGCAGGGGGGCAGGGGGAGAGGAAAAAATGCATCTATGTGCTTCACCCTCAGCCTTGTTCTCATACCAAGCTTCCCCACCCCACACGTAGCTACGCAGTCTCGGCCACGTCTCCCCATTTCTCCTATAAATCACGGGCCACCTTCAGGATGTGAACAGCAGGATGGAGCTGCTTCACACCCAGGAGTGGCCACAGAGCCCATCTCCACCTCCTGCTAGAACTGGGGGTGTGGAGAGGCAGCACGTATGGGGTGATAAGGACACACCAAGGCATCCAAACAGAATATGATACATCCCACATTTTCATCAAGCAGAAATAGAAGGAAAACCACATTTAGCATCGCAGAGACCTATCTCCCTTTTAAAAATAAAAGCAACTCTTCTTTTTTTAAACAGATCTTGGATTTCCTCCCCACAAGCACATCCCATTTTTGCCCTGAGAAGGATGTGCAGATGTACAGCCACACATCACATGTGCCACGTATAAAACTCTGCCTAGTTTAGCCTTCATTAAATCCCCTGCAAAGATTGACCTGTCACTGTGGCATGACAGGCAGGGAAAGCCCCAGGATGGTAATTTACTGCTTTCATAAGCAAAACAAGACACACTTGAGAAAGCTGGTGGCCAATGGCAGGAGCAGACCCTGGAGGAGGGATGAAAGCAGGGCTGGTCCTTCATCATGAGCTTCATCTGTCCCCTGCTGCCACTCACAGGACTGTGGCTCCAATAAGGTACATGGAATGCTCCATGCTTCCAGACACCATAGGTGAGGCACGAGGCAACCAGTGGGAACAACTGTTTCTTTTTATTATTATTGATTTTGATCACGGCAGACAGAATCCAAACGAATCGCCTCCAAGATGATGAATTGCACCCTCAGGACCGTGGGTCCTTAGCACACAGATAGGCTGGTGCAATAATCTATCAACATCACCGGCCAGGAATTTGGCAGGGGGGAGGAAAGGGCTGGAGCCCCAGCCCTCCCAGCACTCCACTGCATTCAGTAGGTGTGAGAAATCAGTGCTGGGTACGACCTCGAACCGTGGCTCTTTCTCACGGTCTCTCCATCTCAGCACGAAGGTTCAAGGAATTAGAGGGTTTTTTCTACAGGGCAGGAAGTCTGGGCTCTGTTTTTGCAAGGGAGAAGCATGTCAGAGGAGAAAATAGACTTGCCAAAGAGATGCAGACTGCCTTACCCAGCTTTTGTATTTTATTTTTCTCCTCCTTAAGAGGGAAGCAAGACTCCACAGCCTCCCTGCCTCGGCTGCAGTCAGCCAGCATCCTTCTTGACACACTCCTGCTGGAAAACAAGTCTGAGCCTAGAAAGGTGAGCAATTACCTTATCCCTGCTTCAAGCCGGGATTAGGAACAAGATTTGTGTCAGCGTGGTGTTTTTAATAGCACAGCTGGCTCACTTGGCAGCCCTGGGGGCGAGGCGGTGCCCCCAGCAGCAGGAGGGAGTTTGCTGTCTGAGCACGCCGTGGGAACGCTGCTGCTCCGCTCCCTGGGACAGTCGAGGCTCTCCTCGTGGATGGCCATGGCTGAGGAGCTGTGCTGCAGCAGGAGCCACATCACAGCAAGCCTCGCTCCCTGCTGCGCCAGGGCAGAGCGTCTCCACCAGGAAAAAGAGTCTGCCCCAACATACTGATCCCAAAATCCGGCGTTTGAGGGCATGGCACCCCAGCTTCTTGCTGTGGGACAGAGGCACTTGGCAGCCCTCGTTGCCATTTGCCCACCACAGAGCTGAGGGATGGTGCTGCTGCTATTTGATGCTCCATCGAAAGAGTTGGAAATGGAGGGAGAAGGAGAAATCAAAAAAATCTGGAAGCTGAAAATTAGTTTTCAGACACCATCCCAGCCAGTGTCTCAGGCCTCAGCTTTTCCAACCAGTGCTCTTTCTAGCTGAACCAGGCTCAGATACACGTGGTGGTCCTTCTCCACACCATCAGAGGATGCCAGTGACCTGTGGTTGCAGCCCTGATGGGCTCAAAGGCTCACTACAGCTTCCAAAAATTTCCATGGGCTCAAAGTTCAGGCTCTGAACATCCAATTGCTTAAGAGCAGGTAAAAATCTGGGTCAGGCCAGGCTAAAGGCAAAGAAAACCCATGTACTGGTTTCTGGGAAAGGTCAGTAGTAGGTGGAGTTCTGACAAAATAAACCCCAGGGCAGGAAAAAATCTGGGAACGGACCCACGGAGTACTCAGAGGGGACAGATGAGCTGTTTCAACTGGAGAGAAAGGATGAGCTGTTATCCTTGGGGTGAAAGCTGAGGGTGGGCACCCCACAAGACACCCAAGGAGGGACTGACCCACCATGCACTGGCTTAGCCCTTACCCTGCCCCACAGCTCGGCTGGGCTGCACATCCTCAGGTTTCTCCTGGGTTGCAAAATATGGTGGCATCACTCAGCAAGCAGCTGGCACCACAGAAGGCACCCTGGGATGTGGAAATCCCCCAGGCATGCCATCAGTCTGGCCCAAAGGGCTCGCCTGCATGCTCCTCCCTGCCAGCAGCCTCTGCTCATGTCTCCCTTTCCATCTGCCCTCCACTTGTGGGGTCCACAAAGATGCCCATCTGTTCTGCCCTGTCCATGCCAATGGGGCACAGAGGGATAAAAAAATGAATGCCACTAACAAAAACATCAAAATAGGGAAGGCTCAAGAAAGGAAGCACCACAGGCTCCTCATGACACATTGAGGCAGCATTGCAAAGCATGAATCACACTGATGAAGGGCCTGTGTCCCCTGGTGTCCCCATGCAGGCATCCCTCCCTCCTCTTCTCACACAACTGCTCTGCTACTGGCTCCTTCCTACACATTTCAGTTTCCCCATCTTCCCTTAATGAGCTGCCCCACTTCTTCACAGCAAGAATTCCTCGCTCCCTACACCTATCCAGGAGCCAAGGAGTTGAAGCAAAGTGGTGCTGCAATAGTCCCTGGAGGCAGTAGCTATCTCCCAGACAACAAACTGTGCCCAGACCATGTCCTGGCATCAACCACGCACTCCCCCACCCCACAAAAAATGTTCTTCCCTTTCAAAGCACCATCCAGCCCTCCCAAGTGCTTCAAGCTCCTTGTTCCCAGCTCAGCACTCAGGAGGTCAAGACAAAAATACTGGAGCAGCATCTTCCCTGCTGAGACACATCCTGGCAAGCTTCGGGAAACATCGAATGCAGGCGGAAAGGAAAGCGTCCCGCAGAGCTGGGCACAGCCCCCATATCCTGATCAAACTAAGTATTACACTCATGACACGCACCAAAATTCAAGTTCAGGGATTTTTAAAGCTACCACAGCGCTGAGGAACTCTGAGAATCATGAAGAATATTGCTTGGAAATGCAGTAACATGTTGTAGGGAGAAAGAAGGGGCCCTGCAGCCGCCTCACGGGTGCCACGATGTGAGTGCTGGAGGTGGCAAGCATCTCATCACATACAGCAGGCCAAAACACAGCACTGTGCAAGATTCATTTCAGATCTCACATTCTGGCTTCCCATGTTAATGGCTCCACAGAAGATAAAAATCCCATCCTACAGAGTAAATAATTAGCTGTATCCCGTGATCAAATTTTCTGACTTGTTTTTTTCCCTTGAGCTTTTTCATCCTCAAGATTCAGCCCCCTTTTCCCACAGGATTATTTGCACGTCAAACTCCTGGCATTGCAAAGACATACAATTAGAGACACTGGTTTATTTGTCGCTCTGGAGCAGCCACGCTCTGGAGCCCCTGTTCTGGACCAGGTCCCCGTTGTGCTGGGAAGCAAAGGGGTGTTGTAGCATGTAAGAACACTGTCCTTTCTCCCCAAGAACAAACCACAGCTCGCTTCCTAAGGGCACACCAGATTCAGCCACATGCCAGATTAAAGAGACAAGAGCAGCAGTGCTTCCAACTCACATCCATACGCCCACACACCCCACCCCATGGCCACACATCCCAGCCAGGCACCCAGAGCCCAGCGATGGGGACACAACTGCAGCAAGCCACCACAGCACCCAGTGGGAGCAGTGTCAGCCACGAGGCCCAATAATCCAGTTCCAAGGAGCAGCACAGCTGCTTTACAGAGAGGCTGATTTGTAGGTTAATTAAACAGCCATATTCTTTTGTGAAACACTTCAGGCTCAATAAATAGAGGGAGAGTAAAATTCCAGCAGGAGCAGATAATGAACTGAATGAATCGACATGACAGGTGCTGGATCCCTATCTTATTTATAGGAATTCATTAGAAGGAGAAGGAGAAAGAGATCGTGATAACAAGATAAAGTGGCTCATGTTTGGAGAGGACTTTTAAAAAATACAAAGCCTTGTGGGCGTGTGAGGGATCATCGCTGTAAAGGTGCTACAAAGGGAGAAATATTTCCCCAGTGATATCCCGATAGAGAAACTATGCTGGACAAGGGGAGTGCCTGGGCACACGGGCCAAAGCAGGGAAGGTAGATAGCCCTGCAATTGCCCATTCTTCTCATACCTTTCCCAGGTAATTACTCAGCCACTCGTGCTCTGGAGTTGCAAGGCCTCACCCTGGGCTCTTTTCAGCCTCCAGCTTTTCAGATGTCAATGGAACACCCCTGCCTGCACCTTCTGCACAGCCACTGAGGAAGAAGGAGGGCTAATTTTTCCAGTCCACCTCCTGGCTGGGCAGAGGTGAAAGATGTTTCCCAGAGAACTGGCTCAGTGCTTCAGCCTCCAGGTGTCTCCAACATGCCCCAGTGATCCCAAGCACACCAAACCACTCCGGAGCACCGCGTGCACTAAGCCTGTCAGCAGTCAGTGGAAAAGCCATTCAATGCAAATCTGACTCTTGGCACTGACGTTCGGGTGATGCTTCACCCATGGGCTCCTTTGTCTGAAATGCTGGGGTTTTGTTTCAAGCACAAGGCAGGATGCTTAAAGCATTGGGACTCAGGTCTTCAACCCAAAATCCACAAGACTTACACTGGTTTCAGCTCAGAAACCCTTAACCTAGCTGTTGGAGAGCGGGCTAGCAGCTCCTGTAGCTGGGCAATGCCCAGAGAAGGTAACTCCCTGGTTATCCCTGCTGTTGCCCTGCAACAGGAGCAGCCAGGTAAATCCTGACACCACACTGATATCCCCAGTGCTCATGGTTATGGCTCTGGGCAGCCTTTTTCACTGTGTGCTCCAGGTCTCCAAAGCACTCTGACACACCAGAAGAGGCCAGGACCTACACAGTGTATAACCACTCTGTTGCAGTCACCTTGGGACAGAAAAAAGCAGAGCACAGCAATCTTGACAGCAACCTATCTTCAAGGCAGAAGCCTCGAGCCACTCTCTAAAGAAGCTCTTTCCTTTCTGCAGCCAAGCTGGCAGGACTTGCAGAGCCAGCCCTACAGCTGATCTCAGGAACTCCAGGAGAAACTGCTCCAGGAGAAAAACAGAGCTGCAAAATAGGCCATGGTGTGTATGGAGCAGACCCTGCCTGTTGCACTGTTGAACCTGTGAGCCTAAGTGAGGCTTTTTGTGTGTAAACCATGGAAATCCCTCACACCCCGCTCTGCTCCTCATCTGTCAGCAGGACTGGAAAACACAGCCACAAAGCTAAACCTCAATCAGGTTAAGTGCAATAACCCTTCTCAGGAAACATTTTACATGTCACCTTGTAAAAAAAGTCCCTGTGAGTCTCTGGGACACCAAAAGTCCCTTATCCAAAGCAGGAGGAACTTGGAGATGTTACTCAGGACAGCAAAACACCCCTGGTTTAGGCTGTGCTGAGGACAGTCCTTTGGACACCCCTTTTCTCTGCATGAAGAACATGTGTTTCCCCTTGCTCCCCCGCATCTGTCACCCAGCTGACAAATTAAAAATTGCTGCCCAGCTGTAAGCAGGCAATTCCCACCCCAGTTCATTCGCCTGGCCCTCCTGAGTACCAGCTGGCCCCAAATCCGAGCTCGTCCCTGCCTTCTGCACACCCACAGAGGTTTCCCTACCCCTCGCAAGCCGCTGACAAAGCCCTGCTCTATAACAGGGATGTGTAACTCAGATCCCAGTCCCCCTGGGCTGAGACCAGGGAATGGGTCCAAGAGGCCAAACAAAAGATGAACCCAGAGGAGTCAGCTTCTCCTGCCCAATTTCCAGCCCGGGGGCCTGTGCAACCAGTGGGAGCTTCTCTGCCAGCTTCCCTGGGTCCAGAAGGGCAGAAAGTGGCAAGGTCTGGACGGGCTGTAGGTGCCCATTTACCTTCCAAGGCAAGAAACTTATTTGAGAGATGAGGTTTAGAGGCTGCATTACCAATCAGAAATCCCCAACTGACTGGAAAATGCCTGGTGAAATAAACCCCACGGTGACATCCTCCACCTCTCAGCTGGAGAGCAGCAATCACAGCGAGCACAAGGGAGCCAAGAGGCGCCCAAGGCACAGAGTTTGAGTCCAGCACTGCCCAATCCCACCTCTCACCCATCCATCTGCTCAACTAAATATGAAAAGGTGAGAAGTGCCTCTCTTCAGCCCAGTCAGGGCCATCACCATGGCACACCAGCATCATCCAGAGATGGATCCCAGAGACCCACGGAGGAAAGCAGCAATTCCAGCCCCCAGGGAAGAGCACAGTGACCGCATGGCAGGGAATCTCAAAGCCGGCAGACAATGTAGCCGTCCTCCCGGGCTCAGCGCCGGCTGACAAACGGGAATAAGCCCAACTGAGCCATCCACCTCCCTGCCCTGGCAATTATACTCTGAGAGAAAGGTTCAAAGCACTATTGTGATCAATTAAATCGAAAAAAGAGCGGTGTCAGCTTGCAGCCCTGGGAGGATCCAGCCCTTTAGTGATCTCTGAATTAAAAACGCGCATCACAGCGTGCACAACGTACAGTTCCTGCGGGGAAAAAAAGAAAAATCCTTTTTCTAGCCAGAAGCGTTCAGCACTCGGGAGACACAAAAAGCCACGTACTGAGACATCCCTTGCGGGAGAGGGGAAACCAGCGGCTCAGGTGAGTGTCACAGTACAGTTGTGCTCAGTTCTTTCAGCTGGGAGCTCCTGGAAAAGCCATCAGTAAGTTCAAATCTGCTTTTCTCATACAGCTTTAGGGGAGGAGAGGGAGGGTTATCTATTATCCTTCCTTCGAATGCATGGGGTCTGCTGGAAAACCAGCGTTAAGGACGAAATTCCGCCGATTTAAAGGGACACGAAGATGGTCGGCTCCCTTTCCCCCCGCTCCCTTTCCCGCACCGCGCCCCTCGGCGCGGGCACATCCAGCCGGAGCCGGCAGCGGGTCCCGGCGGGCAGGTGGGCGCTCACCTGATTAGGTTCTGCAGGCCCTGCTTGCTGGAGTTCCTCCTGAGGATCGCGCTGGTCATGGTGGCCGAGCCGCGGCGGGCAGGGTCCCGCTGCCGCCCCCTCCCCAGCGCCGCAGGCAGCCGCCCGGCACTCCGCGCTCCCGCGGCCCCCTCTCCGCCTTCAGGAAGTTCTGCAGCTGGTTTCCTTTTGTTTCTGCTAGCCCCCCCTCCCCGCTCCACACCCCCGGCTTGTCTCCTCCACCTCTACCTCCTCCTCCTCCTCCCCCTGTGCCTCGTGGAAGTGTCACGGGAGAATCTCTGCGGGCCCCGCAGCACAAAGCCCGGCGCTCCCCACTCCCCTGCGAGGGGGATTCTCTCCTGCCTTTAACTCTTCTCTCCCTCCTTCATCTTCTCAGCCCCATCCTCTCCCCCGCCCTTTTTTTTTTCCCCCCTTCTGTTTTTTCCCACCTTGACCACTGTTTTTCTGATTACACAAAGCAGCTAGGGAGCAGACATCCAGGTTGGCAACTTGCACCCGACGGGCTGCAAATCGCTCCTGCTCCATTCACAGCAGAAGTCTTGCATGAAGGTCTCACCTCCAAACAGTCCCTGCACGCCCGAAGGTGAGCCAAGAGTCAGATTAACACGAAAGGGGCTTAGCACCTAAGGGAAATGCCACACCAGAGGAAAATGTTCTCCTGGGATGGAGATAGCAGCAAGATTTTGGGGGAAGCCACAGAGCTACAGCCTCAGGCAGGCTACACCCTGCTTCTGCTCTCAAACATTGCCCCCTCACCGAGTCACCAAGTCGCCCATGCCTCAGTTTTCCCAGCCATCAAATTGGGCAAGAGGCAAAAAATTCAGCTAAATCCGGCTTGCCTCCTTGAAACGCTGATATTTCAGGAGATAAAAGAAGTGCTAGAGTGTTTGATGAAGGACTAAGATAAGACAAAATGCTAAAACAAACTGCCCATCTGCCACACATTCAGATTGTTGTTCTTCATGCTGCCTCCTCATGGGAGTAGTCTTGGGAGGAAAAAACAGAAGAGTCTTTCTCCCTAAACTGCATCTCCGTGTGCTTTTTGGGTGAAAAGAGAACCTCCACTATGCCAAACCCAACAGGTGCCTGGACTTGTACCTAGCAAGTTCCAGTCCTGCCTTATACTTGCACATTATGGTGCTCATGGCATGGCCTGCCCATCTTCCCCAAGGTAAGAGGGAATATTCCTCTGGCTGTCTGCAAAATGGGAGCAGTTATGATGGAACCACTCTGCTGAGACCTTCACCTTCCTTCTGCTTTCAGTCCCTCTCATCTCATTTACACATTACCTTTCGATCTCTTCTGCAGAAATGTTTCTTTACTCATGGTAAGCTGAAATGGGGAAGTTGCCCATGAAATCCACCAAGAAATCTCAATAAAAAAAAGGAAGTACCTGCCCTCCCTTCCCCTGTCTCTTCATTTCAAAACAGCTTGGTTTTTCTCCCCTGCAGGTATTTACTAAGCATCACCTAAGTGATTATGAACAACAAAATCCACAAAGCACAGCCATTGATGCTGGCCTCACGCTGTGGGCTGCTCAGATGATGGCACACTGCATATTTTTCTTTCTAAATTCAGTGAGAAGATGCAAGAGATCCACCACAAAAGATCTCTTGCTAAAAAAAAGCTTGTCCCAGCCCTGCAAGTGCTTGCAGGAGTAATTAGGTTTAAGCATGTGAGCATTCCTATTGACTTCACCACAATTGGCCAGAGTTGAAGTGAAGTGTGCATCTACAGGGTTTTTGTTTTGGAGAGAATCGGTCCAAACCTGCCACTGACTCCCATGGTCCGAGCCAGGCAAGGAGGCAGCTTGCAGGAGCCCTGGCACGCAGAGATGTAGCCCGGCAGCAGCTGGGGGTTGAATGAAATCACTGCAAGCGTTCTTCATTCAGAATGAAGGCAGAGATGCCAGACGATCCTCAGGGAGCCAAGGAGGGGCAGGGAGGAATGCAGCCACTGCCACCGGCAGAAGGCAGGAGCCTGGAGGTAACAGCACACTGCTACCTATGGGAGGCTAAAGTCTCTGTGTAAATGGGCAGAGGAAAAGCTGTTAATTCCCCCAGCAAGAGAGCCTTGGCTCCGCGCGGGTTTGACTCCCAGAGGATGCCAGCATGAGCTCCTTGTCTTGAAAGCACTTGGCAGACTTCCACCCCAGTTCCAGGACTGATTGCCTCTCAGAGATGGGGCTTTCAATGAACAGGGCTGACAGAAACCATGCTTGGATGATGAAATGCAGGACTGGGGAGAGGTCATGACATTAGCTCTTACTGGTCTAAGGTGCTAAGATAATTTGGAAACACCAGAAGTGAGGCAGTGAGGAAGGGGGTCCCTTAACTGCAACAGGCATGAGGCTGAGCTTTGTGTTGCTCCCAGGGAGAGAAATTCCTGGTACTGAACTCTGCCTGGAAAAATCTTTTAAGGTGGCTGGACAACTCGACCTCTGGGGAAGGCTTCCTGCCCTTCTCCTGGTTTTCATCTTTGAGAAAGATATTCAATATGACGAACTCTGCCTGGAAAAATCTTTTAAGGTGGCTGGACAACTCGACCTCTGGGGAAGGCTTCCTGCCCTTCTGGCTTTCATCTTTGAGAAAGATATTAAATATGACAAGAAAACTCATCCTTCCTCCAGCATCAGCAGGGTCCTGCAGGACCACAGTGGGAAGAGAGCAGGACAGGACCCACAGCTTGCAAGAAGGGGAATGGACAGAGTCACTATTCCCATCTCTGTGGGGCAGGGAGCATTTAAACCCACTACTCAAAAGCACAAAGGACGTGTCCACAGAGAAATCCCAGGAGAAATCCCACACCACTGCCTTGGAGTGCAGAGGCACCTTGGGACCCCTCTCCTCTCCTGCCCCTCACTGCCACGTGCATCAGTGTGAGTCACACCATGTGTCCAGGAGCAGTAAGGTCAGCATCAGTCCCACAGCTGCTTGGATCCTTTCACAGAAACAAACCCCCTGGTCCCACCAGGAAGTGGGTAGGAGTACAGTGGACACAGGAAGAAAGAAAAAAAGAATTAATTCATCTGTTCTTTTTTGGCACAGTTTAAGCTAGGAGAAACACCATAAATCTCTGCAGCAAAACACCACCCCAGTACAGGAACTGGAGCACCCAGGAGCACATTGTGTGGCACTGGAGTTCCCCAAAGCTCTTCCCTGCAACAGGGAAGGCAGAGAAGGTGAAATGCTGTGAGAGAGAGCGGGTCTGCCTCCATCCCTGTGGGAAGGAGGGCTGGAGTCCCAGAGAGATAGGGCTGCACCAGTTCCCGTTAATTACACAATCATTCTGCTATGTAGCACTAGTTGCAAAATCAGTTGAAGGCTCACACATGGTCAAAGGAAAAAAAAAAAAAGAAACAAAAATACCCTAGTACTGCTAAATACAGCTCAAGCATTTCTCTCCAATATTGCTGGGATGTCAACCACTGTCAGCATAAGCCCCAAATCACAGTCACTGCAAGGGCCAGTGCTTTACAAGTGCCACCATGGTTCCCAGAAGTCCATGCCTGCATGTCAGTGGTGGGATCCCACCCTGAGAAGATGCTCTCACAGGGACAGCCTCACATCTTCAGCAAGGACTAAGAGCCCTGGAGCCTCTCTCCCAAGTGGAGACCCTGTGCCTCCACCAGCAGCCCCTAGGACAATGGAATAGACGAGGGGTGGTCTCTAGTTTTCCTTTTAAGTGATGCATCTTTCCCTCTGCCATCCTACACCTCTCCCCCTATCCTGACATCCCACCAGCCTCTCCTCACCAGGCACATGCATCCACCACTTCGAAACCAGCCTTTGAAACCACCTCACCTTCACCCTGAACTCCTACTTAACTCAGTCCACCTTACTCTGCCAGCACTCGCTTTCAGGCAGCCAAATACAGAGACCAAGACAGGCAAACAAGAGATAATCCTGAGGAGAGAGAGCAGTAGCAGCCAAAAGCAGCACATTGTCTGCTTCCCACCAGAACAGCTCTTTACAAGCACCAAAGTGTGCTGCCAGGAGGGCAGGGCGCCCCACCTCTGCAATTCGCTCAGGATGCAGGGCAAGGCGTCCAGTCCCAGGGTGCTCCCCAGCACCCCTTCCTCTGTCCTGGCATGAGTCAGGAGAGGATATTCCCGAGGCAATGCACGACCCCATGGGTGTCCAGGGAGGCGGGGCTGCAGGCAGGAGCCAACTCTGTTGGCTCAGGGTTGTTGCTCAGAGGAGCACCATGAAAAACACATATCATTGTGGGTCTAAACAGCCAACAAACACTGTGTCATACGAAGTCTGAAATATTTGGCATGGGATCAGTGATGACTTTCTTCCTCTGACATCCAAAGAGGCAGAAATGAGAGGGAATCAGAAGCTGGATCTAGAAGGAGCATTCTTCCTCCTCTACCTCACTGCCACCTCTCACCCTCACACAGAATGGAAAACAGACACTCCCTGGGGAACTTAAGGGGTACATCCATAAACCTAAAATCACTAGGTTCCATCGTGAAGTTTGCTTCATTTATTAGTGACAGGGGAAGATGAAAATTTACAAGCCTTGTAGGAGAAGATGCTTTTGCCCCAGGGGTGATACACACAAGGACAAAGGATGGATTTAAAAAAGAGGGGAAGGAGAGGAGCATTACCAGGGCAGCCCAGCATGGTTAAAGGAGATCTGGGCTCCTCTTGCACCAAGGGCTGGGCAAACAACAAGAGACCACCTGAGCCACTGCAGTGAGCCACCATCCAGGTTTCCCAGACCAAGGGCTAAGGCCAAGTGACTGAGCCAAGGCCTGGAGGAGTGCAGCTGGCCCGGCATGCCGAGCCAGCACCATTTCTGATACTGTGCCCTGCTATCTATATATTATGTTAAATCAACAAAGCCATTGGGAAAGAGACAGGAAGACAAAACAATGGCTGCAGATAAGACACTCCCATCCCACACAGGAGGGTCATTACAGGACAAGAGGAGAACTATTGGCCCTGAGGAGGCAGGCTCCATCTCTTAGGGATGCTTGTCTACCGCAAGGCCAAGAAGCAGGACACAGGATTCCAGCCAGGATGGATAAGATGTAGGCAGCTGCTGCCAAGAGGTTGTCTTCCCCCAGCAGACACTGTAGGAAAAATCTGAAAAAGGCCTTTTTATAGCATCACATTGCCTCGTCATGAGTCTCTGCTCAGCAACGTTTGGAAAGCTGCTGAATGAACTTGAATTTTGAATGTCTATTTAAAATAAATGAAGTGGTCTTTGCTTTGATTAGGCGGATTAGATGGACACTGGGCAGCTGAAGACACCTTCAGACATCTTCCATGCTGGGCATAAGCGGTGCACTACCAGTAACAGAGGCACCTCCTTCCTTCACCAGGTGGCATCTGTGTGACACGTTTAAGCATCGCCCAAAGCCGTGCAGCACGATTTGTGGATGGGCCCGAAGGTGAGTTCCACTGCACTGTGAGTGCAGCCCTGTGTCGAGCCGTGCTGCTCAGCTGACCACACAGCTTTCAAGAAGTAAAATAGAGCTTCTGCCCAATATAAACTTATTAGCTCATCTGCAGCTGGCTCCAGGCTCTGATGCAGCACCGTGTTGTGCAATACAAGCAGTTTTAGCAACCATTAATCTCCGCTTTACAGTGCCGGGCTGTCAATCCAGCTGGGGTCAGGGGACACTAAATGGATCAGAAGGAACTCCCGAGCACCACTGGGCAGTTCCTGCATCCCTCACTTCAAGTTGCTCCTTGTCCCAGGAAAAGGCATCTAGCATCAGCTTGCCCATATGCATCCATGCTTCCCTCGCTAAGCCTGGGCAAAAGACAGGAGCTGTTTTGAAAGGGCTCGCAAAAGCATCATCATGTACTCAAAAAGCTTGAAGATACATGGCTCCATCAAGGGGGAATAGTCATTAATGCTCCAAAGTGAGGCCTAAAGAAAAGCTGAGAGGAGCCTTTCTGCACAAAGGGCAGCTAATGCTGTATGCAGGAAGATGACAACTGGAATTCAGAAGCAGCAGAAGAGATAAATGCCACCCACAGGAAGAGATCCCACCAGAGCAGGGGTGCACAGCCTATGTATCACAGTAGTCTGCCCTTCAAGACAGCTCAGCTTGGGCAAAATGCTGTCAGCTCCTGGTATGGGAAGCTATGTGACAACTGCAAGGAGGCACTTATTTCAAAAGGAAATTATTATTGTCATCAATTTTACTGGGAGAGAACTCTGCCCTTCCTAAATAGCTGGCAGCCGTGATTGTTTGGGGTCTGTCAATAATTCAGAGTTTGTCAATGCTAATGGCTCCAAAGCAAGCTTGCACTGGAAAGGAAACTGCTTCTGCAGCAGAAAAACACAAGCACAGAAGAAAAGATCATATTTTCCAAGCTATCTGGCAAGGACTTGATAAAAGGCACTGCACAAACTGTCTAGTCAGCTGCAGCAAGCAATAGATACCTAGAGCTGGGAGAGAGGCTTCCTTGGTAATGCAGAATGAATCCCTAACAAAAAATATCTGGTTTCAAAATGAGTGCGTAAGCAAAAGAGCCAAAGGCCTCCAGCTGATGCAAACTGGCAGAGCTTTCTCTGTGGCAGGCAGAGGGATGGTGCTGACACACACTGGCAAAAGCATTTGGGCCGACGTGTCTGTGCAATAGCAAGAGAAATCCAAATAAACTGAGCTCCAGCTAATCTGAGTCTTGCACTTCTCAGATCAATTGCTTGCAGATTGCCCAAGTTTCAGACCACTGGATGGAAGTCACCAATTAAGCCAATAGAAGCCCACTGACTGCCATTTCCATTCATTAATAAATCCAGCTGGGTTTGCTCATGCATCTGCCTCTTTATCCATGTATTTCTTGGACAGTTACCAGTTGCACCAGGCTGCTGGGAACCTCCACTGCTCATGTGAGACAGGCTGAACCCAAGTAGTTCCTGGGTTTGACACTCCCACTGAATATGGACTGAATATGGAGCTCTGCTGCCAGCCCCAGCAGCCCATCCCAGGAGGGACTTGCTTAAAGTAGCAAATATCAGAAGATATTTTGTCCTGCCTTGCTGCCAGTTCTCCTGCAGGGGATGGGGGCTGCAGGAGTGGAGCCCAGAGACCTGCCCGTGAGAAAGACAACTCTGAGTGCCGAAACCTGGGATTAAGACACTTCAAAGGCTGCCTCACACATCTGGTGTGCGTTAGGATGGATGCACTGGCAAGGAAAACATACATGGGCTCCAAGTGGGGCTGGTTAACCCACTCGTGACTGAGCCTCTGTGGAACATGAGGACAGGCTGAGGACTGCGAGACACCCGTCCAAGCCTCAGGAGAGCGAGGCTCAAATCTCACTAGTGGCCTGTGCTTCCTAGCGGATTCTGGGAAATCAGGGAGCAATTCAGGTGCCTGAACACATGTGTCAAATGTGGGATGCCTTGGGTTACCTCAAATAGCTGCCAAGACCTGGCAGATGTCACACAGGTCGAGTAGGAAACCACCTCTTCTGGGTACCAAACCACAGTGGGCAAATTCTACAGTCAGGGCATCCCTTCCCCTTCCTGACCATCTCATCTCAGCTGTCTGGCCTGGCAGTAGAGATAACCTGTCCTCTGTCCCGGAGGCAGTAGCCACAGGCATAGCCATGGAACACCCACCATGGTGACACCCTGACCTTGGCTGGGCACCGTGGGTGCTCCTCTAGCACTGATCATACCAAATTCATGCCATGCAGGACAGCTGCTTTCCCAGAACGTGCAGCACCTCCTAGGATATATTTTTTGACCCATACCAGATGGCCATGATCCAGAACACGACCTGGGCAAAGAGGCCTGAGCCCCTATCATACACCCCTGTGTCTTCCTTTCATTGATGTACATCCCCAAGGCTTCTCCTCATCAAAGGCTTTGAAGCAGAACCACACCATGAACACCCATTCCTTGTGCACTTGGCTTCAAAGGATGCCAGAGCATCACCTCAGTAATCCCAAAGACAGCCTGATGAGGAGTTTATTGGACTCATAAAGAGAAGAGGAACTGCAGCTACTCCCCAGGCTGCTGTGCAAGCTGGGGGAGCAGAGCCCTCCCTCAGCTGTTCCAGGTGAGCAGGCAGGTCCCTCCCAGGCAGGTTTGCAAAGCTGGACTGTGCCAGGAGAACAGCATGGGGAGGATGAAGTGAGAGCACCAAATCCTTGTGATGTTCCCTCTGAGCCCCACTGCAGGTCTGCAGGCAGGCAGAGCCAGATTACACTCTCAGGAGCCTGGTGGTCATACCAATGCCTCCTGGAGCCTGAGCAACAACTTTCTTTGGGCCAGGATTCCCACGCCCCTCAAAGAGAAAGCTGTTCCCAACAAAAACATGACGCTGAGGAGGTCTCGGAGCACCTCCTGGCCAGGTGGTGTGTCCAGATGTGAGCCAGAGTCCTGACAGAGGCGGCAGCCAGGCTGGGTGAGTGCCTAGCTGGGAGCAAGTCCAGCTCTGAAGAGAGCACCAGGGCAGCAAGGAGTCAGCTCAGCCCCCAGGCAGAGCCCACAGTTGGGCTTGTGGGTCACAGGGGTGACAGATGCAAAGGGGGATGCAGGCAGAGCATCACTCAGGGCTGGATTAGCAAGGTCAGTGAAGGTCAGAGCAGAGGGGCCCAGGATCCCCAGGGCATACCAAGGTTAAGCATTTCCCTGCTGCACAGCCAGCCCTTCCAGTTATCACAGGGTTTTTGGATTTGAGGAAAAGCCCTAAACCCTCTGAAGTAAGTTCACCTGATGAAATCCAGGGCAAGGGATTCCCACAAACTTCAGAGCCAGACTTTACACCAATAGTTTTTAAAAAGCCAGCCTTTCAGCCAGCAGAGAGTCTTCTGTGTTTTAAAAAGCAAAGTGCAGTTCAAATGAAGGCTGCTGGGCAATCCCCTTGCTTTAACACACACTCCTCCAAACCCATAGCTTTACATAGCAAAATAAGCCTGAAGGCAAGGCGAGGCAAGCCAGGCTTATTTTATTTTTTTTTTCCTTCAAGGAGAAAAGGACAGTGAAGGCACCTGATACCTCCTATAATTAGAGACAGTTCTTTATCCCTAATGCCACTGCCAGACCACCTATATCCAATTTGGAAACCAGAAGTATAACCCAGCTTCATTAAATAATCCATCTGGTCCTCCCCTGTTAATTTCCCTTCTATTTTCCACTTTAATGAGCCCAGCTGGGTCAAACTGTGACCAGTTACTCCTGAGCAGGGATCAGCCATCCCTCCATTCTACCCCCAAGGAATCTGGTGTACTGAGGGGTCCAAAAACTCTCCAAGTATCAGTTTTCCCAAACAGCCTCCTTCCAACCATGGGTATACTTAGCAACAGCAGTCATTTCAGCAAAGACCCTTGAGACTCCTCTAAGGATCTGGAGAATTCAAGACAGCTGGGGATGGACGTGGCAAGGAAAAGCCTGGGGCTTGCTGGCACAGCAGAGCCTCTCCCCAGGCAGTGACCATACATGGGCTGCCTGCCCTGCAGCTCACGGGAAGGGAAGCCCCAGGAGGACAGAGACAGGGGAATTTGGGAAAAGCCAATCTGCCTCCCAGGTGCAGGTGTCCTGCAGAGCACAGCCCAAGGGATGTGCCGGGCCGTGGGTGTAGGAGCTAAGGGCAGGAGTTACCTGAAGCCTCCAGGGCTTTACAGAGAGCTCTGAGTATCAGACCCTGTGCATACTGAGCTCCCAACCTCTCCCCATCAAGGCAGAGCAGCCCAAGCAGCCATCTCTCCAGAGCTCCCACCAGCTTCTCTCTTATTTGGGTAGGCTCACACCACAGCAGTTTCCCATGTAGCAATTCCAGTTCATGGAAGAGAGCTTAACACCGGTCTGGTTCAAGCAGACTTACAGCAGCATCAACAGGCCTTTGTTTTTCCTATCAACATTAGCTGTGCCAGCTCTCAGAAGCCTCGGGGAGAAATGCTAATGTGAGCTTTGAAGCTGGAGGTGAAAATTCAGGCAACCTCCCAAGCTCCCTGGATGCTCAGCCTGAATCCCGTCCAAATCTGAGCACTTTGGGTGATGCACTTTGGCCAAGCTTATCTCTCTGCCTCCACCACAGACAGATGTGGACTCTGCTACTGATCTGTCTTCTTTTAGCCCTCATGGAAAGCTGTCTGTATTCAAGTGAAGAGACCCCAAATTTTACAGTCTCTGCTGATAAAGCAATAAAGCAGAGCAGAGGCACAGGGAGATATATAATTTTACAGCAGCCAGCCTGAAACATTGCCAGGTTAATTCGGCTGGAGACACAGGGGATGCAGCAAGAAATCAGATGTGCCCAGCAAGGAGAGAAGGCAGCTGGTCTCCACATTAGAGAGGTCTTAGAGATGGGGCTGATTTCAGCTGCAGAGCAGTTCCAGATCACCAGATCTCTCACTTGAGCTTTTCTGCTGCTGGAGCTGAGGTTCCTACTCAATCAACCCCTTCCCAAGGGTTTGAAGTTCAAAGGGGATGAGACCTTTAGGAAATCTAAGTTTCATCCTAGCTGGAGGAGCTTGTCAAAAGCCTGATGGAACATCTGACCTATTCCAGCCTCATGGGTCATCATTGTTCTGGCTGCACATCCTCCTTTCCCTCAGTGCCTCCCCAGCTTCCCAGCTTCCTGGGACTGGAAGGCAGCTGTGGTGTCCCCAAGCCTCACCTCTCATTCTCCTCAGGGGATTCATCTCCCACTTGGCTCACTCCTTCTGCACCCTCCTGGCACCCCTCCGAGTCTGACATCTTCTCCCCTGGTTGGCACAGCAGCCCCACAGACAGCTCCAGCACCAGGGTGCTGCCACTGTTTCGCTTTTCCTGTGCTCAGCAGAAGTGAGCTGTGCCGGAAACTTCATGGGCTGAGGGTTTGGGGGGATGGGAGAAGGCAGAAGGAAGGTGAATTTGGGTGTTTGTTTTGTTCTCTTTTAAAAACCATTGAGGCTGATTTAAGATTTTACTTGTCGGCAGCTAAAAATTTGGAAGTCCTGGGCTAACCCAAAAGAAAAGTGGCCAGCATGGACATCCCCACCATGGCAGGGAAAGGACTGACCCACCGCCCCCTCGCCCCCCCCCCCCCAGCTCCCCATGCCATTCTGGTGGCAGCCATCATCTCTAAATCACAGCACCCTACACTGTACCAGTCCCAGGGTGCTGCTGCAGGTGCTGCCAAGGTTCTCCTGATTTCACACCTCTCAAATCCCACCAGAGCCAAAGGGTCTGCTTCTGCCCTGCAGATGCCACCCCTCTCCCCCTTTCTCAGCTCTTCCCCACAGCTTCCTGCTGATGCCATCGTGGACTGGGGTTCTACAACACCTCTTGGGGCTTGGATTGTTGTCTCTTTGTCTCTTCACCACTGGGGAAGGGTATGAGTACCTGCAGCTTTGGACAGGGACCAACAGCAGAGAGGTCCCCCATCTCCTCAGCACAGCCCCTGCCACAGTGAGGCAGTCCCTGCTGGCACCATGGCACGAGTCGGGGTCTGGCCACCCAGGCAGGCAACACCCACCTCTCCCACCAAAGCTTTATTTACATCACTGCTGCCATGATGCAGCTCTTCACAAAACTAGAGAGAAATGACACCCAGTCAGCACCCCTGAGCCCGATGGGGCAGCGGGGACAGCAGGGAGAGGAGGACGGCTGTGGAGACACAGGTGCTTAGGACTCGCCAGCCTCAAACATCTTCTTTCTGCCCTCCATGCCGGACTTCTCCTCAATGTTCTTCCTCCAGTCACCGACATCACGCAGATCCTTCTCCTGGGGGAGGGATGGTTGTGTTGGTGTGAATGGTGCCGTGGTAAGAACCAACCCGGCCCCAGCCCCACACGTGGAAACCCCCATGTCAGCTAGAGGGACCCAGTTCCACCCATGCTATACATCTTTTTGAACTGCACCCTCCTGTTTCAACATCATGGGTGCCAGAGAAGGAAATACCGAGCAGGAAGAAGAACATTATGGAGAAAGAGTCATTCTGAACCCTGTCTATCTTACAGGGAGGTGTGAGCCCTGAAGGGAAAAAAGGAAGAGGGAAGGATACCTTCTCAGTGTCCTCCTTCTTCACTTGCTTCAGGTTGGCTCGGAGGTCCATGCAGACCTTGTGCTTGGAGCCCAGCAGGGCCCGCAGCATCGCGTCAGCCGACATGCGCACCCTGCGCAGCGGCGGCCGCTTGAACTTGCCACGCAGGTCAAAGAGTTTCTGGCTCAAGTCTTCCAGCTTCCAGGGGGAATGAAATGATGGGGGGTGGAGAGAGAGTGGCATGGGTTTAATGAGATGGATCCAAGCAGTACAGGGAGGCATGAGGAATGGGTTGCAGACTCCCCTGAAGGATGGCTCCAGAGGAAACTCACCTCCTTTGTAGTCTTCTGTAGCTTCACCTCTGTGTCATACCTCTCCTCATCCACTGACTCTATCTTGGCATGAAGCTTTTTGCACAGCTCCTGGGAAGAAAGTAAAGAGGGATGTTGACTGCTAGGACCCACACATGATTCCTCTCTCCTGATCACTCTGGCTCTGAAAGCCCTCAGTCCAGAAGGCTAGATGGGATTGAGGTGAAGAGGAGCTTGTCAGCCAGCTCCTAATCTCCATGCTACTGGCTGCACACAAATGCTGCCTCAACACACCATTTAAAACACATCTTTCCTGCCAGCCAGACCACTTTTGTTTTCAGAGAGACCCCACCTGCCTCCCAAGCCAGCTGCATGTTCATCTGGCTGTAGAGTAACACAGGGTGAGGAGAGGGTCAAGACGGGAATGCCAGTCTAGATCCACCAGGCTGACTGATGGAGTCAATATTTTCTGCTCCAGCACTGAAAGTGTTAAAGTAGCCTGTACCTGAAGTTCCTGCATGGATCCTGGGAGTGACAGAGGAGGGCAATGTTCTGCCAGGTAGTTTTGCTTCTCCACTTCTTTAGCAGCTGCTTCCTTTTCTATTTCAGTGACAGCAAGCTGGAGCATAGCACTCTGGAAGGCAGCAGGAGAAGCATCAGTGCAGGGTAGAAGCAAGGAAGGAGGGTAGGGGGTTCACCGGGGAGTGGGAGTCCTGGCGGAGAGGGGAGTTCCCATAAATACCAGCATTTCCAAGCAAGGGATAAGATAGAGACCCAATAAGGAGTGGGGTGGGAGGCCCCTATGCTGTGCATCGTGGCCTCTTCTAGTAGGGAGAGTGCTGAGAGCTGGCTGGCTTGGGATGGGAGGTGGGAAGGTCGGGACACACATCCCACAGCCACAGCAGTGCCACGTACCTTCAGGTGCTGCCGACGGGCAGTGGCTGCCCTCCTCTTTTTCTGCAAGTGGAAGAAAAGACAAGACAAAAGAAGGTTATCAGGTGCCCATTCCCCTTTCCATTGCTCTTCCCCATGCAATGCCACAGTCCATCAAGGACCTGCAGCCCTGCCAGGGAGATGGCTCCATCCTGACACACAGTTTGTCCCCAAACCAGCAGCACTCAAGGAAGAGGCTCCCTGCTGAACCCAGCTTTGCCAGCCTCAGGTAGCCAAAACCTACAAAGTCCCAGAGGAGAAGATAACAAGGGTGATGAACTTGAAAAAATATGTATAAAATATGGCTTAAAACTTGGCTTCTTGGGACTTTTAGCCTTTTCTCTAATTTCCCCTTCACTCAGATGTGTTTTCTTTGTGCTCAAGCTAATGACTCCCATGTTCCTGGGCACTCAGGAGCTGTGGGATGTCTTTCTGAGCAGTCCAGAGCATGTGTCCTTCTGACACTCTGGTGACAAGGACAGCCAGGCAGGTGAAAACATGAAGGCTGTGTAATTTCTTGGAGCTGGGAAGATCCAGCACAAGTGATGCTGAAGCAGAGGTTCATCACAGCTGGAGGACAGACCTGACCACAGGCTGCCCTTCTGTCCTTGCCAAGCTGGACCAGCAGCCACAGGACTCCAATTTATAAAAAACCCACAACTTCTGCATTTCAGCTGTTTCCTGAACATTTCACTCAGAAGACAGGGCACGGCTGAGTTGGGCTCCCCAGGGGGAAGCACATCTGATATGCTGAGGGGCGGGGAGTAGAAAGCAGCACTTGGGTGTGGGTCTGTGCTGCAGAAAGGAGGAAGTGGATAGGGATGTGCAGAGTGAAATGTAACAAAACCTGACATGTCTCACATAAGTAAATGGTGCAAAGGCCCTCCTGACAGGGCTGGAGGGCTCTGCAAGTAAAAGGCACCCAGCTCAGAGATGCAGCACACTATTAACCATCAGTCAATCAGATCCCTTGAGGTCTGTTAGTCCAGGGCTTATTCTCCACCTGAAAACTGGTACCTCAGCAAAGAGTGTCCTCCTAGCCTTTTCTGGGAGGTCTGGGTTTGATGGGGAGTAAAAGAACATGTTGGTTATTGGCACCATTTTGTGGCATTTCTATGTCCCTGACATCCTCTTTTCTCTCAGTGAGAACAAGCTGGAGCTCGTGGTGTTGCAGACATATGGGGAGATGCCAAGCAGAAATGAAGGATGGAGCAATTTGCTAAGAGGAAATGTGGAGTGACAAAGCCACAAACAATCCTCCCACACCTTCCCCTGCATTTCTCCAGACACCCCCAGCCCCACCTGGCTTTGCCAGAAGCCAGAGAAAACTTGCTAAGAATGAAACTTCCACCCTGCTCACACTCCCCTGGATCCAGGTCTCCTTGAATTGCCTTTGAGGAGGGCTTTGTCAGTGCTCAGTGGGTAGAAAATGAAGGGCTAGATGTGGAGAAGGAGGAGAGGATGCGAGGCCAAGGGCGGGATGATGGATGGATGATGGAGGAGAGGCGGCTCTGGACCACTGCCTTCCCAGCACCATCTCGTGGCCGACTTGGGAAGCAGGAATGGAGGGAAAAAAGCATCTACCTCCAAGCCAGAGGACAAAAAAAAAAAGAAAAAAAAGCCTTTCAAAAGGGATTTTTCTTCTCCTTCATGTGTTTACCAGGAGGAGTCAGCAAGAAAATAACCATGAGCCATTCTTCCCACACACACACTCAGCAGCTGATTTTCCTAGGGAGGAATGGTGAAGCCAGGACTGCTGCCATAAGCATTGCTAAAGGAAAAACCCAGCAAAACACACTTACCTCTTCACTGTTCAGGAAAATCAGATGGACAAGGAAAGGAAGGAAGAGAAAGGGGAAAGAGGAAAAAAAGGCAGTTAGTTAGCATCCTAACTGGAAACAAGCAGAAGAATCTTAACAAGCATAAAAGTTGGTGGTTGAACAAAAATTTTTAAATGCCAACAGTGTATTAGAGACAGAAAAATGGGAACTTACTCAGACATCTTGGTTTAGATGGTTGTGAGCCTGAAATGAAAACCAAGAGAAAAAGTTAACAACTATTCATGCTTGTGGTCTCTTTTTTTGTGGGTTTTAAACCTTTTTTTTATTTTTTTGGGTATAAAAACAAAGCAAGACTACTCTAGAAAATAAAAAGAGGAACAGGTCTGTTCTTATTTCCCAACTTCACCAATTTTTCATCATATAGGGAACTAGGCTGTAGTTTGTAGATGAGAGGTAAACATCTCTTCATAGCAACACAAACCACAGCATCAAGGGACTTCTGGAAAAGACCAAATGGGGTTGAGCCAGAAAAAGATTTGTGACAGTGATTCCTGCAGGTATGTTTCTTGTCTGACCCCCACAAAACCATTTTATTCAATGAGGGAAGAAAAGGCAAAAACTATTTTCAGTTTGCTGCTTTACTTTGCCATTCAACCTTGCTTCACTTCATAAACAAGAAATATCCCAAAGCCAGCAAAGGGCTGGCAATGACCCCAGGTGACAAAGAAGGACTTCAGAGGATGCTGCTGCCAGTGTAGGCACTCATTCTGTGGGACAGGGGAGCCTGTTGCAGCAGCTTCAGCACAGCTGGAAGTTGTGGTTGAGTTGATACAAGCACAAAAAAATTCCCCAGGCAATCCCTCACATTTGCTTTAAGTGGAAATTTTACACATACAACACAGAGTATTAGGGAAGAGATGGAAGAGCACCTTTGGTTTGCTGTAAATGATTTCCACATAAATAGAATTTTACTTTTCTATCAGAGCAGTATCTCCTTGCATCTCCTAAGCCTGATCTTTGCAGAACAGACAAGGCCCCCAAACGTAGTCTGCAGTCCTGGGAGGCTCTGTCAGGAGGGGAAGTGTTAATGGGGGCTCATGCCCGAGGCAGGAGGCACAGCTTGCAGGGCCAAGGAAACTTTATCCTGGAAAATGTGCGGGCCCATCATATTACTTCAGAGAGGAGCGGGGGGGAGGGAAAGTGCTTCTAAAAATGGCCAGGGAGCTGCAGAAGGAGCTGCAGCTGTCTCCTGGGAAGGCAGCCTTTCCGCGGTGCCAGCCCCGTGACTCGGGGCGGTGGCGGCGATGCGGGGCGCAGGTGGCGGGGCCGCAGCGGGGCCGGGGCCGCGGAACGCGGGCTGTGTCCCGGACAGACATCCCTGTCCCGCTCCCGCTCCGGCCGAGGAACGCGGGCTGTGTCCCGGACAGACATCCCTGTCCCGCTCCCGCTCCGGCCGAGGAACGCGGGCTGTGTCCCGGACAGACATCCCTGCCCCGCACACCGTGCCGCTTCGGCTGAGGAACGCGGGCTGTGTCCCGGACAGACATCCCTGCCCCACACACGCTCCGGCCGAGGAACGCGGGCTGTGTCCCGGACAGACATCCCTGTCCCGCTCCCGCTCCGGCCGAGGAACGCGGGCTGTGTCCCGGACAGACATCCCTGCCCCGCACACGCTCCCGCTCCGGCCGCAGCCACGCCAGGGGGACAACGCCTGGCTGCAGCTCGCTGCCCGCCATGTGGGCTTCGAATCACCTGTTCTGCAGGCAGCACACCATAAATTTGGATGTCGGTGCCTGCCCGAGGGTGTTTTTGGGCAGGAAGGCGCTGCAAGGGCCCGGTAGGGAGCCGAGGAAGGGTGTAAGCAGCGAGCATAGCCGAGTCACCGCAGGCAAGGATCCTGAATCCCGTGGCCCTGCGGAGGTCAGCGTTAGGCTCCACTTGCCCTCGCCACTCAAGCTGAGAGCAGAACCAGCCAAGGCAGGGGAAAGCATGAAATCGGAAAGAGAAAAGCTCACTGGAAGAGACAGAGCAAACCTTTCCAATGCACAGACCCTCTCCAATCAGCAGAGGATGAAGTGTTATTCGTACCCCTGTTTCTCCCAGCAGGCCACCCCCACCTGGTATTATCTCCTTAGTACTCAAATAAGTAAATCTGCTCCCCTGTCACTCCCTAAGAGCAAGCTGGGTCGTTAGGAGATATGCAGAAAGGCTCACCCGAGTCTGGAGAAAATCAGAGTCGTGCTGGCTGGACGGGATGGACAGACGAGCCGCAGGCAGCTGGCTGAGTAAGGAGGTATAAAAGGGCTTCTCGGGTGGCTCAGCAGAAAATCCACCTTCTCTTTAAGGGCATGGAGACCTTCTCAGACCAATGATGTGCAAGAGTCCGCTGTGCACCTCCCTTGGCTGGGGCAGGCCAGGCCGGCAGGAGAACAGGAGAGGGCAGCCCCCAGAGAAGGAGGGGTGGGGAGGAGGAGAACATCTTCTACCCGTGGGATCTGGAGGAGCTGGGGAGGTGTTTTTCCTCAGAAGTGCCAAGTAGGGAGCCTTCCTCTCCCTTCTCCTGCCACCAACCAGTCAAAATAGATATGGCTTCAAATCTGTGGGGAGCCCAGGCTCCCTGCACACAGCTATCCATCTGCAAGCCCTCTAATTAAACTTTCCCCTTGGATACAAAGAGTGGCTTATCCATGGACAAGGGCATGACTCAATTTGCCTTCAAGGGCTTGGGAGCAACTCTGCCCTTCAGGAAGAGAGGAAAGAGCTTGCACCCCAAATATCCACTGCCAACACCATATGCAAGAGCAATCCCTTAATAAGTCATCTAGCACTAGCATGCTTTTTTAACCTCAATTATTTCCCTCCCACAGTAAATACTTGTAGCTCTTCCCTGTGTGAAATATTTCAACACAACTCAGGGGTTTTTTTTGAAAAACAAGCTATGGATCTGCTGCAGGCAGTCTGAAGCCTCAAATCCAGCCAGGGGCATGGGCAGCAGAGCATGGGGGAGAAGCTCCATGTGACAGCAAGAAGGGTAATCCCCTCTGTGGGATGACCCAGACCCATATCTCCATGGATCTGAAGGAGAAGCAGGTGGAAACGTGGCTGGAAATATTCCCCAGCCCTTGTCACAGCAATGTAGAGAGTGTGTGTAGGGGATCCCATGGAGACAGGGACCCAAACAGCTCCTGCTCTCCTCCCCCAGGCCAGGCGCTCCCTCCTCTTCCAGCCAGGGCTCTTTAGGCTGATTCAGACATGGTCCTGACAATATTTTGCAGGCGCCTCCCAGACATTATATAGACAGTGGCAAATCCCTTGCTGCAGGCTTCCTGTTTCACCATGCTCAGCACCACACAAGTGTTGCTGCAGGTGCTGCTGAAGGACGAGCAAGTCCTTGGTATGGGGCTGGTGTCTGGCAGGGGTGTGCCTGGTATAGGTGGAGGAGGGAGAAACCCCTAGCGTGGGCAAGGCTGGATCCACTTGGACCCACATATCCCACTTGGAGTATGTCCCTTTGAAATGCTGCAGCTACACATTCTGGCCTTTGCTGGTGCATCAGTCCTCCAGAGAGCTGCTCAGCTCTTGGTGGAGGAATCAAAACTGGGGGAGTTCTCCATTCAAAATTCCCCACAGGCAGGGAGTTTCCTTCAGCTCTGTGAGAGGAAGGCATTCTGGACCTCCTGGAGTCCAGACATGCAGCACAGCAAAAGAAATATGCTCAGAATTTCAAGGGTGTGGTTATCACCTTGTGACAGGAAAGCATTGGCCTGATATAGCGGAAGAATGAAGTTCAAAGAAAGAAGTCCCATGACCACAATATTGGCCAACAGGAGTGTTTGTAGGATACAGGAGGAGTGGATGGTGAGGATGTGATAATAGGATGAGCAGAAGGTCAGGTCTCCAAGTCTGCAGAAGGCTTTCCATGGAACTGCCTTGCACAGGGATTAAGCTGTAAGGCAGCTCTCCCAGAAAAAGAAAGAAGCACCAGACTTAAATGGCATGAGGAAGAAACCCAGTGAAGAGAAGGAAGAAAAGAAAAACAAATCCGTGTCAAAGTTAGGAGCCATGGTTAACATTAGGAAAGACGGAGGTTTCCAAAGGAATTATAGAAGTGTTTGAGTGATGAAAGAACAAGTTTCTTGCAATAAAGCTCAATGAAGGCATAAGGAAGCTCCAGGCACATCCTTCAAAGAGGTGTTTGGATCTGAATATTAGGTATTAGTGAGGTAATTAGGCAGGGGCCAGGAATGGATGCACTGTTCATACTTGGGTACTTTCCTGTGGAGCATCTGACCTTGTTCCTTTCCCTCATTTCCCTCCACCTGAGCTAGAGGAATGCCCCATGGGTGTGGGTCACCACTCCCACAGCACTTCCACCATCCTGTAAGGTCAGACAGAGGGAAGACCTGTCACACACAGGAGCTTCTGCACGATGTTTTAGAGGTGTTTTTTACTCAGGTGTAGCTTTTCTGGGCCAGGCTCCTCCACGGAATCACCACGTGTTGGAAGGATGAGGCTGATGAATCCATGCAAGCTGCTCCTCATGACACTCTCCTACGCCTTTACACCTTGCCTCCTCTTCAGCATCCCACAAGGATCAAATGGAAAGGCACTATGACACCAGACTAGCAAAACACAAACATGCTACTCAGCAGCAATGATGATCACAGTAAAAGTTCAGGCAAGATCACTGGGGAAACCTGTATTTGACTGCCCTTTGCTTTCCCAAAATCACATTGCACCAAAGCAAAGCACATGGCTCCCATCCTGTCCAGGACACACCTGCTCCCTCCAGTGTGTCCCTAAAAGAGCTCCCCATTTCTCTACTTCTGCTGACACAACCCCCAGGAACTCTACCATCACTTTCACATCTTTGTGCCAGTGCTGCCCTACATCCCACAGCTACAGTCACCTCATTGGCCCATGAAATGGAATTAAGGTTTTTGGCTGTTCCTGTACAGGGCAGCTGCCAACCACCACAGCCACCCTCTCTGTTTAGCTCCATGCTATCTTCCTTGACAGGGAGTGCTTCAGGCACATGATGTTGATGCCCTCAGGCTCTAAATCCACTAGCAGGTCCTGATGACACTCCTCATGTTCAGCAGATACATCACAAATTCATAAGCTGACAGCTGCTTCATGCTGTGTTTGACCATCAGCTACACAATGATGCACACAGGACCCTGGGAGAGGCCATCATTCCACCAGTGGATGAGGACACAATTCCCTTTTTCCAGTGAGACTTTGATATCCCACAAACAGGGCTGCCCCATTCCATGACAGTCCCCATGGAGCAGAGCCCAGATGCCAGCCTTGAGGTGTGAGCAGAACCCTCTCCGTGGCAGAAGTAGGGGATGACACTCAGGCTGCCATCGCTGGGCAGGCAGCTCATGTCAGGGAAGCTGTCACTGCTGAAGCTGTCACTGCTGAAGCTGTCAGTGCTGTCCAGGCACAGCCCTGCCCACTGTTGATGTTCCCCAGGTGGATGCAGTCAGTTACCTGAGTGATGATGGGTCCTGTGAAGGGGCAACACACAGGTTCCTGAAAAGTGGGTTCCTTGGGATGCAGCTTTTTCTTGTTCCTCCTGAGGGATTTCTTGGAGCTGGCATGTGGTGCCGGGGGCTGAAATTGGGCTCACAACATCAGCAAAAAGAGGGACAAGTGACAGGAGAGCTTGGCCTTGAAGGGGAGTCTGCTGAAGAAGGCAGGGGAGGAGCAGGGTTGGGACTGGATCTGTGGGCCTGCATTAGGGACCCCATGTTGAGGACTGCCCCTCTGCTCTCAGCCTCTTCCATCTGCCAAACAGTATTAAAAAAAGGACTGGTGAGACCATAAAAGCTCATCTCTGCAGCTGCACAAGCAAGGAGACATGCAAACCAATCTTGCTGAAGCAGTCATTGCCTCCTGCTGATGGTGCTAAGAAGAGTTATCCGGCTATCTTGCCACATTGCAGGACTATGAACACCATATCCCCACCCTCCTCTTCATTCACTTCACTTTTATACTCACCAACTTTGGACAAGTGCCTGTAGGAACAGAACAACTTCCTATGGACACACAGAAGTACTCGCACATGGCTGCTTTCGATATATGGCCTTGAAAAGAAACAAGGCATTTTAATGATCCCTTCCACTCCAAAGGGACACTCTTTGGTGTGGGCTTCCAAAGAGTTTGCAGCTTGCTGCAAGCTGGAGCCTGGAGGAAGGGCAGCATTTCAAAATGAAAACACAGAAGGGTGAAGAGAGGCTTGAGGGAGAAGGTAAAAACCAGGAAAACTCCTTTGGATGAAGTCCCTTCTGACCATGGTAGCATACAGGGGCTTCAGTCTCCAGTGATGGAGAGTCTGTGTTCATAGCCAGGGTTAGGATCACTCAGTTCACAGCACAGCCCTGGGCACAAACCTCACTCCTCTGAGGAGCTTTTCTCACTTCTGCCCAGGACCAGAAGCCTTGGACTCTTCCACAGTGTGGCACTTCCTCCATGACCCCAGGCTGAGTTGGCAGCCCCCTGGAAAGTGAACACCTTTGACAAGCACTGGTCTGTGCCCAGGCCTTCAGCATTTAATGTGTACAGGAGGTGATCCCTCTGGAATTTCCACCCAGCTTGCCCCTGGATAGTATTACTGAAGTGACCCAACACCTGATCACAATCCTTCATGTGTATGCACATCCTCAAAGCCTGGTTAAGACCAGGGTATGACCCAGAACGTGTCTGGAGAACAGGCTGAGACCTCTCAAATGTGCTCAATGTGTGCTCAAATGAGTATGGCTGAAATATGTCTTTGCTCTCAAAAGGTCTTTCAGGCTCTCTGTGCCAAGACAAAGCAGCACCAAGAACATGGTGTTGGTTAAAAAAAAAAAAAAGGCCACAGAGCTCAAGAAAAACTGATAAATCACAAAGCTCTTCTCTCCCCAAGGTCAGCAATTGCTCTACAAACGAGTAGCCATGCAAGGAATGATTCTCCAGAATTTATCCATTCCAAGCACACTGGCTTTTTGTAAACTGCAGACACTTCATTTTACAAAAAACACCTGTCAGCTGCAAAGACCCTTGGCAGCCTCACCTACCTGCACACAGTGAGAAAGCCTTGGGAGAAGACAGCTGCAAGGAGATTGGCCTCTGGAAGCTCTTCTGGAGGTGCTTCTCATCCAGGTTTGGCAATGGAGGGGATGAGCTCAGAGTAGGAGAGGGCTGCGCCACGAAATCTCAGCACCCAACCCCACTGAACATCTCTCAAGAATATCCCCAAAGGAAATTAATTCAGAGTATCTGGAACATGAATGTTCTTTTATGAAGGCAGACCCGAGCAAAAAGTTGGGGGTGGTGTGGGATGAGTGCATCCAAAGCAGAGAAACCTTCAGGAGTGGCCTTTGCAGGTGTGAACACATCCTTTGTCACATCCAGAGTGTACACCAAAGCCAAGTGTTTTAACTGGACTGTCTTAAGTGAAAACCTTCATGCCAAGATTCAGGCTTCTCTGTCTAAACTGCTCTGACTTGTATGTAAAAGTTAAGAGGAAAATGCTCTCTATCCAGGGCAAAACCAGATGCCATCTGGGCTGGTTTCCACGTGAGACAGGCACCTCTTTCATGGGCACTGGCTCTTCACCAGCTCTGCCAAGAGGGCAGTGTTTATTTACTAAGTCAGCAATGACTGATTCACAACTCAAAGTGCCCGTTTCCCACAGAGAGTTTTTCAGGCTCAGACAAGGACATCTGCAATGTCCATGTTCACGAGCTGGGTGATGAAATGCTCGTTTGCAAACCCACCATCTTCCCAGATGCTGCTCACATAATGTAAAATACGATATGGGTTGGGTTGTTTGCAGGTCAAGGCCTCTTTTCAGCTCAGTTAAACTCCTTTTCCTAACTGACTCTGTGCTTGTTTCTGCAGTTGAGTGGCAATAAGTGCCTGCAGGGGTTTCATCACCTCTCTGTGAAGTCAGCAAAGCTGGTTGAGAAATTCCCATCTTGTTGACATGCAACAAGTCATCACTGATGGGTACCCATTCACCCAGAATGCTGAACTTCTTCAGGGAGCACTTTTTGCCCAGCAGCATAAAAGCTATGGAATCTTCATGCTGCTTCTCCTTTGGTTCCATCCCACCTAGACCTGAAATCTGGAGAAATTAGAAGTCTGTTTTTTCCAGGTCTGCCCACAAAGTTCAAATTGGAACTTTGGGGAGCACCTCTGTGCACCCATTATTATTCCTGTTCCTCAGACTGGACTGTCTGGGGCTTCTACCCCTCCCTTCCTGCCCATGGCAGAGCACTGAGATGTAAAGTGGTCCAAACAATATTTCTGTATCCAGAAGCAAAACAAGCCCAGCCTGGGGCAGGAACAGTCCCAAATAGAAGAGCCCCAGCAGCAGTCAGAGCAGGGGAAAGGGGCTAGGAAAAGGGAGGAGGAAAAAGGGAGAGAAAAAGGTAGGAGAATGAGGATAGAGAAAGGAAACTAGTGATAAGGATCCAGGAGCTGGAGCTTTTAAAAAATAAGCCCATGCATGACAAAAGTACACATTTTGCCCATAAAATTGCAAGGCATAGAGATGCTAGCTAAGGAATATTTATAAAGCAGGCATGCTTGCTCCTAGTGAGAAGAGCTTAGATGCTCTCCAGCTCTCAAAAACTCTAAGACTAGCCAAAAAATCTGTGGCTGGAGGACAGCCAGCCCATACCCAGGCCGAACGATGACAGCCCGTAATCATTTTTGTCTCACTGCAGACGACTGGTGACAAGCACATATGAGGCTCAGCCTTCTCCTTGTGCAGCCCTCCCATTTGATTTCCTTGAGTGCAGGGACAAATAACCAAAAAAAAATCACTGAATGAGGGAATAATTAACTTTGGAAGGGACTTCTGGAGATCAGAAGTCTTGGATCTGGATGTAAATAATCGAGATTATAAATCTTAATAACAAACACCTCAATTTTCAGTGCTTCTTGTCTCTTAACAGACCTCTGCTTGGCCCAAGCCCTGCTTTTTGCCCTGCCACTGACCTGCAAAGCTGCTAATTAAATGCAGAAAGACAAACTCCCCCGACAACCACCTGGGCACCTTGGATGGATTGGATTCCTGCTTTTGCCCCCCTTAACCACCAGCAAAACCCTCTTCGCTCCTGTGGCGCAGGATCAGGCAAGGGCTGGCTCCTGCCTCCCGGGAAAAGCCACTGGGACACCTCCAGCATTGCCACATGGCTGCCAGCGGGCTGTGCAGCCACGGGAAGGGGCTTGCAGAGCATCGCTGCTTTCTCGCCCTCTTGAACACGGGCTCCATCTCCGGAAGAAGAAATCCTGGCTGGTGAGGCTCTAACGGGGGCCGCAGACCAGATGACACAGGGACCCAGCTCAGAGCACGTACTGCCCTGCCCTCTAGATGTAGACACGGGAATACAGAACAGACGAAAGCTGAGCAGTTGGTTTTCCCCCTCCTTTACTTCTCCTGTCTCATCTTCCACCCTGCAAGTGCAGGAGGAGCACTGGTGAGGCAGAAGATGCTCAGACATCTGGCTTTGATCGATGAGGGGCAACCAGCCCCGCCAAGGCCACAGGGAGGTGAAAAGGAGATGGCTTGCACACGAGACAGGGCTGTCTGCCTCCCTGCAAACAGGCTCCCGAGCACGCTGTGTTCATTTGGGGTGAAATAAGGCATGAAATGAAGCCCAGATCCACCAGCCCTGCTTCAAACAGCTGCCAGCAGATACTAAGAGGATCCTGCCAGAGGAGGAGAGTGCTCAAAGCCGTGCTGTAAGCACACAAGGCTTACTGAGAAAGAGAAATGATGACGGAGGGAAAAAGCAGCCTTGGTGGTGCATTAAAAACTGGAGCTGGGTGGAGAACATCCTCACCTGCTCGCCTCTCCCTCCTGAACAAACAACCCAGTTTGCTGAGATTTACTGCATAAAGGCTCACTCCAGGTTGCCCAGAGCCAGCCCAGCTGGGTGCTCACTCCCACATTCCCCAGCCTTTCCCCTAAAAGCACCATGGGCTTCCCTCTCCAGCTCTGCTCACCCAGCACTGCGCTGGTGATCCAGGCACTGAGCAAGACCAGAGCTGGAGAGAAAAGGGGCAGGCACTGGTATGGGGAGTAAGTAATGTTTCTCAAGGAGGGGCTGTCTCTGTTTTGCGACTAATATGCACATACTTTTATGCCCAGCTCCATAAATTATGCAGTGAACCTCAAGGCTGTGACTTCAAAATAGGGGGACTGGAAAAAGCACATATACACACACACACACAAAAATAAGAACTGCCTGTTCCAAAAGCCATTTCTAGATGCTGCATGGCCCTAAATCACCACAACAGCATCACCAAAAACCAACCTGGCGATAGATTTGGAATGCCAAACCCAATTCAGACATGTTCCCTTCTGCACAGCCTGTTCTAGGCTGATTCTAATGTTGAGACTGAAGGCTGAGGCTTTAAAACCTCCAAGTCTTTCTCAGGTGACTGATTTCCTCCTCCATCTCATTAGCAGCTGCCAGCAGATGCTGTTTCCCCAGCAGAAGCCACACTTCACTTGTTACAGTCATCTCAAAACCACCCTGTCATTTCTCCCCTCCTCATGGCCACAGCGAAGCCTGGAGAATATTCATCAAGAGGCAGACACAGCAGCAGCTTTTTGTGGTTAAGCTCAGGTCATTAATCTCTATCGAGACTTTTCATAATCTTCCTCAGCTTCATGTTTGTTTAACTCTTGGGTAGTCACTCTGTGGAGCTCTGGTTAATCACAGATTAACTGCTTTTTAATATTAATAGCTTTTCATTAATGTGCCAGGCTCTCTCCCCTCCAGAGTCAAGGCAATAGCTATTAGCACTGAGCCTGCAGCTCCCTGTGGTGAAGAGGACTTTTATTCTTTGGGGCCAAAATTCCACAGCATGAGCCCAGATCTTGTGTTCTGCAGCTGCTTTGTAGCAGAAGGATTTTAGAACAGGAGCAATTCCCAGTGCAGGGAGCTTCCTCCTGCAGATGGCTCAGAAAAGCTGCTCTGGAGTCACCCCAAACTGCAGCATACTCAAGGGCATGTAGCAGCACCACTCCATGCCCTCATCCTTCTAGGAGAGATCTTTGCTTATGTAGCCTCAACACCAAGGCCCACAAAGCAGGGTGGGGCAGGACATGTGGCCACAAAAAGCCTCCAGATTAAACATGAAACCTGCCCAGAAGTGACATGAGGGCTGTAAGCCAGCCTTTACCAGGGTGGTGTGATCACAGTGTGAAAGCAAGAGCCTCATCCCCCTCCACCCTGGCAGGACCTCCAGGTGCCAGAGGTGCAAACCCTGCTGTGCCACTCCTGTAGGACCATGTGGGGTGAAAGGAGGCATGGGGATGGCCACTGGTGAGTCCCAGAGCCTGAATCACATCTTAGTGTGCACAAATCATCATGGGCTGAGAACGGGCTAAGTGTGAAGCCACATTGCTTCTCATTTAGCCTCTAGCCTGGACACAGAGCACACACTGCAGACACTAAAGAGCTAGTCCAGCATCTCCAGCACCTTCCTCATCCACCTGTATTCCTTCTCTCTTACATTCTTCAATATCTTGGTCTTGTTTGAAAGCCTTCACAGGAAACATGAAGCCTTTCCAAGAACACGCTTCTTGCCAAGTTATTCACCACTAAAGAAACTTCCCACCCATGCCACCAGCACGTTAACCCTCTGCTTTATAAATATCAATGGACTCTGTTTTGCATGAGCCTGAAGCTCTGTGTATTTCCCCTCCAGCCCATGAGCAGTTGGGATGAGCTGGCTCCTGCACCCATGACATCCCCTCTAGCACCTTCTGCTCCATGTCCAGCCTTCCTCTGGGATGCTGAGCTGCCCTGACCCAGGTGTAACACAGAGCATGAGCTGACCAGTAGCCAGATCATCTCTTGGCCAGAAGGAGTCCCAGTCCCCTCTTTGCTGACAATGAGCTGGGACCAACATGCCTCGAGCTTGCTGAGCAGAACCTCTTCACTCATCCACAAGCCCACCATCCTGCTCCCTGGGTGGAGAAGGAGACCACCACTATCTGGAGTGCAGGGGCAGCTTGAGGTGGGACTTCAGTCCCAGGGCTTTGTCCACCACCTCCGGGGGCTGCAGGATGTGCCACTGGGCAAGGGGCCGGCGTGGGTTGGACAGCATGTCGGACCAGTGCCGCAGCTGGTTGCCTGTGGCTCGGCAGCCCAGGAAGAGTTTGCCGATGGGCTCATTCTTGGTCACTTTGTCATGATCCCAGACGGAGATGACCACGTCCACATGCTGGGAGGGAACACAAGAAAGGGGGTCAGTGGGAAGAGGTTTGCTGCAGTGGGGACCTGCTCAGCCCTGGGCACTTCAGGGAAACCCACCTGGATCTGACTGAAAGGCACCTCAAAAACAAACACCTCATTGAAGTAAGGGCTTAAAGTGTTTTTCTTCACACTTGTCCTTTTTTTCTTCCATTTCTTCCTGTTCAGTATGAGATGCACCTTGACAAAAGGATCTGAAGAGAGAGAAGGCACACCTGGCACAAGTGACAGTTTTTGACTGAAGAACTCAGCCACAAAACAACTTTCCTGAGCCATTCCCAAGGAGACCACGGCATCCCACTTGTCACTCCTCATGGTGAGAAAGCCACCTCAGAGCTCACTTCCTCCTGCCAAGCTGCCTGTACAATCCAGCCATGGCATCTCCTCCTGGGAGACACCTCCAGTACTGCCCAAAGCTGGAGTATCTGTGTTGGGAATCAGCCAAGGACTGAATATGGTGGTCACAGCAGGAAGCAGATCTTAACACCAAGAGTTTTCAAGGCTTTGCAGCTCTTGGTGCTACCACTGAGGCCTGGGCAGGAGTAGGAAGGTCTGAGCACAAGCAGCCCCCACTGACCTGAGAGTCCATCAGAGTCCATCCGCTTCAGCTGCCTGGCTTCCAGGATGAGCACCGTCAGCTTGCCAGTGCTGGGGACGTAGCGCAGAGAGAAGCAGATCTCACCCAGATGCTCTTCCTGATGGAGAGATGCCAGTAATTAATACCAGGCAGAGGAGCCAGTTCACCTGAGGCTGGAGCACCAGGCTGGCCCCAGGTTTCCTGAATCTCCCCCACTCTCATGCTTGTCCCTAAGGGCTTGCTTCTTGGAGTGGTGGCAAGCCAAGCAACAGCACATCCCTCCCAGCAGTTTCCCACCCACCAGGACCAACCTCCACTTTACTGGCCACCGCCAGGTCACTCCACTGCTCGATGACATGCTGCAGGTTGACACTGGCCAGGGGCAGCCGGACCTCACCAATGATGTCATGCTTGGAAAAGCGGTTGAAGTCATAGACCTGCATCACCAGTGTGGATTCAGACACCTCAGCCTGGGGTACCTGCAGGGGAGGACCCAAAAGCCTGGACTCACTCCTCAGTGGTGGCCCTGCCCCATGAGGGTACTCCTTTCTCACCTTTCCCAGTCCTGATTGCACAAGCATCTCCTAGTCTGGAGAGGTTTTTGCCCAGGGAGCAGTGTCTATGCAACACTCTTGATGGGACCAAAAAAACATCATTGGCTTTGGTTTGTACCTGGAAAGTGAAGCTCTCATTGAAGATGGGGTTCAGGGTTTTGCGGTAAACTTTGGTCTCATATCTCTTCTTCCTATCGGATGTTAGGTAGACAATCACATATGGATCAGATGTGCCTCCACTGTCCATGGCCTTCAGCTCAACTGCCCGCTTCACGCCAACCTTCAGCTGGAGAGGAGTGAGGCACAAGGTCACCGGCTGGAGAAGGATGGGGCCAGGCATCAGGGGGCTCAGTGGGAAGTGAGTGCAGCAGTGAGGAATGCCTTGACACCATGCAGGCATAAGAGCTAGTGGGCTGCAGACAGGTGGGAGAGGGCACGTCCACCTCAGTGGGCAGCAAAGAGTGACCATGCAAGAGCATGGCTTTTTCCCTGCTGTCCAGGGCCATGAGCATCCCCACCTCCTGCATGCGGAAGTTGTACTCCAGGGAGTATTGCAGCTTTCCTCGCCTCTTCTGCTCTACTTCCCGCTCCAGGTCCTCCATCTCGGGCTGGACCTGTGGCAGAGAGCAACACTCAGCTATATCCCTGCCATGCCATGCTCCCACCATCCTGGGGCTGGGCAGTGCAGCAGCAAACCCCTCAGGGAGGAGGGAGGAGGGACCGGGGGGAAGGCAGGACGCACAAGGTTGATCGTGGTGGGGTTGCTGACGACGCACAAGCCAATTCTCTCCTTCTTCTTGGGCTTCCTCTTGGTGCAGCAGCACTTGATGATGCAGATGAGGAAGAGAAGGAGGAGGATGGCCCCTGCCACAGCCACAGTGATGAGCGCCCATTTGGGTACTGGTGCAATGTTCAGGGAGCAGAGTTGGATAAAAGAGTTAAAACAAAGCAAAACATACAGAGTACATTTAAACCTCTTCCTGGTCCTTCAGCATTAAGGGGTTGTACTTTCAAAATTGCCCCTAGAATCCTGGACAGGCCCCATCCAGGGAGACTGAGGCTGAAAACCATTCCCCAAATGGGTAGCAAAGATACCCTCTGCTTCTGAAGCAGTGTGGTACCACTCTGCAGTAATACCTCCCTGATGGAGCCTACTAGAAAATGGAATTTGAAGGGAGGGTGAAGTGAATACCCAGCCTCAGAATCCAGCAGCCCTACCAGGTAACACAGCCTGGGAGAGGAGGGCAGGAGACACTGTACTCACGCGGGATCCAGCTAAGCCAGCTGTCCAGGGAGCCCGGCCAAACCGTGGTGGTGATGCCGGTGTGTGGGGAGGCTGTAGTCCTGCCTTTCCTGGCTGCCACTGCCATGGCTAATCTGGGGTGACCTGGGAACACAGGCAAAATTAACAGGGTGGGGATTTCCTCTCCGGTAGCACGTGTGCTCCCGCAGCCCAGGGCTCTAATGACAGCAAACACAATTAAAATATAGAGCTTAGGGTAAGCGATTAGAGCTTGGCCACATTGACAATGAGATGTGAAATGGAGCGGGAGGGAGCTGCTGGCAGGGAGGGCTCTGCGCCAGCCGGCCCCTCCCATGAAGCCTTCTCCTTCATATCCTTGCAAGTCTGCCTGCTGAAAGCAGAGAGATTGAGGGGTCCAGGGCGTTATGAGAAGAGGAATCATTTGGCTGCAGGGGACAAAAGCCAAGAGCTGTTTTATGCTGGCTCCTCCCTGGCCAGGCAAGTGAGCTGAAGGGTTCACTCAGCTCCAGGAAAGCCCCATCATCAGCTAACACCCCTTTTTGGCTATTTTCCCTCCTGTCGCAGGGCTGAGGAGTGGTAAGGTTGGCTCCTGGGCTTGCAACAGGGCTGGTGCCCTCGTTGCCGGTGGCAGTGCTGCCACCAGGCTGGGGCCACACCAGCTCGGAAACTTTCCGTGAGCTCGGCCTGTGCACATGGCAACGCTGACACAGCCTGGGGAAAGGCTTCAGATTCAAAGCAGGATGGTTTTACAGCATTGCTTTCCCCATGGCAAAGCTCTTATTCTAGCGTGAACACTTCCTCATAGCCAAATTCCTTTCGCGTCAGCAGCACAGGTGTGCCCGCAGCCATGCTGCGCGGTGAGCGGCTCTGCAGCCACCACGGCATGGTGGCACCCAGCCCCGCTGCCCGGGCTGGCAGGTATGTGCCTGTGGCTGCCCAGCCTCCTGCCCTGCCTTCCAGCGGGTCCCTGCTCAAGCAGCCAACTCCACCTCGCTCTGCCCATCCCAAGGTGCTCCTTGCATGGGGGTCATCCCAGGCAGGAGGAGACCACGTCCGCACTTCCCTTCGCTGAGCCCGCGAAGCCAGCATGCACCCTTTCTTTTTCCAGCAGTGTGCTTTGCTGCATGTGGGCATGGGGCTAGAGAGATGTGGGAATTGCTGTCACCCCCGTGGCATCATTGCTGGGACAACAAGTGCAGGTTAAATCACTTGTCTAGAGCCACCTGGGACTTCTGTGTCATTGAACATCCGAAACATCGCTCAGGCATTTTAGAGGTGCCAGACTACAGCTTTGGAGTGAAGGGTGGACAGGACAGCACAGGCAAGCAGGCATACACCCAGCACACAATTAGGAGTGCCAGTACATTTTGCCTGCCACAGGCTGTGTCACATTAGTCTAACATTGACCCTGGTTTAAAAAAAAACCTTTATCCCAACCCCAAAGAATTAACTAAGGCACCACTTTGGGAACAATGGGGACAGCCCTGCTGCAGTCTGGCACAGGAGGCAAAGTCTCAGTGGGCAGTCTGCAGGGAGCATCAAGCATCCATGGTCCTGGAAAGGGGGCTGGGGGAGCCCCGACTCTCACTCCCACCCTGTCTTGACTGGGTTCCCAAATCCAGACTTACCGACAAGTATCCTTCCCAGCGTCAGCCTCCCCTCCCTGCTGCCCAGGCTCCAGTCAAGCTGCCTCGTGTGGCAGGGGCATGCTGTGGGCTGAGATGGGAGCCCAGCAGGCACACAGCTGAGGGTGCAGAAGGGATGGTGGCTGCACTGCACAGCTGAAACAGGAAAGTCTGCTTTGCCAGCTCAGGAGCCGGGTGGCCCCAGCAGCTCCGCTGGCCCCACCTCACCGCTGACCCAAGCAGCGTTCATGCAGGCGAAAAGCCAGCGGGGAACTCCCTGCTGGACCAGGAAGCAAAACCTGCCCTCCTGCCTGCAAGAAGCTGGAGGGCATTGCTGCCCGGCTCCATGCGTTGGGAAATTCACTTCTCCAAGTTATCCCTGCAGCGATGCTGCGCTGGACTGTGCGGCTGCAGGCACTTAGCACAAGGGAATGGACACTTTCAAGGGGATGGGTGCACGATTGCATGCATCCCTGTGAGCTCTGCACTGGGGAAGGACAGCTCCTTGGCCCACAGGGCATGCACTGTGTGAGGGCCTGCAAAATGTGTGTGTGGATGAACAGGAATACTCTGTTACAACACAGCAAGGAGGACAGACAGGACAAGGGGATGCTGCTTGGGTGGTTTCATCCTCCAGCACCAACAGAAGCACCAGGCACACAGCCAGAAGCAATTTCACAGGCTTCCATTGCATTAAATTTATGCTTGTAAACTTCCTCCCTTGCCAATTCAGCAAAACCTACCTTTTTGCCACGTAAATTTGGGGTGATGTCAGAAGCAGGGAGCCATACTGCAAAACTGCCAGTGTCTAGTGGTTGATGTAGTGATGGGAGGAGATGCCCCAGAAACCAGAGCTGTCCCAGCTCTGCCCCACCACCCTGACTCACCAGCCCTTCCAGATTTTCACATGGCCACCAAGGCATTGCCACAGCTGGTGCTTAGCCACAGGAGAGGGGCTAGGGCTGCCCCTCAGCCACCCAAAAAATAGCCACACTCACAAGGGCCTTGCACTCCTGCTGCTCAGAAAAGCACCATCTCCAGGAGCAGGAGATGCAGGAATGATGCTGCAGGAATGATGCTGCAGCAAACCTCTGGAGGAACTTTTTGCACTAAACTGGAAGTCCCAAGGAATGCACAAGAGAAATGCATTATGGGGATGGGGGAATAAGGAATATTAAAATCGGTCCAGGGAAAGGGGAGTCTGCATATGCACACTAAGAGCTGAGCATGTAAGTAGCATTTTCAACAGGTTGTTTGCTAGAGACAGCTAAAAGAGAAGAGATTCAGATCTTAGGAAGAAATTTTTTACTCAGAGGGTAACGAGGCACTGGAACACATTGCCCAAAGAAGTTGTGGCCTCATCCCTGGAAGAGTTGAAGGCCAGGTTGGATGGGGCCCTGAGCAAGCTAATCTGGTGCATGGCATCCCTGCCTATGGTGGAAAGGGTGGAACTAAATGATCCTTAGGACCCTTCCAACCAAAATCACTCTATGATTCTATGACCTCACTGAGACCAAGTTGCACAGGACCCTGGTGCCTTCCCACATTTTGGGAGGAAATTTGGTTATCCTGGTGATAGCCTGATGTCATGTGGGTGGACAACTGCTCAGACTTAGTGCAGGTGAGTTTGGTCTCCATTTGGTCTCCAAGGATGGGCAGGCTGCAGCAGTGGATCTTGTTCCAGCAGTGGGGCAAGGGAAAAACTGCAGGATGGTCCTGGGTCCCTGAACCCCCCTCCCATCATCCTCTTCCCCCCATATCCCTGACAGTCACACTCTTGGACAGAAAAGGGGTGTTGAACTATCCTGGCACCATGAGCCCCACAGGCTGGGTGCCACACCTACCCAGAAAAGTAAAATCCTAGCCCCAAAATCAACGCTACTCAGGACAGCATGTAAGACATGGCTTTCAGAGAAAAAAAAAAAAAAAAAAAAAAAAAAAAAAAAAAAAAAAGGGAAAAGAGGCCCAAAACAATTACAGTAAAATTACAAACGTGCCATGCTCTGCACCTGCCTTTGCTCCCTGCATCCCTGCATCCACCACGAGTCACTCTGGACCAGGTACCCCCATTTTTTTCGGTCAAAAATACAACCATTCAGGGGCTGGGAAATGAGAGGACTAGAGGCACGCTATAAATACTCCAGCTGCAGAAATAAGACATCACGGCTTATGGACAGCGATCTGAGCACAAGCGCCGAGAGGGCTCCGCAAGCAGGAGCAGCGCCGAGTCCCCTGCCCAGGGTGACCGCGGCTGTGTCCGAAGCCAGGCCCAGGTGCCCGTGATCCTGTGCGATGCCAGCTGGGAAATGCAGTCTGGCCCGGGCACGACGCCAACCAGCTGGCTGCCTACAAATCCCAGCGCGCCGGGGAGCGGAGCTGCGCCCATCCCGGCTCCCGCCTGCTTCCTGCAGCGCGCCAGGGGGAAATATAAACAGCGGCGCCGGGCCAGGCTGGGGATGCTGCCGCTGGACGGGCCGGGCCGGGGAGCTGAGGCAGCGCTCGGGGTGAGTGAGTGTGGGCTTCTCTCTCTGGCAGAACCCTGCCTGTGTGCAGGGGAAACATCTGCTCCCTGCTAGGCAGCCGTAGGAGGGGACCGGCAGCACCCGCCGGGAATGTTTTCCTGGGGTCTCGCAGCGAGACGTGTGCCCGTGCGGATCCCTGTGTCTGGATGCGAACAGCCCTGCGGGTTATCGGGGCAGGGAGATGGAAAGGAGAAGTCGAGCTTGGTTTGCAGTGCTTGGAAGAGCCAAGCAGAAATTAGAGGTGGATTCTCCCACCAGGAAGGGCTGCTCAGCTCCGTTGCCTCCTTGCATTTAGTTTTGACTTTCAGAGAATACTTGGCTGAGATTGTGTCAGAGGAAAGCTTCTGCCTGCGCTGGGCTGGTGTTTGCAGCCCTCTCTGGGAGGAGACCCCTTCCCAGCATGGGGCAGGGGGTGGAGGAAGCAGAGGGATGCTCAACATCTCCTGGCTTTCCAGGCAGCCCTGGCTGGGGGAGTAGCCCTGATGCAGGACTTTCTACTCCTGGGACAGTCGGGGAGCGCACATGCAAGCTCTGAGCCCCCCATGGCAAGGCTGTGGCTCTCACGGCTGGCATCAGCCAAGTGTGTTGCCTACTGGCCCAGGCAACATTTTGCAGTCCCTGAACAATAAACATTAATTAAATAAAACTGGGGCACAAGGCAGGTCTCTGTGGACACCCTGACTTGTCCTTTACACTGCATGTTGGCTTTGCTCTTTGCTTGCCCAGCTCCCCTGCACAGTAATCAGGTAGGGCCTGACTGGCTCACGGGGCTGTGGAGGGGCAGACCAACCCCATCGCAGAGGTCTCAGCCTTTATCCAAACCCTCACCACACTCTGCTACTTACTCTGGACTTTTACAGCTGCAGTTGAGCTGCTGATGCAGTGAACTCCTTCATTTGTAGATACAAATTCACCATTCAAGCAGAAGAAGCAAAAAAGACAAGGATGTGAACCAGAAACCTGCCTATAAGATCTAACCTACTGTGGCTTTTAAAGACAGCCTTATTTTGTTTGGAAAAGAGATCCACAACAGCTTTCAGCAGTTCCATACAGAGTTTTTCTTTTTGAGAAAAACAAAAGTAAAAATAAAGCAGTGATCTGTGTTTGAAAAGCCATTTTTCCATCACATTTAATTGGAACTATTAGAACAGTTTTTCTCGGAGCAAAGTGGCTGTCAGCAGAAACAGGTTCATTTGGGCTGCTGTACTTGTTGTGTAGGATGTTTCCTGTCTCCTTTCCACTCTTCCCCCTCCCAAGAATGACTATAGATTGACTACATTATAATCTTTCAGTTTAATTTTATATTTTCTCTTAAAGGCTGAGAGTTGAAGATGGCAGAGCTGGAAAGCACAGTCATAAACACCAATGTAAAACAGGTAAAAGGCTGTCCATTACAAAACACACATCCTGTATTTCCAAACCAAGTCTTGAAATGCCACCACAGAAGAGAACACACCACAACCCAGAAATGTGGTGGCCTGAATTGCTCATGCCTGGGTTTCAGCAGAAGTGGCTGTCCCAGGGCTGCTGGGCACCTGGTCCCAGTGAAGTCCATGTGATTTCCAGTTGCTGGGACTGGGCAGGTACATTTTCTCACACTTAAATTTTGGAGCAACGAGGGAAAAAGCAGCAGCTTCTCTACATACACAGAGACTTTATTCAGCTGTCCAGAACAGACACAAACAAAGGGTAGTACCACCAGTCTATGCAGAGAAACCCAGCACAAACAGATGACCGTGGCTGTGCTGTCCCCACGAAGAACAAAATTATGGAGCAATCCCCTCTGTGTGAGCTGTCTTTGGGGCATGTGGCACTTACCAGACAGGTTAGGGTTTCACAACTGCCAGCCCCATCCTTGGTGGCCTGAAGATGAAGACTGGGTGTGGTATCTCTACATCAGAAACCGTGACACAGGGGTGATACCTCCAGCACCCAACCCTAGCACTGTGGTTGGAGCCCCCTGCTCACCCCACCTCCCTGAGTTCCTTCTCTGCCGTCCCCTGACTCCTCTTTCCTCCCTGTCCTGCAGAAAGACCCCAGTACATCACTGGTCATTGCTGTGACCACCAGAGCCATCTTCAACCTGGAGGAGGAGCACAAGCTCTACCTGGAGAAGGGCAAGGAGGAGTACACAAGGCACCAGCAGGCCAACCAGGACAAGCCCCTGCCACCAGGCACAGCATTTGCCTTCATCCAGGTAAGCCCCACACCTGGCATGGGGAACATGCAGACACTCGCAGGATGGGGTGAAAGCTCAGTTTTCCCAGCTTTAAGTCTCAATTCCCATCACAGGGTGTAGTTTTGCCTGTGCTGATCTCTTGGCCTCATTGCAGGGCATTGAGACCTGTGCTCCTGACCACTCCCTCTCCCCCTGGCTTTTCCAGGATGATTGCTCTGTCTGGCTCATGCCAGCCTTGCCATAGCTGGCATGAGCCAGATAGAGCTGACAGATGCAGCACAAACCACTAACCTTAACTGAAAAAGATCCCCTGCAAAGGTGCTGCAGTCATGCCTGTTTAAAAGAGTCCCATCTCCTCCCAGGCAGTGCAGTATGTTAACAAGAAGATCCTGGAGAGCAATCCAGCAGAGAGGGACCTCTTTGACATCGTGGTGCTCTCCAACAACAGCCCAGAGAGCGGCGTGCGCATCATCAACAGCGCCAAGCACTACGGTAAGGGAGATCCATCCCTGGCAGTGCCTGATGCCCCTGGGAGGCTGCAGGACAGATCAGGCACCACAGTGGATCATCAATGGCAAACAGAGAGCCAGGGGATACAAGAGGAAGTGGGGAAGGGTTCTCCTGGAGGCCAGCTCCCCTCAGCCGTATCTTTCACACCAAGAAGTTGCAGCATTTTGCACAGCCTGGGAATGTTCAGGCAGGTACTGAAAATTTTAAAAAGTTGTTTAAAAAAGCCCCCCTAAATCCCAGAGTGCTGGAGGAATGCTCATTTAAGGGAGGGATGGAGGGAATATTTACCTGCACTCTGCAGTTTTACAGGAGCAAAAACAGGTCAAGAAGATGCAGCAAGAACACAGGCATTGAGAAATTAATTGCCCCGTGCTCTTCCAGCAAAGCACACTGAGACCTGGGGGAGGGAGTGAGGGGCTATGAGGAGGATGTTGCTCCATAAGACTTCACTCATATCCCTTGTCCTGAAGACCTAGAGATCTCCAAGTTCTGCTTTGTCAGTGATGAGGACTCCACACAGTACCTGAAGTCCCACAGCGTCAAGCTGTTCCTCTCAGCTGACAGGACAGATGTCTGCAACGCCCTCCGGAGAGGTACATTCTCCCCTCCATCCCACGTCCCCAAACCCACCACACTTTTTCCAAGCAGCTCAGTACAAGAGACAACACCAGAGCCTGTGATTCACAGGGACAAGGGGTGAATGGTACATTGATTACCAGTACAGTCCTGAACAATTCAATCTCCTCTTCTGTCCTTACCAGTAGCCTGCAAACACACCAGGCTTGCTCAGATGCCCTCACAAGTCACTGAGTGCATTATGCATCAATCTGAACACAGCTCTGTCATGGGCTGGTCATTCCCTGCCTGACATTTAAGCCTTTCTAACCAAAAATGCAATTCCATTCATCAATGAAAGTTTATCAGTGATTCCCAGGACTTTGTGAGGATGCCACAGAAATTTGCTGTCTTGGTACATGCAGAGTTACTGTGTGCTCAGTAAGCACATATCTGACCTCAATGAGATGAAGTGCAGTCTCCCCAACTCCTCTAATGGGGTTAATCACCTTCTTATTAATTCACTTGGGTATGAGCACATCAGCTGGCCACCATCCTTCAAGGTCAGGAGCAAGCCATCTGCAACCTGGACTTTCCTTCACTACACAGCACATTCTTGGAACCTCCTTGAGAGAATCATTGCCCTGACAAGTGTCTCCCATCTGGGAGCCTGGGTCCACATATGAGGGTGGGCAGGGAGCAGCTTGTAGGAAGAGACTGTAATTAAGCCAATTACCACAATCAATGGAGATGCCAGCCCGTATTATTCACACCACAGTGTGCTAAATCTGGGCATTAAAGATTGAGGCTTGGCAGGGTGAGCAAGCACCAGGAGGAGGGGTGCTCATGTCTTGACAGCCACCCACCATCTCTTGCCACACTTCAGTATCTCCCCAGACCTCAGTTTCTGATCAGCAGCACTTTCTCAGGGGATAACACAGCCATGGAAAGGCTGGGCTGACTCCCCCAGAAAGCTCCCTGACTTGGAGGCCCTGGCATGGTGATGTGGGACAGGGCTGTAGCAGATGTGTGGGGAGCAGCTGGCTGTGCATGAGCTGCCCCAGGGAGGGCTGTCTCTCCTGACCCCACCTTGCTGTGCCTCACAGGGGTCTCAGCGGCGCTCGTCTTCCAGCAAGAGGTGCAGGCCCCCAGCACTCCACTCCGCGTGGTGTTTGACGGGGATGCCGTGCTCTTCTCCGACGAGACAGACCAGATCTTCCAGGAGCAGGGCCTGGAGGGGGCAGTGCAGTACGAGTGGGCGATGGAGTCCGTCCCCATAGGAGAGGTGAGCATGCCACCTCGCTTCCATGGGCACCCGCAGGCTCTGCCATTTCTCCTGCTAGGGCTTTGGCATGAACAGTCACAAAAGCAGAAATCCTTACAGAGTCCCTATGCATCCAGTACTCAGTCCCTGGTGTGGGCCTGATCTGGAGTCTCACTGGAAATGGATCTGTTATTTCCTGTAAATAAGCCCTAAATATCTAGGACTGTGGCTAATCCCAACACCACCTTTTGTAGGTTGTGCCCTCTTGCTGTCCAAGTTCCTGCAGGACTCAGACCCAGAGGCACTGCTGTCTGTGATGGCACCTTGCTGCTCACTTTAGGATTAGGATGAGCACCACAAGGCTCACCTTCCTCCCAGGGACTGCAGTGCTCAGCCCCCGTCCCAGCATTGCCTGGTCCTGGAGCCCACAGGCATTGTGTGCTCTGCAGAGCCCTGAGAAAGCCTGTGAGAGGAATGAGTGGCTTGTACAGGCAGAGTAGGTGTTTCCTTATTTCCCACACACTCCCAACTGTCCTGCTGTCCTTCCAGGGTCCCCTGAAGGCTTTTGCCATGCATCTCGGGAAGATGCGTAAGAAGTTTGGCCAGGAAGAATCCCCCATCCGCACCTACCTGGTGACAGCGCGCAGCGGCAGGGACATGGGCGTCCGAGCCATCAAGACGCTCCGGGAATGGGGTCTGCCCATCGACGAGGCTTTCTTCATGGATGGGGCTCCCAAAGGCCCCATCCTCGCCCAGATCCAGCCTCACATTTTCTTTGATGATGGGCTTCATAACATCCAAGGGGCCCAGAATGTGGGGGTACCCTCCGCCTGGGTCCCTTCCTGCTGCTGATGGGCTGCAGGCCAGCAGTCCTCCCTCCCAGCAACACAGAGGACTGGGTCAGTTGGAGGTAAAACTTCTGGTGGAGAAGGAAAGATCTCCTAACGTGCAGCAAGCAAATCTCAGGGAAAGGGGACGAGAGCATGGACTCCCATGCAAAGCTTGATTGGGTATTTCTGCTCCTGATAAGAGGTTCTCTACGTCTTAGGATAAAGCCAAAAGACACAACTGCCCCAGGATGGGAGGACACCTTTGTTGTGACACTGAGGACTACACCTACCTGCCATGTAGGACCTGGGGACTTCTCTCAAAGAAATTAGTGAAGCTAATGCCTCACACACAAGCAGAAAGAAGCAAGAAAAAATTGCTAGTTTTGGCTGTGCTCAGACAGTCTCCAAGATTGAGCAACACAGGAAGGACATCAGCCTGTTGAGCCGAGTCCAGAGGAGGCAGACCAAGATGATTAAAGGGATAGAGCACCTCTCCTGTGAGGAAAGACTGAAAAAATTTGTATTGTTCAGCCTGGAAAAGAGAAGGCTTCAGGGTAACCTAACTACAGCCTTCCAGGACCTGAAGGGATCCTACAGGAAAGATGGAGAGGGATTATTTACAAAAGCATGTAGTGACAGGACAAGGGGGAATGGCTTCAAACTGAACAAAGGCAGGTTTACATCAGATATTAGGAAGAAATTCTTTTCTGTGAGGGTGATGAGACACTGAAATAGGTTGCCCAGGGAAGTTGTGGATGCCTCATCCCTGGGAGTGTTAAAGGTCAGGTTGAATGGAGCTCTGAGTAACCTGGTCTAGTGAAAGGTGTCCCTGCTCACACCAGGGTGGCTGAAACTGAATGATCTTTAAGGTGTCTTCCAACCCAAACCATTCTATTATTCTGTTATTCTATGATTTATTCCCATCTGCCTAAAGGGAGCCCTCAAGACCCTGCCTCACCGGACATACTCATCTTGGTTTCCTGAGGAGACTGATGTGCTAGTGAGTGCTTCAGGCAGCTCCAGCCAAACTCAGAAGAGGGAGAAAGACTTCAAAACTGTAAAGGACCTACAAACCTTTTAGAAATGGGTGAATGGATTGAAGAAAGAAAGCCCAAGCTATTCCTCCTCATAAAAGAGATTATAGCACAAGACAGCTTTCCTTAGACATGCATACTGCTCAGAGTGCTTTTAGGAGACAGACCTGTGGGACACTCAGCTCCTGGAGCTGCAGGACGGGGACAAGGCTACAACCCAGCACTGAGGTCCCACCAGGAGAGGGCACTGGAGATAGGCTGCCTGCAGCACAAGCCATGGAGGGGCCCGGGCTGCAGACCAGCACTACGGGGGCTGGGGCAGGACTGGGAACTGTGGCCAGCCTTAAATGGATCTCCAGAGCCGTGGGTGAAGGGCAGGCGTGGGGGTCTCAAGAGCAACTGCTCCTTGCACATGGGGTACGTGGGTGTGCTCGGTTCCCTGCCTGACATCACACCACACCCCGAACAGGGATGCCTCTCCTCTGGCAGTTTGGACTCCATTCTTAATTTTCCTGGGGAACAAGGAACCTGCAAGGTTCACCTGCAGGTTTCTTTCCCCAGGGCTGGATGTGAATTGCCCCTAGAGGCCACTGTGCTGCCTGGGGACATGGCACCTCAAATCCCTGCCAGCTGTCCAGAAACACCTCCTAAAAAAACAAACTGGCTGCTCAGGCAGCAGCGGGATTATGGACAAGGAGATAAAGATGATGCTGACTTTTTTTAATCTCAGTGTAATCAGAAAATAATTCTTTTTAAAGGCTTCACAAGTGTTGCTCTCACCAAAGCTTATTTCCTCCCCAATAAATAAATAAACAAGCATCCCAGTGTGACTGCTTGTTCCTCATGCCTGTGTCTAACGGTGTGGAAGGAAGGGTGGAATATCTCAGTGCTCCTTTCCATACATTCATTTATTTATCAGATGTTTGACATGTTCATCAAAATGGCTTAAATACACAAGAAACCTTCAGTGGGCTTTGGATTAGTCCCCTGAATGTCATCTTGTATCTGTCTCCAAGCTCAGTCCTGCTACCTTGAGCACGGGATTCTGCACTTCTTGCCTTAGCAAGGGCAGCTGCTGGCCCTGACATGCCATTGGCAGAGGTCCTGTCCCTGCCTTCGTGGCCATCGCTTGGGTCCAAATTCGGGGCTGCTAGGGCAGGGCATGTGCATAGATTTGCTCCAAAGAAGCAAGGCCTGGCAGGGTCTTGGCACCAGCTGTCTGGCCCCTGGCCCTTTTGCTCAGTACAGATGCTGAAATTAGATGTTTCGAGGTAGCAACATCAACAACATCAGCCACTCATCATTTGCTAATAATGCTAAGCAGCCATCAGCTGAACAAACATTAATTACAGGATGCTCCAAACATGCTCAGTAAGCAGGTGCAGATATTTGTCCCACTTTTGTGCAGGTCAGATACCACCAGGCTCCGTGCGGGGATCCAAGCCCCCCTCTCCAGCCCTGCCTGCCACACACAGCCAGCTGCTTCTGTGGCAACTGCTGCTGGACACGGACCCAGTGCTGGAGGTGATGGTGGTCCTGGGCATCTTCCACCATCCTGACCCATCACATTTGCTGATGTCTGGACGGGGCCAGCAGGAGCTTGGTCACCGCCTTGGGAGAGAGGAAATTAGCTGAGTCAGGGGTGATGGGGACAGGCGCACGTGAGCCACTGCAGTGTGTGGGATGCTAAGGCAGCGGGAAAGCGCCACATGCCTTCCTCCAGCACTGTCAGCACAGTGGGGGATGACAGGGCAAAATGTGCCCAAAATAGGAAAAAAGGAAGGAAACTCGAGGCTTGTGGGGTTGCATCATATAGGGCCAAGTACAGCTGCTTCAGGCCATAGTTCAGCTTTGTAGCATCAAAACTGCCCTTATTGCCCTGCTCCAATGATGTGCCATCAAAAACACCCTCTGTCAAGGACTGCTGCAGCTTCATGCCCTACTGCAAGGACAAACTTGCTGTTTCTGTCTTACAGGCAGCTGTAATAAGTTCATTTATGCTTGGGATGCTCCTCAGGATTTGGCTTTCAGAGGCATCTTAAGCTCCTTCCTTCAAGGGATTGCTGACGCCCCAGGGTCTTGTGACGCGGCTGCGACCTGAAGAGGGTTTAGCTGCTGGGGCTGGTCATGGCATGCTTCTCTGATACCATTTCAGGTTTTGTTGGCCAGGGCAAGGCAGGAGCAAACTACACTGCCGTGTCACCACCACACACAGGCTCCCTTTGAACCCTGCTGGGTTTCATACCTTTCCACTCTGGGAAGAGAAGTGCAAAGGGGGCTCTGAGCACCTGCACTTGATTCCGACCATTGCGTTCCAACAACCCCCCTCAAACCCAGCCAAAGCTGCCTGGTGTCTGGGTTCCCCTCTGAGACACCCTCCTGGCCCAGAAAAGGAAGTGGGCCCCTACTCTTCCCAGCCACAGGCAGGCCAGCTGCCTCTGCAGGGCCCAGTTCTGCCAGTGATGCCAAACAAGTGGCCCTTGTTTCAGGGTGGGGCGCGTGACCCCAGGGATCAGAGGCTGCAGCTGGTTGGCCCCGAGGAGTTGTGGGAGACCTTTGCCCAGGACCGTGCCCTTAATCCTTCCCTCACTGCACCAGTCAATTTAGAGTTGCAATGCTAAAAACAAAACAACTCAGTGCTAAGCAAGAGAAAGGGTTTTATGAAATGGTGGTACTGCAGGGAGGGAAGATTGGCAGGTATTTGTCTGCTAATAGAGATCTGCAGTGGCAGTGTCCAAGCTGTTCAGCTTCACTGACTCCTGGCTGCAGAGGGAAGGATGCTGGAGGCTGCAGGACCTGGGCACAGCTGCAGTGTCTGCCAAGGATGCTCCCACACCTCCCTAACCTACAAGCACCTTTGCTCATGAGCACTGAGCAAGGCATCTTTACATTTTTGACCATAACCCTAGCCCTAAGTCACCCTGGTGGCAGTGTACCTTGAGAAACACTCAGGAGTTCTCAGCCAGAGAGGCCGAGATGCCACGTCCCACGCTACAAAAAATTATTAACAGGCTGTTGTGCATGTGGAAGGTCAGAGAGAGGGTGTGCAAAGCCACAGACTGTGTTTGCCAATGTGCTTAAAACTGGTTTCAAGATCTTAACCCCAGGCAGTCACACTTAAAATAGTGGTTGTGGTGGCAAGTAAAGATGGAGCTTAGCAGAACGGTGACAATAAATTAGAATTCAGAGCCTTTGTGGAAATATTGACACAGCAGAAACTGCCCCAGGAGGTCCAGACTGACTCACCAAATCACCAGTGAGAGCTGGTTGCTCCCACTTCAAGAAAACACATTGCAACTTTTAAGCTGATCCTTGGGTTGCAATGGGGTGTTGACCCTCATCCTTCTGAGCCCACACTCCTCTGAGGATCAGAAGTGACAATTACTTCAGTGTTATGTGGAAGAGAAATTATTGTATAAATGATGGTCGTCTTAGGGCAGCTTCTGCTGGAAACTAAAGGAAATAATTAAATGACATCTAGTGCTGCAAAGGAAATGAAATGTGTGCTTGGATGTGGCTGGAGGCATTTCTCTGCATCATGATGGAAACTCCACCAGCATGCCAATACCCCCCCTCCCAAGTCAGGCTTACATGGGGGACAGAAGCAGTAATTGCTCAAGGTGGTGACAAGGTGAGTTGGGTCCCTGTGTTCCCCATCACATCCTGGCGTGGGTGGGGATGAATCAATATCATCATTGTCACTTATCACCCCATCCTGTCAGCCACGGGTCACGCTGCCTTGCTTCCAGGGTCTGCCAGGATTGTTGTTGCCCTTCCCTGGCAATTTCAGCCTGCTACAAAATAACTCAGGTGAAGCAAACAACATGAGATCCCTGCCCTGAGGAGCAGACAGGGCCAGCAGCCAGGGAGAGGCAGGTCTCCTCCTCCCCAAGGTGGTGCCAGGTGTGTCACTAGCCATGGGAGAGGATGGGCCAGGGGATGATGAAGAACATCCAACGCCGAGCAGGGTCAGGAGCGGACAGGAGGTGTGGGGGTGGCAAGGATTTGGGCAGGGCCATGAAGTGCGTGGGACACAGGGACAGGCGACGTCAAGCTTGGCAGCAGCCCACTGAGACAAGGCAGTGTGTAAGTAAACCCTAGTGAAGATACCAGAGCAGCTCAGAATCTTAAAGACAGTAAACAGATTTCACTTATGAAATCCTTTCTGGGTTTTGTTTTTAAATAGCTAGGAAAAAGATGGAAGAGCAAGATGTGATGAAAACACTCCACATTTGAAGGCTGCTGCAAATGGCCCTGATGAGGATGGAGCCATGCTCAGGGCTCCTGCCTGTTATGACATCCAGTTGTGTCACACGGCCACAATGAGCCACCCTCGCCCGCCAGCAGGATCACGGTTTGCAGCATGAGGGACACCAAAGGAAAAAATACCAGCCTTGGCCTTTTGCAACTCCATTTAGCATTTCCCCAAGGTCACTGCAGCCCATGATGGCAGCCAGAACATGTTTCAGCAGGCTGCTGGCCAGCTGTGCCTCCAAACCAGCCCCAGCCAGCTGGTATGAATGGACTGGGGATTGCCACCACCCATGATGCCAAGGACATCTTCCCCACTGGGACACAACGGCCAGGGCCTGCATGAGTCACCTTGTTGTGCTCAGCGCAACCCCTCCTCTGCTCCCAGGTTTCCCACCACCCAGAGCTGCTACTAAACCACCTTTTAGTCTTGCTTTTGTGGGTGTTACCCTGAAAAAGGGTGTAGTTTGGGATGTGCCAGTGCCACTGCAAAACGCACCCTCACCTTGTGAATTGTACATCAGTTTAGGAAACGGTGTAGGGAGTGGGCGAAGTCCTGGCACTGTGCCGGGAAAAAGTTACCACTGCTTCCCTCAGGATCTCAGGGATGGTGAATCAGGCTCTGCTAATGAGCTGCATCCAGCACCTTCACAGCGGCACCAGCACCAGCAGAGGCAGGCTGTTTGAAACCAGACTTGCCCAGGCTTGTGCACCCGTAGGCTCTGCTCAGCTCAGATGGGAGAATGGTTTTCTTTTCTTTTAGCAACGAGCTTCAAAATCAGAAATGCACTTTCTTGAATTTGAAGACGCCCTCTAAAAATCCCACCCACAGCTGAGCAAAAAAATAATCTGCATCTTTGAGCTGAAGCTTTCCGTGCCATGTAGGTCATTGCAGTTCACAACATTGGTGCTGCTGTGATAAATAAGTTTATGAAAAAAACACCAAGGAAAGGGTGAAGGCAAACACACAGCCATGTGTAAGGACAAAGAGACCACTGCAGCAACCCTGGCAGAGGTCTGCCAAACTGTAAATGGGAGACCTGCTAGAGGCCCCCAAAAATAAGGCATTTGAAACTGAACATGAGCCAGTGTGCTCTGGTGGCGAAGGAAACCAGTGGCATCCTGGCCTCTATCAAAAATAGTGTGGCCAGCAGGGCTAGGGCAGTGATTGTCCCTTTGTACTGGGTGCTGGTGAGGCTGCTCCTCCAGTCCTGTGTCCAGTTCTGGGCCCCTCACTACAAGAAAGTCATTGAAGTGCTGAAGCATGTCCAAAGAAAGGGAGTGGAGCTGGTGAAGGGCCTGGAGCACAAGTCCTATGAGGAGAGGCTGAGGGAGCTGGGGGTGTTTAGCCTGGAGAAAAGGAGGCTCGAGAGACCTCATCACTCTCTACAACTGCTTGAAAGGAGACTGCAGTGAGGTTGGAGCTTGTTTTCCCAGGTAACAGATGACGGGATGAGAGAAAATGGCCTCAAGTTGTGCCAGTGGAGCTTTAGACTGGATATTGGAAAAATTTATTCCCTGAAATGGTGATCAGGCATTGGAACAGACTGCCCAGGAAAATGGTGGAATCACCATTGCCAAAGGCATTTAGAAGCCATGCAAATGTGGCACTTAGGGACATGGTTTAGTGGTGGACTTGGCAGTACTGGGTTAATGGTTGGACTCGATGATCTTTCCAACCTAAAGGATTCTAAGTTTATAAACTAAGCTGCATCAGGTTCCTGCCTGTGGGGCAAAGGGCAGATGGCACAGCCAGGTGTCACTTGCAGAGGAGACCCCAATCTCCCAGAGCTGGGGTGCTCTTCCCAGCTGGAGCTATTGGAGCTGAGTCATTTGACCCCACCTTGGGAATCCTCTCAAGCAGGCACCGAGGTTGCGAAAGCATGGCTGGGCCCCAGGGGCGTGTCACCCCACACCCACAGCTGGGGCTGCCCGGGGAAGATGCGCTGGTTCACCCCTTGGAGCCACGGGGGATGCAGGGGGCTAAGGAGACAGAGCAGCAAGGAAAGGGGTGTCATCCACTGTGACAAAAATAGGAGTGAGGAGGGATAGACCCCTCCATAGTGTCTCACACGTTCTCTAGATACCTCAGCCATGGCACTCCCTGTTTGCTCCACAAACAAGGAAAAGTGTGTAAAAAACCTTAAGCCCAGGCTCGTGCTACTCTATCTTTTTAAGATAATATAGTGCAACTTTCATGGTCCCAGCCTATAAATACCTAGACGTGCTCCCAGCTCCTGGTTAAACATACCCACTGTGCTTCTCAAGGCTTTAACATCAGGGCAAACATTCCACAGAGGTGCTGAGGGAGCCTGAATGCAGAAATCCTGTCTCCTTGCTGGAGCCACTGGCCTCCCAGCATGCAGGCACTGCAGTGTCAGCTCCAAAACTCTTGGTGCCAAGGGACAGAGACAGATTAAAAACTCGGGGGATAAGACCCCCAGTCCCTTCCCATCCTGCAAGCACCCAGGAGAGGATCACTATTGTAACATTCCCTGACACAGCCCCATTCTCCCTTTTTCCCAGTAAACCATTGGAAACAGGGGACATGTAAGTCACTTTGCTCAAAAAGCAGCGAGCCTCTTGCAGGTTATGAGAGCAGTCCCAGATGAGGACACAAGCCTTGCTACCATGAAACTCAAGATAAGACTCATTCATAACAGCAAAACTTGCCTCTAATCCCTTGGAATCAAAAAACCAGACACAGCCTGGGTCCAGAGTTCTTTATTCTGCTGAAGCACTTTGCTGCATTGTGTGATGGTACGTGACTAGTGTGGCATGCTGTACTCACCGGCCCATCCCTGCACACTGGAACCCACTCCATAGCCACGGGATTCTAGCAGAGACTGGCCAGACTGGAAACGCTCGAGGAGCTACCATATGTGCCCCAGCCTGGGGGCCAAGGTGCAGGTTGTCTGGCCAGCTACAGTTTCCCAGCCACTTCAAAGAGAAGGGAGGAGGACTGGTACTTCACTGGCTCTGCCACAGGCTCCAGGAAAGCCTATAAGGGACGTAGGGGAGGCCTGGGCCTGGTGTCAGGGCTGTCCTTTTTGTCTGCAAAGCACATTTGTAAAGGGGTTGTTTAGAGCCCTTTGTGAGGGTGGGTTTGCTGGGATGGGGCCACAGTCGGGCTGGTTTATGTCTGACCCACTCCTGCCCACGATCTGATGGGGGCTGAGAGGAGGAGACCCGTGAGCTGGAGCCCGCAGCAGCAGCAGCAGCAGCAGCGATGCCTCTGGGGTCAGGTACCGGTGCTGCCGACCCGCTATGCCTTGGCCCCTTGCCCGAATGAGCCACACGGGATTTTGCTGAGTCATGCAGTGCCTCGGGGCCGGGAGGACAACGGGTTTTGCTGACTCATGGTCAGTGGCACTCGGCTTGACCACACACCCGCAGGGGCAGGAGGGAAGCAGGTGCTGGCTGAAATAACGGGACCCACCAGGTTCAACCAATGCCTCCAGAAATCCTCATCCCAAAGGCATGTGTGTCCCACAAGCAGGCAGCAGGCTTCCTGAAGCCCATCAGCTTGACCAAGATGTGGCAATTTGGAGAGCTCGTGGGACAAGATACAGCCCAGGGTAGAAATGCCCTCTAAAAATACTCAGGATGGATCACGGCTTGGGGGGTAGCATGCATGGACCTAGGGCAGCAGGGTCCTGCATGAGGCCATGGGAGAATGGAAGAGGCTTAGGGACGGAGTATGGGAAGGAGATGGTGCAAGTGAGGTGCCAGTGACATGACCCAGCAATTTTACAGAAGTTGCATGAACACAAATGTGATGGGAGAGGGACAGGAACCTCATTGCAAAGCTAGGGGTCCCCCACTCCAACAATGCTCAGTTCGTCCCACAGGCTGCTACTTTCCCATCACCCCGACTAGGCACAAGCAGAGCAGAAAACAAGCGCCCTCAGCCCTCAGGACTTGGAAGGGAAAATTACTGTAAATCCGATTTCATTTTTACTCTTTTTCCAGCAGATCTCGTGGCTCTGTAGGAGCTCTGTCGGGACAAACTGGACAGAGATTAGCTGTGGCCTCCTGAGTTGGTGGGGTGACACCTCTGAACCCTGTTACCACACTCCAGTGATGGTGAAGAACCCATCCTGGTACTCAGTCTGCATTTTGAGGAAGGGGCAGACCTCAGGGACTGCTGGTGGCCAGTGTCCCCCTGGCTCTGCCCTGCACCAGCATCGTTCTCGGTGGCTGCAGGTGGCACAGTACCGCCACAGTGCATTTTGACGGGTGGGAGATGTGGCTTGACATCTCCTACTGGCTCCCCACCACACCTCCCAAAAAAGCTGTGGCCTATGATATGCCCATCTTCTCCACAAACACCCAGCTCAGACAGATTGGAGGGATGAATCCCCCAAACTGGTGGTGTCCTGGTGCCAGGGAGAAACGCAGGGCTGGGGGCTGCCAGGGCCCCTTGGGCAGGGTGCACAATGAAACCCCCGTGGTGACAGTGGTGGCCGAGGTCCGTGAGCAGCCGAGCCCCGCGAGGAACTGGGGGTCTGCTGCTGGGGCTGTGCTGGTGTCCTGCGTCCCCCCCTCTCCACTTCCCTGGGAGAAAAAACGCCAGATAACCTGGAAAGAACAAAAAATGCACCAGCCCCGCAGAAGGAAGTTAAAGGCAGTCCAGAACGGGGCACGCGCGGCCGGGCAGGCATCTCGTGACTGATTTCATGGTGTTTATTCCCCTTTCCCGGGGGCTGAGTCACGGCCCGAGACGCCGGGGGTCAGCCCGGGGAGAGCCGTGAGGCGGCGCCCCCGGCCCCGCTCCCCGCCCCGGCCCGCCCTCACGTGACGCCGCTGGTTGCAATTTTAGACCGTCAGCTGACTCCAGAAATCCGTGGAGAGGGGCCGCTCTGCCTACAAAAACAGGGACGGAAAGCGGCAGCGACGTCGCGGCCTCTCAGCGTCGGGACCTCCAGCCTCTGACCCCTCGTCACTGTCGCCAGCAGCGCCATCGCCGCCATGGGCCCCCGCGGCCTCCTCCTGCTGCTCGCCCTGGCCGGGTCCTGCGCCGCCCTCATCAGGTGAGAGGAGGGGGTTCCTCACTGAGCTGCTGAGCCCCCCGGGTTGGGGGGACATGGGAAAAGTACCCCCGGTGCTGCTGCAGCGGTGGCCTCCGAGCTCCTGTTATAGCCCTCCATAGCGGGTGGCTCCCCCGCCATCAAAGCAAGGAGGGGAAGGTTCGGAACATCCCCCCCATCGTGCGCATGGAGGGGCCTCGCCCCAGCTTCCCCTACACCTGGTGACCCTCTGGCAGCCCGCCGGCCTATCCCCCTTTCCTCTGGCTTTGGGAAAAACACTGAACGCAGCGCGGCGAGGGGGATCTAGCATAGGGTGCTGGCAGGAGCCCAAACCTCACCCACCTCGTACCGGCGTGTCCCCTGTTTCGAATGGAGCCCTGCTGCCCCCCTTCCCTAGGCATCCCTGCCCTACGCACCCCCTCTTAACAGGTGTGTGCTTGCCGTCTCCACACAGGATCCCCCTGACCAAGTTCCCTTCCATGCGGCGGATCCTGAGAGAGGCAGGCAGTGAGATCCCAGATATGAATGCCATCACCCAGGCCATCAAGTACAAGCTGGGCTTTGCCGAGGAGGGTAAGCCCACTCCGGAAATTTTGAAGAACTACATGGATGTGAGTAACAACCCCCCTGCAGACCATCCCCTGCACTGCAACAGACCCCAGCACAATGTCACCTGTAGGGGTACCCATCCCGGGGTGGGGGTGAGACATGCCAGCCTCCCACCAGCCAGGAAGGCAAAGGAGGGAGAGATGTTGATCCTCTAGGACATTCATGCACCTCCGTGGCTTAGTGAGTGCATACCAAAAGGTGCTTCCCATCGTTACTAAATTAAAAATACTAATACTAGTAATTATAACAACAACAAACAAGCGGCTGCCACCCAAGCAGGAGCTTTTCAGTTTGTGACCTATTTCCTTTCCCCTTTGTCACTAATTAACAATCCTAAATAGAGGGCTGCTGACTTACAATCCTTTCTAGCATCTTCTGGCTGTTTGGACTCTACTTCTGGCAAGACAGGGGCATAAAAATCATGCTCCACTCCTTGAGGATGCTAGCTTACTATGGTTCTGGGGATGCAGGACCCTTCCTCTGACTATCCTTCACCTTTTGCACTGCCCTGGGAAAAGCCACCTTTTATCTCCACTTTCTTGTCAGCAACTTAGGGAGCAAAGCGAGCTGGGTGGTGGCAGAAGGAGAAGCCAGATAAAGGGCATGAAGTTTGCCCTTGCCCTGCTGCCAGACACGTGTGGGGTTTACTATTTCAGGGTTCCTTACCGGGCAGTGTAGGATATGAGCATTAGCTGGCAGAATAAAACTGGGCCCAGATATTTAGGCATTAATTCAGTGTACGTTCCCCCTGCTGCCCTTCCCCAGCGGCTCTTGTCACCCAGCCAGCGCCGTCCTGTCCTGGGAAGGGCCACCGGTGTTTCAGTTGGCAGTGTTGAAAGCCAGGCCGAGCGGTTGTGTCACAGTGCTGTCTTTTGCAGCCACAGCTCAGACCGCCACTCAGGGCTGCACTGTTTTCCCTTGTCACAAAGGCACTAATCCAACCTGTGGTGGCAGATAAGGGACCACTGGGTCCCTCCCAGCCTGGCTGAATGAATTTTGCTGCTGAATGTCTTGGGACAACCCTCACTAGCCTGCCTTGTATGCTTCCTGCCCTGGGACCCTTCTTGGGTCTGTGTGTGTGAGAAACGGAGCCCCTGTACCAGGGGTTAGTTTTCAAGCCCCAGCAATAATTACAGAACCACTGGAAGCAAGTGCTGCCTCCCCATTATGGCTAATTGCAATGTTGCAATGGATTGTTAATTAGTTAGTGAGCAAGCCTTGCAAACTAAGCGCACAGGAGGTGAACAGCTTTGATAATCCTGTTTTCTTCCCCTCCCCCCTTTCCCCCCTCTTAATTAAGTACACGTGGGGTTTGGAAAGGCTACTGGCTGACTTCCCTTGCTAGCAGCCTTCTCTCCAGAACCCTGAACCAGCTGCTCACCAGGCAGGACACAGCTCCCTGCCTGTTCGGGAGGACTGGGGAAAAATGAGTCCATGTACCACCTGCCTAGCATTTTCCATTCGTCCTCTCCTCTGTGGAGAGAGGGATACTTTGCCAACAACTCAGCCATTCAAGTTTCTTCCAGTCCCAGCAGAAATGTAGTCTTAGAGCAAAGGTGTATCCACCACATACCTGTGCTACAGGGACTTCCTCCAGTCCTTTACCCTGGAGGCCTAAATCCATTTCTGGTGATGCTGCTGCTCATGCACTTTGCTCCCACCACTCCTCCAGTCTTCCACCTCTCGAGACTGAGCATTTGTTTATTCACCCCCCATTCCTGGAGCTCACCAGCAAGCACCAGCTGTACCTCCACCTGCAGTGGGCAGTGCTGCTGCTCGCTGCAACCCACAGTTTCTCTGCAAACCCACGAGCAAAGCAGCTTCCCAGCCAGTTTCAGCTTTTCAATAACGCAGGTGTTTTGCTTGGCTTTCTTCCATCATTTTTTCTCATCCTTGTAGTGAACTGCATGCTAGTCTGCAGACCTTCCCCCTTCTCTTCCTTCTCTGTCTCCATGCCCCAAATGTCCTCCCCCGCACACACCCATCCCACTTGTCCTCAATTTATCCTTTTCACACCCACTGTAATGAACGCTGGAGGGGAACCTCCCTTCCAGAGGACAAAGGCCGGGAACCTATCGGTGCCAAAACCAAGAGGAGGGCAATGTCTAGATAAGAAGCTGATTTTCTATTCAACCCTAAGAGATTTTTTGATCTTTAATCCCTGCTTTTAGCCAGCTGCTTCTGCTTATGGTTCCCTTCTTCTGCCTTGCAGGCCCAGTATTTCGGTGTGATTGGTATTGGAACGCCGCCCCAGAATTTCACTGTGATCTTTGACACTGGCTCCTCCAACCTCTGGGTGCCATCCGTGCACTGTTCCATGCTGGACATCGCCTGCAGTAAGTGTCACAAGTGCCAGAAGCTGCTAAACAGCTTCTCCTTCCCTGCAAAATGCAGAGACTTGTATCGCAAGAGGAGAAACTGAGGCAGCAGCATGAAAGGACTTACCAGAGGCTGATGGGCTTTTTAGGGTGAGAGCTGGAAATACAATCCCAGCTTCATTAGTCCTTTCCTGGGTTTCTTTGCCAAGTAACCCCTATACAGGGCCAAATCTTCCCCAACAGCTTCAGCCCTACAGCAGGGGAGCAGCATCATCGGCTGTGATGTTTCTCCCCAAATTATAGACCAATGCTGCTGTTATCCCATTGCGCAAGGCTGACTTTTTTTAAGTCAGCCTCTTGCCAGATCTGATAGAAACTGTCCTAGTTTCTGGTTTATTGCTGCACAGAGCATGTGTGTGCATGTTTATGGAGTTATAATTAACGAGAGCCAGGTAGGCACAATGAAATGAGAATGTCTTAGGGACTACAAGTTGGTTTTTTTTATTCTGTGGCATTCATTCCACAGCTGAAGATGTCAAACCTGGCTATGGCAAAATGCCATTCAAAAGCCACTGGTTGTGCTGCTTAAGCAAAGTGGGGAAACCTGTGGAGTCAACAAATGCAACCATGAAAGGCATTCCACAGTGCTCATTGGGAGTAGAGTAGAAATTTGGACTTCTTTTACACAGGCCTTCTCTTTGCATATGTGAAGTGAGATTTAGGACACTGACAGGGTGGTGAGGTTCAGTCATGGGATGCCTAGGGGGTTCCTGATTTGTAGCAGGGAGATGGTTTCTCAAGGCAGTGCCATGCCCGGGAGGTGCTGGGACCGAAGGGCTCGTTTTGTGAATATACAAGGAGCTTAACCTCCTGCCAGACTGGAATCCAAACTGGGACCCAGACAGCCTAGCTGGGAAACTCCTTGTGTAGCTCTGTCACATTGTGTAGGGCTCGGCTGGTTCATCCTCAGCTGCTGGCTGCACCACTCAGCAACCAGCCATGGGACTGCGCTGGCCAGCTCGTGACTCGGGAGGAGTCTGGGGAGGAGGAATCTGCCTGCCCATAAAACCAGGGATATCCTACAGCTCCCAACCCAGCCAAGGGGAAAAACAGCTTAGACTAGGGGAAAGCCCTTCTCCTCTGCAAATAAAAGAATATTTCTAATTCTTTCTGTACTAAAAACAATATTCGAAAAATTTCCAGCTACTCCTGTAAAAGAAACAGATAAGTCCATGAGGTGAAAATGTTCCTGCCCAGAGTAGGCTATATTTAAAGCCACCCTGGTTCTTTATGGCATGTGGAGGAATACATTTTGCTCTGCTGACTAACACACCACACCAACCACATAGCCTCTAGGCTTTTAATACCCAGTGGCCAAATCGGATTTAACAGCCTGAATTGGATCTGCCCACCTAATTCCCCAGACACTGGAAATGCTTTATTAAGCAATCTGGGCTCATGAAACCCTGCATTCAGGCCCATCTTCTCATCATTGAGTGTCCATTTGTGTGGATAAACTGGATGGTGTGGGGTTAAGTTTTGGGGAACTGTAGGTGTAAAGGAGCACTAATGCTGTGTGTCCCCTTGTGTCCCCTTTCCCACCTGCAGTGCTGCACCACAAGTATGACTCTGCTAAATCCAGCACCTACGTGAAGAACGGCACCAAGTTTGCCATCCGCTATGGGACAGGGAGCCTTTCCGGGTTCCTCAGCCAAGACGTAGTCACGGTGAGTTACCACTGCCCCAGACTGCTTTCAGGAAGTGCTCGGAGCTCTTAGATTTCAATGGATCTCCTTTCCTGAGTGTCCTACTCGTATAGAACATCCTTCTGTGCTGTGTTTCCAAGTCCTTTGAAATGACTGACTTTGTAATGATGACTGTAAAAGGGAGCAATAACCATGGCTGGCTGAGAAGGGAGAAGGTATTGATCTGCAGGTCAGCAGGCTTGGAGTGGGGACTGCTCACATGGTGTCCCTGCAAATATGGTCTCTGGCCATCCCTCCAACCTTTTTTCTGGTGACCCCAAAACTTAGCAGCCCAAGCATATGCCAACACCACTTCACAGACTGCTGGTGGTGCCCAGCTTGTTGTTGGCCAATATCCACACATTAGTGGATGCCCACATGGGCAGCTGCCCAAACACAGACCAGAAAAGGTCTCTTTACTGCCCCATCCTGGTCTCACGTCAAGAACTGGTTCTTACGCTTATACAGGCTGGGTAACACCCTGGGGAGAGGTTCTCCAGCAGTGTTCAGGGTGCAGTTTGAGTTAGCTGGGTGGTAGTTGCTTCACAGTTTGCTTTTCAGCAAGCAAAGACTGAGCTTTCTGTCCTGTGAAGGACAAGTGCCTTTCATGAATTCCTCCCAGGTACAGATGCTCGGGAGAGTTTGCCAGTTGCCAAACATCAGGGGTGCGTGTGCTCGCAGATTACTCGCTCTCCTGGCAGGGGATAAGAGCATATGTTTGCTTTGCAGGGGAGGAGAAACAAAGCAAAAGTTTTGAATAAGCACATAAATCTGGGGATTTGGACGTTTCTGTTCAGGTTCAGCTGAAAAGTATTGGCTTACCAATTTCATCAGAATCAAAAAGTATCCAGGAGAAGCTTAAAGTCTGTGACTCTTGCAGGATGCACTCTTTAGCCCATCCTTACAGCATGAAGATTTCAGGCTAGCCTGGAAGCATCAGTCATTGCCTCTATGCTGCATCCAGAGATGCAGTAAGACAAACATCAAACTTCATTGTCCTTAGAAAGTGTGGGCTTAATGCAAGGGCTGAAATGAGTCAGAAAGAAGATTGCCGTTTTTTCTCTTTTTGCTGGTTTGTAATTGTCACCCTAGTGCCTGTTTGCTGATTAGTTCTCCACTTCCCTGCAGCTCAGAGGAAGGATTTTTTGCCTCAGTTTGTTTGGGAAGTGGGGATGGCTCTTGTCAGACAGCATAGCTTGTAGCATTTGTTTTCTGTCTGTGCAGAAACAAGAGAAACCTCTTGCATGGAGCTGAGCAATGTTCGACTTGTAGTAGGCAGGAGCAGGGGTGACTCTGAGGGTCAGGGACCTTCAGCTTGGACACAAGGATGCATCCTCTGATGCACAACATGTTGTAGGCAAGCTCCCAGTCAGCTATAGTGTTGAAAGAAAGACATTGAAATAACCTTCAGGGTGTCCCTCTTGGCTCCAGCCATGCTGGTGGGTGAAAGCAGCCACAGCAGCCTCTGCTAGCACTGATATCTGACCAAAGATGCTTGTTGGCAGGTAGTCCAGAGTCCCTCAGCCCTAGTGTTTTTTTGAGAGGGTGATGAGCTCATGTTGAACATCCTCTCTCGTTTGCAATGCCCTGTAGCGCCACACTCCGCAGTGCTGCTTGCTCTCCAAAGAGCAGCAGGTTCAGCCAGCCCTCTGCTGCTCAGACATCTCATCTCTTTATCACAGCCCAACCTTGGGATGTCCTTCAAGGACAGCAGAGGAAACTTAGCTGACTATGGGGCACAGTGTCTCTTGCATGACTGCAGTGCAGATACACTGTACAGGAGATTACTTTCCTTGCCTCTCCCTTGTGCCTCTACATCCCAAGCCCTGGTACCAAGCTGTGCCTTAGAGGCCCTCACCTTTTGGCCTTTGCCATCCAGTGCTTAACTGCTGGCTGAGGCCACAAACAAGGCCAGGCGAGCTGTGGAGCGCTGACGCCTGTCTGCAAAGTGCTGGAGTGTGCCCACCACACAGCCATCCACTGGTCATGATTTTTGGTTGCTCAGTGTTGAGGCAAGAGCCAGCCAGGAGACAGAGACGAAGGATCTGTGACCTGGCAGGAGCACTCTGCTAAAGATAGTCTTGGGTCTCAGCCCTGCTGAGGACCAAGTGCAGGCAGGGTCTGCTGGGAATCCATGACTGGGCAGAAATCTGCCTCCCCCTTGGGATGTGCAAGCAGAGCAATATTCAAACAAACCTGACACTCAGTGTTATCAGTCCATTGCATTTTACTTTAAGTAGAAGCTTCATTGAACTGAGGATCAGTGGTGCCAAGGGGTGGCTTTTGTAAACCTGGAGTGTACAACTGGGGCAGGCGCTGGCGAGCGGATGCATTGCTGTGTGCTTTCCCCCCACATCCTGCCCTGTGGCTTTTAGCTTTCGCAAGGCTCGATCGCCCTTTCCTAGTGCAGTCCTCCAATGCCATTAAAGGCAGCACTGCTGTCCCAGCCTTGCACTAGCCCTGGGGGGATATTAGTAATTTACAGGGATCGTTATCTGCCATCAGGTAGGAGAGGCCAGCTTGTCAGTCCAGCCTGGCTCACTACAGGGCTGCTAGCTGCAGGCTGAGAGGCTGAAATTGTCCTAGTGTGGATGCTAAAATTGCCTGTGGTCAGCCAGAAGCTCACAAGCCTCCTGAACTGCTAGAGCCAGAAGCCAGCAGATGCATCCTGCTCCCCATCAGCAGAGCTATCCTCCTTTCTCTGATCATCTTCTTTCTGGGGATCTGCCCTTGGAAGGCGTTTCAGCTTTCCGGCGGGGAATGCCAGTCCTTCTCATGGCTGGCAAGGGAGGTGACCTTTGAATTCTCAGTACTCTGCATGCTATTTTCGTGCTTCATGCTCAACCTCACTTTCTTGGCTGGGTCATCTCCGCTTTCACGGGAGGTCTCTGCAGGCTGGTGGCTCTTGCAAGAGATTCAGCAATGTCCCGGGGATGTTTCTTATGTGGGGGAGATCACAGGGATTGTGGGCAGAGGTGGGAGGGATTTGTGCTCCCAACCAAGGATGGGTGCAGCACCCAAGGAGGTAGGATACACAGATGACTTATAAGATGTCCAGAGTGGAGAAGAGGATAAAAAGAAAAGCACAAGAGCTTTTCAGACTGGGAGGAAATGATGAAATAGGTGATAGAGGAGGAAATGGAGGAGGGACAAATGAATATGGGTCCTCTGTGCAAAGAGGAGGGCCTGCAGAACAGCAAGGCAGTGCTGGGGCACTGCAAAAGGCTAAAGGGATTCTCCTGCCCTTAGAAGTATGCTGGGCTTTGCAGGGACTTGGGAGGTTCCACTGAGCCAGAGTTGCCAGTCTCTTCCCCTGACAAGAGTGGCACCAGGGTATCTGGTTTCTGCAGCTGCCTACAAATGCAGTGGTGGAAGCAGGCAGGAGTGTGGCAGCACGCTGAGGGACGTGCTACAGCCTGTGTTCAGTGAGGTTCTGTTACCCAGGTCCCCTGAGTCAGTTTTCTTTACAATCTGCTTTTCCCTTCTCTCCCCATCTCCCCACAGCTTGGTGACTTGAAAATCCTGGATCAGACCTTTGGGGAGGCCACAAAGCAGCCAGGCATGACATTCATCGCTGCCAAGTTTGATGGCATCCTGGGCCTGGCATTCCCAAAGATCTCTGTGGAGGGTGCCGAGCCTTTCTTCGATAATGTCATGAAACAGAAGCTGGTTGAAAAAAATATGTTCTCTTTCTACCTAAACAGGTATTGTTGAGTTTGGTGGCACACCTCTGGTTGCGAGGGCAAGGCCAGTGGGCTTTTCTCTGTTTTCCAGTAGCACCTCTTGTCATCTGCTGTTTTACACTCTGGACAGCACTTCCCAGTTGAGGAAGTCACAGCAAGTTCTGCTTGCAGGAGCTGTCAGGCCAAAATCTCTTGTGTTTGCTGTTATGAAGTAAGGAGAAGGGAAGTAGAAATGCAGTTCTTTTACTGATAAAAAGCTGGGTGGATCTGTGACCAGATTTCTTAACTGATGAATAGACAGAGGATGTTTCCAGAGGAAAGAGAAATAAAAATAAACAGGGCTGTGATCATGAGTTTGATATTAGTGCAGTCCCCTTTAGAGAGGTAAACAGCCCCAGTCTGCTGCCAAAATCCATAAGCCATGTGGTCATCACCATGTCGCCTCCTCGGCAAAGGTGTCCCCCCAGCAATCATCACTAATGAGCGGGCCAATGCTCTAACCACTCTGGGAAATCCTCCTCTGCAGCTGCCAGCACCTTCCCACCCGCTCCTGCTCCCCACAGGACACCCCATCAGTTTTCTGGCACCACAGCAGCGACTCTGAACTACTTCAGCCCAAAAAGTAGCATGCCAAGAGCAGGTAGGGCAGAGAGGGCTGCTGCTGGCCATTCAAGCACCAGCCCTCCCCCATCACCATATTTCTTCCCATCTGCTCACCAGTCAGCTCTTATCTGATGGTAACCTTGAGGATTCACTTCAAGGCTGCTGGTTGGTAGAGTTGAGGGCAGATAACCTAACCCTGCAGCAGCTGTGACCAGCCCTGCATAGGCACTTTTTACAAGCTGATTTAGGAAGTCCCTGTGTCAGTGCTTAGTTCCCCTTTGCCATCCCACTTCCTGCCATGAGTTTCTCCAGGTTTCTGTGAGAAAGTACCAGGTGAAAAGCTGCAGGTTGCTTTGGCTGGGCCAAAATATTCCCATTTCCCCATCCCAGCCTATCTCACAGTATCTGTCCTTATATTGGTAGAACATAGCATGACATAAGTTATGTGTCTCCAGTACTGTTAAAGCTGTGCTTCACCTCCAAGCACCCCAGCAGGTGTTTTGGGAGGCACTTGAAGCAGGTTGTTCTCACCCTGCCCTTGATGTTCACAGGTTTGGGTATTGTTTTTCAGAGATCCCTCTGGTGTCCCTGGCGGTGAGATGGTCCTGGGAGGAACCGACCCCAAGTATTACAAGGGCGAGTTCAGCTGGTTTAATGTGACACGCAAGGCCTACTGGCAGATCCACATGGACTCGTAAGTTCCCCATCCACCTGACTACATGTATGGGGTCACATGTGCTGACAGCACATGCCTGAGGCTTCAGTGAGATCCTCCTCGAAAAGGAATCATCCCTGCAACACATCCACACTACAAAAAGCAGATTAAATCCCACCCTAGGGCTGGGTTGTTTGTCACTGGAAGGAGACAAAAGGCAGAAGCCGTAAGGAGATGTTCTGCAAAATCCTTTCCTCTTGTTTGTGGCTTGACCCTTGACCTTTGAAAGGATGCCTGCTGCATCCCTGCAAAGCAGAGAAGAATGCCAGTGTGTCCTCCTTGCAGGCAGGGCGAGCCCCATAGATTAAGCCCCAGTTTTTCTCAGCTCTCAGCAAGGCCTGAGCTGCATGGCTGTCCTGCACACCGCTCCGGAGGAGCAGGATGAGGCCTCAGGAAGCCAGCCCTTGACTGAAGGGCACGGCGCAGCAATCAGCGCGCATTGTTGGAGGCAGAGGGGAGGAGAGCCGGCTGAGCTGACGGCCGCCAGCCCCACGTCTATTCTGAGCTCTCCCACGTGATGGGAACTTAAAAGTGCCCTGTGATCAGAGTGTGTCCTTTTCCTGAGAATTGCATCCCTCCCCAGTGTGGCGTTTCAGTTCTCATTTTCCCCCAGAGCTGCAGCGTTGGCAAAGTATGGCAGACCCTTAGCTAGAAGGCTTTGTCTTTCTGCACTGCTGTGAAATGCAATGCGGGCGAGGAAGCCAAGCAACTCCTGGCTTGCCTTTCCTCTGCACAGGAACCCTTCCCTTGCCCATGGCTGTAACACCACCCCTTTAACCCTTTTTTTTCTGCAGTAGCACAGGCCATAAAAGTCCGTAATTCATTGTCCTTAGCTCTCTCCCATGTCCATTAGCTATGACACTAGCTCTGGAGTGCAGGTAGCAGGCAGGGTACGCAGGCAGCATCCAGACTCTGCAGAAATGCAGTTACACTTCAAAGCACCTGCTCAGTCACGAGCAGACAACAGCGAGCCGGGGGGTCTGAGTTGGTGCTGCATCAGTGTTTCTGAACATCTGTCCTTCCTGGGTGTCTGTTACAGCCCTCCCTTGCCTGCCTGCATACTGCTTCCTGCAGTCTTCTCTGGGAGGTCTTTAAGGGTTGTCTAATGTCTGGGCATCTCTCCCCAGGGTGGAAGTTGCCGATGGGCCAAGCGTGTGTGAGGGGGGCTGTGAGGCCATTGTGGACACAGGAACTTCACTCATCACTGGCCCCACCAAAGAAGTGAAGAAGATACAGGAGGCCATTGGTGCAAAACCACTCATAAAAGGCGAGGTGAGGCCAGGCTGAAAATGTGGGGGTCTATGGCCATCACAGCACCTATGCTTGCACTCTACTTTGTTACCCAAATGCTTGTTGAGACCCTAGTCTTTTGCTCCCTCTCATCTTTGTTCTCAGCCTGTGCTCCTGGAAAAGCCACTGGCACAGCAGGGACCCCTTCATCTTTTCACCCTGGGCAGCATTCACTACCTGCTCATGCTCATGGTAGAAAGCCCAGCTCCCGTGAACTTTGGGAAGCTTTGAGTCACCTCTGCCACCCATCTCTGGAAGGTGGAAGAGAAGGGATCTGAGTTGCAGCTGAGACGAAGGATTCACATTAATATGAGTCCAGAGACACTTTAATAAAAGTATATTTCATGCAAATGGCAACCCTTTGCATGAAAGTTTTCAACTATCAAAGCTAATATCACAAGACTCTCTTCCCTCCCTAAAATTGTGGAAGAATATGGATTATAAAGACCCTGTTGAAAAATGCCTGCTCTGAAAGTCCTCCCGAATCAGAGCCATAAGCATTTGTTGGGGTTTTCTGCAGTGTCAGAGACCCCAAGCTGCAGCAACAGTTGGCTTAGACCTGCCATCATCCCCAAGACTTGCCATTGCTAATGAAACTGGTTTTGTCCTTGTACTGAGCCACAGCTGCCTCCCCTCTGGTAAATACCCCCAGCCATGCTACATCAGCTGTGGCACTCTGGGACTCAGCAAAGCCAAAAGCTGAATTGCAACATCCTTTGGCTCTGTGCCCATCCATAAAGCCCTCTTGCCCCTCAGCTTGGAGCCCTAGGCAGGGAGCAGCCTGCTTATCCCAGGGCGAGCTTCTGCAGTCTGAGCTGAGCTGGTTTAATGAAAACCACAGCAAAGATATGACTGTGCTCAAGGAAGACTGTGGGAGAGTGTGGGAGGTCCAATCTAAAGCCTTTACTGTTGGAATTTCAGTACATGGTCCCCTGTGAAAAAGTGCTGACGCTGCCTGTCGTCTCAATGAAACTAGGAGGGAAGTCCTTCAGCCTCACAGGAGACCAGTATATCCTCAAGGTATGTCCAGGCAGATTTATCCAGCCTTATGCTTCTTCCCCAAGGCCTGGCTTTTGCTTCCACTACAACAAAACACAAGAGCAGCCAAATCAGTGCTGGAGCTGGTGCTCAAGAAGAAATCTAAAAGGTTGGGGTGTCAGGGAGGTGGCACTGCAGATGGATCCAGGTAACCTCATCAAAGTCTCACAGAAATAAGACCCCATGCATAGTGCTCGTGAGGGATAGCAGGGTGTTTAAGGAAGGTGAGGCAAGCTGTTGCATCACTTCAACAAACATTTAGCTCTTTTCTGCTGTATTCTGGTGCCATGAGGCCAGCCTTATTATAGCAGGGGCCACCAGCCTGTCATTTAAGCCATCAGAATCAACTTGCAAGGACCATCTTGTGCAGACCTTCACCAATGGCTCTAATTCAGAGCTGTGTGGGCTGGGAGGTTTGTGGCCATGTGCAGCTTTGCTTGATGCTTTAGTGCTTAAGGGAGGGGGAGCTGGGTTTGCAGTCATAGAAGCAGTGGGTTGGGAGTCACTTTTGCAATCTGTGGATCTCAGTTTGGGAGAGGCTGAAGCAAAGGCAGCCTTGCAGGTGTTCTTGCCAAGCCTGCAAGGTTGAGGAAAGGAAACGGCCTGCTTAAATTGAAGCTCTCACTCTTTTTTCTAGATTGGTGCACAAGGAGAGACTATCTGCATGAGTGGCTTTTCAGGCCTGGACATCCCACCCCCTGGGGGCCCTCTCTGGATCCTGGGAGATGTCTTTATTGGACCCTACTACTCTGCCTTTGACCGTGATAACAACCGCGTTGGCTTTGCCACAAGTGCCTAAAGAGCTGCCCCCCACTGCCTCTGCCACACACACACTTAAAACACACACACACGGGAGCTGTAGAGAAAGGTTACCAGTATTAGAAATCCAGTGAGTGGAAAGGAGAAAAGAAAAAAAAAAAAGGAAAAAGAAATGGAACTAGATTTAAAATTACATGGGAAATAGTTATTAGTGCCCTGCTAGCTACTTTTTCCACTCTGAGTAAGTGGTCCTGGGAGGTCTCTAGCTGACAACTCCAGCTGGAGTAGTCCCTTGCTTTACTGCTAGGTCTTCCAGTAGTTCTTTTTGAGAATGATTCTCAGAGCTGAACAAGGCCCTCTCACATCTCCCAGCACTGGTGTCCTTCCTGGAGGGTGGGGGGAGGCAGCTGGCTGAAGCCAGCCCCTGGCACATCTGTTTGTGCAGAGAGGCTGTGCTACTGCTCTTGGGTTTGGTCTTCTGTGCTGGGGGAGAGGGACAAGGGAGGGCTGTCCTGCACATTAGTTCTTACTGCTTTTTCACTCCTGAAGTAGGGGAGTGAATGGCCTGGGAGAATCTGTCTTTGTGACCCCTCCGTGGCAGGTTGAAGCAGTAACCAGGAGGTCATTTCTCAAGGAGTTTGTGCTGGTTTGGTCCTAGGAGAGCATGTCCTGAGTGCAGTGATGGGGAAGCACGGTAACGTGCCCAGAGGATGAGTTTCAGAGCCTAAGGGCTGTGGTGGTGTGTTTTGCTTAGTGATGGCATTAGTGAGAGGGCTGGGAGGCATGGTCCACATCCCCGACATAATGGGACATGGGTTTGTAGGGGGGCTCTAGACAGTGGGACTTTTCAGTCAGTATGAATATTAAGGGGGTCAAGATAGGTTATAATAGAGGTTACTTGAATTCAGGGCCATGAAGGTCCAGCCTTCTGCTGAGCAAAGTCATGTGGCACAAGTTCTCTTGAGTTTAGTGACCTTCTCCCAGGTTCCCCAAACACCAAATCTTCCCAGTTTCAACCACAGCCAGCGAGTTGAGAATAATGTTTCCTGAAGCAACTAAGTGAAACAAGCTGAAATCATACTGGTAAAATCTTTGTTTGTCAGCCACATAAGAGCTTTTGGAAACATGATTCACAGCATTTTGAACTGCCCAAAACTCAAGAGACAGTTGGCAGAGCCAGCAAACCTCCTGGGCAGGAGGATGCCATGGCAGCTGCTGGACTTACATTCACTTTCCCTGCTGCCCTGTCCCAAAATCCAGCTGCTTTTAACACCCTCTGTTCCTGCTTTCCACTTCACTAACACTGGTGAGGTCTGTTCATGTCCAGCTGTGTTGCAGAGAGTGAGGCACAATCCTGCTTCAGATTTAGCTGATTTAGCTGTGCACACAGATCCTCCCAGAGAGCCGGGATCTGCACATGTGGAGCCACTTGCTGGGCTGGCACTGGTAGGCAAACACTGGTGGAGCTGGGAGGATGATAAAACTAGTTTTAAGCAGTACTGGAAAGCAGAAGAGAGCCTGCCAAGAATCCCAGGCCTTGTGCTGGGAGTAAAAGACTCTCTTCATTTTCCCAGTGTGCTGGATCAGTTCCTGAAGTTAAGGGAGTGGCAGCAGATAAGGAACAAAGCTTGGAGTGGCAAAAAGATAAGATCAGTGGCGGCCATGACCTCAAACCAGGTTAAACAGATGGCAAAATCCTGGCTACCCACAATTCACTGATAATCCTGCCAGCAGTAGCAGTGGGGCCAAGAAATTTTTTGAGAAAGGTCTTTGGGCAGTGAAAGAATAGACAGTTTTGCCTAATGGAATAAGCTTGGCATTATAACCATGCTTCACCTTGGAGGGGTCTGGCATGGACAGTGGGGACAGGCGTAGGCACACATGGGACACATGCATTGTCCCCTGCAACCCCAGATGTGACAAGTGCTGCTCCCCAAAGCTTGCTTCTGCCTCCTCATAATCTTCACCTGGAGCTCTGCATCTGGACACCAAAGGACATCTGTTTTAGACTGGCCAGAGAGCAGTAGCATGTTACCAAAAAAAAAAAAAATCTTCACTAGCTGCTCCAAAATTAGCAAATATTCAGCACCTCTCCAGAGACCTTCAATTTCACACCAGTTAAGTTCCCCCAGCTCCTCCAAGTTGTGCTACATCATTTCCCAGCTGCAGGATTTCTTCAGCATGGGAAGACAGAGTTGGCCTCTTGGGTACCTGCTGACCAGACCTGATGTGAGGTGGAAGCTTGACACGGACCTGGCAGTGGCTTTTGAACATTTTCAGCATCGAAGTGGGATGTGCAGCACAGCCTCAGATGGAGCCCTTGGGCCGTGGCTGTGCTGGGCGTGCGCTGCCTCCCGCTGCCTGTGTGTCCCAGCACAGTGACTCCAGGTGGGACTCCAGGGTCTGTCAGCAGGCAGGAGGCAGCTGCCTGGGAAAGCATGGCCCAGAGTGATGCCCTGAGTGACACACTGTAGGATAGGCTGGAGGACCAGTTCACTGCAGTCTTCCCTGAATAGGTCTCCTCCCCCTGTTCTGTTATTTGCATTTTTAAACCCATCTCTAATCGTGTGACTGGTTTTTTAAAATTATTTTGCTGTCAGAATTAATTGTCTCTTCATAGAAAATTGAAAAGAAAATACAGTATTTTCCCCATTAATTCTGAGAGTGGTCATTCCTTTTGCAGTTTGAGATGCCAAACTTTGTGGGTGTGCAGAGTGTCTCCCTGACCTGTTGTCCCTGGACATCTGGTCACACTCTTGGGTGGACTCCTGTGTGTTTCAGAAGGGCTCCTCCCCTTCTCTCTGATAAGGAAACATGCTAGGACCCTGTTGGATTTGTCTTTTTCAATGGATTAAAACAACTCAGCCTCTGCAAGGTGACAGGACAGTGCCACCTGCCTGACCCAGCACCACTGGGGCAGCGGGCGCTCCCAGCATCCCTGCTAGCCTACAGCCTTCTCCTGGGGCCACACCTCCCCAGCTGAGTATTGCCAAGGGTAGTCCATTAACAGGGAACTCAAGCTGTCCCCTGATCATCTGGACCTGTTAGAACAAGCTCCTGCTTAGGATTAGAACAAGTTCCTGCTGAGGATTTGGAGTGGTCCTGTAGCAGCCAAAGTAAAACTTCAGTTTCTAAGTTTGGCCTAAAATCAACTAAGGTATGAAGTCTGGGGAAGTCTTGTAGCCCAGTGATGAACATGGTGTAGGGTTTTTTCAGCAATGTAGGAAAAGTCCATCCCTCTTGCCTAGCTGTGTAATTTTTCGTCCCAGCACTGCCGTATGGGAGCTGGAGACTCTGAAGCGGAATGAAGGACCCATGTGCCAGGTGGAAGATAAGAGCTAATCCCTACTTTGAAAACAGCATCATCTGCATAAGCAAGATGGATGCAGCCAAGTCCCATCCCATCTTCTGAGCGCAGATCTGAGCAAACAGCTTAGCTGATTTCCCTGCTGGCATGTCCTCAGCCTCTGTTCCCCCAGGATGCCTAAATTCCCCAATCAGCTGTTCCCCTATGTTAAAGAGATGGATTTAACCCAAAAGGGCTGGCTAGGTCCTGAAAACCAATCATACAGCCCACTGTTCCTCAATAGCCCAAGGGCTAAGTTATCTGCTGCCAAATATTTATTGACAGGAATATGAGGGCCCTATTTCTGCTGGGGGGATTCTGCCTAAGTCTTCAGTTGTGCCTTGTGTACTGAACATTACATCCCAGTGGGAGCAATCACAGCCTTGATCTTGGCCAAGAGCAGCAGAAGCCAAGAGCCAGAATTGCCCACCCATGCTTTTCCAGCAGGGAGCAAAGCGCACACCCTGCCCTAGGAGCAGTTTGAATGCAGACCCACACTATCTTGCCCAGAAAGTCCTCAGGTTTACTTCAGCCCCCTGCTTACTGCGCCATCTCTACAGAACTCCATGCACATGACAATTTAGCTCTTCATTAAATGTCTCCGTTGATGCAAAAAAAACCCCAAATTTTTCATTACATGTTCCCTTAAGTAGTAGGGCGCTTGGCAATGACCCCCAGGGCTGTCTTCATGGACCAGATCCTTCTCCAATTCTGCTTAGGGCTTTAGCAAAAGCCCATTAACACAATGGCTTCCTTCTCCTGCCCAAGGAGAGGGAAGATGAGACCCCTCATTTATGGAGATGACTTGCTCATCTGGTTGGCTCAGCAATTTGTTCATTTGGGAAACTATTTTTACTCACCATGAATGACTAAGCACATCGTTTTGGGGGCTGATGGCTTTTCCTTTTTCCGCTCTTTCTTGGATTTATTTATTTTTAGGTTTCTTTGGGAGGGAAGAGAAGCAGAGTGCAGAATGAAAGCTCAAAGAACAGGAGACAGAGATCAAGGGAGAGTGGGAAGCTTGGATTTACCCCTCCCATTCTCAGGCTGCCTTACTGCTTATGGAACATAGCAATCCACGGAGCAATTTTATAGGGGTAATAGGAAAGGAGCATTCGGGAGGCTGTGGACTTTGTAATTCAGAAATAAAAAAAAAAAAGCAGGGTCAGGTTCTGCTAATGGTTTCTGAAGAGCCCGAGTGGGATTTGAGCAGAAGGTTTTCTCACAGGTCTTACAGCACTTGATTATGCTACAGCCCACGTGTCTCTAACGTGATTAGGGGAGAATTACTTTGGGGCAGCAAGCATCCTTCTGTTCTGTTTGTCCCGTGCTTAGCACAAGGGGAGGCCAGCCTTGATGCCACAGTAATGCAGGCGATTATTCATACCCACCCCACCTTTTATTTGAAAGGAAAGTGGTCCTAGACCATACGGTTGAGGGTGTGCATGACCTTTGAAGATGCCCAGAAAATAGAAGGAGGGTTAAAATAATGTAGAATATTGAGGGGTTTTATTCCTTCAAATTTTTATGTCAGTTCCCTGGGGTCACATGAATGGTTGTTGAACCAGTGATGCTGCATAGGTGCCACTGTGATCCACATAATAAAATTCTCACTACTCACACTTAACACTGAGGAAGATGATGAATCACTCACCCAAAGACCAAAAAGTACTCTGCAAACTGTAGGGATGTCCTGGTACCTGGAGAAGAGGAAAAGGAGCCGTTCAACCTCCCTGACCTTTCAGTCCTATTCATACCAGGGAATGTGACTGTCTGTTGATCTCATTCCCCTACACCACCCTGCTGCCTCCTCTTGCCTGCTCCAAACCTCCTCTGACCTTTTTCTCTGCTCACCCTCCATCCCTGCCTGACATTAAGAAGAGGAGCAGCTTTACCCACACAACTTTCCCCAGACAAACAAACAGCAGGCTCATCAGCAGCTCCAGTCTGCATCCACAGGGTTTCATTGTTCCTCCTGAGCCTGCAGGGAGGATGCTCTGCACAGCTGAGTTTGTCCGAGCCCTCTAGAAAAGCTGACGACAGCTGGCCATGGCTCTGCCTCTCCTGCAAACCTCTTAATCCCATAGGAGCATCACTCTCACCCTAGCACTGCCTCTGTCTCTTAGCAGCTTCTTGGAGAGAGATCTGGATCTCATCACAGGCAGCCGTAGCACTAATAAAACCTTCTTTACTTTGGCAGGACACAACACCACTCCAGCAGCGATAAATCCTGAACCAGAGGGCAATTTGTCCTTTTTTAACCAATGCAGGCTGCAGCAGGATTAAGTTGGTCTCATGGAAACTGGACCTCCTCAGTCTCAGAGACCTGTAGATGTGCAAGAAGTTCCCCCACATCAGGGATGAACCACAGGGATGAGCACAGGGTGAGTGCCCCTACACTGGAGCCAAACCTGCCTGTGAAGAGCTGAGTGAATTACCATCCTTATTTCTTAGCTCAGCACTTTGTGGGTAGGCTTAAGGCTTTTCCAGAGGATTTCCCTTCCCTTGCAGTTTCTGCTCACATGAACTTTTGTTTTACCCACCCCGTTTCCAGTATTCTGGGGATTTCTCTGCTCCCCTTCCCCAGTGCCGCAGCTGAACTGCCTGCTGCAACAAGGCCACCTGCGCCAGGCTATGTCACTGAGGGGTGACACGGCGTGTCCTTGTGTCCTCACCCTCCCTGTGCATCCTCCTGAATGACCTGCAAGCTGTCCCTGCACGGCACCAGCTGCTCTCCATCATCACGTCCCTGGGGGAACTCTACCGCAGCACCCTAGAGCTGGGATTCCGTGCAGCTTCCAGAGTGCTAGCAAGGGGAGGCAGCAAGCACATCCCTGATCCTGTGCTAAGCCTGGGCACAGCCAAACCCTCCCGGGCTTGAACAGCCTTTGTGACACCCCCACCCCCGTCCCCTAAAGCAGCCACATGCCGTGCATCCTGCTGCCGGCGTGCTCCCACCCCTGCCTGCGCTGGGATTTGCTCCATGCCAGCAGGATCTGTTACCTCACACACAGGATTTATGCCCCTTCCATTCATCCCCTGACGACCAGAGCCCGTTTTTCCCCACAGCATTGCATCACCACCACCTCCCCTTGTTAATTCCGGTCGTCCCCACACACTCCTGCCGCGCTTATTTCAGTTTTTCACCCAGGTCCATAGCGGTGAACTCGCAAACAGGGCTGCAGTGAGTCCCCGCTGCAAATGTCTCTGTGGGTGACACTGGGGAGAGCAGGGCCGAGCATCCCCTTCTGCTGCTCGGGGAAGCCGCTGGGCCGGGGCCCAGGAGATGCCCTTCTCCAGCGGGGCGCTACCAGGATGCTCCAAGCAGGAGGTGACGTCCCAGTGGGGGGGACACGAGGAGAAGGACTGAGACACAGAGGAGCTCTCCTGCGTGAAGCATGTTCGGGGGGAGACAGGGGGCTGCAGGTTGACCTTCCCATCCCGTAACTCCCTCCCTGCCCATCCCTAGTCCATGGGTGCCCCCCTCCCCGCCCTCCCCTCCTCCTTCAACTCCAGCGCCGAGGAAGCCGAGCCGGAGGCAGTGCTGAGCCGGATATGCAGCGACTCCCCGCATCCCTCCTTGTGAGTATCCCTCGCTCCTCCCGATGCCTTCGGAGGAGACCGATGGACGGACGGACAGGCAGCCAGAGGTGGACTAGTCTCTCCTATTTGAAAAGCTAGGGTGGAGGGGAACTTCTTCTAATGTCCCCTTCCCCATCCTCTGTCTTCATCCCATCTTCCCCTCCTCCTCCTCCTCCACCTCCTCAGCCACGATACCCTTAAAAAAAAAAAAAAAAAAAAAAATGTGGAGGGAGGGGGGTATAGGAAACCTGCTGGCAGGTGGAAGGAACCGGGAAATGGAATCACCGTAAAGACTAGGACTCAGGGAAAAAATAATAAATTCCCCCCCCCACCCCCCAAAAAAACCCACCCCCCTAAGGAAGGAGGGAGGGAGGGAGGCAGGGCGGAGGGGCGGGCTGCCCTGCCGCACCGGGAGACCCGCTCCGCCCGCAGCCGAGGCACCGGCTCCCATCCCGGCATGGGACAGAAAGGAGAAGGCCCGGACAGACCGACAGAGAGGCGGGCGGGGAGGGCTGCGGGGGGCTGCAGCGCGGCCGGCTGCCAACTCCCTCGCAGCCCCCGGCGCCTCCCAAGTGTTTCTTTCTGCTTTTATTTGTCTCCTTTTAAAAAAAAAAAAGATTATTTCCCCAGTGGTGGCTGGAAGGCGGGTCACGCAGGCAGCGGGCAGCGGCGGGGGAGGCCGTGGCAGGGGGAGGGAGGCTGCCCGCCCCCCGCCGCGGGGCCGGGGCCGGCGGCAGCTCCGCGCCGAGGCGGCGGCGGCGGCGGCGTGCTCCCCGGGTGTAGCGGTGCTCCCTCCTCCCTCTCCTCCTGCCCTACTCTCCTCCCTCTCTCCTCTGCCCACTCCCTCACTCCTCTCCCTGCTCTCTCCCCGGTCTCCCGGTCCCTCTCTGTCTCTCCTGCCTTCCCCCCGCCTCTCCCCTTCTCTGCTCCTTCCCCCCTTTCTCTTTTCCCCCTGCCCCCGGCCTTTCCATCCCCTCACCCCCATTTTTGACGGGGGGGCTTTTCGCTTTGCCAGGGCAGAGCGCGGTGACGCCGCGGCAGCCACCACGGAGAGGACACAGGACCCCCCCTTGGGCCCGCCATGCCCCTTTGAGGGGGTGGCCTGGACCCCGAGACCCCCGCAAGGCGCCCCGCAGGGCTGCTTCGCCTGCATCGCCAAGCCCCCAGCTCTCCGGCAAGCTTCGCCCGTCCTGTCTCCTTCTTCTGCCGTTTATCTCATGGAGAGCAAGAGCTGCAAAGGGGACAGCCTGCGGCCAGCGGTCCCGTGCAAGCACTCGGTGGAGAAGAAGACGATGACCAACCCCACCACTGTCATTGAAATCTACCCCGACACCACCGAGGTGAACGACTATTATCTCTGGTCCATCTTCAACTTTGTATACCTCAACTTCTGCTGCCTCGGCTTCATCGCCTTGGCCTATTCACTGAAAGTGAGTACTGAGCACCGGGCTCGGGGAAGGGGGTGGCCAGGCAGCGGGGAAGCGTTTGGTGGCTGTGCCTGATGTGAAACCCCACTTTGCCATCCGAATGAGAGGCTGCAGACAATGGGGATGGGGATGGGGATGGGGATGGGGATGGGGATGGGGATGGGAAGAGCTGAGGAGCCTGGGATGTTACTTCAGGTGGGGAAGAGATGCTTTCACTTGCTCCAAGTACCCTCAGAGGCTCCTCTGTACCGCGGCGGCAGGGTGACAGGCAGGCAACACAGGGCTGCTTTGGCTCATGCTGCACCTGCAGGCACGCCGGCACTAGGTCTGTTATTTGGGATCCTGGCTGTTAGAGATCTTCAGGATAGGACCCAGCAGCACTGGATGGTCAGGCAGGAACAGTAAGAAGCAGCCAGCCAGGATCAGCCATCAGCTGGCGAGTTGCAGGGGTAAGAAGCTTACAAAGTGCAGGGCAATCCTGCCTGTTTCTTTCTTGCCCTCTCCGTAATTAAAACACTAGAGCTCGTGCCTAGCTTCCCCCACCCCAAGCCCTGTAAATCCCAAAAGAAGGCCTGGAGACCTGCCAGCATCATGGGAATGGTGAGAAGATGGAAGAGAGTGCAGGGGGCTTCCCACAGTGTCAGGCTGGGGGGATAGAGATCTGTTGTTGGAGAGGGTGATGGCGTGGAGCACAGCCCATGATGGGAATGGGACCAGGTTATTATTCCTGATGGCTGCAGGGGAGAGCAGCCCGGCAGGGATGGTGCCTGGCAAACAGGCAGCACCTTGGCAGCTGCCAGGAGAGAGGGGCCTGGGCTGCCCTCCCCTTCCCTGCCTGCCAGATGCAAAACTAACTGAATGGATGTGCAGAGAGCCCGGGGCGGCTGGGTGGCCCGGAGAGGAGCTGGCTGATTTGTTTTGGCAGGCAGCATTTAGAGGAAGGCCAGGGTGCAGACAGGCTTCGTCACAGAAGCAGATCAATTAACCCCATACAGCTCCTGTGAGCTGGACTGTGAGCACCCAGCACTGCAAGGAGGCTGCTCCCAGCACTGCCAGGGTCTCCATCAGAAAGGCTCAGGGACAAGTCTGTGGCCCCCTGTCTTGGGCTCACCGAGCACAGCCTGGTGGTGCCTGCCTCAGTTTCTCATTCCTCAAGATGGGAGGTGAGCTCTCATCCATTGCCCATGCAGGAGGCTCTGCGGCTGCCTGGGTGAGGCACTTAATAACTTAAATCATCCTGGGGCGAAGCATCACCACAAGCAAAGGGCAAATCCAGTCAGCAGCAGGCTAGTATGAGTGGGGGGAGCAAGTTCCTTAACACCCCCCACACCTTGGTCCAGCAAGAGAAGAAAAATCTGGCTTCCTCCTTGTTTTTTTAAGCCTTTCCTTGTCTGTATTTGCCTTGAACAATTGACACTTTTCCCATGGAAGAGGCTACCATGGGTATCTGGGTACATGTGTTTCCTTGCTGCTGCAGCAGTGAGGGCAGGACAGCCTGAGAACAGGGCTGACCCATCTCCTGGTGACAAGGTAGAGTAGTGTCTGCCACCCACAGAGTTTTTAGAGGCTGGACCCTTCACTATCCTTGGCATGGGGTGGAAGGAAAGGCAAAGCCCAGAAATAACCTGGGGCCTTGCACCGGGACAGAGGCGTGGGCTCAACATCTGTCTGCAAAGACCTAGAGGACACAAACTCAAGCATGAAAAAAAAAAGAGGCAGTGGTGAGGGAAGGCAAATGGGCAAATTTTCTCCAAATTAGAGAAAGGAGAAAGGAAGATGGCTGTCAAAAACCAGCCTTGGCTTTCGGGCTGAGAAGGCGGTGGCTGATGGGATGTAACCGCGGTACCCAAACAGAGGTAACGCTGAGCGGGTAGAAATAACTCTGCTCTGGTTTTGGAGCTCCCCAGTGGCTGTGACTCTGTGGCAGGGGGAAAATAGAAACAAAATGTCCCTCAGAGGCAGAGGACAGAGCTAGCAAGTGGCTGAAGCAGTGCTCAGATGAGCTGCTGTTGGGGTGGGTGGTGAGAGGCAATGCAGATGCTGGGGCAGTAGCAGGTCTGTCCTGGGGAAGCCTGGGATGTTCAGAAAGGCAGCTGTGTTCCTTACCCAGCTACTGCAGGGATCTTCACAACACCCTAGGCAGGCTGGGTGTTATGGTTATTTCTCCAGAAACATGTTTTCTTCTCTTTTACCATCAATAATGTTTTTCCCAGAAGTTCAGAGAAAACAGGAGCAAGAAATGCACTGGGGACAGATATTCCTTTAAACAGACTTCTCTTGTTCCTCTGCAATTAAGTGTAAGGAGATTTGAGCAGTAGGCACTTAAGTCTGGCCTTTCTAGGCTGTCTGTACCCTGAAGGGACTGAGTAAGGGGCAGTAGGAAGAAGAATGAAGCTGCACCTTCCTCTCTCTGAGCTTCTTCTGGGACCCCTGACAGCAGAGCCCTCAGACAGTGGAACACAGGTTCCCTCAAGAGCCATCAGTGCTCTGATGTTAAGTGGCTCCTGGGTTACAGCTTTTACACTTCCTTTAAATAACTGAAATATCTAGCAACTTCAGGAGTTGTCATTTTCATTATCAGAAATAGCATTTTCAATTCCCTGTCATAAAGGTCACCTGCTTCTGACAGATTCATGCTGTTAATAAAGCAGTATCTCCTTCGTGACCCAAGTCCATGAGAAGTTTCAGTGTGTATCTTAGCACACCCTAGCATTTCCTCTGGTTTCAGCAGCATAATGCCCACACTGGAAGACAGATATATCCTTGGTACACTTGAATATTACTGTGAAGCTGTCTCCTTCCTCGTGGCCCATTTTATTGGTTTCAGCCACATCTGGGAAAACGGGCATGTCTGCCTGGCCTTTTGCATGCCAGCTACAGCCTTCTAGATTTCTTTCTGCAGGGAAATGCTATTTCGTGGTGAGAACTATCTACTAAAAACTGTCAAAAACCCCCACCCCAGCACCAAAGAATTTGTGAGGAAAGAAACAGATGAAACCAGGTGAGGGCAGAAACTGTGACATACAAGGCAGGTTCTGTGTGTGACGGGAGTCACTGCCAAGGAGTCTGAACAGGAGTGTGGCAGCCTGCCTCATCTTTATTTACCCCCATAGCAGGCCAGATCCTCAGCAAACACAGCTTGCTGGGCTACAACGGGGTCACACAACTCATGGATCCCTCCAGGGGTCATTTCTAGCATGTCAGGCTTCTCAAGGTCAGCCTCCCAGAGTGCAAGCAAGGCACTTGCATCTAATCGTGTGTGCAGGACGCTGGGGGAGAAGAGATCAACAGCAGGACCAGGGAAGTTAGAAAAACCCTAAAGTAACCCTTACCCCAGCCCAGCACAGATAAAAGTATCACTCCAACAGCAGTGCTTTGGATTCAGTTGATTTTGATCAGAAGCAAATGTTGTGGTCTGATATTCAGCAGCTCCCTCCCTTCCCCTTTCCCAGCTCCAAGTGGTAATGAATGATGCATCAGTGCCTGGTGGCAGGAGATCTCACTTCAGTTGTTCAGTCTCTGGAGACTGTTGGGGTGAGCCAAGTGCTCTGTACCCATTGTGCCATGAGGCAGTAGATCAGAGGAGCTGGGATCTGAGATGAGCCGCAGTATGGATGTCTCGCTGTAGCTCTGTACAGATGAAGATGCCAAGGAGCCTTGCTGGCTTTTTAAGCCTCACCAGCAGCCCACAGCATTGCTTGCAGAGTTTTCTTGCCCCTTGAGGTCATGGAAATATGCCAAGCTCTCTTGCCCACTCTCTGCCCAGCCCTTAGCACACAACTGTGGGCACGATTGTTTGCCCTCCTCTCTTGCCACTTGTTGTTCTTCCTTGTTTCGAGTGGAAGCAGACCAGCACAAATCCACAGCTATTTATTAACCCTGAGAAGCTGCCGCACCCAGCCTCTCAGGCAGGCTCTCCTCCTGCTTTTCGGAAGGAGCAGTGGTTTATGGACGTGGGTGAAATGCAGGGGTGACAGTCCCGTGATGCCAGTGCCGGTGTGGTGGAGGCACGTGGGCTGGAGAGCTCTTGAGCAATTCACAGAGCAAATAAATCCAAGGATCGCCTCCAGAGCTCCTTCTGTGCAGGGACATGGAGCTCTGCATAGAAATGGGTTTACTGACAGCCAGCTGTGGACTTCCAGGCTGCCTTAAAAACAGCCTCATTAGACTCGTTATCAACAAACCATTTGTCTCCTTCTGCAAGCTGAGGCAGCACTTTTTACTAGAGCAGCAAGTTTGCTGCTCCCAAAAACATGAGGGGCTGAGCCTCAGGGCAGAGAGAGGGGAGGTGACTGCTGCGGGAGGGACTGGGGTGGTAGGAGCCAAGGGGAGCACTTGGAAAGGAAGCAGAACATAAAAACCCAAGGAAACAAAGGGCAGAGGATGGTGATGAGAGGGAGGAGAGAAAGAACCCTTGGGCACTGACACGCTGGAGGTGTGGGAGGACATAGTGAGATGGAGATATTGGAAGACAAGGTGAGCAGCAGGGAGGTGACAGGCAAGTAGGGATGGATGGATGGATGGATGGATGGATGGATGGATGGATGGATGGATGGATGGAAAGGTCACACCACCTTTTGTTGGTGGGAAAGGAGAGGAGAAAGGTTTGCATGTTAGAGCACAAAAGCTGGCTGTATTTCATGTAAGGATAGGTATGGAAGAAGAAGGAAATTGTGTAAGTTGCCAGCCTGGATCAGAGGTGAGTTCTGCCTTGTCCAAGGGGGGATTTCCGAAGATGCCACCACATAGTGCTTAGAGGTGCCCAGGGAAACCCCAGTCAGCAGGTGTAACTATCCTCACACTCCAGTCATCTCAGTGCAAAGCAGGGCCAACAGTCCCCATCTAGTTTTAGGCAAGGTGAGAAGGGTCAAAGGGATGATGAGAGGAGCCTGTGGCTAAGAAAACACCACACCTTGGTCTGGGGTGGGGGTTCAGCCGTTTGACCTTGAGGACCTGTCCCTCACTATGCTTCATCTCTCTGGCTATGGAAAGAATCAGCTTCCAGGGCTCCCAGAAGCTCGTGCACCAGCTGCCAGCACATTATGATGATGGTGGCCACAGGAGCATGAAAATAGGAAAAGCTGAATCTGGGCTCTAAGAAAGACACCAGCATCTCCTTAAGGACAAAGCTGGGAAGGAGCTGAAACACTTATCTGCTCTCCAGGAGAGCTCCTCCAGAGCCTGGCTGGAGGAGCCTTGCCACAGCAGGACATTAAAGGGAGACCACTTATCTGCTCTCCAGGAGAGCTCCTCCAGAGCCTGGCTCAGTTGCCACAGCAGGACATTAAAGGGAGATATCTGGAAGCATCTGGGGGTGCAAAGCCATGCAGGAGGAGGCGAGGCTGCTCTGGAGAGATGTGAGAGGCTGGAGCTGTGAGTGGTGTGTAAGGAGAAACTCCTTTTCATTGCACTTTTTTGCCATGGGGGCCCTTGCACTTGTCTGGTGCTTAGAGGCTCCATTTCAGTGTAAATGATTATGGGCAATCAGGGATGATTTTCATGAGGGTGACCACTGAAGCCACAGGGATTAGCAGGAGTGTGTGGGTGGAACCAGCTGGAGGTGCAGGGAGAGGAGGCAGCTGGGTGCCCTTTGGTAGGAGTCAAAGGCGGCCATCATTTGGACTCAAACAACAGGAAAGAGAAGAGATGGAAGGGGTAAAAAAAAGGAACTGTGGGGAAATGGTGTCACTGGGGAGAGGGCAGCCCCAGGCACCCCTCACCACAGCAGCAGCAGCATGACAGGAGCAGGGCCAAAGGGAGAGCCATGGGAAAGTCAGGGAGAGGTGCTGCTGAAGTGTGTCGTGGGAAAGGGCTAAAGCACCAGTCACGAGTGTGAGCTGGTGCCAGGTGGGAGATGCTGCTGGGAGAGGCTGCTGGGAGCACTGGAGAAGGCTGAGCAGGGAAATTAGGGTTGTAGGGCGCCCCAGGGAGAGGAGGAACAGGAGGTGAGGAGTAGGAGACAGCTCCTGGGGCCAAGAGGAACTGGCCTCACGAAGGTGAAGCGCCTTGGCTGCGGGAGGGTTGCAGAGCTCGGCGTGCCGGCCGTGCCGGTCTGCTGGAGAAAGCTCCGTGTGCCTGGCAAACGCTGACGGCAAACGCCAGCTTGTCTGCGGCACAGGGCACCGGGTTACAGTGCAGGAGGGGGCAAAAGGCATTTGCTCCATGGCGGTTTTGCCTGAGGCAGCCCCACTGCTGGGAAGAGGAAAGTGTGTGAGAGCTTCAAAGAGTCTGCTGGGAGCAGCAAGCGGGATTTCTGGCCTGAATCCAGCACCTCTGGGGCTTCTCACCAGTGCGTGAGGAGGTGCCAAATGTCTGGTGCTGCTGAGCCCAGGGGTTTTTGGGAGGATGTTGAACTTACTGAATAATTTCAAATGTGAGTCATCCCGGACATTCAGCTGACACAGAAAGGCATGTGGGCTCCCAAGCTGCCGGCTTGATGCCTTCCCAGAGATCATCTCCTCTGCTGAGAGCTCCAGCCAAGTGTGCCCCAAAGACACATACAGTTTGTGACTGTCCCCTCTTCCCGATCCCAGAAGGATGCTGAGCTGAGCACTCCACAGCAGGGCAATGGTCCCAGCTCCAGCTCCAGCTCCAACGAGCAGGGCACATCAGAGGCCGAGGACATGGCACAGTTTGATTTAAGTATGAAAAATGGGCTCATTCTTGCCTATGTGCCTGCCAGCACCAGATCCTGTGGGTCTCATGCCAACAGCAGCTTCCCTACCCACAGTTCAGAAGATCAGGGGTTGCTTGTGCAGAGAGGTCCTCAGTGGTGTGATGGAGAGGAGGAATGTTGCTTGAGGGTCTGAAATGCAGTTTTGGAGGACCTATGAACCAGCACAACTCAGTGAGGACAAGGGGTGCAGCAGCCCTTCCCCATGTCCAGCAGAAGGCTTTCAGGACAGCCCTGTGGGTAAGCACTGCAGGAGGAAGAGAGAAAAGTCTGTAAGATGTGGTCTGAATCTGTTGCAGTGTCTTCAGAAAGCTCCTAATCGATAAAAGCCTTTTAATATTCCTCGGTCTGACTCTGGTGCTGGTTTTTGCAGCTTGCCACCCACATCTGGTGTCCATCCAGCAGTGCCCAGCGGGGCTCTCACTGCTGGCAGCAGGGCAGGCCAAGGGCTCACAGCCCCACTCCCCACAGCCCCCACCCAAGAGAGGGCAGTGGGGCAGACCCTGCCACACCCTGGGCACCCCGCTTGGATACGAAATGGATGAGAGGTCAAGTGTCCTGGTCCTTTTGTCCAGGTCCTTTTGTTCATCCTTGTGGCTCCAGCTGCCTGAGTCTGCTGAGTGCTGGCTGAAGGGGCGGCCTGGGGACAGGGACATATCCCTGCTAGGAAGCAGTGGAGTCTGACCCCTCCTGTGCTGGGATCCAGCTGCAGAGCTGCTGCTGGTGGACAGTGCCATCAGCTGCCTGTCTGTGCCATCACTGCCTGCCTGGCTGTGCTGTCACTGCCTGGCTGTGCCATCTGCTGCCATGCAATGCCATCATTTCCTTACAGTGCCATGTGCTGCCTGGCTATGCCTTCTGCTTCCTGGCAGTGCCATCCACTGCCTGGTAATGCCACATGCTGCCTGGTAATGCCATTGCTGCCTGGCAGTGTCATCTGCTGCCTTGCAGTGCCATCTGCTGCCTGGTAATGCTGTTGCCGGTACATCGGTAATGCCCGCTAGTGGCATTGCTGCTGGCAGTGCCATGCACCGCCACTAGCGGCCTGCAAGAGGTGGGGACAGGCCGGTGACATGGACATGCACAATCATCGCCCACCGCAGAGCTGTCCCAAGGAAAGCCCATAAAGTCCCATAAAGCCTGCGGGATAATGAAGGGAGCAGACTGTGCTGTCAGAATGGAAAACTGCCTGTGGCAGAGATGCTACACAATCCGCATAAGACCTGCACAAGGAAGGGAACTCATTAACCCAGGGCTGCTTAATATGCTGGAGGCTCGTGCACAGCCCGGGAGCTGCAGTAGGATGCCGTGCCAGGTTTCACCCACTCGGCCCCTTGGTGCAGAGAGAGGCACAGGGATGCACACCGAAACTGCAGCCAGCCTTCTCCCTTGAGGGCTGGGTGGGCCCAACCTGGCACTGCAGGGCCAGGGCGCTGTGACACGGTGGGAAGTGTGCTTTGGTGCCTGTGTGCCTGGGATGTACAATGGCATCTCAGTTCCCTTGTGCACCTTCAGGCTCCAAATGACACTGCCCCACTCCAGGGACCATGGGGCTCTGGTTTGCCTGGTTGGTAACAGCAACGGGTCACTCTTTCTTCTCTGCTTCCAAGAATTTCCAGCCCACAAGTATTGCAGTGCTTGGCTTCACAAGCTCAACCCATAGCAGAGACAGGGTGAAAACCTCACCTCAGGGTGTTTTATGGCACCCCAAGTGCTCAGACACCGAGGCCCAGCCCAGCCCTCACAGTGCACCTGTAACCACATACAGGTGCACTGGGTTTTGTTTTTGTGGCTGTTGCTTGAAACAAGCTATGTCTTTCATACATGTTGCAATTACTTTATTTAATTATCTTTTTGTCTCAGGTCCGGGATAAGAAACTCCTCAATGACTTAAATGGAGCAGTTGAAGATGCCAAGACAGCCCGGCTGTTTAACATCACCAGCTCAGCCCTTGCCACCTTCTGTATCATCCTTATCTTCATCTTCCTGCGATACCCTCTCACTGACTACTGAGTGAGGCCAACAGCAGCTGCTGCCGCCAAAATGCCTCTATGCCAGAAGTGTCTGCAGTTTCTTGTAGCAAGGACACACAAAACAAGCCAACCACTACACCTTGATTGCCAAAAAAAAAAAAGAAATCTCAATTAAATATATAAATAAATGTTAAATTAGTTTATCAGCCCAGCTGAGCATACCTTTCTTGCCCTGAAATGGTATGTGAACAGCTGAAGGAAAGGGTCTCGCTCTTACACATGTACAGGAAGAAAAATAGATGAAGAAATATTTGTTTTATGGCCAACAAGCTGTGTGAAAAGAGCGTGTAAAGCCCAGAGCTGCACACACTTAGTGGCAGACAGCTGAGCTCTAGGAAGCAGTGGGGTCCTGTGGAGCTGGAAACACATACAGTGATGGATGGGGATCATGGCAGGGCTGGCTTACAACATATCAGGTGTGTTCAGACTGCCCCACCACCCCCAGCTTGTGGGGGTTTCTTTTCCTTTTTTTTTCTCTTGAATTTCATCCACTGGTTCAAACAACTCCCAACCCCTGGAGAGCTGAAGGTGTTAGGAAGTTTATGCTGGGGAGCCCCAAAGCCTCCAGAGAAACCCCAAAGTGTTAAAGGGCAGGTTTCTCCTTAGGATCTCCCAGCAGTGCTGAGAAGGAAGGCACCTTCTGGAGAACTCGCCTAAGCCACCTAATTGGAGTGCTACTGTATTTCTGTAAACAGTCAATAAAAAGATACCTCTGATACGTGATGCTGCTGGGTTAATTCCTTCCTTAGCAGGGCTGGTCTCCTGGTCTCTGTGGGCTGGCAAGAGAAAATGCTAATGTCACCAGCAGCTGCTCGGGAGAGATTTACAGCAGGAGTGAGGGATGCTGCTGCAGGTCGGGGCCGCGGGCAGCTGTGAAGGAGAGCACAGAGCCAGACTGAAGAGCAGAGACCTCGGTGGCTCCTGGATGGAAGATCTATGGCAAGCAGGCAAAGGCAGCCAAGCGGGCAGGGCCCCCTCCCCTGCTAGGACCAGCGCTGAAGAGGGAAATAAATCGCCGCAGTCTGAACCTGCTGCTACTGCAGCACTTCCCAGGGTCATTATGAAGAGCCGGATTTTGGAGACGACGTGTGTTTGCCACTGAAACGGGCAGGAGCTCAGAGCCCAATAGCTGCCTGCAGCTGCCTGTCATGCTGCAAACCAACACACCCTGACTTGAAAACACCCATAAATGAATGACAAGACCAGGACTAAAATACAGCCTATCAGCCCCTCTGACCCTCCATCTCATCTCATATGCCACAGCTGCCTCATCTTTCTCCAGCTGTAAGATGACCTCATGCCAAGGGGCACCAATCACTGCAGACCAGCCATGGAGCTGGGAGAAGGCATCAGGATCCACCTTTGCACCCACCCTGAAAGCAGAGGTGAAGCAAGAGATGGGGAATGCAGACAGGCTGTCATGGGACACTTCATCATCTGCTGAGTGCATGGTTTAATCAGCAGGCTGTCTCTGGGCTGTGCTTAGTGAGGGATGTGCCATAGTGAGATGTGGGGACAGATCATGAAGATGCTTCCCTAAGATGTCACCTCATTCCTGCTCAGGTCTCCACACCTTCATCCTGTCCCAGGCTTCATTTACCATGGGAGCTATGTGCAGAAAGACCTGCAGTCCTGCCTGCTCCCCAGTCACTGAAGAGCATTTCCACGCCAGAGCAGATCAGGGGTCTGTTTTGCAGTGAAGTTTCAGCTGGCAGTGCCGTGTATGATGCCCTGAAAGTATCTCAGCCATGAACAGCTCTATGACCACACATTCAGAGGTCAATACTCTTCCCAGCCTCTCTTGGTTACTTCTTGCTCCCTTCCCTGAAGCAAGACCTGAGGGCTCATGGCTGTTGGCATTTCCATCCTCACATATGTGGGGGCTATAGCCAGTCCTCCTCCCAGGCTGAGGAAGGAGGTGGCCTGTCATGATGGCAATGACCCCAAAGAGGGTACAGCCAAAATGACTCACATTGCAGCCACCCTGAACTGGCAAATTCTACCCCACTGGGACAGTGCTACCTTAAGCAAGACCCAGACCAGTCATCCCAGGATCCTCTGAGGTTAGGAGAGGCACAGAGATTAAGTTGTATCCCCTTTTCCCTCCCCCTTACCCACACCAAGCTCACATTGGCTGTGTCTGAGGCCTTGGCTTGGTATCCTTCCCCATCACACCTCTCAAGCTTTTCAGCTCAAACACCAGAGCAGCTGGATGGGCTGGGGGGATACCTCAGACAGGGTCACCCTGTGTGTAGTGCCAGGGGTTCCAAGCTGCAGGTTTAGACCCCTGTGGGACCAATGGCATCCTTGCAATAATGAGTGCATTCCTTTCTATGAGCTGGGACTCATGTCAGCCACATTGCAAGGGCTTTTGCACTCAGAGACCACCCCCAACTGTAGGAAATCTTGCAGGGACAATGCCACGGTCCCCATCTCCTGTGCTACACAGGAGAGAGCCATCCTGCTTGGCATGCAGGCACAGGGCTCTTCTGATAAAGACAGAGCTGACACAAAACTGGAAGTGACCCAAAGCCAGCCTTTTCTACATTTAACAAGTGTGACAAATGAGTTATCATCATCCCTTCCCCTGACAGACCGTCTTATCTGCAGGCAAATGGATGCTGGTTTAATGAACCAGGGGGAATATTGAACTGACTCAGCAGCATTTTTTGCATCTATAACCCATTGGGGATGGAGAGGGAGGGTTATGATTAATAGCCATCATATTTATTGTTTGTTACCCTTGTTGTAGGAGGTGAAATTGCTGCAGCAGGTTGGAGGTCCACCCAGACCCACCATGGACAAGAACAGGGTAGCAAGAAGGATGCTCAGCATCATGCTCAGCTCCACCACAGCCTTGCCTCGGCTCCACCTGCAGCTCTGGGCTGTGGGGCAGCAAAACTCCTGTGCTCTCCCTTCCTCTCTCTTAGTGTCTCCTCTTTAATGGAGTCTCTCCAAACCCACAGCAGAAGGAAAGCACCTCCAAAATGGGGGAAATAAGGGGAACCCATAGATTTCCAATCTTTTTGGGGAGAAAAAAAAAATTTATTCATGCATGTGTCTTCCAAGGGAAGCAACATCAAGGTATTCAGCATTCATTTCTCATCTTGTCAGTGTCAGGGAACCCCAAATTGAGGCAGCAAAACCACGTCCCCATATACTGTCAGGCAAGTACATCCCAGATTGCACCAACTGTGCTGTTAAGCGAAAGAAAGAACTTTTTTGATTTTGAGGGAACAAGGGAAAGAAAAGCAGCAGCCAAATCCGACAGGTCCTCTAATTGCCTTTTTTTTTTTTTTTTTTTTTTAGTTTTGCAAGAAAATTCTGGAAGTTCGGGTTTTGCCAAGGCTGACACCCGCCGCGGCAGAAGGCAGGCTTTCAGGAGTTGCTTCTCTGCCTTTTCACTTCTGCCACTCACAACGTCGCGCCGCGCTCTCCAAATCGCACTTTTTTTTGGCTGCGAAGCCGCAGCCTCTGTTGCACTCCGCGGCGGGAAGGAAAACTGTGAGGAGGGGGTGGAAGAGAGGAACAGCCGAACGCAGCTTGAGAAGCATCTTTTGAGATGGGGAAGAGCTGACGGTCACGTTGCCATTTAAAGATTTAATTGTATTCCTTCGGGAAACTGAGCCTGTCAGCTTGATGAGGATTGCTTTTTGTTTTTCGTTTAGCTCGGGGGGAGCGATTGTTCCCTGTTAGGCGACACCGTGCAATTGTGCCTAAAACACCTGCGCTGATTTTGTGTCCCTGGAAGCTGAAGGGCGTTCGGGGTGAGCCTGGGCAAAGGCCACCGAGGCTGGTGAGGGTCCGCAGAGGAGATGATGCTTCGGGACGGAGCGCGTCCAGCCCCGCGATGAAATGGCTGCGGGGGGACCCTGAGGGCAGCGCCAGCAGCCGGGAGGAGGTGCCGGAGGCAGGGAGCGGGGTGTCCGAGCGGGGCCGGGGCTGCCGGGCTGCGGGAGGCAGGCAGAGGGCTCTCTCGCACCGCCGCAGCGCCGGCAGCGCACCGCACAGCGCCGCGGCCCCGCAGAGCCGCAGCCGGGGCGCTTGGCCCCGGCAAGGAGCACAGCTCCATCCACGCTGCTCCGGGACCCCCTGCCAAGGAGCACAGCTCCATCCACGCTGCTCCGGGACCCCCTGCCAACAGCCCCAGCCAGCGCAAGGCTGGCTTGTGCAGGACGCAGCTGTGAAGTGAGGGTGGCTCCTAGAACCAGCCAGGAGCGGGTCCCCATCCCTCCGCAGGGATGTGCCAGCTGGGACGCGTGCGTCCCGGGCACCGGTGCACGTTGACCCTCCAGGCTGGCAGGGAAAGGTGGCTGGGAGCCAGGCAGTGCGTGAGCAAACCTGGCCGTGCTTACGCAAGTCTCAGTGCCCAGCCGAGCCTCTGCCCCAGTGCCACGCAGGGCTCGGGGATGCCTCCTTTGCACAAGTGCCAGCAAGCCGGTTTGCAGACAGCAGCGTCCTAGCTGGGGTGAACTGGTTTGGGTTTGGCTGGTAAACACGACTCCGCAGTTCTCCTTTATCTATGGGCTGACAGTAATAAACATGAGATGGAGCTCATTCAGGTGAGGACCTCCCAGCACAGTGTCAACATCCGCAGGTTCCCCTGCCTGGGATGAGCTGCCAGGTGTGCAGGCAGAGCATGGTGAGTCAGGCCTGGAGCAGCTACCAGCCTGGATACCCAAATTAACTGTCAGAGATAGATGCAAATGGCAATCTCTATTCTGCTCTGGGGTGTGTAATCCTCCAGCAAAGCCAAACTATGCTGCAGTATCACAGCCCTGCTTCCCAGGTGCTCCATGGGCCAGGAGGCAGAGTCACGCTGCCAGCAAGTAGCAACTCTCACCTCCCTTCCCAGCCATGTGCTGATGTCCTGGGTGACCTTACCAAAGCCCTTTCATCCCCATTTTCCCCTCCAACACTGTCTCATAGGTTGATGGCTTCTCAAAGGCAGAACTGCAGCCTCGCTTAGAGCCACCAGGTTCTGGGACGTTGTCACTGTGGGTACCCTGTGATGGGTACAACAGCAGGAGTGCCCAGCTATGGTTGGCAAACACTGGGGGAGAGCTGGACACTGATGGAGGTGCCTCTTCCCTCCTCTCCATCCCCTCATCTGTGTGCAGGTTGGACACTGAAGAGCGCCTGGCTCTGCAGGCAGACCACGGCGGTGCGCAGCCCTGCCGGGGGGAGGAGGGGGAGGCACAGATGGCAGCAGATGCTCTCATCAGTGAAAATGATTGAAGCAAAACAAAAAAAAACCCTAGCAACTGGTGAGCAGCCTAACAAAAACCAGCACAAGGGTACAGAGAAAGGGTCTGGACCTGACAGCCTAGCTCCATGCTGCCTTCTGGCCCAGGGTAATGTTTTTCCCATCTCCAACTCACAAAGAAGAAAGACTATGCCTTGTCCCAGAGCACTGGGCAGTGATTATTTTCTTTAAGGCTTGGATATATTAAAATGAAACCATTTGGTTTCTTTCCCATTCCCCTGTCCCTATCCTCTCTCTTGTCCTTTCCCTTCTGCCTTCAAAGAAGTGAATATGACCCCGGACAGCTTCTAAGCACACCTAAGCCCCTCCCCTACCCTGACTACCCATGGCAAGCCTTAATGTGGGCCAACACGGCACTCCATTTCAGCACCGGGAGCAAAGGAGCAGGAACGCTTCCTGCACCTGAGAGTGTTACTGTAAAGCCTCTGTACAGCTTGGCTGCTGCTGCCAGCCTCAGCTCCTCTGTTGTGATAGCCTCACGTCAGTGCAAAGGTCCTGCTCCTCCACCCCTCCCAGCCCCTGACTTTGACCCATCGTGCCAGCACGCAGCAGCCATGCCCAGCGTTTGGCACATCTCCATGCTCCTGCCCAGCTTTCCTCTGCACTGGGGGGGAATCAGAGGGACTTCATTCAATGTATGATGATTCACTTTTCCTTTTCCCCTTTGGCAGGAGCGCCTTGTGGCACAGTCAGAGCTACAGAAAGAATGTTTCTGCAGCATGTGCTGAGCCGAATGGCACAGCACGCACCCTTCAGCCTGCTCCTTCTGCGATTAATTGCACAGGAGCTGCTCCTGCGCCGTGCACGCACAGCCCAGCCACAGGCAGATACTCCTATCAGGAAAATGGAGACAGATCCAGGGCAATCCCTGTGTGAGAAACACACCTGCCTGGTGATGCTGTAAGTGTCTTTTGCCTGCTCAAGCATGTCAGCTGTCTTCACTGAGTGACACCACTTTGGGCTTTGCAGGAAGAAGGTGGCATGCACAGGGACCTGTGCCTCCATCCCAACCATGAGGTGGGAGAGCTGGGGAGAACATGGGCAGGCACCAGAGAAGGGGGTGATACCCTTCTTAAAGTTGATGTGGAGTTCACCACAGTCAATACATTTCTTTACAGAACAGAACGAGGCCATACAAAGCCTGACAAGCCCCTTCCTCCAGCACCACATTGTGCCCCACTGCAGGAAGTCACAGCAAGGGTGACAGGCAAACACGTGGTGGAACCAACCAAGCCTGGAAGAAGCAGAGCCATGCCAGCCCCAGGGCTGACTCTGGCCTCAGCTATCAGCACAGTTTTGAGGTGCCAATACCCCTTGCAATGGGAACACAGTGTCTTGTGCCACAGCCAGCCCTGCTGAGCGACGGTGATGGGATGCTGGCTGAGCCAGTGGTGCAAGCAACTGCATCTAAATAACTAGGATAGGTTAAAAAAAATATTATTTGGCCATTTAAAGAAATTGCAAGTTGACAAAAGTCTCCTTTTTGATGGGTAAGAAAGTTGGTTTGGCAGCAATTCCTTTTTCCTAGTTTTAGTTTCCTACATGATCACGTTCCAATTTTAATCCCTGCAGGATGCATGCAGAAGGCTCTGCTGCACTCTTCTGCACTTGGCCTGCCATGGCAATCAGGGGGCCTGGAAAACGTTTTAGCAAAGAGCTATTACGTGTACAAGCATAACTTGCATTTGAAACACGTAGCTGGGATGCAATCCATCTTTGGATGTGCCTGAAATCTGGGAGAGAGGAAAAACCTGAGTGGGGTGAATTATTTTTTGAGTGCTTTACCTGAAACAGAGTGCTTTTCTTTAGCCATAAGCAACTTGCTGTGTAATTTTTGCTCAGCTCGTGGTGGCTGTGACGGAGAGGGGGGTGTGATGGCCCTGGGGCTGAGACAATAGATTCACATCTGGTAGATGGAGCTTAGAGACGAGGATGCTTTGTTCTGCCTGCCTGACCATTACAGCATTGCCCTGGCTCTCCCAGCTTAATTTCCCCTGGGGAAAATAGGGGTAATAGGGATGACCCGAGCCATCCAGAGCTGACCAGGTGTGCTCAGAGCCCTGCCCTCGCTCAGGCTGGCTGCCCACTTCCATGTAGCCGTGGGTCCGCACCCAAACGCCAGAATATCAGGTTGAGCAGGACTGGGATCTAAATAGTGTTAGCTCCCAGCTTTGGGAGGAAGGTGAGGTTTTGCAAGCCTCAGTTAACGCCTGCTCCTGGCCCCCGTGATCCCAGGAGCAGTTCAGCAGCAGTGAATCATTTGTTTTGGTTTCTCCCCACCAGAGGCTTGGCTGCAGCGCCTCCCGCAGCAGCAGTGGGCGTGGGAGAGATGCGGGCTCGTGGGCTGCAGCCACTCCCGTGGCCGTGAGAACCCGGGTCCCACTGGTCCCCAGCCCCGCTGGAGCTGCTCCTCCTGTTTGCTGCCAGCGGGGATTTTGTCAGGGTCAAATCTCCTGTGTCCTCATCAGCCAGGGATGCAGCAGGGGTATCCGGGGATTAGCTGAGGAGAGGTTGCCAGGGATGAAGGCTCAAGAGGGAGCTCAGCTTGGTCCCTTGCTGGAATGTACAGTTTAAGGGTGTCCCTCAGGACACTCCATCCTCTGCCTCATCCTCATCACCTACCCATCCCTTGCCTGCTGCAAACTCGACATACTTCTCACATCTGCTTCCCACTCTCCTCCCCTGTGCCATGCCACTGGACAGACAGGGAACAATCTTCCTGACGGCTCATCTGGGATGCTCATCTATGATGTGCCAGGTCCAGTATTGGAAACATTGATTTTAACTGGAGTTTGGAAAATAACTGCTTAAATCCTCTTCCTTCAGCAGGTTTTGTGAGCTCATGGCTCTCTGCCTAGATAACAGCTTTTATGAGGAAGCTTTGGGATTTTCAGACTCATTCCTTTCCCCCTATTTTTTCCTATTTTGCTCCAGAAAAGGGGTGTTGGGTAGGAGAGGAAACAGTCTGAAGCTGAGGCAAGAGAAGGTTTTCCCCAGGTTTTCTCAGGTTTTCCCCATCTGGGTGCTTTGCATGGCCACAAAGAGGGAGCTGGGCAGGAAAACCAGCAGGAAAGGCTTTGTGCCGGTCACGCTGCTGCTCCAGCTTCCACCAGGACCAAGTGTTCCCATGCCACTAAAGAAGCGAGTGCCCGTGCAATCCCAGCATCTTGCCACTGATTATGATAACTGGGCCGAAACCCATGCCTTTAGGTAGAATATTCCCTCATTTTGTAAAAGTTTCCCTGCTGACAGCTTTGGGTCAGCTGATTTTCTGCGCTTAGGAGAAGGGCATGAACTCAGCATTGCTTATGCAATGGGGAGAGTGAGACTTTTTAGCATCCCAGGGTTTTATACCTCTGGTGCTTTATGAGAAATGACATTTCTGGGAAAGATTTTGCCGCCAGTTACTGTGGAAGCTCGACGTTCTTGAGCGAGCTGCCGGCCGCGTGTCTGGAGACATGAGAGTTAATTTTAAAACATCCGGCATCCGTATAGGCAGGGAGGAAGGTTCCCTTCACTTCCTAAGCACCAGCAAAACCTAAGCTTCTAAACTCTAATCCCTCTCTAAGCTGGAGCTGCCAGGCTAGGGCCAAGGGCAGAGAAATGCCCCTGCTGTGTAACCAGGTCAGCTGCCCAGTTCTTTGGCAAACCAGCAGCAGGATGGGGAGCCCTAAGCTCCAGGATGGGGATGGAGCCCACTCCATCCATCCAGAAGCCAACCCGTGGGTCAGGCTCCTTCTGCTTTTTGAGTCATTTTTTGGTCACACTTCGCCATGCCGCCCTCCAAAACGGCGCTGCCTGCCTGTGGGCACCCCAGAGAGAATGAGTGCCGTGGGGCGCCCCGCAGGTCCGTGCTGCTCCCGGCTCAGCAGGCAGGGGCTGACAGGCGGCAGGCAGGGTGGCCCCGGCTGCGGGAGAGCTCCCGGCTCAGCCCTGCAACGCCAGGCAGCCCGGGAACCATCCATGACCCAAAAACACACGGCAGCGCGTTTTCCGCCAGGAGCAGCGCGGCTCCGGGGCTGTCCCATGCTGGAGGGTCTCCCCGTTCAGACCCTGCCCGCTCGGGCCGCTCTCCCGGCGCCCCGGCCCCGCCGCTCCCGGGGCGCAGCGCCCGCTCCCTCCGCGCCGCTCCGCGCCCGCGGGGCTGACGTCACCCTGCCCTGCGCCGCCCGCGCTGATTGGCTGCGGGTGACGTCAACGCTGTCTTCTTTTTTTCCTTTTTTTTTTTTTTTTTTTCCCTTTCCCCCCTCACCCCCCCGCTCGCTCCCGAGGCATGACCTCATCGCCGGCGCATTCCCGGCGGCGCGCGGAGCGGCGCGGAGCAGCGCGGAGCAGCCGCGTCCCGCCGTGCCCGCGCCGTGCCCGTGCGGGACGGGGCCGTGCGCCCCGGGGGAGGCGGGGAGGGGGGCGCGGGGCGCTCGCGTGTGGGGAGCGAGCCGGCATCGCGCCGTGAGGCGGCGGACAGCGCGCCAGCATGTGCCGGTATATGTGCGTGTGTGCGTGTGTGTGTGCAGCTAGGAACAGCGCTGCGCGGCTGTGAGGGGCCGGCACGGCCCCGGCGCCGGGGGGAATGATGTGTGCGAAGCGCTGGGGCCGGGAAGGGAGCAGCCCCACGGCGGGGATTGGGGAAAGAAGCGGGGGTTCGGGGGGGAGGGGGTGGGCTGGCGCTCCGCGGCCGCGCATGTCGGGGATGCTGCGCTTGTTTTCGGGGCGGGGGGGCGGTGGAAATCCCACCCTGCCTCGGCGGTGTGCGCTTGCCGGGCGGCCGCGGTGCAGGTGAGGAGGGGGCTTGGGAAGCACCGGGAATACCCGCTGTCCTGGCGGGCCGGGGGTCGCGGGCGGAGGGGTTTTCTGGCGGGGATGAGGGCTGGTGTTTGAGGAAGCGGTGTTAACAGCGCTGTGGTTTTTCTGATGATGAAAGAGGTTGGAGTGTCGCCCTGTGTCCTTGGCGTTTAAACGAAGCCGGCATGTGTTCAGCAGCGGGGGTTTTCATGCAAGACTTCATTGCTGCGGCTCCAAAGGCGCTGCTCGCGATTAATGAGTTAAGCTGCTCGTTTAAAAAAATCCTCTCCGCCTCCCCTAATGTGCCTGGACCGATTGATCACCCCCCACACACCCTCAATCATTATATAGCGGTAAATGTTGCTTTCTGTGCTGAGCGTTGTTTGTTTTCAAGGATTCCTGTTTATTTCCCTTATTGATAAATAAGTTCCTTCTCCTTCCTGCTCCCCCCTCCCTTTTCTCCTCCCCCAGAATTAAATTCCTGAGCAACAGCAAAAGCTGATGTCAGTGCTTCAGCTTGCATTGGGGGAGCTCTGTGCACAGGTCAGTAATTTGCGGTTTCGTTGGAAGGAAGAACGCGGTGCAGTGCCGTTCTCACAGGGATATTTGGATTTTTCTAGGCATGGATGCGTTTATCCCTTGTATTGCGGTAGTTATTGACAGCTCCCTGGTGGGAGCTGGGTGCTGCATGTAGGAGAGCCCATCCCTGTCCCAAGCAGCTGGCGATGACGAATGCATTGGGAATGGTTGCCAGAGGTTCCATCTCCCTGTGATTTGGGGTTATAAGGCAGACCCCTCTCCCGCAGGAAAGGGTGAGGATATCCAAGCAGGTAGCGCTGAGAATTGCACCTGGCAGCGCAGGGGCCATGATAACCTTGAGAGCAGCTCGCCCGTGGAGCGGTGTTTGACATTGGCTCGCATTGTCTCATCCTCCTGCGCTGAGGAAAGGCTCGGGGCACGCTGCCTGCGCGCCCAAAGGCGGCTGTGGAGAGCTTTGTTTTCGGGAGGACTCGATGCACGGGAGTCGATGCTTTTGGGTTTGGCCTTGCCTCTGTGTGCCTCTGCTCGCGCTGCCGGAGTGCGGCTGTGCCGGGAGGACTCTCTGCAGAAGAGGTTGGTTGGGGTTTGGGTCTGCATGGGGGTTTCTGCACTGGCTTTGATTTTGCTTGTGACAGCTCCTGAAACGAAGTAAGCTGTGGCACCAAGAAAATCCTCTTGGCCATAGCGTATCTGGGATTTTAAAACACCCTCAAGGACTTTGCAGGTGTTTTGTCCCAAATTTTGCATGGCACAGCCACAGTGGCAGAGCCTGGATGTGCAGAATTGTCTAAATGGCTGGGGCAAGAGTAGACAGGCGAGAGTGTGAGCAGCACAGGGATGCCCACATGCCTCTTTGCAATGGCACTACACAGAAATTCCTGCCCTTGGCCTATTGGCAACACAATTGAGAGGCTCAAACCTGAGGCTGGAAGGTTTCCAAGCAGAGATGTCAGCAGCTCGCACCAAAAGTCTTCTAACCCAACAGATTGTCCTTCCGTGGCTTTCAGTTGTCCTTGCTTAGACATAAGGTAAGGAAAACCTGGATCTAGCATTGTTCTTGAAAGTCTAGCACCAGCTAAGCTTGGGAGAGCTGAGCAAAGTGGCCAGAGTCCTTAGGAGCATTCACTGGGGACTCTGCATGGAGGTTATTTTTGCAAATACTGCACCATGTTTGTCTGCAGTGTGTTTTTGCTGGATGCCAGGTGCCTCACTGAGAAAGCCACTGAGCCTTTGGAGAGCTTATATTCACCTAAAATTAAATGCAACGTCACTTTTACTACAAAAACACCCCTGAGGGCTGGGTAGGACTGAGCAGTAGTGTCTGTCCCATGCTGCCAAATTGGATCTTAAGAGGTGGGAGAAAACTCTCTTCTCTCCTGTGCAACCCTGTCCTCCCCCAGGAAATCTCCATAGGCTGGAAACCCCCCAAAAGGCTGGAAACACATTGTGCCTCTGGATTTCTGAAGTGACTTCTCTTGGCATGAGTACAAGTGAGTCCCCATTCCATCCCTACCCCTTACCTCTGCACCAGCTGCTGTAATCTGCATGTGGGATGAGGGTTTTTCCTTTTTGGGTTTGCTTCCTTGCCTTTAAACAAGGCTTTTCTTAGGGATCAGAGGTTAATTTCTCTGGTGCACAGCTCGGCTTCCAAAGCCCTGGGCACAGTCAGGTGAGGAGCATGTTCACACTATCAGGAATGGGAGGAGGAAAAGGAGGTGCTCCAGCATTTGGCAGCCCTGATTTATGGTGCAGGCTCATAGGACACTGCCATCATACTGAAATCATGCCAGCAAACTGAATCTGGTAGAGAAGGAGGTGATGAAGAGAAGGAGCTTGTGGATGCTGATCCCTCTCTCCCAGTAGGACAGCCAGGGAGAGTCTGTAGACTGTTCTACCTTCTGCCATGGCAGTGGCCGTGTTAAGGGGGAGATGGTTGCAGAAATTCCCAGGTGCTCGCAGTCTCTGGGTCTCACTGCACTCTTTTCCATGCTGCTATGCAGAGAAACTCCTGCAGCCAGAGCGGCAGTGCAGTCATACTGTGGGGAAAGCTTCGACACTCCTCTGCATCCCCATGCCCTCTGGGTTTTAAAACCTGTTTTTCAAGCTTTACATTTCTTCTCTGAAGATACACCTGTCCCGCCTGATGCCAGTGGGAAGGAGCACCTGACGTAATTATGGCAGGCTTGGGGAAGGGAGGTGAGTGGCCTGGGAGCATTCATCAGATAAGAAGCTAAACAAGCTCTGTGCCCAAGATTTTCTCAAGCTTGCTCAGGAGACCTGGGTGTACTTCTGTGTGCAGGATTATAACACAGCCAGGGGAGTGTGAGGGAGGGTAAAATCTGACCGTGCCAAGATGCTGTGCACTACTGGTGTCAGGGGCTGCTGTCAAAGCCAGGCAGAGCTTGTGGTGTGATCAGTGGTAGTGCAGGTTCCTGCAGGGACAGGGAGTGGTGCAGTGCACCCCAGTGATGGCTTTGCCTGCTCATCTGATGGAGGGGGAGAGCATGACATGTGTCTCATCCCCGAGGAACAGTTGTTTTGCTGGAAGTGGGCCAGCAGCTTGGACCATACCAAGCTCTGGTCATGGTCGGTGCCTTGGTGACCCTGTCTCCTCTTTAGCATGACTTCATGGCAAGGAAAACATCTCTTTCTCTTCCAAGATTTGTTTCTAGATTTTCTGCCCCAAACCTTTGGGTCCATGCTGTCAAGAGACTCCTTTGGTTCTCAGCCATCTCCAAGAAAGGAGATTAAGAGTAAAGGTGGGCTACACTGTGCACAGCACAGAGCCCTGCTCAGACTGTGCTGCAGACTGCCATGACTCCTGTAGGATGGCTGGCTCCACTTCTCTGCTATTCGGCTCTCTTCCTCTGAGGTTTTCTAGACCCAGCTGGACAAGATAATATAGACTGGTGTGCAGGAAGCTTCTTTCCTTGCTTTGCCCAGGGCTTCTGTAGGGTTGGTTTTGCTGCTTTGGATCTTCATTTTCCCTAAGCGATGGGTATTGTTTGCATGGTGTTGTGGAAGGATCAGCATTTCAGAAGACAGATGAAGTGCTAGCCCAGGCTGGGTTCAGAGGAGAACCTGGAGGTGCCCACTGGAAGCTGATCCAGTACATAGAGTCTCCTCTTGTAAACAGGGAGCAATAACAGGACAGAAGTGCAGGGGCTGTGTGCATTAAGCCTAAACTTACTTAAGAGACTCCCAGGAACCTATCTGGGGCTGGAAACCCTTCTTTGATATCCTCTTTTCTTCGCACTCCTTTTATGCCTTTTTCCGTGTTGTTTTTTGTGTGTGGAAAGCGCTTGTGGTTCCCTGATGTGTGCATATATGTCTTGTCTGCCTTTACTGTATTTTCTTTAAAGAAAGCCTTTTCTTGGGTCAGAGACCTTGTGTTCTTCAGGAATTTCTCCAGAATCCTTCAAGGTTCTCCAGCAATTTGCAAAAGAGGCTCTCTGTGTAGGGTTTCTGAGTTCTGTGTAGGGTTTCTGAGCATGCTGAGTTATGGGGAGCATTATTTCTGAGTCCACTGATGACTGGGAACAACTCATTTGGCAACCAGAAGGGCAAGAACAACCTGTTCTGGTGCTGATGCTCGTTCTCCTTTAAGGGAGAGAGGGGTTGGACCAGCTGAACCGCTGAGGTCCCTTTAAACCTAAATTATTGTGTGACTAGTCCATAAATACCCACCGCCCTGCTTCTCCCAGGCTTTTGTAGGATACCTGTTATTAGGCAGTGCTGGTGAGGGGACGTGAATGAGGTGGACCACTGCTTTGATCCTGCTTGGAGGTTCCAGTGACAGCATGACCCTGGCATCCTGTCCCCCACCACGTCCTCCAGCCCTGCTCACGATGCAGTGCGTCTTTCCGGCCCGTCTCTGCCAACCCACATTACTCATCCGGCACGGAGGTGCGCAGTGTGCCTGCATCCCGGCTTTTCAGCTCGCCTCTTTTCAGCTTTTTAATAGGGGATTTAGTTCTCTGAGGAGCTCTGCTGTCTGCAGCTAACACATGGTAATTCAGCTGATGCAGCAGAAGCTCGGGGAGAAATTTCAGTCTATTAGGGCACTGCAGGTTTTTTGCATCGAGTAAGTCAAGCCCTTTCCACGTGTTAGACCTGTGCCTGCGTGAATCGCGCGCCTCCCATTGAAATCCAGACCCTCCAGACAAAGAGGGTCCCTCCGTCTCTGGGGCATGCTGCTGAAAAGAAGCAACCAAGAAGTGTCTACAACATCTGATTGTTTTTGCCTTGCCTCTAACAACCCTCATTTCCAAGCTAGCGGTGGCAGCCTGGTCCTCCTCGAGCCGTGGCTTGAGTGGAGTTATTCATGCCATCTTCGTCTGCCTTGGCCGGCCGCCCTGCGTGGGGAGCGGACGGGCGCAGCCGGAGCCTCGCTTGCCACTTGAGGCTGTTGAGTGGAGGGCTGGTGCAGAGAGGGTGCCAGCACTGCTGACTGGAGCTAGCCCATGAAAAGCCACGTTAACCGCTTTGCTGCTGTCGGGGACCTCGCAGAGACGTCCCCAGCGGCTGTACTGGCTCAGCAGGGCTGACACCCAGAAGCCAAGCAAGCCTGGACCTGTCCTGTACACCTCAGCTGCTGCTCACATCAGGTCAGGTCTTCTGGTGGAAAGTCAGAAGGATGTAGCAGGGCAGAAGGTGACCCAGAGGGATGAGCCTCCAGCCAAAACTGAGCCAGGGCCCTCTGATTTGCTCTGTGGGGTGGTGAAGAGACAAAATGACTCCCACACATCGAGGGAAGTTGACTGCTGCAAAAAAACCCGAATGCAAATCTCTGACTGGGCAGAATCTCCCCAGACACATCCTTTTGTAAAGCACTCTCATTGTACCATTAAAAATAGATCGACGCATTCTCCGCTTGCTTGCTGAATGCTGATGCCTGTTAATTCTGTGTCATCCTCACAATCCCTTCTGCTTTGAGCTTGGCTGCCTCTTTGTCTGGCACCTGAGCAAGGTTCATTCAGCAGTACCTGATGCAAAGATAAGAGTGAGCTCTGTTGGAGTCCAGCAGGACAGGTGGGAAGGTGAGGGTGACTGAACTGGTCTTAGCTGGGGGTCAGGCAGCCCAAAAGGAGCAAGGTTTGGTGTGATCACCCAAGCTGTCACTTGCAGGCTCAGAAGCAGGGCTGGGTGAGACCTGCTAGCGTGGAGATGAGTTGGAGGATGTTTAATCTCTGGGTGGATGTCATGATATATCTCTGTGGTTTTTTTGAAACTGGGGTTAAAGTGCACATATATGTCATGCTTAACACCTGCCTGGAGTTGGTGAGGGGAATATTTCTGTCTGTTTCCTCCAGCAAATGAGTCCATGCCACCCACAGCAGCAGTGATAATATGGATTCAGAGAGAAGACCCATGTTACAAAGTGCTGCAATACCCAGCTCTCAGTCAGGAGGCCAGGCTGCAGCATTTCATACATGAAGAACTGTGGCCTCTGACCAGCAAGCCATGGCTCAACACAGTGGTGAGGATAGAGGAAGACCTGCAAATCACTTTGTTTCACCCCTGTGTCACCTCAGATTAAGAACAAAACCAGTTGGTAATGAATCATGGCTCCCGAGGGAAAAGGAGAAGAGCAAGGCAGGAACATCAGCTTGGGCTTTGCCTGTCTTGTGTGTTTTTTATTAGAGAAAGGTAATCCTCCAAAACTCAGAGCTGGTGCCTCCTTGTTAGGGCTGTGGTAGGAAGTAGAACCTGAGCTGACACATGCTAATTCATCCCAAACCCGTGAGCAATTTGGCTATTGTGTGCATATAGAAAATTCAGCAAGCTATGAACCAGGTCAGAAAACTTGTGAAATATGTTTGCTGCCCTGGGGAATGTCTCATCCCATAGAAAACCAACACAGCCCCTTGCATTTTCATTAAATTCTGGATCTTCTAGGGAGATTCACAGATTTGTGGGAATAGGGAGGCATAACTGAGGGCATTGGCTTTTTCTGGCTGCAAGTCTGTGCTGGGATCTGCACCTCAGTTTGCACTGGTACTCACCAGAAACTGCAGACAACCTAACAGAAAGGAACATCATTATTCTTCAGGGAGGCAGGGCTCCTATTTGTCATTTGAATTTGGGCTCTAATGACAGTGCACTGGCATTAGCCACTGTCATTAGTCACTGCAAAGGGCAGTGCTGTGCTGGGTGCTTGCTTTGGCCTCACCTATGACTGTCCCCAACACTCTGCTGAGATGGACAAGTTCCTGTCGCTGGGGATTGTGCTTAAGAAGTGACATGCTATATTTATCTGCAGCTTTGAAGAACCACAGCTTAATCCTGTGCTTTCTTTCACTTGGTGTGTAGGTGTTGTGGGAAAATAGGACCCAGGTCCTGGAGACCCTTTCTCCAGGAGACTGCAAATGCACCCAGCAGGTATTTATGGTGTTTACTGTCCTGGGACGAGAGAGGCAGACCAGCCCTGCAACTATCTCACTGCATACCTTTCTGGGCTGCCTCTGTCTGCTCTTGTTGTAAAAAGGCAAAGAAGCATCTTATCCCCAGGATAAACCTGCTGGGCTCAGGGGTCATGCAGCACATGATGGGATACCAGGCAGTGGGCAACAAGGGCCCTTGAAGATCAGCAGGACTAGGTTTCTCTTCTCCATCATGACATGTCCTCTGTGAGGTGTGCCAAGCTGCTCAAAGCAGAAGGTGCTTTTAGGTCTGGGATGAGAATGTGGCCAGCTCTCAGCTTGGCAGGGTGAGAATGGAAAGGGGATAGCTTTGCTATTAGAAAGCAGTGTGCTTGGGAGAAATATCCTCAGCATGGGCAAAGGCAGTGATGAAATGGCTGGCTGGTCATGGATAACCTTTGGTCTTGGCTTTTGTAGGCTTTAAAATGAAAGCTTGTGTTTATACTAAAGGGGAAAACCATATAAATCATGTTAAAAGCACAAGTCTAAGAGGAGGAGATACTGCCCTTGTCATCTAGACTCCAGCCAAATTCCTTTCCCTGCTGTCCCCGTCGGTTTTCCTGACCGGATCTCCAGACTGACTACCATGATTGCAGTCAGAAATTTTTCTGGGAGTGGCCAGTCTATAAATCCTTAACTGCACTTTTTTGGTGGAAACAGGCTGTGAGGCGATTGCATTTGCAGTCATAACCCATCCAAAGCTGCTGGCACGACATCAGATGGTGAGAGAAGATGAAGGACCCCTTTGCTTGGCTTAACTGCAGCCAGGAGAGCCGATCTGCCTTGTGGGGTGGCAGTGCATGGGAAAGACTCCCTGGCAGCTGGGTACAGCCTGTCCCCTTTCCTTTCGTCCCTGAGTTGTCCCATGCTACCAGCCACGTACCCAAGGCTGAGCACCCCCACACCAGCACTGCCACGTGGCTCCACGCCACGTCCCTTGTCCGGTGTGAATGCACCATCTGGCACTTTGCTGAAGGACATCCTGGCCCTGCAGCCACATCCTCTGGTGGAAAACACCTTCTGGGCCGCAGGGTGCGGCTGGGGAGGGCAGTGGGAGATGCAGGGAGGCGAGTGGGTGCTGTTTGGTTGCGTGCAACTCCTTGCAGGGCTCTCTGGCATGCTGCTTCCAGCCTACAGGAATTGAAAGGAGACTGCGGTGTAGAAAGGAGGAGAAAAAAATTAAAGAAGTCATGAGATCAGCAAGCTTGAAACCCTGGCAAAAGTGCAGTGGCTGCCTCTGGGTGATATGTTGTGGGAAAAAGAGAATGCTGCCCTTTGCCTCCTTCCTGATGTGTTCCCTGCATGGAGAGGCATGCGCAGGAGCTCTTGTCCCAGGAGAAATGTGCGTGGGGTGTGCAGGGATCCAAGAAGGGGTTGTAAGATCAGTGTGGATGAAGCTGTGGGGGAGTCCTCTGTCTGCCATGTGGGTGGCAGGGGTTAGGAAAGAGCAGTGGATCTCAATTTGGCTTAACTGACACCAGGAAAGTCATTGCCATCTCCCTTGCATCTTCATACTGCTGGGGACTGGGAGATGTCGTTCCTCCCCATCCTTGAGATTCACTAGGGAAAGGTGTATGAGCAGATTTTGTGTCTGAGTTAGTAGATGTGGTTAGTGGTGTTTCCCAGCCTCCTTTTAAAGAGCGAAGAAAAGAAAAAAAACCCACTCCATTTTTCCATCGTCAAGCAGAGAAATCTTTTGTGCTGCCTCTTAAAGGGACCTTGAGTAACTGCTGAGAAATCGTCATCAGTTACATCACCTCTAAAGCGGCTGCTGCAGGCACCTGACAGCTTTGTCCCACTGTTACTCTGGGGAATCATTATGCTCCAAATTCCTCGCCCTTGGAGAAAGCCTGCATGGCTCGCCGGGAGGGAGGAGCCACTGCGCAGTTTGAGATGCTGTGAGTGGCAGAACGGGATCGGGAAGAAGGGCTGAGGTTCCCAGCAGATGGGGTAGAGCAGGGGACACATCCTGGAGTTTCCTAACCTCATCCCAGTGGCGAGGCTGGGTTCGTCAAGCCGTGCAGGACCCGAGCATCTTTCTGGAAATGAGCTGAAGGCGCTGCAGTAGCATCGCCTCGGGCCGGAGAGCTGCCGTTGCCTGGCAGCTGCGGGTTTCCAGGGAAACCAGAGGTGCTAACTTGTTAATGAGCCCCGCGTCCCTGATTGCTGCTGCAAAATAATAATAATAATTAGTAATGGTCCTGTGATTTAGGAATCCCTCAAACAGCATGAGCCAGCCGAGGGGAGTTCGCTAAATGCTGAAGCATTTGAAAGAAATGAGGGGATGAGGATGGAAAAAGGGTGTGGGGCTTGGAAGAACTGCTGCGGTTTGCATCTTAGGAAGTGTCTGGAGAGCTGGGGTCCAGTGGGGTCCTGCCAGCATCCCAGCCGTTAGCCTGAGGCTGGGTGCAGGGCTGACCTGGATGGATAGAGGAGCCCTGGCCAGGCAGCATCTCAGTGCAGGGCTCACAAGGCACAGATATTTCCAGGCTGCGAGGGGAAAAGCCAAATCACTTGGGTCAGTGCCACTGAGTCCCTGGTGGAAGTGGCAGTTCTTAGGAGTGGCTGCTTTCAGATTACTGGGGACAGATAAACAAATGTTTGCCTGTGGTGCTCTTATCCCTTGGTAAACTCAAGGTGGAGATGGCACCAGAAGAGTGTGCTCCTGGGATGAGAATGCTGTAGCTCCAGTCTCACATGTGAGATGGAAACGCGTTCCTGCAGCAAGGCTGGCTTGCCTGTGGCAGTGGGGGTAGCATCTCCTCGGAGGGGCTGCCTGTGGAGGGGAGAGCTCTCCCACCAACACTGGCTTGGTGCAAGGAGTGGACATGCTGGTCAGTGAGCTTTGGGGTTGCTGTAGAGACCTGCTGCCCTTCCAGCTGATGTCTCCAGTAAAAGAGAAACCAGATCTGCACCCTTCCCATACCACACCTGTCAGCTGGGGGCTTTGTGCAGGATGAGCATTTGAGGGAGGTGGGCTCTGTCTGGGTGATCTGTGTTGGGCCAGCACAGGGATGAGTTCCTGTGGTCTTTCATGCCACATGGACAGACTCAGGCTGAGGTGTATCCTGGGTTTTCTTGCTCTCCTGCCTGGCCTGCCCAGAAGAAGGTCACAGCCAGGCTGAACACTTGCATGCTGTGTGCATCTCTGCCATGCTTGTGACTCATGTGGCCAGCTCCCCTCACCTACACACACATTTGTGGAGGTGACACCAAGGACACAGTCCCATTGAGTTGGCCCAGCCCTCTGCTAATCTCTGCCCATCTTTCTGTCCCTCGGCTGAAGTGTGGCCTCTCCTGCTGGCTGTCCCCATTCAGTTAAGCCATGTGGCCATCTCCTCATTACAGGCACTCCAGGGAGAGGTGGGATTAAAGGATTATGATAATGTTCTTCAGGAACACTCAAGAAGATTAAGATGGCTTTAATAAACTGATAAGAGAGGAACACAGCTCTGTTTCTGAAACCCTAATTTAGGTTCCAGGTTAACCTTTTCCCCTGGTCTCCTCTCACCGGGGTGAGAAGATCTCTTACTTTAACAGTGCTTCATGGCTAAGCCTCTTCCCTCGTTTTCCTTCTGACCCATCTGAGCAGAAGCAGAAAGACATCCTCCCTCCTTCTCTGGTCTTCCCAGGTATGAGGACATTACAGCTGGTTCTTCTCAGAGACCATCTCGTACACAGCCTGCAAGGTGCTGTGAAGGTGCTATCAGAGAAGTTGCTTGTCTGCCTTTGACCTGGCTGAACCTACACAGAGAAGTCCTCGTGTCTTGGTTCTAATGCCAGGGTTACAGCTCCTCGTGACCACATTTTGCTGGCCAACTCCATCCCCTATAAAGGGAAGAGGGGCAGAAAAGACTAACCTTGCCCTGCCTTCCCCCACATCTTTTGGGTGGAGCTGAGAGTGCAGGGGGTTTGATGTGTCACATGTGTCTGCAGAGGTTTATCTGCTTGCTCTGCAGGAGAGGGTTATTAGCTGACTTGGGAAACCTCATTTGTCTTCTCCAATCTCTTCCACCCAAGCTTCCGGTCATCTGCCAAACTTTGTGAAGGCCTTTTGTGCCTTGGTTTCTCTCAAGAGTTTTATGTTCATCAGGATCTGTTATCTTTCCTAGATCCCTCTGTGTTTGACACCGCAAAAGTTTACCCCTTGCTCACTATCTGGAGGTTGGATACCATGTTATATCTGGAGGAGCTCTGCAATGTTGGATCACTCCTTCCTTCCGCTTCACTCATCCCTCTGCCACTGTATTATTCTAGGTTTTTTTGTCTGTCAACTCTTTCTACTCCCTTTTTCTTTCTTCATTGTAATTGGAAGAGCCAAAAAACATTCACAGCCTGGTGTCCTGATGCTTAAGGGAGGCAGAAAGTGATTTGGGGAGTGGGGTGTGAAAGGAACACTAAGGGGAAAAGCTGGCTAATTTGCATCCTTTCTGAGTGCCCTGGCTCTATAGCCAAGGGACAGCAGGGGGGCTTCTGGTAAGGCGGTAGCAACGTAATGAGGTGTGTCATATCCCAGCAGGAGCCAGCCTCGCTCCCCCTCAGACCCCCTAATTAGAACTGTTTCAATTTTTAAGCCCCCCTGAGGAGAGCTGGGGGGAGCGGGGTTCCTGCAGCGGGGGGACCGCCCGATGCCTGCCGAGGGGGCTGCTCTAATTGGAATTGTGGCAAGGAGCTGCGGAGCGCTCCGTGGGGCCAGGCACAGTGTGCCAGAGTGCCACGGGGCTGCCAAAATGCTTTGTGCCAGGAGGGGCTGTCACTATCTCAGCTTCTAGGGGATTTTTTTTCCCTCCCATAATTTGTATTAACACGTTGGCAGAGGCAGCCGGGGTGTGATACAAGGGCAGAAAAGTACTACACATCCTCATGTGGCCTCCCGTTGGGAGCTTGGATCCTGAGGCTGAAGACTGGGACGTCTACTGCTGCTTTGGGAGATAGGTCTGGTAGCCCAGGGAAGTTTGGGCTGTTAGTGCTGGAGTCATGAGCCAGAGCAAATGTTGGAGCCCCCATCCTCACATTCTGTGGCTTTCCATTCTTTTCCTACAAGGTGGCAGTGTCCTCCAGGTTTGGTGGCTGGTTAACTAAGGTCCCCGTCATGTCACCCAGTAGCGTGTCTGACTCAAGCATCTTTTTTGTATCTTGAGCTGCCATTGCAGTAGGTGCCTGCAGGTGTAAGAGCTAATGGGAACTCCTGGCTTGCTCGGATCAGAGTGACTCTTAAGCCTCCTCTGGTCCGTGGACCAAATCCTGATCCTGCAGAGGTCAATGAAAATCTTTACGCTGCCCTTTTCAGGCACGTTATTCATAGTCCTCCTAATTCAGATGCATTAAAGCTTCCATGAAGCAGCTTGTGGGTTCTCTCTAAAACACCGTCTGGCAAGCACAAGAGGAGCCGGGTAGTAGCCCAGGCTTATTTTCTGAATGACTGCAGTGGCTTTAAAACCTAATGCCATTAAAACATCCTTGCAGTGACGTGTTCCATTAAAACTTAAGAGGACACCCTGAGCTGAATGCTCCATAGCCTGCCTGCTGCTCTTGCAGACCTCGTGGGCTGGATATGGAGGAATCTCGTTCTTCTCCTCAGAGAGCACCAGGCTCGACCCCCCTCAGCTCCTAAGATGGTTATTTGCATACCAGGTACTCCTGTATGTGAAGCCACTTTCTAATTCTGCAAGTTAGGTGCTGAAAAGCAGAGAGCTCTCTGGGGCCATCTCAGTCCAAGTACAGCTTCCCAGCACCTCTGCCTTGATGCCTGGCCTGGCTTCTTGAAGACAGGAGTAAAGGCCAACTTGATTTCTTGTCTTCTGCTGACTTGCCAGGAGGCAAGCTGGCAAAAGTACCCATGAGCAGGCTCTAATAAACAGGCAGGTGAAATCCAGTGTGAAGTGGTTTGAGTGAGCAAACCTGATTTGGTGGTATGTGTGATGGGCCCCGAACTAGCTTTTACTGTGCAGCAGCAGAACCTTAGAGCTGAGCTAAGCTGCTTCTGTGAAGCCAATAGCTCTGGGCTTGGCAGAGGTCAGAAACAGCAAATTGAGTGTGAGGAGCTGTTGTACTGGAAACAGGCAAAGGAGGTGACATCTTGCCCTGTGCAGGTCCCTGATGTGCCTGGCTCTCGAACATGGCACATCGGGGCTGGCCAGCGTGGCAAAAGGTATCTGTCTGTGTAACTGGTGGCTCTGTAGATGCTTTGACCTGAAAAGCTCCTTAAAAATTAGGTCTATATGTGGTAAGAACTGTGGAGAAGATTAGGGAACAGGCACATGTGGTCTTTTCTGGTGCAAGCAGTAGACGATGGAGGAGCCACCACCTAGCAGATTTGGAGCAAACCAGGGGAAGGACTTCTTCAGTGTAATTGGCAAGCCATTCTACTCCCTGCCACTGGCCACTGTGCCTGTTAAATTAAAAGCTGACATGACTTCAAAAAGCAATTAGACAAATTTATAGAAGAAAGTTCTGCTGAGAGATATTAAATACAAAGAGAAAACCTCTGGCTTGGGCAGCTCTGGAGCCACACATGCCAGCAGGCTGGGAGAACACACCTCGAAAGTGTGGCTTGTTGCACCCTTAGGTTCTGGTGAAGACATCCAGCTATCATCCTGCCTAGCTGATGGGTTGTCGTCTCCTTTCTTCTCTTTCCAGGTTCAGCACAATGAGTTGGCATTCTGGGCATTAGCAGCGTGAGGAGAATAGGACGGGTGCTGCCCTGCTCACCCCTCACCCCTCGCTCATTCCCCTTGGGGAGACGGGTGCTGGCATCCCTGCCCTGCCCTTCCACCCCTTGCTCCCCACTTGCCATAGAGGGGACTGGCCCGTTATGGCTGGGGACAGGCTCCCACGCAAGGTGATGGACCCCAAGAAGCTGGCCAGCCTCCTGAGGAACGGAGCGGAGGGCACCCTGGTCATCGACAGCCGCTCCTTCGTGGAGTACAACTCCTGGCACGTCCTCAGCTCCGTCAACATCTGCTGCTCCAAGCTTGTCAAGAGAAGGCTCCAGCAGGACAAGGTCTCCATCACGGAGCTCATCCAGCCTGCCTCCAAGATGAAGGTAAGGGATCTGACCCTCACCTTTCCTGGTAGGTGCTCACACCCTCTTCTCTTGTGGGATGCAGACTGGCCTAAGGGATCCTTCCCCTCCATCCCTCGACCCCCGGTATCTGCCAGCATCTCTTTGACACCCTTTGGAGAGCTGAAGTGTGAGCTCATTTGGCCTCAGGGCTGTCCTCGGGGAGCTGTTCATTGCCCCCACCCCACTGACGTGGCTCCTTGCTTCAGGAGCCCTCCCCAAGCAAGTCTAACAGGTATATCAGCTTTAGGACTTGTCTTATGACAGCAAACAACCCCCCAAAGCCTTCCTGGGGCTGTAAACTTAATCCCCTGCTAAAAACTCTTCCCCTCCCCTCTGTCATCTCTAACTCCATTCAGGGACATGTAATCCTCCTCCCCTGTGACGCCAGAAGCTCTTATCCGGTGTCATGGCATATTATCTCTCCCAGGCTTCTCTCTATCGCCCCTGGTTAAATAATAGAGGTGGCTCCGAGCCACGGAGCTGGGCGGCCGGAGCAGTGCCGGGTGTCCCTGTCCCTGCCGAGCCGTGGGCTGGGTCGTGCCCTGCTGAGGTGCTGCCGGGGGCTGCTCCGGTGGGTGCCGCAGTGGCCCCGGGGCGAGCCGCGGCTGGCCCACCGTCCGGAGGGTGGCTTGCCATCACAGCCCTGCCACTTCGCTCCCACCGTTCCCCCACTCCCGCCTTGTAATTTTATGGCAAAGCGAGGGTAATTCAGGCGATTAATCAAATGCTGGGCCCAGCTGGAGCCATCTGCGTCGTGTGTGTCCCCCCCCGCCCCGCCACCCCGAGAAGCCACCGCTGTCCGCATTGGCTGGCGGTGACATCACCCCGCGGGATCAAGGGGGCTGGCGGCGCGGGGGGGCGGCCTCGCGCCAATCTGCTTCGGGGATGCTCGGGGCTGGGCGATTTGGAGGGGATTGCAGGGACTGATTCCTGAACGGCTTTAAAAGCTGCTCTTAAATCCCCTGGAGAATAAAGCAGAATAATCAGTTTTTCGCGAGCTCCGAGGAGAGCGGAGCGGCCGCCCTCCTCCCGGCGAGGGTCACCTCTGCAGTGGCCGCTGTCACGTGGAGCGGCAGCAGCAGCACAACAAGCGATGCGCAAGGGGGAGGAAGAAGAGGAGGATGACAGCGAAGGGGGAAGCGTGGAAGAGTTAACATCAGCTGATGCCATCCGCCTGCAAACCTGCAGCTCGCCAGCTGCAGTGGAGCAGTGGGCTCCCAAAGGGGCCGGCTGGTCCTTCCTGGCATTCCCTGCTCTGTCCCCATAGAAGGAGCTTAGAAGGATCGTTTGCTCCCGGCTCCTGGATCATTGCATAATGGTCCACGTACTGCTGGAGATGTGATTGTAACCAGGGATGCTAGGGGAAGAGGAGTGAGGCGTTGCCATCGCCTTTAACTCCTTTTTGCTTCTCTTTTGGATGCAGCTGAAATCCCTCCTGGCACATCCATGGGTAGAAGGCTGCATGTCCCCACTGGTGCTGCTGCTCTGCACAGCCCCTGCCGTGCCCATTGCTGGCTGGTTCCCCCAACACATGCAGCTCAGGAGTCAATTAAGCTTCAGGACACCCCTGAGAGGTTAAACCACTTGTCCTGGGAAGCTGGAAGGGCATACTGGGAAGGGATCATTGCTGTATTCTCATCTGGCATAAAGCAGGGCGGGTGGCTGTGGCTTGGGGTGTCCAAGCCTTTCTGTGCATGCACTTGTGTGTTTGCCTTTTGGGGTGATGAACTCTCTTCTCGCCCTTTTTCCTTCTCCCCACCTCCCATTTCAGTCGGACTGTATTTTGGGACCCCGAGAAATCAGTGTGAGGTGCACAGATCCTCAGAAGGGGATGCTGAAAGCTGATTTAGACCTCTGACACCCTGTGTCATTACCCTGCCTCCTCTGCCTCCGCTGGTCAGCGTCCCCCAGCCCTGCTGTGGCCCGGCTCCCCGGTGCTGGGGGGCGGGGGGCACGGCTGGCGTGGGGAGCAGATGGCAGGAAGGGTGACATCAGTAGCGCGATTGTCCGGCCCCATTTATTCCTCCTGACGGGCCTCCCGCCCTCCTCCTGTTTCCTGCTCCCGGCCGGCCGGGGCTGCCGAGACAAAGGCGGATGGCAGCGGCGCGGGGCTGCCCGGGCAGCCGAAGGGCAGCCCCGAGTCCTCGCCTCGTCCCACTCCTCCTGCCTCCAGCAAAGAGCGCTGAACTTGCTCATCCCTTCCCGGCGAGTCTAGGCGTGGGGTTCGCCTCCTGGGCAGGGAGACGGGCTGATACGGGGCAAAGCATTTGGGCAAACCCCACTTGGCCGCCAACGCCGCTCTCCTGCCTGCGTGCTGGCAGCGGGGGATGGGAGAATTTGTCTAATTTGCTTTTCCCAGTGCTTATTCTCTCATTTTCCTTGTTGCTGTTAAGGAAGGGTGCCATTAGCAATGCTTCTGTGGGCTGCAGTTTGAAGTGATGCTGTCGGATAACAGCAGCTCCTGGTTTTTTTTTTGGAGCGAGGAGAGGAAAGGACCAACAGTTGGGAGGAAAGAAGAAATAGAGACATTTAAAATCCCTTTCTTTTTTTCAATAAATTATGCCTGTGATCCTATGATTGTGGCAGCTGCCATAGCCAAGCCCTGGTGTGGACCATCTTCCCATGGTGCCCAATCTGGGAAAAGCTGCAGCAGCAATTCCTCTTGCAGTCATTTCCCTCCACACAGAAATGGTACCAACATAACTGCTTCTGCTTGGTTTTGAACCCTTCTCCCAGTGCTGACAATAATAGACTCTCACAATAATAAATTCCGATAACAACTGGAATAATTCAGCTCCTCGGTGCAGTTTGGAGAGCAGAGGTTATGGGAAAATCCTGCATGGGTTTTTCACTAGCATTTCTTTAGGGAAATGTTGAAAGTTTTACTTCTTCAAGATCCCCCTGGAAAGTCCACCTCTCAACCACTTCTCACTTCCTGAAGTGGAGCAATCTGCAGAGCAACTGCAGCCATGCTTTGAGGCGAGACAAGGGTCTCTTCAGGTGATGGGAATATTTATTTGTTTGCATTAGGAGCTTGGCTCTGCAAGCAGCTGTTTTGCTTGAGGGAAAGCTGGGACTTATTTTTGAGCCTTGTGCCTGGCTGCTCTTTGTGTTGATGGAAGCCCTGTTATTTCAGTGGGGTGATTCACTGTGTTTTGAAACAATACGTGACTGAGATGTCAGTAGTAATTGGGATAATAATAATAGCTCACTCTTATCTTAGCCTGGATCACCTGTAGAGCATCATTATCCCTGCTTGGCAGCTGGGGAGAGGCAGAGCTGGGACCTGAGCTGTGTTAACCACACAGTGCTGGGGACTGATGTCCATGTGGGAGTTACCTCCAGCCAGAGCTGGGCACAGTGATGGGAGGCACAGGGCTTGGCACAAAGGCAATGAATCCATGGTCTCAGCTGGGGTTTGGTTGGAGCTGTTGGCCGGGTGGTCCTGGTTTCTGGCTGGTCGTATCCCTCCAGCCAGGATTTTAGCAGGAGGGATGTTTGCTCTTGGGGAGCTGCTCTGGGGCACCTCCAGCCCTGGAGTGGCCAGCAACTTTTCAAAGGCATGCATGGGTTTGCAAGCCCCAACCAACATCTGTCTGGAGCCAAAAGACTTGCTTCATCTTGGCCCTCCTGTCCCTTGCTAGATGGATGTGGGGACCCTGTCTGGAGGGTGATATCTGGGGTTACTTCAGTAGTTTTGGGGTGACAGCAACCCCTGTGAAAGTGTTGCTTTCAGAAGGATACCTCTGTTGTCAGCTATATCCCTGTCCTATGCCAGCACCTGGCAGAAGCAGGAATATAGTATGGAGCATCTCTTCAGCTTTACCCTCCTCTGGCCCAGTTAGCTTTTAGCCTCCCTATGTTTAAAGCCAGAGATGGGGCATTTCAGGAGGGCATGAGATTAATGGGAGACCCATGTCTTGATTAAATGTCTGTGTCTTATTTCCCGTTGTGGTGAGGAGCTGGGATGCCAGTGCATCCTTGTATGCTCCATGAGGGCTCCTCAGGACCTTCCTGCAGGTATCCCCCAGCAAGCCAGGTATTTATTTTCTGCAGCCAGGCCATGTGAGGCCAGCACTTGTTTGGCATTTACATTGAGTGAAACCTTATAACTTTAATAAGATGTAAACCGTGTTGCACATCTCTGCCGTCGCGCAGCAACCCTGCAGTAATGGCCCAAACAAAGCCTTCCCGTGTGGAGGGAACACTAAATCCTATTGTGGGATAATGCTGCTCAGCCAGAGCTGGTATCTCTCCTGCAGCCTCCTCATCCAGGATTGTGCAGCTGGGGTGAGCCCCTGCCCCACCACAGAGTGTTTCCTGCCTCACTGTGCTTTTGGGGAAAGATGTTTTTCCCTGCATGGGACTTCAGGGTGAGAACTGGGTGTTTGGGATGTGCTAGGGAGCCTTGAAGGGCTAGGCAGCTGCTGAGGTAGGTTCCCAGTTCTGAACCAGCTTGTCAGCCACCGTGTTTCCCTCCAGCTGTGCTTGGATGACCTCCCACAAAAGTCCTGCGTCAGGATTGGCTGAGGAAAAGATGCTGGAGTAGATCCTCATCTGGTTTATCTCAGGTGGCTCCAGTCATTTTTCAGTGTCTTATTTTAGAATTCCCATGTCCTTTTCTCTTCCCTCTTATCCTGCCCTTTCATGCCTCCTGTCATCCTGCTGAGCCGTGGGGCCAGTTTTGCCTTCCAGTCCCCGGTGCCGGGCTGGGGACAGGTGGGTCCCTTGAGCCCCCCTTCCTCGAGCACAGCTGTGCGTGGTGCCCCGACGGGGATTTCTGTTGGTGCGGGGCTGTCCTTCCGCTGCGGCGCGGAGATGTGATGAGCTCAGCTAAATCAGTGCTCCCTGCAGTTTTATTTGGATGGTGCTCACGTTGCTGAGCAGGGAAGCACCTGCAGCAGGGTGTGAAAGCAGCATTATAATGACAGCAACCCTGAGCGAATCCACTCTGGTGGTGAGATAGGGCTTGGCAGTGAGACAGCAAAACGAGGTGGTATCCCTGAGTGGTACCTTGTTCAAGTGGTCTCCTAAAGACTTTTTGGAGAGGACTTGGCACAGAGCGGCCAGTGGGCAGCTCCAGCACTGGCTGCTGAGAAGAGAGCAGCTTGCGATTCCCTCCTTCCCTGCTTGCTGCTGCCTCCCCTCCTCCTGTGATGTGATGGATGTGCCTTACCCTGCAGGCTGGAAGGGCAGGCGCTCTCAGGGCAGGTGTGTGCCATCCACCCAGCTCTTCAGCAGGCGAGCTGAGCTATGCCTCTGTGAGGGTTTTTATCTCCTTTTGGTGCATGGACCTTCAGGTAGGTGTGGGAGTGTCAGGCTGTGCCTTGAGTGCTCTCATTGCAATCCAGTCATCACCAGGCGTGGGGCAACTCCTGCCTGCAGGTTATCCCACCATCTCACCTGCCCCACTTTATCCCTGCAGTGGTGGGCAGCTAGGTGCAGTTTGTGGTATGTAAAATCACATGAGAGCAGCCCAGGAGCTCCTTCCCCTCTTCCCAGTTTATCCCTGCAGTGTGCAGGCCCCAGCACACATTGCAAAAGGAAGAAAGAGCATCACCGAGAACATCCACTAAGCAAAAGAAGAGATTTTCCCTTTCCTTCGGCCCTTAGGGGTGATCTGTTTGGGGTGACATGTAGTGGCATGGTGTCCCCAGGCTGAGCCCTGACGAGCTGTTGATCCAGCCCCTGCTGACTCCAGCCACAGCACAAGGGCTGTGCTAGCAGCACCCCTGTCTGCAGAACCACTCCCAAATCCCTGTGTTCTTGTCCTTGTGACACCAACCAGGCTGAGGAAGAGTATCTGAGGGCAAAAGCTGGCTGGGGAGGAAGTGGTGGAAGAAGTCAAGGTGATATCTGGGATGCAGTTAAGTAACAGCTAGCTGAGGGTGGGAGATGGGGAGGAGTGACCCTCTTTTAGGTAGGATGCTCAAAAGCACTCGTGGTTGGTGAGAGTGCGCCAGTGGGCACCTCTACTGACACATTCACCTGCAGCCTTGGAGCAGAGTCCCACCCTCGCTGGACTCCCCATTTGGTGGCCAAAACCAGTTTGTGGAAATGGTGCAGAGCTGGAATTTCCTGCTTGTGTGACCACTAAATTCAGCTTTGCTTCCCATGGTGCTGTGGAATCCTCAGTGTGCAGCCCATTTCTCTGATGCCCATTTTTTGCCACTCCCCTACAGGTGGAGGCAGAAGACCACCAGGACGTGGTGGTCTACGACCAGAGCACGCGGGACGTCACCGGCTTGGCTGCTGACAGCTTCCTCTCCATCCTCCTGGGCAAGCTGGACAGCTGTTTCCACAGTGTCTCCATCCTCACAGGTAGGAGCCCTGGGTTACCACTGCATCTCTAAGGGGCACGCATGCCCTTAGCCTGGAGTGACAGAGCTGTGGCCGTCTGTGTCCATGTGCAGCCGCTTCCCTGGCCACCGGTGGCTGTGGTGGAGGCAGGCAGCCCTGCATGCAGGCTGAGGAGGCTCAGCCCACGCTGGCATCACTGGGTCTTCCCCATGCCTTCGTTCCTTGCACTGTCCGTCTCCCTGCCAGCCAGGGTGAATGAAAGAGGAGGGTACGGAGGAGCTGTGGTGGCATAGATCCAGCCATCCAAAAGCTGCCCTTTGTTCTCCTATCCCTTGTTGCTTCATCCCTGGTCAATGTGCCAAGGATCAGACCCGGTTCAGGCACTCTGCTCCCTCTTGCTGCTGTTAAAGGGAGGGCAGGAGGAGAAATCCATGGATGTACTGGAAAAGAGAAGGATGGCAGGGGCAGAGGGTTATCCCTGAGTGAGTGAGGGTCTGCTGGAGATGATGTTCTCCGGGCACAAATGTGCAGGCAGGAGGAGGCACGTGCTGCCCTAATTACAGCCCTTCTGCAGTGAGGCAGGTGACTGATGAATGAAAAGCTCCAGCCCAACAAAGAGGAGACGAGAGAAGCAGGGAACTGCCTGAGGGAGAGCTGAAGATGCCTTTGATTCCCCTTGGCTGGGACAGCCAGGCATCTGCTCTGATGGCCTTTGAGCTTTCTGCCATGGATGGTTGGGCAGGCACTGCCCAGTGCAGCCCCTCAGTCCCACTGAGCTCAGCCACGCTCCCAAACAGTGCCAAAAGCACAGAGATGGGAATCACCTCTGTCCCCCAAGCCTGTCCTCATCCTGTGGGAGTTGGATACCGCTCTGGGGCTGAGGCAGAGGGTACCAACCTCTGTGCCCTGGGACACCACAGGGATGCAGGGAACTGCCACACCTGCAGAGTGAGAGACCCTGGGAGAGGGTAATTGTGGGGGAGCACGGGCAAGTGGCATTCAGGGAGCCCTGCCCATGCAAGGCAGGGGTAAGTGCTGTTGAATTAGAGCAGCCACACTGTGGCGAGGAGAACAGAGCAGAGAAACAGCTGGATTAAACCCCCTGCTACCAACAAAACCAAGCAGGGACTACATGAAGTCATGTTCAAGCTAATTATTGTGGCCTGGGTTGCAGGAGCTCTGCTGAGGCCAGTGCTGGAGGATGCCTCCCCGACCTGGCCTGCCTCAGTAGCTGTGCCTGTGGTTCCAAGGTCGCTGTGGCATAAAATAGGGCACAGCTTGGCATGTGGTGCAGGAGAAGGAAATGGTAGATTCAGCTGCATCTGGGAAGGAACCTGCTTAGTCATAGGGATGGGTCAGGAAATAGCCTTGGGGGTGTGACCCTGGCACCCCCTAACCCGCTGCCACTTTCCCAGGGCTGGGTGAGGAGCAGAGCTGTGTGATGGCTGCAAACCCCTGCCCCCCCTCCTCCTGGAGCCAGACAGGGCTGCATGAGGTGTCCCTGAGAACCCCAGAGCCTTTTCTTGCCTTAAGGCCTGGGGGTGCCTCGTAGTCCCAGTACCCCCCAGGAGCGTGCCACCCCCTCAGCCATCAGCACACCGCCACCAAACCCCTGCCAGGAAACCTACTGTCCCCCACTTGGGCACACTTCTCCTCCATCATCAGGACAGCCATCTCCATCCTCCTGGGCTGCAGGAGGCCCAAGCAGGAGTGTGGATGTGCTAGGCACCAAGCAAAGCTCAAGCCTTCCAAATTAAAAGCGCAGCAGGGCCTCAGCCTTATGTGGAACACGTGCCACCAGCAGGGGGAAAAACTGGAGCTGAAATGTAGAACACTGGGTCATGGCGGTGTGTTTCACATGGAAATCATGACTGGAATGGCTGTGCAGAGCATCCAGAGGAAGCTGGGCACACTTGCTGACAGGCACAGCTTCCTCCTGGCTGCGGTGGGCTGGTGTAGAGACAGCTCTGGAGTGCTTGGGGGGTCCAGGGCAGGATGTGTGAGTGGGTCTGATTCTGAACCCTTTCCCTTGTGGGGTTTAACCCCTTGGTCTGTCCACTCTGGCCTCAAGCACCTTGTCCAGCCCCAACCCCTCTGGTGTCTCAGAAGTGCCTGAATTCTCCTTGAAGATGCTTTGTGATCCCAGTGGGTTGGCAATCCCAGAACTGGGAGACTTTCAGCCTGTCCCTCAGTGGATGCCATTATCCCAGGGAAGCTGTGCTGAGGGTCCCCAGTTCCGTGTGGCAGCCCTGCACAGCCCCTCTGTGCTGCCCAGCTCTCTAGCCCCAGCAGATGCTGGGGTCTGTGCCTCTGTGTCCCCATCTCATGCAAACACCAGGCTTGGCTGTTCCTGCTCACCTCCAGGGCAGCAACCTTCTGACCCTTGGAGCAGAGGCTGATAGGTGAGGACAGGGGAGCTGGGGGTGGCAGGACTGGTGCCAGGGACTCCTCAAGGGTTAACAGTCCAGAAGCAGTGATTCCAGTGGCTGGCAGGGAAGAATCTGAGTCAATTATTCCCAGTCTTGGAAATCATCAGGTATCTGTCTTTTTTCTTTTTTTTTCTTTTTTTTTTTTTTTTTTTTTTTTTTAATTGTGTAAGTATAAATAGTGCTGCTTGCTGCCCTCCATCCGTGGGAGCAGAAAGACTGTTGATTTATATGGTTTTCCTGACATCACATGAAGTGGTGGAAAACTGAATGGAGCCAACATTTTTCCTGCATTACGTAATGCCCCCTCCCTCCCAGCCCAGCTCTGCTATTCCTGCAGGAGCCTGACTGTTCTTTAACCTTTGTTTACTTCAGCACAAACCCTTGCTTTTTTGCTTTTTTTCCTGTTTTTTTTTCCTTTTTTTCCCCTTTTTTTTTAATTTTATTTTGCTATATTTTTCCTCCCTTATTCTCTTCTTATTCTCCCTTTGTAATCACCCGCTTGGTTTTTATTAAGAGGCATTATCTGCTTATGAAGCAGCAGCAGCAGCAGTCTGGCTCCATTGCTCCCTGACAGCTCCCATGTGCCAGCTCTGGAATGGGAGCCTGTCCAGAGCCGTGTGTGGTGCTGAGCTGGTGGGTGCTGAGCTTCACCAGCTCCTCTCCATTTGTCCAGCTGCAGCGGGCAGTGTGGAGATAGATTTTCTTCTATCCTATTCCGTGGCTAAAAGCGACAGCTGAGGGATGCTGGTCCACGTGATGCTCAGTCACTCATCCTGTCCCTACTTGTGGTCCTTAGGCTGAGCACCGGGCTTCTCTCTCCTGCACTCAAAGCCGTGTGCCAGCTGGAGATAAAGCCAGGGTGGCAGTGTGGCCAGCAGTGGCGGCCCCACGGCCTGGGCTGCGGGGCTGGGGACCCCCCTTGCACGACAGAGGCTCTTTTTGCTCAGTTCCATGTGCTGGGAGAGCTTCTCCGCTGCGATATCGTGCTCCGACCTGAAACAGGCCCCTCAGTTGCGTTCTGAACTCCAGTCATGAGCTTTTCATCTGGCTCGGGAGTGCCTGTGAGATCATCTTCAGCGCCCCCCCTCCCCCCCTTTTGTACCAATTCTTCAAGGAATGTTTAAATTTTCCAGTCCTGTTCCTTCTAAATTTGGAGCGTCTGTTTACTCCCAGGATTCGGAAAGAATGTAACAATATCATCAGCGACAAATCCCTCCCAGCCCTTCACTCGCCATCCTCCTCAGCGAGCAGGCTGGCCCTGACCCAGCTCCTCTCCGGCCCGGCGGTGCCATGGCCCTCCAGCACGGCTGCCGAGACTTGTAATTGCATGGCTGCAGTCATCTGGGCGGGGGGTGAGATTTGGGGATTTTGGGGAATCTACCAAAGACAGGTGACTTTGCCGCAGGCAGAAAGAAGTAGCAAGAAAGGAAAGGGGATTTCCATTGCAGGAGCTGAGTTGGGCTGCCCAGGCATGAGTGGGTTTAGCACTGAAGAGCTAGCTGGAATTATTTTAGACACAAGGACTCAGAGATAGATGATTTTAATAAAAAAAAAAAAAAAAATTAAAAAAAAAAATAAACCCCGAAAAAACCTCCCCGAAAGTTGTAAAGAAAAACAGTTGTTTTTTTGTTGTTTTTTTGTTGGGTTGTTTTCTTTTTTTTCTGTATAGGGACAGTCCTAAAAAGAGGTTAAACATCAGGGTGACTGAACATGACTTTGCTCATCCTTGGCTGAAAATTCCGTAATGCTTTTTTGTGTCGTGTTGGTGAGAAGCCACATGCCAGCTACACATTTCCTTGCTGCCTGCTCCTTTTGAAACGTATTGGGCTGGAGCTGTTCTGGAGGAAAAAAGAAGATGAATGAAAAAAGCCAAGCTAGGCAGGTGGAAAGCAGGGCAGAGGCAGGGCAGAGCAGAGGGATTTATCTTCAGTCTGAGTCTCAGAGGCTGGAGTGGCAGCATGTATGTCCAAAGGTTGTCATGGCATATGCTGAAGATAAAAGCTTAGCAGGATCCAGAAACAGGATTGAGGTATCTTTATAAACTCAGTGTAAGAAAAAAGAATAAACTAAAACCTAAGGAAGAAAATACCCCAAATACCCACACATTGATCACAGAATATTCTGAGTTGGAAGGGACCCACAAGTATCATCAAGTCCAATCCTTAAGTGAATGACCCATACAGGAATCAAACTCTCAAACCCATGGGTGTCACCAGCACAATGCTCTAACCACGTTAGCAAATCTCAGAGCTCTCTGATGGGAGTGGGGAGGCAGGACCTGAGTGCAGCTGGTGATTTGATGGTCACGTTCCTCATCACCCGCTCTGCACAGCATCACGACTTCACCTGTTGAGTTTGGGCTGTCATTGTGTCTGCTGGAGACACAGCATGTGCAAAATGCACTAGCTGGTGGGTTTTGTCCCTTGACTCCAGCAGAGCCTCTGCTCAGACATGGGCCTGAAGGTGCCCTTGGAGGTCAAGCATTAGGGCTATTTCAGGTACCCTCAGGCTCTAATGTCTAAGAGCACTTGGGGACTTACTGGCATGAATCCATCAGGTGTACCTACAAGATTTTCCTTTAAGTCTGATTAGTGTCTCTGAACCTCCTGCAAGCACTTGTGTCCCCCTGTGGCCATCTCCATCCCACAGCATACTGTGATGAACCCAAAGAAGCAGATGCTTAGCTGGAAGGAGTGTGGGTATGAATAAGGAGGGTATGGGAGTAGGATGAGACAGGAAAAAGAGCTCTCATAAGACTCTCAATTTCTTGCTTTTCCTAGACTTGGGAGTTTTGAAGAGCCAGCTTTGTAAATAATGTGAATGGGGATTCTGGTTGTTCATCTAAAATTGTCCACATGATGGTCAGGAATGGAAGAAGGGCAAGAAGGGCTGTGCAGGGGCTTACATCCAGCTTTTCTTCAGGCTGTAGGTGGTGAGGTGCATGGGGATTAATTGTGGTGATGTTTTTCTTATGACTGTCCAGAGGACTGGAGGTAGTACACTGATACCAGCCTAGAGGGAAAGGCATTTTTTAAAAAGTCAAATGGGAATGGCCAGGGTTTGTGATTTTTACAATCCTGGAGGTTTAGGTAAGTCTCTGAATCTCCCTTCCTCTCAAGCAAAACATCCCTGGAGGAGCTGCTTCCCTTCCTACAGCAAAGCCATCTGGGACCACTTTAGCCAGGGCAGGACTGTGTTTTCTTGCCCTCTAGCCCCTCTTCAGTGGGTGCTGGCATCCAGCTTCAGACACCCAGCCTGGCGGGTGCCCTAGGGAGTGCTCCCAGTCTCCTCAGTCCAAGGCACAGAGGCGGAGTAAGGTGCCCCCTTCTCACCCTGAACCACAACCAGGAGATGCCTGGGAGGCTTTCGGCCCGGCGGGACCAGTGACTGCATCCCTGGGAGGGGTTAAGCCAGGTCACGTATGTGCAGGGCTGATTGTATTCCAGACCTATGCTCTAAACCTCCCTGTTTAGCAACGCTGTCGTCAGACAGCTTGTTTTCCCGATTCTATAATTACCCTGAGGAGCTTCCCCTCCCCCTCTGGCCGTGTTTTTTAACCATTGGACCCAGAAAAGGCAAGCAAAAGGGTCAAAGGCAGAGTGGGACAGAGGAGAAGGGGCGTAGGGAAGAGCAGCCCTCTGATTGCTATGCCTTAGAAAACTGCTGTGTAATTTCATTTCTCATTTCTGGAAGGTCAAGGGGAGGAAGGCAACTTCCCCAGTAAGAGATCCTGATGGGCAGGGGCCACTGCCCAGTTACAGTTTCCTTCCTTCTGAGAAATCTGCCTCCCCTCATCCGCCTCCCCCTTCTCCCTGGGCCTGTGCTGCATGCTTGCAAAAGGTCGTCACTGGCAATTATTACCAGGTCCCAGTGCTGGGTGGAGAGAGGAACCACTGGCCCTGCCCAGCTGGGCTTGTGCCAGGCTATAGGCACTGTCCTGACGGGATATGTAGGTGCTGGACAGGGACTCATCCTGCTCCCTGCTCTTGCAGGAGGATTACATGAGTCTCTCCAACCCATTGCAGCAGATGTTTTTCCAGTGAGTGCTGTGGCAATGAGAGTGAAGTGAGGCTGACTAGGCTGGGTGATGCACCTCTTGTCTGATAAATAGGGGCTGGAGGCAGGATGGGTGACATCCTGGCCAGGAGGAGCACATGGGAAAAAGGGACAAGGGGCAGCAGCTGATGCATGGAATGTATTTCTGCACTATGGATGTTGTCTTTTATCTCTCTGCTTGCCAGCTGCCCCTGCCCCAGGTGCCAACCCCTATATAGGTTTTGGCAAAAGGGTGCAGAAAATGGGGAATGGTGGCTGCAAGTGGCATCTCCATGTGGCTGGGCTTCACACTGGTGGAGGAAGGGGAGTGCTGGTTATCAGTGCTCAATTGTCTTTTGCTGAGGATCAGAGGGGTGTGGGACACTGGTAAGCCTCCTGCATTGAGGTCTACTTGGTGGTGTCATGCCCAGCTTCCCACCTGGTGCTCCCAGGAGCTCTGAACTGAAATCTCAGTCCAAACACATCATGAAGGACACTGGCATTACCAAAATAACTTGTGCCCATAGTTCTTGGAAACCTGAGGGAGATGGACAACCAGAGGGGCAGTGAGAAAAGGCAAATTTTGTTTGTGCATCTCTGGGTCAGGGGCAGGTTGAGTATTGCACCCCCTAATTCACTACATGCTTCCTGCAGCATCCCCCTTGCCCGCTGCCCCTGCATGACCCGGTGACCCCGGTAGAGTGACTAGGTCCCCCCCAGTAGACCCCCAGCCACGGCCACCAGAGCAGGTCACAGCTGGATCACCCCCAACACGGATAGAGCACTGCTGGTGCAGTGGCAGTGGGACACAGAGGGATCTCCATCCCTGGCAGGCATTGGCACTGGCCATCAGCATCATGCACCCTCCCTTGTAGTGACAGTGGTGGCAAATGTGGGGGACCACACATCCCCCTGGGGACGTGCTGTGGTAGTCACTTCCCGAGCACGGCTTGTGGGGGAAGGCTGCTTCCCTCTTCCAGCCTGGTTGGAGCACGCTTTGAATTTTATCCAACCTCTGACCCACATCTGATAATAATCAAACCATATTTGTTACAACAACAAGGCTCGTTAGGAGGCTGGCTCCGCTCGGGGTGGGGGGGAGGAGACAGCACTTAGTTAATGCCAATGACCTCATCTCATGTGATGTCATTCAAAGGAAAAACACTGAAGTCACTCACATATGGCTCAGCCTGGGGTTTTTCAGCCCATAAAGCTTCAGATTTTCAAAGGCACAATACATGCCCCCCCCTCTCTCCCCCGCTTACTATAATCCTGAATGATTTTCTGGAGGCCTGGGCTCAGAGCAATAAACTCGTAAGGAGCTGTGTGGAGATGTATTAAGGAGTTCTGCGGGTGGGAAGCGGGGGACAAGTTATTTTCTCCTCCAGAACAAATGCAAAGAAGAAAATACATCACTCCCCGCCTGCTTCAGAAGCCCCTAGAGATGGATAGACCCCCAGTGAGATTAGGAAGATTATTCCTACATGTCCCCTCTTGCTGGAGTTTTGCACATGAGGAGGCTTTGGCAGAGGGTACATCTCCCCCAGACCATGGTCCTGCTTTGCTGGGACCAGGCAGATAACTCCATCTGACATGGCCACGCACAGGTGTGAGCAGCCCAGTGCCAGCAGCCCCTTTTCCTGCCAGCTTTTGGGACCCATTCATCGTCAGCTGTTTGGGACCACTCCAGGATGAGCATCCTCCTGGGTGATGCTCTCAGTGGAGATGTTAAGAGACAAGATGAGCTCGTCATTAGGGACCTGCTGTCTCGTCCCCAGCTCTGCCCTGCACCAAAGAGCCCCGGAGAAGTTATTTAATCTTTTGTGGCTCAGTTTCCCTCTTGGGAAACTGAGATTATGGCATTGCCCTTCCTGGTGCTGGGGTTCAGAGTTAAACATCGCCCAGGGGATGCACGTTGGTCCTGCCAGCAGCCGCTGTGGGGAGGGGGTGCAGCCCTGGGGTGCCTTCACGGTACGAGGAGCAGCAGGGAGCCGGGATGGAGTGTGGTGCTGCATCCCCGCTTCGTTGTGGGGGTTTGATCGCACACCGCCCTGGCAGGTGCTAAAATGAGGTGTGAGCATGAGCTTCCTCCCACCACGTTCCCGTCCCCATATTAGCTGCGCGGGGCCAAAGCCGGCGCGGTGCAGCGATCCATCTTCCGCCGCTCGCTGCGGGGGGCTTCGGGCGGGCGAGAAAAGCGCGGTTGCGCCTTTAAGCGGGGAGCGGAGCATATGTCAGCCCGGCGTTGTGCTGCGTGTCTGTGTGCTGAGTAAGGAATGCGGCCGCATGCCTGACCCGTTAGCTATGAGCGCGGTACGGGCGCGCAGCGAGCGCGGCGGCGGATGGGGCGGCTGCTCCCGGGCTGAGCTCACTCGGGCTGGAGCGGGCGGCGAAGAGGGGGGCGGCCGGGGAGAGGGGGCTACGCCGAGCCCCCCTACCCCGCTCGGCTTTTTTTTAATGTTTTTTATTTGTTCAGCCTGAAGGCTGGAGCCGGGGGGAGGCCGGCATTGCTGTGCTGCAGCGGCGCTTTTTTGGGTTTTTTAGTATTTTGTTTGCCCGCCAGCTGTTGTTTGGCGACGGTGAGAGGTGCCCCCGCGAGCCGCAGCCCAGCTGCCTGGATGCCCGTGGATGTAATGATTGCTCCCTCCGAGGACCAGTTCTGGACAGACATGCGCGAGGGGCAGATGCAGCTGAAAATAAGGGTGCGGAGGATGAAGGAGAGCAGGGACAAGAGAGGTTTGTCAGCCGGCCCGGCGCCTTTCCTTCCGATGGGGACGGAGCGGGAAGAGGGGGCTGCGCCGCCGGAGCCCTGTTTTGCCCGGGGGCCGGAGATCGCCTTTGCCGAGTGGCCGGCGGGGAGCGGAGCGCGGTGCTGGCGATACAAAGAGCGCAGGCAGCTGGCGAGCGGGGAGATGGAAGCGAGCGGGGAGCGTGCGGAGGGGACCGGAGCGGAGCCATGGCCGGTCCCCAGCTAGGGGCGATGTGCGCGGCGCTGGCGGAGGCGGCCGGGCTGGGACGGGAGTTGCACGGAGAGGGCAGCTCCTTCAGGCAGGTGAGCGGCTGCCTGCAGCGGGCAGAAGCATCCGCAGCGGCCCCGGCGCTAGGCAGCCCTCCCACCGCTGCGGGGGTCGGTGAGACTGTCTGGCCGCGGGGACCGCTCCGGGCTCCCCTGAGCCCTTCGCCGTCCAGACGAGCTTGGCGAGGGCGCGGACGGAGCGGAGAAGGGAAGGAGGAAAGGTGCGGGAGCCAGGAGGATCTGCCGCCAGCATCTCTGCGCCCTCGGGCGCCGGGTTGCGGGGGCGGGGGGCACCGGGCAGAGGAGAGTGTGCGGGGCAAGGACGGCGCGGAGAACAAGGGGCCATCGGCTCAGAGCGCTGCGCTGCTGCCCGCACCCAGGCAGCTGCCCGCCGGAGCCATTTCGCTTCACCAGCGCTGCCCATCTTGGGTGGTTTCTTTCAGAAAAGGGTTTTGCAGTGTTTCCACCCCGCAGTGACAGGGCGAAGGGCATGCGGAGGAAGGGGATATTAACTGGAGCAGCTTAAAAATATGCCGAGCCTGGGATGACCTAGATTACCGAAGGGTTGAATCAAGCAACTTCCCCTCCATCACCACTTAAAATGGGAGGCTGCTAAAAGTGCCTGACAGGTTTTTATGGCATGAAGCACATAACCCAGTGATGGTGTCATTAGTAATAAGTCACTCCTGGAAATGACACATTTTTCTTTACTTAGAACGAGTAAGGCTGGTCCAAAGCAGGCACAGTCACCAGAGGAAAATCAAGCTCAACAGCTCGGGGAGTGTGTCCGCGGTTGTGTAGGCAGAGGGCTTCCTTTCTGCTGCTTTGCCTTTTTTTAAAGATGTTTTCTGTTTCTCTGGGAGAATGGGAGCAGGCTCTGGGACCAGCCTGCAAAGCATGGGGGCTGGCACAGGTTGGAAGGCAGCAGGGCACTGTAGCAGCAGATGGACAGAGGCTGTTCGGGGTGACCGTTGGGGAAACAGGGAATGCACATGAATCCATAATAGGGCTGATTCATGGCTTTCTCATCCTCACTGCCTGGGAAAAAAAAAAAAAAAAGAAAACGAGTCAACAGTGGGGTGATGAAATTTTGTACCAAATGAGGGGATGGTGAAACCTGGGCAGGGGAGTGGAAAAAGAGACTGGTTGAAAACTGGACATCTCTCTCCAATGCACTGAGACGGGAGGGACATGAAAGAGCACCAGCCAGGAGAGGGCAAGCTGGGCAGGCTGCAGAGCACCAGGATTTCACCCGACTTGTGGGAAGGATGCGCAATCAAATGGGCTGTGTCCACATCAGGCATTGCTGGGAGGAATGGGCTGAATCAAAAGGGACTACAGTACCGGGGAAACAGTGAGGATGGAGGCAGGGGGAAAATTCAGACACGTCCCAGGCAGCAGGAAATGCTGACAAAGCCCCGGAGCTCCCTGGAGCACAGTGAGTAAGGGTGGCAGTAAGCAGTGTTTCATCATGCCGCCCGGCTTAGCTGCCGGCACCAACAGGCTCCCACCCAGCACAAGAGTCAGGGGGATGGTGTTTTGCAAAGAGGGATTTTCCCAGCGGCTCTGGGGGTTGATGTGCAGCTCGCCAGGCTCCTCCATTTTCTGTCCTTCAGTTCAACCTGCGGCAGAGATGCTCGGCCGAGCACTAAGGCTCATTGTCATAAGAAGGCTGAGCATAATGCAGGTGAGGGCTGGGCTTTTGTGGGTCCCCCCAGCTCTTGTCATCTCCTGCCGTACCTCCGTTCAGCAAGATGCTTTAACACTTGGGGATGGATGGGTGAGAGTACTGGGAGCAGCATGTCCCCCAGGGGGCTGGGCTGATGAAGAGGGGGTATCCAGGCACCACCATGGCCACCAAGACAACGCGTCAGCGAGGGAGCCATGCCGGCGTGGCGGCTGCTCCAGCAGCAAGCCGAGGCGCGTGCTCGCTTGCATGCCCCGCTGCTCCTTGCCACGTGCCGCCCTGGCAGCAGCTCCCAGCCACCACAGGCATTTTAATGAGAGCTGGGCAGAGCTCTCAGCCCCCTCAGCTGCCAGGAGCTTTAGCGGGGCAGAGGGTCTCCAGCAAAGCACAGGCGCAAAACTCATTGGTGAGGCTGCGGGCTGCCGCAAAACCTCTGGCAGCTGCTTGGGGAGCCGGTCTCTGAACAGCTCTGGCTGCTGCTCTCTAACTCTCATTATTGCAGCCATGAGGGTGGGCTGTAAAACACATCTTTAATACCCCTGCAGGTCTCCTTCTAGCTTCTGGTGTGAGAGCTGGAGGTGAGGAGTGGGGTGTGGCAGCTGCTGGCCCAGGGAGGATTTCCAGCTCTGGATCCCCTCCTTGCTGCCACAAACTGATGCCACAGCAGAGTGACATGTCACCTCTTCCCTGTTTCTTGGTGGGGACCTTTGAGCCTGCAATGCACAGGGGAGGCTGCTGAATAGGACATGCTGCTCAGTGTGTCTCTAAGGAAAATTCTGTGAGACTCATGGGGCTGTTCAAGAGGCATGTGGCTCTTCTGAGCAGTTTTGGTGTCAGGCAGGTGCCCTGGGTGGCCCTTTCACAGCTTCTTGCAGTCAGTGGGGCACAGCATCAAGGCCAGAGCTGTTGGGTTTTTTCAGAGGTGTCTGAAGGAGGTGGTGAGTCCATGGGTCTGGAGAGGAATGTGCGGAGTGCAGCCATCAGAGCAAGGTGTGAGAAGATTTTCAAGCCCCAGCTCTACTTACACCTCCAGCCTAAAAAGATGGCCTCTGTGCAGGGAGGGACACAGGGAACAACAGGGAGCTGGGATATCCATGCTTCATGTGTCCCACACCTTTTTATCCTCAGCAGTGTCTCTGTTAGCATCTCATGCAGCTTAATGGATTGTAAATCCCTAAAGCTAAGGCTTACCACCAGAAGAAAATAATGCCACACCACATCCCTGTCCCTAGTCAGGACTTTGTCACCCTCTATGTCACCTTCTCTGCACCACCACTGCTGCCCAGCCTTGGCAGAGAAGGGCACAGTGCAACTTGCAGGTGACAGATTTTGCCTGTGATGTTGTAAGTGACCCAGCTATGACTAGGATTTCCCCAAAAACCACCTGAAGGTGACAGCCAGGGCAGTGGAGGGTCCCCCAGCTTTGTGAGGGTCCCAGCTCAGGAGTGCAACACCTCTGTTCTTACATCTTGCAATCTCTCTCCATGTCTGTTTTTGTTCCTTTTGGCTGCAGCTGTCTCAGGGCAGGCAGGCACTGGTGCAGGGCCTGGCAGAGGGCCTCCTCCCTGTGCAGTGTGCTGCTGGAGGGGAGGAGTCACACGGCTCCCAACAGTTGCAGCAGTGCAGGTACCACAGGAGCCTGCTCAAAGATGCTGCTGGCATCTTCCCCCTGGCCTGATGGACAGGCCTGGGGAGATTCCCAGGCTCTTTGCCTTCCCTCTGCAGTGTCTGTTCTCACAATAAATCAAATTTCACTGGGTGGTTATCATAGATGTTCAGCTGGAAAATGCGCAGAGGGGAGGGCCTGGCAAAGATGGGCATAGGGGAGAAGTTGTGATGTTTTCCCCTCTCCTCTGTTTGACAGAGGGGCCATGCAGAGCAGGGCTGGGGGGCTGGCCCAGAGGGGTCTCTGCAGGACACAGCAGGAGGTGGAAGGGTGGTCAGCACCCTGTGAGTGAAACCTTGGGGGAGGGAGATACAAGGTCTCTGTTGTTGCACTTTTCTGGCGCTAAGTTGCTGCAGCACCCTGTGCCTCAGTGTGATTCTCACTTGCAGGAGGGTGATTTTCACTCCCTAGGTCTCCTAGAACCTGCCTGATGCTGGTTCTTGGCTCCTCTTTCCTCCATTTTCAGCAGCAGCAGTGAAAGAATCCCCATTTTTGTTCTGGTTCCGTTCCCTTCCAGTTCCCACTCCTCTTCCTGGGCACAATCTGTGCCTCAGTTAATTGCAGTAGGCAGGCAGACAGTGTTTTTTCCAGGGAATGGTTTTAAGAATGCTCCATGCTGGAACCATGAGCAGCTCACTGGGCCACGCCACACAAGGACCAGCTCCTCCCCAACAAGCCCTCACCAGGGTAGGGGAGCATCCAGAAGAAACCAGAGATCCCCAAACACCCACTCCATGACAGATACAAATCCTTCCTGAGCTTAATTCCACACATGCCAAGAGAAATGGTGCTCCTGGCACAAGCATTGTGAATAAAAGAGAAAAGGCCAGAACTGGTGCTACCCTGGCTCCTCACCTCATTGTGCTCTGCTGCTCCCTCCCAGCAAAACCTGGGATCCATGGCCTGGGGCATAGAGGGGAGGGAAGCCCAAGTATCACTTGGAGCCCGGCCAGGGACATTCACTGCCTTTGGGATTGTTTGAAGAGCTGCTTCACTTTCTAAAAATGAAAGGCACTCTGGAGCAGCCGCTGCAGGGTGGGGTGAGCGTCGCTTCCATGTTGGGATGGTGTCAAGTACCTGGCCCCATCTTTAGGGTTTCCCCCAAGCCCAGACTGCCCTCAGCAGCTGCAGGTATGGGGAAGATGAGGACAGGGGGGCTGGAGCATGCCCGGACTCCCGGACACAGGGTTGAGGCTTTGCTTAGGACAAGTGAGGTGAGCTATGGGCATCATGTCAGGTGTCAGCATCCTCCAGTTGTGGCAGCCTGCCCAGGTAGGCTCTGCAGCTGAGGGTGCTGCTGCCACTTCCCAAACATCCCTGCCCTCCTTACAGCCCCCTTAGCACCTGCCTGGAGTTCCCCAAGCAGGGCTGGCAGAGGATCTGCTGCCAGCTGAGTGTGGTGGACACAGGCAGTGGGCAGAGAGCAGCATGCCCTGACCTGCTTGAACTATGAGATCATCTTAAAGAGCCATACAAACCCATCCACTGCCCTGGGCAGCTCCTGGTGGATGTGAGTACAAGAGGCTGGACACCTATGGCCCAGAGCAGGCACTGATCCTTGGGGCTGCATTTGTGTACGCCCTGCTCCCCAAAAACATGCTGTGTTCCTTCAGAAAAAATCCCATGTTTCACACAAAAATCCCATGTTTCAGAAAAAATCCCATGTTTCTATTCTTGGGGTCAGATCTGTGCCCCACTCAAACTCAGGTGCTGCAGGCTTCTCTAGAGGCAAGTGAAGGAAACACTTCCCAAGGGTTTCTGCCCCAGCATACCCCAGGCATCAGCACGGGGCAAAGCAGGGAGGTCGCATGTGTCCATGCAGAGCTCTGGCTAGTGAGGGACAGTCCTTGGCAATGGGACCACAGTGCAGGCATGAGCAGTAACCAGAGCTATGCTGCACCTGTGCTGGGCCTCCTGCTTTTGCTCTGATTTAATGTCCCAGTTGAGGGGTGATGTCATTTCGGAGGGAGCAAGAGAAAAGGAAGTGCTGGAAAAGATAAGGTGCTTTAACTCTACCCCTCCTGTCTTGACTAGGTTTTAAAGCTGGGAGGTGTGTTAGCTGCCAGACAAGAAAACAGAGGGGACGAAAGAGGTTTGTTGAAGGACACCTTCTCCTTAAGCCAGTGAGAGCTTACACCAGGAGATGCTGAGATGGAGTGTAATGGAGGACCTTGGATGTTCCCAAGTAGTGTGAGCATGATTTTGTGCACTGCTTTGGCTTCTCCATCACCTTCATCTCACAAACATGTTAGATGGCTTGTCTGCAGCACCAGTCATGCTTTTCTAGAGCGTGGGTGCCACACCAGCAGCCAGAAAGGTGCTCCAGGAGGATCAGCAGAAATGTTGCCAAAATGCTGGAGAAGGCAGCATAAATTGAGAGCATGCCAAGGCTGCCCTGCTTCCAAAGGGAAGAGGGACTGGCTCGTTAAAAGGTCTTGTTCAGCTGTGGAGATGGGCCAGGGATTCTCAGGGTGCTCAGTCCAGACACTTGGGCTTTCAAAAGGATCTCGTGGGAGCATAATGGTCCCTTTGGCAGTCAAGCCCCCAAGTCCTCTCTGCCCTTTGGGTGATGTCAAGCTGCATCTGCTCATTCGCATAACTGGGAAAACCTCAAGGGAGACTTGAGGCAGATATGACTCAAGCTCCTCTCCATTGCATGAAGCTGCCACCCAGATGTCCTCAGCTGGAGAGGAGTGGAATTAGGCTATTGCTAGCCAGACCTGGCTTTGCCCTGGAGTACCGGATCAGCAAGTGAGAGCAAATCAGGATCAGTGGTCTTATGCAACTGTGCAGGACATGCAACAGCACCAGGGGTTTTCCAGCTCTCCTTGCTGCCCTCTGTGCAAGCTGGGCAAGACTTGCAGCCCTGCTCAAGCTTTCAGGACTGGCTCTCAGGCTTTTGACCATGCCAGACACTGTGACAATACCTCTGGCTGTCACATGCCAGCTACTGCAACCTCGGCTGGGGGTTTTCTTTCAACACTGGGCTTCAAGATGCTCAAGCTGAGTGTGACTGCCCAGCAGCTTGGTGCAGTAAACTGGACACTGCTTGCTGTCACATTCATCAAGGTCAGATCATGAAAAACAGCAGTGGCCTGCAAGTAGCATTATGCCACCATGATGCGGCAGAAATCATGGGCTTGGCAGGGCTGGGCAGAGAAGGCATCTCTCAGAAATCACGATGTGCAAGTGTAGCCAGTGCAGCAAGGTTTGGGCTGACCTCTCAGACCCCAGGAGCTTTGCATCTCAGGGGGTTGGCTTGTCGTCATCCTGCCCTGATGGATTTTGGTATCAAAATGTGACCCTGTCCTCAGAATAGTAGGGAGTCAAGAAAAGGACTGTCTCTTCCTGTTATTTGTCTGAATGAAGTTGAGAAGAGCCAGCTTCATTGGCGAGGGTGTGGGATGCCTCACGTGTGCATTAATATCCAGCTGTGACAGGGAAACGTTGGGGCTGGTTCTGCATTCCTTTCTCTGTGTGTGTGTGTCATGGCCATCACAATGTATGTGCACTGGTTGGTGGTGACTGTTGGCTTGTTGCTCCTGGAGGTTCTGTTCTCAGGGCTGCAGGGTTATCACCACTTTGTGCCCAGCTACTGATGACCTCGGCCATGCTGCTCCAAGCTCACTGTCCCCATTTTCTCCACAGGAGGCTTTGCCACCTTCTCATCCTGCTTCCCAGGGCTCTGTGAGGGGAAGCCAGCTGCCATCCTGCCGATGAGCATCTCCCAGCCATGCCTGCCTGTGGCCAACGTTGGCCCCACGCGCATCCTGCCACATCTCTACCTGGGCTCCCAGAAGGATGTCCTGAACAAGGTACAGCCCTCTTGAGGGCACACATCTGCCCTCTACCATTGGGGACCCCAGTCATGCAGAGGGATGAAGGTATTAAGGATTTCTCTCCTTCCCAGTGGGAAGACCACACAGTGCCCTTTAAAAGGTGCCGGAAAGGCTGTTCTGTGATGTCACACCAGGGAAGGAATTTTGTTTAAAGGAAAAGTAATGATGAGAAGAAAGAAAGAGGAATTGCAGTTAAAGTGCTGCCAAGCATCTGCCTACTGCAGCCATGAGGGAGCCAGCCAGGCATCCTCATCCATGGCAGGCCAGGAGGGGGACGGATCATGACACCAGACTGGAGTTGGAGACAGAAGGGAGGGAGTGAGAAATTATGTACAGGGAGTAGAAGGAAATGAAGGAAAAAGATTACAAGAATGTGAGCCTGTGAGCTGGACTGGCTCCATCAACCCTGCTGAAAGGGCAGGAACAGGCCACTGGAGACCTAGGGCTGAAATCCTGCGGCCAAAATCCTGAGGAACCAATGCCAGGCAGGGAAATCAATGGTTTCCTTTCCTCCCCACTTCCTTGGAGGGTTTTGTTCACGTTTTGGAACTGTGTTTTCTGCCATCCCCACAATGTGGCCACGTGCTGGAGAAGAGAAGCACTGCCCACGCAAGGCCTCACTCTGTTGCCTATGGATAGAGCTTCTTCTGGCCACATTGGTTAACGCAGGGTGCTGCCAGTGACTCACTCCATCCTGTTAGTGAGATGTCTCCTTTCTCCCTCAGCTGATACTTTCACAGCGTTCAGACAGAGTTTTTGCTAATTTTCTTTCTTGTATTGTCCTATTCCTCTCATACTGTGGTTGCTGGGTTTTTCCTTCTGGAACCCCTTTCCAGGTGCCTTTGGCCTTGCCCACTTTACTTGAACCAAAATAAAGATCTGCTGAGGTTCAAACCTGTGTCATCTAAATTGACACGACCTTTTCAGCTGGTCTCTGCTGTATTGTCATCATATTATCAACTAGGCCAAGGCAGCACTAGGAGACCCACAGGAGAAATTGCTGGGATGGGAAAAGGCAGGGAGTGTGCATGGCAAGAGACCTTCAGTATGTGATGTGGGCTGAATTCAACTGATCATTTGATGGCTTCTTTCCCACCAGGACCTGATGACACAGAACGGGATAAGCTATGTCCTAAATGCCAGCAACTCCTGTCCCAAGCCAGACTTCATCTGTGATAGTCACTTCATGCGCATTCCTGTCAATGACAACTACTGTGAGAAGCTGCTTCCCTGGCTGGACAAGTCCATTGAGTTCATTGGTGAGCTTTTCTTATGGTTGCAGACTCTCCAGTCCTCAGCCTTCACAACCTGAACTCTTCTGTCCTCCCTGGTCTTGCTCGCAGCTGTTGTCCTCTCACACAAAGGGGCTGGGGTTTTGGGAGGGAGGCTGGAACCATTTTGCTCACCATCATTGTTCTCTCTGTTTCTTCTGCCATGCTCCAGACAAAGCGAAGGTGTCCAGCTGCCAGGTGATTGTGCACTGCTTGGCTGGGATCTCCCGGTCAGCCACCATTGCCATCGCCTACATCATGAAGACCATGGGTATGTCATCAGATGATGCTTACAGGTGAGTTTTCCCCTGAGGGTACCGGGGGGGTTATGCCAGTATGCTTCATTCCAAGGAAGGGAAGCAGGCTGAGCCCAGAAGGAGAGGGTCAGGGCTCCTTGAAGCTCTCTCTTGCCTTGGCTGGGTCCCAGTAAAACCAAACCAAACCCTCCATCATAAAATGCATGCAACAAGGAATGGTAGGGAGTGGGGAGGCAGTCCCAGCTCTAATTCTCAGGCATCTCAAGGCCCCATGGTTCCCCAAGATCCTTTTCTGTGGAGGGTCTGGTCAGAAGGTTCTTGATGATGCCTCTTCTCCCTAAAGAGGCTGAGAGAGTAGGGGTGGCCTACTGAAGGACCAAGCACCAACGGGGCTGTCTGTGCCTCCCGGCAGGTTTGTTAAGGACCGTCGCCCATCCATCTCGCCCAACTTCAACTTCCTGGGTCAGCTCCTGGAGTACGAGAGGAGCCTGAAGCTCCTCAAGGCCCTGAAGTCAAAGGGCGACTGGAGCGAGGGGGACACGCAGCAGGACCCAGCAGAGGTGGCTGAGAGCAGCCGGCATCCCCTAACACCTACCTCAGAGAAGGCCGAGGATGTGCCGAGGAGCAGCGGCTCGGCATCCCCCACCAGTGACCCCGAGCGGCAGGGCGGGACCCCAAAGGTCCTGTCACCCACCACCCTGCAGCAGGGGCTCAATGGCCTGCACCTCTCCTCCGAGCGCATCCAGGACACCAACCGCCTGAAGCGCTCCTTCTCCCTGGACATCAAGTCTGCCTACTCCCCCGGCCTGCGGCAGGACCCCCCTGGGCCCCCTGGACCTGGGGAAGCCCCCAAACTCTGCAAGCTGGACAGCCCCTCGGGCTCGGGCAGCCTCAGCCCCTTCTCCCCAGGGGCGGACAGCCCCGACCGGCCCACGGGGCCCGAGCTGCTGCTGGAGGCCAAGGTGAGGCAGCGGCGGAAGCACCGGCACGCGGCGGGCTCGCCGGCCCACGGGCTCAGCCTCAACGTCGGCGGGACCTGCGCCACACGCAAGAGCCCCGGCGCCGAGGACGGGCTGCCGCCGCGGCTCAGCCAGCCGCCCTCCGCGCCCGGCGCCACCACCGCTGCCTGGAGCGGGGTGCACCTGGAGTCCCCCGGCGCTGCCTCGGGCGAGGCTGGCTGGTACTTCGGCAAGGACTCCGGCAGCGCTGGCGGCGGCGGCGGGGGCCTGTTTCCCAGCGCCGGCCCGTACCCGCCGCCGTTCGGCTGCGGCGCGGCGGCGGCCGGGTGCGAGATCAGACTGAGGGACAAGGCGCGGGCCGAGCCACGGGACGGGCGGCACAGCTGGCACGAGGAGGCCGGTGCTGAGAAGCAATTCAAGCGAAGGAGCTGCCAGATGGAATTCGAGGAGACCATGTCCGAGGGCAGGGCTCGGGAAGAGCTGGGCAAAATCAGCAAACAGTCCAGCTTTTCGGGCAGCATGGAGATCATCGAGGTGTCCTGACACTCACCTGGGGTGCCTGGAGACCTGGGACGGGGCTGGGGCGGGGGGATATTTAAGCTGGGGGGAGCGGGAAGGGGGGCGGTGGGGTCGGGGGGTGTATTTATACTTGCGCGTGCGTTTTCGGGAGCGCAAGCGCTGAAACCGAAGCGAAGGTGGACGAGTCTTTCCAGAGTCGGGAAACATAGTGGCGGATGCTTAGTGTCCCTCCTGCACTCACCCTGGTCCTTCCCCACCCATCCCCGGGGCGCCCCAGCCCTCAGAGACCCACACTCAAAATTTGGGCCTAAAACTCAAGTGGGAAGAGTTGGGGAAGTGGCAGGGATTGCAATTTCGGCTGTGGTGATGGGGCACAGCACCTGGAGGGGGGACCACAGCTGCCCCTTCCCTGCACCCTGGTGCACTAAGCATGCTCCGCTGTGTTTCTCTGGCTAAGTATCCTAAAAATGCTGCACTGGAGCAGCCCTATACATATATAAATATATATTATATATAATATAAAGAAAAAAACCCGAAAACACACACACGAAAGAAAAGGTAAATGGTTTTACTGCAATTTTTATTGAGACGTAAATAATATTTCAATTTTTTTGTTTTGTTTTTAATTTATTGAAGCTGTTCATTCTGGCAATGATTTGCAGACAATGTGGGGCGGTACTTTCAGCTCTATTTTTACTGTGTATGGTATTTAAATCTGAAATACGAGTTTCTAAGCAATACCTGAGGCCTGTGGCTCCTTCTATAGTTAATGTCCACAACATAGATTTCCCCCCTTCTCTCTGGGCATATCAACAAGGGGACAGGAGACTCTTCTGGGCACCTTTTCTAGAAATGAACAAGTAAACAAGCAAACCATAAAACCTTCTTATGACACAAACTGAGCCAGAAAACTCTTCTAGAAGCTGCTGCCTCTTCTTCCCACCTTGGTCTCTATTTGTTTCTCCTCATCTCCATCCCAGCCATTACCACCATCCCAGCCATCATCCCATCCTAGGCATTGTCCCCATCCTGGCCATCACCCAATCCTAGTCATACCCCCTCTCCTCCTCTCCCCTCCTTTTAGCTGCCCATCCTTGCTGGAGGGGGAAAGGTGGGAGTCACCTAAAGCGGATGGAAGGCTGCGGGATGTCACCTCCAGCTGCATGGGGAAGGTGTCGGAAGCTGCCTCAGCAGAGGGAGGGACGCGAGGCTGGTGGTAGTTGGGATTTCTTGTTGGGAGGTGTCTTGCCTGCCTGCCCCAGCCCTTCAGCTCCCCCTCACCTCAGCTACCTTGCTTGGGAAGTATGGGCACCACTCTCCCTTTGGGGGCAGCGGTTCTTCTGGCTTCCCACATCCTTTGTTTCACATCCAAGAAGCTCAGGCGGAGCGTGTTTGCAGGTGCCGGGACTCTCCCGGTCCTGCTGCCCTCCAGGCCAGCTCCCCTCCATCCAGTGGATGATAGGCTGTCCAGACATGAAGCTCTGCAAGCACATGGAGGGGCACAAGTGACTTATTTCTGGAGATGGTTGGCTGCTTCCTCCCATCTGGTGGGAAGCCAAGCCTTTGCCCCCAAACCCCAATGTCAGGATTGCTGAGAAGCTGCTTTCTGAAGCTGGAGGCACTGAGCTGCCTCCCCTGCAAAGCACATCTCTCCCTGCAGCTCTCTTTGCTTTCTCCCTTGTCTCGCACTAGTTTGCAAAGCTGATACCTCAGGGGTCTGTGTTCGTGCGTGTCTGTGTCCTGTGTCATCCTTGGAGTGTTGTTTCTTTTTTTCTTTTCTGGGTCCACATGGTTTCTCTCCCTTTCCCTTGTTCCTCCTCTTGTCATTCGTTTCTATCTTTAAATCAAACTACCCGTGACAAAACCAAATGATCTCAGGTTTAAAACTGAACATAAAGCAGAGGCGTGAGGAGCTGCAATCACACGAGGAGGGGCTGCTCGCTTCAGCTCGTTGCTTCCTCAGCCACCTCTGTGTTTGCAGTTGAGGCAAGTCTCCCTGGAGACTCCTTGCTCTCTTCCGGCTTTAGTTTTTCTGGTTTTCCACAGAGCTATTTGGTGAGATGCTGGGGACCCCCACATGCTCCTGGTGTGGCAGGGAGGAATGGGGGTGGATGAAGAGCCAGGGACCACCTGCTCTTCTGCTCTTCTCCCCACATCACATTTGATGAGAGTGAGAGATCTCATAGTCAGTCCTGAAAAGCCTACCACCACCTATCATTGCCTCCAGCAACCACCTCACACCTGCTCAGTGTTGCCAACCTGAACATTGCTCTCTTCTCATCATGAAGCAGTGATGACACTATTTGCTAAGCTCCCTTTCTGGACTCCAGAAGGCCTTTAGGTCCACCCCATGAGCCAGGCAGCTATTTCAGGAGCTCCACTTGCAGCAGGCTGTCCTAAGTAGGCATCAATGTCAAGTCCAAGGAGGGAGAAGAAAAAGGCTTCATCCTTCCTCTGGTGCCTTCTCACTGGGCAGAGTGTTACTGTCACCTGCCTCCTGTCCAAGGAGTCTGGTCCTCCTTCCCCTTCTGCTGACCTCAGTGGTGGCATCTCTTCCCAAGCATGCCAGTGGTGATTGTCTGCTGATCTCTGCCCAGTAGCACTCAGTCCCTGCCCATCCCATAGTCCTCCAGGGTTGGTGCCAACATGGACTTACTGAGCTCAGGTCAGGCAAGTTGCTGGCAGGAGCTGGTGTAGCTTTGAGCAATGGAGAGAGGCTTAAATGGCTTCCCAAGGGATGTAATAGAAGGGACAACAGGTGGCCAAAACCAGGTGGGGAGATGAGACAAAGCACTAGCTCCCATCTAATTCCTCCTGTTAAGTGACACAGTGTGTTGCAAGCACAAAAAAGCAGATTGGGCTGCTGACCTAAAGTCAGGAAGGAGAGGACGCATGTTGTAAATGAGATCCTGAATGTCTGCGAAGAGGCAGTGGTTAGCTTTTTGTCATCTACACTCTGCCACCATCTGGATGCTTCTGAGACTTGTTTGAGGTTTTACACACTGTGGACTCCTCTCTTCTCTGAAACCAGAACAAAGATAAGTATATTTTAAGATTTGTAGATCATAGATATTCCTGACCCACCTCTGCAGCCTTTGCATTCATCCCTCTCCTATACATTGGGCATGTGCATCAGAAACCCTCATATATACAATATTTTAAGTCTATATCCAGAAAATAAGCCTTGATGGAGCAGCCCTGCCCAAGTGTTTCCTGCCCATCCTGACCCAAAACCTTCAGGGTCACCAAGTGGCTTGCAATTTATTTTTTTTTTTTAATCAAACTCTGTCTAATGAACCACTTTGGCCATGAGTCAGAGAGCTGTGAATTGTCACGGGGAAGGATGTGCCGGGTGGTAATCCTCCACATCATCTGTCAGCCAAGTCTTTTTTGTGGGCTCTCACAGCCAGCTGACCCTTCCCAAAGCCTCACTGGAACCAAAAGTCACCTTTCCAAGCCAGTCTGATGAGGGTGCATTCATTTGTACGGACCTACAGGGGCAGAAGTGTGAGCACAGGAGAGGAAAGGTCTCTTCTTTCAAGGGAGGAACCAACAAAGCTGCTGAGTGGCCGATGGCAGTGGCAATGCCTGCACTTTCCACTGAGCAAATCACAGCTCTCCTTCGAACTGGGAAGGACATTTTGCTCCTTTCCCTCCAGCCTCTGCCTGTCCTAAGGGCTGAGCCTCCCGGCCACGTCTGTCCCAGCTGAGCAAAGCTGGCAGGAGGGCAGTGATCAGGTTGGCAACACTGAGCCAGAGGCTTGGGTCAGAGCAGGCTCGTCCCTGGCCTCAGCAGCATCCCCAGACCCTGCTGCTTTCCCAGCCCTTCTGTTTGTCTGCTTGTTTCTTTGGATGTCCATCCCCCTGACATCTGCCCCTTAGGAGACAATGCCCCTCAGAAACCCTTCCTGCTGTCCCCTTTCCCCTCCCATTCTTAATACTAATGATAATAAGCTATCAGTGTTGTCATTGCAATCTATGAATGATAGATTTGAGTATTTATGATTATTATTATAATTATTATGGTTATGATTCTGTACTTTTTTGCTTCTTACTCTTTGTATGTTGCTCTTTGTTTCTCTGTTGTGAATAAAAGCAAGGCCCCATCTCACCTTCTCTCTGCTCCCCGCAGCCTGGCTGTGGCTGACTCGGCACAACTCCTGGCTGCCCCAAGCCTCAGGAGGCAAACCCTTGTCAGAGGAGCTGGAGGGAGGTGCTTCCTAAGGATATAAAGGCACCCAAACCCGGGGCAGATCCGTTCTCTTAACTCTTCCCTTCCCTTCCCTTCCTGCAGCTCCTCTCCCCCATACAGGTTCCTGCTCATCTTTGCAAGAGGCAGGAACCCACTGGCACCAACATCAGAGCATTAAATGGCAAAAGCTTAAAGCTTTAAGGAGCATTGGCCAGGCATTCCAGTTCATGGAATCAGCTCCCTCCAGGTGATGGTACTCTCACCTTCTTCAGCTGGCTGCAGCTGCAGGCTGCATCTTCACCCACAGGGGCTTCTTGCTCTGGCATCGCAGCTGCTTTGCAAAGCTGCCCTGCTCAGCTGAGCCCGGGACATTGGCTGCTGCTTTAGCCACATGCCCTGGGCTTCCTGGGCTTGAGTGTCCTCCTCATGCTGGTGGTTCCCCTTCCCAGGAGAAGTACAGCCTGGGGAAGACACATGGACAGTGCTAGAGCAAGCCCAGTGGCAGAGCCACAGGGAGACATGTGAGATGCCTCCGGTACCTGGAGGGATTTAGACAGGCTGGGAATAGCTCCCAGCATGGGACTTGGTGTGGTCTTTATCAAACACTGTTAAATCGTGGTGTCATGAGCAGGTCATGAGAGGCTGCTGCTGGTTTTTTGCACCCATTGCCTGTGCTCCTGGTACAACCTGGAGCTTTCCAGATGACTGTAAGGTGTAGGAGGAGACATTAGGGGAAGGGAAGAGGACCCCCATCTGCACTGTGGTACAAAACACTCCCTGTACTGTGCCAGCCCCGTGAAGAGTCATTTTAATTTGCAGGGTTTAACACTGCCCTTCTCCAAGTGGCCCAGGCACAGTTTCTTGTCTCTGTCATGACTTCGCTTTGTCATGGGTTGGAGTCCTTCTCATCATGCTGTGCTGAACACATTTCCAAGGTTGCTCTGAGACCACACTGGAGAGGAGAGAGCTCAGGTCTCACCCCTCTCTTGGGGAACCCTGGTAGAATGTCTGTTGGGGTCCCAGTCCAGCATCACCCTTCCTACCTCACCTGCCTTTGGAGCAGCCGTGGACAGGGAGGGAGCAGGCAGGTTCCGACCATGCCGGGACTGACCCTCTTCTCCCTTCCTCATCCCTGTAGGATCAGACCCTTCCTCAGCAAGCACAACACAGAGAGGGGGTCTGTACCCACCCTGGTGTACCTGGGGACTCCCAAGCGTGGAAGAGAGGGTCTGGCCTCCAGCCCCACCACACTCCCTTCCTCGCTGTCCATTTGGCCAGTGCCGGCGTCGGACCCGGGGAGACACCCTGCCCCTGCCTCGTCTTTATTTATTTATTACCAGAGGCTGTAAACAGCAGTGCTTTTCTACCCTCTACTTTCTTTTCCTTTCTTTTGTATTTTGGAACAACGTGTTGTAATAAATACCCAAATAGGTGTTTTAACAGCTGGTGTCAGCCTTGGTTTTTGAGGTTCAGACTTTCTCAGGATGGGGCTCTTTGGGAGTTTGGGGAGGGTAGTGGACTTTTGTTTGCAGTGATGGGGCCTAGAGCTGGTGGAGAGCTGGACATAGAGGCAGACCTGGACACAGACAGACCGGGATGCACAGCCAGAGCCGTGTCTACGTATAGGGCCCAGCAGCTGAAAGCTGCAGCTGGACTAATTCAAAGCAGAAATAAGGCTCGTGGTTGAGAGAGTAGTGGCATAAAAATTAATTGGGGCATTCATGGGCACTCAGACTGCAAACTGACACTCTAGGAGTTCTGAAGCTGTAGTCAGGTGCCTAAGCATCCCCTTTCTAATGGAAAGGATTGTCCAAGTCCTTCTCTAGATGGAAACACACATGTAGGTAATGGCACAGATTGCCATGCTAAAGAGCACAAAGACATGGAGTGTTTGCATGGAAATATACTATTGTTGGTGTTATTACTATTATTATTATTATTATTTTGCTTCCTAGCTGTGCTCTGCTCCCACCTGGCTCCTAACATAATAGCAACATGTAGCCACACACTTGCTGTGCACTACAGCAAAACCCTATAAACATTCCCTGCTCATCCATGGCCAACTGAGCCATGCTGTGCTCAGGGTGCAGCTGGCAGGAGCCAAGCAGCAGCCCCATTTTGACTGGACTGTGCTCAAGTGGAAGCTGATGGAGGCATTTCCCTGCTCCCCCCTGCAGCAGGTTTTCTTTGGAGAGAGGAGAAGGCGCGAGCAGGCTCCCTGCAGTTCTGGCTCCAGAAAGCCTCAGCACTTATTGATGTGTATGCAGAAGGGACATCCATCCTCACAGCTGCTTTCCACAGGCTGGGCTAAACCCCTGTGTCTTTTATAAATTCATTCCTCCTATCCAGCTGCAATTGCTGGGTGTTTTGTAAAGCTTCACAAAACTACTGCCATCACCTGCTGTTGGGGTGGAAGCTCAGTATGAAGCTTTGGCCTCCTGTGCATCTGACACCCCTAGCAGCTCCAGAGAGGCTGTTTGTCCTCCTCTCTCAACCACTTGCTGCCATGTGTGACATGGGAAGGGACAATTATTTAATAGAGAACCATGAACACTCCTCCCATCTCCTTCCCGATTTACCTGCCCCTGGCTTAGTTTTTCCAAACTCACTACCCTGGGGAAGAGTAGTGCTGCAGTAGAGTCCCCAGAGTTGACATCTTTTGTCACTATCTCCACAGGCACAATTAAATCCTCTCATGTTTCAGAGAGACAGGGGCCAGGGGACTGGCAGCAGCACCCAGGTGGGAGGAAACCCAGGTGAAGCTGCTCTTAGCTGGGGCTGGGGCTGTAAGTGTGTGGAGGCTCTGTCCCCTGGCAGAGGCACCCATGGGTGTGCAGCCAGCAGAGTTTCCTCCCCTCTCCTCTTGTTCCTCATGGTTCGCATGGCAGAAACCATTACTGCAATGAGAAACCCAGGAACGTCCTTTTTCCAGCTCTCTGGCTTTTATTGACTCAGAAAGGCTGCCAAGCCTATAAATAAATGTTCCTTGAGCTAAATATAGCAGCCACTGAAATAGGCTGCTGGCTATTTATTTAGCTTGTGGCCTCTTTGAAAGCTTGCCAGTCCATACTGCCTTTACCTTCATGCCGTCCCACCCGGGGCTGTGGCCACCCACCACGGGGGCATGGCTGAGTCAGCACGGGGAGAAGGGGTCACAAAAAGTCAGCCCCAGCCCTGCAGAGCTGGAGGGCCAGGGTGACAGGGTCTGGCAGCTGGAGGAGCTTTGGCACCCTGTACCCCTGCCCAGAGAGCTGGGGGTCCTCAGGAAGGACATTTGCTGGAGCAGTCGGGCAGGGGCTGAACCAGTCACAAGCCAGTTTCCTCTCCTGTGAGGACTTGGTGTCTTTTTCCAGCACCAGAGCCTGGAAAAGAGAATCTATCTATCTATCATATCCCCAGGCTTTCTAGCATTAGGTGGTGTGCATTGCTTTTCCACACTTAGCAGGAGCACAGAGCTGCTGTATGTTAGGACACTTAGGACAGCCAGGGGCATGAATTGACCTCCACCCTTGCACCCCTACTTGAGCACCCCAGGACACCCAAACTCATAAGCTGTGCTGTGGCTCTGATCTGGTCTCTGGCCTCAGCTGCTGGGTGGTCTTCAGGGAGTGCTGCAACCATGTCCCCTCCCGGGGCTATCCCACTTCGTTGTGTGCCTGGGAGCAGCCCGGGAGATGTCCTTTGCCACACGGGTGAGATGAGCCCTTATTAGGGCCCCACACTCGGAGAGGCTCCGTGGGATGCATGTTCCTCCAGAGCACTGCTGGTTGTGCATTGATGCAAGAAGGGATGGGCTTCACCTCTCAAAGACTGATGGAAAACAAGGTGAGTACCACTCTGTGCTGTAGACGCTCTTCTACACCCTGAGCCTAACAGGAATGGGATGCTGCTTTCCTTGGGCTGTGAGGAATTCACTGCAGCTGTGTGCCAGCCAAGGGAAAAACCCTGTCACTCCCTGGAAAACCACATTTGCTCCTGGAGCAATCCAAGAACATTAATAATGTTTAGCACTTACAGAGGGTTTTGCTAAACATGAGCTAATCCTTACAACACCCATGGGAAGGAGAAAAGTAATTATTGTTATTGGACTTAATTTTTCCTTTTCCATGTACCCCTGCAGATGGGGATCAACTCTACTTAGTTCTGAGAGCTCTGGAAATCAGAGAAGAATCCCACTCATCCCAGCTTGTACAAATAGGAAACCTGGAGCCAGGATGGGGCAGGTTATTTGCCAAAGGCCACCCAGGAAGGCAGAGTTGGAGCCTCTGTGGAGTGAAGGGTCGGGGGAATCCTTGCTCCCAGTCCTTCTCCTACACACCAGAGTATAATTCCACAACTGACAGAGGAATTCTGGTCCCTTCAGGTCCTCACCTGCAGGATCCCCGTGGGATGCAGAAGTTCTGTATTGCTGCTTACCTTCCTGTCCACAATGTCCCTTCACAAGGTGGTTAGAGATACCCTGCCCTCCGTGGCAGTAGGTGCTGACAAGGCTCATGAGCATATTGGTTTGGAGCACCACTGCAGCTTGTCACAAAATTTCCACATGTGACTCCCCCCTTCTGGAATTACAGCTCAGACCTGCTGCCATGTGTGGTAGACCCCTCCAGCCCTCAGCCACTGGGTGAGTTGTTGAAGTGTGTTTTTAGTGGCCTCCACAGCTGTGGCCAGAGCACCCCAGGTGGGGAAAGGAGCTGATGGGATGGTCGCTGGGCTTGTCCCAGCCATGTGGCATTGGAACAAGGCTGGCTTAGGGGGCTGACGTGCTGCTGGGGTCCCTCCAGAGGCACAGAGGGTCTGCATTAGGATGCCCCAGGTGAAAGTGTAGACCAAAATGAGGGTCAACTGCTTCCCTGCATCTTTTGCAGAGAGGAAGGGCAGTTTTAAGGGGTTCCATAAAGCCATCAATGCTCCCTGGCCACACTCCTCAGCTGAAACCCAGGCACTCAGTGTCTCAGTGGAAACATTGTCTGTCGGCAGTACCCAGATGATGTCATTTAGTTTTCCAGGCTTCTGGGCTGAGCCAGCAGCTCGAGCCAGTATGACTGGAGATTCTTTATTTAGAAGGAGCCCAAGTGCAACTGAGTCCAGGTCTTTGCAGCACCTCTCTGCCACCTCCCTTCCCTGCTGATGCAATCCCATCAGCAGCAGGGACATCAGGATGTCTGAGAAGAGGTGGTTCTTGGAACCTCAAAATGGGACCTTGCCAGGCAGGTGGGAAAGGGAGATGCTGTTAGGGGCAGGTGAGGGTGATGCTTAGTGTATGCTACCAGATGTTCCCGTGCAGAGGAATCTCCAGCTCCCTCTGGGCAATGCACACGGCAGAGGAGCACTTGTCCATCCTGGTGTCCTTTTACCTCCCTTCAACTCCCTGAGAAATTTGTCCTGAGCTCCCCAGCACAGCAGTGGTCATCCTCCTCATCCTCACACTTGTCATCTCCAGTCAGTGTTACTGCAACTGAGCCTCAGGCTGGCTTTTGGGGGCTTTCTAGTTGGAAATCAAATATATTCCCCCTCTGACACCCCTTAACCTGCCTCCTCTCCCTCAGCAGCATCTCCTGACAAGTGAGTGAGCACTAAGAATAGCCCTGCCTCTGGCTCCAGGCTGGTGCTGTTTGCTCAGTGACTCAGAGCTGGCCAGGCAGGCACTTACTCAAAGGGCCCCATTACTCATCTGTCTGCATTGCCCCAAGGATGGGGTTTGTGTCTCTCGTTCGCCTCTCCTTTAAAGATACTTTATTTATTTCTATTTAATAAAGCCACCATGCACAAGGAGAGGTAGTCTTCCTGCTGTAGATTTACCTCTAAATATGTGTGCCCTGACCCCTAAATATGCTGCAACCCCTATAGATCACACTGGCAGCCCAGCATTGCTCGTTCTCACTACCTTGCCAGGAAGGAGCTGTGCCGGCAGGAGCAGGGCAAATGATAATGCTCCCAAAATTGCATTTCGTGGCACCAGGGTAACAATGAAAACAAAAATTCTCTCCTGCAGGAACCATCTGTGTTGAATACCAGTGTGGATCTGACTGTGTCCCAATCCAGCTGGCCTCTCAGATGCCCTCGGCATGACCCAGCTGCTCCTGTCTTGCCCACAGCCCACACTAATTGCAATCTTCCTTCCTCTCCACAGAGTGTGTCACTGCCCAGTGGGCAAAGCACCTCAGCAAATTAAAAAAGGCCTCAATTTTAAAAAAGTGGCTTCATTTCCAAGCAACAAAAAGGCAGCATCTTCCTCATGTGGTTTGCTCCCCTGAGGCATCCTCTGAGTCACAGTCCCGGTCGTGCTGGGAGCAGAGCTGCATCCTGACCAGTGCACATCTGTGTCTGCGAGGCACTGCCTTGACGGCACTGCCAGGGGAGGACACAGGGATGGTTGCTTGGGATAAGGAAAGCTTGGCATTGGCAGAGGAATTGGAGGTTTGTAGGAATGGCATTTTGTTTTCTTTCTGCTACTTCAGCCCCATAGTTTTCCTTTTTTGCCATTCTTCAGATTTTTCTTCTAGTTTTGCCAATCCTGCTGCTTCATGGCATCACTCTTCAACCCTGCTGTCATCAGGGATCCCAGCACTCTGCTCCAAGATGCTTCACGAAGCCTCAACAGCACCTAGAGGGCTTCCTGAGGGCAGGCACAACCTCCATGAGAGGCACACCTGAGTATCCCAAGCCAGGTGTGCTTTGTGTCTTGGAGAGATGTGTGTTGGGTGTAAATAGATCCATCTTGCATGGAATTGGGCAGCTGATCTGGATTTGGGCTGTGGCACTTCTCACCACCATGCCCTGGGTCTCCACATAACACATGCTGAGGTTCTGTCCTGCTAATTGCTAACCCCAAGGCAGCCTTTCCATCCATCCATCCATCCATCCATCCATCCATCCATCCATCCATGATGAGTGGGCTCCCAGTGCCTCTCCCCAGAGCCCAGCACAGGAGAGCTGGGGGCTTGTTCCTCACAGGAGATGGTGTCTCCATCTCAGTCAAGGCTGGCAGCAGCGAAGGATGCAGGACAGAAGGAAGCAGGAGCCTGAAAATCCACCATGGGCTGGAAATGGGGTCCTGCATGTCCTGGCAAACACATATTTGTGTGCTGCTCCATCCCAGTGACTCCCCAGATAACAACCCTTGGGGCCATCTGGGGGCATGGTGTTGTAGGAGAGCAGGACCAACCTGCCCAGCTCGGTCCTTTCTTACAGACCCCATGGCACCCCACAGCATCCATCGCTGTGCCGAGGGCTGCTTCCAGCCTGGGAGCTGAGGCCGCAGCAAAGCCAGACCGTATCAGAGGGCAAGCTCAAAGCAAGCTTTGTGGGACACCTTTCCCTGGCACCTGAACCGTGCTCAGGAGTGGAGGGGATCCCTGAGCTGCGCCATCGCAGGCACCGGGCACTGGCCCTGCAGCGAGGCGAGCGAGCAGCCTCTACTGGCCTCTGCTGGGAGCCTTCACAGCACCGCAGGTCTGTCTGTGCAACACCAGGGAAAGAAGTTCACCCTCCTTTCATATCCTTCAGGTGAGCTCGGTGTGACACTCGGTGTGACACACCCCTTTCTGCAAGGGTGCTGAAGCACTGCTGCAGGTGTTGGTACAAAGAGGAGGAGGAGAGGAAAGAGGGACGAAGGCAAACAGCTGCTCACACATCCTGTTGGACTGACACAGAAGCCTGGAGAGTGAAGATGTCTGCCAGGAGTCCCCAGCCCGGCTGTGACTTGAGGAAGGGCTGGTGCCACTCTGCACTTCAGCTTTGAAATCTCTTGCATCTGACAGTGCAAACTAAGAGCACCAAGAGCAAGGCTGGGGAGGTTCAGTGCCTCTGCAAGCAGCCTGTCCTTCATCAGCATGGCTGGGAAGAACATATCAACTCTAATGTTTGCAGTATCCAGCTCCCATCTCATCTCCAAGCTACATAAGGTACTGGAGAAGGGAAGGGCTCCATGTGCTCCTAAGAGCCACATGTGCTCCATTCACTCGAACCATGTGGTTCAAGTCTTTCACATCTCTGAACCCACTGACGACCAGATTTGGGTTGCAGCACTGATAAACTCAAGACACCAGCTGTGGGGCTGTTGACAGATGGCTGTAAAAGATGCTGCAGTCCACTTCTAGGAGACCCTGCTCTGCACCCCAAAACCTATTTTTTTACTGACACGTCTCCTTGATTAGAGAGGTCAGTGACAAGTGACCACTGCCTTACAGATTCCACGCGCCAGCTGTGACACGTGTGCAGTCTCCTCCAAACCTCAGGAGGTGAGAAATCCCCAGCAGCAATCCTCTCTGGCTCAGCACATCATTCTGGGATGGGCAGGAATGCTTCTGCCTCCAGCCTGTCTTCAAGGCTTGGCTTTGGCTTTGCCCTGACGTCCCCTGAGCACTGTGCTGTGACGAAGCGTCTGCATTTGGGAACCCCCCCTCAGCCTTTGCCCAGCAGACTTGGTGGTGCCCAAGCAAGGGCCAGACTGCCTTGTTTCCAGCCAGGCAGCATTAACCTTCCCCCACCAGAGACATTCCTCAGACCTTGCTTGTACTTGCAAAAGTACATCATGAAGTCCAAGCGCTGCCAGGGCTGCCTCTCCCTGCTCTGCTTTCCCTGTTAATTGCTGACCAGAGCATCCATTAGGGAGAAACAGCCAGGATGTGCAGAAGATGCTCCCCACAGGCACCTGGCATGCTTGCCTCTCACTTGCTACAAACCTCTGGGACAGAATGGCACAGATGATCAGGATATTTTTGTTGTTTAGCCCCTGAGAAAACACCCAGGCGCTCAGGGCTTTGTGGTGCTTACCCTGCTGCAGGCAGCTGTGGGTTCAGCCCTGGGCACCAGGCTGAGAGCAGGGCACAGAGGGTATGGAGAAGTTGGAGCTGGAAGAAGTGCAATTTCCATCAGGGTGATGCACTGGTTGGCTAAGTGAGGGCTGTAGCTGAGGCCATAATGTCACTGAGAGAGCACAGCAGGATGGCATTCTGATGACTGAACTTTCTGCCCTCTCCTCTTCCCCCCTGGCCCCATAATTAGTCCTCTGGGTCACTCAGGGGCCCCCGAAGGGCTTTTATCCCTGAGGAGTTTGTTTAGCTGTGGAAACCTAAGGAAAAGAAAAAAAAAAAAAAAAGGAAAACTCAGTATTCCTCTGAAAATCCTATCACCCACATTACCCTGGTTCTCCACGCTGCAGCACTGGTGCAAGGCTGGTACAGGGGAGGAAAACCCTGCCAGGCAAAGCAGGAGCAGGCAGTAAACAGGAACGATGAAGCTTAGGTGCCTTCTGCACCAGGCCCTAGACTCCTGACAGTAATTGGTTTCACCCCAGTTCCACAAGTGTGCAGCTTGTACTCCTTCAAAGCCAGGCAATCTGGTGCCTGGCAGAACAGCACTGGGAGGATGGAGATCTCTTAGGAAGAGGAATAACTTCCCTGTGCAGGGCAATCATCCTCCCTTGGGGTATTTTTTTATCAGGGTGGATTAAAGGGAATACAACCAGCAAGATAACTCAGATCACAGCAGGGAGTAATCTAGTTCGGATAACCTCTGCGGTTTTGCCAGTTCTACTCTTCTTTTGATAGCACCCCGTCAAAGACCAAGTCTTGATACCCCTCCTCACCAAAAAACAGGATCCATGTACAGAGAAGTAATGAAAAAGGATCCTCCTGCTTCCTCCTGCACTAGGCAGTGCTGCTGACAGAGGCACAGAGACAGCATCAAGGCTTTCTCCAAAGCAGACAGGCTGCCCTTGGCTCTTTCCACCAGAGCTATTAGCAATGAGCTCAGCCCGCTATTATCGCTGATCCAGGGAGCCTGGAGGCTCTCAGAAGTGCAGCTATTGATCCATGCCTCTTACATGTCCCCCTCAGGCCTTTGGTTTCAGGAAATCTCTGTGCCTGTCCTCTCCTTGTCTCTTCTCCGCAACCTCCAGGAATGCTTTTCTGGGGGACCTTGAAGCTGAGAGTTAAGGGAAAAGTAACAGGAGCTGTAGTGAGAGGGCCAGGGATTTAGCCTGGCCAGAACTGCATGTTTGCTTGGGTTAGCTGTGTGCTTTATCAGTCATCTCCATCTTCCTCAGTGGAGGAAGGGGAGGACATTTTCCCCTAGGTTAGGACTGCAGATCAGGGGAGGGAAAGCTTGGTGCCTTTCATGGGAACGAAACCTCCATGGTCTCTGCTCATCCATGGCATGGACTTCCTGAAGGGGCTGTGTCCATGGAGGTGCCCCTTCCACCCTCTCCATATTTCAGGGCTGCCAGCATGGCTTGCACCAGCTGGTTAACATGTGACTGCATCTCTGTGCAGACTCACACCGATGGCACAAGCAGATAGGTCTGTTAGTCTGCTGGGGAAATTACTTATGGTAATGATCAGCTCAGTGGCATCCTGCTACTCCTGAAGGACAATCCTACACCCCTCGGGCTGCTTCCCCCACCCCTTCAGGCTCACCTTGCCCAAGCAATCAGGTGGTAGGGTGAGGAACCATGCTGGGCAGCTGGGGCATCAAAAAAACCTGGTGGAGCCACAGCCAGAAACCACATATCTGCTCTGGGCTGATTTCCTAGGTATGATGCAAACAACTTACTGCCCAGCCCCTTATAAAACGTGTTGCCTCACTCTCCCCACATCCCCAGGAAGACTTTCAGGTGCCTTGGTGCACTCCAGAAATGACTAATGAGCCATCTAAAGCATTAGCACTGGTGCTGGCTGCCAGAAGCAGATTGAGATCAAGCCTTCCCTTGCATCCATCGGCTCCACCCAGGAAGCAGACTTCCTTTTGACAACAGCCAGATTAAGCAACAGGCAGACAACAACTGCCCCATGCTGGACCAGGCAAGCCCAGGCAGGCAGTGTGTGGGCAGGAGTGACCATTTGCAGATGGAGGAAAACTCACATCTTGCTACAGCCCCCACTGCAGACCTGGGAGGGATTTGGTAGTGGCCATGTTTTTCCCTGCAGGTGGGTTAGGACTAGCAGAGAGAAGTCATTAATTTTTGGGTAAGTTTGCAGACAACAGAGCCTGTGGATGCCATGAGGAAACCTCCACACTCAGTCAGATCCCCAGCGTGCCCAATACAGGAGTTTTCATGTCTTCCTTTAAAAGCTGCTCATGTGGCCCCTGTTTGCACATGAGACACACAGACCTGATCCCATTAAAAGACCAATGGATGTACTTCCATACTCCCAGAAAGATAAACTCCAGGGAGTTTTCTCAGCTGGTTCCACGTACACAAATCATGCTGAGGAAGCAAATGGTGCTATCTGTTTTAAGGGATGACTCATTCATGGCAGCATTGTACCCCAAGAAATCTGAGGAAGTTGCCCAGGGCAAAGCTTTCTTCCCTGTCACCCTATCCTCCTGGATTTCATGTAGTAGCAGATTACTGTGAGCAGGGGGCAAAATTTAGCTGACTCCTTGCACTTACTGCCCTTGCAGTCAGAGTCAAAGAGGAGAGGTCACCTTCCACTGCTAACGCTGCAAAGCAGACATGGAATAAACCTGACCTTCCTTTACAGCCTTTGCTGGAGAAATCAACACTTCCTATACATAGAAAAATCAATGGAGGGCACTTACCAAATAAATCCCTATTGGTCTGAACCACCTGCATCAACAGAGCCTTACATGGCCATCTATGCACACCAAATCCTCTCCAGCATCTCCAGGTCGGCTTTCCCTTGTCCGGGCTGCTGTGGCAGGGGTTTTTTTTGTTTCTACTAGCACTCTGCTCTGTGCTGATTTTGGGGAGCCTCAGCAGCATCCTACATTTTTGTGATTGTGCCCTGCAAGCTCACTGTCACCCGTTTTTCACAAATCTCCTCCAGAGGTGCTGCTGCTTCCCCTGTGTCAGCACTGAAGGAGCCAAGTGAGGAAGAGGGCAGAGTTCCCCCCATGCAGGCCAAACACTCCCACCTCTCAACACTCCTGCATCTCTCCCAAAGCCTCCTGGAAAGACCACTAACCCATCTGCACCTAGCTAGAGCCTTGTTACTGTCTGGGAATAACTTCGAATGAAGGCGTGTCCGTGAATATGAATATTTCCTCTCAGCCATCAGATGGTGCCATTGAGTCTCCTTAGGATGTGGAGCCCCGAGGACAGCAGGCTGCCACCAGGGATCACACTGGCTTCTTGCTCCACTGCAAAGGCAGGGAACAGCACTTTATTCCTCAGTAACAGGTACTGATACAGAAATATTCTGGTGTTCTCAAATAAATTAACACGGATATGTCTCACTGTTTTTTTTCTGTTTGTTTGTTTGTTTTGCACAAGTTTTGCAGGACTGTCTGTCTTCTTGGAGTTGGAGTCCAGTGATACCAGTGTAGGAACCAGCATAGTTGTATAGGAGCACTTCAATTTCTGCTCCAAGAAAAAGACATGTTCACTTCTGGAAAGATTTAGAGAGGACGAACTGCTTTCAGGCAGCAAGGCTAGAAATTAAAGAGGGTGCAGCATTAGAAAAAGCTCCTTTCCCCTCCACAACAGCGATATACAGTACACAAGACTTGCCCTCCTTGGAAAGTTAGAAGCAAGCAGCAGGCTGCCCGATGACTGGGGGTAACTGTCTCATTTCTACCTCTCCCTGCCTCCTCTCTCTACCTTTTTTTTTTTTTTTTTTTTTTTTTTAGCACAGAGTGCACTGTAAAAAGAAGAGGCATCAAGGCACATTGCCTACAATATGCTCATCACATCTGACATCTCCCCTCCGTATGTGGGGCCAGGACTTCCAGGGCTTTGGTTCTTATAATTCTCTGTGGATTTTGCAATGACCAGAGCCTGGCACGGAGAGCCCTGCTGTCCAGCTGAGGCCTCTACCTGGCATTGCAAATATGCATTAATAACAACTGATTAGTGCTTTTCCTGGGCTGGTTTTCATATTTAATTGTGCAAGATGAAAGAGGAGAAAAATGCTAGTAACGTGAGGAGGGAGGGAAAGGAGAAATCATTACAAGTGCATTTAGTCAGTGATAAGAATGGCTGCTGAGCTGGGCTGGGTGGTTTCCAAGCACAGTGGAAGCCAGCTTCAATTTCACAGCATAATATTTCCTGCACCCTTAAAATAACTTCTCCCTGCCCCCAGGGTGTCAGAGGAGCTGGAGAGCAATGCGTGCCCCCTCCCTGTGCAGCCCCAGGCCGCTGGGTGCTCAGTTATCACCCAGGGGCTGTTTTGAGAGCTGTCATGCCAAGGCACCAGACCCAGCCAAGAGGGCTGGAGCAGAACGGAGGGGATGCTCTGCAGACCCAGAGCTGTGGTCTCCCAGGGAAGGCAGCAGGTGGGGAATTGCTGTTTGAGCCCTCTCTGGTGCCCGGTGAAGAGCAGCTTCCCCGAACAGCTCAGCAGAGATGGGACCTCTTTATTGTCGGGGCTAATTGCTCATGTGAGATGTATTTACAGAAGCCACTGTTTGTGCAGAGCACAGCAGACAAACAGACTCCTGTTCTGCCAGGCACCCTTTGTAATCGGTGGGGGCTGGGAACCCTTTAATGCAGTCATCATTTGGAGGCCTCATTTGTACTGCAGGCACCAGCCCCACGCCGGGCTGGACGCTGCCCGCGGGACTCTGAGCCCCGGCAGCGGGGGCAGAGGGCAGCTGGCTGCAGCCAGGCACTGCTCCTCCTCACACACCTCGTTCTGAGGGCACGCAGGACCCGCAAAGCAAACCCTGGGTGGCATCCTGGCACGGGTCTGACCATCCTCTTGCAAATCCAGCTGCTCCCATCTGGGTGTTTGGCTGCGGGAGGCACACTCTGCCCTGCATGGGATGTGCCCTGTGTGTGCACAGGTGAGCTGCCCAGCTCCTTGGGCTGCAGGAGACGTGACGGTGACACAGGCTCTGAGGTGCTTCAAAGGTTATTTGGTGAACTGCTTTACATGAGTTGGACCAGAGGACAAGACGTGCCAGACGGTTGTTCCTTGCCTTTGTAAATAATGTCAAGGAGTGGTTAAAAGCAGTCAGGACTCTAAAAAAACAGCCTTGCAGGCTTTTTGCAGCCTGCTGGGTTTTTTGAAGGAGGAGGCCTAGAGGGAGTTTTGCCATCTGTGAGAGAGATGCAGAATTAGGAAAATAATGCAAACAATTTCCAGCACTGTCTCCATCTTCCTGCAAAACCAGTGGGGATGGACAAGCCCTGGCTTCCAGTTACATGTGACATCTTTTGCTTATGGGTAGCCTACATCCCAACCCCACACTGAACATCCCTCTCCAAACTTAAAAACATATGTCCCACTTCTCACCCTGCGCCCTTTTTCCAGTAGATTAAGACATGTTCAGGAAAGAGCTTATCAGGAGGAACAGCCCCACAGAGCTGGTGTGTGTCTTCTGCTTCCCCTTTCCAAGGGGCCGTTCCAATGGGCTGGTATTGGTCAGGCGTGCTGGGAGCGTCAGTTTGGTTACAGCCTGTCCACAATGACGCAGAACTGCCAGCACTGGGACAAAAGGAAACCCTTGCTCATCCCCTTACAGAGCTCTCTGACACATGCAGATCAACCCAGGCATGCTGACCCCATGAGTGGCATTTCCCAAGCTTCCCAGCAGAAACTAAAACTCCCTCTTCTTTACAATTAATTCAATTAATTTTAGAGTAATTCTTGTATTCCACACTTCAAGGAACAGAGAAATCCACCTAATTTTTAGCACTCCTAAGTGGAGGTTTCTGAGCATTTACACATCATCTCTCACAAGACTTGATGCAGAGGGAAGTGGGATTTTTTTTCATTTCCCAGATATGGAAGCTGAGGCAAAAGGCAGACGCTTCACAGTAATACCTAATTAGTGGGGGGGAAATTAAAAGCCAGTCACCACCAGTCTCATATTTTGACAACCACTCATAAGTTGTCTGAAAGAGGAAATACCTAATAATTCTCTTCTTCTGTGACTTGGAGAGAGAAACTGAACCCTAGTCAACATCTCTAGAAATGCAGACCCCCAAGGACAGATTTTGCAGCCCTCTTCCCTGGAGTTTCTCCCCTCTCTCAGCCATCAGAATAAAAGCCATATTTCCCAGACAGTGTAGGACCCAAAATGCCATTTATTGTTTCCAATCTGGCCCTCAGCAGGATTGATTGTCTTGTTGCAAGACTATATGTAAAAGGTCCTACTATTACTGGCAGCAATCAATATTTATAGCCACTCACAGTGTTTATTTATATATAAAAAAAATCAAACGTTCCAACCAAGAAGAGATGCTTTTATTAATATCTAGCATGATTAATAGTCATATTCAGAGTTGCAGGCAGGCCCACGCTGTCAGACTCATGCACTTTTCTTTTTCTAATGGCTCTGCAGGAATTTGAACCGTAATATGTTTCACGCTCAGGGACAAAGAGGTTTTGTCTCAGGGAAGGAGTGTGTGGATGTTTTTGACTTAAAGAGCCAGCGCTGCATTCAGAGCTTCACAAATAGAACCATTTTGAACCCAAGCCCATCAGCCTGCCACATCTCCTGGAGATACACTGCACAGGGTGTATCTCCTCTGCTGCTGAAGACCCAGATCGGAGCTGAAAAATGTCACACCCCCTCTGTGTCAGGGCAGCCATCACCTGCTCTGCTTCCCTGCCACCCACTGGAAATGCCTCAGCTCGGCAAATGGGTTCACATCTCTGCCTGTTGAGGCCTCTCAGCTGTCCAGGGTAAGATGAGCTCCATGGGAATGACACTGCTTCAGATCAAGGGAGGAAAACTTACAGAGCCCTGAACAATGCTCCATTCCTATCCAGCAAGGAGAGAAGAGGGAGCACGCGAGGCTGATGTCCAGGTATCAGACCTGAGGCTGCTCTGCCCCACATCAGTATGGGGTGGTGAAGGAGGGACAGGTGTTTCTGGTGCAATAAGCCAATAAAGGAGCAAAGTTCACTCCCACTCCTTAGTGCTGGCTCTGCAAGGTGGTGTTTGCCCACCTGCACGCTGCACTTTTCCCACTGCAGGAGGTAGTGGCAATTAAATCAGAGGCGGTAAAGGGACAGTTGCAAAGAGACTGGTGCCTTGATTACTTCCTCATAGCCACTCACCCTCTGCGGTAGCACTTTATTATCAGACAGGCAGAGCAAGCTGACTAAAAGGGAACATGAAAATCAGGTAGATAAGACAGCTGTTGTCTGGATGGCTATAAAACGACCTGTTTCGCACAGATCTAGTCATGAGAACTGTGGGACAAAATAAAGGAAGTAAATGTTCACAGTTGCTATTTCAAGGCAGTTCTCAGACAGCGCTGAGTCACTTTTGGGACTGCCATGTCTTTCTTCAGGGTTATGGGACATAACAGAGCATTCTGACAGACAGGGACAGCCCTCAGGTCCACGCTGTCTTGTACTTTGGCTTTTATACTGAGCCCTGCAGAGCTTTACACGACTGCCAGATCCTCATGTGAGACATTTCTCCACCCCAACTCCTGTGCTCTGGGCTGCATGGGATCCCCTCCAGCCTCCCATCGGTTTCTGAAAAGCACTGGTGCTGCTGAGGAACATCTGGAAACAAAGCCACGCTATGCCTGGAGGTCAGGAGGAGCAGCAATGCACTTTTTTGGATTCCTGTTACACCGGCCAGGCCAGGGGATATGAGTGGCAGAACAAGGAGGAGAGCAGCAAGTGAATGCAGCATTTCTTGCTCTGTGCCACAGGCCAAAAGCCCTACAGGCCAGGCCCCACAAGCCCACGGGGCACACGTTCTGCCCAGACTGCCCGTCAATAATCTCACATTTTAAATCCTGTTAGGCACGAGTAAGCTGTGGAACAGTAATCCAGGGAAGAGTCAATGCAAAACCCTGCAACGTCAAGCATTATAAACCTCACAGATCCTCCGCGCTCCCTGCCACATCTGTATGCCGGGGACCAGCGCTGCTTAAGCACCTTATCTTCGTGTCCTACAGGGCCTGCTCTCAACAGGGGAGTGCCCTTTCTTTGTCCATGTGCACAGGGCTTAGCACAAAGGAGCCCTGCAGCCTTCCAGGCTTGCTGCTCCAAATAAATAATCACTGCGATGCATTTTATAGAGGGCTTGGAAGGGGAGCTGCAGGACAGCCACCGGGCGCTGCTCTGGGGCTGGCACATCCTCTGCTCTTCAGAGCTGCTCACGGAGGGGCTGACTGTACTGGAATGAACGGGAAATGCTCGGTCTGCCAGAGGGATTTCTGTGGTTTACAGTGGCTGAAGGAAGAAGAAGAAAAAAAAAAGACAAAAACCCCCCAAACAAAACAGTAATGTCAATGGAAGTGTAATGTCAAGGGGAAAAAAACCAAAATAATCACCTTAGGTGAGATGTAGATAAAGGCCTTGTGCCCTTGGAAGGTAGGATACAAAAGATAAATGAAATAGATGTTCCTTGTCTGATTTTTTTTTTCACCAGTAATTCTTCTAGTGCCAGTTGCTGTATATTCTCCTTGATACAATCAGGAGGAAAACAGCTAATCTGACATGACAAACTTATTGTATCAGAAGTCACCTTAAAACCTGTGTCATATGACTAAGCACCCTACTCCTGGTACAATGCATCCCCACAGTAAATTTGGATGGAGCTCATCCTCAAACACCCTGCTAAAAATACCCATAACAAAGGGCAACAAGAAAACATAATTCAAATGAGGGACATCTGTTCTCGAATGTTTGCAGATAATGACTGGATCGAGTGTCTGCATAAAGGATAATTATTTTCTGCAGATGGTTTGATCTGGTATTTCAAACACTGTAAAAAATCCTTGCCCCAGCCACTCAGGAAAGTATGGGGGGTTTTGCTGTAAGACCTTTTTCCTATCTTCTGCTACATTTCCTTAATACAAAAATAAGTAAAACTAAAAACAATTAGAAGATACAATGTATTAAAGATAAACACTTAATTGGAACACAGGCAACTTACACTTTCAAGTTCCTATGTTACACTGCCATATACCCAGATAATTCTCAGGCTGAAGTTTTGTGGTGGGAGAATGGCAAAATAAAGCAGTTACGTGTTGTGCAAAGGGATCCCCAGCAGATTTCAAAGGGAAGGTCCTTTCCCAAAACTACACCACTCTATGCTTTTTAATACAAAATAACTCTACCGCCTTTCCTTACGACAGAGAGATACAAAACAACTATGACTGAGAAACATTAAGTGACCCCCGGCATGCCCTTGCAATGCAGGATAAGGCTGCTTTGGTGGAGCTGACTCCGGAGCCCGTGTGGTGGCTGGGACTGACTCACCCACCCCGAAAAGCAGGGTCACAGGGGGGACGAGGGTCCCTGGGCACCCTGGCCCTCAGAGCACCACAGGGCTGGGATGGCCCTGGAGCCCCTGGCACAGCATGGCAGGAAGCAGGGCAGGGAAGGAGGGTGATGATGGCTCAGCCTCTGGGAGAAGGCCCTTCCCTGGGAAAACCGGCGGGTGCAGGGGGCCCAAGGACATCACCAGCGCTCTCCATAATTCAGGTTTAACCAATACCCGTGTCCAGGGCACGGGGTCGCGTCCAGCAGCCTGTGACCATTCCCTGTGACCGTCCCCACGCGATCGGGCAGTCGGTCAAGAGGCCATCACTTTACGGAGCCTCTGAAGCGCTGTGCGCCAGCGAACCGCGTGGAAAGGGTTTACTTTTAAAAGTTAGGGTTGTGTAAATCTCAGAGTGCACTGCTGGGCCGTCTGGGGATAGACACCATCCCTTCAGCAGCTGTTTGCTCATTTTTGCAGGATAGTCTTGGGTCAGTCCCGAGCGACCCCGTGGGAATTACAGCTTCTCATCACGGTCTCTAATTAACACATTAATTTGCGCTGCCTCGGAGCCCCGACACGGCGTGCCCTAGAGAGAAGGAGAGCCCTGCGGTGCGGGGGCCCGAGTGCTGCGGGGGTCCCGGCCCAGGAAGCCCCCCGGAGCTGCCGCGCCCGGACTACACCTCCCGGCGTGCCCCGCGCGGCGGGCGGCGCGGGGCCGCTTCCGGGTTGGCCAGCGCGGTGTGTTTACTTCCGGCCGCGCCAGTGCGCGAGTGTCAGCCCGGGGGGGGCACCCGGCGGCCGCCCCGCCCGCGGCCGGGGAGGGACCGACCGACCGACAGACCGACCGGGGCAGGGACCGACGGACACTGCGGCCGAGGGAGGAGCCCCGAGCGCGCAGCGGCCCCCATGAGCGGGCGGTGAGCGGCGAGTCGGCGGCCGCGGGAGCTCCCCGGCGCGGCGGGACCCAGCCATGGACTGGCTGATGGGGTGAGTGGGGCCCCTCCACGCCCGGCCCTCCGGAGCTCTCCCGGCCGGTCCGGGCGGCCCCGCCGGCGGGCAGCCCGAGCCCCGCGTGCGGCGCTAATGACTAATCAGTTCCTGCCGGCGGGAGCGGGAGGGCGGCTGCGGCTCAGCCCCGGCTGCACCGGAGCCCTTGTCCCGTCCCGAGCGGTGGCTCTCTGAAAAAGTAACTTTTCCTTCCCTTGGTGTAGGCAGGCCAGGTGTGGCAGCGCTCTGGGCTTCCCACTCGTACAGTGTGCGGCTAATCCCCCTGCGACAGAACATCGCTCTAAAGCGAAAGGCGTGCCAAGGTTTAAATGGCTTTCTGTAGGGAGGAAGAAGAGACTTCGGCAGAGATTAACGCCAAATCAGAGCCACGCCAGGGGGCTTGGATAGCCTGGGATTAATTGTGCTAATTACACAGAGACGGAAGGTAGAGAGCTGTTTGCTGCAGGTTTTCGGTCTGGAAACCTCAGTGCAGGAGAGGGAGATGCAGTTGATGGGGGTGACCTGATATATTACCAGTATCCCAAACGAGATATTCTCGGTTACTTCTTGCATGAATTGCGCTGGCGACCTGCACTCAGGTGAACTGTGAATAATTATGCTTCAAAATCGCATGAGCACTTGGTTTATGCTCCAGCAAAACTAGCGCTGCAGTGATAACCTGCCACCCTCAGTTTGTTCTTCACAGCCGCTCCTGAATGTGCTCTTTGCCATCTAGGTTGCCTCCTTTCCTAACACTGATGTGCCTAGAACAGAAGGTAAACTATTTTGTCGCAGCTGGTGGACGTGGTGTGTTTAGAAGGGTCGTTGGCGTGTGTGTGCTGCCTTTTGTCTGCAGCTGATCTGTTTGGTGCTGAGAGTGCACTTGTTACTCGCCTTCACACGGGTCGCATCCAACTCTGGAACCAGCTGTCAACACAAAGTTTCACTGTGAGTCTGAGCCCTCCTCATTCGCTCAGATGGAGGGAATGCTGAATCTCTGTGGGGTAGACACGGATGGCTGGCTTTTCCTCCAGCAGGCTGAGCAGTGGAAGGGCAGTATTTGTGGCATGTGAAGGGGCCTGGGTACCATGTACTGCAAGCCTTGTGTCTTGTAAGTTACAGGGCTGCGCTCTGTTGTTGCACGGTGTCAATGAAAATAGAAATGAGGATCATGTTTTGATGTGTTTTGTAACAACCGGGAGGCGCCGCTGGTCAGTTACACTGACTTTGTAAAAGTAAAAGCTGGAGTGTCAGAGAGTGTTACTGTAATTACAAACAAAGGTCATTCCCAGGATTTTTGCAAGTTACTTGTATGACTCAAAATACTACATGCCCCACTACAACAGTTGTACTTATTCTGTGCAAATTACGTTGTAAAGCAGAAAATAATCAAGGTTTATTGTAGCCACACTCTCACTATATTGGGATGATGGTTTTCTTATGAAAAATATTTTGGGCTTCTTGAAGTCACTACAAAAAATTGGCATTTGTTCTGTACTTTTTTACCAGGGTGGGTGGATCCGTCCATGTGTGGAAAAGACTTGCCTGTTTTCCCCATTGTAATGGGAATGGATCCTGAGTCATTTGTGTGTTACTCGCTTGTTCTCAGCTATTTCCTGATATGTTTCACTCCTGACCAAACCCAGTATTGTCCCACTGATGCTGTTAAAGTTTTCTCCCTTAAAACTCTGTTCTATTTGTGCACATTTGGGGGGGTGTTTGTATGTGATTATAGCAGGAAGGGGGAACATTGATATTTTGAAGTGGGAAAGGCTAGAAGTCCTGGGGGACCCATTCTTATTCCCAGCCAAGTTATGCCTGCTGTTAGCAACTGTGTTTGTAAATGGAAACATCCGTCCTGCTGCTTGACAAAGAAACTGAGGACAATTGTCTGCCCAGGCAGAAGTTTGGGTAATGCCACTTGCTGAGCCTTTCTTTCAGTGGGAGCTTCAGGTGTTTGGGTCTCTGATGTGAGGAGAACAGGGCTGAAGAAAAACCTGCAGAATAACAGGAAAACAGGTCTGTCCCAGTAACACATTAGTTGGTGTTGATGCCTCCGGCAAGCAAAATGTATTGGTCTGCTTCTTGGTGGTGTCTCTTTTTCCAAAGTGTCCTCACTAATAAAACCATTGTCATCTTTCTTATTCTTTACTGCTTTGGGAAGGTGCTGGTTTGCAGTTTCAGCTTTCATGCACTTTCCAACCCCTGCAGAAGGTGTTCTATGTCTTCTTACTGGCTGTGCTTTCTTAACTTTTTGGTGTGAGAAGCACCCTCTCCGTTTTGACTTTGTATTATGGAGCAATGATCCTTGGAGTGCAAGTGTGTTAAATTAGGCAGCAGTAACAGTTGCTCCTGTTCTAGATCTCGACCCTTCGAGCTGGTGTCGCATTATCTGATAAACGTTTAGAGTGAGATCTGCTTTATTCCCTCCTGGTCCTCCCCTTCTCTTGTGGTCCCTTGGAAAAGGGGCAAGGGTAAGTGCTAATCATACCAGAAACAGCAGCAGCCCAAGTGTCTCTGATCGCCTCAGAGTACTTAATATCCAAAAAAACGGAAGCTGAGGCTTACAAACAATAGTGAATTTATTACGGATTAACAAACAGCTACAGACTTACGTGGTCACACAGCAAAACTTCTCTGAGTGCTGCCTGCTGTTCAGTCAAGTGCTTCAAAATCCAGTCAAGTCCTCAGGAAGAAAGCTGAAAAGAACGAGCTGCTGGCATGGTACGATGCTTAGTTTAGCACCTAAGTAAAGCCAGAGTATTTTCTGTTGATTAGTATATTTGACCCTTCCACTGAATGCAGCATTAATAGTGATGTTGGTGAAACTCTATGGTTTCTTCTGTGCATTCTCTCAAAAAAAAAAAAAAAAAAAAAAAAAAAAAACCACCAAAAAAACCCACATTTTGAGCTTGTTTTACAGAGGATATATTTTAAGTTCAATTTTGACTAGAGATCAGTGTTGCTTAATTGCTTTGCTCAACAGCATTTACCAGAGATCCATATTACCCACTTCGGAAGAGATTCCAAACTTTTGTGTTACAAATAGCATTGATCTGCTCTTGAAGTTCAAATTAGCAACCAAGGCAGGCATTGTTCTTTCACTTATGAAACTTGCTTTTTAACTTGTTTTAAAATATCATAGTTGGCTAGGAGTAAAACATATTAGTGCTGCTAATAAACCTGGTGTGGTTTCACCTTCAGCAGCGCTGTCTGATGCTGTAATGCATTTTTTCAGAGGAGAGGAGTATTGGGTACTATAGTGGTTTTGGTGAACTGTTACGTAATAAGGGAAGAGAGAAACCAAGTGTTTTACCAACAATTATCTGTTAGACACAATCATAATTTGAGCTTCATCTGTGCTATAAACTTTGTAGTTTAGTAGGTTAATAGACTATACTGATTGAAGCTGAGAGAGATGCTTACACTGATTTGATAAAGATTCACAGCTCCTTCTCCCAGCATTGATTAGAGTCTAAGAGTAATAGAGAGAGAGAGGCTGTCTGCAAGAGGGGTTTGCTTATGCATTTAAATTTTAGGTCCTGTTATCCATACAGTCACACTATCCCCTGCTCAGTTAATTGTTCTTTCATATGTTGACCTAGTGACTTGAACAGAAGGGCCTAAAAATGGTGGAAGGCTATCCATTTCTCATATTCCACATCTTCAGCTTTGAGGACAGTTAGAGAAAAGCAATGGCCTGGAAAGGTAAGGAAAACACAGATGGCAGAAGAAGCAAACTTCTGGTCAGGACATTTGTGCCTGAAGACAGCACAGACTGTTTCTGTCCTCTTAGGTGATCTGTGGTCTGCAAGGCAGAGGAAGTGGCTACAACTGTAAACTGAAGAATATCTAATAGAAACCAACAGCTCTCACACTTGCAGATTTTACTTTGTCATGTCAGTTAATCCATTATAAACACCACATATATATGCTGCCCTGCACAGTCTTCATCTCATTGGCATGGGTCATTGGAAAGTATGTTGTAGTGAAATAACACAGCAATTTTGCAAATACAGTCTCTTTGAGTATATGATATGCTGGTGGTTTTTAAAAAAACAGTGTAAGAGAACTTCTCAAGGTCAGCACATTGCTAGATTTGGTTCGTAGAGGAGACTTGTATGTTATGCATTTATTTTATTCAGCTATAACTGTCAGGGACTTAAATTTAAGCTGGCAGTCTTTTCACTTGTTCCAGATATAGGATTTTGCCACATTACCCCTGTGGTAATTTTAAAGGCTAGAAGAAAAGTAACACATACTGGTGTTTTTTTTGTTTTCCATTCTGCATTTGTGGAGGGGTTTTTAAGAAATGCCCTCACAAGGCCTTAAGACACTGTCCAGTTCAAGATGAGCTATGGTGAAATAGGAATAATATTGCTATGCAGAGAAGTCCTAACCTTGAGCCAGAACAGCTGAGGACTACATGTGAAAAAAGCACACCAGTGTTATAGTTCTGAGTCAGTAAAACCCAATATGCTGTTTGTCACCTGTTAGGCTAAACCTTTGTTGCTTTTGAATGGGGTGCACTGTTGTAGGATATCTCAAGTTGGAAGGGAGCCATAAGGATCATCAAGTCCATTAATTGTAAGGAGTGCATCTTGTGGGAGCAGTGAGAAATCATCCAGCAAGCTTAGCTGTCGGTTTGGCTGGTGCATTGTATAGTTGAATCTGCCTTTCTCTAGCAGACCTTTATAGAAAAAGTAGGTAATGATTTTTATTCTGGGTACTGTTCAAAACTTCCTAATTATAGACAATATTTCTATTAAAAGAAAGAAAGGAATAACACTGGACATTCTTCAGCTGCTGTAGCTGTAGGGAATGCTTTCCCCTTTCTTCCCTTAAGTCATTTCCAGTGAAGAAACTCTTCTGCCTTTATAAGGCAGCTTCCCTCTAGAAACTGCTGCAACCTCTCACCTTTCACAGCTTGCATGGTGTGTGTCTTTGTTCCGTTTTTTAACTGACCTCACAACAGGTGTTTCCCTTGCATTCCATTCCCTGCAGATTCTTGGCTTCACATGCCATTTTCCCTACTTTAAGGGAGCTGAAAATAACTCAGAATGGGTAAATCAGACATGTATGGTCCCATTGGGCAGGAAATATTCACATGCTCCTTATTTGTTCTATTTATAGGTGTAACATTACCTGTGGGGTCCCAGGTTGCTCTCCCCAGGTAAATCTAGGTCTGTCTGTGAGCCACTGGCACTCCTTCACTGCTTACTGATGAGACTTCAATATTACTTCAAAACCTTAACAGACGTGAGCAGTGCCTCTGCTAAACCAGAGCTTAACTGTGAAACAACTACATAATGCTCTCTGCAGGTAAAATTAGATCTCCATTAAATATTAACTTGTAATATTCATTAGAATGGTAGTGGAAATGTGCTGCTACTTTGAAATGTGAATTTCAAGGGCTATTAGATTTGTAGAAAAGGAGTCATGACTGTAAGGGAGCAATTTTAATTTTCCAGTTGTGTTGTTCCCGTATGTCTCCCTGGTTCTGAAAGTGCTCTGTTGTATTACTGAGATGGTCACTGCCAAGGTTCTTCTTTTGTAGTGCAGAACAGGTTGCAAATAATTGCAGAGCCTTGCTCCCTGAGGAGTCCTGGTATAGTTAATTATTGATTTCTCGGAGAAAATGCCGAATAAATCCTGCATTTTAAACCCTTTGTTACTTCAGCAAACCACAGAATTTATCAGTAAGTTACTTTAGTGAGTACAGTGCACGTGAATACTTGTTTTATCTTTTTAGTGTTCTTTTTCCAATATGCTGAGGGACAAGAAGGGTAATATAATAATTTTCAAGGTTCCTAAAGTAAAAGGTACTATTACTTTATTTAGAAAAAGAGTTGAATATTCTTAAAGTGTAGCAATACTCATTCCTTGCATGTCTCTGCATGTTACCCTCTTCTCCTTTGCAGCAGCATAAGGATTCAGGAAGACTGGTAGGTTAAGATGCTCGTCTGAATTAAAACAAATCTTCTTTCTTTTTTTTTTTTTTCTGCCTTGTTTCCTCTCCTCAGGTTAGTTTTCAGCTAAATGAGTTCCTGCACCTTGTTTGTGTGGCTACATGAATAATGTTGACAGCATGATGGTATTTGTGAGAACAGAAAGCTTAGATAACACTTACTTTGGTGGCAGCAAGGACTTAAATCAGCTAAATGAAATAATGTAGTAATGTGATTATTAGTGGTAATTACTCTGAAAATAATTAGTGACGTGTCTTCTGGTGATGTATCCTGCTTGAACGCTGGGAACAACTGCAGAATGTCTGAAAATAGGAGATGCCATGACTAGGCTGGTACCCTGGCACAGGCAATGGCATCAGAGCACTGTCACAGTGTCACATTCAGTTTGTGGGTAAACTATAAATATACTCACTGTGAACTGGATATTGATGAATAACTCAGGCCTTACAGTTGGCTGTAAGTCATGTTTCATCTACCTGAGTGAAGTGCTGGCTGTGTTGTGGTGTGGATGTGAAGCTGGGTAGGATTCTGGGTGCCTGGCTGAATCCAGCAGTCTCATTCCAGAGCGGTTCAGGAAGCTTGGTTCACGCATGATGGCCCGCATGACTTTGCCATATTTCACTGGCAGTTTCCATCTGTTACATCTGCTGGATGTGGGCCCAGGGAAAGCATACTCGAAAGAGTAAAATTAATAAGAGACTGCAATTTTTAGGTAGCTGTTTATACAAGTTTGAACTCAGTATTGTCAGTTCTGCGTATTCTGCCATCACTGATGACCAATCAAACAACTTTAATGTGTGTTTCTGCTAGTGGAATACTACTGAAGTGATCTTGTCCATTGTTTTTTACCCATGTTTAGCCTTTTATGGTTGGTGATAAGGCTGTGAAGCTTGCTTGCTAGGTTCTTTTATTTCAAAGTCCTTCTTAGCAATTTTTTTTATTCATCTTATTCTGCAACTACAAAAAGAAAAAAATTAGCTGTGTCCTTAACTGTACATGAAATGAATAAATCTGATTATTAAAATGTATTTTTGCAATTGTGTTGTTTATGGTAGTACTGGGAAGTGTTACATCAACCGAGAGTGCTTGAGGAAGAATTGTTGCTTCATGGCCTTGTTCTGACACTTCAAACAGTAGTCTAGGAGCTTCCCTGTTCCTGAGACTTTGTGCAGTAATTTTAAATAATTTAATTTTGCAGCTACTATGATTAATGTAACTAAATACCTAAACAGCAGTGCCATAATTTTAGCTTTTGGAGGGGGAAATATGGCAGTTTTCTCAAAACTTAGTTTCCTTTTATTCTGTCAGCCACGAGAAACTGGTCAAGGTGCAAGTTTTTCACACAATCAGCAAACCTCTGTCCCTGATTGTGGAAAAAGAGCATTGAACACACACGTACATGCACACAATAAATAAGCCCCAAACCAGAATTTAGATACAATTTTATGAAGTGTGGCACAAATTGAACTGGAATCAAGACAGGGATGACTGTCATAGATCAAATTCCTTCTTACTCTGAACACTGAAAGAGTAAAGCCATTAAGCTAGAACGTAAGCCTGCAGAAAACTGTGTCTTTAAATGATCCAGGTCTGGTAACTTGAGCTCTTCAGAATATATCTGCATGCTTTTTAATTTCTTTTCCCCTTCCTTTCTACACTGCTTATAAAGGTTATAAAGGTGGTCCCTGAATATTTTTATCATCAGTGTTCAGTGACTGGAACATTGTTGTCCCTCTTATAGTGTTGTACACTAAAATGTCTAAGTTCTTGGGACTTGTACCTGAGAACTCTCCTGGTATTTCTACATAATGAACTGAATTGGTGTGAAACAGGTTGCATAGAGGTGATCTTGACTCTTACTTTTTCTCCTGACTGCTTCAGTTAATAAACTTCAGTCTAGAATTTCCTCATTTAGAGAACTTTTCTTTTACATTGTTCTTCATAAACCAGCATGGAGTTGCTCAGGAGAGGCTTTGTTCCTACTTAACAAGTTATGCAAAACTGGATGGAGATGTTTTTTTATGAGGAGGTGTCTACTTTGCAGATGGACTCAGGTTACAGGATTAACTCTGTGGTTTCAGGTTTGTGTCACGTAAATGATGAATAGCTTTTTCTTTTTTTTTTTTTTTTTAGTTAGTCTTCTGTCTGATGATCTCCAGGTGTTGCTGGAACTCCAGTCTATGAAACCTTCATGATTGTAATATTTACTATAGTGTTAGTGTGTAGCTGTTTTCCATCAGATATAAAAGGAACCAAGTTTGTAGTGAGGACTAATAACTTTTATCAGACCAACAAATGTACTTGGGAAAGAAATAAAAAGCTTCTAGGCATGCTTGTTTGTATTGTTTATGTTAATAGACTGTTTTGAGCAAACCATGTTAATAGTACAGTTCCATGTCAGCTGGAGAAATCTCACCTGATGGTTTAGCCAGGGACTGGCTCCTTTTTAAGGAGCTGACCAGCCTGCATTCAAAAAGCTGTATTTGGGCACTGGTCTTGCTATTTAAGGTTATCTGCATGTCCTCTAGGAAGGCAAAGAGGTTAGAAATGGAAGTATTGTCTAAGGTGTACAAATCCTCAGATGGCCCTAATTTTTTCCAATGTTGTCTTTGTTCTGTGATCCAACCTTTCTTGGTTCTTTCTTGGTAATTTCTGTTTGGGATGCCTGAGCTAACCTGCAGTTCTGATGTTCTTATGGTCTTGTCTGTGTCTCCTTTTTGTTGTAGCCAGATTGTTGTAGCCTTTTTTTTAATTAGCTGAGTTTTGAGGTTTGGGAGTAATCTGACTGTTAAGAGGTGAACAAAAGAAGTAGTGAAAGGAGTACTTCAGCCTAATGATTGTAGCTGATTTTTTGTTCAATACTAGCCTTAATCTTGCAAGACATTGGGTCTTTTGGACACCCCGCTGCTGGTTGGATAGGCATCTAACAGCAGTTGTTCTTACTTTGTCCCTTCTTTACTTGATTATTGTGCTGCCATTGGTGGTGATGAGCAATTTTTGAAGAGTAACCTGAAATTTCTGAGTTTTTTTGGATGTATTTATGAATGTTTCCTATTATGCATATGATAGGCTTTTACCATGTGGTCTGGTGTAGCACAGGTTTTAGCTTTGAGTTATGGGTGCTATTCAAAATGCTGAATTGGGTGATTTGCATTCTTATAACCCCAAAGTGTCTGTACTGAGGTTTTCTCCCTTGCCCCACCCTGATGAATATGAAGGTACTGGCCTGAGTCACTTGAGCTTGTTGAGGCTTGAGCAAGTGGAGTAAAGTGCTGTAAAAACTCAGCTAAGAAAGGGGAGAGTGTGGGTTCATGCTTGTAATGTACAAAAATTTAGATATTTAACTGCAAGTTTGTAGGTAATGTGGCTGGATTGCCTTTTAAAGGGGACCTTTCTGTTTCCACACAGTACTGTAATAAGCTGGTAGTTTTTGTTTTTTGGTTTGTTTTTTTAGTGTTTATAAGTATTTTTCCAGGCTTGTTTCAGACAGGATGTGCACAGTCATCCACTAAAATGTAGGCAGTTGTTGCTATATGTGGTATAATTTTAAGTGGGCAGGGTATTATTTACATGTTCACAGACTTGTATTTTCTCATAATTGTTAACAGAATCAATGTTTCTGTTTAAATAGCGTTCCTCTTGGTTTTACATAGAGTGAAGACTTACCAGCTCTCATTGTTTGCCTCCTTGGGAATATTGGCAAGGAGGCATCTTGTTAATGAAGAAGTATTTTCTGCAGATCATGAAACACATGGAATATAATCCACTATCTCGCAGGACAAAATCACTTGCTGGGGCTTTTTTGTTTGCTTGGTTTGTTTGTTTTTTTTAGTTGTAATACATTCTATAATTAAAGAAGAAATAGTTTTACATAGTAGATTCATGAATTCTCGTGTTTATAAGTTTTATTCTGAAACATGTGGGGGGCGTTATTATAAAATAAAAAGTTGGCAAGAATTTAATGAGAAGGAAGTAACTTTATAATAAAGACAAACAAATTTAAACACATATTGGTTCTGCTTGTTTAGGTGTGTCATCTATTCACAGTATTTCTGAGCCAAGCTGAAAATGTAAAATAAAAGGGTGTTAAATATTTCAGTAGGCATAACGATTTAAGCTGACATGGAGGTTGCTTAATTTCTGAAGGACAACTTCCATGAAGGTTTTGATGTGTTTTAAAAGATGCAATTCAAATTCGTTCCTTTGACTTCTTAAGTGGCAAAGCACTCTCTCAGTGACAAACGTCGAAAAAAAAAATATAAGAATTTGAAAAACAAACCTGGGAGTGCATGAGAAATATCCCCAGGCTGATAGCCCCCAGTGCTAAAAACAGCCTTGCTGTCTGAGTAAGCAGATTTTGAGCAAAGAGGAAGCAAATATAGGAATAAGGATGGTGTTTATACATGTAATAAAACTTTGTTAGTAGACATCATCATTTCCTGTCTGGGTTTAATAAAGGAATGATAATTATTTTCCATTATTACTAAGAGCTTGATTTTTTTTTTTTTTTAAATACTGCACGCAATAGTATCTTATGTACAATCACTGTTGGTAATTGAACCGTAGCTGTCAAAACAAATGCCTGAAGAACTTGGATCCGGGGAATTCCAGTCCATGCTTGACCTAAAGGAGTGATTTATCGTTCATCCAGATAAATGTCTGTGGCCTGGTTTGTCACGTGCTCCCATTTAGCAAGCAGAGGCCTGCAGCAGGCTACCAGGTATCACAGGACACCGTGTTCCTGTCTGTGGGGACTTCTCACTTGCCTGTGGCTGCAAAAATTATGGCCTGCCCTTCAATCCCCGGCCAATAGTTCTTGTCTTATGGTTTGTATATAATATTTTCTTCGCCTTCTGGATTGGAGGTGTGTCTGAGGTTTAGTTGGGTCTGTGACTTTGCAGACAAAGGGTCTAGTCCCAATTACGCCAAAAATCAGTGTATGCAATTTGATGCGTCACAAGTTAGGGCAGAAGATGGTGCTGACCAGTCTGAAGGGCTAAGGCAGGGAAGCACTGGTGATGATGTGAGGTTTGAACCTGAGGGCACCAACTACCTGGTCAGTGCACCTCTTGTGGACTGCACAGAACCTGAGTAGGAAAGAACCTTCTGCTTTCTGGAGAGCCCAGTTTGATAGTGTGATGGAAAATGAAAGGTGATTAGCGTGAAATATGCAACTTTGTGCAACATTTTGTCCTCTGCTGTTACCTTTGAAACTAAGTTCAGTAACTGTTCCATGTTTTCTGCTCTTACTGGGTCCATCAGCTACTGTAGAAGTCAATCTAGACATAGTCAAGCTGTGGAACAGTGGAGATAGTCAAATGTCGTGATGGGGAGCCACACTGCAAGTGCAAACCAAATCCACCCAGAGCTTGTTGTCCCTAGTGAAATAGGAAGATGTACTTTTTCCCCCCTCTATTCATCTTAATTCTCCAATTCACTAACATTTTTCTTAAGCTTTTTTTAAAATGGCACAAAGTTCTAGTAGCTCTACAGAGAGAAGCTGATTAAAACTGTTTGGTACTGCTGACCAAACAAAGAGTAGATTGGTCAGTATTAATAAAATAACAGGAATAATAGTTCCTATCTTTGGTATGTTTTTTGGATGAAAAATAATGCATTGTTACCAAAGGGTGTTGCAAATCTGAAGTTTCTCAAAGAGCCTAAGTAAAATCAACTGTCCCCTTATCCTTTTGCTGGTATATGCCAAAGTATCTGGACTTGTTATATGTGAAAAAAAATAAGGCAGGACTCAAGAGCTGTGGGACTAACTGATGCAAATTGGATCCATGTTCCCAGTGAAAGTAATAAAGTTTCTGCTTACAGGAACTCTCGCCATGACTTGTTTCCCTAAGATCCCGGGAGAATAGTGGTGTGGGTGGAGTGCACAGGACATGAAGTAAAAATCCTGTGTGATAAACCTGTCTAAAACGCAGTCTAATCTCCAAGGGAGACAATGGTTATCGTATAGCCATGGGCTACTCATTAACTCGTGGTTCCTAAAACAAATATTATTCTAGAGTGACAGCCAGCTACTGACATGAAACTCTTACTTTTTAATCTCATTTTGGATTTGCTTTTTTTTGTGCCAGTTTTTCGAGGTTTAGTAGTAAAATGACAATGTGAGTTTCACAGCAGGCACTCAGAACTTCAAAGAAAGAATGAGTTCTGCAATATGTTCTTGTTACAGAATCAAACCAAGAAGAGCTTCAGGTTAGCTGGGTTTCAGTAAATACTTTTTCCGCTTCATCATATGGAAAAGCAGCAGCCAATTTCAAAAATGAGGGGGAGAATAAGGCAAAAGTGGGTTTAAAGACAATTGACTTACCAGCCTACTTTGACAATAAAGAACAATTTTGGTGTATTCCATGACACAAGAAGGTTGGAATAGTAATAAATAGGAAGAATTTTTGTATACAGACTATAGTTGAGCTGAGGATTTAAATTCTATGATTCAGTAAGGTAAATATTACACTTCTGTAAAGATTAACGATATTAGCAAGAATGCTAGCAGGGATAATGCTGGTTTTCAGTCCATGCATCAAAGCTGAGCAGTCAGTTGGGAAGAAATTTCTCTTGGGATATGGTGTTGGGCAATTAGCTGCATTTCCAGAGATTTATGTGTTGGCTGTTATCAGAATGGAGTTCTGGTCTTGGTAGACTGTTGTTTTGCATTATGGTAGTTCTGAGATACAGAGGTAGATATTCAGAACATATTTGCTTAACAGCACAGCAAAGCCTAATATTTTGTTTGCAAATACCTCCCCTTTTCATGTACAGGAAGTTGAAATGCTTCACAAAAATCTGATTGCTACAGAGGGAAATTAATGTAACTCCCTTCTAAAATACCTCTTGTAACACTCCTTTTCAATATCTCTTTCTTCTTAAAAAAGCACTAAATGTACTGGTGTTCAAGTTTGGGAAAAAAGCTGGTGTTTGTGTTTGGAGAACCTAAAGTACTCATGGAATGCCTTTCCTCATTATTTTAAAGTCACTTTAAGCACATTTTCACCTCCAAGATGTCTGACAGAAAGATTAAGAAATTGATACCTCTTTTTCATTGTTTTAAGTTAACACCTTTTTGACTACAGCCCATTTTTTCAGATTTATTATTCATGAAGTCAGCTGTCTTGTTAGCATATTTCATTCTTGCATTTGTTTAGGGGCCCTGAATTATGGTGTGTGGTTCTGAAGGATGACATAAGTCACTCTTCTTCTGGTATTTGCTGTTCATTGTTGAAATGTCACCTTTGGGACTGTGACTATCATTCGACAAATGTTAATCTTTGCAGTAACATTTAATGGTCTTGATAATGCAATGATAATGAGAGAAGAAGATGGAAGTTGTTATTAGGGGAGAAGATTTGAAATTCTATGGACTTCAAAGATATTAATACTGAATCATGGTGGCGCTCTTGCTTTTATTTCTAGTTTTCTAGAGGTGACAATATGCCACTTTTTCTCTTTCCTCCCCAGAAGGAGGTAAGAATTAAGGTAGAATCTGTTTTAACACCATCAAGAATAGAATGCAAATTTGGCAATGAGACCACTTGGTTGGTATGTGAGTTGTATTATTGATCTGTTGTTTCTCTAATCTGTACTTGGTTGTTTTTCTTATGAAAGGTCTTTTTCAAAGGCAGGTATCTAACTTGTGTTTTCCAGATGGTACACTGGCCTTGGTGGTGTTGAATCTGCAGTTCTTCTGAACAGTTTAAATACTTGAAACTTGCTTATTCCTCTTGGTTATTCTGAGCTTAAGCTTTTTAAATTTATATAAACTTCTGTCACAATCTGAAGAATTGTTTTCAGTCTGGTAATTTTTTGTGATTAAAACAAAATAATGCACTGCAATATTAAAGTTTAAGCCAGCTTGCTAATTATAATCTTTCAGTAGGAATTATTTTGGCATCTGGAAATAGGAAATAAAAAGATCATATGTTGAAGGTGCTTTCCCTAAATGTAATTGCCATTTAAAATTATGTAAATGCCAAACTGAAATTTCTTCATGCACAATGCTTAGTGTGAGGATCTATGATAAAAAGAATAATGATTGGGGTTTTTTTCTCATTAGAGGAGTGCTTTCCCGTTGATGGGATTTTGTTGGTGTTGTGTGTGCACAAGAGATCTCAGTATGTGTTCTAGATACACTTTCTATTTCTCAATTCTGTTAGTTCTATGGCACTAGCTTAATAAGCCTACCTTTATTTATAGTATATTAGTATAAATAGAGGAGAAAGTCTTGATCAGAAGACATATAAAGACTAAGTATGTGGAAGAAGAAAGAATTCTGCTGGGTATTGCAAGAACTGCTACATAACCAAGCCAGTTCAAGCAGCTGATCAGTTAAATACTACCTGTGATTTGTCGGTATCATGCTGAGAATAAATCAGGTTTGTGTAGTGACTGGAAATGACCTTTTTACATTCCCGGGAATTTTTTGCACTTTAGGCTTATGAAAACCTACTGCTCTTCCCTGGCTTCCTTCTTTAGTAGGTTTTTAATCAAGTTGTTATGAAAATATTGTGTACAGGTTATTGTGCATGTAGATTTCTCAAGGATTTGCATTGGTTTAGCTAACTCTGTTCAAAAGGTAACTAAAGTATGTATTGCAGTGTCCAACATTTGAGTTTTGTACCTCTGCACTTCTGGCGAGATTCAATTTCCTTTAAAATACAGTAGAACTTGACTCATTCAGGTGTTACGTTCTCCAGAATATCTTGAAGAAGATTAAGTCCTGAATCATCTAAAGAATGACCTTGTCCTATGCCACTGGATCAGACAAGGCTGTAGCAGCTCTTACAAGCCTTTAATATGAAAAGTTGTGCAGATTTTTAAGTGCTGTCTCTTTTGTCCTCTTTTCTTTAGAAGATATAGCTTTTACCAAAATAAATCAGTGAAGAAGTTGTTGATAAATTCTTTGGATAATTGTGAAAATAGTTCACATCTGGGAGTGGAAGGAAAGCAAAAGAAAAAGTTGAACATGCAGTGCCTGCTTCCTCAGATGCACTGTGACAGCAGCATCTGTAACCCTCCTGACAGACTTCAGTGGGTTACACCTTGTCCAGAGAAAAGCTGGCTGGTTTTTTAGCATGGCTGTGACAAAGCAGGAGATTCCCTTTCTACAGGGGAGAGCTGTTGCTTTCTATTGCTCCAGTTTCTCTTTCCAGTAAGTTTACTGAGGACAGCATTTCTCTTACCTTGCAATAATAGTAAACAGAGCTGACATAAGCACGAACTAGGAATGTTTCTGAAAACTGATTATCTTAAAAAAGCCCTCAAGTAATGATGTTGCTATTTTATGTTGATCCATGTTGGACTACAGTTGTGCTGCTCTCAGTGTTTCGGGTGCTTTTGTAAATAAATTTATGTTTAAAAAAATGGGAATGTTTGTCCATATGCCCCAGTAGCCCCTGCTTGCTTTAATTCTCACTACTGTGACTATGAGGGAGATATTTTTACCCAGTATCTGACAAGTGAATACAAATTTCTTCCATATGTGTCATTGCCATAGTTTTTTTTCTTTTTTGTCATAGCTTGATATTATGAGAACAAAAGAAAGCTGGGGACCCTAGTGAGGCTGTTAGAGAGGGATTAATGGAGCCTTGTAGCTATGGAGTTAAGCTGGGCTTCTGTTTTCACTGCCAGTGACATCTTGATTTATGCATACTGGGGATGTTTTTAAAGACAGAAGCAATAGGAAATAAGACAGTTTGCTTCTAGCTTGTGTTCTGCAGGGCTTCTTGGCTTTGCCTCATAGTTAGACTAGAGTATTCAGAGCATAATCTTGTTGTTCCATCCTCTTGTTGCTGTTTATTTGTTTGCCAGTTATGTAAAGCTCTCAGCTTGAATTTGTTCTCCCCTTGCCCAAATATTCCTTGAAGATGTAAGTTGGGAATGTGCATACCAAAAAAAAAAAAAATAATCTCTTGTGCACATCCTGTTTTCATATGGTGTTATTTCCTTCAGTGTGAATGAGAATATGGCTCTGAGGATATCTTCTGTGTGTGACCAAGGTGGGGACTGCTAAGTAGAGAAGTGCACAACACATGGTGTAAGAGATGAGCAAGATGGTTTTAACTGATGGGTGGACTTGTCATTTTTTGAGTAGCATTTTGTATACTACAGATAACTAAGTAGGCTAAATTCTAGTTCAGGATTTGGGTTTTGTTTGTTGGTGGGTTTTGTTTGTTGTTCTCAGGGTTCATAGCAAGAAGAAGGTAGTCAGTGTGGTAGCAGTTTGAATGCTCACCCTGTCATTGTTGAGCAGTGTACCCGCAGATGAACTCGCACAAACACTGAAAGCAGCAGTCTGGAACAGGAATATAAACTTCTCCCATTACTTATTTCAAAGGTGCAGATTGCTGAGGTAAGCAAGCCTGCAAAGTTGAGATGGATTAGCCGTAAAGTAAGCGTTAACTACTGTGAAAACAAGCCTCCTTCTATTGCCAAGCACTTCTGAGTGGCCTGGTCACTTGCTAAAAGGTGACATAATCTGCAATTCTAATAGTGTGACACCGTTTTCCTGCCATGCTGAAATACTTCTCAGAATTTCAGCATATATTAATATATCTCTAGTGAGCATAATTTTGCTTATAAGTTTAATCTAAAAGCAGAATGATTGACAGAATTTTATTGTTAGTACAAAGGCAGGAGCTTTTAGAATGTATCAAAGGAGTTTTCCTAGAAAGATGATGGATTTTAACTTCTAGGTCTGTCTCGGTGGTCTTTAGTATTAAATTGCTAATACAAGGTACTGATTAGGATCTTCCCATTCAATGAAATCATATTGTTTCATCTTTTGTAGGCTTCTATGAAACAGCCTCTTAAGCTAATGTAGTTGCAGTGCTGATAAAAAGTAAAATATGCCTTCATCTTTGTAAAAAAGCACATGAACGTAAAAGCTTCCTTGGTCCTTTAAGTGCTCTAAAACAATAAGACTAATTTTTGTTATGGAGAATTTAACCATAATACTGCAGGATTGGTTTTAGCAGTAAGTCCTTGCATGGTGTTTGTCTAATTTCTAATACCCTACCTAGACTTTGTACTGTATCACACAGAATCTGTGCTATCTCTTGTTTTTTTGAGCTATGACAAAATATAGATGGTATTTTTTAATTTTAGCAGTGTTTGAGTCTGAACATAATGAAAAGGCAAATTTATAGCATGTAGGTTTTTAAATTTTTTTCCTATTAGAATTCTCCTCCAATTCTCATATTGTGAGAATATTTTGCATCATTATACAGAAGAAGTGGTTCTAATGTTTGTTTTGTCATATAACGAATCAATTTGGGTTTGGAAAGTTCCTCTCCCTAATTCCTATCTTTAAAGTCTTTGTTATGATTCTAATTAGTAGGTATTAGCATATGTATCAAAATGCAGAATATGCAAGTACTATTTGGAAAATTAAATGCTAGGTTTAGCTCGTCATTTTGTATCATTGAGATTTATTTTGAACAAAACATTAGCACACTGAAATATGAAAAGTATAAAATTATAGCATAAAATCAACATCAATAAAAATTTGTCTCATGTACGTGGCTTTTCCCTCTCTCAGTGTATCCATCCAGCTGGGCAGAAAAAGCACCATCTAACAAATGTCTTGCTACTCTTCATGACTGAGACTGGAGGAGGTAAATGTCGAATTCTCAACATGGAATTGAAAATATAAAAACATTAAATTGCTTTTATGATATTGAGAATTGAGAAATGAGGTGGATCACTTGGAGGAGAAGGAGAATTTTCCTCGCCAGACAAAACAAGCATATATTTGTTTTGTCAGTTGCAATAATGGGCCATCCTACATAAATGTTGGTACCACCATGCCTGCCATAGTCACAGCCATGGGCTGGAAGAGCCTCAGCCCAGCAGCTCTGGCAACATCAGGAGTTGTGCCCCATCATTTCTACTGTGATCCTTCCTCTGTTTTTAAAACCTTCTCTTCTGGAAAAGGTGAGAAGAGAGGTGAAAAGAACTGTCAATCTTCCTAAATTTTTCAGATTTGGCATAAATATCTCCTCTGGTATCTTCTGCTTACTACACGTTACATAATTTTCTAATACATATGCTTTACTTTCACTCCAGAAGAGAGACAACAACTGAAACAACTGAAGCTGAAGTAATGAGTGAAGAATCTCTAAAGACAACCTTGAAGATTTTCTGTGGAACTGAACTTAAGATATAGTTTTACAAGGAGGAGCAGGTCTTTATAAAAAGCACCACAGCATCCTATAACAAAATTCTTGCTATCACACAAAGACACTGCAATTTATGACATAGTTCCCTGAGCACTTTGGGACTGCTGAGAGAAGTGCCCTCCTCTCGCTGTTGGAGCTGTTTATTCCTCTCTTTGCCAGCTCAAGTGCTTGAGTGCTTGGGAATTGGATCCTGCTACCAGTGATGCAGCTTAAAACTAATGGAAAGAAAACAGCATTTTATTTCAGTTAGGATCAATTCCTGATCCAATTCACTATACAGCTGCACAAGTACCTCTGCATGGGAGAGGCACAGAGGGAAGATTGGAGTGATAGAGGGGGGAGTGTGATCAATTGTAAGGGTGGTAGTGACAGTTTGCTGGCTTGATGTATTAGTGGAACTGTGTCATTAGGTGCTATGGAAACTTGTTATGTGCTAGACAAGATGAAGCCTTTTTTCTATAAAACAGGCTAAAATAATCCATTTTCAGTTAAGTACTATATCCTCTGAGAAATAATTGTTCCAATGTCTGTGAAGTTGTTCTTCACATTTGCTACAACTGTGGAGCCAGAAATGTCACTGACAGAACATGCTTCTGTTTGGTGGGAGAAAAGTAACTTCAAGTCTGGTACCAAAGTGTAATCAGTCAGGATGGCAGAGCTGGCAAGCAGAAGATTAGAGGGGCCAGGGCAGTTGCAGAAACAAGCTGCATGTCAGCTTGCTGGTTATGCTGTTTAATTGCTGCAGGTTTCACGAGAGTTTGTGGTGATGGTTTGTATGTACGTGTGTGATTTTATGGGGTGGTGGGGCATGCTAATGTGGTTCATATGCTTCAACAGATGCTCTAGCACACTTTCCATAGATGTAGTTTCTGACTGAGACTTAGGCTTTCTAACTTGATTATCATTATTTGAAGAATAGTTTGTACATCAGCGTATTTTTTGCTAAAATTAGATTGGTTCTCTTATATGCAAGTTACTTTGCCATGGCAAAGTGAATGCAAATTGGAGTCATTCTGTATAATTTCTTTTGTGTTCTGTCACCCTCTATGGTAACAGCAAAAAACTCAGTTATGCCTGTCTTTTTTTTTTTTTTTTTTTTTTTTTTGTGCTGACATAACACTTGGTACTCTGGGATGCTGTGTGTCCAGGGGACAGGCATGGATTCCCTTTGTGGATAGTCACATGCAATCATTTGGTAAGGGACTGACTTAGAAATAACACATTGCCCATTGCTGGGGGCAGCTGTTAGGTCTGAAATCCTGTTTATTGAATATGTGATTATAGATGAATAAAGTAAATGTGCTCCCTCTCTTAGTGCCACAGATGGCAAACTCATGCTGGCCAGGGCACCAGAGGGAGGTTAGGAAGTAGGATGTGCATCACATAGTGTCTGTTGCCACATGCTCAGCCAGATGTTTTGGTATGTAAAAATCTAGCATGGAACTTACAAAATATATGCACTTACTATGAAATGACATCAAGTTTTTCACTAAAATCAATTATAACAGAATGTTCTTAATTTGCTTTCTTTGCAAATGGTACTGTTTTGTGTGACTCACTGAAGATGACTAATTCTGTTCACCCTGAATTTACCTAGCTGCCATTCAGAGTAAATTTCTTGTGACTCAGTTCATGCCTAAAATTTCTGATTTTGTGCACATTTTCCCAGTAATATTTGTGCTTCCAGCATGCAAGGGGCAGTGTCTTAATACACTTGTTACAGGACCAAGCATGCTGTGCTCAGGCACAGTGCTTTAGAGGTCCCCAGTGTATTGTGAAATGCAGCCATGTATGTTTATCAGGAGCAGCTGGTTTTGTTCTGTGGATGGATCCATTAGGGGGGAGGGGGAGAGTGCTGGTGGCTTTTAGAGATTAGCTGGTGGCAGTTTTGCTTGGGAAGTGCATCAAGTTTTAGCAGAGCTACTGTAAGAGAGAGAGGAGCTGGAAAGGGACAGTGCGCCAGCCCTACTGAATCTTTTTGTGTGAGAAGAAGCCTTCAGGATTTGGTTATCTGCCTGTGGGTCTAACTGCAGCCTTGATTAGAGGAATGTGTAACACTTGCTACTGAAATAAAGATCTGGCTGAGCTGGTACAGGCGACATTTGGACACACAAGGCCTAGATGAGACATCAGAGCAGCTGTGTCCTTGTGCAAGCGAGAGGGAGGCTGTCCGGTTTATTGGATCTTGTCAGATCATGGCAGTGCATGCTTCTTAAATCCCTCGGGGTAGGGAGGGAGTGTTGAAGTAAGGATGGCTTATTTTAGGTAAACAGATTTAGACAGCAGTCCATTTTCTTGTTCCTTTCCTGCTAAGAAATGTGGGGACATCTCACGGAAGGCTAATGTTCAATCTTTGAAATGCTCGTGTCTGGCGTGTTTTCGTGGGCAGGAGCTGCGTGGCAGGTATGAGCTGGGCACAGGGCCTGCAGCAGCCTGGTTAGGTTTGGTGCCTTTTGTTTCACTTCAGGAAGCAGAGGATGTGTGCTTGCTTTTCATGCTATTCCTATTCTCCTGCTTCTCATCTCTTTTCCTCAGCGGGTATCGATTAAGCATTGACATTAGTGATTTTCTGATCTTACTGCTTCCTTTTGTACTAAAGAGTAACTGTGAATTCTTTTCACAGTGAAAGAACAATGGAAGACTTCTGGATTTAATTCCTGGCTGCTGGAACTTCATGTATTTGGAGAAACAGGGATTTTTGTGGGATGTTCAGCACTTCCTTAGTATATAATGGTTATTGCCATGCTCAGGTCTTCTACCTCTTCTTAATATATGAAGCAAATGCTTTGCTCTTCAGCTATGCAGAAGGGACTTGCAAATAACACCTTTCAAACAAGTGCTGTGTTTTGTTTGATTATCTTTATCTTTGAAGGGGCACCTTGCTTCTGCATGTCACAGTGCAGTTCTGTAATATGTCTTGCTGTGCTTGGAGAACTAGTTACTACGGGGGAATGGATTCCTCGTTCTTGGAGAAAAAGGTCCCCTGTCTTTTGCAGCTTAGACCTGGCTGATACAGTACTGACTGATCTGAGAAGTGGGAGAATGACAGATAAATTCTGGGACTGGAAATTAGACATAAGAGACAAGTAAGTAAATAAAATCTCTTCAAAGGCAAACATGTGACATTTTAATTGCAGAGTAGACACAGAACAGCTGAGTTGTATGTGAGACGGAACTTAGTCTGTGCATATACTCTGTATGGCTGTGGCAGTCAACTTGATGTCCAGAGTGATAAAACTGGAGGTTGTAATCTTGTCTTCTAAGCTTTTAAGTAGCACTTTTCACTCCCTCAGAGTACAGTCATACAAAGAAGGCTGATTTAGGCTGTGGTGCCACTGAGAAAAATGATTATGTGATTCTCCTGAATCTGTTATGCCAGTAGTAGAATATTGCAGCTTGATTAGTCTGTCATCTTTAGGAGACTAAGATGCTCCACCAACAATTTCTGTCTGTACTCAGTGAGTGGGGGACAAGAATTTTGTGGGATGAGGGAGAAAGTTAATGGGGGCCAAAAAGATACAGGCATGCCTTTTCATGTTGATAATAACAAAGTGATCATCATTTTGGAAAATAGTAGTTATTATATCACCTATGGCTGAGTAACTCCCACATCTAAGCATGAAACTTTGAAGTTTTGGAAGTTGTTTGGAAGGGGGGTGCAGAAGACTAGTAAATGAAGACACTGATAGAACGTGCGTGATTCTTTAATTTAACAAAAAAGTTACTGAAAAATTTGAAAGAAATATTTTGAATGAGGGATGTGTGTGGATTTGAGCACTTGGGAAAGATATGCTAAATCCAGCTCCCACCTGTTTCCTGAAATCAGGCCTTAAAAAGTTCTGTAGCTTAATTGTAAACTTTAAAATTGGTTTTTTCCCTCCTCACTGTAGTGCTTTACTCAGTGTAATTGGGAACACTTTACAATAGTAATGAACTTGGCAAGAGAAGAGCCCTTTGCCTGCTGCCAGAGTAAAGCAAATAAACAAATAAGGAAAACAAAAGAAGATCCCTCCCTGTCCCCTTGGCGGGTTGCAGGAGCGGCTGGCACCGCTGGACTTGCTGGCGGAAGGGTGGAATGTCCTGCCTTGCATTCCACGCAGATGGCCTGGACCCCAGCCACCCAGCAGAGCAGAAAATACTGTGCTCCCAGCCATGCCACTTGTGATTTAATTGGAACTGAAGCTAACTCTAAAAAGCAGTGCATCATCAATTAGAACTGTTTTTATGTACTTCCAAAAACAACTGTTTTGCTAAGAAGAAAAGTTGAATTCTTCCATCAGGCAAACTTTAGTGGGATCTTTATTTTAAGGATAATATCTTTTCTTTTTCGGGTATCTTGCCACTCAGAAAAGCTCAGTATCCCATCTGAACAGAGCACAGGCATCACTTGAAGAGAGTAGTTCTTCTGTAGTCTCATCTGGTTGTCAGCAAAATATTGGCTTTCTGCTTTCAAGGATGGTGGCATAATGCTTCTGGTATTGCAAATACCAATGCTGTTGCTCAGGAGCATTTGGGACTGCTGGTTTAGATATATATATATGTGTGTGTGTATATATATATATATATATATATATGTGTATATATATATGTATGTATGTATGTTGAGCTCTGGTGGTCAGTATTGCCTCCTGATAAAATTAAAGTGAAAGAGCCTTGTAGCACTCTTGCAGAAACTTGCACTCCCAAATTCTGAACTGGGATGTGAGTATTTTATGTATTAAGACTGACGGCAGAAGAAATGTGCTGGTTCTTGCAAGACCAGGCACACATCTGAGCTTGTCTTGCAGTTTGCTGTCTGATTACAATAACAGGTTCTTAGCATTAATCAAATCTGCAGGTAGCAGGAGAGAGGAATGGTGCTCTTTTCCTGTAGCTTACGTACTGTTTGGTTAGTCACCATTAAGGAAGCAAGCTCCTGTAACCTTAACTAAAGGATGCAGTAGTGATGCTTTGTAGTTATTTATCGGGCAAAATCTTACACTGTTAGGGAAGTAGAACACCCTGTCCTTAATTGAAGGATGTGATAATGATGCTTTGTAGCTTTCTACTAGGGAAAATCTGTGATTAGTGTCACATGTTGTTTTCAGATCTGGAGACGGAATAGTTCATGTTTGTGGGATGAAATAATTTTAGGAAAAACATGGAGAACTACTTCACCCAATTCTACAATGCAGTCTTTACACTGTGGAATGCAGGCTGGTAATTCAGTGCTTCCTGATGATTGATAAGAAATTGTTCCTCACGAGTAATGGAATATAAAAGCTGGAGTATGATTTCCACCAGGTGTTTAATGACTGGGAGGACAGTGCTGTTTAGAAAACTAAGTGTAAGTAGTCAATTTTTAGCAAAATATTTCAGGAATGCTATGCAAATCCATATATTAGAATAACAAAGCACAACCAGATTGTCTCACTTGAGGCCAATGGGTGTTTAAAGCCAGTGCTATCTCCAGAGCCATCCAAAGCTGTGAAGCAGGGAAGCTCCCAGTGTGCAAGCACCTGCCATCTGCATGCTCCTGGTGCAGGAGTGTAGAGGGAGAGGTGAAACTCCATTATTTGTGGCCTTACAGGTTTGTGCTATGCCCTGCTGTATGGATTCATGGGGATTGTGCAGCTGTGAAAGAACACAACTGCAAACTGGAGGCATTTCCTTGTGATGAAAACAGCCAGCAGCTGTTGGATGAGTGTCTTTTGTTGCCCTACCAGAGTTTGAGCCAAGTTTCAGATTCACAACATGAACTTTTTCAAAAACTTTGTGTTGCACCAGAGCATTTTTCTGTGCAGGTGAGTGCATGGTAGGTAGTTCTGCATTATTTTCACACTGAAAATGAAAAAGCTCCAAAATCACTGTACATTGTAAGATTTGGTGTGTTGGTTTTCCAGTGTTTGTAATTCAAACCTGCGGCTCTTAAATTCCTACTGATAATGTTTTACAAACCTCACAAAACTGTTGGACACTTTTTCCCTTTCCCCATAAATATGGTTTAATGGTGCAGGTTTCATGCTAATGGCTATGATTATGCTAGGCCTGCCATTTACTCTGAAATGCTTTTCCCCCAGCTGAACATTGCTTTCAGATACAAACAAGAGGACAAATTACTTGCAGTACCAGATAAGTGTGCACTAGGCTGTCTGAAAAACTCTTCGTTTTTTTCATTGGTGTATATTTCATGATGTCTGCTGTTCTAGAATGTCCAAAGGCAATTACCAAAAACAAATCAATGCCGGATGATAATTCTAAGAGAAATGTACTGCCTGGAGCTGCTTATTTAAATATCACCTTCTTGCTAACTAAAATTAGAGGGAAAGGATTACATTAGCCAGTGAAAAAGGACAATCCCTGTTTTAACAAGCCACATAGATTTTTCTACTGTTCTCAGCATTCCTTGGCCTGCTTGGTCAAGCTCAAGAGAGAAACCTGAAATACACTATGTATTGTGTTGAGAATTGTTGTTTCTTCATTAGCCAGGGTCCTTCAGCAGGGTTTATAACGGTGGTGCTGTGATTAACTCCTGAATTTTAAGTTCTATTTAGCTTAGAGTTTCTTGTTGATGATGAATCAGTCTATTTCTTGCCCGAGTTGCTTGGAGGAACATCTGTGCACCTACTCCACCAAAGCCTTCCAAAGTCTGGATTTGTTTGTGATGAACATGTGCTATAGGCCTGTCACAGAGACAAGACTGTGAAAAGTTATCTGCTCTCCACCCTCTCTGAGTCCTTGAAGAACCATTTCTGGTGAGGATGATAAAATACCTCTAAACTTGCTCTTTGCAGTTAAGTCTTCCGATATTTCCAGAGGGGGCAAGGGAGAGAATTCTGTTGTGTCCATATTGTTATAAATATTTGCTAGGAGAATTTACTGAGAAATGCTGGTGAACATGGAATAAAATTATTTACTTAACAAGTGGAGCTGCTCTTGATGTGACTAACTGGATTTCAGATTTTCTTGCTGTCTCTACAGACAGCTTGTTTCGGACTCCAAGAGAGATGGATTTTTATTTTGAATTTGGCCATTACCATGCCAGACTTCAGACCTCTCTATGGTTCCCTTTTGTCTTTCACTTACCATTTCTAAAATGGTAACTTTCAGGCAGAGAACTGCTGATATTTTAAAGACTCACATATAGTGATATCCTTGAGATAATTAGTCTGCAGCTTGTTAAGCTGCTGATAGGATTAAAGTATTGGTAAATATGATAAATATGGAGATAGGCTAAGGGATAAATGAACTTTTTTTTGTTAGTTCTTTCCCCTGGATTACTTTTTTTTTTTTTTGTTTTTTTTTTTTTTTTTTTTTTTGCACACAGACCCTGGTACCAGAAAATCAGCACACCTTGAATATAGGAAATGGCTTGCCACCAGTTACTCCAGGCTGTGCTTGGATTTCAAAGTGTTTTCTCTCCTTAGTGTAAGACTGGGGTACATAGGTTGCAGTTTGTTTTCCATTGGGCAGTATGGATATAGTTATCTCTGTGAGCTTTGCTCTCACTTGTTGATTTTGGAGAAACTTTGTAGGTGTAGGTTCTGCAGTGATTGCTAGCACAGCACCTCGGGGATGGCTGATAACCTACATCCACTGCTACAGCAGCACTGCTGAAGCAAGACCAGGAGTCAGAAAAATTACTTAAAGTTTTCAGCTGCTAGAAGGAGTCTTGCAAATCACATTGAAAAGGTTTAAAAATGGGTATTCTGTGTACATTTCATACTCTTCAGTCTAATAGGGAAATTTTTGCTTGGGTATTAGCCTAACCTGCAGAATGAGTATTGTGCATAGTAGTGAAGAATTCAAGCACTCTTGGTTCCAGCTAAAAGGAAAAATTACCAGCAAACCATTTAAAGAAACAACCTTGACATTTCTGTACCATTCAGATATTTTTATGTGGGTTTCTGAAAAATTATACTTCATAAATGGAATATTTCCCTGAAATAGGGAAAAAAGTCATGTTTTCACTAAGCCGCACTGTCAAAAATGCTTATCTTTTGACTGACTGGTTAATAAGAAATAACACTTGTGGTAGCCCATGAAATAAGTGATAGTGGTAGTGAGGACGATGTCTTGAAACTCAGTGATTTCAATTCAGATTGGCTTGTTTATACATTTTTTAAAAGTAAGCAAGAGTTGGCAATAGAGCTACTGTTGTATTTTGTTTCTAAGTTATCTGTGAAACACTACCAGGAATTAAAGCTACATCTGGCATTACAATAAGTTAAATGAGTTCTGGCAGCATTTACAATAGAGAGCTCTAAACAGTGTTTTGAGTACTTTACTTTTCAGGGTAGATAGATCTCCTCCTTACACCACATTTTCAAGGAAGCCTCTGAAAACAGCAGTGATGCAGCAGGTTTGTCAAAGAGGCATGCTTTACCATCCTGGATGGGTTTATTTTGCCTAGAATATCCAGGCCTGAGTCTGAGGGAAGGAAATGTGACACTCCTGGGTCCTGTGGCTTCAGCTTAGATTTCCATCTACGTTGTTGCTCAGGCTTTGAGTTTCTTATTGTTTCTTTACTGTGGTAACGTGATAACTATGAACACATTTTTCACTAATAATTTTTCTGCAGAGGTCTGGGACATGCTTGTCTGTGAAGAGGTCTATAACAGCAAACTTCATATTTAAAGCTAGTTTGTCACTTGTGTTTAGTCATCACCAGAAAACACAGTGCCCTGATTTTCATTAAAAAAAACAAACAACCTTCTAATTTCACTTATTGGCTTTTAAATCTGTAATGCATTTGCCTGTTAGGTAATACATGTTTTAAATGTATTATTCATGACTGAGTTTTCAAGGGTGATTTCCCTCTGCTGTGGACTACTGCATCTTTACAAACAGTTTTTGCAGTCCCTGAGAAGGAAATAATTTGAAAGATTCTATTATCTAAAGAAGTGATTTCCACCTAAGGAGTTTCTTTAAGAGGAAGGCCACCACTAATATTAAGGATCTGAAATATGCATTCATCTCTTGCTGACCAATCGATGAATTGCCCTTCAGTTTTTTAATTTAAAGCCATCTTTCTGCTGTTAAGTAAGAATGTCACCTGATGTGCGAGGTGTTTCTCATGAGGCAGTGAGATTTCTGCGAGGGAACCAAGACCTTTAAGAAGGGGAAGCTCTGCCCTCGCTGCTGCTGCCCTGGGTTTAAGCAGCTGCCCTAAACTGACAGCTATGCAGAACTGTGCAGCTTCTTAAGCTTAGCAATTTATAAATGGTATCCCTCATAATGACCTTGGGAGGTGAATATTGTGTGTCCCAGGCACACTTAGAGAAGATGGGGGGTGTTGTGCTTTGGATCTCTAAGTAACACATTTCCAAAGGAACATTGTGCAGCCTCAAGCAAATTGAGAAGACACATGCTCATAAGAAGGATGCTGCTGCTTCTATTGCAAGTATAATTCTGGAAGTGTAATGATAATGAGAGGAAGTGGAGGACTTCCTGCATTAGTTTTTGTGGCTGTGTGAAGGGGCTGTCTGAACTGCAGCTGTGTTGCACAACAGATAAAAGTTACATTAGGCTGGGCTAAGTCTCCTGAGATGTGAACTAATACACCTCCTCTTCGTGCTGCGTGCACAGTGGTCAAATTTTTATTAACCTGGAAGTCAGAACAGCAGCAGTAATCACTGAGTATGCTGTTTGTCTCTGTATTTTATTCAAATCAATTGCTTTCCCACAAAATGTGTTGGTGCTAGAATACGTTATTAAAATACAATTTACCCCTTTGGGAAAAATTTCCACAGTAAACTAATTACTTATGTAAGTAAAGGGTCTGTGCAAGCTAGGAGGAAAAAAACCATAATGGCAGACCTTTAATATTGTGATATCCCTCTTACAGGTCTCTAAGCAAGAAAGGGAGACATTCTAAATGTGGAAATAATTAATTTTATGTGGAAAAAGCTTGGGATATACATGGTGTGCTGGAGGGAAGATAGTTTCTTAAATTCCCTTCTGAAACATCCCAACTACTTCTACCTAATTTCTAGATTTGACTCCTGCACTATGGATTTATACAGCAAATTGATGAAATGTTACTGAATGTATTTTATTTATTGACTTTTTGGTGATGACTAGTACATGTTAATCATGCTTATCTGTTCAGTGTTTTGTTTTGTAACATCTTTACAGTGGCTCTAGTGAGTGTTTTTTCTGTTTATTCCATGTACAATGTTAGTTTCTTTTTCAACTTGTAAATTTGCTTGTATGGTTTCGTTTTTTGAGGCCTGGGACCTTGATGAGCTTTACTGTATGGGTTGAAGGGTGATTTTGAGGCCAGTATGTGAGACATTTATTTAAGGTGTAAGGAGAAGTGAGGCGTATTTCTCTTCTGCCTTTGTGGGGGTATGGTTTTGTACTCTCTATGTAGCAGGAGAAGTGCCTTGGAAAGTGCACATTTTGGAAGGTCCTTTTTTTGTCTGTGGATGAGAAGTATTACTATGCTGGTCAGCTGGTCAGTGAGAGAGCTTTTCAGAAAGAGTAACACATGCCAGATTTAAATAGCTCAACCTTGGTGGCTGATAATGTTTTTTTGGGTTGGTTTTGGTTGGTTTTTTTTTTTTTTGAACCGTCATAATGACGACTCAAGTAAAATAACTTAGAGAATCAAATATACTGTAGTCATGGGGGGTGGAAGGAACCATAGGTGAAAATAGCTTAGTGCATCTGGGAATTTTTTATCAGAGAAAATAATACTTTGGGAAAATCAACTTGATTTTCCTGTCATTGTGCTGTACTGCAGGTGTGTATATCCTGTATTAAACCAGGCAAACTAGAAAAGTGCTGTTTCCCAGCAACCCAAAGGGTGTGTGTTTGCCTTTGATAACTGCAGTATGTTTAAAGTCACATATTTGAAGATAACTGAGGAGTCCTCTACTTTCAATGCAGAATAAGATGGATTAGGTCATTTCTGTTAAGGATATAATGCTGACGTTGCCAGTTAGCTAGACACAAGAGATTTTATGATGAGATACTGATCTTGTGGTGTAAGTTACTGTAGAAAAAACAGAGAACTCTGTAAAGAGGACACTGAAGACAAGGGTGGCAGTCACACTATAAAAGCTGGTCCATTATATAACATTAAGATGAAAAGCAGCAGAGAAAAGCTGAATTTCCAGAGTCCAGCTGCTTCTCTACGTGCAATGCTGTAGATAATGCAGGAAATAAATAAATGCGAATGTACATTCAGAAGAATACCTAAATTCTCCAAGTGCATAAAAAGGCTGAATATTAAATTTTTCATATCATTGCAGGCCACATGTTTACCTTTTTTTTGTGTGTGTTGACGTCTTTCTGAACAGTTTGACTCAAGAGAACCAAAACATGGATTTCCTGTTCTTTAAGAGGAAACTGAGTGTGCTGTCAGATCTTCTTCAGCTGCCTTCAGTTATTTTACCTATGTAGATGTGAAAGGACAAACCATGGACTAGCCTGCCTGTTCAACTGCCTGTGTTATAAATCTCCTCTAGCATTGGGCAAGAACAGCATTCCAGAATATTTTGGTCTTCTTAGGCTTCCTAAAAAACATCTCAGAGGTCAGATAGAGGGAGCATGCTAATTAAGGAGAAAAATGTTTTCTTTCTGTACATTGTTATATCAATAAATTCAGAAATACTTTCCATTATATTTATTATAATTTCTGTGTATTGCATGGATATAAGTTTCCAAGGAAATTAGTTTTCTGTCCAGATCCTTTCATTTAGGAAGTTTGCTCTGATTGGTTATTTTAAATTATAGTGGTCAAATTTTGTCACAGTGTTACAAATAAGGATTCATATTTTTTTAACTGCTTAATCACCTCCTTTGCTGGAATTTCCTCCTTTAATATAGTTGAGAGCTGTGGATACCATAAGCATAACTGCACTTTGCATGAAATCTCAGTCAGGAAAGCGGCAACAGAATAATTTGATGTCTTTGGTTATTAAATAGATGAAAATGATGCAACACATAGGAAGACTTGTCAACGATGCTCATGTAATCTGTCATTGCAGTCCATGCTTCCAACGTCCCTTTTAATGTCCAGAAGAGGCCTACATGGATTAAAGGTCACGGTATGTGTGTTGCTGTCAGAGTGCATTATTATGGCAAATTGATGCATTTTGTTCCATGTCCCCAGTCTCTGCGGGTTGTAATTTCTGTGAACAGTGGAGATGAATAAACTTGTCTCATTTTATTATTGTAAGATGAAACAGGCATGAATTTCTCATGGTTCTGAGCTTTCTGCCCAGTTCTTGTACTTTGCCTGGAACAGTCTTCCTGTAATTATTCCTTTTGCATGTAGTGCCCAGTACAGCTGGGCAGCCTGAGTCCAGCCTTGCCTTTATGAAGTTTTGCTGTTTTAATTATTAATGATGGAGAAGGTGTGTTTCCATGGGCAGACAGGTCTCTCCTGTGGTTTCTTGAAGGGATCTTTGGAATTTAATGTATTTGTAGTCTGTAGGCTGATAAATCTAATTGAAGTTGTGGATAAAAAAAAAAAAAAAAAAAAAAAAAAAAAAGGTCAGTTCCTGCCGGCCCTTTGATGCTATGGATGCTCTTTGTATGCTTGCAGACTAAGTAGTTCAGCAGGCACAGTAACTCCCCACCAAAGAACTGAGCCTATGGCAGCTGAGTAAGAGATGATAATGTATGGTGAGGCTGCCAAGCAGGAAGATAGAGTGCTGTAGTGACAAAGCAAGTGGCAGCACTTGGGGCTTTCCAAGAGATAATCTAGCTGTAATGCTCTTGATTTCTAAGGAAGAAATTGCTAGAAACACGATACAGTTTTATCTCAACAAGACTGACTTGGACTAGGCTAGATGTGTTATTGCTTCTGTTGTTACAGTAACAATTTAGTTGCATCTCTTTTTTAAGGTGTGTATATTATCTTCCTTCAAAAAACCCAAACCTGCGACCAATTTACGAAAGGCACTTCTTTTCTCAGTTTCACTGTGTTCCTTCAGTCAGCTGGTAATGAGGTTACATAAGTTAAACTGGGTCTGTCTCCTCTTGAATGCAGTGATTAGTGCTCTGAGTAAACTAATCCACACCACTGCACCCAGTGTGTGCACGCAAGTGTAGCTGAAGCAAGGTAGGGGGGCAAAAGGAGATTATTGGGTAAAAAAATCATAATTCAATATTAATTTCCTTTTCAAGAGGCTCATATGGGGTTCAGAGTGAGGACAGGGGCTTTGAAACTTCGATGTATCGTGTCATTTTTAGACATTTTTAGCTCTAATTTTATGAAGACTAATAATCAAAGCTAAATTTAAACAAGGAGCTTTCACATGTCAGTGATGACAGGTACTACTGGTACATTTGCCGTGGAATATAATTTTTAAAAAGTCTTTGTAATTGTTAATACACAATTGGGCTTTTGGCCTCCCATCCATACACAGTGTTTTATTATCAGTGATTTTGGTCCTATTCCATGAACTATACAAAATTTAAATATACTTCTGCATTTTGGAAGAAAAACTGTATAAGTGAGGGGTTTTTTTCTTTTTTAAAATAAAGCTTGATAGTTTCATCCAAAACATTACAGTGGGCAAAGGTGAAGTACATTATTTCTGGTTATGTGCTGGGGTATATTTAATCTCTTCCATTGGTTTTAAAATCTGTTAATAAACTTAATATTTTGTTCTGCTATATCTGGGCTCTTTTTTGGTAACAGCCATCAACAGTGAAAATCATAAGGACTTCATGGAGGCTGCAAACATTTTTCTTGCCATAAAAGGCTGGGGTTTTTTTTTAAGGGGGGGCCAACCAGGATGTGAACTGAACAACCAAGGATGTCCTCCGCAGAAGCACTGTGTAAAGGGAAAGGTCATTCGGAGTTGGAGTTTGTATAGCTCAGAGAACAGGAAGAATAAAATATGGAGTGTAATTTAAAACAAACACCTCTTTGAACATACCGACTCAAAGGGTACCGTGCAGCAGCACGTCAGACCCTCTCCTCCTGGGCTGCCGAGTAATCAATCGCTCGTTACTTCGTTCCGATTCGATCATTGCTGGGAAACGGAGCCGATGGCAGCCCGGTGGTTGCGGTGAGTGGCAGCACGGTCCCGCCTTTCGGAGCCGGCAGCTGCGGGCAGCGGGCTCCCTCTGCAGCGCCGGCAGCGCTCCGTGCTCCGCTGCCTTCGGGCTGCGCCGCCTCCCGCGGTGTGGAGAGCCACGCTCCAATTCTCGCTCTGTTAGGGACCCTGCCGTCCAAACCTGGCGCTCCTTTGTGTTCCGAGCAAAGGTATAGTTCAGCCAGATGTTATTTTGTTGTTAAAAGCACTGCACTTTGAGTTTTGGTACAGTATTTCGGTGCTTAAGGTATTGAGATTTTCAGATTGTTCTGAATGTTTAAATCTCAAAGTGGAGCAACTGATCGAAAACAGAACACTGCAAAGTTCGTATCAGAGAAAGGAATGTGGTTACTCTTCATAGCTAGTTACTGGTTATGGTAATTTTACTAATTCCAAGTATTAAATGGATATGGATATATGTTCTTCAAGTATTTTGGGTTTACTACACAGAAGAACGTCTGATGACACTATTGTATGACTGCTGTAGTGCATATGACAAAGGAAAAAATTAGATTTTTATAGGGCTATTTTTTGAATGCCTCACTTTCTGTTATTTTTAATGTTTTTATCTGTTTGTGCTTACATTGCTGAAGACATGAGCTGTGTCTGCAGTGCTTTAGTGCAGCAGCTCTGATCTCTGAGCCTGTGTGTTCTGGCATCACAGTATGTAAACTTGGAAACCTCTGGGACATCTCTGTAGCCCTCATGGGGAAGAAGCAACAGGAAAAAAATCACAATGAAACAGAACCCTGGATATTGTAAAGGCTTGCAGGAAGAAGGAAAAACAAGGTACATATATGATGCAGTAAAAATCGACTAAATGTTGCTACAGTTTTCCCATGCAGGCTCTTTCAGCAGAGGGCAGTACCAGCTCTGTGCTTTAATGTCCCGGGACTGCACAAGCAGCAGGATGTGGGTGCACCAAGCTGGTCTCAGCACAAGCTTTCAGCTGAGTGAGTTTGTAATAGGTGGCTGGAGGGGGACTGTGAATAGATTTTGGAACACCTGTGTAAAATTACAAAATACTGCATTAGTAAATGCAGTATTGCAAGGTAAGTTCTGTTAGCCACTTACCCATTCCTGCTGGCAGGGTTTGGTGTATTCTTTGGTTGTCAGTTCCTTATCCAGGTGAGCCTGTCTGTGATTCCCTGTTTTCCTGCTTGCACAGAGAGTAAGTCCAATGCGCAGGAACCAGCAAACAAGGTGATAGCAAGATGTGTTCTGGACTATTGCTGGTGCTATCAGCTGGTTCAGTGCAGGATGACTTGCATTGCCACAAGATAAAACCAACTTTTCACAGAATCATTCAAGCTGGAAAAGAGTATTTCAATATTTCAATATTTTTAGATATTGAGTCCATCCTTAGATCAAACACCACCATACCAATTAAACCACAGCATGAAGTGCCATGTCCAGTCATTTCTTGAACAGCCCTGGGGATGTGCTGATTCCACTACTTGCCTGGGCAGCCCATTTCAATGCTCAACCACCCTTTCAGTGAAGGATTTCTTCCTGATGTGCAACCTGAACCTCTCCTGGCACAGCTTGAGGCTGTTTGCACTTGCCCCATCACTCTTTTCCTGGGAAAAGAGACCAGCCTCTCACCTGGTTACAACCTCTCTTCAGGTCCTTGTCGAGAGCCATAAGGTCACCCTGAGCCTCCTTTTCTGCAGGCTAAACCACCCCAGCTCCCTGTACTGCTCTTCATCATGTTTTTGCTCCACACCCTTCCCCAGCTCTGTAGCTTTCTCTGGACATGCTCCAGCACCTCAGTGTCTTTTTTTTCAGTGCAGCCTCAGAACTGGACACAGGACTCAAGTTACAGCCATTTATTTTTGTTTTATTGGTAGTCCCCCATTGCTTGTTTTTCTGCTGGTGCAGAACCCATTTAAGAGGTTATCTTACTGTGGGATTGATGGAAAATGCCAATGTCAAGCATATCACATTAATTGAAAGCTTGGTTTGAAGTCCTTTTTTCCCCTGAAGCCTACTGGAATATTCTAGGCATCTTCCACAAGGTGGAGCTTTAAAACTCTGTGGCTGGGAAATTTTCCCACTTGTCTAATAAGCAGAATGATGAATGGAGTTTATGAAATCTTACAAAATAGGTATAAACCAACTGTTTCAACACTTTTCAAGAAAGAGAGTAAGGTTTAGAAAAAGCAACAAACACAACAGATGTTTTGGACTGTAATATGTCTGAGTCACTGGAATTAATGTTGTGAAAGAGAAAATGAAGGGTTGGAAAAAATAATTCTCATTACTTATTTATTGTTTTGGTATTACTGTTTCTTTGCTTCCAAACTGACTTGAAAGGTAGGCAGAACTAGATAGAGAAAAGCATTATCAAAATAGTTGCTAACTTTTCATTTGTTGGGAGGAGGCTTTTTATGATTTTAAACAGTCCTACCCTAAAAGAAGAGGAGGAAACTATAGATAAGCTATTCTGATAGATTAAAGTAAGGCAGAAAGCCTCTTTCTTTCTTTTGTACAGCTGTCTTTTCAAGAATGAGCTATGCATGCCTGTTCTCTAGAAGAGCACCTTTTTCTGGTTTTCACTCTGCCTGCCAGAAGTTGCATCTTGCTGCATTCTGGAAAAGTGCTACTGGTATTTCAGGCTGTGTTTCAGTAATCAGTTATCTTGGGCTTCCCATGTTTCTTTGAGTATCTGAACTGTGTTGGAAATCCCCTGCTGCTGATTTTGTCGGAATGGAATTCATCATCTGTTCGCTGCGCTGCTGCTGGTAAGGCAATTTTATACATTAACTAGCACAGACGTGTGTGGACATGAGCTGGTACTGTGCATACAGAAGCTGGGAAGGAGTTTAGCTGAAGAAGGGAAAGGAGGACTGGATGGAGGGTGTAGCAGCAGAGAGGGAGAAAATCAAAATCCCAAGTGTCTTTCCTGTCAGGCTTTTCTACTTCAAGCTAGCCTTTCCTGATGATAACAGATGTTAGTAATCTATTTTTGCCTCATCTCTTTGCATGAAACAAAACTTGAGGATAGGAGAAGTTTACTGAACTCTCATTACAAGTGCTGTTTCCCTCTTACCTTTCTTAGTAAATGGCTATGTTTAGACCAAGAGACTTATCTAGTACTTTCTGCAGAATCTATCTTGTCACTCTGCTTGACTTGAGTAGCAGCTGAAGTTGTGAAACATTTTTTTTTTTCAATTTAAATCATGTTGTTTATTTCATGCTTTGCAGGTCATGTCTGCAAAGAAATTGAGAGAAATTGAGAAAATGAGAAATTGACTATGGTTTTTTAATCTGTGTTTCAGGAATCTCCCTAGGTTAGGAAGTAGGAATGGTAAGAGACAGCATATCAGGAATCCACTTTCTCTCTCTCTCTGATGTTACTACAGCCCCATCTGATGATTCTCTCCAGTTTTAGGCACAGAAAATAGTATACGGCAGATGCACTAAAAGGCAAGTGTGCTTTATGCCAAATGAGTTAAGAGCATCTCTGGACAGAGTGAGTGCACCTGATTTCTAGACTTCACGTAGCCTGGTGGCAGAGCCAGTCTGTAATGCTTCTGCATCTTGCTGGATCTGTGGCAGAGCCAAATTTTTAAGCTTCAGTTTTCCTCAGATGCTCAGATACTGAAAGCTGTCTAAAATTTCATTTTCTCCAGGTTCCACTTTCCCCCCCCCCCCCCCCAGGTATCCTTTTCATTTATTATATTCAAGTATTGGTTTGACACCTGCTGAGTAGATATAGCAGTTGGTAGGGAAGATATGGGGACTGTTTTGGCAGTTTGAAAACCCCTTCTCTGTAATATAATCTTAGGTTAAATTTCTGAGCCACAACCTCAGAACAGACATTAGGCTTGCAAAAAAAGTAATATGAGTAGGGTGGTGGAGTGAGCTTGAAATCATGGAGATTTTTTTTCCCCCCCAAATGTTACTTGACATGTTGTATGGGCAGGAATTCTTGCTGTTCTCTGCTGCTGCTTCTGCCAGTGTAGTTTGTCTGGTTTCCAAGGATCTTAAGTACTCCACCCATTCTCTTTATCAGCAATAGCAGAAAATACCTTTATTTTCTGAAAACCATAGCAGTATCAATCACTTAAAAATACTGTAGATGCAAGCTTTTGCACAAATCCATAGTTTTGTAACAACGAGTGATCCCATAGCAGTCAGTTGTAAATGCCAGTGGCTGTCTATGGAGTTGGATATGGGATTACTCATTTCCTGTTCAAAGAAATGGTGATTTTGACAGGGAGTGCCAGGGCAAATTGAATTAATAAAACCAAGGATATTGAGGGTATATTTACTAGGGGTAATTACTTAATTTTTTCTATATTACACAGGCCAATACTCTATTGACAAAACCACCCCAAGCTGACAGTTCAGAGGCATTCCTGTGTTGGTAACAGGGTACAGTTGTCTCAGACCAAAGACTTTCTTAGCACTTATTAGCCAAAAGATCACAGTTGCTTTATTTCAAAACACTTTGGTGTGAAGCTATTGAAATAGTAACCTAAGGCAGAGAATACATATGGAAAAGGGTCTGAGTGTAGCCTAACCCTTGGAGAATGGCATAGGCAGTTGGTGGCTATTTAGCTGGATTCCCTTATGGTCCATTTTCAGTGCAAGTCCTATTTTCAGTATAGAATGTGAAAGAAATGCTGTGTAGCCATTTATTTAGCTTATAATCAGTTGAGAAATCCCTCTGCAGCTTACAAAGAGAGAAGGGTGATAGTGGAAAATATCATTACTGGGAAGATAGATGCTCTAATAAAATTGCCTGTGGCTTTAGCATCTCCTTTTTTCAAGTAGTTTACTAGTCCACGGGGTTTGTGTCTCATCTTCTGTATGATTATCTTGCATTATTTTCATGACACAGGTAGGCCTAGATGCTCATAAAACTTAGAGATCAGCAATATAAACTTTAGCCTTTTGTTCCTGCTCTTCTTGCAGTCAGTCTGTTGGAGTTTTTTCTGCTGAGTTCCATGATGCTGAGATGAAAGGAGAATGGTCATTGCAAGTTAAATGCTAGACTGATCTTAACTTGAAAAACAGAATTGAAAACAGGGATGTGGAAGTAATGCTTAACTTCCAAGGCAACAACTTCTTATTTCCTAATATCTTGCCCAAAATAGTCAGTGCAAAATATTATTTGTCCCTTTACTTGCCCCTAGGGCTGTTAGCTTAGCTGTAGCTGCTGGACCAGGCATGTGAACTTGTCATCCTACTTTAAAAGCCACAACATGTAGAATTTAACAGCTAAAGCAGTTGTCATCTCCATTAATCACAGCATGTTCATTTGTATTTGTTTGTTTGCTCTGTGGGTGTATCCTGGTGGATTGTCTGTCCAGGTGTCCAGGCAGTCACTGGCTTCTCTGCTTTCCCTCAGTCACTTAGCTCCCTTGTCCTTCTCTGGGTATTTAAATTCTGTATGGTTTTTTCTAGGTTTTCTTTAAAGGATTACTAGTTGTACGAGTTTGAGAAGGTTTTGGGTTTTGGTTTTTTTTTCAATCCACACACTCTCCCATAAAGTTTTCTAGACACATGCTCGCTAGAAAGTCAACTAGGGAAAGGTTGGTATGAAAGCTCACACCAACGGTATCATCAGATGACATGGCTTCAGATCAGAGACCAGAGTGACACCCTCACAAATCCAGCTTTCATCCCAGTGTCTGGTTTATGAACTGAAATAACAAGACTTAAATAAAGAGAATCCATCTTCCCAGTAGCAAGGGGATAGGAGCCACTTGGATGGCTCCATGGTCATTGGATCGTGGTGGAAGTAGTTTGCTGTGTTCTTTTACGTTGCATTGACTCTACAGCTGATGGACTTAATTTTCTGTGATTTTAGTACTTGGTCCATTCCACCTGTGGTTTATGTCACTCATATTAAATAAGGTGTGTGGGTGGCTGGTAACTGATTTCAGTTTTATATATCATAATTTACAGGTCAGATTTTAAGTTGATGTAATTAGGTGGAAGCCAGCCATTGATTGTGGATGTATATATTGAATCAAATATTTTCTGATGAAGCTGCACCTTTTTTGATCTGTTGAGGAACTTAAGAAGGGAAGAGATAAAACAGGAACTTAAAACCAGTTCATCAGCTACACCTATTACACAGTAGATGACTGTAAATCACACAGTGGATATTTCATAACAGCAGATAAATCTCAGTGAGACAATCCCAAATGTTTGTGGGAGGAGCTGTGGATATTATCATGCAGTTAGTATATTATCCTAACAAGCAAAATAGACCACACCCCTTAAATGAAAGGAGTTCTCGGAAAACAATTTGAATTATTTTGCAATTACTTATAAATTTTTATGCATGTCTGTGAAAAAGATTGTTTTCTAATAATGTACAAATGCTAAAAAGAATAAAAACATCGTATATGTGATAAAAATCTAGCCAGGGTAACTCATACAGCTTATTTATAGGATTTTGTTTTCAAAGTGTGCTATAAAGGAATGGTGACTTTTCTTCAAGATAGTTTTTGTATGGGTTTTTTATTTTCTGGTCAAAATGAGACTAACACATCTCATAGGCAGTATTATGACATGCAAATGATGAAAGCAATAGAAGGACATAGTCAATTAGCTTCCAAAATCAGTGGTAAAGAACAAGTCTTAGACTGAAAAATGCTATTGCCAGTGTGATAGGGGCACTGCAGTGTCTCTAGACGTTTGCTTTTCTCCCACAAGTGAGATACATTTTTGTATTGACCGTCAAAAGGCAAAGGCAAAAGTGTTTCGCCACCACTTCACTGTTCTGTTCTTTTCCTTTTAGGTGCTGGATTTTTAAGGTCCTGTCTGAAATGGGGGAATTTTTTGTGCTGCGGCACTTCGTTTGTAACTTCTCCTTTGCTACCCCTGTTGGGTTTTACTGAAGTTCTACAATTTCTTCTTTCTCTTGCAGTTCATTTCCTAAAGTAATCTTTCTAGCCAAGAGCTACATTAGAGCCTCTCTGACAGCTCCAGCCTTTAAATGTGGAACTGGCTTTGCTTACTGCATTTGATTTTAGAATAGTTTATGCCTAAATGTATTCTGCTGTGAAGCATCCAGCTTTATTTCAGATTTAAACCCTCTTGGCTCTTGGAAATAGTGTTTCATTATATATATATATATATACACTGAATCAAGTAACGTCATAGCCTTTGATATGAATAGAGTCAAAGCAGTCATGAATAGATCTTACTAAAAATTATGAAACTTGTTCAGTGAAGCTTCAGTTGGAAAGAAAAAATGTATTAAAGTTTTTAAAAATTTATTTTGGTATAATTTTTTGTTTCTCAAGGGATGTCAGTCATTCTCTGAAGCTTGTACATGAATGTATAATGTTGGTGAGAGAGACACTCCGTTGGTCTTTGTGATTACAGAATAATGTGGTTCTGTTGTCTCAGAGATAAGGACTGGTGATCTGGGAGAGTCAGAGTTTGAGAATAGTTCATTGTAGGGTGATGATCTATAATGAAAGTGAGTAATAACCTTGTGTTTCTGTCACGTTTCAGAAAATCTCCTGCAGATGACAGGGATCAACAGGACTCAGACCTATCATCTACCTTTTCCTTCTGCATCTGCTTGTCAAAGTAGCATCTGCTTTGTAGTAAAAACTGAGGCTGAGGAGGTTGTCTGTTCAGACCCCTTTCCTTTGCCCTTTTATTGGCTTTCTGCAGCTTTGTGGGGAGTAGATTGTGCCAGTATGCCCCTGGAAAGCAGAGGCCGTTAAAAGGTTTAAGACAAATTTGTTTGAAGACAAAGAGGGCATTGAGGAAAACTGTGGAGAGGGATTGAAGGGCTTTTGCAGCGCAACAGAGCCTTGTCTGTGCAAGACTCAGCCTGCCTCCGAGTTCCAGCAGGCTGCCGAGAAGCAGGCCAAGAAAAGACTCTCCAAGACCCTGTTCCCTTCATCTGTAGTCTGCCATCTGGACAGAGGATGGCTAGAGGGTTCCTGGAACGTATAGAAAGGAATCTTGAGGGCTGAAAATAAATGCCACTGGAGACAGGAAGTGTCTGAGACTAGGAGGGTTGGAGGAGGGGAGCTGCTCTGGGGGTCACGGTGCTGGTAAGGGTGAGGGGCAGATAAGGAGAGCTGCTGTGCTGCATTAGAAGGTGCACTGCCTTTCCTTCAAGCCCTGAACATCCCTCCATTTACTGCTTTTATACTTGAGGGCATCTTACTTGTTTGTTGCTGGGTTTCATCTGAGTGATTTGAATCTCTTTCCCTCGTACAACGGGTCATTTCACTTAAATTTGTAGCCCTTGGCACAAGGGACTTTGAAATCGGACAGGTTTATAGAAAGATAAAGTGGTGCCAGCCACTCTGAAACTTGATCTTGATGTTGTCATTAAGCTCTGTGTTGCTTCAGTGTGGTTTTTGGTGGGGTCTGTTGCAGTCAGGTTAGATGATATAAGTGAATGATGTTCCCCTGAATTATTTTTCTCATGTAGGAAAGTCAGTGGGCTACAATATTTTATTCCTTAAGTGTGCTTTAATAAGTGTTATAATACCGGAGAATAATGCTGCTCCTTTCTGAGTTATGAGGGTGGCACAGCCTTTGTATTCTTCTCAGAATGGAAATGTCAGCTAATCATATCACACATCTTTTCGTCTTATAAAGCCGCTTAAACCTCCAGAGAAACCTTAGAGTGAGAATTCTTCATATCACCTGCTTTGCAGTTTTTAAGGGGAACCAGCCAGGTAACTGTGAATGTTTTTTGCTTTGTGTGCTGTCCTCTGAGCATTAAGTGGAAATGATGTAAGTTTTCATTTCTCAAGATGTTTCAAAGAACGTGGCCGTGGAAGCAGCTCCTTCTTGTTACTGAGCTTTTCAATGCACACAATAAACATCTCTTCATGAGATTTCAGGGCCATTATCCTCTAGAGGATGCTCTTAGGAGGCCCAGGCACTGATGCTAGAGAAAGTTACACTCTGTGCTTAACTGAGCAATTTTCCTTCACATAATGTTTCTGAGAAATGAAACTGAAAAATGAGCATATGCTCAAATATTTACTGTATATCCCATGTGATGGTGGTGGTACATTTCTTATTACTGACTTCGGCAGTGGAGTGTGCATCAAGTGTCAGCACTCACTGGTACACTAGAACTGAGCTGTAACTGAAAGTCTTTTCTGGGTAAGAGAGGAAGTTTCCAGAGCAACTATTTAATCAGCTACATGTGCTGTCAGCCTTCTTTGTGAGATCACTGCAGGTAGTTTATTATTTGATTGAAAATTAATGGGGCAATTACAGCATGAGACCTAAGAGCAGAAGATGCAGGTTTGGAATGAGGATCATGTCAATGCAGTAACAGTAATTTTCAGGTTCCTCACAGTACTTGTTCAGCAAATAAAAGCCTGTTAGACAAATCTTATTTTATTCTAGAAATTCTAATTTAAATGTTGATTAATACTTCCGCATTTGAAAACCAGATGAATATTATAAACTTATTGTAATGGAAAAAGTAGATCCTTCCACAGCAATATCTTTACTGCTAGAAGGTTTATCCTATTTTTGTTTCCCTCTAAATCACTTGTTATATCATCCCTTAGAGTGTACCAGTAAGGACTGTAATTATTCCAGAGGCTCCACGCACAGCCACCACTGGAATCTGTAATTAGGGGGAGTGCAGGCTTTCTGTGCTTAGGGTTATGTTGTTCTCCAGCTGGAGGATGCATTTCCAACTGCATAGCACAGAGTAGAGCTGCATAGTGTTGCAAAGTGAAATACCAATTTATAGGTTAAAATCCATCTTGTTCTTGATTAAAAACAAAAACAAAACAAACAAACAAAAAAAAAAAAAACCAACCAAACAAACAAACAAAAAAAACAACAACAACCCATAGTGGATAGCATGATCTCTGTGCCAGCTCATTACTTTTCATATGATTGTTTGGAGAAGAAAAAAAAATCCTGAATTCTTAAATGTCTTAGTATTGAATAGGGATAAACTGGATTCTTTGCTGAGAGAGCTGTGTGGCATGTTCTTTTCATTTGCAAACTTTTTCCTGAAATGTCATTAGTCCTTCCTTAGAGCAGCAGCTTGCCAGAAAAGGAATTTCAGTAGATTGTCCGTGTTTACATGAGTCGTTACTGATTCTTTGCTGAAAGAAAGTATTTTCTGTTATGCATATCTCATCTTGTAAATCCTGTTATTTTTTAGGTTGCTGGTGGACACTTCTGCAGCAATTTTAGAAATGTTATAACCTTTCCTGGGTTATGGTATACGTGTAATTGTAGCATAGTGCAGTACAACAGTCTGGATAGGGCAGGTCTTTGGGTATGAAGAACACATTAGTGATTTAGTGTAATTTTGAGTCAGGCAAAAAAAATCAACAAAAAAAATCCTGTCTTCTTAAGAAGTTGGTTGAATTCATGGCAGTCTTTTTAAACCTTTGTTTCACAAGGAAAACTAAAGATAAGACCTTTTAAATGGACACTGTCTGTAGAGAAGGACAAAACACAGCATAAAGATTGACACGTAATTGTTTCTAATATGCTTAGTCAAAACTTACTGTAGTCACTTTTCCTCTTCAAGCCCTTGCTGTTCTGCTTTTGTGGGGTTTGTCAAATTTGTCATAGGAGTTTTTGGGGAGCACAATGATGGAATTAAAAAAAAAGTCCTGCAGGTAAAAGGTGGAATTTTGTATCAAAATATTCATGCAAGCACGCAATCCACATGCTTTCTGTATAGGAGGTTTTTACTTTCTGCCTGACCTGTAGTATGAATTGTCTCTATGTTGTCATGGAGTCTCTGCAATAGCAGAGTTGCTGGTCCCACAGATGGGAGCTAACTGGGGTTTCTGTGATTGCACCAAAATATGTGAACTGGGAGTGGAAAGGAATGAAAAGATGGCCTTGACAGCAAGCCTGATTCTAATGTGTGTAAGTGGAAAAACCTTGTAGTATGTGGACTTGAAATTATTTGGGTCAGTAAGTTAATAAAAATGGTGACCTGTGCTAGCAAATAATCAAGTGTTGCACTGCTGTTTCCCAAGCCAGGTCATGAGTCCAAAAATCAACTGCTCTTTAGGAGATGGGGGAACTAGAAGGGGCAGAAAGAAAAAGAGGGCAAGACAAGGATTCTGGATTTAGTGTGTTTTGCAGGTACTTCCATAATAATTGATTTGGCACTTATATCTTCAGAGGTAGAGATAAGGCATCTCTTGTGATGATCCGAATTATTTGATGTATATATTATTACAGAACTGCAGTGTATGAGGAAAACTAAATGCTGTTAATAAAAAAACCAAAATGAAATAAAATGCCAACAACCTGCAACAAAGCTTTATAAGAACTGTTATGGCTGTTGCAGGACCAAAACTGGTAATGCTTCATAGAAAACTGAAGAGCCTTGGGTTTCTTACCACTTATGAAGAATAAAGCTTTTCTTCACTTAAACTTCAAATGGGTGCATTTTTAAAGGTTATCAGCAGAAGTATTATAATATCCCTTTCTAACTTTCACTGCATCAAGCTGAGCTTTATCTTATTTTTATCAATGTATTGAGGCTTTTTTGTTTCTAAAACAAGCAGATAATCCATTATTGTTCTAGCATGTGGAGAGTCTGGCGATATGTATCAAAGGACTATAACTTTTCATTGAATTAGCTGTCAGAAGGAAAAAATAGGAGTGTTTTTCTGAATTATGAACTATCCCACATTTTTAAGTAAGAAAGGGGGGTTGTATGCAAGTTGACTTGTAATGATGATGTGTGGAGTGGAAGAACAATGACAATTTTTCTTAATATTTGGAGTATCTGGAGAAAAGAGATGAGGGTTGGAGTGAAAGGCAGGTCAAAGCTGGAGAAGCCACGCAACGTTAAATTTGCTTTGTACCATTTCTTTATAGGCCCTTTCAATTGTAACATGGGCACGTGAAAACCTGAAGGATCTTGTGCTGGTGTTTGATGTGAAAGAGGGTTTAATATAAAGGTTTAACACAATCATGGAGTGAGTATGGCTGCAAATTATAGATAAGGAGAAAGTTGGATAGGTAGGGGAAGAAATGCCAGCTCTGCTGGAGGCAGAAAGAATTCCAGTTATTAGAGGTTTCCTTCTCTCCTCACCTGGAGCTGAACCCAGCAGTCTTTGCTGGCTGCTTGTCTGGGCTAGCAGAGCAAATGCCATTGTGAAGATGCCTGTGTGTCCTGCACTGAAACTGTGCCTGTGCAATCTGGGTGTGCAGCACGCATGCAGCCTTGGGCTGATGGGTTTGGAAACTTAGCTTGGTTGACATTGCGTGCCCAAAATCACCTTAATGTACATCTTCATCTAAAATCCAGGGGACAGAAAAAATCCTTATGTAGTCATATTCCTTAAAACGTTGCTCTGACTGTATACTTTCCGAAGTTTTGCTTATTGATCTAGAAGCAAGTTTAGGACAACCTGTACTGTGTCGGGGGTGTTTGTTTTTTCCATTTTGCTTCTATACATGATTGTTATAGGTGCTGATTAATCTTTGTTTTTATTTTTATTAAATTATGTCACTGGACATACAGCCAGACATTTTTTGCTAATTGGTCCTTTGGTTTTTTTTGTTTGTTTTGTTAAAGAAACGAGATTTACTCAGTGTAAGCGGATGTTAACATTTCCTGGTAGATAGGCTGGCTCTGTCTCTTTAAGCATCTGACAGAACATGGTGTCAGCAGGAGGAGGGCACAGTGTGAAAATGGCCCATTATGTGCTACTCAAGCTACTGGAGTTTAAACTCTTACTCATCAACTCACTGTACTATTTGACCCTAAGCAATTTAATCCGTTTTTGTCCCTGTCTCAAGCTGGAGAATGCTCCACGTTGCAGAGATGTAAATGGCCTGGCTAATGATGTGGTAATTGACCTTTGAAAATTGCATGCTAATTAGCGTAGTTGTTGCTTGTCCTGTTCACAGCACTGCAGGCAAGACCGCTTTGATTACTGTAGCTTAGTGACTTTAAGCAAAATTACATGAACTTGCACTAAAAATCCAAAGGAAGTAAATAACAGCAACAATAATAAGACATGAGATAAATCGTAGGTATTACAAAATAGCATGTAAGGAGAATCACCCTTCTCAATCTGCTGTACAGGCTCCCTTTTGCCCATCTGATGGGAATAAAAAATTCGAGTGGGTTTAATGGTTGACTTGGACATTAGTTCTCCTGGATCATGAACGCAAACTAGCAACTCTGTCATTGTGACCCCAAACAGCAAGCTTTAAACACTCAAGATTTATCTAAAATCCCCAGTGTGTAAGTTGAAATTCTGTAATAAGAATTCTGTTTTATAAGTATAGAAGGAATGGCTCAAGCAGGTAACCAACCTCCTCTTGAAAATAAAGTCCCAACCTCTGTGACTGTCATGTCTGTGTCTCACCCACTGCAGTTAATGAATCTGTGTTCTGGTGGAAATAGATGGGTAGATACAACCAGAAATGTTAAAGCAGATGACTCTACTCCAAGAATTCCTTTTAAATCTTGGAAGAAGTAAAAATGGAATCCGTAAAGAAGGGAAGTGTAACAAGAGCGCAGTCTTAATTAAGATACGTAGGTGGAAGAGATTTTTTGTGGGGAAAGAGTGGGCTATGAAATGTGTATCCTTAGTCATGCTTAAAGGAAGAAAAGGAATTTGTTCATTTTATTTGCATGTGGACCTAAACTGATGATGGTTAAAATCTTCCAGGAACCTGTCATATGAAAGGATGTTAAAAAATGAAATGCTTTCAGGCAACTCTAACCTGTCCTATGAAGTTTTTTTACTTCATTAATTTGGCATTTAGTTTTTAAAATTTAAACTGAGTAGTTCCTTGATTTTCAGCCAAAACTGGTTCTCATCTAACTTGGGTCTTTAAGATTACTTACTTCCCTTAAGTTGTCCTTCATGTAGGTAAAATGGCACAGTAAAAGGGTAAGAATTCCGCTGGCAGCTTAGAAATTCTGCTTTTAATGTTTAATTACTCCATCTTTTGCCAGGAGGAAGATGTTTCATTCCCAAGATAGGACTGTTTGCTTTGTTCTCCCTGATCATCAGTTGCTGCTGAAGAAGTATAGTGCCATTATAGTGCCAAGTACAGTGTCTCTGAAGCATTTAAGACCAGCTTTCTAGGCTAAATGCTTTTATGATATAACACTGCATACTGGGAAGGCATACATTATGTAAGTGAGGAGTTGGGGATTGCCTTGCATTGTAGGTTTTCCCATTGTAAATTCAAGGGACTACATGTCACTGGAAGTCTGTAAAAGCAGAAGCAGGGCCAGGCAGCAGTTGTGCAAAGTTTGGATGAAATTTAGTGGTGGGTGTACAATTTTTTTTTTTTTTTCCACTTGAGAATGGTAGCATATAAAGTAAGAATCTTAGAGGCTTTGTCTACCAGATTGCCTTAAGAGCTGAGTTCCATGCTCAGGAAAAATGTTTTGAAAAGGTATGTGTGTGCCCAGAGATGGGAGAATGAAGGGCAGTTACTGGGAGCTCAAATGCAGCTTCTCTCATGCAAGAGGCATTTTGAAAGGCAGGAGCCCTAGGCACCGAGGTTTGAATAGAGAGCTGAAGATTTCTGAATTACATTATTCTTTCATTTGATGTTTGGCTTTGCATTAGTCACTTCATCCCACTAAATCCTAGACTCTGTATTTTGACTTCCCAAGTGTTTCCCAGAGTGTTGTTATTGCTGCTTTACACTTTGGGAACAGAGATACCAAAGTGGAAGATGCCAACTGGCAGATGTAGCAAATTTTTCATTCCTGGCTGTAAATTGTTTAAGTATTAGGGAGTATTTTATAGCCAGCAGCTCTCTGATCTTGACAGTCCAGTAGAGTTCTACTTCACATCCAGTGCTGTTCCTGAGCAAACACTGAAAAGGCAGCGTGTGGATGGTGCCCTGTGTTGTCTTATCCTCAGTAATGGGGAAGACAGAAACAGCACTGACTTTCTGATTGTTTCCAAGTAGTTTCCTTTTATCTGCTTCACTTTATAGCCATTTCCTCCTGGGTTTTTCCACTGTAATGACTCTAACAATCACCGACACAGGTTGCAGGGATTGAGGGCTTTTTTCCAGAGTGCTGTTAAAATTTCCAAAAGTGCTATGTAAATGTTAGTTAATGTTCTGATGCTCTCAAATATGAGGTCCAAACTCTGACTGGGGTGGAGTGTTCTTGCCTTTCTTTGAAGGATGGATGACTGGGCTTATGCCTGGGATTTGTCTACAAAGACTTTTTGTTGAACATTTAGGATCTAGCAAAACTCTGAATAATGGCAGCCAAAGTCAAATTTGGTAAGGGCTTTGTTAGGATCACCTAAAAAAGCCAGTGTTCAAATGATTTATGTTGCTGCCTTTGCCTGACACACAAAGGATTTTTCACTTAGCACTTCAGAGAAGCTGTTTCATTATGTCCATTAATTTGAAGTACAGAATAATCTGCAAAAATAATATTGTATTTATTTCTTTTGAGACAGTCAATTTGCTTTTCTCTGAAGGTAAAGCATAATAGATGTCTGATAAGTGACTCTACAAATGCAGGATGCTATTTTTTATGATCAGAATTTATTCCTGATATACTCAAGTTTCCACTTTTGTCCTCTTTTCATACCAGTCAGCAACTGATAGATTAGCTTAAAGCTTCTGATTGTAGTTGTTTTCCTGTAATGTATGTGTTGGTTTTACACATTCTTGTTGCTAATCATTGGTGTCCCACCCCCAGTTCCCACACATAATTCCTTAGGTCAAAGCCAGCCCTGTTCCATGGGTGCAGAAGTGTTCCTTTGCTGAGGTTTGTGCTGCTTACTGAAGTGCAGAGAGCTCTTCCGTGTGTCCCTTACCAAGGAAGCATGTTTGCTTACTTTTTGCACAGACCCTTCTGAATCAGGAACTGCAAAATAGCAACTTACTGGCTGCCAGATTTGTCCTCATTTACAGCTGTAAACGGTAAATTCCTTGAATAAATAATTTAATTTATAATACTTGGCAGTAAGCATCTATATCAGCAGTCTGAATTTGGCATTGAAGTAAATTTCCTTTACCCTCAAGTGAGAGGGGCATTCCAGAGTCCCTTCAGTGTGTCTGTGCAGTAGCAAGGGTGGTAATGGAAGAGATTAATTAATCTCTCAGGATACTGGGGAGGATGTGCAAGACCAAGCTCATGATCAAGTTTAAAAGGAGATTGATAGTGAGGGCCTGGTACTTTTAATTTGTTTCAATTTTAAAATATTAGAGTGACTGAGCACATATTGTATACCTGTTGTACTCACCTATATATGGCATGTGATCTGTTTTATAAAACTCATACGTGTGTTATCCAGTTTTATTTCCTGATTCCTCTTGTATTTAATGATTTGTTCTGTATTTGACCAAAATTACAGCCTTTTTTTACTATTTAAAGAATTTTCCTTCCTCTGCTTTCTTAAGGGTTCTCTATTAAAAAAGTTTTACTTTTTGGAAATGAGGTTTTTGTATTGAAATCTGTGTACTGTTTCATTACTAACAAAATCAGCCTAGCTTTAAACTTTTTTAGTTGAAAAATTGCTTGTAGCTTTTAGCACCTTAGTGTAAGACCACTTGGCTAAATTAAAAAAAAAAAAAAGGAAAGGATAAAAGGAAGGAAGCTAGTTGTGCCATAGAAAACAACTATTTTTATTTCTGCTTGTTTTGTACAGGCTTCAGGGATTTCTATGTGCCTGATCGTGTTTAATTTTAGCTGAAGTCTCTTTCTCAGAAATATCTCTCCTGTTCTCCCTCTGTGGTACTTCCACACTTCTCCTGGATTGTATCATTAGCTAAATTTTGCAGCAGAGACTTTTATACCGACTGGGACTTGTTGGGTGGAGCATGTTGGTAACTCATACAGTTCTTTCCTGTTCTTGGGCTGAAGGGGCAGTGCCTGCTCTAAATTACCTGCTCACTGCTCTTGCCAAGAACATCAATCTTCTCTTACTATTTTTTATGTTACTTTATGAGCTTTCCTTTGAGATGGACAGAGTTTTAGGGGCTGATCTGAATGGGGGTCTTCATGCTCTGCAGCCCTTTGCCAGAGTTCTATAAATACCTGTTGTCCCTGTGCCCATCTGCAGGAATCAGGGCAGCCTTCACCTCCCACTAAAGCATTTATTTTGCCACAGTAGTTTTGTTAACCCTGTGCAAGGACCTCTCTCTAACACCAAAACTAATTACTGAATTCTGCCCAGCTTCTGTTTTTAAAACCTAAAAATCATTTAAAGTAAATTGAACAGAATGCACTTGAGTACTGTGAAGTCCAGTTCCACTCTTCACATCACATTAACTCTTTTGGCTGGCCCTTCCAAAGAGCGATGTCTGTGTTGGTTGCTCCAAGCCCATCTCCCAGAAACTGCCCCAAGTGGGGGATCAAAGCAGGCAGTGTGCCAGAGGTTTGTGTTTCACACAGTTTGGCTCACACTGAAAGCTTGGTCTTTCCTGTATAAAGCCATGGGCAGATGTCCACTAAGAATGATTAAGCAGAATTTATATAAAGGCCTTGTAAAATGCTCTGTGTGTTTTCCTTTCTTTTTTTTTCCCCTCGTCCCCTATCCTCTTGATTGAGACATTTTGTGTGGGTGTGTATTTTTTTCTAAATTTATAAACCCTGGCTTTTGCCCTGGTCCGGTAAAACCACTCACCCACCCTTTTCCGTTTCCAGGCGGATTGCTGTTCTGTTATTACAGTTCTGTAACTTTCTCCAACACTGTCCTCCTTTGCTTATTATAAACAGCTTGCAATAACCCTTTCAGTGCTGCTGTCCTTTTTGCTTTAAATCAGGACTGCCTGTTGGTATTCATTATAAAAACCAAACCAAAGCAAAAATATTGTCCTAAAAAGCAGATTTAAAACTTCTCCCCTGTTATGGCTTTCTCTTTGGTTATAGGAAATTTATTATGGCTTTCATTTTTATATTGACCATTGTAGTGTCTCCACACAGGGCTTTTTTCTTCCTTTTCAATACTAAGCCAAAATCTCCGGTGTAATGGGATTTCTTTACAAGTTTGGCAAAGAAATCTCTTCAGCTCTGAAGCTGAGGTAGCACTATCTTCACATGCCAAATGAATCAGAAATATTTGGGGATAACATTCACATCTAGCTATGTCTTAAGAGTCAGATTTCCTGTTCTCCTCCTCTTTTACTATTTCATTCCCTATCAAGCAACAATTGATAGTGATATGTAAGATCTCTGTTCCTCTAATATCAGTGTTTAAATTAAGTCTGAATTATGTAAGTATTTAGGTAGAAGTGAGCATGGCTGCCCCACTGTTTGGTGCAGTGCTAGAAGTGTATAATCAGCCCAGAAAAGCAGCCTTAAATTTGTTTCTTGTAACAGTTCAGTACTTCATTGATTGTCTTGGGAATTAACTTGAACAGTCCTTAAATACAAGTTATGATGCAAGACAGTAGAAAACAAGGTTAAGCAGTAAGTTAGTGGGTATTTTCCAGAGAAAGAGAGTAAGTTGTTTCTTCAGTAGTCAAACAGACGAATTCAAGTAGATTTTTCAAAAGAGGACAAACAATATGCCTATAAAGTAATGATAAATATACTGTAGAAGTAACTTTTTAACACTTGTGAAAACCTTGGCTCTGCAAATAGGGTACATATGGGCACTCTGTCTCCTCTCTTTCCTGACCAGATGCAGAGAACTGAGGTTGCTAGTGAATATTTCTTTTTAGATGTAGAAAGATGTTTCATTCATATGCAAAGTTCCCCCTGGATGAATAATTAAGCTCTGAGTGTACTGTAGGTCTGTCCAAGTAGTGGAGGGCTGGCTTTTCTCTTCTGTACTCAGCCTGTACATTTCCTTATTAAATGGGAATTTATTTAATAGGAATTGAAATAGATCTTTTAATGATGTTTTCAAAGCTCAGAGTAGCTGGGACATGGTTGAAAATGGTAAATCATCCATGCTAATTTATGTTATCTAAGGAACTGCTCTTTGAGCTAATGTCCAGAATAACTAGGCCAAATGGTGCTGTTGAAATTCCCCTTGGAAGCAGAGCAGTAATTGGATGAATGTTTAGCCTGTGAACAAAAAAATCCATGCTAAAGTTTATGGATTCTGCTTGGGAAAGGGAATAAAAGAGAAGTGGGCTGTACAAACACTTTATTTGTCAGAAGGGATCTTAAGGAGACATAAAGATGTTTTACCTTTTCCCTTGTGCCTTCACCACAGTGAGGATGATTCAGCTTGTGTATGGTCTCTGGAATGCATACGTGTAGGGAAATAGGAGAAGAGGATTTCTTTAGGTGCAGCTAATAGAAAATACTGTAGGAGATAATGTCTATAGCACATTGCCTCACTATGGAGTTGCCTATTCAGCAAGTTTATCATCTTTATGTTGACTGAAAATAAGGGGCTTTTTAATCTCTGTGAACAAAACACATTTCTCCAGAAGACCTCTCTGAAGCAGGAATTCGTTGTTTCTGAAGTGGTTGTGTTGGCAAGTAGGCTTAGCTGTGTTCCTGTGGTAAGTTCTTTTGTCCATGATAGCATTTTGGGATCCCAGCATCGATGTGGCTGACTCTGGCACTGATTGGACAGTTTATATTTAGTTGCTGGTTTCCTATAATAGTTTTCAGATGGAGATGTTAAAGAACACATACCCTTCTGCTGCTGTAATCCTGAAAGAGCATGGGGGAGTGAAAAAGAAAAAAAATGGAATTGATGTCTTTCTGCAGAAGTAGAGTTATGAAAAAACCAGCATCTGCTTTCAGCAGCAGAATTCTGAAATTAATTTTTAAAAAATTAGGTAGCCAGTGAAAGCAAAATGCTCAGAAAATTCATGGGTAAATCACTTAAATTTTGTCTCCAGAAAGGCACTTAAAAAAAGCTATAGAATGGTCACTTTTTATTATTACTATTACCAAAAAAAATATGATTCTCCTATTTTAGAATAGTCAATTTCTGTTAAGTAATAGTTATCAGACACCACCTCATGACAGCTCCCATGCTCCATATTGCTGGTGCATCTGCAATGCAAATTAGTAGATACCCAAAGAAAGGCCAGTGTCATATATGATTCAATTGTACTGTCAGATGTATCTTTTATTTCTAGTAAAGCTGCAAACATACCAGAGCCTGGATTTTACTCTGAGCCTGGATTTAAGGTGACCTCTAAAATCTCATATTCCAAGAAGAACATTGAGTACAAGTTTTCATTTGAGATGGGTATGCAGAGCATTTAGAAATTATCTTTGCGTAGCATTTTTGATTTATTAACTTTATTTTTTTATTCTCTAAATTATTAGCAAAATAAATCATCCTAGTTTACTTTGATAAGCTTCCAAGAATGTGTCTGTGCTTTACTCAGCACTGGTAGGTAGGTAGCTGCTTGCAGGAACCTGACTTCGAGCTGTTCCGTGGCCGTAGGGAATCTTGAGGGACAGTGGGGCCTGACTATAGCAACAGGAATAATCATCCCCTGGTGCCAGCCAGTACATAGGTAGGATCTTTGTAAAGCTGAGAAGAACATGAGGTATCATTCTCTGCCAGAATGTATATGATAAAAACAGAGCACTGCCACCACTGTGCTTGTAATGTGTTGGACCTATTTGGAGTCCTGGCCACTCTGTCTTATTTTGAGGAGGAAATTCTAAAGCATGCTCTAGTCTGGTTTGACTTGAGCCAGTTTGTTTCATGGTTACACAGCACAGTTTTAATTTTTTTCTACCAGCTAGAACTGGGAGAAAATCATAGAAAGGTAGGGATGAGAGACACCTGCAGAAGTCACCTAGTCAGTCCCCAGCTCTGGAGCAAGATCATCTCAAAGGCCTGCAATAATGAAGACTCTGTAATCTATTCCTGTACTTAAAACCCAAATAGACATACCAAGCAAAGTAATCCTAACCTGCTCTGTTTCTTGCTTAATTCAAATGCCTTTGTGATGGACAGAGCAGGAAGAATATTTTGTTTCCTTTCTCTTTACATTCTCGGAAGGTGTTGTCTTGTTTTTCTCCCTCAGTTTTCACATCTGTAAGACAGATAATCTTCTTGATGCTCTCTGGGCTACAGCTAATTCTACATCTGCCTTCAACTGGGGTGCCACGATTTGAGCACAGTGCTCCAGATAAGGCCAGATAGATGCTGAGAATTTCTGTCCTGTAGATGCAGCATGTTCATACAGCTCAGTCTCTTTGCCTTTTATCAGCAGGACCACATTGATTTCTTCAGCCTATAATTCAGTGTATCTCTTTTTCTCTCAACATTTGTGATCTATAGTCCCTATATAGGTGTTCTTGATTATATCTAACTGTATAATCTGAGGCACCTATGAAGAATTCAAGTAATTTTCTTTTTTTTTAGGCTGGTTTTCTATAACTGTTAAACTAATTAAAATAAAAATGCAGCTTGACAAGCATACTGTCTTTAGACATTTGAGCCTTTAGAATAATGTTTTACTCAGGCCAGAGTTCTATGGGATTGATTGCTTCTGCTTTTTAGGTAGTGAATATTTAATCTTTATATTTGTCTAGTGTGCAGTTTTCCCATTATCCTAAAGCAGTTTCACCTGGGCCACAAGTGATGGTCATTTCAACATCCGTTGATAAAAATATTTTTCGTGTGATTTATTACTTAAGTCACTGTTGATCTGTTCACAGGCAGTAAATGATCAACAGCTACCTGGAGTGATTTTTGCATTGTGTGGTAGACTCAGCAGACACTGAGCTGTGCAGCTCTTTGGTTCACAGCATTCAGGGTGAGCAGAAAGCGGAGGAAAACAGCCTCATCAGAGACACTGCAATGCTGTGATGTATGCAGGGCAGCTTGCCCCACTCTGGACTGCTAGAGGATGTTTTTCCTTGCAGCATTCGAGCATGACTTTAGATCTGCCTGGTTTTAACCTACTACAAGGAAGATAAGCCTTTTAACCACTAATCGTATGTCTCTTTCCACGTGTGTAATTTCTAACTTCATACTGAGGGGAGGAAAAAAACTCAAAACAAAAAATGCTGAGTATTTGTTATCTAGGGCTTCTTGTTTAGTTTGTGCTCTGAGGGTAGTGCTTGAGTAATAGTTGCAGCAGGGCTGGTGAGCAGAAGGGAACAGATCTGTAGCTGCTTTCAGGCTTTTTAGAAGAATCAGCTACAGCTTTCTACAAAATTTATTCTTGCATGTGCAGGGAGAGCTTTAGATACTTTATAAAAAGCTCCTCTGAGTTTTTGCTGCTTTTCCTTAGTGGGCTCCAAGGTTTTGTGAGGTGTGTGGGGGAGATTTTACACCTCCAGACTCCTGTTTGGCTGCAGGCAGTTTCCTCTGGGCTTCCTGCTCAGTGGCTCTGGTGGTGGTTTCGCATTGTTCCCCACTGATGACTCAGAGAAACAGGAAAGAGATCCCCTGGTGAACAAAAAGTGCAACCACCAAACAGGTGCCTGTATTCTGGTGTTGCAGAGGACAAACCACCTCATTCTGGACTTTTCCCTAAGATTCTTATCTGCAAGTATGAGACTCAGGAGGAATGGGTCATACACGCTGAACGGGTAAGAAACAGCCTGCATCCTCTTTTGAAACTTCATCATTAAAACCACGTGGAAACAGAAGCCTTTATTTTCCTCTCTAGTGACGGGGTACGTGAAATAATGGCCATGTCTTTTGTCTCAAAAAGAACAGAGGATGACAGTGCAGGAAATGTGCAGCTTATTTAGCTTTGTTTTCTTCTGCATCTTGTTGGGTTTGCTTTTATAGAGCATGCATTTGGTGGGGGCGGGTTAGAGTTGTCCATATGTTAAAATGAGGTGGATCTGCCCAGTAAAGCCATGAAACATTAGAAACTCTGTCATTCCTGAAGAAGTGCCTGTGGTAATTATTCTAAGTATTTTCCAGCTTTTGATACAAAAAAGCTAAACTCATTTAATGTGATGCTAATGTGATGCTCCCTAATTTTCCAGCTTTTGATACAAAAAAGCTAAACTCATTTAATGTGATGCTTCCTGGCACGGAATATAAATTACTTTAAATTTCACCAGTCTAAAAAATTAGTTTAAGTTTTTGCTACTTGAAACTACTACTCTGAGTTACTTTACTAGCTTTGTGGTTTTAAAAATACTGATTTTATTTCTCTCTAATTGCTGTGTCATCTCAGTAACATCAGAGAATATACCATAACTGGAAAGATGATAATGAACTAAATATTCCTTGTTCAAGGAATTTTATAAAAATTGAAAAGAGAGAATTTTCAGTTGAATGGGTTTTTAAAAATAGTCTTGTTTGATTTTTACTAAAGCAGATTCTTGTGTGTCTTCATAGGATGTAGGTTTTATTTCTGAGCACAGCTTAGCTGGTCTGAAGAGGACTTGTACTTCCACTGTGCAGTGGTGACTGTTTGCTTGCAGCTGGCAGGTGACTTGACAAATGAAGAAAGTTGTTAGCCTTGGAGTGTCACTTTACTGCCTTTAGCCCTCTGTAATGAGCAAGGGCTGAGGTAAGTGCTGCATGGTGCAGCTCCTGAAAAGCCCAGATGTTCTGGATGTGCCTCAGAGTACAGGTGTGCAACCAACCCTGCAGTGCCTTAGACTCACAGTCCAGGCTGCAGCCCAGTGGCAATCTCTGCACAGGAGAGGCAGATCCCAGCCCAGATGGATTGGGAATACTTTGACAATGTTGTTCAGCTGGACTGCACTGGTTTTTGCCTGCACTGATTTGCCCAGTGCAGCTTGGAAGGATCTTTTGCTTTGCCAAAATACGTTTACATTTGATTTTTAAAAATCCACAATTTGATTTGGATTAGGTTTTCTTAATGTCACAGTAGATGGGTGTTAACATCTTTGTGACACATCCTTAACATTTTTTTATGACTGTAATAAAAATGCCATTATCCAACTGCATACAAGATCAAACATAATTGAAGGTTACTATCTTACAGTGTTTGGTTTCAGGCTGATAAATTGGTCCCTCAGTGGGATTGGGTTTGTAGTAGAGAGAGGCTAAGAATGTATTCTAATTAACTTGGCTTTTTTGCAGAGGTTTGTGACCTTTGAGAGATTATATTAGACAGTCAATTAAGAAATGATGCTGAAAAGCAAAAGATAATGGATATTGTTTATGTTAAAAGAATTATTTTAGACTTTAGTTACAAGGAGTACAATCTTTCATTGATTTGAGTTTTATTAAAAATGAATGCTTGGTATAGAACTTCTGGGAAATGTATTGTGCAAGATCACCCTCTGTATCTGTTCTGCCTTGTTGTAACTTGCAAGATGATGCATAATCTTTTAAAGGAATTTCACTTGTTGTGTCCCAGTGTGTACCTGGCATTACATTTTACAGTGAACATTTAACTGGAAGTGTTGTATTACAGTGAGTAAAACCAGGGGCACCCAAATGCTTGCATGAAAAAGAAGCTTCAGCTGTGAGTTTGTGGGAGACTTCAGTATTATCTGATTCTAACATGCTGATCTGCTTTACTTTATTAAACAACAGATGCTGAGGAGTTGATTTATCTAATTAAAGAAATTCCTTTTATGTTTATCTCTTGCCTAGATGGTTTAATAATGCAAGGTAATGGAAAAAGAGCTTCAAGTATGTTTTCCTGTTTAGCCTAAACTTTTGCCATGTCAGCAGAAAAGCCTGTTTTCATCTTCAAGGGTTTTTGTTTGGGACAGCGTGTTCCACTTGTCAGGTGGAGAGGCACCCTGTTGTGCAGGTCACTTGAGGAGAGGGGAGCTCATTGGGATGGAGTGTTGGAGGGCAGATAGTTACTGTGGGAGTGCTTTTTACAGTGCTGTGCATGAAAACTTTATAATAAAAACAAACAAAAAAAAATTTTAAAAAAACACACACACAAAAAAAACCAAACCCAAAACAACAACAACAAACCAAAAACCCAACCCCAAACAAACAAAAACAGGCAAACAAAACAAACCCCCAAAAATGTCCCCAAAACTAAACAAGAAAAAAGGGGGGTTGTAAACAAGGATGTTGTAGCAAAAGTCATCATGATAATAAGGTTTTTTTCATTGGGTATCATTTGCTCAGGCTCTGATTGCAGTTGTAAACTCATAAAGGGGGAGAGAGATTACAAGGGGAGCTAAGATACTTGAAGATATTTTCCAACTTAATGCCAGCAAAAAGCCTCCCCTGCCTCGCTTTTCTGCTGTTCCATCGCACCTCATTTGACACCAGTGTAAGAACTGTACAAACATAAATGGGAAACACAACTAAAATCCAGAGTTTCACTTAGAAACAGTGATTTGTAGGTATTCTTTGAGCAGGTCTCACTGGACACGGGCATGTTTGCTCTTGCTTGTTGAAGTGGGTAATTGTTAGGCTTGTGCAGACAGGGATGTGGTGCTGAGATTCATCTCAGGACACTGAGTTAGAAGACCCACTTATCTTGCTGAGACTGAGGTAGAAATCTTACCTGCCAGCATCTCCTCGACCATGTTGTTAAGTCAGCTTTGCTGTTGTGCGCTATCCTGCCATATGCCGATTGTATTTCTTTGCATTGCAAAGTTTCTTTGTATAAATGATCTCTTTTGAAGGTCATCTTGGCTTGGGAGATGCTCATTTATTTGCTTGGTGCTGTGTTGTGACACAGTGACACTGAAAAATGCACTGGCACTGTAATCATTGCAGCATCAATTTTTTTTCTCTTTGCAATTGCTATTTCTTCTTTTGTCTTCTCTTGACCCTTTATCATTTGGAATTAGTGATACTCTGTAGTGTATACTCTGTATAAGTCTTTGCAGGCTGTTAGGGTGTCAAATAACAAATATTGTTTACTACACATCTATTTCCTCTTTTTTTCCTAATGACTTGAGTTTAAGGAAGGGTGTAAATCCAAGCATGCATTTCACAAGATATGACCTCAACACAGCTTGAACTTTGGTCACAGGTCAAGCTTCCTGTGTCTTTTAGGTCATAATGTAGAGGCCTGTGCATTCCTATAACCTTCACAGTGCTGCAGACAGAGCTGTGTCCTCCTGGTGTCCCTGCAGAGAGGCCATGCCCTCTGCAGGAAGGCTTTGCTGCAGTGCTAAGTGAGTTGTCCAGTTGTACAAGTGAACACCTCTGTTGGGCAGCTGGCAGCTTGCTGACTTCCCTCCCAGTACCATGGGGAATACTGACCTACAGCCTACAAGGTAAAAACTGCACCGCACTGGGCTTTCTGATGACCCTGGCAAGAGAGCCATGTGATGATTCTCTTCTGCTTGTCATGGTAATTTTGACAAGGCCAAGTGAACCACATTTGGCCTGAAAGTTCAGGTTCAGAAGCTTGTCAACTGATGGCTATCAAATCTGAGCAATAATCTCTGCAACTCCTCCACAGTGGCCATCCTGAACCATAGTGATGGAACTGAACAGCATGTGCAAGAGATTATTTGCTGAAACAAACACATAGCACAATTTAAAACGTTTAGATGTTAATTAAACAATTTTTATCTTCTCATCATTGCCCTACCTGACTCTCCACTGATGAATAACTGCTGTGTGGCATGTTTGGGACATTAAGTACCAAAAGAAGACATAGCTACATCATGCATTCAGAAATGTGGTGGGGATGAAAGCTTTGAAAAGGCAGTATTTGCAGTTTAGCACCTCAGTGCCTGTGCTGCTGAGGAGCACTTCCTCGATTTTCTCAAAAAGTTTGTGTTTAACTTGTGGCGTTGTTGCATCAGTGTTTCACCTGAGAGTTCAAATAGTTGGGCACCTCCCCTCTACTCAGCAGTGCCCTGGGCCCTTGTGAAAAATGTTCTTTGAGTTCCACTCTGCATGGAAGGGAATTTTTTTTTTCTGCATTCATCTCAGATCTGTGTGTGCACGAAGGTGATTATCACAATCAGAACTAACCATTGCGTTGAAACAAATTCAAGTTGGATGGGGACAAAATACTTTGGAATATCTTAATGATTAATGGATGCTCACTAACTGATAAAAAATATTGTTGGCCCCAAGATGTTTCCTCTTTTCCAAGCCACTGCTTTAAACTAATGACTTTTGATTTTGAGCCAAGTACTGAAATTGAAAAAGAATTTGTTTTTCTTGTGTGCTTCCGTCTTGTACTGACGTAAAGCAAGCCAAGGAGAGAAGGTAGTATCTTATGTTTGTTTTGCCCAAAAAAGTAGAAGTGGGAAAGAACATAGTAAGTCTGCTTCAGAAGGCCTTTTTATTAAGTCTTATTGCAACTGCAGGAAAAATATCTTTGAAGGATGTGACAAACAGTTCATGAAAGCTTGTTGAAATAGCTCGTCTGGCAGACTGAGGTAGTATGAACACCCAAATATCTTATCTGAGGAGAAGCAGCTGTTTGAACTTCTTTACAGTCCTCCCAAATAACCACATTTTCTGTCATGAAAAAGGGGAAATCTAAGGGTAGCAGTACAGACTGTTGTCCTTGGAAAGCACAGCACAAATGTATCAGATTAGCGCCAAAAACGTAGATTATCCACTCCAGAGATTTTTTTGATTGGGAATCCATTTTTGGAGAGTAGTCTTTAGAATGCTTTATGGTGTGAGAAAATGCAAGCCAAGGTACAAAATGCCAGCACTCCTGGCTGAGCTCTGCCTGGTATCTTAGTACTTTCTTGGTCAGCTATAGCTCTCTCCTTTTTGTAACTCAGTTACAGCTTTACTCCCTACACCTTCTGAAGCTGACAGTGATCTTCATTCATGTGCCTCAGTTACAAAGTGAGATGGCTTCTTGTATGTCATAGAAATGCCCTTATTTTGCTGCTTTTTGGAGAAGGAGGGTTGCTGCAGTGTATGCAGGGATGGTGTTTGGATGTAGACAGCTAAGGCAGCTCTGACTGCTGGGTATGTACAGAGGGAGAACAGCCCCTGAGGACAAGCAAAATGTGGCAAATGCTATCATGCTATAAACAGCAGAAGTTTCCTTTATAAATAAAATACTTTGGTCATGTCTCCCACTCCACTCCCCTGCATCCCATGTCTGCCATTCCATTACTGCACAGTGACACAACCAATCGATGGGGACAGGATTCCAGCCTCGCACCATTTCCCACACGCAGGAAGGGTTCCTGGCTGTTCCTGACCACTGCTGCCCCGCTGTGCTGGGAAAGTTCATTCCTGCAGGTTCTGCCTCCTGAGCCCTTCCCTGTGCTCTGCCTGAGAGAGGACCCATTTGTTTTCCTCTTGGCTCTACTGCAGGAACAGAATGGAGAGGTTATGGAGCCATCAAAAGCTGAAGAAAGAGGGTGACGATGAATGTAAGGGTCTTGAAAGCAAACAGCAGGACCCTGTCACCCTGTGGTGACAACAGTTTACCATTTGCAGCAATTCCATGACATTTTGGCATTATTTATGCGTCCTGGGCACTCCTGCTACTGTCCATCTTGCTCTATGTTTGCTGAGTTTGAAATGCAGTGCAAAATACCAAACCACTTCTAGAACTGTAATTCTGGCTCTTTGAGCGAATCTTCACCTTCAGCAATGGTCTTTGTTTTATAGAGGGTTGGGAGGTTTTGTTTTTTGGTTTTTTTTTTGTTTGTTTTGTTTTGTTTTTTCTTTAAACTATTTTAACTATTCAGGTTGAGAAAATTGTACAAAGTAGTTTGTAGAAAGCCAGGGGTTGTTCAGCCTGGGGAAGAGAAGGTTTCCAGTATGTGAAGGGAGCCTACAGGGAAGCAGGAGAAGGATTCTTTATCAGGAACTGGATAGTGACAGGACAAGGAGTAAGGGTTCAAACTGAAAGAGGGGAAATTCTCTACTGTGAGGGTGGTGAGGCACTGGAACAGATAATGGGGATGTTGTGGATGCCCTGTCCCTGGAAGTATTCAGGGCCAGATTGGATGGGGCTCTCAGGCACCTGGTCGAGTGGAAGGTTCCCTGCCCATTGCAGGGGGGTTGGAACTGGATGACCTTTAAGGTCCCTTCCAACCCAAACCACTCTGTGATTCTACTGCCCTTTATATTCAGCCTAGCTGTGCACGTAAGATTTCTCCTACAACACATGATTTATGATCTCACATGTGTTTTCTTTGGAATTTTTTTTGCATGTGTGATATTCAAAAGTAGTTTAAGCATTTTTATATTTGCTAACAATTTATGTGTAAAGGCTTAAACTGCAAGCCTTATATGGGGAAAGTATTATAAATGTAATGCTTCTAAATAAAAGATTTCATTAGAACTTGCACTGTGAGTCATTGGTGCTATATTAATAGTGTTATTCCCAAATATGGATTTGGAACTGGGCCTCCTTCATGGTGAATGCTGCAGATGACTTACAGAAAATAAGTATTTACATTAAATATCAAATTTGGGGGGGGGGGTAACCTCTTTGTCAGGCATTTATACAGATCACTGGGGCATATAGTGTAAAATAATTTTATAATGTAGTTCTGAAACTGCAGTACTCTATACCAGCTGATGCTTTAGTTATCATATTAGAAAAGTTTTTGTTTTGTTTTTTTAATATGAAAAAGTGATTAAGACTCAGGCTGTGGCACAGAAGTATGCTCATTTTGATATATATTATTAAAACTGGCCCGATCAGTTTGTCTCCCAAATTTTGGAAAAATTTAAATCAAAGAACAACCTATAGGAATATATGTTAATTCTCACAGCTTATCTACATGCAGCTAACAGCAACTTAATGGATATTTTATTAGTCTCTGCCAGAAGCAAAGATTTAATTCAGAACTCCAGAATGTGCTGTTGCAGGTCTTGTGTGTGTGTGTATTCTTCCCTCCCTCTATTTTTTCTTTCTTTTTTTTTTAATCCCCCATAGTGAATGTACTTACTTAAAGAGAATGTCTCATCTCTTGATATAAAACAATGTTGCCGTGTAAATTCATGAGAACTGTCATCCTTGCTCTTATACAGAATCTCAGGTGGTAGGAAGTGCTCATCTTAGGATTTGAGTATTACAGAGATGTTCCATTAACAATCTGGGACCAGAACAGGGAACAACTAAACACTTCAGATGCCTAATTAAAAAAAAAAAAAAAATTGGCATATTCTCTGCCGCTTCCCTCTCTCCCTACAAGTAAACTGCTTTCTGGAGTACATACTGTGGTTAGGGCTTAGAATGAAAGTTGTATGTAAGCAGGGTAAGAAGTGCCCACTCAAACTAGCCATATAATTTATCTCACTATTAACAGCCAAATTTATAGCTCATTAGTAATAACTAGGGGCAATAAATTCACTGTCAGCTTTTATACCAGTTACTGTGAATTGCAGATACAAAAGCTTGATATGCACTGGACAGTTTATTTCTGCTTCTTCTCCCTAAGATGCTCTGAGGACTAGAGGTTTTTAATGGGTCGTTCTGTGAAAGAATACTGAATAATTGTATTAAATGTAGCCATTTAAAAAGCATTTTTCAGTGATTTCAGGCTTTCCATTAAAAGAGAATGGGAGCATGCTTTCTTTCCATGCCCACTGTCAAACCATACCTATAATAATGATGATATAAATTGAAGTTTCTTTCCTTGTAGCTGTCTTGAGGGGACTCTTGAATATGGCCCCCTTCTAAGCTAAGGAAGAAAAAGCAAAACCAAAACCTGTTAATGATTTTTTTAAAGTCTCCAATTCCCAGGGCTGTGTCCTGCCAACAATGCAGCATACACCATCACTTTGCTTAGTGCTGCCAGCTTAGCTAAAAGAAAATGGGAGTCCTTTCACTTAGTCTATGTGGGAGAGAACAACAGTGATGCCACAGGGTGCTACGGATTAGGAACCTCAGGCACTGGCAAGAGGCTCCTGCTGAATGGGAGGGAGCTGCAGCACCACTGCTGCTGACTGTGCCTCTTGGGTTTGTTGGTTTGGGTGCTTTATTTCACAGCAGTCGTGCAGCTCATTACTCAAAGGTGTTGAACACATTATTTTTCAAGACAAGTGTTTGCCTTCCCAGTCACTTTTAATTATGGATGAATTCAAGATACAGTAACAAGGCATTTTCTCTGGGGCATTTAATAATTTTTTCATTATAATTTGATTTCATGGAGCTTGTGAGAGGATTTTTGTAATGAGTGATGGCTCACAGAACACTGAAGAGGTATTACACTAAGTATATATTTGAATATTTTTATGGGGTTAAGTGCTGTGTTTTGTAATATGCTCAAGACACTGCACTTTGCGTTACTGATTTTCTTTTTGTAAGCTCTAAAAGGCTGTTGAGTGTGACCTTGACAAGCACAATTCTAGGTATGTGTGTATGAACTGAAAGAAATCAGATTTTTTTGCAGGTTCATTTAATTTTTTCACTTAAAAAAAAATTCTCAATGGCTGGAATAGAACTTTTGAAAAAAGAGAGGTGGATTCCCATCCAGATTAGCACTCTTAATACTGAGCAGTGTGGATATTAGGTGCATCCTGTGAAAGTGAGTAACATCTCAAACTTAGTATGTGATGCAATCAAGCTATTTTAGGACTTTTTTTCTTGGTAGCTCATAAAAAATTCTGTCAAACCAACATCTTGGTGTTTTTTTTCCAGTGGAGAACTTTCTTTCTGTTCATACTAATTATTTTTCTGTTACTTATTTTTAAGGTGTTCCTGATGCACATTTGATCAACAAGATCTGTCCTTTTAAACACACAGATTTATTAACAAGTGACTGACCCTCCTAGAAAACCCTCACATATTTCTGTCCTAATGCTTTTTTTCCCCCTGAGCTAAAGACGATATTACTACTGATTTATGGTTTCTGAAGTGGAAGTGTAGAACTTTCCTGTGCTCTGGAGAGCTGTATTCCCCACTTGAAACAGCATACTTTGTAAAACATGGATAAAAATGTCTAGCCACTTTATAGGGCTCATAAGAACAAATTAACTTGTGCAGTTATTGAAAAATACATTTATTTACATTTGTTGCATTTATGTGAAGGTAAATAAAGTCTGTGCAAGGGTCTCACCACCTGAAAACTCAGGTAAAAATAACTGGTTTTTACATTTATGGGTAAGTCTCTATGAAATATAAATACATTTGAAAACAGCAGCACCAGGGTGAGTAAACATTAGTAAGCCCAGCCATCCTGTCACTTACCTTACAATAATTACTGGTCTGCATTTGAAGAACAAATCTTAATGTTGCCAAACTCCACCTTTTTCCTGCCCAGTCTGTATGTGGGAGAGTCTGTATAAGAATGTGTTTCCTGTTTCCCAGACAAGGGAGGGGAAAGATGTGTTTTCTCCCTGTTCTGAAAAACAAAAGCCAGGCAGTGACTGTGTGCCCACTGCAGCTGCAGCCTCCTGAGAGCCCCTTGGCTGGGCCTGGGGAAACAGCCCCTTCTCCCACTGCCCAGCCCATCAGCAGCTGCTTGCACAGTGTGTCAGACAGAAACCAGCCAAGAGGTGACAGAAAGAGCTGCATGTGTGGTTTTTCTTAGGCCACTTCGACCCAGGCTTTGAAATGTAGAAAAATTGTCATTATTTTCCCCGTTTTCTTCCAGGCTCTTTTCCCAAATCCCTTGTTTTCAGTTTTATGGATTAGTTTTTGTCACAGGCTCTTAAGCTTGAGAGTAAGTTTTACAAGGAACAGTGGCAGAGGAGAAACCTGTGCTTAAGCCACATAGAAAGTAACTGTAGCCCTCTCTGACTGTAATCCTTATAAATTTGCACGGACAGTAAAAATGTACAGGATAGCAAGAGAATGATTCTTCTTTTGACTTGGAAGGATATCTGCAGGTGTGGCAATCATGTTTCTCCAAAACCAAGTCAATTAGGTTAGATTTTAAGATCTATGCCAATTCTGTCCTATATTCTGTGAACAAGAGTAGGTTCGGCCTTTTCCCACATTAAATTTTGAACATTATTCCTATTTCAGCATTCCAGTTTAAAATAGTACAAATTGAGGCTGCTGTGTTTTAAAGTCAAATCCACTGCTATGGTGTTTATAAGAATAAATTTTACTTTCAGGTGATTTCAACCAAGTTAGGGTTCAGATCTCTTTTTGAGGCTCTCCTTTTAAGTAAAAAAAACCCCATGATTTTGCTCTCTGGTGGTGAATTGTGCAGTCAGCGATGCAGTGTGTGATCAACAGATGGAGTCACAATGGTCAGATACAGGGCAAACAGTAGTGTGTCACTGTGTATTAGATGTCCTATGAATAAGAAGTCCTATGAATAAGCTCTCCTAAAAACGGTTCAGGAAGAGGGTTTGGGTTTTTCAGAATGTGGTTTTGGAATCATCATTTCCCATTTTTCTGTTTTGCTCTGGAAGGGAGTTAAGTTGTGTGTAAGTTTCCTCAGGCCATCAGCATGTGCACTGACTATAGGAGTTCTGAAGAACTTTTGGTGGGAGGGAGAATGTCTTTTAGTGTTTTGGAGAAATTTAGTGGACTGAATAAATAAATTGAGCTTTCTATATTCTACATGTATTGAAAATCTGGATAGAATAATACGTTTTCAACTTCGCTACCATGGCACTCTCAATAGGAAAGAAAAAGCATTAATTTCCACTTCTGTATGCACAGAATAGTTTATCAATAGTAAACATCACAGTAAATCTGATAAATATAAATAGTAAATCTGTTCTATAGCATGAATAAGTATAATGATGAGGCAGTGTGTGTTACAAACTATGTTGCAATACGGTTTAAATATTTTTACTGTCGTGTTCTTGAAAACTAATTGTAATTTGTCTGCTCCCCTGTAAGTGCATACTGGGATATGGCAATGCAATTTCAAAATAGACAGCTCTCTAAGGATTAAAAAAATACTTACAAAGTGTTTCAGACTGTGCTTCGTCTCATACATAGGAATGTAATTCCCTAGTTGTCCCAAATATATTCTTCAGACTTCTATACAATTCAAGTTTCAGACTTAATGCTCAGGCTTGATTTTCTTTGTTTTTACTGCTTAGAGTGATCTTTCAAAGGGTGATCAGAAAACTGCAAGACTGAGGAGATTATTGTTTTTTGGTAATCATCAACCATGGTGAGCCACAACCACTGTGTTTTCTTGCTGTTCTCTGATACTCTGATGAGTGTGCACTGAACAGCTCCACTTGGATTGCACCTCTCCATTCTCAAGTCACAGCCTTCTATTTCTCCAAGTGTTTTCCTCTGTTCTGGAGCACTTCTGACTTCCTCCAACAGCAGTACTTGACACCATGTCCTGGCACTTTGGGACAATGGTAGCTCTGTGTGCTTTTGCTCTGTGTATGGTCTTAGCACTCTCATTTGTGGGAACTGATGTAGTTGCCCACGCTGGGCACTACATCTCTGCAAATTCTTTGCAACAATTTCACTCAATTTCAGTCTTAGCCTTAAAGCATGAGAATGTGAATCAGGTTTTGTTTCTCTGTATCCGCTCAGCCAATTTTTGAACAGCATTGCAGCTTCTGGGTTATTTAATATTTGTATGTGTACAGAGCAGATGTTTGTTGCCTTCATGGAAATGCAAGGCTGTTTGTGAAGGGTTACACAAGTAGAACAAATGCCAAGCTGCTGAGCTGTTTCTCACTGCCAGTCTGTTTCTCTTAAGCAACAATCTGCTAATAGAAGTTGTTGTACAAAAGCACATGTCTACAGTACAGGAGGAAAATCTGGCTTCCTTTGTTGCATGGTGAGAGAGCACGGGCTTTCAAGTTTTGCTGGAAACTGATTGTCTGGAATTAGAAATGAGGCAGTAAACGAAGCCCTGGAGAGGGTAAACTGCAGCTTTCACTTTTAGTCGAGGTGTAGTATGTTGAAGTTTGGAAATGTCTGCAAGTTCTGACTTGCATAAAGCCTTGGGTTTCTCATCCATCAAGTACCTCAGTGATATTGAGTATATGGGAGTGTGTTTAGGGGGAGGGTGAGGGTGGGTCATGTTTTTCAGCAAGCTGAGATATGGTTGGTCATATTTCCTGAGTTCTACATTAAAATAGCATTTTTTAAAGTGATAAAATGAACAGTATTGGAGGAATCAGGAGGCATGACTTTGGGTTCTCTCACTGCTGCACTCCAAATGTGTTCCTTGGAAGGGATGGGAGAAGGCATTTTCCCTTTCTGAGTATAAGAAAGGAAGAATAAGGAAGGCGGTGGAGACAGTGGGCAGTAGAGCTGAGTGGCTTTCCACTAATGGTCACATTAGCAGATAAGACACAACTCATTCAAGTTTTAGGCTGTATCATGTTCTCATGTATCTCCTTCTACATGGTCTCTCGGGTCAGATAATTTGGCTCAAATCAATAACTGCTCTTTTGCTCAAGGGTATTCAAGGATTACAGTGGAAGCAGCACAGTGATAATTTTATATGGAAGGAGGATATAACATTTTTGCCATGTGCTCTCCATTTATTTCTTACAACCTAATTTTGAATGACCATGCTGTGGCTTCCATCCCTATGGTTGTGGGTCAGAAAGAAAAAAAAAAGGGATTACAAGAAAAACAACCTTTTTTTTTGCTCCTTGAGGTTTTTAATCAAAGGTAGCATAACCCATGTGGGATGAAATTATGCTAATTGTTACTAAGCTGATTAAATATTTATAAAACAAGAGTTATATTTATAGCTCTTCTCTCTGGATAATGTAAATAAATTGATGATTTAATAGCTTTTTCTTTCCTTGATGAAATAATGAGAAGTAGCATACATTCTGTTGACTTGGGATTCAAATATTCTCTGAACTTCTCAATGTTAGAAACTTGAAATATTTAAAACTTGCAACAAGTTATTTAATTTTTTGGGGAATGGGGATCCAGATGAGATTTTGTGTGCTTGTTCATCCCTATTGAGATTTTAGGAGAGCTCCAGATCTTTTGAGCAGTTATGCTTTCACTGTTTTGAGTAGGCACTTCAATACCTTCTAAATTAGAAACGTTGAAAAGACCTGCAGTATTTAAAGTCTGGGAAAAAAGCTTTCTAATAATGAGGCATAAGGAGATTTTTTTTTTAATTACTCAGAAGTTCAAGAGGTGAGTATAATATCTACCTAATGAAGTTTAAAGAAAAGGAGAAGAAAGCTGTAACAGAGAAAGGATGGCAATCATAGTTGGAAATACGGAGGTTAAAATAAGGAGGTTTCAGATATTCAAAGGATGTATGGCTTAACAATGGATGTGATCAGCCATTGAAACAAATTACTGCAAAAATAACTGATTTTTCTTTCTTGTCAGGTAAAAAAGTTGAAGCCAGATGCCTTTTTGGGAGGTGTGCTTTAGGCTAATGAAGCTTTGGGTTCACTGCAGGGGTAACTAGATGGAAGGCAGACAAGAGCTGAAGGCTGGTTCTGAGCCCAGAACCGCTCTGGTCGCTGTGGTGTGCTGGCATAAATGTACCCGAGCATCCCCGGCGTGGGAGCTCCGTCTGTGGCCTGGACCTGATTGCCCAAGGGCTCCTGAAAGAACCTCTGGACATGGGGCAGCCACCCTGCCTCCGCTGCCGACTTCTGTGGGCTCCGGAGCAGCAGGTAGGCGGCTGCACCATCCCCTGCACGTGCAGGACCTTTGATTTGTGCAATCCCAGTAAATCAGGCTTTTCAGGGAAGCACTGGGTAGGTTCTGTGGTGTAGGAGCATGGCATGCCACTGGAGGAAACGTGTGAATCACTGGGTGGAAAAGTTGGGCGTTGCCCGTGTAAGTCTTGTCACTGCTCCAAATGTCTTCTGGCGTTGTTGGTTGGGGTATGAAGAAGGTTTTTGAGAGTACACCTGCACTGGAACAAAGTCAAGTGTACTTATTGGCAAAATGTGTTTATTTTACCAGTATAGCTTGTTTTACTTGGACAGCTCAGAGGCATGGGTGAGAGGTGACTCTAAAACGTGTGTGCAGAGCACAGGTTTCCTCAGAAGTGCTGTGTCTGCAGTAGCAGCTCTTTGCTACCTTGCTGTGTTGATGTAGGCAAAATACCTTCTTCGATCAAAAAAGTGTGTTTTTTCATTGTGAAATAACTGGAATATGTAAGCTGTAAAAACTGTAGCGGGGACACAACTTTTGATTTTATCTACAAGGTTAAAACAGATCAACTCAACCACAAGAAGGGGCATGCAATGCTGACTATACCTGACAGATCTTGTCTCTATATGAATTTTAAGCTAAGTCTTGCACATTTTTGTCTTGTCTTGAAAACTGCTGTCCCCTAACAAACCATTATTGGTGAAGACAAAGCAATAGCCACGTGAGCTGAAAGATCAGAGGAGTTGTACATTACCTGCTTGTTGCTACCAGCTGAATCCATGCTACATCATTCCCTCTCCAACTGGCTATTTAAAAGATAAAGTTTTGGCTGAGGAGGCTTGTTTTGCAAAAGACTCTGTGAATCCTTGGATAGTGAAGCATAGTTACTTGTCCCTTTCCTTTGGGGTGGGAAGTAAACATCTTCATTTAACACTTGACCTTCCCTCCTCCATCAGGCACACAAAAAGGATCTGATGGACTGTGGAGAGGCCTGGGGTTACAGGGCAGTGGGTGTCTGTCCCTGCCTGGACTGGCAGCAGGATGTGACTTCTCACTGGTATTACTTCTGTCTGTTCCGTATTTTGTGATTTTGTGATGGGTATGAATACTGACTTCAGCTAGGTGGGTTTTTTTCATTTTCTTTATGAATTTGTTCACAGGAAAAGATAAGAAACAACATCCCTCATACAAGAATCACCATACAAGCGCTATAGCTCTGGTTAGGTTCCAAATATGCATGAACACTTTGCATATGCAAACAAAGCAAAGCCTAATTTGTGGAATAAAATATTTTACTACATTCAGAGGCAGCAGTAGCAATGTTTTGAATGCTGTGTCATTAAATACAGCAAGTATATTGTTTTATGATAAAAGAATAATTTTCAAATGATTTTCATTTTGTTGACCATTTGTTCTTTGCATAAAAGTGGAACATGTATTGGGAAGAAAATAAGGAATTTATTTTACCTTGTAGAGTTAGATAGAATACCATGCCCTTTTTGTTTTAACACTAAGCCTGTAGGGGAACATTTGGAAGCAGAATATATTCTGTATTTTAGCACCCTTCAGGCCAAGAAATGAAAAACTGAATTCTGACATATAATCAATCAGATGCTTGAATATGGACTCAGTATACCAATGTTAGCTTTTGAGCCGTTTCATTCTTAGCTGTTGCGTCTCTTCTTTTAACGTGACTTGCACAGGTGTGGTTACCCTGAACTGGCTGACTCTTTGTCAGAGATGCGTCTAGAATTAAAATTATATAAGGCTGCATCTGTTCAGAGGAATTTTGCATGGTTCATACTTCTGGTCAACACTGGAAGAGCTTGCAAAGTTTTGATGATATTTTCAATAATCTGCTAAATTTTAGTTTTGCTGCTTCTGGTTAGTGTGTGTGATCCTATTACATCCTATTTATGCTTTTGTCAGCTGTGCACACATTCATTTTAACAAAACATCAGGAGACTCCTTGACACTCTTCTTCTGTTCAATGCCCATTTAGAAGTGAATTCTTTTACTGAAGTTTTAAGGTTTATTTTTTAAACCAGCATAACAGTACAGAAAGTTTAGGCAACTGTGGTAAAGACAAGGCAAGAATAACAGTGAAGAAAGCTAAAGAAAAAAATTTAATATCTGTTTCATAACGTTAATAAAAATAAAGCTACTGTAATGAAAAATAGCTGTTCCTTTACTAAAGACAATGAAAAGATTGATGGTGCTGCCCAAGTCCGGGTGTGTACATGTTTATGTAATGTGGGAAAAATTTTCTAACAAACTAAGAATAGTGGTTACATGTTTGCCCTCTTGGTAGTATTCTAGTCATGATGCAATTCTCAGCAAAATGCACTATAATTATACAGGGAAGTTGCTATTTGCATAGTAGAACACTGTGTATTTTCCCCAGTTTCAAACAATTTTTAGAGCAGAACGTTGAAAGGGAAAGGTTCGCTTACTGTGTGTTGGAGCACATTTCCTTGATGCACATAGTGTTCCTTCAAAGTGTAGAAGTAGCTCAAGGTGCAGGATGAATACATCTCCTAGTGTTCACTCTCCCCTCCCCACTGAGAAGCCTAGAAAAATGTGAAAATACTTTTAAGTACTGTGTTATCACTGAATCTAGGTATAATTTTTATCTTACCTGCCCAAGGATGCCTGTGCATCCTTGCAGTAACACTGCAGCTTCCATGCCTCTTCCCAATCATGAAGCAATTTTCATCAAGCATTTGCAAAAGATGTCTTTGCTATGTTCACAGTAATGGTATTTCTCAGTAGCTAAGTAGGAATTACGGTATTTTGACATAATTACCCATTGATCCTGTAGTCTCAGTATATATTGATATAGTCAAAGTCCTGAAAGCAAGTAATTTAGGAAGAGTATGCAAAGCAAGAAATGCAAAATGTAGATTATAGTAATTTCTTTGGTTTTGGCTGTGGAACTGAAGGAGAGACTTATTTGGCAAAGTTCATACAGAACACTCTTGGTAGACACAGTAGTAGCCTTTCCTCAGTTTCTGTCCTGTGCCTTAAGTGTGACTTTTCTTCTGTCTGAGGGCAGGCAAGGCTAATTTTCTTACTGCATTACTAAAACATGACAAATGACAATCTTGTCTAACCAGAACAGCAAAGTTTTTCTGTCAGCCAGTGCTTTTGTTTCCTAGTAAATAAACATTCATTCAAGTGTTGAAATGGACTATGGGGGGAAAGGTGAAAATGTAGCCATAGAACAAATTCTAGGCAAAATGGCAATTTAAAGCAAGACAGCATCAGAAAAGCCTCCTATACACCAGTATTGCTCAGTGACAGATGTGTGCTTAATGGTGTTAATTTACAACCCGTGTCTCTCCATGACTGGCTTAAACTCAGGGCTATTCCACTGTATATTCTAACTTCTTCCTTGATCAGATGAGAGTTGGGTTGATTTCCTTTATTTATGGTGTTTCAGCAGTGCAAGCCTGTCACAGTAATAAGAATACTTATGTCATGTAGAGTGATAATCTAGCTGAAGTTTGGAAGGCAATTCTGTTATAAGTCTACCATTTCATGACCTCTGGAAGCTTCCAGGAGGTTCACTTCAAAAAACAGCTCTCAAATATTCTGAGCCTAAAATGGAAACTTGTGATAGTTTGAGATAATTCAAGTACTTCTGTTTTGTATTATCTTTTATAAAGAAGTGATGTTTTCCACAGATTTTCCCCTTTCGGGTGGTGGGGTTTTTTTGGTTTTTCACTACTGCCATGATTTCCCTCAGTGGCTTAGCTTGCTTTTGGAGAAATGTTAGAAACAATGAACATGATACAACCCAACAATACTGTGTGCACAAGCTTTTTTTATTCTACCAGCTCCTCATTAAACTAGGCCAGTGCACTTCCAGAATGTATTAGTGCAGAGCCTGAAAAAACATATATGGTAGCCTTAACTTTATATTGTATTATTCTGCCGCTCTTTGTCCAAATCTGTCCAGAATTTGTAGGAGGGGATTGGTCTCAAGACCACATATGATCGTGTTGGGTTTTGTAAAATGCTGGAAGTTCTATACCATCAAAGTATTCAAATCAAATGGGTAAGTGAATAGCTCTGAAGCCATCAGAGCATTAAAACTTTAGGCTGTATTTGTGTAAGAAGTTTTAGGAAAACACTAAGCAGGCTACTCATGCTATGCAGTTTTGTGTGGCCGTCGCTGTGTAAGTATTTATGTCCCACATGCCCACTTGCAGGCATAGCCAAGACTCTGCTGTAAGGGTGTTAGGGGTTCTTGCGTACAAGATTTTTACTATAGCCAAGTGTCAGGAATTGCCTATAAAACTTCAGGGGTTTTTTTCCCAGTAAATTTGCACATCTCTCATTTAACACGCTGAATAAGAATTGTTAATGTTTTCAAGTGGCTTGAAATACTTAGCAGTATGTGAGGTTTGAAGATTCCTCAAAGGCAAGATCTTCACGCTTTTACTTCCACAACTATTTTGAAACAGCAGCAGTGAAACGTGAGCTGTGCCAAAGCCTTGGTGTGTGTGCATGTGTGTGTGTGGATCCCAGTGATCCCAGTGTCCATGTCCAGCACATGCCTTGGCTGGCACGCCGACCCAACAGGTTTTACTGGGAAGGGGCCCCTCCTCCTGCCCAGCACAGACACTGCTGCTCCTCACCGAGCGCCGGCTGGAAACTTCTTCACCGGGACAGTAAATCTGAACTATTTCAGCTGTAGGTTAGGAACTTCATGACATTGTTTACATGGCTAAATCTGTGCTGGGCCTGAAATCAAGTTGGCTTGGATGAAGCCTCTCTGTGTTGAGTTGAATGTGGAATGCAAATTTGCACCGGTCTGGGCGTGAAGCAAGTTAATTTTGTGACGTCTGGATTTTGTGGTCCTGCTCTTCAGAAGTAGTAGCTAAGGAGTTATCCTGTAAATACCAGGAATTACAACAAATAGTTTCTCATTACATAATGTAAGCTCTGTGTGTTATATTTTGTAATGCATGCCTGGGGAAAAATCTCATAGAATAAATTTCATGCTTATTTCATGAATTGTTTTTTCCTTGTGCTGTCATCTAAATGTGGCATTACCAGATAAAATCATTTACTCTATTGAAATGAAGCCATTCCTAGCACCAAAAAGGAGGGAAACTTTTATTTCCTTTGTGTCTCTCCATCTGTCTGGGAAAACTCTGCAAGTTCACTCCCAGCATCTCCCCTTTTTCCTTCTGTGCCTTTCCCACCCAAGCATAGATAGTCCTGACCAATAACACTGCTGCCACAGCCACCCTCCTTTCCTGTGCTGATTACACCTTTGACTCCTTAGCCCAGAGTTTTGTGCCAATTTGCAATTAGGATTTAATTTTCCATGCCATATTTACCCAAGTCTGTAGAAACAGTAGTTGTGTTGTAAAACTTACAGGGAGAGTTCTGTATATATGTAGCAAGTAGTTCTGAATATGTTAAACAAACCCTGGGGAGAACTTCTTAGCCAAGTTTTAGTTTTACCTCTTTATATGAAGCTTGAGGTCTAGTGTATTTGGGGGAGGAAAAGAAAGAACAGGAGTCTTTCATTTTAGCTTTTCTGTATCAAATGCATATTGCATTCATGCTTCCCTGGAGTGCAGCCTAGCTAAACTTTAAAATTAGGGCAAGAAAAAAAAAAAAAGGAATGGTGAAATGTGAGATGAAATTTTCACTTGTATTATCTCTGGGAAGGAACTAACTGCAGCTGCAGTGGTAGAAATTCAGCATCTCAATTCTTACAGTGTGCTGTAAGCACCCTGGCAGCTCATCAACAGGTACTCTGCTTAATAAGGATTCTTCCTTTGACTTGCTTGGTGAGATGCATGTGGTGAAAGACATTTTTGGGCACTCAAAATGATAAATGCATTAGCTTCACTGGCACACCTTCAGTCGTTTGTGTTTTCCTCTCACCCTTTTCCCCAAGGAAAAAACAAAAGGGATTTCACCCTCGCTGACACAGATGTTGTGTGTCACTCCAGCCCCAGTGTCACCTGGAGCTATTACTAGGCTTTTGCTAAGCACACTTTGTCTCTATGGAAGACAGTTTATGAGGGTGAGGGATTTGAGCTCTTTATTTGCAAGTATTTTCCAGTTTATTGTTCCTGTATATAGCAGTGGCAAGTATATTGTTTTGCAAATTGGGACGAGGGAAACCCTCTGCCTCCTGAGGCTGTGCCGTGGTGGTGTTTTACTCCACTGCAATGAACTCTGTAAGAAAGGTACTGTATAGGGACTGCTTCATCCTCACTGAAACTATAGGATGCTGCTATAGGATGGTGTACAGCAACTTAATACATAAAGCAAAGAACCTTTGCGGTTGAAAGCAGGGGTAGCTTTAAGCAGAATGAAGTAACATTAGAACTTGACTTGGATTCAGAATAACTAAATAAGAGAAATTATTTTTATATATAGTGGTACGTTTTCAGGGTTTCTACAAACTGATGTCTGAATCTGATGTTCTTCTCCAACTCCATGGCAATTCTTTGACTCATAATCTGCGTGCCACAAACTTGCCTGAAGAACTGCACAGGAAACAAAGGTCCTCTCAGTGTGTGTTTTCAGAGGGCTTCTGTCATTTTAGGTGGGCTGACTCAGGAGGACTGACTGAAATGCAGATGATGAAAATGAACTCTGTGCTCTATTTCAGATTACCTCTTCATGTGGAGTCTGAGTGTGATCATCCCATCCTTTATTTATAGTGCTCAGGTATTAGTTCAGTGCTGGTAGAGTTGAGTATCTCTTGTTCAGCTGCTTTTATTGCTGCTTCCTTCAGCACATTCATGTTCTTCATCTCTCATCCATACACACTTGCTGAACCTGGCTTAACTTGACATTTGGGATTTTAGAACAATAGATGCACCTACACACTTGTCAGAAATACAGTACCTTTGAGATCACGATTCCTCTGTTCGGTACATACAGCAGCACTCTTTCCTTTTCCTTTGCTCTTTTTTTTTTCTTTTTTTTTTTTTTTTTCTAAGTAAAGTGGTATTTGATGAACCCTTGGTTCTTCTCATTTTGTGCATCCCTTCCAAAAAGCCTTAATATAATTTTTTTTTTTTTTTTGAGTTCCCAATGGAGCTTTACTGATACTTGGTGCTGATTTGCTTTTCTTGCTGCAAATGATTGTTTGTCTTGTTATGGATGAGGTGAGAGTATTGTGTACCCTTTTTTTTTTCTCTCTGCCTGCTGTAGAAAAAACACCCCATAGTATTGATGAAGCTGGAGATGATTGCAGGATAGACACTGACTTGTCATTTTTTTCAGAGTTTTCAGTAAAGCAGCAAATGTAGGCACATTGTCACTTAAAAATATGCTGCTTTTAAGCTCAGTCTTTTATGCACAAACTTTCTGCACTGTGTGTGGCCAGGAAGACCTATTGCTCCTGCTATTATCTCAAGAGTAGAGCTGAACACATACCTTTAAAATCTATTTCCCCCTTCACTCTGACCACTCCAAACTGCTTTCTGAGACTGAGACAACTTGTTTTCAGGCTGTCTTCTGCCCCAAATCCATGCCTGTAGTGCTGATACTGAGCAGAGCTGCTCGTGCCATCTGCTGCTGTGTGAGGATGACAAAATGGAGAGCAAACGTAATCTCATATAAATACAGCTCAGAGGCAAGCTAAAGGATAAAATGTTCTCACTGCTGATTTTCAGTGGTTCCAGACACCTGGGAGAACCCTGTGAGGTAACTGGAAAGTGTACTTGGCTAGGTGGTATCAGGGCACACTAAAGTCAAACACGAGGGCTAATGAGCTTGCAAAATTGAAATGTTATATGTCAGGCAGGGACACACAATAAACTTAAGCTTAATTTAAAACAGGACTTTGCAGTCTGATGTTACAAGGCTTCATTTCTATGCCTATAAATGCTGAATTGTACCTTTCTTATTTTTTTTTCTCCCTTGACGTTGTTTGTTTGTCTGAGTTGAATACAACTCACTTTCTTTGCCAACCTCCAAGTACCAGAATACATCCCTGTGGTGGCTGCTTTACATGTACTTTTTATGGAATGGTAAAAGGGGCAAATAAGTATATAATGGTTAAGTGCTGCTTATAACAACATTATAAATACAAAGCATTATTCATAAAATTTATAAATATAATTCCTTGGCTTAGTAGTTGGGATCAGTGTAGAAAGCCTCCCATCAGTGCTGCTAGCACAAATAGTCATGTGTAAGTGAGCAGAAATGGGGCTCCTCTCTTCCAAATGCCCTGCTGTGCCCTTCTCTGTGCCTCTGGTGATGTCACTGTTTTGCTGATGTGTCTGTAGATCCAATACAAGCGGTGAAGCTGTTTGTAGGTCCATTCACAGGTATTCTTCTTAACGTTTAGTGATGATTTCAATACACAACGCTGCCTGTCTGGTGGCTAAGGCACTTGCTAGAAGCAGTTCACCGGTGCTGAAGCACACTTGGGCTAACGTGCAACAGTTGTTACATGCAGAGGATGTAAAGAGGCTTCTGATGAATGTAAATAGGCAGAATTTCAGATGGCTGCAGACACACCCTTAAGGAAGTGTAGGTATGCATCCTTCCGAATATGCACAGGTGGAGATCAGACCAGCAGCTGTGTTCAAATAAACACTCCTTGTAGACAGAGTACTCTTCTTTCTGGATGAAGCAGCTCTCAAATAAACCCATTTGTGTGTTCTAAATCTTGCGAAAAGTTGTAAGAATCTGTACTGCACATGTGGTTTAAATTATTTATGTTGGTGCCATATAAATAAAGTGTGCGTGCCTAAGTTGTGCTTCCTATGATAATGTGGTTTTTATTATTTTGAAGCATTTAAAATTGACTTAGAGATGCTAGGTTTTCCCACAACTTGCATAAAATCTGTATTACAGGTAAACTGTAGCATGTAGTTGATCCAAACAGAGGATACTGCTTGAATAGAGGAAAACTGATAGGTGCCACAGAGATGTGGTTGAGGAAAGGGAAAGAAAAATGCTGAGTTGATGTGGAAGCTAGCAGAAGAGAGAAACAAGCCATTTATTTGCACCAAAGTAAAAAGCGATCATGTTTGAAAGCTGTGTTTCAGTCAATATTTTGGTTTTACCAGAAGAGGATCAGTTCCTAACCTGCATGAGATCACTGAACCTCCATCTCTGAAGAGCCTCTGTTTTGCAGTCGGAGTCACGGAGAGGCTAACCTTCCTAATACAACTGTAATACCACAGAGCTGTATTTATTTTGGTTTTACCCCTGGATTTTTTCTTTAATTTACTTTGGATAGACAGACTTTTATTAAAACTTAAGCTGCTTTATATTACAGGCTTGTTGTTTTTAAGGTGGTTCTTTAAAAAACTAAATTCTCTCTGCAGGTTTCACTGGTGGACAAAGCAAGGGCAGCTGCCCTTTTGGCAGGTGCCCATCCTCCATTTGCCAGGACTCTTGCTTTGTAATGTTACTGTCACAAGTTGCTCTTACTTGGCAAAAAGGTTGACAGAGCATCAGGTTTTTTTGCAGGTTGGATTATCTCCTGCAAAAGAGAAGCGCCAGGATTCAGTGTGGAAAACTGAGCTGTGTTCAGATGTAGGCTTCCTGTGCACTATCAGTGAAGTCATTACAACTCCATCCTAAGTGGATTGCTTGTACAGTGGGAATCAAAATACCTCCTGCTTCACAGGGATGAGGAGGCCTAACTTGGACATGGAACTAAAAGTGCAGAGCTGACAAACACCCCTGCCTGGGTAGATGCTTTGGGACTGAGCAGCAAAACATTCCTCCTTCAGGTTGCATCACGGGGCTGCGGTTTCTGGGGTTTGTGCAGACAGCAGCCACATTCCTGCCTGCTTTGACCAGGTGATGCCAGGTTGGTGGCAGCAGCAATGTCACAGTTTGTGCTAAGCTGACTTCAACAAGCCTGTTTGCCTTCTGTTTACAGGGGAAGATGCCTGCTCAGTAGGCAAACTGGAACACTTGGCTATACCCTGAATGGGGAATTGCCCCTTCCGATTGCAGCCAGTCTTGCAGGTGTACATAAAATGGCAAACAGTTTTCTCTGAGATGTCCTGGGCCAGGCTCCAGCGTGTCAGAATAAGTAATGTCCTCAAGACTTTCTGTTCTAGGTCACGTTATGCCACACACCTGTCACATTTTTTGTTGTGATCTGGCTCTAAATGCTACATCTGCAACCAGTGGGCAGAGCTGCCTATCCAAAAAGGGTGGACTGGTGTTTACGTGGCATGGCTGAGGAGTTGGACATACAGTGCCTTTCTAAGGTCTGTTAGGAAAACGCATGGCCAAGTGGTTTATCCAGGCAAGGTGGGTCACAATGGACCTTGTGTTTGGGGACACTGCTTAATCACTCATACTCTGAGGAGCATTACCCAAGTGCTTTGCTCTTAACTCTTGTCACAATGGCAAGTCATCTCTTGCTGTTTGTACCCTTCTTCTTCACCCTTCTTCTGCTGGGCTGCCATGCACTATGTGAGGCTGTCTGTAGCTCTGGTAGCCCATGCCCTTGCGTGTCACACAGAGTACTGAGAGCAATTCCAGAACCTTGCTCACAAAAGGCATCATTATTCCCGTTTCCCACGGGGAGTCCAGCCTGGCCCCACCGCGGACGGGGCCCGTAGTGCAGACAGCAAAGCGGAACATTTGCCCCGTGTCCCGCTCCGTCAGGCACCGTCCTACTTTGCCTTGCTTATTCTCCGGCTGCCAAAAAAAGGGCCGGAGGATTGCACTGCCGGTGCCGGTGCCGGGCACCGCGCTCTCCCGTGCCGGCCCTGCCCGGGGTTGTGTAACGCGGCGGGGCCGCGCTGCCCGTGCGGCCGCAGCGCCGAGGGGCGCGG